>NC_035107.1:106755835-108005835 GCF_002204515.2 Aedes aegypti
TGTACCTTCAAGAGTAACGGAGATACCGTCAGAATTACCACCTGCACTCCAAGTGGCAGAAACTCATAATTCTTCTCCACGTCAGCGTTTCCCTGGGCCCACTGGCATTCCTCATGTGAGTGGTAGGGTCGGGTAGCACGAGGTTCGATCTACTACAATCCGTGAACCGTTCCAGCAGTTCGTAACTAGTTCAAGGCCTTTGCAAACAAATCCTTTGCCAGTTCACCCATATCCACCGTCGATTCATTCATCTCGTGGACACAGTGATGGGGGTGAACACACTCCACAGATATTTCGCCGACAAGAGCCTTCTTGGACCACACCTGGTCTGTGCGACGCAATTCACGATCCACCTCTAACACGTCGATCCGTAGAGCCAAATCTTTTCTCTCACGAATCTCGTCCGGAGCAATTTCGTCACTTGGGTGGACCAACGGTGAATACAGCGATGAGAGCGAACAATCACGAACCAATCGGGCAAGCAGGGGTTCTCAGCACGCAGCAAATAGCCGCGAGACAAGTTGTCGGCAAAGATTTACCTCACTTCGGCGGCAATCCTGCTGATTGGCCGATGTTCATCAGCAGTTTTGAGCAGTCAACCGTTGCGTGTGGGTATTCAAATAACCGAAAACCTTGCGCGACTACAAAGATGCCTTACCGGGCACGCTCGAGAAGCGGTGCGAAGCAGACTATTGCTTCCGGCCAACGTTCCACAAGTGATGAACACGCTCCGCACGCTTTACGGTCGTCCCGAACTTCTTATTCGGTCATTACATGAAAAGATTCGGCGGACTCCAGGACCTAGGCATGACCGCCCGGAATCCATTCTGGAATTTGGATTGGCGGTGCAAAATTTCGTCGACCATCTTCAGGCGGCGGAACAAGAAGAACATCTGGCCAACCCAATGCTCATGCAGGAGCTGGTCGAGAAACTGCCAGGCCCTATGAGGATGGACTGGGCCACCTTCAAAAATCTTCAGCCCAGGGCTACCGTCATAACGTTCGGTGAATTCATGGGCAAGCTGGTCAGCGCGGCCAGTGAAGTGAGTTTCGAAAAATTACAACGTCCTCGTGAGAAAGCTAGAATTCAAGCTCATTCAACTGCAGATATTCCGGCTCCAAAACCAGCGGCAGAAAATACTCGCAAATCACCAAAATCGTGTCGAATATGTGATCGTGAAGGCCACCGAGTTGCTGAATGCTACAAGTTCAAACAGCTAAACCTAGAGGAACGATTGAAGGAGGTACAGGAGAAAGGTCTCTGCCGAACGTGCCTGAACAACCACGGCAAATGGCCGTGTAAGTCTTGGCAGGGTTGCGGAGTCTCGGGATGCCGACTCAAACATCACACGCTTTTGCACTCGTCGTCTTCCTCTACGCCAACAACCCACTCCGTGAATGTTTCGTCGAGGAAATTTCCAATGGACGACGATCAAACGCTGTTCAGAGTACTGCTTGTAGTATTGTACGCAAACGACAAGAGTGTAACGGTATTCGCTTTTATCGACGAGGGTTCGCAGATTACAATGCTAGAGGAGAAAGTGGCAAACGAACTTGGTCTCTCCGGGCCTAGGAAACCGTTGACTCTACAATGGACTGGGAACGTGAAGCGCAATGAACTGCGATCGGAGGAGGTGAGCCTGGAAATATCGGGTAAACGAAACGACAAACGTTATGATCTTCACCAAGCACGCACCGTGAGTTGTTTGCTTCTTCCAGCGCAGCGTTTCAACTATAGAGAAATGACAACACGTTTCCCACATCTCAAGGGGCTTCCGATCGAAGACTATGATCTAGCACAACCCAAATTACTTATCGGTCTAGACAATCTTCGCCTCGGCGTTCCTTTGAGGCTACGAGAGGGAGGGCCATTTGACCCTATAGCCGCCAAATGTCGACTAGGTTGGGGAGTCTATGGCCGCACATCTGCGAAACCCATTCCTAGGGCGATTGTGAACTTCCACACAGCGGCCGCGGCGAGTTCAGATGCTCTGCTAAATGAACAGCTACGCGATTTTTTCACGTTGGAGAACAATGGGATCGTGGGCCCGAACGTGATGCTCGAATCGGACGAGGACAAGAGAGCGAGAAAATTGTTGGAAGATACCACAAGGCGAAAAGCAACCGGATTCGAAACCGGACTCCTCTGGAAGTTCGATGATCCGGAATTTCCAGAAACCTATCCGATGGCCATTCGACGGATGAAGGCTCTCGAAAAGAAGTTGGGTTGTAACTCAACAATGATGCAGCGAGTTGGTGAGCAAATCAGCGACTATGAGCGAAAGGGTTATATTCGCAAAGTCAGCGAATCAGAGGTGACAGCTATCGATCCACAGAAAACTTGGTTTCTGCCACTTGGAGTGGTCATCAACCCCAAGAAACCGGGTAAAATTCGGCTGATCTGGGATGCAGCAGCAAAAGTCGCTGGGGTATCGTTCAATTCGTTCCTGTTGAAAGGTCCCGACCTCCTCACTCCGCTCCCGAGAGTACTTAGCGGATTCCGTCTATTTCCGGTGGCCGTTTCTGGAGACATTAGGGAGATGTTTCTCCAAATCAAGCTACAAGCTAGCGATAGGAATTCACAGATGTTTGTGTTTCGTCGCACTCCCGAAGAACCTGTACAGGTGTATGCGATCGAAATCACAATGTTCGGTTCCACCTGCTCTCCTTCTTCCGCCCAGTTCGTGAAGAATGCCAATGCCGAACAGTACGCGCAGCATTATCCATGAGCAGCAGCCGCAATAAAGGAGCACCATTATGTGGATGACTACCTGGACAGTTTCAGGACGATTGATGAAGCAGTTCGGGTGGTGAGCGATGTCAAGTACGTCCACTCTATGGGTGGATTCGAGATTCGTAACTTTTTATCGAACGAAGACGAAGTTCTGCGGCGAACTGGGGAGATCGAACCAGATTCTACCAAAGACTTCGCTCTTGTACGTGCAGATGCAGCCGAATCGGTTCTCGGAATGAGATGGAAACCAGCGGACGATGTTTTCACGTACACCTTTTCGATGCGTGAGGATTTGAAGTTAATTCTCGATGAGAATCACATTCCAACGAAACGCGAAGTCTTGAAGGTGATTATGAGTCTCTTTGATCCTTTGGGATTCGTGGCGTTCTTCTTAGTCCACGGGAAAGTACTTATGCAGGACGTCTGGGCCTCGGGGATTGATTGGGATCAAAAAATCAACGAGCAGCTCTTCACTCGTTGGCGACAATGGGTAGCCTTCTTCCCGCAACTAGACTCATTGCAAATCCCCCGCTGCTATTTCAACTCCCCGTTTCCAGATAATTTCGATCGGTTGGAGTTACACGTTTTCGTCGATGCCAGCGATTCTGCCTTCGCCTGCGTAGCTTATTACCGAATCGAAACTGAAAACGGCATTCATGTTGCGCTGGTTTGCGCAAAAACTAAGGTGGCACCTTTAAAGGTTTTATCAATCCCTCGCCTTGAATTGAATGCGGTCGTACTAGGAGTCCGAATTTTGGAGGCTGTCGAAGGATTCCACACTTACTCTATCAACCGCCGAGTTCTATGGAGCGACTCTACCACCGTTTTAGCCTGGATTCGATCAGAACATCGTCGGTATAACAAATTTGTGGCAGTCCGTATCGGTGAGATCCTTACATCAACTGACGTACGGGAGTGGAGATGGGTTCCATCTAGATCGAATGCGGCAGACCACGCTACGAAATGGAAAAATGGGCCTGATCTCACCTCTATGAATCCATGGTTCGCGGGTCCACCATTCCTGCATCGGCCGGAAGAATTCTGGCCTCAACAAACGGTAGTCACAACAACGTGCGAAGAACTGCGACCAATCCACATCCATTCTACCAGCCCACCATTTATCGACACCACACGGTTTAGCAACTGGACTCGTCTACAGAGAACCATGGCGTTTGTGATTCGATTCGTGGATAACCTACGCCGTAAACGCAGCGGTGCTTCGATGCAACAGGATGTTCTCGTCCAAGATGAACTGAGGCGTGCTGAGACAGCCCTTTGGAAGATTGCACAGGCTGAATCGTTTCCAGAGGAAATCGAAATCTTGTCTGAAACGCAAGGTTCACCAGAGGTCCGTCATCGATGTGTCGCTAAAAGCAGTCCAATTTACAAAAACTGGCCGTTTCTCGATGAGCACGGTGTGCTTCGTCAACGTGGCAGAATCGGCGCCTCAACTTTTGTACCAATGGAATTCAAGTACCCAGCAATACTCCCGAGGCAACATCAGATCACGTTCCTGCTTGTGGATTGGTATCATCGGCGTTTCCGCCATGCCAATCGCGAAACCGTCACCAACGAAATTCGTCAACGCTTCGAAATTTCCAAGCTACGTGCACTAGTCGAGAAGGTCACAAAGGGCTGCGTGGTGTGCCGGATTAAGAAAGCCCTACCGAGTCCTCCAGCGATGGCGCCGCTTCCAGCGATCCGTCTACAACCGTTCATCCGACCATTTACCTACGTAGGAGTGGATTATTTCGGTCCAATACTGGGCAAGGTTGAAAGAAGTCAAGTGAAAAGGTGGGTGGCTTTATTCACCTGCCTTACAGTTCGCGCAATACACTTGGACGTAGTGTACAGCCTCTCCACGGAGAGCTGCATTATGGCAATACGGCGATTTATAGCTCGACGTGGATCTCCAGCCGAATTCCATTCGGATAATGGAACCTGCTTTCAAGGGGCGAGCAACGAACTGCAACGAGAGACGGAAAAGCGGAATGCCGCTTTAGCTACCACGTTTACAACAACCAAGACCCGGTGGTGTTTCATACCACCAGCGGCTCCCCATATGGGAGGCACATGGGAACGTCTAGTTCGTTCCGTCAAGGTAGCAATAGGATCTATAGCAGACAGCCCACGTAGACCAGATGACGAAGTTCTGGAGACCATCTTGCTCGAAGCCGAGGCTCTGATAAACGCGCGTCCGCTTACCTATATTCCACTCGAGTCGGCGGATGAGGAAGCTCTTACACCCAACCACTTTTTGCTGGGTTCCTCAAATGGTGACAAGTTCCTTCCAGATGAACCCGTCACCGGCCGTGCTACGGAGCAGTTGGAGACTTGCGCAGGCCATAACGCAACGCTTTTGGACAAGGTGGCTGAAGGAATATCTTCCAGTAATCACGCGGAGATCGAAGTGGTTTGGAGAGGTCCGAGATAGAGCTGTTGGAGATTTGGTATTGGTGGTGAATGGGACAGCCAAGGATCAATGGACGAGAGGACGTGTTGAAGCTGTGATGCCTGGACGTGATGGACGTGTCCGCCAAGCCCTTGTCCGGACGGCTTCCGGAGTTCATCGTCGACCAGCAGTAAAGTTGGCGGTTCTTGACGTGGTTGAACGAAGTGAACCCAGATTGGAGACTCCCGAAGAGTCGGGTCGTAACTAGTGTTCACGGGAGGGGGGATGTCACGTCACCCCCCTGCTACAAATCTACTGTGGTCGATTCACTGTGGCCATTCAAGTGGTCAACTAAGCTTGACCAATACAGCGGTCGATTAACCGAGCCTAAAAGAGAGGATAAAGGCGCTTTTCGATGTATGTAGGAGTTCAGAACCAAAACAAAATTGGAACAACTCTACGAAGTCATGCAAATGAGCATTTCAAAAGTTTTATCTACTATTCTGCGCACTTTTCCGTTAATTTAAAGCTAAAAGGTAGTGAGGAACCAAAATCTAAACTCTAGTTTAACTTAGTTGTAGTTCGTGCAAAATTGGCTTAAAATCTATAGTACCGAGGTAAGGGAAATACTTCTTAAAAGTACGTTGAATTTATAACCTAAAATGAATTCGTTATATATAGAAACCGCTAATCATCTACCAAGTCCTAGACGAGGTTGAGCAATTGAAAATCCTAACTAGCTGTAAGTATTATTGTTTTTGGTTCGAATTTGATAATTGAGAGTTTCTAATCCTTAGTATATATACAAAACTATTAAGCCCGAGTCACCGTGGTAAGACCCAACCGTCTGAAGGTCACCAAAAATTGTAAGTGATTGCAAAAATATTGATTTCATTATTCTAATGAAATAAAATTTAGCTTTTAGCTTACCCACATACAAAACGGTTTGCTCAAAAGAGTTTGGGAAACTTCCCCCCACAACACAAAGAAAAGGCTCAAAATGGCACATTTGCACATTTTTTACAAAATTGGCCATAACTCTAAAACGAAAAAAAGTACATTTCAAAAATTTCAGCGATTAATGCTTATAAAATTATCTTCTCAAAAATATTTTTTTGAAAATTTTTCACGAGTTGGAGTATACCGTTTTGATTCATATTACGGACACTTAAGGCCTCTGTGAAGTATAACCCAGCTTGGACCATACAAAATAAATCATTCTGTATGATCTTTTAACGTTATCGAGCGTCGGAAGCCCTTAACTTTCGGATGGTGGGTAAAGAATACGCGTCCGCAACTTGAATAATTTTAAATAAATCAAAACGTGTGGCCTTTTCATGATTCTTATTCCGGACGCTCCCTCACTTTTGCCTCATATTCCGGACGCTTTGATTCGAATTACGGACAGCTCATGATAATCATTAATGAAACAGTCAAATCATCAATTGAAATCGTTCAACCACTTAAGAGACGTCTAAGGTAGTTGGTCATTATAAATTTGCAATGATATTTATGGAAAAAAAACCTAATAAAACGAGCCTCGAGAATGAGAACTTTTGGACGGCGAAAATTGAAATGTTTCGTGTGAAATGTTTCCCATACAAACGAGAGTGTCCGGAATTTGAAGCTGTCCGTAATATGAATCAAAACGGTAGTTTTTCCGGCTTTTCTTTACGAATTTTCTCAACGGTGGCAAATTTTTTGGAAAACTTTTTCCAGTTAATATTATTTTTTTTATTCCTGAGAAAATTTGCTTTCATTTTCATAAAAAAAAAAGTTTATTTCTATGATGCTTCGTTCTTGAGGTATGATTTTTCAAAGTAAGTAGTGTCAGCGGAAAACAAAAAAATTCCAACTGAGTTTTCCGGGAAAATAGGCGACCCTGATTTTTTCTTAAATTTTTTTATTCATATATTGATGAGCCCTGCCTGTGGAAAAAATTTCATAAAAATCTGAGACCCTTCGGCCCAAACCCGTACGGAAATAAAAAAAAAATCCCCAGATGCAGACTCTTTCGGAGAACAGGTACAGCACACACCCTGTAGTGGATATGTCTTAAGGTAAACATATTGTGAAAGAGAGGTGCTGGCTGGTAGCGATATCAGCCAGTATGGCCTTTCAACTTGATATCTACAAATCGTTCTCCCCCTGTCATAACGCACTTTATATGAAAAATTCCATATTTTGTATGAATCGCTACGCTTAAGTTTACTATTTCCACATTAAAAAAAAGTTGCCCCTTGATTTCCAGCGTTCGCATTCCGCCTATGCTTCCACCACCATGAATGTTCGGTTCAGCGCGTGCCACCACCTCAGATGTTTCTCATCTTGGCTATATTCTCCCAAGACCTCACCAGAAAAAGCAATACGCGGTTCACGGGCGTACTTTCTCCCAGATTTAGATGGCATTTGCCAGACTAGGGAAATCCCAACGCCGCACAACCTCCAATATGAACCACCACCAGACCTCCAATGAGATTATGTTCATGAAAATGGCGCCGGCTGCTGCTGCTTCTAATGCTGGCCTAGAAGAGGCCTTTGCCGCCGTCGTCGGAGCGTGGCTCGAGAAAAATGCAGAAAATGGGAAAATAAAATTCTTTCCGCACTCTGGCCTCACAGCACTTCCATCAGGGCCAAGGCACTTTTGCTGACGGTTGGAAGTTGGCTCGGGGCCAACTCACAAACAACGACCGTCGTCGACGACGAGCGGCAGTACAATTCCCTTGACGAGCTGACGACGACGACCACTACGCTTGAAGAATATGGCCATACTGGAATTGTTGCAGAGTGACACGGCTTCGTAAAAAAGTTGGACAATACTTACAACTTCAACAAGTGACATTTTCAACCAATGACGAACAAAACACTGAACATAAACTGAAATCAAATATACTTCTTCTTTTTGTCATTACGTCCTCACTGGGACCGAGCCTGCTTCTTAGCTTAGTGTTCAATGAGTACATTCACAATTTTTAACTGAGAGCTTTCTCTACCAAATTTGCCATTTTCGCATTCGTATATCGTGTGGCAATTGTTGCAGAATTGTGAAACTAGATGCAATTTTGTATGTTATATTGGCAAAAATCTAATAGAATATGAAAGTGAAATTTTATTCTCTCGGGGAAAAAAGGAACAAGCAAAACTATTTGTCATGTGAACGAATGTATTATATGCTGCCTAACAACAAATGTCTCATTCCTCCGAAACTCTCCACAGTAAACGAGCAGAATCTTAAACAATTTTAAAATTTGTAGTGAAAGATTTTTGATTTTTTTTTAATTTTTGAATTACGTTGCAAATAAGGTCTGTTGAGTTTGTTGAGTTGGTTGAGATTTCTTTGAGATTCTAAGAATTTCAATTTTTGAGGCCCGTCCATGCACCACTGTGTGTCGGTTGTCGAGGGTGTGGCATACATGCGCTTCCAAAGGAGAAAAGCGAGGAAGATGCTTTTTTATGGTCAACCACGTGGGCCAGGCCAGTAGTCGGATGATGGCGGGTGCTTACGCCGGAAATAGGACTGAAGAGAACTAAAGAGAAAAATACAACCACTGCGGCCAGCAAATCTCAACGATGCTTTAACTGCTGGCGAAGCAACATTTGCATCTTATTTCGATTTGAGTGGTTTCTGGGTGAGTAGACAAGGGGGAGCAGAGAAATTATCGGGCCGGGGGTAGATGCTATTGTTGTGAATATGAATGAACCGTGGGCGGTAAGCAAATTATTGCAAAATTCGTTTTTGTGTCCCTAAAGGATTTGGGATTTTTTGTTGAATCGAAAGACATGCTTGAACGAAAAGGGCTGAGAAAAACTGTCGTCTATGGAAAGAACTAGGCATTTGTTTTCTATTCAAAATAGTAAAGATGTTCGTACACTGAATTATATAACGAGGTATTAGGAATACGGCAAGAACTCAAAATATCTGCACTAGAAGGCTTTGTTTAAAATTAAAAGTTTAAACGCTTCATTAAAAACACTTTATTTTTTTAATGTTCCAAAATGAGAATTTCAGTGGAGCAGCTGCATCGTTCACAAGAAATGCGAAAGTTCTACGAGAACCTTAACAAATACCGAAAAGGCTTCGTGCCTTGAGCCGAAATGTGTAGGAATAAGGATGGAAGCATCTTGACGGACGGACGTGAGATGATTGAAAGGTGAAAGCAGAACTACGATAAACACCTGAATGACACAGGGAACACAGGCGCAGAGGGTCACGACAGTGGAAGAAGTGACTATTTCAGCACAGCGGACAGTGGAAACCAACCTGTTCCCGCATTGAGGGAAGTTAAGGGTGCCAGCTCAAAAACCACAAGGCAGCTGGTAAGGAAAGTATTGAAGCTGAACACATAAAAATGGGCCCGGCGAGTTTGGCCGCCAGTCTACATTGGCTGATTGTCAGCATCTGATATACGGATCAGCTACCAGAGGTGTGGAAGCAAGGGCTCATATGCCACATCTACAAAAAGGGCGACAAATTAGAATGTGAAAACTATAGTGTGGTCACTATCTTGAATGCCGCCTACAAAGTGCTGTCCCAAATTATCAACCGACGTAAATCACCAATTAAGTAAATAGCGGTGTTTCAGTGCTTGAGACGAAAACGTGTTCCGAAGTGTTATCTTTAAAAGCATTATTTGAAAAAGTTGGAAAATTTTCACATAAACAAAACCCAATTACTACATAAACCTTACTTTTTATTAACTGATAATTATAAGAAAGGGATGCGCCATTCATGTATTGAAAATACTGTATGGATCAAGGATTCATATGGATCAGCAAGTTGAAAATCCGATTTGATCAGAATAATTTACTAACGCCTCCTTACCGCAAAATCTATTCCATGTGCCTGATTGCAATATAGTATGCCAATGGGAAAAAGCGAAATCAATTCCAACGAATCATTTGACATTTGAATTGGTATTTGCTCCAATTGTATGGCACTTTAAAGCTGCACTCACTCGCGCTTGCCTGCACTTCGATCCCGCCAGGTGGTTTTCCATTCAAGCGAGCAAGTAACTAGAGTATATTGCCCCAGAAATTGAAATGAAAGTAGCATTAGCATGTCTAGGTCTATGTCCACATCCCAGCACTTTCCTCGTCGTTGTGCAACGAGAGAAACTGTACTCCACACGCGTGCTGTGCAGGCAAAACGATCCACTTTACCCGTGATGCGTTTCTTTGCCCAACTCGACTCGTATAGGTAAGGTAATGTAGGGTGATTTGAACATTTAGGATGATATGTATGCTTTACTGAACAGAATAACGTACGCATTAGCCGTTTTTCATACAAAATGGTCAAGTATGGAGTCCTGAATCTCGGCTTCTTGTTGTACTATTGACTTCGAATTTTCACCACAACTTATAAATAGCTCGTATATCTCTCATAATAAAAATCACGATATTTTACAAAGAAACTCCCATTTAAACAGAGAACTACTAAGCGTTTACTTTGCAATAGTTTGAAAACAATCATTTCCACTGAAAAATGCTAGGATTGAGCTTGATTGGCCGCCCGTGTTTGCTATTTCAATGTTGCCAGAACTACTGCACTTACAGATCAGATCAGAAGACTATTTTGGACTAACCAACACCAGTGTGGGGAAGGAGGAGGACTGATTTTGCATTTTGTCCACAGTAGACCGGATACACTCCTGCTTCTACGCTAGTTCATTCGGGGAGGTATAGGGGTAAGGTAATTTTATGGAAGACTGTCGATACATCAGGCATAAGTTAAGACATGCTAAAATAATGGAAGTGTATAGAAACAGTTTCTTATTTATCTTTTATTCTATCGATTGCTACTAACAAATGGTTCAAGTGCGATTGATTGATTAAAAAAACTGTAAATTTTCGATAAAATAAATGCGGCAAACATATAATCATAGCACTAGAAGTCAATATCAAAGCCAAGCTTGATCTTTTTTTATGAGGACGTTCCACCCCATTTGGCATAAAGACATTTGAAATAATGGACATTTGGCATAATTGAAAGAAAATATTTTAAAATTACCAGCTAAGGTATTGCTTTTAATCGAATGAAAATTGCTTAAGATGAGTAGGGTTTGGTGAAAGTAAATGCAATATGACCATCAGGTTCAGGTTTAGCTTGATTGGCAACACATGGTTGCAGGTTCAGTATTGCTTTATTCACACAAATACCCATCCAGTTTACTGCTTGGCATTTACAGGCATGCCCAGAGTATATAAATGATGCTGATATCTTCTGATGCTGATGATCTTCTATTTTTAGGTTACAGTGGTGTCTAGAGATGGCCGAAACGGCTCATTTTAATGTACGGATCCGATCCGAAACAGTCATTTTTGTGAACCGGATCTTTTGAAAGGTTCATTGGCTCAGCAGCTCGCAAAAGAAAGAGTGAACTGAACCGAACGAACATAAAAGGACAGTTCTTTCATATTTTTCTCTCTCTCAATTTTCGTACATTCTTCGCCAGAAACTCCCTTACCCGAACCAAAAGGAAGAAGCAAAAAATCTGTTTGCTTTCAAGTGGGCATTTTTTCTTCCTATCTTACATCTTCCTGTGTACAAGTGGGCGTGGCAAATTTGTCTGTCTACGCTGAGAGCGCAGAAAACTTTGCTTACATGTATGGCGCGCAAAGCAAGGCACGTGTCAAGCGTTATAATAAAGCCGAAAAACGAACGAAGGAGAATAGGGGGATAATGGTTAGTTATTTTTCCGGGTCACTTTTTATCTGATCGGCTACGATTCATTTTTGCATATCTCTAGTGATGCCTGCCACAACATGCTCCAGAATAATGAGAAGAAGGGAGAGGACATGGCGTTGCATTTCGTTCGCTCATTGTAAACCGCATATACCGCTGTATCTACGTAAGTATATAGGTATTGAAGTCTTACGTAAGGTGATTTATGATTGAGTCTTGCTTCAGTTAGCAACTTATTCTTGCATCTCCTAACACTATTTTGATTCACAGTAATCAGCTCAGATTGATATATTTTATCATTTTTTCGGACATGTGCTCTGCCTATAACTGCATATTTGTAATATTCGACAAAAGTAGGCATTGAGTAAATGGGATACCAAGTTTGCATTTTACTGCAGTATAGAAGGAAACTAAAATTTCAAAAAATCATTAAAAATTCAAAAGAGCTTATTTGAGGCTGAAATTTTGTACAACTCATATCGCATATTGGGTGAATAGTCAGAAAATAGTTCTGATGAAAATTTCGTTGCTACTACATTATGAGGCTCATGTATAATCTCAATGTGACTGTTATGCGGTCAATGTGACAAAACAACTTGGTATTTTTTTCGAATTTTCTAGAACAAACTCACAAACTTCTGTAAGTTGATCGAAAGTATTTATCATTTGATGACTCTCCATGGTATTAACTCCAATTTGTCAAAAATGTCGAATGTGACTGTTATGCAGTTATGGGCAGTGCTTCAAAGAAAGTCATAACGATCATATTGAGTAAATCCCGAATCCATATAATCCAGCGAACAGCTTATGTTTAAAAGCAGTGATGGAAAGTGGCAAACAAGTCTGCTGAATTCGAACAAAACCAAAACAAAATTCACACGAACATCAGAGAGCTGAGTTACTCGCAACTGTCATACTCGCGAGTAAACGAAGCTAAAGTGATTTGTAAACGTATTCGGAGCTGTTGAGAGTCAATTGCGCTTCTGGGAAACAATTATTTCCCCTCCGATTTCTGGTTTTCAAGGATTTTTGACTACTGGTAGTTTACTATCGATTTGGTACACAATTGTTTCGTCTGGCTCAACCATAGTAAATCAAACCTTGTTCGGTTGCTCGCGATTAAATGTTCGCGAGCTTTTTGTTATTTCTTTTGGTATGTTCTCCCGAACGGACGGGTGCGAATTATCTCACTCCAAGCTTGTTCGCGAGTTTGTCATGTTTGTTTTCCGATGGTTTACGCTTGTGAGGTGCTTCGTGATGCGAATATTTCCACCACTGTTCAAAAGAAGGATACATTTCTTGTTGTGGAATGACCATGGCTATTCACACTGCTTATTGAAAAGAACAGCTTATGTTCAAAATAAGGACATATTTCTCATTTTGAGTTATTTATTGCGAATTGATAAATTATTTGTAACGTATAACCCAAAGGTTTTAAAATCTCATTATTTCGCAAATTCTCTGTTATTCACGCCAAAGCAGCATAGTTGATTGCCTCGAATATAAGAGCAAATAATTGTAATCTAGAGTAAATTTTAAAGTTTACCGGCCGTCATCACTCACGATAGGAAGATACAGACCCCATGGTTAGATTTTTTATGATTTTAAAAATGAAAATAAATCGTATGAGAAGTCTCAACCTTCCTTAAACTGTTAATTATAATAAATGAGTCACCCCTCTGACTCATGATCAAAAAATTTTTATTGAGCTATTTTTATGGTGACATTAAAATCAAAGACAAACAGACGTAACAGCTAGAACAATCATCAATTTAAAACATAGTTGGTTATCATTTCGTAATTATCGAGTGCAGCTGTGCGCAGTACCCAAGTTTTGAAGTTATTTAAAAATATTTTTCTTGGATTGACGACTTTTTGTCCAATTTATATTCGGATGGAAAAGTACTAAGAAGCGGTAAGTTGTCAATTCCAATACCATTATTCACATGAACTGATTATAATCCCAAAACATTTGAAATTTCAAGGTTGCCTTATTGTTCCCGCCGCAGACAGGAAAACCAAAGACAGTCAAAATAGAGGAGCGATTCGAAACAGCATAACATGTATCCAGGGACGAAAATACTCAACCTACCGTCGCCTACATTGATATTTGCTTGGTAGAACTTCGTTGATTTTTATTTGTTTTTATCCTCACCTTGACAACACAACAAAGATTGGCAAAGCGCTTGCGCAAGATTGCCAGTTTCCTTTTAACCTGCTGCTACTCAATCGCTTTTTGATAATCGGAAACAAAAAATGATATTCATTCTAACCAGCTTGACTTTTTTACATTCCGCTTCGGGAAGTTGTAATTTTTGCACGAGGCACACTAAAGACGCGTCCGTGCATCGGATCCTTCATTACTCGTATAGCAGCATATTTTTTAATCAATTTGAACCTCATTGATAATCAATTTCCTTAAACTGACACTCTTCTGCTTCTGATATTCAAAAACACCAACGACATACGGGCATCGTTGTTTGTTTTGCCCATCTACTTTTGTGCCATCTTCATTGGTACAATCATATTAGTGGTGGTGCGGTTACTTTGATGGTGGCATAAATTCAGTGAATTGAGTATAGTGAGCATGATTTTTTTCGTCCCTGCATGTATCTTTATACTGAATATCAGTGAATAAAACAATAAATGCCTGAATATAAACATTTTTCATTCGTTACTTTCATTCCAAAGTTTAGATTTGTTTTGAGGTTAAAATAAGCAATAATAATTGATCTAAAAAGGGTAAATTTTTACCCTTTTTGTAACGCGAGCAAGATTTACAAAAAGGGTAGAAAAATACCCATTCATTGACACAAACTGACTTTACCCATTAATGAGTGAAGTGGATTTACCCATCCAATGTGGAGAGGCACTTCTAGCGGAAATGGGTATTTTTTTTACCCTTTAAAGAGTATTCGCATACTTGGCTCAGGTGTCCGGATTTAAAGACAAGAAATGCTTCATTATTTTTACTATTTCTATAGCTAAATCTCAAATTTCTTCGAAAAATTTATCACGTTTACTAAGAATAAACATGGAACTGTTCGTTATGTGAAAAAACTCTGATTAATTCCGAAAGAAATATATTCAAAATTGAATGTAAACATTTGATCCGTCGTAAGTGTCCGGGTATTGATGCATCACGGTAGTCGGCTGCGCAAATCTCGGTTAAAATTAGCCGAAATTCGCATTCTAAATTAAGTGTGTAATCAAGGTTTTAATCATACCTAGATCCTTTTGTTTGTTTTGCTTTCGTACACACATGGGAAAAAATCTGGGTTTACCCCATGAAAAGCATACAAAAATATATTACTAATATCTCTGAGGTTACACGTTCAATTCAAACTTCTTACGGCTTATTTATTTAAGAGGAAATTATTCAATGGCAAATTGTCTTTGTACGATAACATTCTTTGAATTTTGTTTACTGAATTTTCACTTGAAGTTGTGACATTTTTAATAAATTAGACTGGAAAAACATGGCTGATTTTTTCAGTATTCGAGAAAAATCTGAAAACTCTTCGAAACCATTAAAACGATTATTCAAGTCATCCTGCAGAAGTTTGAGTTCACCCCTTAGCATGATGTATGTATCGTGCAAAAGTTTAACACTTTAATTTTTTTAAGCCAAATAATACAAATGTTATTCTTCTCAATACAAAATGAAACATACATTTGGAAAATTGTAGGTGTAATAGGTTCTTAGAGAATTCAAATCACCCCAAATAACCCTACTCACATCAACCGACCAATTTTCCAACGAACAAGTTTGTTGCAGAACCGACTGGGGGGTTCCTATTTTTAGCCGCCAAATGAACCAACGAACGAACGACCATGAATTGGGTACCTACTCACTCTCCGCTTGCTCGCTCCGCTTCTGACAACATTTGGGGCTCGGTTGGCGGCCTTGCTGGAAAAACCAAATGTTTGTAGACGCTTAGAAGGTGGCTTGACGGGGCCCGAATAAAAACAAATCATTTAGTGAATGAAATTAACCAATTTGGTGTAAACAATATAATACGTTATAATGATACACCAAAACGTATTGCAATGGCATGTCGGAGAAACATGATTCTTGTCATAATGTAATCATATTGTTGTTTTTACAATGAACTTACTGTGTTGTATTTTTAATGTTTGAATATATAGTGTTACAATACGTTATATTGTTTTTGAATAATATTTTTTATTCGGGGTGAGATCTAAAGAGCCGTTTGCATACAGCTACCGAAAGCTTATGCCCGGATTAGGACTACCAACACAACAATGGCTGATGGTGACGTGACGGTGACGAAGTGGCATCTGTTACAGAGTCTTCGTCGCGCTCACTCCGAGGGAGCGCCACCCGATGAAGATATACTGCTCCCGATGAAGGGTGTCAACCGTTTTGGCAACAGGCCGAACAGCACCCTGTCGTCTGATCCGGGGGATGTATTACTTGTACCTTTTTGTAACTTTCCATGAATCTTTGGTGCGACAGCTGGCTGATACCTACCCCAAAAAGCTAGGTCAAGTTTCATGGAATGTCTTTGAGGGGGGAGTCGCACCGTATAATCGTATACCTGGAGTTGTTTTAGATGAATTTTAGGAACTGAAATGCTTTTCGAAAGTGTTTCCAACAATGTTAATTTAAAATCAGGAACACAATATTGTGGAAGAGCAACTACTAGAACAAACTTATTGCATAACTGTGCATACACAAACTCTCTCTGCACTTGGAAGTTTTAAAAACTACCTTAAGCAATAAATCAGTACTTCACTGTGCTACAAAAACAGTACTTTTCAGTACTATTTTTTCTACTATTGATCCCTTTACGATCCTTGTTTGGACCCGTGCCTTCGATTTTTTTTTTTGTTGGACCCATTGGCGAAAGCTAGCGATGGTAATCCTTCTTGGACACCGTCTTGGGAAAAACCTCTTAGGAGATCTCGTCTTCTTTCGTTTATTAACTAAACATGGTTGCAACTACAAACAAAAGGAAGGATGAATCTCTGAATTCACTACTTCCTTACAAAAAAGTGGGATTTAAAACTGTCACTAAACGTGGCAAGAATGGAAGGAAAGACGTTTCTCCGGAATGCGAACTTTCTTCCAAGGGTGAAATGAATAATTGTATCGAAATGAGCAATCAGTTCAATGCTCTAGACAAATTTTCCGAACTCTAAATCGAAGCAGCCTCTTCGAAGCAAAGAGTGCCGTCTATCGTGGTCAGTTATTCCGAATTTGCAGGATTTAGGCAGGAGATCTTGAACTCCATCAGGGGAATCAAGGTTTTCTTCCAAATCGCAATGAAAGGAGACTGCCGCGTATTGCCGGAAACTCTTAAAGATCGCGAACGATGAAACTGAACGTTTGTTCAAGGTTGTATTGAAAGCTCTCTCAAGTGATTATAAATCACCCGAAGAGATTAAAAATGGAATAAATGATTTACATGGATTTTCCCCAGTTCAAGTAATCATTATGTAAAAGAGAACCCAATCTGGCATTGTTTGGAAAGGGCTTTCTCAAGAATATTATTTAGTTCATTTTAACAAAAAAGATCTAAATAGTATAAGAGCTTTGGAAAAAGCAAGACTTATGTTCGATGTCCATGTGACATGGAAACAATTCCAGAAACTTGGAGGAAATAACTAGAACCGCACTCAATGCCATCGGTGCCAAAAGTGGGGAACAAAACACTGCCGTATGGATGCTAAATGCATAATTTGCAGAGGTTCTTCTCACGTTTAGGACGTCTGTCCTGTGAAGGAAGATACCGGTAAGTTTATATGCGCCAATTGCGGGGCAACCATAAGTCAAACTTTGGGCTTGCCCTTCGCGTAGCTGAGTCGTCGAGGCTTGTGCCAGGCAGATAGACGGTAATGTCCGTTACGGTAACGACCGATTCCCTGGTAGAGTATCGAATAATGCTCTCAGTTAACGCTCGCTTGATAAGGAATCATTCTCATCAGGAGATCATAATCATGGTCATTCACAAACTAATTTTAATCCGTCGGGTAGCCATTCGAATCTTTTAATTTCGAATGGATCTACCCAAGGAAAATCCTATGCCGATATCGTAGCAGGTAATTTGAACTCCTCCCCTATTCATACTATGAGTACCCATTCTACTTGTTTCAAATCAAATAAAATAAAACCCTGCCACCACAGGTAACTTCTACTCCGCTTCTTCGTCTACCGAAAATTCTAACGGAAAATCATCAGATAATGTACCCACTTCAAGTGATATGCCTGACTCTGGTTGTAATTTTTTAACTGAACAATTGAATCTAATGATTGATGCAATGTTCAAAGCCACCACTTTCACTCAAGCAGTCCATATTGGTGTAAAATTTGCCAATCAAATTGTTATTGGATTACGTGTATCTAATGGATCCAATAAATAATTACTTAAATATTTTAGATTGGAATGCTCGTTCTTTGAATGGTAAAGAGGACGAGCTGTTTGATTTTCTTATAGTTAATAACGTGCATATAGCAGTTATTTTGAAACATATTTAAAACATGGATCCAAACTTATAAAAGATCCTAACTTTTTTGTTTATCGTATTGATCGCCTTGATGGGACATGTAGGGGAGTTGCAATCATCATTCATAGGCGTATAAAACATCAATTGTTTTCGTCATTTGAAAATAAAGTTATAGCAGCTATAGGCGTTTCTGTTGAAACACAGCTTGGTAAATATACTTTCATAGCTGCCTATTTGCCTTTTCAATGCTCTGGACAGCAAGTGAATTTGCTCCAAACTGACATGCGAAAATTGACTCGCAATAAGTCAATTTTTTTTGTCGTTGGTGACTTTAATGCCAAACATCGATCATGGAATAATTCTCAAAGTAATACCAACAGCAGAATTTTATTTGATGAGTGCTTTTCAGAATATTTCTCAATTCAATACCCTGATAGCCCTACATGTTTTTCCTCTTCTAAAACCCATCTATGATTGACTTGGTCTTAACTGACTCTAGTCATCTTTGTAGCCAATTTGTTACTCATGCTGATTTTGATTCTGATCATGCCCCAGTTACAATTCAAATATCCCATGAAGCGATTCTCAATCCTATCAGCTCCACTTTCAATTATTTTCGAGCCGACTGGAATATATGTTTCATATATATATATTATATATATTGATAGTTATCTTGATGTTAACATTTCTTTACAAACAAAATTTGATATTGGTAATGCTCTTGACACTTTCACAAATTCCACTGTTGAAGCCAGGGGCATTGTAATACCAAAATAAGAAAATCGAATTCGTGATTAAAGGCGATGATCTTAAACTCTTTTTCACAATTAAGAAACAACAATTTTGAAAACAAAATTTTTCAATTGGACTTTGGCACTAAGCCCTTTTGAAAATTATCTAAAATTTTGGAAGAACCTCAGAAGCCAATAGCGGCATTGAAAGAGGAAAACAAATTATTAGTAACTAATTGCGAAAAAGCTCATAAACTTGCTATGCAGTTTGAAAGTGCGCACAATTTTAATTTAGGACTTACTAGTCATATTGAAAATCAAGTTACTCAGGACTTCGAAAATATTCTCAATCAAGAGAACATTTTCGAAAATTCATGGGAGACTAATTTGGAAGAAGTGAGAACTATTGAGCTCGAGCTTAGCTTGATTGGCCGCCCGTGGTTGCTACTGCAGTATCGCCAGATCAGCTGCACGTACACAAAGAACCAATCGAATGACTGCTTGGGACTAATAGACTAAGGGTATGCGAAATACCGAATGATTCCGTCAAATACGCTTCGAAACTAAATTCCGCGGAATTCCACGGAACTCGCACAGGCGAAATTTGTATTTTGCTATTTCGTTTCGTTTCGCCAAATTGTTAAAATATTTCCACGGAAAATTGAAAACAAACGGAATAAAACGGAATTTCGCGAAATTCGAGTTTGATTTCGAACAAAAAAGCAAAGCGTTCGCTTCTACTCCTAGCAGCTACAGTCAAAAATGGGTCCGTGTCATGGATCAAATCGACTCATATCATGGATCAGAACACTATAACAGCAAATTATCTGTGAGACAAACGAATGGTGTGCTAGTGAAAGCATACGTTTTGGCGTTTCTTTAGGAATCGTCTTATCTTAGATTCATAACTGTGGTATGGGTTTCAATGCCCCACAAATATGAATCAACGCGTCTAGGCATATGTATGATATTTTATTTCCTACGAATGGAACAAATGTGTTCAAGCATTTAATTGTTGATTGCGATGCTGTAGAGATTTATGGTTCACGTAGGTAAAATGGGTTCTGCGTAATTGCTACTCTATTTGATGAGATATTCTCCGTTTAATCCAAATTTGATCCATTTCCGTGTGCTATCCATAACTGTGGGATTTCCCACAAAACCAAGATAAAAAGCTATCAGATGATGTAAAAATAATGACGCTAGCATTATTTTTCGATTTTATACGAATTTTTGTTCTTAGCTATGCGGCTATTGGTACATCGACCCTAATAAATCGCAAAAATTGTTTGTACACAAATGTCAAAAAAAAGCAGCGGAGCGTGAGTCCCTGATGTTCTGAATTTGCTCAGGTGGTGCAGATTATTGATGCGCGCATTAGTTCTTTCTTGCTTTCCCGCTATGACGTCACATTCAACTCTGCATAAGAACAGCAGGAGAATAAAAGATAAAACTAATAGCCAGAGTTGCTCGCTGTCAATATAAACGCTTAAAATTTGCTGATTTGTTCAGGCCGACTGCGATACAATTCGAATCATTCAATATCACATCAACATCATGCTGTCTACTCCATCACAAGTGCATTGATGGCAATAGACAATGGATATCACTGATGGGTTAAGTTTAGCCTTACATTAGGCAGTTAAAATGGAAATTTATCAGTACGATATTTTTGACAGTATTACAGATAAAATAAAACTATTTGTTGGTCACTGAAAAACATTAATAGCATGGATAATTACCACGCGATCACTCATTCCGCAGTGATTATGATCTAGAGTGCGATGTCGCATCACTGCTGTTGATTGTCAAATCAAAGTGATATTGATAGCTGGCAAGTGATAGTGATAGTTTAAGACCATCAGCCATCAGCTGATATGATTGATATTAAGCAACTCTAGTAGTAATAGCACGCATCAATGGGTAAAGGCTCTCTGCGATTTTGTTGTTGTGTCATAAAACTTTACATGTAGCAGCAAAATCGCAGCGATTGTTTGTCGCTGTCGCCGTAAAAATCGCGTTGATTTGGGTGATCCAAAGCCACACCTCAAATCTTCAAGAGCACACATCTAAAGAACCAGACTCCATTCAAGCTGAAAACTCTATCGATTGGTTACTCGATGGCCAATCGATCAAGTGTTCAGCTTGAACCACTGTCGGGTTCGTTAGATTTGTGCTCTTGAAATTCTGAGGTATGCCTTCAATTTATATCCACCTTAAACAAGGAAGATGCATACTATTTTATATCAAAAAATGAATCTAGATTTATTCACGCTGTACCACACCACCAACTCCTCTCTCCTCTTATAACGTGACATAATTTCCTCACGACCCCCAATTAAAAAAAAATCGAATATTGATAATATATTATTATTGGAATTTGGCCGCAAGGCAAAGGTCTTAATCTTTTCAATACCGACATCAGGTTTCAAAATTCTCTAGTTTCGCCATCGTTCGATCGATTTTGATGATTTGTTTTAGTAAAAATCACAAATCAGTTATAAATTTGATTCATGCATTGCATGCACCATCATAATTGGTGCCGGATTTAGATTCAAGTTTGGTGGGGTACCTTGGGTATTTCACAATAGAAAAGCGCAATTGTTTTTTTCGGTTTTCGCACATCTAAATCACGAGAAAAAAATAAGCCAAACGTTAAATTTAGCTCATTGAAATACGGATTGTCTGAACGAACATGGGCGAACTTGTCAATCTTATTTGCGGTTCCTCTATGCTATGTAATCCAGGTTCAAAACTTTTTTTTTTCGAAATTTTCTAATATTTTTTAAAATACTCTCGAGGCTCAAAATTTAGTGAAAATGTGATTTTGTAGTCAGTTTTAAACAAACAATCTGAAAATGAGATAATATCAACAATCCTTAATTCTTCCAGAAATCGTCCAGAAATTCCTTCACAGATTTTGGAATAGGATCATTTCTCCAGTATTTGCTCTACAAAATAATAGAAATACCTTCAGTATTTTCTACAAGGTTTACTTTAAAAGTTTGCATTCATCCAGATTTGATCCCTTCAAGAATTAATTCACAGCTTATGCAAGGCTTTTTCCAGAAAATTTATTAGGAACTTCTAAATTAACGCCAACAGGCAATCCTGGTTAAGTTGCTGTCGCAATATCTTATTTAGAGTTTATTACTTTTGCAGTTCTTTTAAATTTATCTTGATTGATTTTTTAGGTATGTGTTGATGGTTTTTTTTTTAAATTTAATTTAATTCAATACTCCAGCAAATACTAAAGCAAATATTCCAGTGATTCCTCTGTTCTACTTATTTTTCTTCTTCTTTCTGGCGTTATGTTCCATCTGGGACAGAGTCTGCTTCTCAGTTTAGTGTTTTCATGATCACTTATCGACTTGTGTCCCCAATCACATTCATTCAAGCCACAAAGCATAAAGTACAGCAAAAAAAATGAATATCATTATTCCATGTTTTATGGTATGTATTAGCATAACATCACATCCACATGATTAAAAAATTGTAAGGCATTTCTAAAAATCAAATTAATTTTGGGCTCTTCTAATATTTTTGAGATTGTTTTGAATGTTTGTAACTGCTTTTCGAACCACTTCTTAGTTGTAACATTTAAATTAAACCCACTCATTGCCTTGTGTGAGTGTCAGATATGTTGAAATGAAACCTTATAAAGTTATTAAGAAGATTTCAAACAAACAGAAAAGGGTCTTACCAAGGCATGTAAGGATTCCGCTGAGCAACGCTAAGGTTTCCATATGGTAAAGGATTTAAAAAGACGTTTGTTATGCCTATTGTCAAATTTCCAGCTTTTGACAAGCAAAAAAAAACAACTTAAACGTGTATTCCGCGAAACAAATTCAAAAATTTCGTTTCGTTTCGAAAAATTCCGTGAGATATTTGATTTCGTATCGAGTTACACGAAACATTTTTAAATTTCGTTTCGTTTCGTCATTATAAGCGCAAGATATTCCGCGTATCGTTTCGTTTCGTATCGACATGGAGAAAATCCATATCGCATACCCTTATAATAGACACCCTCAGTGTATAAGTGCTGGTGATCTTCTATTTTTAGGCAACAATGGCGCCTGCCACGTCAGAATGCAGACTAATGAGGGAAAGGGGAGGAAATGATGATGCATTAAACTGATTCCCACGTAAACCGTATATACCACTGCGTTCACGACAGTTTATACGGGAGTGTATGGGTAGGGGGAAAGGCATGCCAGAGAGGTTTGCTCTTTGGTTAGCAGACTGCCTATGTTTCAGGCGTACGGAAACGGTTTCTTGTCCGTTTGTGGTTCTAACGTTCGCTATGAACGAGTAGGGTGTGAGTGTGATAGATAGAGAGTGGAAGATAGAAGCAAGTGAAAGATAAAAGTACAATGTACGAGGAAAGGGACGGGCCTGGGATTGAACCCATGACCTTCCGGATATGAAGCAGAAGCGTTAGCCATTAGACCACCAACCCCGTCAATTTGGAAGAAGTTAGAACTTTTATAAAAAAAAAATCAAAAATATGAAAGCTCCTGGCGATGATGGAATTTTGTACATCCTAATCAAGAAACTTCCAGATAGTAGCTTATCATTTTCAGTTGATATATTTAACAAATGTTTTCAATTCAATGCGAAGGTTGTTCCAATTTTAAAACCAGACAAAAAGCTTCTGCATTCTAGCTATCGTCCAATCAGTTTGCTTTCTTCCATCAGTAAACTTTTTGAAAAGGTCATTTTGAACAGAATGATGGCCCACATATACAAAAATTCAATATTTGCCAATGAACAGTTCAGATTCCGCCATGGACATTCGACTACTCATCAACTTTTACGTGTAACAAATTTGATCCGTTCCAACAAATCTTAAGGCTATTTTAATGGTCTTTCTCTTCTTGACATAGAAAAAGCATTCGACAGTGTTTGGCATGAAGGTTTGATCGTAAAATAAAAAAAATCCAAAATACATTGTTAGAATAATTCAAAGTTATCTGTCAAATCGTACACTTCAGGTTAATTATCAGAACTCCAGGTCTGAAACACTTCCTGTAAATGCTGGTATGCATCAAGGCAGCATTTTGGGACCAATATTATACAATATTTTCACATCTGACTTACCTGAGTTACCTCAGGATTGTCAAAAATCTTTGTTTGCGGATGACACAAGCCTCTCCGCCAAAAGACGAAGCCTGCGTGTCATATGTAGTCGATTGCAAAAAAAAAATGGATATTTTTCTTCATATTTGCAAAAATAGAAGATTTCGCCTAATGCATTCAAAACTCAACTAATAATATTCCCACATGAACCTTAAGCTCTTTACTTGAAATCTTCAAGTAGACATGTTGTCACGATGAAAGGGGTTCCAATAAATTGGTCAGATGAAGTTAAGTATCTAGGGCTCATGCTAGATAAGAATTTAACTTTCGAAAATCACATTGAGGGCATTCAAGCCAAATGTAACAAATATGTAAAATGTCTCTATCCCCTTATTAATAGGAAATCAAAACTTTGTCAAAATAAAATTTTGAAAATGATTCTGAAGCTTCCTCCCTGGTATAGTACCATTGAGTTACATAGAATATCCATTCAATGTTGAAACATTGGAACAATCGTCGAATTTAATTGCTATTTTTGATAAAAATAGCTGTAGCGGTCAAAATCTCTTGCAAAAAATGCAAATCGATGATTTCATCTAATACATCAGTTTTTCTCGACCACAGCCTCGTATCGCATAAATCATGTTACCTCCTGTCGGTTTCTCTATGACGAGCCCCAAAGCCAATCAAAAGCTAACCAACAGTTGCCGGAGGAGTATCTATCATGAAAAACGTTTCCACTACCAACTCTCTCTTCCAGACGTAGACACTTTCCAAACTCCAATCGATATATCTTATCCGTCCCTCCATTATTTTGATGTCCGCAAAAAGTTCTGAATCGCAACCGAGGCTGGACGTCCCCGAAAAAAATATATGAAAGAGTCCGAAAAGTACACGCTTTTTTGTTTGTCCCGATTTCTGCTCGACATCAGCAAAAAAAAAGGCAAGACCCTTTCGTTTCGGACATACTACTACTGGAAGCTCAAAAGGATACATGCACTTACGTCTCCAACGGACTTCTGACTACACGTCGTCGCTCTACCGGTTCGAATCTCTTCGATTCGGTTCAATCCAGCAGAAGGAAACGACTTCCCATCTAAGAGTCAACAGGAAACCATCAAAGGCTGAAACACTGGGGGAGAGATAGCACACACAAAGGGACAGTATTAAGTACCGGCTCATAAATCCTCAAACCGAAATCGATAAATAACTAAATATCCTTTAGTGGTCGGTCCCCGATGGCTTTCGGATTCATGAGGGATATGTGCGTGCACTGTATGGTGACTCCCAGTGAAGATTTTTAGTCAGATCCATCGTCAACCAAAAACTTCAATAACGATTGGTTTTAGAGGGTAGAAAGTGGTGAGGAAAATCAATTTGATATCTTTTGATACCTGAAATAAAGCCCGGATGATGTGGAGATAACGCTGAACAAAGGAACTACTGTAAGATTTCATGGAGGTACGACTGTTATGTTGATGTTTGAGGTTATGGCTTTCAGTCTAAAATAAAACTCAAAAACGGATTTTTGCTTACATCCGACGTTTCGGACACATGTATTGTGCCTTTTTCAAGGATTAGCTGTGTTCCGTTTTATCGTTTGCCCAAATATTCTCAATTCAAATGAAATTAGCTCTTACATGAAGTTTCATACTAATATGCTTTAGTTTTTCATTCGTTTTGCTTAACTAATAAACAGAAATTATGATATTTCGTTTTGTATGTGGTGGGTAACGCACTATCAAAGTTACTCGCATTATCAAAGATACCCCGTTTTACGGTATTCGCATTAGTGGATTTTGTGTTGTTGCTTATATAGCACTGAATGCACATTTTTTTCGAAGAAAGTTTGTACCTATCGTCAATTTCAATATGACCCATCCGTCCTGAACGGGTTAAGAAGATTGAACCTGACTTTTTTACAAACATCTGCAATCGTTTTAATCCTAAGACTCGGTACCGGTGGACATCGAAAGAGTTATTATTTTGGTAGAAAACACCTATCAGCTATTATATCCAAATCATCACTCTCAACTTTCATCCCTGAATCCATAAATTTCAATTGAGTTATCTAGGAGATTAAACCTGCTCCCCATCTGTGCATCGTCCTCATCCATCAATAGCCTGGTTTATTTCCGATACAAAACAGGAACTCAGTAAATTTAATTCCCATTTGAATAAAACCAAATGTACTGAAAACATAAAATATCACACCTAGAAGCAGATTATCTCCGTCACCCCACACCTAACTGGTACAACCTAGAAAGACGACGTACCTATCCCCCGAAGGTTTGATGCTTTCAGGATAATCTTCACCTTGGACTTTATTGTTTCCGTCTGTTCCCCGGGAACAGGAAAGATGCTACTACCGGGAGATGTCTATGTCGGCCTGTCTGGTGTGCATCGGCTCATGAATCTTCCAGTGTGGTCGTGAATTTTTCAACATGCCATGAAACTACAAGCTATTAAATTTTTCCGGCCCTACTTCCTCACACCGTTACTGATCCGGTATGGGAAACTTACCGGAGGGACGATAGCGCCATCGTCGTCGTTGTCGTCTTCGAAGGAAGTAAACATCTTGCTGATGATGTTTGCCGTTTTCTAGAGCATGAAGCTTAGGGCGTAGCTTCTAAAAACCGAAATTTTTTGCGCTCTTTTTGAATTCATATAAAATTATAGAAAAACTTCAAAGTATGAGCCAAAATATTAAGATTAGGAGGTGACGCAACTTCAAGGTGAATTTTGAAGTTATAAAATTCGAACTGAAAATACTTTAAATCTGTTGTATATTCAAGACGTTATGATCGAACAATTTTTTAGTAAAATAATTTTCTATCAACTTTTCATAAATTCAATTTTGAAGAGAATGATGGTGAAAGATTCAAAATTGGGTGATTTAGGATAACTAAACCTAACAGAACGCAAATATGTAATATGAAAATTAACCTTCAAGTCGCTTTCATTACCTCTATATATAAATATTTTGACTAAAACTTTGAGGTTTCTTCTTTTTTGTTATTAAAATTCAGATTAGTGCACGAAATTTTGTTTTTGAGAAAATTCGTAAAATAAGCCGCACCCTAACGTAGCAGTTGCTGCCGGAATCGCATTGACGGTCGAGTCCCGGGGCAAAGGCAACAACAACATCGCCCAACACTCCCAAACACCTGGCGTGCCTTAAAATTGCAATAAAATTTATTGCTCCTGTTCGTGCACTTACTTTTCGGAGGGGCCTATTTTGTTTGCAAAGCCTTCCCGCCCCTCCCACACAGCCGCTGACAAGAAGAGGTAGTTATTCTTGACGATGGGATGTGATTTTTGGAGCATATGCAGGAGTGACGGCTTTTACGCGTGAGTGGCCAATTTATTAGCGCTGGTGATCTCATTAGCGGAACAATTTTCCTATTAACAAAGTTGAAATTGTTCAGCTGGGAATTTTAACAAAATTAAATATTTCATGTGATGCAACTTAGATTTAGTGACGGAGAATAAACAGCGTTACAATGAAACCAACGACAATTTTAGTCATGTTCTGAAGTGAAAAAGTGCTATAACAATGGCCAGTACCTCCCATCCTCACCTCCTTGTGGTACTGGCCGGGGTACGAGCAACCTTAGGGAAGATTGGACAACCAATCCCGGTGGAAACTCTGGTCGTATGCTGACAGGGAAGGGTGTTTGCTTTCGCTTTTGCTTCTGCAAACCTGGAGCGTCTGTACTCCATATTAGGAGCGGCTCACAACAGCGTCTGTTCCCCATGTCAGAGGTAGATGATCATCAACCGAGTGTCAGAGAAGAACTCAAAGCTTAACTGTGCACTATAGTGGAATGCGTACCGCAAGGCCAACGCTGGATGGGGAGGTGGTAGCGCCACGCATGGCTGGTTCGGTGAAGCACCCCTCAAGAAATGGTTTGGTGCGACCGCTTCTGCTTCGTCGGACTGGAGGGTTGAACGTCCATTTCATTCTCGCGTTGATAAATAGGTCTGTGCAGTCATCTCTGATGCCCTGCGCAGCCTCCAGTAATTTCTTGCTGGCGCCTCGCAGATTTGTCCCGTTGTCCGAGAAGAACTCGATCAGCCGATGATTTGCCATCAAATACGACTGAGCTGTCAGCCCGTGCGCCACCTCCAAATGTACCGCGCGTGTCACCATTCAGTTAAACAGCGCCATCCACTTCTTTTCCATCCCACGTCCTACTGTCACATCGTACGGTCCCATAAAATCTACGCCGACGTAGCTGAAGGCTCGTAAATACGGCGTTACTCGCTGCACTGGAAACGGGGCCATCCGCGGAGCTCCAGAACGACAACGATGCACCTTGCACCGCATGCAGGATGCCGACACCTTTCTCACCACTGCGTCTACATGGAACTGTACTCTCCGACTCACCGATTGCGCAATTCTCAGCAAGCAGCGCTCCGCCTTCCCATACTCATCATGCTCAAGCGGCAGGCGAACTGATTCTCCCGCGTTTGGTATCAGCACCTTCAGCTGACTTCTTATTGCTTGCAGTGTCTCAATCGACAGTTTCTCCCTCTTTCGCCTGCAATTCGAGACGAATCGGATTGCACACGCTATCGTTCGAACCAGGGCCGTTCACTTCGAGAATCGTGCCACTTCGAGAATGCTGCCAGAAATTCCAGGCGCGGAATCGACAGCAGCTTCAACGGTGCCACCTTCGCTCGACTCATCACGAGCGCACACATCCATCACGAACAACGGCTCGAAAGTACGCCACGCATCCATACGCTGTCTCGCTCGCATCCGCAAATATATGCAAACTGCATATTCTGGACCTCTGCCGAAATAGCTGCGTGGCAACTTGAAAGCTCGAATGTCTGCCAGAATATCCGTCCACCAATTCCACTTGCCGAACGATGCTTCATCCACAACTTCGTTGCATTGACATCCTGTCCGCCAGAGGTCCTGAATGGCATCCTCTCTCTTAGGATGGTGACTGGCGCAAGGTACCCCACCGGATCGAACTGCGCCATCATTATGCTGCATACGATTCACTTCGTCGAACGTTCATCACCGCTGAGAACTTCAGCGTACTCCAACTTCGATGTGCTAATGAAACAATAAACGTCCTCAACCGTAACCCATACGATTGCCAGCACAAGCTCGTACTCGGTACTCTTGTCCAGGCTGAAATGCACCGATGACTCACTACACCGCTCTCCAAGATTGTCCAGGAACTCGCCTGATTTGGACACCCAGTTCCTGAAAAGGAACCTCTGTGGGAGTGGATGTTTTTACACCTCGTTCGCTCGCTGAACCGCTTCTTCCACTGTGTCCACGCTGTCGTAGTAGTCGTTGACGATCGCTACCGTAGCCTTCGGGTACTGATCCAAAAATTGCTCGACGTTCAAGTTCTTCACGAACTGCTCTGAACTGGGCGTGCACGTGGAGCCGTCAGTCGCTACGTCTATAACGTACACCTGCGGCGCATCGTCACTGTTGCCCCAGAAAGTGTACTGCTGCACCTGCTTATCTTCCGTTTTGATGCGGATATGGAGGTACATTTCCTTCAAGTCCCCACCAAAGGTGACCGGACGCTCTCGGAACTGGCAGATTACCCGATGAAGGGAGATTAGCATATCCGGACCTTCGAGCAACTCCGAATTCAGGGAGACCCCATTCACCGACGCTGCAGCATCCCAGACCAGGCGTACCTACCACAAGATTCAATGGAAGATACCACACAGTTTCTTGTGGCGTCTCCGTCAACTCGGCGTCGTTTGTTTTGCGAACGTACCCCTCCATCTGGTACTCTTCAATCTGCCGACACGTGTTCTCATTCAGTGCTGGACTTTCGAGGGCTTTCATCTGTCGCCATTGGGTAGCAGTCGGGAAAACTTCTCTCGTCCTGACGCCACAGCAATCCCGTTTCAAAATCACCTCTCGAGCCCGTTTCTCCTCCGCCGATTCTGGAACGGTAAACGACGAATACGCTGTTTCGTCCAGCACGTACTGATGCCGCATCAGGTCATGATGCTCCTGGTTGCTGACCGGTGCAACGGAGTGCAGATTCAAATACGTCTGCACCGTGAGCTTTCGCTTCTCGGAACCGTAGATCGTCCAACCCATCTTCGATCTTTCATCCGCGATTGGTTCGTTCGATTTCCTGATACGTGACTCCAACTTCTTCTTCGAACCCTTTGCCGATATCATCATTTTGACACACTGAGATCCGTTCTCAAACCGGTTGATGTTTCCGATCTACGTGACGATCAACGGCTCGAGAGTTCCTTCTGCCTTCAGCCAGTGACAGAAAGTGGCGAACACTTCTGCTGAACTGGAACAAAAACCAAACCAAATGCTCCCGAGCGTCAGAGCGCTGGTTTACTTGCATCCGTCGTGCTCCCGAGTAACCGAAGCTAAAAATGATTCGCGAACGTGTTCGGATTCAGAGTCAAATTGTGTTTTTGGGAAAAACTGCTTCCCGTCCAAGATTTATGGTTTTCAAGGGTTTTTGATTACAAACTAGTAGTTTACTGTCGACTTGATGGTTATGCAATAAATTTGTCTTTCAGAACCATAATAAATCACAACTTGCACGGTTACTCGCGAGTAAACGTTCTCGAGCTTGTTGCTACTTCTTTTGAGATGTTCTCCCGAGCAGGTGGGTGCGGACTTACTCACACCTAGCCAGTTCGCGAGTCTGTGATGTTTGTTATGCGTTGGTATACACTCGTGAGCTGCTTCGTGATGCGATCTTTTCCAGCATTGCGTTCAGCCGTTTTGCAATAACATCGTCCACCAAAGTCGACGAAGATCCTTCGTCCAGGAATGCGACGGTATCGTATGTAGAGCGTCACCAGCATCATCCGGAAAATCACCGTGAAGTCGACTTCGCTTTCTACAGCTGCACTGATTCTTCTACCCGGTACAGCAGAGGATGATGAGCTCCCTGACAATTCCACATCCCACACCAGATTTTCGAAAGACATCGACATCCATTGTGCTTGTTCAGACAGACTCCACAGACTTCTCGTAGCCGGTCTGCGATGTTATGTGGAATCAAATTTATATATATATATATGAAACAATTGCTTCAGAAGTTTCTATATGTTTCCGTTTAAAACGGTTTTAAACCATTTCCACGGAAACCAATTCCTGGATACCCCATTTTCCGGAAAGCCATTTCCCGGAGTACCCCATTTTCTGGAAAGATATTCGATTATTAATGAAATAGTATCGTTTGTAAAATCCTTGCTGAATTGCATCCTTACATATTGATGTTGAATTTGAATATTTAACAATTAATCAAATTAACAACATCAAACATGATTTAAGCTTTTGTCTTTATATTTGTAATTCTGATTTGAAAAGCATTTTTACTGGCTAATCTATCTGCATATCAATAAGACATATTTCCGTTAGTGCAACGAATATTAGGTCTCTTTTTCATCAAATGTGAGTCATTCAGCTCAAAATGGCGAATATGTTTATGCATCAGGAATGTTAAATGCATCGGGAAGTGATATTCTGGGAAATGGTTTTCCGGAAAATATAATAGAATCGTTTGAAACGACCTCTAAAGTTATTCTTGGATAGCTTTACTTATGTTCTAATATTGCGCAATTCACTGATTTTGTTGTGGTTTTTATGCATATTTAGCAGGCAATCAAAATTAAATGTTTAATATTATCATACATATTTTACATTCAGATCGTTAGAAAATGTGTATGAGTTGAAAGTTCATCAATGCTTGGAGGCCCACAAACTTTTGTAGATATGATTAGAAAACAGAATTCATGAAGTATTATATATATATATATATAAATTTTTATGAACTCATAACTGTTATTAAACTCAACATATAAAAATTTAATATTTTAGGTAAAAAATCACTACTTAAATCCTACAGCAGTGCCGCATCTAGCTACCTAGGTTTTGACTATGACTCTTTCCTCAAGCTTTGGCGAACGATATGAGGTTTGGCTTGAATCAATTCAATATAAAACGACTCAAGCCAAATGTCAAATAGACTGATCCCTACCAGAAAGCGAGCCTGTTTGCAGCAGCCATTAGTGCTCGTAAAAATCTGGATTCATGCGTGCAATCGATTGAACAACAATAAAGAAAATAACTTACAAAACAACGCAACTAGGGTTGTCATGTCTATTTCGGCTTAAGGTGAAGATTAATCTAAGCCACCTCAAATTTTCAAGAGCACAGATCTGGAGAACCAACCATCCGTTTGAGCTGAAAACTTAATCGATTGGTCACTAGCTGGTGGTGACCGATCGATTAAGTTTTCAGCCCAATCGGGTGTTCGGTAAATTTGAGGTTTGACTTCGATTCATCTTCACCTTAAACTAGTCTAGTTTTGAAAGAACCTGAAGCTTGTAGACATAAAAGTCAATTAGCGATGGTGTTGCGACTGGGAGGAAAATTGTAATTTTATGGCTTTCTCAGTTTTATTATTGAAACGGCTTGTTCGGCTAAGCCTGAGAGACGGTTGCCTGCTTATTCCTTGAAAAATGTCCAATACACTGGACTGAAACGTCGGGCTTAGCCAAACAAGCCGTTTTAATTATAAGACTGAGAAAGCCATAAAATTACATAAAAGTCAATTTGGACAAATTAAGATGCAAAATTGTGAGAAATGATAGAATCGTTCTGGTGGGCTTCAATCCCACAACCAATCCCACAGCCACGGTCCCACGGGGCCCTCGACTAACTATAAACCTAGCTTCAAAATAAAAAAAGGGATAATAAAGGGCCCATGTACATCGATAATCCAAGTCTCCACCAAAACTTATGCTTACATGCTCATTTTCTTCTTAGAATCTTAAAAATTGTCAGTTTCCCACAGCATTTGGCTATAAGAAATCTACACTGCGATTTAGGGGCCCCTAGGAGCTCGGAACCTGGACTGCACCTACCGCACCCCCTAGCTACGCTACTATTTTAACTGTCATTTAAGATATAATTTTGGCGATTTAATTTAGATTAATTTGATTTTTTGAACATGCCTTCAGTCTTCATACAAAAATACTTTTCTGTTTTCTCAATTATCAAAAAAGAACTTTTGTGCATCGCAAGTATTATGAACTTTGCTGATGAGTATCGTTTAACATATGAAGTTTGAATCATGTAACAATTCAAGCAAAAACAATCCGTACAAGCTGATAAACTTGCATGCAAGTTGGCTGGAACCATCAAGTTCTGCATTTTTAACAGATATTTTTTCAAAAACTAGGCGTTTAATGATATGTTTAAGAATGAATCATCATGAAAATTTATCATTCCATTAGTCTATAGACATAAGAGTCAATTTGAACAAATTGACTCACAATACGCTAGTCTGGGCGCGTTAACCAACTACGCCTCAGAACAGGTCGGCCAACCTAAAACCAAAGTACGTCGCGACCCAACATTCTCCTTAAAAACTCTAAATCTCCTTCGGCTCTCTTTGATGCCCAATTTGTAAGACCTTCCTCAGGGACTTATTCTTGACAGATTTTTCTTTCAGTGTTGTTCTATAGAACGACTATTGTCATGTGGTCAGAGTTATCCCTCGAAAAATGACAATGGTTCACCACATTCGAACCGCCAGAAAACCCTTCCAAATTTTTCTCCAAAATTAGTGAAGGTTGTGTCAGGTTTTCTCTCGGTTACCAAACTTGAACCATTAGCATTTGCGAGAAAAAGCTCTGAACACATGACAATAGACATTCAACAGAACAACACTGGGCGAAAATCTGTAATAATTCAGTCCATGAGGAAGGTCTGTTACGTGACCGAAATGTTGGTCGTCATTCAATAGAAGTTTTTGAATTTTGACGTGACTGAAAAGCTACATTCACTTTCTAAAAGGTTGGGAACTACTGCGTTAGATGAACATATCTCCAACGTGGACCATACCCGAGGAGGACCGGGAAAAGATTGAAACATTTGAACGATACCTGCATGAAATTATCTCTCACAGCTTGCTAGAGTACAGTGTGGAGCTCGACCATCTCTATGGCGAACCAAGTATTCAAATGGTGGCGAAATCTGGAAAGTATCAGTTTAGATGGTTTTTGTTTCAGATCTGTCTGGTAAAAAGATATGAAACGTAGCGTGCATGGTAGACAGATCAGGTTGGGACGTTCCGATATTGCGAAGTATCGGTATTTGATTCGATACGATTATCGAATCGAAGTATCGATACCACCGATATATTGAATCAAAATATCGATATATCACAATATCATTTGATATATTTGAAGGGCGCAAAATTCTGGTACTGCTAAGTTACCTAGCGTTTAGTTTCCTACGATTCGCAAACAATTCTTTGAACCCTCAATATGACCGGCATTTTGATTTATATGGACATGAATATCTCTTTTTTTTTTTTTGATAAATCATATAACAATTGGTATGTGAACTGCTTTCAATTTTTTTTTTTAAAGACACTACACGTTAATGCTTCCAGTGGGCTAGTTGCCCTTTGAAGGAAGCATCACACTAGACAACGGACTAGTATGCAACGCCCAGTGGCACAGTCGGAAAACATTCCTCTCGAAAAGTTTTTCGGCCTGAGGCGGGAATCGAACCCACACTCCTTAGCACGATGCGGCTAAATGCCTCGGTGACACTAACCGCACGGCTACGAAGCCCACAAATATTTAAAAATTAATTGTACTACGAGAAAACCCTACAATTGTTATCCACATATTGGTTTACGATATATCGGATGGAAATATCGATACCACCGATATATTGAATAGGAAATATCGATACCAAAATATCGAATATCGAAAGCAAAATATCGATATTCCAATATATCGAAAGTATCGGAACGTCTCTAAGACCAGGTCCACAATGTTTTTTTTCGAGCGTGAGGTAGGTAACTGAGTATAGAAAGAAATGGCCACAAACTGAATTCTTTGGCATGGAATTGTTGATTCTGTATTTTCTGCCTAGATGTTTAATCGTCTATATGAAGGACTGTGTTCAAAAAACTCTTTGATTTCTTACCACGACAGTCATGAAAGGTAAAAATTGCTATGGATTGAGACGTCATTGCATAACAAAAACCAAATAACTCACCTGACATTGTGGAAGCTCGACGTGCTCCTCCGGACGTGGCGCCTTCCAGCCCAGCAGCGGCGGTATGCACACCAGTGCCGACATGATCCACACGGCTGCGATCATGAAAGCCGCCCGGCCCGGAGTCCTCGATTTGAGATACTCGATCGCCTTCGTTATGCTCCAGTACCGATCCAACGAGATCAGGCAGAGATTCATGATCGACGAAGTACACAACAACACATCCATCGCCGAGTGGATGTCGCACCACCAGTTCCCGAAGATCCAGTAGCCCATCAGCTCGTTGGCCAACGAGAAGGGCATGATCACCAGACCCAGGAAGAAGTCCGCCACCGCCAGCGATGCTATGAACCAGTTCTGGATGTTCTTGAGCGCCTTTTCGGTGGCAATCGCTATGATTACCAGCATGTTACCGACTACGATGATTATCATTAGTATTGTCACGATAATTGAAGCGATGATGATGTGCGGCAGTGTGTATCCGCTCGGGTAGCCGTGGAAGAGTGTTCGGTTGTCGCCGGTGGCTATCACTCCGCCCAGGGAGTCGTTTAGGGCGGTCGTTGCCGATCCGTGGATTAAGCCGGCGAGCGAAGAGTTCGCCCCGACTATGGCGAGGAAGTCTTCCTGCGAGATGTTGCCCGTTGCTATCATCGGGTAATCCATTGCGGCGTGTTTGATTTCTTTGCTTGATGGTGGTAGTGGCAAACTCAATTGAAAACTTGAATTCCAGATTCTAGAACGTTCTGTCAAAGCATCGATTGTTCAAATGGCGGTGGTGTAATCGGCTGGTCCCACATTTTGGTTTTGTATTTCTTCAGATTGTAGCTATCTTTCTTGAAATTATTGCACTTGAATCAATCAGATTGTGTGATACAGATTTATTCTAGATCGATTTCTCCTATTCTCAAATCAATTACTTCTTGTGCGATGGAAAGAAATGTTACGTATAGACACAATATGATGCTAAAATATTTTCCATTATATGATAGATTCACGTACACACATTATTTCTGATCGACTGATCTGCTAGTACACTACTATTATACACAAAGCAATGATTTTGATTCTACAAACAAATCAACTGATCATCGCTTGGCGTGCTCACGTATATCTTTTACTTTGCTAGATAGTTATAGGTGATTACTGATGTGATATTCTTCCATTGCCTATCAGCAACATATTTTTCCTTAAAATACCCGTTTTATTCCGAAATTCCGATTTTCCGCATGAAATTTTTGCTCCTGTCGGCTCCCAGGGGAATCGGCTTGTAAAAATTTGCGTGGTCAAACAGCAAAAAACGCACACTCAGGACTTCTGTCGCCTCGACTTTACACCACTAATGAACGAAAATACGTAGACGTAGACTTCGAAACGAAACTTAGACACGAACGTAGACTATATATCGGTTAACTGCTAGGGCTGTCTCAAGATCAGTTTCCTGCTCAAACACGGCTACGTTTCATATGGGGAAGATTAATTGCTCGGTTTGCCACTTGACAGTGGCCCATGGTGGCCGCTTTTTTCTTCCGTCTTCGACGTTTCTTCCGGCGCAAGGCCGATCTAGCGTTTAGCGTAGTGGCCCGGATGATTGTGGCCGGAGTCTGTGGCCCTAGGAGAAGCGCGGCCCTCGCTTGGCGTTTGATGATCTCGGGGGAAATCTTTGGCCGCGGCTGCCGGTACAAAATCGCAACCACAAACAGGTGCAGCAGTCTGGCGCAACTGCCGCAGAGCTATTGGGAGACGTTTGACGGTGGATGATGCTGGAGGCGAAGGGTGGTGACCACCTGTTGTGGAAAGTAGCTCCGTTTTGCTGCTGCCGGTGCCAAAGCCAAAGCGTGCCGAACGAAAACAATCTGGAATGGAAATAGAAACAAAATGGGAGAGCAATTAGTGGCGATGCGATTGTAAACTGCCAACACGGTTGCGATGCTAATTTGGGTTGCGCGAGCTGTAAATTGCGCTTCTGTGAAATGCTGGTCACATGAGAGGTTTAGGGCTGGTGATTTGAATAGGTTGTTTCAATTTGTGATTTAATCCCGTGTTTGTTTTTTCAGGTAATTCCGCTAATTGCTGCACGTATGCATACGTATGGATGTTATTATATGAATGAATAAATTTAATTCAAAGTGGTCAATAGCCAATATTGATTTCGACTATATGATATTTCATGGGTTGTGCTACTCTTTCCCGAATCTTGCTTCACCGAATACCCTATTTCCCCAAAAAATTTCTGGTACTTATACTGCCCATAAAAGCATAACTGTCCCATATGGATTTCCAAGCCAACACCTTTTTTATCGCAACATCCATGTTCGAATGTATACGTTACTGTGTATATGAAAATTAATACACTTTGTTTAAAAATGTTGTGAAAAATATGAAGTTGGTGCAGTCCCATATTGAAAAATAAAGGCATAACGGTCTCTATGTGAACATTCACCCCAAATAACAACTGCAAAACGTGAATTACGTTCAAATTTATGTTTTTCGCTGATGAATGGAAGCAAAACGAGTGGTCTGAGCAGTGTTTCGAAATGAATATGGCTTGCAGAAATGTACTAGAAAATTATGAATATTTGTATGAGAAAACAAACTTCAAACTTTGAGCGCTATTTTCTCAATGCCTACTATTTCCATATGGGACAGTTATGCTTTTATGGGCAGTATATGAATGTCATGACTTTGTACATTTTAAGGCTCTCCCATATCTATGCGACTTTTTACGGCGACAGCAACAAATAATCGTCGTGATTTCGTTGTTGTGACGCTGCAAGCACTCTTCTATGGAACCATCTTGACTGAGACGACGCGAATCGCGTCGCTGTGGCTAAGACGCGCTCATCAAACAGTGCATGCAGCGAAACATCAGCAAAATCGCTACGATTGTTTGTCGCTGTCGCCGTAAAAAATCACTTAGATCTGGGCTCCCCCTTAAAGGTGATGAACGAACCGCTTATCTGATATGCACCCTTCTCTATTTAACCACGATTCTTCTGAGTTTTATCTCTCTCAGCGTTTTTGACAATATATATTTAAGGCGAAGTAGGCCATTGAAATTTGTACTGGGCATCGATGATTGGTGGTTGATTCGTCTCACTATTGCGAACCCCGAGAAAACCTATCAAGAATCGGTCAGCTGGCCGCCCAATAATCTCCGGACGTCCACTTCAGCCACCTAAGGAGCCGCTTAGAGTAAAGTGGGGCAAAAGTTCGAGTGGGGTAAAAGTTTCTTTTTAAAATTTCTAGCTCAATTCAAAACAAATCTTATAAATGTCATTGTGGTTCGAATGCTATTCAAGTAAGAGACTTTTACTCCAAATATCATAAAAATCGATTGAGATTTGGAAAAGTTATGGCTATTTGTTGTTTTTCGACGTGAATATTGTAATTTTTGGTCAAACTTTCGTTGCATGGAACCAATTGAAGATAAAATCTGTTTCAATATTTTATGTAAGGACGTTTCTAGGCCTATCATAAGGTTGCTTTGACGTGTATTAGATTTTGCATAAATGCTTGAAAACAATTTTTGGCCCATAGGGGGGCAAAAGTTCGAATCAGCGGGGCAAAAGTTCGACCCATGTATAAAATCACGGAAAAATTTTCAAATTGCCTAAAATCCTCATATTATCTTCAAATTTAGTCAAATTTGTCTGATCGTTTGAAAACTGTCACCAAAATTTTACATTTCCACTTAGTTTTGCGAAAAACTGCTATTTTTGAGTATATTACAATTAACCCGGTTTTGGGCAATTTTTTGATGAAAATTTAGTGTGTATTTTTCGGCAAACTTAAGTTTACGGCTGGTGTAAACTATGCCTGTCATAAAAGGATCGATATTTAATGTTTTAGCCAGCAAACTTTTGCCCCACACTAGATTCGAACTCTTGCCCCACCGGTGGGGCAAAAGTTCGAATAAGCCAATCAATTTTGAAACTGTTATAACTAAAAATGGGTAAATATTTGGACACAAGTTCGTTCAGCAAAATTATAGCCAATATGTTGAAGGTTCACTGTATGGTATTCGTTTTGTTTAAACTGCTATTGTTTTCCTGGAAACTTTGATTATACCACTAAGGTCGAACTTTTGCCCAACCTTACTCTATTGTAGCTACCAAAAATACAGTCCACTCGGAAGGAAGGTAAGGACCAGCTCCCAAACACAAACTTTGTGATAGGAAACATATATTTAGAAGATTGTGCTTGAACATCAGGCCATCATGCCAGACGTTGTCGAATGCTTTTTCAACATCGACCAGAGTCATGGCAGAGGTTTTGGATAAGGACTTGTTCCGTCTGAGGATGTTGATGACTCGGGACAGTTGGTGCACGGTTGATCTACAGCGTCGCAATCCAAACTGTTCCTCGAGCAGGATGTTGTTTTGCTCAACAGAAGCAAGAAGTCGGCTATAAACTGCCCTTTCGTAAAACTTTGATAACACTGAGAGAAGGCTGATGGGGCGATAGCTTTTGAGAGAGGAAGGATCGTTGCCAGGTTTCCTGATGGGGACGACTTTAGCTGACTTCCAGGGCGATGGGAAGTAGCTAAGCCGCGAGGTGATTATAGAACTGGACACTCAAGTGTTTGAGTACCAAGTTCATTATGCTGTCGAAACCTGAAGCCTTCATATCTTTGGAGCATTTTAAATAGGTCGAGAGTTTGTCAGCTGTGATCTCCAACTCCTCCGAGAAGTCGTTGGGAATCTGATGGAGATTGTTTGCATGCTCATTAAGGCAGCTTTTTGTGGACTGATGATGTTGCGTCCAAGATTATGTGAGCTGACGAAATGTCGACTTATTTCGGCTGCCTTCTCAGCAGGCGTTATCAAGCGATCTACGGGGCCATTGTTATCTAGCGGAACCAACGGTGGAATGGGCCTAGGCTTGGTTTTTCTTTTTCAATTTTTTTTAGCTTCCAGAACGGCTGAGCACAGTCGGGAAGAGCGCAAAACTTTGATTCCTGAGGTCCACCATTCTGGCCTTGATAATTTTTTTCATCCGATTGACATCGGATTTTAAGGGCAGGCAGCTTAGTTCGGTGGTACTGTCTGCGGGTGGTATTACGAAGTTGGATCATATATTTAGTAAGCCTATCGATTGGTATATTGTTGCTCACCTGACTGGTTGCCGGCACGTGCCGTTCCCTGGCCTGGGAGATCGCCTCTTCGATGGCATGCAGCTGCCGATCGATGTCATCAGATGTTTCGGGTCGCACCTCGTAGTCGACGTGGGTGGCGACACACTGCTGGAACTGGCTCCAGTTGACACGATGATAGATGCGCCGAGTCGTGAGATGCCGGTCGACCGAGGACCCAACTTCGGCCACCACCGGATAGTGGTCCGAGCTGAGTTCTTGGTTGACGACCGGTTGAGAGAAGTTTACCACGTTGGTGATAAACAGCATCCAGGCCCAAGATGTTGAAGTCACCTCCCTCCAAGCCTTGATGCAGGATTACTCCGTTTCGCTTTCTTCGGAGGTTCCCCCAAGCTTCGTGCTTCGCGTTGAGGTCGCCAGCGATGATGTACTGCCCGCGCCGCCGAGTAGCTTGGTGATATCCTGCCGTAGGGCCGTGGCCGACCCATCGTTGTGGTTCGCTTGCGTTGGGTAGTATGCAGCGATCGGGCCATCAGAAGCTTGCACTTCTACTCACACGGCCTCGACGAGTTTGAGCGGCAGGCTCGGCAGTAGGCGACAGTTGATGTTGTGGCGCAAAGCGGTGGCGACTCCCCCTATTTCAGGGCCGGTCCGATCTAGCCGCACAAGTCGATATTTGGGAATGGAGACACTCAACTCAGGCTTAAGGAACGTCCTATGATGATGGCAATGTCGATGCTTTTCTACGCAAACATTTCTTTCCATAATAGCTTGCTTTTCTTTTAGCACCATCTTGATTGGACCTTGATTTCTCTATTTTTCGATTATGTCCGGTACTGGGGGATTACCCTCTTTCGGAGGGACTGCAGGTGTGATCGCTGGATGAAATTTTGTGAAATCCCTTAAGGTAACCAAGGTAAAATTTCTGGAGTAGGAATCTCTGGAGTCACAAGAATTTACTATTAGGAATCACTGAAAAGAGGAAAACTAACTATTTTGATTGAAGAAGGGACTATACAGACCTTCTATCAAAAAGAAAAACTTTTCAGAAACTTGCATTTAAATAGTGACCAAGTCGCTAAAAGATACATGCCAACAATCATGTATGAGAATCGTTTCCACATTTTTAACAATTAACATTTTCTTTTCAGTTCCTCATGATAAGCCTTTGACCTACGAACAATGCAGTGGATTGATGCCCAAATTCCACGCCTTCTTGAAACGATGTCCAATCGTAGAATACCTGCCCGAGATGCTGACATGGTGCAATCGATTAGATGTGATAGTTATGTCGTTACATGCAACGACGTTAACCAGGACGTTGATACTCTCATCTGTCCTTGAGTATTCACTAGGAAACATTTTCCTCAGCAGGACAGGTATTACACCACCACATTTGTTACGAGATCTGCTGATGACCGACACCTTGACGACTGAGCTAGGTGAAACTATTATATACCTTCTGAGACTCCTACTAGGCACCCCAAATGGAATCAACTTGAGAAATTTGGTCTGGCATGGTTTCCTCAGTGACGAAGATCTTAGCCCAATCTACAACAATTTCCTGCTGTTGATTATGACGTCGATAGGAAAGGTTCTGCTCGAGCGAAACTCTGCCTTGAAGCATCGAAGTTGTTCCCTTGATGCTCAGATGTTAGTCACTGAAATGGGACTTGAAAATTTCAATCAATTACAGTTGAAAAACTGCCTCATGAATCATCCACAAATATCGAATCTTCAACTCAGAGATTGGACGCAAACTTTGAAGTACTACAAAAAGGACCAATTCTATTTTTGTGTGAGTCACGCCCTAATCCAGCTGGAAATGTACCTTCGGAGATTGTATGGTCAACTCTACCGGAGGGATTGGCGAGCAAAACTGGACGAGTATTACATAATCATGGACACCGTATTTGAAGAGTACAATTCCATCACACAAGATCGCAATCGAATGTATGATTATTTTCCTAATTCTCTGTTGGAACTGGTCTACGACCTATTTTCAGCGATGAACGGTCCAAGAATACGAGACAAGCTAAGTCACGGCGAACTTCAGCTAGATCAGGTCGATAAAACCATGGCCGAAGCAGTTCTGTACACTTGCTGTTTGGTCATAACGAACGATTCAAAGTTTACCTACAGAAGCGTATATCATCCCAATGCGATTGCACAAGCCAAACTCAAGGAATGTAAAGCTGCATTGAACCAAATTAAAACTTTAAGGTTTCCAAAGAACGTAGACGACTCGGAACCGGCTGGAGACGTCCCATTCATACCTGAGGTTTGCATTACGGAAAAGATCAATTTATTTCATCGTCCAGGCGGCGAGGAGATAGTGGTAGGATATTTGCAAAGGATAGCCACAACGCTGGAACTAGCTGCCAAGAATCTTCACCAATCACTGGGTTTGAAAATAGGCGCCATGGAAAGGAGAGAACTGCGATCTCGGGCAAGGAATACGCTCAACAATATGCTGAAGATGCTGCCGACAATCACCGGAGCGTTTGAGCATGTGATGTCCCTGTTGGTGTGGATATTCCACTGTCTTATGGAAGCTGACGAGTTAAACGATTTGGATAAACTTATTAGGTAAATTATCATTTATAATTATTTTGACGTCAGCTCATTTGCACTAATATTCGCTGTAGTCTCATTATAGTGATTCAACAGGTGGAAGGTTTGATAAAGTTATCATAGCTCAACTACTATAGTACTCGCGTAACTATTATACAAGCCATTTGTATTAATAGTTTTGAGAGTATTTTTTTTATTTATTGATGCCTTAGTCAATGTTTTATCGTAATATTGGATCATTAAAGCTGTATATATCTCTTTAAACACATTGCAAGCCAGAGGAGAAAATATGTGTGATTATTATCAAACATTTATAAGGTTCTTATAACATTTGCTGTGTAGTATACACTACCTGCGTCTAATTATTGAATTACAAAATATTAATCAGGCAGTACTTCGTGATGACCTAAGCAATCGAATTTGCTTCATCGCACATTATTTATTTATTTCTTTTTCTTCTTGGCATTAACGTCCCCACTGGGACAGAGCCGGCTACTCAGCGTAGTGTTCTAAGAGCACTTCCACAGTTATTAACTGAGAGCTTTCTTTGCCTAAATTGCCATTTTCGCATTCAATACTCTATGCCCAGGGAAGTCAAGGAAATTTCCATTACAAAAAGATCCTGGACCGACCGGGAATCGAACCCAGACACCTTCAGCATGACTGAACTCTAACCACTCCGCTAAGGAACACCATTTTTGTAGGGTCGTTGTCCGGTACTCTCGCAACATGCCCTGCCCAACGCACCCTTCCGACTTTCGCCACCTTCTGGATACTGGGTTCGTCGTAGAGCCTAGCGAGCTCGTGGTTCATCCTCCGCCGGCACAAACGGTTCCTGCACACCGCCAAAGATGGTCCTAAGCACCATTCTTCGTTCAAACACTTCAAGTGCTTGCAGGTCCTTTCCCTGCATGGCCCAGGTTTCATGTCTACAGAGGACCACCGGACTTATTAGCGTTTTGTACATGGTACATGGTATTTGATGCGGGAGTGAATCTTTCTCGATCGCAGCTTCTTCTGCAGTCCATAGTAGGCGCGATTTCCACTGCTCATGCGTCTCCGTATTTCACGACTAACGTTGTTATTAGCCGTTAATAAAGATTCGAGGTAGACAAACTCATCAACCACCTCAAAAATATCCTTGTCTATCGTAACACTACTTCCTAGGCGTCCCCGGCGTGAAGATTTGGTCCGTCGTCGAGCTACCGTTGATGAAACAAGCTTGATAACTTCCCCTAAACTCATTTGCTATTGGTGATAGATGACAGAAGATAATTTGGGATAGCATTTTGTAGGCGGCATACAGGACAGTGATCGCACGATAGTTTTCACATTCCAGTTTGTCGCCCTTCTTGTAAATGGGGCATATGACCCCTTACTTCCACTCCTCCGGCAGCTGTTCCGTTTCCCAGATTCTGACAATCAGCCGGTGCAGACAGGCGGCCAACATCTTCGGCCCTATTTTAATGAGTTTAGCTCCAATATCATCCTTTCCAGCTGCTTTGTTGTTCTTGAGCTGGTTGATGGCATCCTTAACTTCCCTCAATGTGGGAACAGGTTGGTTTCCTTCAACCGCCTTGTTGACGTAATCACTTCCTCCGCTGTTGTGACCCTCTGTGCCTGTGTTCTCCGTACCATTCAGTTGTTCATCGCAGTGCTGCTTCCACCTTTCAATCACCTCACGTCCGTTTATCAAGATGCTTCCATCCTTCTCCCTTCACATTTCGGCTCGATTGAAATCTATGAGAGCCTAGATAAGGCCTACGTAGAGTGCCCAATATAAGATGTGAAGATAGTCATCAGCGACGCAAATACGCAGAACGAGAAAGAAGACTACTTCCGACACGTCATTGAAATGGAAAGCCTTCATTCCGTTGGGAAGAATCAACGTTTCTGGAGATGTCAACAGCCTGTGGGACCCTATCCACGAAGCTGTGATAACAACGGCGCAGGAAGTTAGTGCCACTGGTCACAGGCAAAGACAAAACGTCTGGATCGATGGAGAGTGACAGACGTGAAGCCAGAAGCCGTATGCATGTGGCTGGTACCCGACACAACAGAGAGCGGTACATGCAGGCTTGATAGAAACTTTTCTGCAAGGCAAAGAGGAGGCGATTTTGCCGTTTTTCTGAGGAGAAAAAACTGAACTCAAAATTTTTAACACAGATCCTCAAGCGGTTCGAGTGATAGTGCAAACAAATGCGAGGATTTTTTCAGGTACTCTCTATTTCTTGTTGCGATGCTCACCTTTACTCACACTTCAAAAGAACTCTGGAGTCTGCCGCCCGAACAAACAGTCCTCGGGGAGTTGTGAGAGCACCCTTTTTTGATGGAATTTTACTCTGTTGTATTTTGCGCTGCATCTTCCTAAGTTTTTGTCTGCTCTAGCATGGTACTTGGTGTTGACCTGAGAGGGAGGCACAGATACCACATACGAAATATGAAACAACACTATTCCAAACTGCAAGATAATTCCAGCTCACCAACAACAATCAGGCTTGAGGAAAATCACTGTTTTTTTTTATGTGCACCTTCGATCTTTCTGCACAAACAAGTCTATTGTGCATTTTATTTTATTTTTTATTGGAAAAGAGTAAAAATATGCGTGTTTCAATACTTTAAATTCAATAAAAATAAAAAGGTGCTATCGTGGCATTGCTTTTGGATGTGTAGGAATTGATTTTCAACCGATTTTTGTCAACTTTGATGAAACGTCAAAATATGTTTTGATGAATTACGCGCTTTTATCATGTTTGTCCACTCTTTAAGATCTGGGCTTATAGTGACGGTTCGTGACAGCAAAATCTACATACATAAATTTTGTATTGGTTTCTCCCTCCCAGGTGTTGACCATTTTCAAGTTGACAACAGCTGAAATCGGACTGATTCTATTCCAATTTCCTATACTAAGGTGTATAATTTCAATTAAAATGAGTGATAGATTGATCCTTAATCGTATCGTGCAACAAAGTCGGTCAGATACAACGCGATTCGTGCAAAACTGGTAAGAAGAGCTTCTGGAAATGTCAACAAACAGAAAGCGCAATAAATCACTCAAAATTCAAAATCAGCTCTTGATAAGTGCAAGAAGGGTTTTTCTTCTTCTTGGCGTTAACGTCCCTACAGGACAGAGCCTGCCTTTCAGCTAAGTGTTTTTATGAGCACTTCCACAGTTATTAACTGAGAGTTTTCTTTGTCAATGTTGCCATTTTCGCATTCGTATATCGTGTGGCAGCTGCGATTATATTCGTTGCCCAGGGAAGTCAAGGACATTTAAATTACAAAAATATCCTGGACGACCAGCAATCGAACCCAGACACCTTCAGCATGACTTTGCTTTGTAACCGCGGACTATAACCACTCGACTAAGGAAGGCCCCAAGACATAAAATTGTGAAAATTAGATTTTTATCTGCACTAGTCCTGAAATGGCGGCGTGCTTAAATCGTGCCCATAGGGGAAGTGGTGGTAAAATGAACACCGTGCCTTTTACCAAGAAAAAAACAAATTTCAATGAATTTCTATCACGCACGGACAATTTAAAGCATAAATCAGAGTGTTTGAGTTGATACGAAGGTCAATTGAAGTGAAAATATCAACGAAAACTAAGATTTTAGAAAACCACGTTTGAAAATTGGAGTTGACGTAACTTTTAGCTCGGAGGTCTTGAGGATTCTCAGTGATGATTGTGATGTGATGTCAATTCTGAAACTTTTAGATTTCTTTTTGATGGGTCACAATCATTAATAAATATTTTTTCGGAAATGAAGCGAATTTTTTTTAAAATAATAGTTTTGCTCACGTTTTTTTGCATAATGTTCATTTTACCACCAACAGCTGTTCATTTTACCCACATAGTGCAGGTAAAATGAACATATCGATTGTTTTTTCCTAGCAATAAAAATATGTGAAAATTTAGTTATTTTGGTCTAAATTCGTGTTGCTGCTTTAGCTAACATCCCTATTTTTGATCTTGTGCGATAGAACTATACATATTCCTCGTTTTTCTATCAGAAACATGATGATATCCTTAAGATTTTACCACCCCTTCCCCTACTTTTTAGGACACCCTTTAGGCTAATCTTTCTTAGCTTTTAACTCATTCGACCTAACGAACCTCTTCCTAACATATTTCGGCCTAATGACCCAACACTATCATTGTTCGGTTTGTTATTTATTTATAAATTTCATTATTCTAACTACAGTTTTGAAAAAGCGAAATGCCCTTTTGAGCGATTTTCTATCTAAAAACTTTGCAGAAGAGCGCAAAACCTTAATTACCTAAGACAATTTTGGCTGTTTTTAGACCCCCCTCCTTCACCCCATGATCAGATTTTTTTGTATGAAAATCGAAAATAATTTGTATGACGCATAAGAAATCGCAAACCCTCCCCCCATATTCGCTTACGTAATTTATGGACAACCCTTTTTATAAAAACGTTATAAAATAAGACGAATATCAATGAGTAGTGGTGGTCAATGAACAAACGTTTACCGTGCTGCATCAATACCCGGACGCTTAAGCAGCGACGAATGTTCAATCTCTAATTGAAGTTAGTTTTCTTGGGATCTAATTAAAACTTTTTTATGTAACATACAGTTTCAACCTTTATTTTGGTTGAAATGATGAGTTTTTTTTATAAAAGATACAATTTTATCGTGAAAATCGCTGAAACATTGGAGCATGTCTTGTCCTTAAATCCGGACACACGATGCAAGTCATGTCTAAAAATCCGGACACCGTTGAATCAATATCCGGACATATACATTAATATGGAACATAAGCAATAAAATACTACAAACTGCATCAGATTACAGCTATATAATCCTATTTTTGAGCAGTGGATGTCTGCAGGTGTCATATAAATTTCCAAAATGTGATAATTGAGTAAAGCTGCATTTTGATTACTTGAAGGGAGTGCTTCAAGGTTCAAACAGTACAAATTGGGAATTTTCACTATTTTCTGCATATCTAAACATTTCTATGATCACTTCTATCTCTTAAACAATCTTTTTCATCAGTTTTCTCCTGGTACATATGTTAGTTTTATTATCTTACCTTTTAAACATAGGGTTATATCGTAATGTCCGGAATTAAAATCACTTGCACTTAATCCCGAACAGTCTTTTTTCACACCGTTCATTCAGTTTTCTCACAATATTTCAAGACCGTGGTACCACAGACCCGATAATCTATAGTTCCATGAACATCCCTGCTGAAAACACTTCTTGAATAATACAATTCAGGCACATTATCTCGAAATAATAACCATCAGTATATTGTCGAGTATTTCACCAAAATATCTTGTACTGCAACGTAAAGACCTTCAACCGGAGTGACTATTTTTGTGTTTACTTTTATTATTTGATTAACGCTAACGCTAACGCTAACGCTTTTATTATTTGATTGACAATGGTTACTAGATTGCAAAGGATTTTAAAGTGAGATGTGATGTTGAAAGTTAAAGATACGAACAAATTTAAACGTTTTAACAGTTATTTTACATTTATTTTTATAACTTTGTTTGGAGTGTCCGGATATTGGTGCCGTCCGGGTTTTGATGCACCACGGTATACAGGTTTCATGAACTCTGAAAAGAGAATTGAAAAAGGCAGTACCATGGTGAATCAAAATCCGGACGGTACCAATATCCGGACACTTTAATATTATTCATCAATTAAAGGGTCAATCGTTAAAAAACGTGTTAAAGTTTAATGATAACTTTCACTTTCAACATTGATGATTATTTAAAAAAAAATCGTAATCTAGCTACCATTGCCTGATAATTGATAACAACAAAAATAAAAAAGTTGCCCCTGACGAAGCTAGTTTCTCTGCAGTGTAAGTTATTTTAGAACGAGCGGCTACGAACGCGCTACAACCATTAGTTGTCTACAATTTGCTTTAAAATGAAATATCCAGAAAAAAAAAGTTTTTTTGTCATATCTTTTTTATTCCAGATTTCTTGTCAAAGCAATCTATGAACGACTATTATGACTTGAGAAAACGCAAATTTTCATGCAAAAAGATTGTTGATTTCTATTTTATTTATTTAAAAAGTTTTCGAAGTTTTTCTGATAAAAATTGTTTGGTTTTTATGCATTTTATTAGAGTTACAAAAATAACTCATCTTTATTTTTTTTGCTATAATATACAATTGCATTCTGTCGTTTGAATGTCGTCAAAAGATATTTTTTATGTTTGCCCCAATCAGAGATATTGACAGTCATAGAAGGCGTTTTTTTGCAAGAGAAACAACAATCATTTCCAAACGGACTGAGATAACGAGTTCCTACGCTCACCAAATTATGCATTTTTCAATGCTCAAAAAGTGTTTCATATACTACTTTCATGATATATTAGAATTGAGAACGCTGGAGCCAGAAAACCAGTATTCGTTGGGCCACCCATTGGAAAAAAGCTGTAAATCGGTCAATAACTCTTACAAAAAATATTTTTGGCAACGTTGCTATGTTTAACATTTGTGAATGAATATTTAAGAAGAAAATCTGAGTAAAAACTGGGAAACGCTGTAGTTGAAGTGTTGTGAGTGATTAGAGGGTCGTTTTATGCTAAGAAAGCTGTGTGAGTAATTTATTGCGAAGTACAATCAACAAGTGCCAAATCGCATATGTTTGGATTGAGTTGAGAAAATTGAACCACCGATTTGCAAATGTTTCTTTCTTTAAAGTATCATAAAGCAATTGCATCAAAGATTCATAAGTGGGACACACGATTTAATATAAAAATACTTTTTATAGATTTTATTCCAATCATTCGTTTTATAATATCGCTGTCCGGATATTGATTTTTGCCAAAGTATCACGAATGGCCGTAGGTTCAGAGTGACCTAATGTTTGACAATTTGCAAAAAAAAAATCTTTCCAGGCAAAACATAATTATTGCAATGGAAAATACTGTCTTGATAAGATTCGTCACAGTCACATATATTAGAATGTACAATATTAATGCGATGCGATTTCCTTTCCATATGTCGATATGACCATTATCGTTGGCTACTAGACCATTTTTTGGGGTTCAAAACAAATTAAGAACGTGGAATGACGTCTGATTGTTCATTATTTTGATGGTAACAGAGTGGTTTTCAATCTAGTATTCATTCAAAATTTGTTCTTTGTCTCGATCTCTCCCTATCTCGATGGTCCCTTCGATATCGAGATGCGGAGAGACCTGACTGTTTTAATACAAGAGATAAAAGAAGGGAAAATTTGTGATTAAATTTATAGCATGATTAATTTTAATGAATGCGAGTGAAAAATATAAAGAAAATTTTACCTATGGATTTTACGCACCATTAAGTTTACATTAGAAACGCATACATGAATGGTCAATTATTTATAACAGTATGGTCAACATTTTTGTCCGCTAATCAACATACTGCACTGCACCATATACTATTCAGGGTAATGACCCATGCGAGGTAGTGACATTCGAGGTAATGGGATAGAGCCGTATGCTGAGTGAGCTTGGTATGGCTACAGTTCATGTGAAGCAGCTTGTGTTATTGTTCAACAGAAGAAGTAACGCAATTAGTTCATATAGATCAGAGGTTTTCAGCCTTTTTGTCTTGCGGAGCACTTTTAAAAATAAAACTGTTGCGCGGAGCACTTGTTCTCCATCCACACTCCATTTAAAATTTGGATTTTTTACACTCTAAATCGATTCTATAATTCCTATGAAAATCGTAAAGTAAGATTTTTGTTGATCAATTTTACATTAATTTTCATTTTAATTCAAAAATTTCGAACTTTATCGAAAAAGTTTTGTTATATTTTATTGAGCAAACTTTTTATTCTATGGTTGACCTGTGAAAACAAGGCATATACATGGAATGGTTTTTTTTTATTTTATTTCATAATTCATGACTTAGTTCGAACACTTAAGCGAGTTTCTGCAGTAATTTTTTTTAGCTTTATGTTTGAAAGGGTTAACCACAAGTTCAGCATTCTCGGTAATATTCATAATTATATTGAAACTCGTGAAATATTCCTGTTTCACGGTGTCCAAATTTAGATTAATATCGAAATGGCGTGACCTCAGATTTTTTTTGTACGAAAATTAGGATATTAACTAAACTTTCACACCCTGAAAGTTTTAAAATATTCTATCGAGATAGACTAGATTTCCACAACTTTTAAGGTTGTTTTTCATATTGAATTCAAGGAAATTCAATTTTGCAGCGTAAACTGTCCCATACATAATAGATGGAAAATCAGTCCTAATGCGGAACGTTTTCGTAAAAATATCCGATGACATGTTGACAATCGCTGTGTGTTGAAGACTCGTGGAAACTTTGTTTGGTCATCCACCATAACGCCGAAAACATTATATGGTGAAGATGAATTAAAACCACCTCTTAATTTTCAACAGCACAAATCTAGAGTACAAAACAGTGAGTTTATATGAAAATTCTATCTATTTGTCGTCACCAACATGTTACTTATTGATCATAGATCCAACGCAATCGGTTGTTCTGTTCTTCAAATTTTAGCTCTTGAAATTTCTAGATATGGCTTGGTTTGGTATAATTAAAAACGTATTCAATGCATTGGTACAAATTTCCACAACTGTCGCGGAGCACCTGCCAAGGCTTCGTGGAGCATCAAGTGCTCCGCGGAGCACGATGTGAAAACCACTGATGTAGATGTTCTTTTGCCTTATCAGTTGGATTTGGTGGCGGATATCCAGATTCTGATACGCAAGACCGTGGTACAGGTAGTTATCATGTCCACACTTTTAATAAGGATTCTCCGGCTTACTTGAACTGACACTGTTTGGTGTCAGGGTTAAACAGGCACGTTGTGCATGGCAATATTTCTGATTTCGTCTATGCATGGCTTGACGTTTTGGCGAAGAGGCGAATTGCGTGTGGTTGAGCTGACTGCTCGTCAAACTAAAGAGTAGGTATTTGGGAAGGAAGGTAGGAACTTTATCAACTCGACGTACGATGGCATGAAAGCGACGGTACTGGATGTAGAGGTGATTTCTCCCATTACATAAGCTATGTTGTTCGTATTGAGCTTCCAAAAGTTCTTCTATTCTCGGTGCATACAATGATCAAGCCCAACAATCAATAGGTAGAAATCTATTTGTCAGTTGGTGCTCCAAAAATTTTCAGCACAGAGATTTGCTTCAAAGCGATCGAGCGCCAGGAGATTTTCGGGTGATTCTTAGGGTATTGCTGGAGTATCAGGAAGCGTCATGAAGAGTTGCAGCTTATTTTCGAAGCACATCTAGCATGTTCGTCATGCGCTCTTTTAGCTCGGCTCACCGACCTTCAACGGTTCGAGTACCCATGCCGTTTTACCTTGAACAACTCCAACTTCTCGACGTCGACTACGTCGACAAAGCAGGTTGGGAAAGTTTGATAGATGAGGCCAAGGTATATTGAAGAAAGGTACAGCAATCTAAGCAGTCAGTGGATGCGGGGAGTGCTGAACAGCGAGGGGAGGAAAATAACAGCTGGCGAGTCGGTGAGCTGGCCAGTTTGTTGATGCATTTTTCCCCTCCAATGGTTGCTATCGTATCCATGGGGCCGTAATGTTTATTATTACGGATTGAAAAATGAAAAGGAAAATTTTCTGCTGATACAAACGACACTTTCAGGGCACAGGTACAAATTAAATGTACATATTTTTAGATTGGGTCTTTATTATCAGTTGTTCTGTTTCAGGATGCTGTTGTTCCACAATGGGAGAAAATATTCGAAATAAAACGAAATTCTAAAGTGATGGTGATACAGACGATTGCGTAGCGCAACTCAAGACCGTGGTGCCTTCTTTTTGGTCTAGAGGACAGTTTCAATTATGGAGTTCATTATGTACTACACAAAACTAAGTGAATTCATCAATTTCAGATACTTTTGCATAACGCTGTGATATCATGTAGGATTGTGGTACGTCCGTGAAATTCCAGTAATAGTCATGAATTGTGTTTATTGTGTTTGTCTGTGTTTATAGTTAACGAATAAAAAAATATAATCGGAAAGAAATTTGAAGTTATCAGAATTGTGTGCAAGAGATTTCCATCACTACATTTTCTTCAAAAGCAAGAGGTTGATAAAAGATCCTTACTTCCTTTACGTCCTTTTTAGCTGTATGAATGACAAAGGGACAGCTGAAAGAATGTCGAATGTGACTTTCTAGCTACTTTTTCCAGCGTAATTATCATGTCACCGTAATCTATTATTTCTTTGTTTTATTTAACGGGTCAACTGGTTCAATATCATTTAGGTTCTTTATTTGAATAAAACCAACAGAAAGCATCAAGTTTTCTTCTTGGTTGTTAAATGACGTTTACGAAACAAAATAAAAAGTGAGGGGAAATAGTTGCTAGGATCTCAAGGCTTGCTGATCTGATGGAGTAACACAAACTTGCCAGCTGTCAAATGTTTTGCCAATATGGCGGATTGCTTTAAATAACACATTGAATTACCTCCCTTATAGATACCTTGGATGAGGCACTGTGTGAATTTCTCTACCTGCTTCAGGTACATGTACACAAGCCATAAAATCAGAAAGGATCGAAGTGTGCCGTGCTTCAAATCGGACGCGAAACTGTTTTAACGGTCGTCAAAGTGAAAAATAAAATTTCTACCCGTTTTTATTATCTAGAAATGGGCTTCGTAGCCGTGCCGTTAGTGTCACCAGGCATTTAGCCGCATCGTGCTAGGGAGTGTGGGTTCGATTCCCGCCTCAGGCCGGTAAACTTTTCGTGAGGAATGTTTTCCGACTGTGCCACTGGGCGTTGCATGCTAGTCCGTTGTCTAGTGTGGTGCTTCCTTCAAAGGGCATAAATGCCCACTGGAAGCATTAACGTGTCAGTGTCTTTTTTGAATATAAGAATACAATTTTATATTCACAAATGTAACAGTGAAAAGTAAAAAATGAAAAAGTGATTTCGTTAATTTTTGTCCTCGGTATTGTGACTTTACTGTCCCAAGCTCAACGAACCTCCCGGAAGTTACAGGCAACACATTGGAGTGAATCAATCCGGTGAGTTTGTTCCAGTATGATAGTTTTCCTTTTGTAAGTCTTCCGGACCGTATTTTTTCCACGTCGTGGAAGTTCAGGTCGTTTCTTGGACGGAAAATGCGTGTTTTTTTTTTTTTTCGGAGTTTGACATTTATGATCAGATTGCGCGTTCTGTCAGGGCGGGTGTTACACAGCTAACAATCGGTTGTGGGTGCTTTTTAATCGTTCGATGACCCTGGAACGTAGAATTATGAGCAGAAAACAGACTGTGTTATCCTCGGATGTTAAGTTCGATCGCGCGTTCTTTCTTTTTTCGTATATCCAAAAATACCGTACCGCCGAATTTTTATTTATTTTGTTTGTTTGTTCTTTTTACGAGCGATTTTAGGTGTTAGTGTTTTACAATCCGATGACCCTGGAGGGATCGGTTTTGCTTTTTACTGGCTATTGAGCAAAAAATATTACTGTACAATCGACCAGAATTACGCGAAATACTATTTATACAATAAATAAACTTTTGTTCTCTCTTTTAATTGCCGGCATCCAAAAGATTAAACTGAAAACATTTAAACAACAAATGCTCGCCGTCTGTCGCCAGCTTTCTAGGCGAATCCTGACCATATACCTCCCCCAACCTCTACGGAGTTGGAGGCACTTATGAGGGTGTCGCTGAGTCGGTGGCCTCTTATAAAGTAAGTGCTACATCTACATTCCCTTTCCCTATCCCAAGTTACGGTAAAGATCGGCGTGGCCAGGAATAGCGATATTAATGCTTTTAGTATTCTTGTTTATGATTAGAACAAGGTATACCCCCTTGCCTTGTTCCTGAAAGCAGCCAGGATGAGATTATTAAGAGGAAAATAACCATCATCGTTTTACAAATTTTCAAAACCAGTTTTTTTGCTCAAAATTGAAGCAATGGTCATGAAAATCTATCATTACATTGCACTTGCTATCTGTAATGCAATGATAGATTTCAATGAGAATCGCTTTAATTTTGAGCGAAAAAACGGGTTTTTGATTTTCGATTATTGCTAATGATCGAATGATGGATTCTTGAGCCTTAAACAGAAACATGAATGTTGCTAGTATCCAATCTACGAAGTATACCGTAACTACGCTAACGCTAACGCTAATGTACACAAGCCATAATATCAACTGTTCAATATATGTCACACACCTTTCAAATCAGTGTAGGTATTCTCTTCAGATAAAAGGCCTTACGATGGAGCTTAAGAACCGTTCAAACTTCTCCGCCCACGCCTGTATCCTCTCTTCATGTAACTTCTCCTTGTCAAAGCTTTTGACTAAGTAGAAGCGAAGCTCTGACCATGAAATCGAGATATTGATTTAACTAACAAAGAGATAAAAGATCTGCAGATAATATCTGTATTTTATCCCTGGAACTTCTGAGCCATAGCAAAATTTGATGCTTCTGATATCTGATGGATAACTTGCTAATATTTGTTAGATCTCACAAAAGCTAAATATGCTATTCCAGGAGTAAATTTTAGATATTATTTTCAGATATTTCATCTCTTAAAGGTATCTGTCAAGTTAATATCATTTTTAGATGTCCATGTCAAAGTTTGCTATGATTAAACTCTTTTCGTCTACTCGGGTGGTCTTGCTTGCAATGCTGTGTGCTTCCAATCGCCTCTTTAAGACACTGTTGGACTTGAACTCCTTGAGTGATTGCTAATTGATACCAAATTATTGATTAACGATAAACTACTCGTACGTATTTGGTTCGCATAAAGATTATAATTGTAACAAGACAGACTTGAAACGCAACCGGTTTATCTTAGAATTCCGCTAGCTCTTCACTCAGCACCGATGAACACGGCGACCCACGTGCGAAAGCTTCTTTAGTCTTACTAACGCTTTTCCGCTCCAATCAAACACAAAAAAAAAAATATCATCCGCCCGCATAGGAATAAATAGGCCTAAAAGCAGCCAATCAGGCAATCGAAACGCCAGTCATAGGAAAGTCGGCAAATCAAACGCGCACTCACGCACAAAGGCATCGACAGCTGCCAACCCAGTCGGAATCCACGATGAGGAAAATGAAATTGAAAAGCCCACAAAAAACCATCATCGCTAGTCGGTTGATTGGAAAACACAAAAGTCGTTTCCTGGAAAATAAATACCTACATAGCTAATGTGATTTATGAGATTGGAAGCCCTCCAAATGCAGGATACTCCGAAATACAGTTTTCCCGAGGGCGAGTGCCAGTTTGTCTTGGCAGATAACATCAAATTCTATTTGCAAATTCGAGCCTCCCTGTCCATGTAGACCGTGGTCTCAGTCTCATAAATGCACTCTTCCTATCTCGTTCCTCGATCTGCTGCCAAGTTTCAACTAGGGCGGAAAAAAACCGCTTGGAGTTTTTGTTTTTTCAAACAAAAGTGTTTGTGTCTTCAGCCTCGATTTAAATTTTCACAACCGGAGATGCGAGTGGCTGCGCTGCATACCATCCATAATATTTCCTAGCCTAGCGCTGCTTTCCAAGGATCGGAAAGCAAATTCTACGAAATGGACCCCGAGCAATGAAATTCTAAGCCGGCGTCTCCTCGCATTCCAGTCGGTACAGTGTGCTCACTAATTATGCGGTTTTTGTAGGCTGAAACTTCACTTAAACGATTGGAAAGAAATTAATGCATGATTTGCGGAGATTCTTCTCACGCTAAGGACGACTGTCCTGTGAAGGAAGATATCAAAATGTTGTATGCGCAAATTGTGGAAGCAGCCATTAGTCTAGATTTTGGGAATGTCCTTCGCGCAAACGAATCGTTGAGGCTCGTACCATGCAGATGAACGGCAACGTTTTTTTTTTTGCAGCCAGGAATTCCCAAGCAGAATCTCCAAAAAATTCGTTTCGTTTGGTAAAAAGTAAATTTCCTTCAAACTATGAAACTTATAAAGGAGCTTTTTATTGAGCAGCAATTTTTTCCTCCTCGAGATTTATTAAGTTTCGTTCTTTTTCATCATTGTCTTACCGTATTTATTCGAAGACAAACTTTAGCCACGGCTTGAATGGAAAATGAAACCATTGATAGCGAAATTGGATTCTAACTGTGATCTAAGCGCGGGCCAGCATCAGCATCGCATCATTGCTTCTTCCGACTGACAAGGGGGATGGGAGGGAATGTTTATTTCCATCGTTTGCGGTTTTGTAAATATTTTCATTGGAGTGGGGCGATCGCGGGGCCCGCCGATTCGGAGATGCGTTTTAGGGCAGTCTAAATTCGGATCCGAGGGTTGGAATTGGTCCTATTTTACTGCCATCCGAATCGGGTCAACAACAAGGCGATGATGATGGCAATGGGAGAGAGCTCTGTTTTTTTTTGTGGTTATGTCATTGATTGCGATCTGAAATTATGTGAAATTGACAAACTGGGAAGGTTTTTCAATGGATGGATAGAAGCAACTAGAAATTCAAAATAATAAAATTGATTATTTGTTTCTCATGAATTCAGTTTTATAGCTTTTAAAATTTGAATCAAATTTCCATTTAGCTTTATTTTTTAGGTACAGAACGTTACTGCTTGTATCATAATTGAGGGGCCCAAATGCAAAGGGGTGTAAGGGCAACTTCACCGGTGGTCCAAATCATGGGTTGATTTCTAATTTTTCGACCATGTTAAAAATTGGAGCTTGCACCGGTGTTGCCAATAATGTTTCAATTTTATTTTATACCAGTTTTCTGATCTTTTTTTTTTGGAACAGGCTTGCTACGTGGTCGAATTTGGACCGAATTTTTGCTCGGATTTGGTCCAAGATTTGAGCTGTTCCAAAACATCTGCTCCAGAAATTATTCCTGGGATTACTTTCAGGAATTCTTCTGAGGATTTTTCCAGAAATTCCTCAGGGGCTTTTCTCTCTCTAAAAATTCGCTCTGGGGATATTGCCCTGCAATTCTTCTGGGAATTTAACCAGGAATTTCTCCGTGTATTTCATTAAGAAATTCTTCCGGCCATTTTCTCCAGAAATTCCTTTTTGGATTTTTCCAGAGTATTTATCCGAAGATTTCCTCCAGGAATTCCTCCGGCAATTCTTTTGGAACTCCACCGGGATTTTTTCGGATTCCCTCGACAGGCCCTCCGGGAATTTCTTCCAGGAATCACTACGGAGATTTAATTATGAAATTCTTTCAGGAATTACTTTGGCGTTTTTAAGGAGAATTTTTTGGAGATTTTCAATAGCATTCCCTCCGAGGGTTTTGTCCGGGAATTCCTTCACGGATTCATCCAGAAATTCTTCCGGGTATCTCCTCTAGGAATTGCTCCCGGGGATTCCTCAGGAGCTCAGCAGCTCAACCAGGGACGTTCACCATAAATTATTCCGGAGATATGCTCCATCAATTCTTTCGGGGATTAGCTCCAGGAATTGTTCCGAAGATTGCACTAAGAATTCCGGGGGATTTCTACCAGGAATACTCCAAGGGAATTTGCAATAGAAATTTCTCCGGGGATTTTGTCTAGAATTTTTTTCCAGGGATTTCTTCCAAGATTTTTTTTCCGCAATTTACTCCAAGAATTCCACCAGGGTTTCATTTAGAAATTCCTGCGGTGATTTTTCTTCATTTTTTTTTCAATTTTCAATGCAGACAATTTTTACGAAGTTTTCCTTCAGGGATTTCTCTGACAATATGCACAACGAATTTATCCGAAGATTTCCTCCAGGAACTTTTTCGAGGATTTCCTCCAGGTACTCCTCCGGATATTTCAAGGATTCCTCCGGAGACATCCCCAAGAACTTCTTCGGGGGTTTTCGTTGGAAATTCATCAGGAGATTATCAATAGCAATTGTTCCGAAAATTTCTTCTCTGACCATCTGTTCCAGAAATTATTCCTGGGATTACCTCCAGGAATTCCTCCAAGGATTTTCATAGGGGCTTTCCAAAAGAAATTCCTCCGGGAATTTCATCCAGAAATTGCTCTGAGGATATCAATCTGTAATTCTTCTGGGAATTTGTCCAGAAATTTCTCCGGATATTTCAATAAGAAATTCTTCCGGCCATTTTCTCCAGAAATTCCTTTGTGGATTTTTCCAGAGTATTTATCCGAAGATTTACTCTAGTGATTCCTCTAGGGATTAACTCCATGATTTTTTGCGGGATTTTCTCCGAAGATTTCCTCCGTGGTTATCCTCCAAGAACTCCTCCCAAGGTATTTTCTCCAGGAATTCCTCAGGGAATTTCCTCCTAAAATTTCTCTGGGGAATTCCTCCAAAATTTTTTTCATAGTTTCTTCAGGAAATTCTTCAAGGTTTCTACAAAAAAAAATCTTTCAGCAATTGATTTGAAGTCCCTCCAGGAATTGCTTTCGAGAGTTTTCAAAAATTTCTTTAGCGTTCCTCATGGACTTTCTTCGTAGTTCATCCGGGAATTCCTTCAGATTTCCTTCGGCAATTCTTTTAGAACTGTACCAGGATTTTTTCGTATTTCCTCTACAGTTCCTCCTGGATTTTTTTTTTTTTTTTTTGAGGAATTCTATAGAGCTTCTTCTAGTAATTCTTTGGAATCCACTGGTGTTCAACTAGGAATTTTGCAGGAGTTACCACTAAAAATTCTATACATTTTCTCCGGGTAATCCTCCAAAGTTCCTTAGGAAATTTCTCGAGAGTTTCTCCGGAAATTCCTCTAGAAGTCCTCCGGTCATGCCTCTAAAGCTCCTCGTAGAATTCCTCCTGTTTTTGTTTTAAGTTGTTCCAGAAATTTCTCTGGATTTCATCCGGTAATTCCGGGAAAGTTTCTCTGGAGCTCCACCGGGATTTTCTCAGCAGTACTTCCGAAAAAGTCTCTGAAGCAACATCAAGAATTTCTTCGGAGCTCCAGTGGGAATTCCTTCGAAGTTCCGCCGCAAAACCCTTCGCAATACTTCCGGAAATTACTTTGCGGTTCATCCGGCTCCTTCGGAGTTCCATCGGGAATCCCGAACGAGTTCCAGCGGAAATTTCTTACGAGCTGGCTAGAGTTAATTAAGATCAAATCAATCGTAAAAGGGTTTCTAGAAGAGGAAAATAAGAACGGCTATCAGGGTATTGAATTGAGAAATATCCTGAAGAGCACTAAACAAATAAAATTCTGCCGTTGTAATTACTTTGCGAATTATTCCACGACCGATGTTTAACGTTAAAGTCACCAATAACAAAAATGTTTGACTTATTCCGAGTCCATTTTCGCAAGTCAGTTTGGAGCAAATTAACTTGCTGCCCCGAGCATTGATATGGCAAATAGGTAGCTATTAAAATATATTTTTCAAGCTGTGTTTCAACAGAAGCACCCAAAGCTTCAAAAAACTTGGTTATAAAAGACGAAAAAATTTAATGTTTTATATACCAAAGAATGATGTAGCCACACCACCATCAAGTCGATATTAACGATAAACAAAAAAATTTGAATCTCTTGAGTTTATATTCCGCTTTCAAATAATGTTCAGTAATAATTGCTACTAATGTATGTTATTAGCTGTAATAAAATACGAGTGTAAATGATTACAATCTACTGGTGGGTTTTCCAACGCCTCCAAATCATTCCATCGCCATAAAAATTAATACCGTTGCGGCATTTCATGCCTAATGACACGCATTGAACGTGCTAATCGTTGCCTTATTCCGTGACTTCTGTAACGCCATCATATGAGCTATCGTTTCCACACCATCACACGCCAAGATGGGCATCTCATAAAGACTCCCACACCTCCACCGTGTGGAAAATCGCTACCGAACAACTTATTGCTTGCTTGTTCACCGACAACAACAACACGATGACGTATTCTTATCTCTGTGTCGTGTTAAGTTTGAGTTGTATGCTAAAGACCACACCGCCTTACCCCTTTGTACACAGCAGTAGTGCATCTTAGAGCGAGCGCCAACTCAACCTCGCCGACTGTCTGTGGTAGCGCAAGTCTCAGCTAATCGTCTCATCGTTCCACGCGTTTACACGCTTCGCTACCTCACGACCTGTCTCAATCGACGCACCGCACCGTTTCCCTGAGCGTGAAAGCCCCCGGTGGAAGTGTAAGCGAGGGATGGAAAACGATGCGGCTCAACACGTTTAATTAACTATTTTTCAATAGTCGGTTATGACGATGGCATCAGCTATCAACTGGGTGTGCGTGATGTTCTAATTAGACGAGTAAGGGTATACGATATTGCGAATGAAACGCTGTTTGATGGATTTTAAAGGAATCTGATGAAGAGTTGTAGGATGGCTTATCCAGTGATCCAGTGTCCCAATAATAGTGGTAGTGCAGTTTCAAGCGTGTTATATGCTATTTTTATGTGTATGTGTATTTTTCTAACATGGTCCTTGTAAAAATGATATGGATATGCAGCCATTCCTTGAAAAACCGATACAGTGGGTCACCGAATTTCCGAAATAAGAATACACGTGTTTTTGGATTTTTTTATTAGGGTGACGATTTTAGAAATAGGATGACCAGAAAAATCGTGATTTTGCAAAATTTTATTAAAAAAAAAATTATAGCTTTAGAACCGCTTGGTCGATGTTTAATTTTCTTAAACGAAAATAAATTAAAGATTTTGACTTTTCAAATATAAAATTTCACAAAAATTGGGGTTTTTTACATGAAATAAAATAAAAAAAATCCGTTCTTTCGTGTTTTAAAGGCCTCGGGACAAAAGAGTCTAGGGACGATCCAAATATGAAATCCATTGTTATTCGGGATTTCTAGAACCGCCCTCCCCCCTCTGTCACGCTTTTTCCAATACCTTATACACGCACTGTCACACATTCGTAGAACCAGCCCCCCCCCCCTCCCCCTAATGATGGACGTCATTTTTGAATGATCCCCTATTGCTGTTCTCATTTTAGCTAGAAAGTTCAGAAAAAATTTACGTTTACTTTCAAATTTTTAGCGATGTATGTTTTTTTGTTTTTGAGATATATTATTTTTGAAAATAAATAATCAGTCATTTTTCATCGGCGCACACTGAAGGTCTCAGCGCATTAGATTTTTTATTTTTTCAAAATTATCATGACTTTTGAACCGATTTCTTTTTTTTATGAAATGGATGCTGGATTTCAAATTAAAAAAAAATAAAGAACCATGAAAAAACAAATTACATGAAAAAAAAATGAAAATTTTGTAGTTTTTTAGGAAATTTTATATTATATATAATTATATATTATATTTTATCATGTAGTTTTTTTTTTCAGGGTATATATTTTTTTGAAAAGTTCTTAAGAATAAAAATAGATAGAAAAAGATTGAAAATCGGTTGAGCTGTTCACAAATAATGATTAAAAAAATAATAAAAAACTTAATGCGCTGAGACCTACAGTGTGTGCCGATGAAAAGTGACTGATTTTTTTTATTTTCAAAAAAAAATTATATCCTAAAAACTAAAACAGATACATCGCTGAAAATTTGACAGTAAACGTAAAATTTTCTGAACTATCAAGAAAAATTGACAATAGCAATAGTCCTTTTGGTCCCGAAGCCTTTTTTATGTAGGGTCAGTGTTCCCTTAGTGGACAGTCCTCTATAGTCGCACTTGTGGCTTTTTACGGCCGTTTTGCTATGAATCTTTTCAAAATATTTTTTGACATGAAGGTCAGGAACTATTAATCTAAGTACCATTGATACACAGCTTGATTTTGTTCAAAAAATGATCGAAATAATTAGTTTTGCATAAAATTTGAACTCCCTTGCGCCTATAGTTAACCTATTGTTTTTATAGTAGCACTACTGAGAGAAATTTTTTTTTATTATACGAAATAATTAATGAAATAAGTACTTTTTTTACATCAAACAAAAGCTTCTGGTCCACACTTTGAAGGAAAAATATAAAAGCTTTGTAAAAATACGGTTTTGATTAGTATTTTGCCAACGCCGTTATGCTAGTGCTACTATAGGAACAGAAATACGAAATAGTGCTACTATAGGCACATGTATTCCTATAGTGGCACAAGCGATAATAAATGCAAACATATGAATTTTCGCAGTTTTCATATTTTTCCCATAAAACCTAGATAAAAAGCTTCCAGATGATGTAAAAATAATGACGCTAGCGTTATTTTTCGATTTTATACGAATATTTGTTCTTAGCTATGCGGCTATTGGTACATCGACCCTAAGGATTGTTTTTTCATGTAAAACATTTTTTGTGAAATTTCTTTTTTTTTTCTTGAAAAGTCAAAATCCTTAGCTTTCATTTCGTCCAAGAAAATTGAAAATCGGTTAAGCGGCTCAAAAGCTATATTTTTGTTCAAAATAAAAATTTCGCAAAATCGCGATTTTTCTGGTCACTCTATTTTGGAAATAGTCACTCTAATCAAAAAAAAAATCCAAAACACGTGAATCTTTATTACGGATAAGGAATGCTATAGCAAAATTTCACGGAATTCGGTGACAAACTAGATCAGTTTTTCGTGGAATGACTGTATATACCTAAATATACGTTTTTCAATTCTGAATTATTGTTTTTTCTATCTGTTATTTTTTTTTAATATTTTGTTATGAAATATAACTCTTGGCCCATTTTAATGAAATTTATAATGTTTACTTTATAAGTTTCAATTAAACATGGTTATAAAGGAAAAGTTGTTGTTTCAGTGAAAATTACGGGATTTTTTTTTAATTAAGTGCATATTAATGGGCAATAGACTGGCCCACTTTAGTATGGGAGAAAAATAAAGTTGTATAATTCCACGGGGCATCCACCAGGATTATTCTTTAGGGTTAGAGGAAGACTTCCTGAAAGTTTCAGCTCATTTGGTCGTTCCATGAGCTGGCGCAATTGAATTGAAGTTAATATGGGATTTTCAGCTCTAACAAAACAGTACATCATCTCCTGTTTGAGTCAGGAAAATTGTTGATCGCGTTCAATTGAACCCAGAATGTCAAAAACGCTACTTGATACCATAGCAAACAATATTGTAGAAGGTTGTATGATGATTAAAATTGATAAAGTTGGTGTTTTAACTATCTGAAGTATATTTGCAATATTGCATAGTATTCCTTCAACTTAGCTGGGTGGTAGCCACCAAGCGCATCATAGCCACCTATGACGCTGGGCGAGCTGCGGCACAAGGTGCATGCACATGTGTGATTGTACGGGAGTGCTGATCTAAGCCTAACTTTCAACAACTGAAAGCTTAATGAAAATGAGCTTAAATCCAGATACAACCTTCGGCAACAATGTTCATTAGCGTATCAACTAGTGAATTTGTCATTCTGGGCTCAATTGAACGCGATTTACTAGTGTACGAGACGAAATAGTGACATAGGGTCAATTTTCAATATATTTGAGACGAATATTCCATACAAACTTTGAATTGAATGCGCCAGCTGGGGGAGCAACCAAATGAGTTGAAATTTTGAGAGAGCTTTTTTCTTACCCTAAGGCACATATCTAGGGGGTGCCCCGTTGAATTTTACAACTTTTTTGTTTAAGGGCCAGTCTAATGGATAAACACGGTATGATTAACCCTTAAATACTCGATTTCGTCCCTACACAAGATACCGTCTAATACTTTTAGATGTGTCAAAATCAACATGATATACAGCGCTGTAATACATATCTTAGCAATGTCATTGATAGCTATCAAAACATATTTGTATCGTTCTATGTTTTGAATGTTCTCATATGTGAAATGTTATAATTTATAATACTAAGATTTAAACAATAAAATTATTGCATTCGAAGTTTACGGCGTAATTTAACACTTCGATACACTTATAACAATGTTGTCAGATACATGGAAAACTTAAAATTACTTTAAAAATAATAACTTTACAAATTTCAACAAAATATTTAAAAATTACCATTTAAAAAAACACAAAATTTATTAAAAAAGCAAAAAAAAATATATTTAGTTATACGAACACCGCTAGCGCATGACGGCTCACCATAGTAGCATGTCCGAAAGAACTTGAAACTATTGAGAACCAGAGCTACAGGTCCAAAGCTCTGATAAAGGTGGATGGTTGTGATGGCTATGACCGTGGTCATCATGTAAAGAACAAACGGACGACGCTGTATCGTGTCAGCACCCAGGAGGCAGCCCCTCTAGCACGATGTAGGTAGCGCAACCCTGGTTAGGTGGCCTATCGAAGACTCTTCACCAACCACGAAAGGCAAAAGTAGAGCAAACGGATTGATTTTACGGCAACAGACCCGGCAACGAATAAAGGACAACGATTGGAAAGTTGGATCTTGGAACGTGAGAACTTTGAATGAACCCGCGCGTGTTGGGTTCCTGGCTCGTGAACTGCAGAATGTCGGCGTGAAAGTGGCAACTGTCCAGGAAATACGCTGGCCGAGAACCGGAGAACGCGAATTCCGAGCGGTGGACTCCATCGCCAACACTTCATTCAAGTACCACATCTACAACAGCGGTGGCGACAGAGCTGAACGTGGAGTTGGCTTCATAGTGATTGGGAAGCAGATGAAGCAAATTATTCGGTGGAAACCGGTAAGCGACCGAATCTGTGTGTTGAGAATGAAGGGCAAATTCTTCAACTACAGCCTAATCAGCATATATGCGCCAACGAACGATAAGCCCGATGACATGAAGGATGAGTTCTATGAGAGCCTGGATAAGGCTTACGGAGAGTGCTCAAAACAAGATGTCAAGATAGTCATCGGCGACGCAAATGCGCAGATCGGGAAAGAAGATTTCTTCCGCCCCGTCATTGGAACGGAAAGCCTTCATTCCGTTACCAATGATAATGGCCTGCGGCTGCTAGAGGGATGGCAATCAGCAGTACATACTTCGCACGAAAGTATATCCGCAAACACACCTGGCGACACCTGAGTGGCGATGCCTGCTCCCAAATAGACCACGTGCTGGTTGATGGGCGACATTTCTCAGATGTCATTGATGTCAGGACCTTCCGAGGCCCTAATATCGACTCGGATCATTACCTCGTTGTAGCTAAAATTCGGGCGCGGTTATCCAGCGTCACGTGTTCCGCAATACACAGAACGCTGCGCTTCAATATACAACGCTTGTCGACTGATGGGGTAGCTGCGCAGCACCGTCAGCAACTAGACGAGCAGTTGGGAAGAATCAATGTTGCTGGAGACGTCGACAGCCTGTGGGACCCTATCCGCGAAGCTGTGACAACAACGGCGCGGGAAGTGATCGGCACTGGTCATCGACGAACACGAATCGACTGGTTCGATGAAGAGTGCCAGAGGGTGACAGACATGAAGAATATCGCCAGAAGCCGTTTGCTTGTGGCCGGTACCCGACAGAACAGAGAGCGGTACAGGGCAGCGAGAGCCGAAGAAAAGCGAATCCACCGCATTAAGAAAAGGCAGCACGAAGAAAGTGTGGTAGCTGACGCTCAAGAAAGCATGAACCAGAATGATATGCGGTGATTCTATGCAACGGCCAATGGTGTGCGGCACGATACCGTACCAGTGCCCGCCATGTGAAATGATCAAGAAGGGAATTTGCTGACCGATAAATCGGCGGTGGCTGCCAGGTGGAAGGAGCACTTTCAGCAATTGTTGAACGGTGAGAATGGAAATGTAGCGAGGAACAGGATGAACATTGATTATGACGATCAAGCTGTGGAGAAGTTAAAAAGGCTATCAGCGAGCTAAAGAACTGTAAGGCTGCTGGGAAGGACGAGATCCCGGTCGAGCTTCTCAAGCACGGAAGCGAGCAGCTTTACCAGTCGATCCACCGAGTACTGCTGAAAGTATGGGAGGACGAAGAATTGCCCAACGACTGGTTGGATGGCCTCATCCGCCCTATCTACAAGAAAGGGCACAGACTGGAGTGTACCAATTACAGAGGAATTACCCTGTTGAATTCGGTGTACAAAATTCTGTCGCACATCCTGTTTAACAGACTGAGACCGCTCGAAGAGTCCTTCGTCGGCGAATACCAAACTGGTTTTCGTGAGGGCCGTTCGACAACGGACCAGATGTTTAGCTTGCGAATGATCCTAGACAAATTCCGGGAGTATAACTTGCAGACTCACCATCTGTTTATTGATTTTAATATATTGGCTTTTCAGTCTTGACAAAATTAAAAACTGTTATTTTATTTTGTCCAACGTTTCGGTCCGTTTGGGACCTTCCTCAGGGACTCAATTGTTACAGTTCTTTCGTCTTGTTACAATTGAGTCCCTGAGGAAGGTCCCAAACGGACCGAAACGTTGGACAAAATAAAATAACAGTTTTTAATTTTGTCAAGACTGAAAAGCCAATATATCACAAACAACGAACTACAGTCGATTTATCAACGATATTGATTTTAAGGCAGCGTACGACTCAGTGAAAAGAAATGAGCTTTGGCAGATAATGTCTGAAAATGATTTTCCGGCGAAACTAATTAGGCTGATACGTGCTACGCTGGATGGTTCAAAATCAAGTGTTCGGATCGCAGACGAGGTGTCAACCTCGTTCGTGACGTTAGACGGATTGAAGCAGGAAGACGCACTTTCGAATTTATAGTTCAACATTGCACTCGAGGTTGCTATTAGGAGATCTGGCGTGCAGAGAAATGGCACTATTATCACAAGGTCGCACATGCTCCTTGGCTTTGCGGACGATATAGATCTAATTGGAATCGATTGCAGGTCAGTGGAAGAGGCCTTCGTACCTCTGATGAGGGAGAGAGCGAGGATAGACCTGACCATTATTTCTACCAAAACGAAGTACATGGTTGCAGGTAGTGATAGAGTCAGGCCTTGGTGGTAGTGTTTGATGGGGATGTGTTTGAAGTTGTTGAAGAATTTGTTTACCTTGGAACACTTGTGACATGTGACAACAAAGTTTCCCGCGAAGTGAAAAGACATGTTACGGCTGCAAATAGGGCCTTTTACGGACTACGTAACCAGCTTAGGTCCCGCAGCTTGCAAACGGAAACAAAATTCGCCCTGTATAAAACATTGATTCTTCCGGTGTCTCTCTACGGGCACGAAGCGTGGACGTTGAAAGAGTCAGACCGGAAAGCTCTCGGTGTTTTTGAGCGTAAAATGCTGCGGACAATACTCGGTGGGAAACGCGAAAATGGTGTGTAGCGCAGACGCATGAATCACGAGTTGTATTAAGTGTACAAAAATGAGAATATTATCAAGCGTGTAAAATACGGCAGACTTCAGTGGGCTGGTCACTTAGTGCGAATGTCGGAAGAAAGAATTGCGAAAATAATATTCAGCAGGGGACCGGCGGCTTCGGAGAAGACCACGAATACGCTGGCTGTACGCAGTGGAAGAGGACCTGGCGACCCTAAACGTTCGGGGCAACTGGAGATGTATCGCTCAAGACCGACGAAGATGGAGCTCTACAATACGCCAGGCAATGGCATGATGCTACGCTGTAGCCATCAAGGTAGGTAGGTAGGATTCAAGAGGCACGTACAGACGGATGTCCTTCAGTCCTATCAAGATTTGTGGGAATTCTCAATGGAATTCGGTCACCGGCAGACCTCGCAGGTGGGGATGGGCGTTGACGACTTCCGGCATGACTTCTTCTCCAGTTGCGGAACTTGGTGGACTGCTACGCTATTTTCGACGTTGTGCGTCTGGCTTGCTTATACCTTCAATTCTTCATTCGGAACGCTAGATCCGATGCAACGGGTGCAGACTCGCTGTACAGAGTGATCTCGCTGGCATCCTTGACGATCCGCGAGAGAAAGTTGGATGAACATCGGGTTGAAGTCCCCGACTTCGGTGCTTGCTTGGACTTACAACCTTCCTGGCTTTGTCCATTTCTACATCCGAATGCTCCTCTTTTCCGTCCTGCTACCTATCTATTTCCTTGCCGAATCGACCTTCACTTTTTCCAGCTTCGCTAGCATCTGCTCAACATCTCATCGTGTTTCTTCCGGTAGGCTTCTTCTTTTGCCACTTGCAGTTCCATTTGCTCCTGCTCGTCCACCAAAGCTATATCCAGCTTTTGCTTTTCGACTTGCTGACGCAGAAGAAACAGCTTCTACTGATGCTCAGTCTCTACTTGTGAAGGATTTTCTGCAATTCGATGGCCTGCCTTTCCTTCTTCATCTCTTGCTCGAGTTTTTTCAACTCCTCTTCTAGGCCGGGTGACCCCCCCGTAGTCCGTCAACAGACGCAGACACTCTTTGCAAGACCACGAAACGTCCCTCGCATCGGCCGAAATACCAGTACATCCGAAATGGTGCCTCCGCTAACGCTGTTTTGTCATTGACATAGCTGAATTTTTCTGCGTGTAAGTGCATATTGTGATGCTTTCCCGAATTGACATGAATCAAAGGGCTGAGTTTTATTGGTTTAAAATTGTGAGCTTCTTTTTTTTCTTGGCACACGTCCCCACTGGGCAAGACCTGCTTTTCAGCTTAGTGTTCTTGAGAGCACTTCCACAATTATTTACTGAGACCTTTCTTTGCCACAGTTGCCATTTTCGCATTTGTATATCATGTGGCTGGCATGATGTTATTTTATGCCTGCGGGAGTCAAGAAAATTTCCATTATGAAAAGAACCTTAACCAACCGGGAATCGAACCCAGACACCTTCTGCACAGGAACTAGGAATTCAGTGTTTCGTATCGACATGTAAGAATGGCATACCGCTTACCCTTAGATCGAACGAGAGAAACTGAGCGCCACAGTCAGTGCCTAAATACAGCCGATAAATTAGTTCTGATAAATCGAAACCAGCACGATGTCTGATAATTAGAATTGGTTCATTAGTGGGGGAGGGTGGACCCTTTGTAGCAAGCAGCTTTCGTCGTCCCATCCCAAGAGAAGTGTGAAAGAGGCAGGTGGTGGGCAGGTGCGAGAGCTGATTTGCATTCGAAATCAACACCTTGCGCCAACAAGTTGCGTTTCAGCTGGGGAGGTCTTCAACGTGCACTGGGCTTAGTGTTAAACAGCGTTCTTATCGGTTTTCTTCATCGCCGATGGCATCGAGCAAACAATGGGAGGCAAAAGTTTAGCTATTGAGCGATTTTAATTAAATTTTATATAAATAAAATCATTAGGCCAATAGTTCCCACGGCGGAGAATGTTTCTAGGAATAGACAAAACCACTGAAGCGTGTTTGAACGAGGCGTAGGAAAACTTTGAATTTTGAAATCACTTAAGCTTACGACTGAATGTACATTTTGGGGATTGGGGAAGCGATAACGTCTCCAAATCGTTGATTTGGGGGGAGATCCGCAAGTACCGGACACAGCCCAATACCGGACATAGTCGGAAAATATAAAAATCAATTTTTAGTGCAGTTTTCAACAACTTTGTGTTTATATCTAATCGTATATTTTTAGCTTGAATAGTGCGGTCTTTTGATTCCGTTGCATGCTCCTGTGGGGTGTGCGAATGAATCAAAGCCAATCGTTTTCGGTTCGCGTTGTGCTAGAACGAAAAAATATTCGTGATCGAAGATGAATTACCAATTGGTGAGCTCGTTTCATGCTTCTGTTGCATTCTCGATAACAATCAATTAAAATTTGCTGATCCCGGGAAAAAAATTACGTGAAAAGTTTGTATAATTTCACAAAAACAATCAATGTATTTATTACATTAGGAAGCAGCTGACAACAAACTGGTAGCTAGTTGTTTGTCAACGTTATCGTAATAATTAGTCGTTGCTGGTGCAAATAAATCGATGTTTATAAGCTTTGCATTTATTATCAATTTGCCAAACGACAATCATCTTGGTAACACAATTTAAAAAATGTGTACCGCTCCCCATCTCTTTTAATTACCCTGCTGTAATGACGTTCGAAAAAACACTGCAACAAATTTGCCAACGCCATAAAGCGCGAATCACTCAAAAACCCGGCAAATAACTTTGAAGATCCCTCGCCTCTCAATGACCGGCGCCGATGGCAACCGATCAAGAGCGACCGACCCAGTTCTTTGTCGGTAGCGTTATAAATAACCGAAAAACGATATATAAAAGAAACAGCACAAACTGAACTCGACGAAAAACGCTCGAAATGGTTCATAAAATTCACTTCCTCCACTTGTTAAGCGGCCTCCCGGTTGTAAAATGCAAGAGTGCTTCAAAAGGGGAGCTTCTCCTGGCAGGTGAAGAGTAAAGTGGGGCAGAAGTTCGACCTTAGTGGGATAATCCATATTTCTAGAAAACAAAACTGTGACACTTGAAAAGAAAAAATCGTACAGTGGGTGTTCAAGATATAGGCTACAGTTTTGCATAATATTTTTTTGTAAAATTTCAATCGATTTTTAGTTAATACAGTTCAAAATTGATCATGTTAAACAAACTTTCGACTCACCGTTCGAACAAGAGCTCAAATCTAGTGTGGGGCAAATTTTCGCTGGCTGACATAAAAATTATTTTCCAAACATCTTTGCAAAAAATAATAAACTTTAAAGCGTGCTTATGAAAGGTCTAGCTAAGTCCTTACATAAATAAAATCAAATTACATATAAATTTAATTTCATAAAACTGAAACTTTCTCGTCTTAAAACAACAAATAGCAAAAATGTTTGTAAATCCTAATCGATTTCTTTGATGTTTGGAGTGAAAGCCCCTTACTCAAAAAGTATTTAAATAACCACAACATTTATAACATTTGTTTTGAATTAAGCTGAAAACCTTGAAAAGAAACTTTTGTCCCATTCGAACTTTTTCCCCACTTTCCTCTATTCGAACTCACCCGTGGAAAAGCGAATGATCTTCACAGTGTATGGATGATTGCGCGGTGGCATCCAGCATCGAATCACCACCGACTGATAGTCGTTGAAAAGTGGAAACACAGTTGGAAATTCTTTTTCCATAAAGTGAACGATATTTTGGAAAGAGCGAAACTAGCGCTCTTTTAAAACCGACTCAAGTGAAGGCTCGTTTAGACGAATTTGGAACCTTTTCATTCCCATTCCTGATTGGAGCTGGTTAACCAGAGTGTGAGTGGTTATTATGTAAAGAGGAAGGTTTGGTGATTGCTTTATTTTTATGTGGACTTGTTATCTGGATTCACACGAATGGAGATTATTTACCAAACCGTTTGAAGAGTGTATCGTGAAACTATATTTTATGGCTAGTCTAGATAGAATACGCATCGAATTCTCACTTGAAATGCTTTACATAAGAAAACGATTAGGGTAATGAAAATAAAATGTTATCCACGGATTGCGTTTTCAAACGATTTTTTAAGATCATTAATACAATGTATCATATATTTGTGGGCTTCGTAGCAGTTTGGTTAGCGCTACCCTGATCATGAGCATGTTTGATTGCCCGCACTTGCTATTCCGTTATTGCTTTTTTATAAAGGGCGAACACGAAATTATAGCGCCACATTCAACAAGGCATAACTTTTCTACCATTGGGTAAAAATCAACTAAATTTTGCACATTTTCTCAATGATGTGTATTGTTTACATGTTGTCAAACTCGAAGTCGTGTTTTTCGATTCAACGAAAATGGAGGTGAACCAACGCGAGTCGAGAGAACAAATTCTTTCCAAACACCTGAAATTTCCTGACCTGTCACACCGGTAGTTGGGAAAAATGTTGAACATTCACCATTCAACCGTCTTCAGAGTGTTGAAACGGTTCCAGGAGCGGTTGACGTTGGACCACGGCAAAGGAGCTGAAAAAAACGGGACCGAAGAGCAAAAAGATGGAAACAAAGGTGAAGCGGATGATTAAAGCAAATCCCAACGTCTCAAGCCGTGATTTGGCTTAAAAGATCGGCATGTCGCAGAGCTACGTCCAGAATGCAAAGAAGAGAGCTGGACATACAAGGTACAGAACTTCCCAAACCGCGATGAGTCGACAAAGTTCTGCTTTGGAGCGACTTGTTGAAAATGATTGTCAAAGGAATTTGGAAAGAGTTGGCATATTCCTTGAAGAGTAACGGTGGAAGATTGTCGATCCCGGCATTGTGTGTCATTGTGGAGAACGAACGGCTTGTGATGGTTTCTTCGTTGGTGTCATTCACGACGACCTATGAAGACCTCGAGATTATCACAGTTTTTTAATCTGCTATCACGGCAATAAGAACTCCGCCGACTCTACCAAGGTCGCTGGTGGCCAAACTTCATTCACAAGGAAATATATTGTAGTTCGTAACCAGTTCTGAATTAGAGATGTCTGGACGCAGCCACGTTTCAGTTTTGATTAGTTTGATAAAACCTAGTTAACGATGCTACGCCAATTTACTCGGTCCATGGCTGTGTCCTTCCAACTTCGATTTTTGCCCACGATCTCCAGATCTTGCACCTGATCAAGCCACATAGTTCGCTGTGCTCACCGCCTTCTTGTACCAACCGGATTCGACGCGAACACCATCTTTGCAGGGTTGTTGTCCGGTAGCCTTGCAACATGCCCTGCCCAGCGCACCCTTCCGACTTTCGCCACCTTCTGGATACAGAGATCGCCGTAGAGCCTAGCTCGTGGTTCATTCTCCGCCACCACACACCGTTCTCCTGCACACCGCCAAAGATGGTCCTTTTGAACACTCTAAGTGAAGGCAGCGTATGACGGCTCACCAAAGTAGCATATCCGAAAGAACTTGAAACTATTGAGAACCAGAGCTACAGGTCCAAAGCCCTGATAAAGGTGGATGGTTGTGATGGCTATGACCGTGGTCATCATATAAAGAACAAACGGACATTGCTGTATCGTGTCAGCACCGAGGAGGCAGCCCCTCTAGCACGATGTAGGTAGCGCAACCCTGGTTAGGTGGCCTATCGAAGAACCAACCAAGAAAGGCAGAAGTAGAGCAAACGGATTGAGTTTACGGCAACAGACCCGGCAACGAATAAAGGACAACGATTAGAAAGTCGGATCTTGGAACGTGAGAACTTTGAAAGAACCCGCGCGTGTTGGACTCCTGGATCATGAACTGCGGAATGTCGGCGTGAACGTGGCAGCTATCCAGGAAATACGCTGGCCGAAAACCGGAGAACGCGAAATCCGAGCGGTGGATCCCATCGCCAATACTTCATTCATGTACTATAGGTACTACAGAGGCGGCAACAGAGTAGAATGTGGAGTTGGCTCTATTGTGATTGGGAAGCGAGTTATTCGGTGGAAACCGGTAAGCGACCGAATCTATGTGTTGAGATGATGGGCAAGTTCTTCAACTACAGCCTGATCAGCATATATGCGCCAAAGTACGATAAGCCCGATGACATGAAGGATGAGTTCTATGAGAGCCTGGATAAGGCTTACGGAGAGTGTCCAAAACAATATGTCAAGATAGTCATCGGTGACGCAAATGCCCAGATCGGGAAAGAAGATTTCCTCCGACCCGTCATAGGAACGGAAAGCCTTCATTCCGTTACCCATAATCATTGGCCCGCGGCTAGTAACCTTCGCTGCTGCTAGAGGGATGGCAATCAGCAGTACATACTTCGCACGAAAGAAAATCCGCAAACACACCTGGCGACACCCAAGTGACGATGTCTGCTCCCAAATAGACCACGTGCTGGTTGATGGGCGACATTTCTCAGATATCATAGATGGCTAAATTTCGGACGCGGTTATCCAGCGTCACGAGTTCCAGAACAGACAGAACGCTGCGCTTTTCGTTGTATATTAATACAACACTAGTCGACTGATGGGGTAGCTGTACAGTAGCGCCAGCAGCTAGACGAGCAGTTGGGAAGAATCAACGTTGCTGCAGATGTTTACAGCCTGTGAGATCCTATTCAAGAACAACGCCGCGGGAAGTGATTGCCACTGGTCAACGACGAAGACGACACCACTGGTTCGATGAAGAGTGCCAGAGAGTGACAGACATAAAGAATGTTGCCAGAAGCCGTATGCTTGTGGCCGGTACCCGAAGAAAAGCGAATCCACTGCAGAAAGAAAAGGCAGCACGAAGAAAGTGTGTTAACTGAAGCTCAAGAAAGCATGAACCGGAATGATATGCGGAGATTCTATGCAACGGTCAATGGTGCGCGGCACAATACCGTACCAGTGCCCGCCATGTACAATGATCGAGAAGGGAATTTGCCGACCGGTAAAACGGCGGTGGCTGCCAAGTGGAAGGAGTACTTTCAGCAAATGTTGAACGGTGAAAATGGAAATGTAGCGAAGAACATGATGAACATTGATGATGACGATCAAGCTGTGGACCCACCGACCATAGGAGAGGTTAAAAAAGCTATCAGCGAGCTGAAAAACTGCAAGGCTGCTGGGAATGACGAGATCCCAGTCGAGTTTCGCAAGCACGGAAGTGAGCAGCTTTATCAGTCGATCCACCGAGTAAGGTATGGGAGGACGTAAAATTGCCCACCGGCTGGTTGGATGGTCTCATACACCCAATCTACATGAAATGGCACAGAGGTGTCAATGTCAAGGTGACGTTAGACGGGTTGAAGCAGGGAGATTTTTTCAATTTCAATTTCAAATTTTCTGTTCAGCATTGCACTCGAGGGTGTATTAGGAGATCTGGCGTGAAGAGGAATGGCACTATTATCACAAGGTCGCACATGCTCCTTGTCTTTGCGGACGATATAGACCTAATTGGAATCGATCGCAGGTTAGTGGAAGAGGCCTTCGTGCCTCTGAAAAGGAAGACAGTGAGGATAGGCCTGACCATTAATTCTACCAAAACGAAGTACATGGTTGCAGGTAGAGATAGAGTCAGGAATGGTGGTATAGGTGCTGAGGTAGTGTTTGATGCGGATGTGTTTGAAGTTGTTAAACAATTTGTTTACCTTGGGAAACTTGTGACATGTGAAACGACGTTTCCCGTGAAGTGAAAAGACGTGTTGTTGCTGCAAATAGGGCCTTTTACGGACTACGTAACCCGCTTAGGTTTCACAGCTTGCAAACGGAAACAAAATTCACCCTGTATAAAACATTGATTCTTCCAGTGGCTCTCTACGGCACGAAGCGTGGACGTTGAAAGAGGCAGACGTGAAAGCTCTCGGTGTTTTTGAGCGTAAAGTGCTGCGGACAATACTCGGTGGGAAACGCGAAAATGGTGTGTGGCGCAGACGTATGAATCACGAGTTGTATCCAAGCATGGGAAACATTCACTCGAATATTGCATTTCTCTCGCTCACATCCACAAGCGGTCAAGAGCGAGATTGCCGTTTCTCCGACCAAGCTGAGTGTTTCAATTTCCAATGCGCTTTCTTCTTGTTCGCCGAGCGACAAGTTAGACAAAAACGGCAACAGAATGATTCACTACCGGCTCCTTGTGCCGAAGGCATCCGATTGCTGTAGCGAATGATTCTTTACATACCGATTCCGCACGAGTGGCATTCGTATTTGAGAGCTGAAGAGCGTTCACTGACTGGTAATACACAAGGCGAAATGTTTCAGTGAACGCAAAATCTGTACATTTCGCAGGAAGCTTTCAGTGATCGGATGGCGAACGCGTTCTTTCGTGTCTCCAATTTAAGAGAGGATAGGTGCTCTCTCCGCTCCGTAGGGCAAAATGGTCCAAAATGCCACTTTAAGGATTTGTGTCGTTTTCTCCTAATGAGATCCACATTTTAACGCCATTCGAAGTCCTAACAGTAACTTTACAATATTTGCTAGCTACCATCATGAAAACATTTCCCAAATTTGAGTTTTTTAACGGGTTTAAATCGTGTAGAAAAGTTGGTTGAAAAATGGGGGTGGTTCAAAATGACCAAATGGATGGGGTAGAATGCCATTTAGTATGGAGAACTACTAGTTAGCAACCATGTTTCTCCATGAGTTTGCTCTGTGGTATGGAAACGCTTATTCTTTTATGAAATCATCGGAAAACCTTAATGTTCAGGCAAAAAAGGGAAAAATGATGAATTTCACCGGAAAATTGAGGAAAAATCTATAAGTTTATGTCCAAGGGTTGTGGCGGCAACTCTTAGCTAAACATATTTTAACTTCGTTTGGCAAAGAATACAAATTAAAACGATCTAGGAATGATTTAATGATGTGGGCCATTTTACCCCATCAGTGCGTCTTGGACCATGTTCCCCTATATCTTTTCATTTTCGGTTTATCTCAATCGTTTACGATTCGTCAGGATTGCTCTCACCCTAGTGGCGTTCGGCAGTCATTGAACATTCGGTGGCAGCAGATACTTTGCAGATATTTTATCGGTAGCGTTCGGGTGAGTGAGTGAATTTTCCCATGCTTGGTTGTATCAAGTGTACAAAGATGTGAATATTATCAAGCGTGTAAAATACGACAGAATTCAGTGGGCTGGTCACTTAGTGCGAATGTCGGAAGAAAGAATTGCGAAAATAGTACGCAGTGAAAGAGGACCTGGCGACCCTAAACGTTCGGGGCAACTGGAGAAGTTTCGCACAAGACCGACGAGGATGGAGAGCTACAATACGCCCGGGAATGGCGTGACGCTACGCTGTAGCCATCAAGGTAAGGTAGTATCTATCATCATACAGGCCTATATGCTTGCTGGATACACTGGGAAAACTCATGGAACGGGTCATCCTAAACAGAGTTGCTATATGTACGGAGAGCGAGCACGAATTATCAGAAAGGTAGTTCGGATTCCGGGAGGAAAAATCGACGGTTGACGCAATTCGAACAGTCCAGGAGAGGGCCGAGAAGGTATCGAAGCAAAAACGAAGAGGAAACAATCACTGCGCCGTCATTACAATAGACGTTAAGAACGCGTTCAATAGCGCGTCTGGAGGCCTTCAGCATCACAGTGGAACAAAACTGAAAATTGACGGTCAAAACCTCTTAGAGGTGTTTTAGCCTATATGTGTCTTAGGGACATTGTTTTGACTTAGCATCCCGAGTAATAATGAAAAATATTTTTTAAATTATACTGAATAGGGCACTCGAGAAAAAAATATTGAAAAAAAAAGTGTTTAGGGCGATCATTACTTTAGCAAAGTTTTATATATTTTTATTTTCAACAACTTTGCTGAACATACTTGATATTTTCGACTTCGTTTTCACAGTGATATTTTTAAAAACGGGGTGCTACTAGGCGCAAATCGCAAAGCGGTTCAACACGCTGAAATTGCCGTCGGGGAACATCAAAGCGGTCGCTCAGACACCTGGGCGTGATAGGGTGCATGATGTTAGGCATAATGGACGTTTGGCATAATAGATGTTTGGCATAATGGACATTAGGCATAATGGACGATAGGCATTTTTTTCCTTTGTGGGGACATGATACCACTGCGACCATTAAGTTGATCTATTGCGGTGTTATCCTCTTTGTTTTTGCCTTATGTAGAAATATGTTACTATATGAAGTAACTATCTCCCCAGCTATTGGCGTGCATGCGTGCGGCGATAGGCATAATTCCCCAAATAAAAAAATGAAATTGTTTGTGTGAAAAGTGAGCCCAAATATTTTGGAAACTGTGGAGGGCTTCAAAGATCAAAAGTGTGTCCTTCGAAATACGATTGCCTTGCAGTCGTCCCATAGTTTTGAATCCTTTGAGGTCAATTTCTAGGACAATACTTGAATAAATGATTACCATGAAAATGCTGGCAATTGCCTTCATTAGCTTTGTGGTAACTTCTGTGACCATAGAGTAAAGACATTCTGGAGGTATTTTAGTTCGGTTTCAATACGATCTAGGATCCTAGGCCATGAACTATAAACGTGCTCATGTATCATGCACAAATAGGAATGCAAAATGGCCACTTTGGCATAGCAAACATTTGGTTGATAATGGTGGAAGTACTCCTGGAATACTAAGCTAAGAGCTTGGGTTGGGGCGTAATGCCAAGAATATTAACGACGTTGTTACTGCTGCTCGTATTTTGAGTTTGTTTGTACACATTGGCAAATTTTTCATCAGAGATTATCCCTTCTTTAAATTGAAGACTGTTCTTTATAGTTATACTGTCGAGAAAATTGTTAGAGTTAGTGCTGCTAATGTTTTAATCAGAAATCTTTTCTTCTTTTATAATTAAACTGTTCTTTCGAGGCATACTTTTTCAAAAAATAATGTCACTATTGCTCTTAATACTTCCATCATATATTTCCCCTTCATTGAATCATAGGCTATTCAGGTCAATCTTACGACTGTAAGGCCTTCTTTCAATAATATGTTGTTTTGTGGATTCTTGCTGTTCTATTAGTTAGGCGGCATCCACAAATTACGTAACGCTCTAGGGGGAGGGGGGGGAGTAGGCTCAAGCGTTACGGTCTATACAAAAATTTGAAATTTTTCATACAAAAAGCGTTACGGAGGGGGGGAGGGGGTCAAAAATTTCAAATTTTAGCGTTATGTAATAAATGGATGCCGCCTTATTGGAATTGTGGATGTGAATATTTCCATTAAAAAATGCACGCCATGCTAAATGCTGAATACAGCGCTATGTTAAATTTGAGTTTAACTATTAAATTGACCTTGAAACCAAAGTTTACTTTTCAGATTCGACGAATTTCAAATATTTTCAAGGTGCTTTCGGCATGTGACTGATTAAAATTGTTTGACAATCATAGAAAATTGTTGGCAGAAGAGGCAAAGGAACTGTTTTCATCACATTAAATTGACAAGCAGATTCGAAGTGGAATTTAACGCTTTTTTGACGTCACACTACCAGAATATTATTGTTGAAGATAATATCACCTATCATACCATGAATTTTTGATATGACTCTTGATTGTTGTCTTCAAGGTAATCATTTACATTATAAGTACTAATAATTACATGGAAGATTTCCCTTCTTTAGAATTAACGCAATTATGTAAGAAAAATATAACAAAAAATATCATATACTCATCAAACTAAACATCTCAAGAAATAAATAACACTTGCTCATCGCAAATATAAATGGATACTTACAAAAATGGATTGAACTGGACTTTAGAATGCTAACAATGTCCATGATAACAATCATCTTCCATATCTTCCGATAATGGATTCATTTTCAAATTTCATTACACCGGAAATAGTAATTTATTATCAACCAATTAACCCACATCCTCGTAACGCTTTTTGTATGAATTTTCTATTATTTTTTATGAGCTGCTACATCCACCCACCTCAACGTAATGGAATTTATAAATGGACCCGAACAATTTTCGATGTGAGAAGAGTTTTGAATGGGGACGGCCCTGGTGTAGTGGTTAGAACACACGCCTCTCACGCCGAGGACCTGGGATCGAATCCCATCCCCGAGATAGTCACAAAAAAAAATCAGTGACGACTTCCTTCGGAAGGGAAGTAAAGCCGTTGGTCCCGAGATGAACTAGCCCAGGGCTAAAAATCTCGTTAATAAAGATAAAAAAAGAGTTTTGAATGACACACACACGCAAATCATTTAATGCCAAACGTCCTTATGCCTAACGTCTTTATGCCTAATGAGGTATACTCGGCGTGATCATAGACGAACTACAACAGCCACGTCGACTATGCATATGAGAAGGTGGCAAAGGCGAGAACAACGCACTTATAAGGAGCATACCGAAAGCTCATGGTCCGAGTAGCAGTAGGAGGCGTCTTCTGGCTAGCACTGCAAACCAAGCGCAATTGGGACAAGTTCAACAAGGACAAGGTTTCGGCTCATGGCCATGAGAGTAGCAAGCGCAGAACAATATCATCGGAGGCAGTATTTGTGATCACCAGGATGATTCCGAAGTGCCGATGCACAGCCCAGATTCTAGCTCGTTTTAAATCTGTTAAACCAAACGATGTTCTAAAGCCTTTGTACTTTCGACCAATTGGACTGTCGATCAAATATCATTCGACCAAACGTTATTCGAATATAACACGTACCTATACTTTACAGTTCTACACGTTACGTATTGGTTTGGAAAAGTTTCTTAACGCATATATACTCTGAAGACGTGAGAATGATGTGAGTCAGGAAAATATACACTACAATGATATGTTTTGTAAATTTTACATATTGGAGAGTGCTTATGAATAGTAATTCATAATTTGATAATTCTCATCTCCTGCTGTATACAGGATATGCCATCGATTCGAACTCAGTTCAGACGAAAACACACGCAGTAGTCACGTTTGATGTGATAGAAATCGTGGGACCGGCAAACGCAAACATGAGGCGCCATGAATTCCAACTAAATAACGCAACGGCTGTCTAGAAGCGGAAATATTGGCTCATTTCACGTTGTAAATATGAGAACAGAATGATTTAGTGCACCCCGCTTCACAATTGAGTCATAAATTCATTTTATTGATCGGAAAATCTGATAACCTTGCGAAGAATTGTTAATAGAGAACATGGCGGCGAGTATCGATAAACAATGTTGGGAATCTCAAGTTACAAGCTACTACATGATCAAAATAATTGTTTGAATAATTGCTTTGTTTGTTTAGTGGAGCAAACACTTCCAGCATCCTCGTTAATGGTGCTTTGGGGAATGGGAAAAATTTGATTGAAAGCACTTGTCATGCATGCCTCAACGAGGCCGCCGAATCATTCATCGGCAATGCTTTCGATTTGAGTGACAGTTTTTCCATCTGCCGATCAAATGTCGGATCGTTTTTACGCTTTTAACGTGGAACTAAACGGTTGATGCGTCACCCGTGCGTCAGACTTTGTTGAGTGACATTGTGGTACGAATTAAGTACACTCCATTTAAGTAAATTTTATTTTCATCTTATAAAATCCCTTCTATGTAATTAGGTTTCAGCGCTTCTTTAATGGAGGCGCGTGATAATTTGTAAGTAGATATGCAAACGTCTACGACTCAGCGACCCTAAGCTTACCACACCTAACCAACTTCAATATAGAGAATTTCCTCCGCGGACAAAGTTATCTCATTCATAAATCGATTTTCCCATCGAGATTCTTGGAGAGCACTTCGAATCACCCAGACCAGTCACGCAGCTCGGCTCAGCACACCTGATGTTAATGGTTCGTGTGATTGAATGCTTGGATGTAGAGGTACAGGTAGCTATGCAGTTTTTAACCGGGAAAAGAGCGCTACGACGTCGACGTCGACTACGTTGACGACTATCGCATTTCCATCGCTTCAATGGCTCAACTTGTAGATACCGTAATCCGGAGTAACATTGATCGGAATGTCCCATCTCGTAACAAATTCGAATCAACATATTGATGCAGGATATAAAATGTAGGATTTCCTTAGAGAATTGCCTACCTCTTATCAATGTTACCCCGAATTACGGTACCTACATACCAACCCAGTACAATGGCAACCTCCTACGGTTGGGTTGGTGCCGGTTTGACGTCAAGTACCAGTGGAGCGAATGAGGTCGAACCAGCATATTAGGCTCTAGGGAGAACCGCAGCCGCTGGCTGCTGGCAATAGCAATGAATGACTGTGTAAATGGCCCACCAGTGAGGGAGGGAGAGTGAACGCAGTTTCCATTGCATGCGAATTGCAGTCATTTGAATGCAATGGGCCAGCAGTTCTACGTGTGGAAGTGTAGTTCGGAGCAGTAGTCGTTTGGAAATTACTTCGGTTTATTAGGACAATGAAAAATGTTTTGCCACATTCCGGGATTAATTTTGCAAATTGAAGATTTAATCATGAATTTATATTCTCAGTTAAAGTGTGGTAAATCACGTTTGGTTTGTTTATTACAAGTTGTGTAAAATTATAACCTCTCTCTTGTACATAAGTTTGTTGTCACCTAGTCAGAGACTACTTCCGGAAAATCCAGCAAGACCTGTAGATATTCTTCCAATTTAACTTCAAGTAGCTCTACAAGTTCTTCTGTGTAGCCGTTCAGAGAGTATTGGAGGAAATGCTGAAGATAATCTTTCAACGATTTCACTGTTGTTCATTATGAGATGATTCCAAAAATGTCGGAAGTTGTTCAAAAGATCTTGCAGAAGTTCTTCAGGTAGCTCATTTAGAAAATCTATCATAAATTTGTTTCTAAATTTATTTAGATATTTTTTTTCATCACTGAAGAAGTTTTCAGAAAGTTGTAGGAATTGTTGTACGTTTTTTTAAATCTTTATATTTTCCAAATAAACTATAGAAGAAATCCATCAATGTGACGTTTCAGAAAACAACCAATAAATCAATGAAAAAATATTTGATTAATTTCTCACAATATCTTCTTCTTATTGGCATTATGTCCCCACTGGGACAGAGCCTGCTTCTCAGATTAGTGTTCTAATATGGGCACTTCCACAGTTATTAACTGAGAGCTTTCTTTGCCATTTTCGCATTCGTATATCGTGTGGCAAGTACGATGATACTCTATGCCCAGGGAAGTCAAGGAATTTTCCATTACGAAAAGATCCTGGACCGACCGGGAATCGAACCCAGACACCTTCAGCATGGCTTTGCTTTTTAGCCGCGGACTCTAACCACTCGGCTAAGGAAGACCCCATGTTCTCACAATATGTATCAACTAGAGAGGGGCAGCATCTCCATAGACGTGATTACTTTTTTAATGTTTCTGGAACCTTTCCTACGACAAACCGAAATTAATGGTTTTGCAATTTTAGTTGGATAGAAGACATATCAATATCAATTGATTTGGATTTTGGTCATTTTCTGTCATATAACAAGAGTATGATGTACTCTGAGAAGTGGCATATTTTGAAAAGGTCCAATAACATTTCTTGCGACACATCCAATTTCATGGTTTCGCAAAGCACGTCATTCGAGAGCATTTCAATCAAAGACAAATTAAAGACCCCATGTCCCTTGCAGTTGCTCAAAATTGTATGGTTCATAAGGTAATCTAGAATGCCGTTCAAAGTTTACTGCGATCTTTCAAACTTGGGTACCTTTTGCACTACCGAGGGACCAAATGCAGTACTAGAAGTGGTACCCAATCTGAGCCCGAGTGTGACGGACCTGTTTCAATTCTGAAAATGTTGATCACCTCCAGAAACACTCAAAAAAAAATGCGCTTTAAGGGTGTTCTGGTGATTTACATTGGCTTAGGAACAGGGTGGTCAGAGGAGGCAGAACCAACCCTCTCTCCCCCACCGGAGATCATTCCGGTCGCTCTAAACGTTTTGGATGCTAATACATATGAAGGGTAATAAAAAAATAACATGACTCAAACTTGAAGACAAATCATCTGAATCAATTTACATGACTCTTAAAATTGACAAAAAAAACTTTTCAATAGTTAAATTCTTATTTTCGATACAGTTCCCAAAATTCTTATATTTTTGAATAATGCAAAAAAAAAAAGATTTTAAACGATATATCATAAAGCAGCATATGTGCTCCATTACGATTTCCCATGTGTTTGGAGGATGCCCTGTCCGATGTGTCCAGTTATGATGATTTCATTAACTACTACTCGTGTAGTACAAAATCAATTGAAAAAGTATGCTAAATTACTAAATAAATTTCTCAGATAAGATGTAACGATTTTTTTTTTTGTAGAGAATTTAACCTGGTGTGACAAAGTCCAACAAAATCGACCATAGTTTTAATTTTGTTCCAGCAATAAATTCGATATTCCTTGAAGAAATTTAGTATAATCGAATTCCTCGAGGAATATCGAATGGAGGGATTAAGAACTTTTGCTTAAAATCAGTTGGAGAAAAGTCAAATATTATCGTGAGATTTGTTCGTTTTTTCAACATGAGTTGCTTCTGGAGAACAACCAATTTTTAAATGTTTCCTCTTATCCACCATTCCTGAATATGTTTCCGGATTCAACTAAAAACACTAACTTTCCAAAATTCAGTGTTTTCCTCCAAAAAAACATTGATTCTGTCAAATCCTAATCGCTGGAAGTTCTACTGGAAATTTGTCTGTGAATTTCTTGAAATAGTTTTCCAAAAAAAAAATGAATAAAATCTTTCGCGAAGTTTATCAAAAGTCTTTCGGATATATTTTCAAAATACATCACAAACTGCGCCAGAATGTTTTATTTATTTATTTATTTATTTTTTAAGATGCTGCTTCAATTCTCTGGATTATGGAAGAATTTTCTAAGTTTTTGAAATGCATCGTGCTGTTGAATCCTCAAAGAAAATTTGTTAAAAAAAACGCAGGAATACTTTTGTTTCCGAAATTAACATTACAGTGAATGAATCTATGGATAAACTTTTAGTAAAATACTGGGAAGTGTTTTTATTACGATATTCATGAAGAAACATGAAATTTTCAATTATTGTCAGAATTCAAATCCTGGGATTAAATTCCTGTGCAATTCTAGGGCGTAATTATTTTAGACTTTCTGACAGAATTCTTAGGAATCCAAAATTTGAGGAAGAAATTCTAGATTAAATTATGGGTGAAATTATGAAAATAATCCACGTGCTTGGCTGGGATTCGAACCCACGGCTCTTGTATGCTAGACAAGCGCTTTACCAAATTTGTTTCAGAATTGGAACCGGACACTATTCAAGATTGATGTTCATTTTTGGGTTTTTGAAATAGATGCGTCTACCCCAGTGAATCAATTGTCACCCAACACACAGCAACAAAGACTTTGTCATCTCCTATTCTTGTTGCAACAATTTTATTCCGCAACATCAGTTTATCACCACTTGAACAGAATATAACAATGATCGATCACAACGTGCACAGCGATTTTCTGGGCTTCACATTGCAATTTTTGAGAACTTTCTCCGTGTTAGTAAGTATTTAGACATTATCGAACAGCACCCATAAAGCAAATTTGGGTTTATGTTTAAAATAACTCATTAATCGCGAGTTGAAAAGGTTGCAACAATATTGCGCCTTGTGATTGTCATGATAATTTTGCTTTTGATTGTGTCGGACCGCTTTGCCTGTAACACAAAATTCAAAGCGATGACAAATAGTTTTTCGACGTAATATTGATGGTGAAAATCAAGTGAACATGTTTGAGTAAAAAAATGAATTTCCGATAACACTCAAAATTTATTTTACCCAGAAAACCACACCAAACACGTATTTCCTTGGCTTTTTTGCCTGTAATTAAAAATTGAAGGCTATGAAGTGTTGTTTTTTCATCATGAATTTACTTTTTAGAGTCAAGTGGACATGTTCGTGCAGAAATAGAATTTTTCGATAACACTCAAAATTTCTTTTACCTAAAATACTTGGAAAACCCTATTTTTCGAACCCCTTTGCCTGTAACTCAAAATTCAATGCGTTGGCATATCGTTTTTTTCGACATGAAATTGATTGTGACAGTCTAGTGAACATGTTGGAGTAAAAAAAAATGAATTTCCGATAACACTTAAAATTAATTTTACACAGAAAACCACACAAGAAACGTAATTACTGAACCTTTTTGTCTGTTAATCGAAATTGAAGGCTATGATGTGTAGTTTTTAATGCATGAATCTATTTGAAGAAGTCAAGTTAAGATGTATGAGCAGAAATTTAAATGTTTGATTACACTCAAATTTTTTTTTATTCAAAATTTAAACAAAAACCCTATATTTGGACCCATTTGCCTGTATTTTGAATTTCAATTTTATGACATATAGTTTTTCCGATATGAAATTTATTGTTACAGGCAAGTGATCATATAAGTGTAAAAAAATGAGTTTTTGATTAAACTTAAAATTTATTTGACACACCTCACAGAAAACGTATTTCCAGAGCTTTTTTGCTTGTATATCAAAATTGAAGGCTATGACGTGCAGTTTTTCGGCGTGAATTTACTTGCAGAGGTCAAGTGAATATTGTAGAGAAGTAAAATATTTCTTTGACTACACTCAAAATTGTTATTACCAAAAACAACATAAACAACATCCCAAGCTTGTTCCTCTATAAATAATACATTTTAGATCTGATGATGGATGAAAACCAGTAAGCCGAATCGTTATAATCGTGTTTCAGTGTGTAGTAATCACCGAATAATATCAACAATCTCCAAATATAAAAGAATTTATATTTTCCTGACTGATTCACGGCGATATAGATCTATGCAAAATACGGAATTAAAAATAGTGATTATGGCCGATATTACTTCAGTAAAACAAGAATTTGCTAGGGCCGCTCCAGAAAACAAAAATTCTAGCTACGCTAGTGGTGATTTGGGGTTCTCAGAAAAGCGGAAACTTTCAATCAAACTGAAACTCTAACCAAACTAGTGTTTTGTGAGAGAAGTTCTTTAGAAATGTTGCTACAATAATTCTATAACTCCCATCGTCACTTCTCAAAACAGGTATTGCGATGAAAATTCATTTCGTCGCATTGTTTTTCAGGACGCTGGAATAGAAACCAGTTCTTCAGTTTTGTGCTCGACAGACACTCGAAACTTGAATATATTTTCATTGAAACTTATCTTAATATACTTTGTAAAATCATTTACACTTTTGGTCTCGTCCAGATGTCAAGAAAATAAGGACACAAAGGAATAACACAATTGACGTTAATTATACAACATACAAACATGCATAATATAAAATTGCATACAAGTTTTTTTTTAATTTCTTTATTAGTATCATTCCAAACATTACATTCATTATTTCTTATATCTAGGTGTTCTGTGTTATTAGACAACACTATCATCCTAATTTGGTAACACAAATCTAAGATTTTATTAACATTTTGTTAACAATATATTACATTTCATTTGCCGTAGCAGTTCAGATTTTTTACAGGTCAGTTGGTTTCACCTGCTTATAAGAGAAAAAAAACGTTTTTAATATACTTAACCTAACTTAACCTAAACATATAACGCATTAATCGTGCCAATAGAAGATTGTAACGATTTTTGCCTGAAATTATTAATTATTTTATTTGACATTTGTTCCAATTTTTCAACATTGGATATTCTATGTAACTCATTGGTACTATACCAGGGAGGAAGCCTTAGAATCATTTTCAAAATTTTATTTTTTCTTCTCTGCATAGCTTTCTTCCTGTTATTACAACAGCTAGTCCATGTTGGTACAGCATACAACATGGCTGGCCTGAAAACTCGTTTGAATATCAAAAGCTTGTTCTTAAGACAAAGTTTCGATTTTCTATTAATAAGGGGATAGAGACATTTTACACATTTATTACATTCGACTTGAATGCCCTCATTGTGATTTTTGAAAATTAAATTCTTATCTTGCATGAGCCCTAGATACTTAACTCAATCTAACCAATTTATTGGAACCCTTCTCATCGTGACAACATGTCTACTTGAAGGTTTCATATAAAGAGCTTTTGGCTTATGTGGGAATATTATTAGTTGAGTTTTGGAAGCATTAGGAGAAATCTTCCATTTTTTGTAAGTATGAAGAAAAAACATCCAAACTTTTTTGCAATCGACTACTGATGACACGCAGGCTTCGTCCTTTGGCGGAGTGCCCCAAGGATTTTTGACATTTCTGAGGTAACTCAGGTAAGTCAGATGTGAAAATAGTGTATAATATTGGTCCCAAATGCTGCCTTGGGGAACACCAGCTCTTGCAGGAAGTCTTTCAGACGTGGAGTTCTGATAATTAACCTGAAGTGTACGATTTGACAGTTAATTTTGTATTATTCTAACAATTCTAATCAAGCCTTCATGCCAAACGCTGTCGAATGCTCCTTATATGTCTAGAAGATCAAAACCAGTAGTATAGCATGCAGATTTGTTTGAACGAATCAAAATTGTTACACCTAAAAGATGATGAGTGGTCGAATGCCCATGTCGGAATCCTAACTGTTTATTGGCAAAAAATTAATTTTCGTTAATGTGGACAATAATGGTCAATAATTGTTCAAAATGACTTTTTCGAGAAGTTTACTGATGGAAGAAAGCAAACTGATTGGACGATAGCTAGAAGCTTCTGCAAGATTTTTTTCTGATTATGATATTGATACGATACAACTCTGGCATTGTTCCATTTGTCAGGAAAATATGCTAACTGAAAATATTTGTTAAATATATCAACTAAGAATGATAAGCTACTCTCTGGAAATTTCTTGATGAGGATGTTGAAAGGTATTACGTATTTGTTTTGATGCCCAACGGACTTCGAATCAACATCCTCCATATTCCGATGTAAACCCAATATGGATTCATTTCGACACCGACAGAAGCACCGGAATGTAAGTGAATTGAAGGCACATCACATCCACAGCTACTCCGCTTTGATTTGCCTTTTTTCACTCCAAACAAAATCGCTGGAGGCGAAAGCTCGTTAGAATCCACCTCCCTCTGTTCGGGAGTAAGCTTCATCAATTCCTACTTTCCCTGTCATGCGGCATTGGGGACTTACACTGAATCAAGCAGATCCACGCTCAATCTTTACACCTTTTTGCCGAGTGACGGCTGCGACGAGGACGACGACGTCAAACTCTCTTCCAACATTATTCCGTGCAGGGAATCCATTTACCGGTTGTTTCCAATTCTTGCGGGTGGCATTTATCCATTTTCGCGCTGGGTGGCCTTTATTCCTGTTTCCCCCACTCCCGATTCCCACCGCGTGTTTGTTTGCCGTGCTGAGTAAATATACGCGCGTAGGGAGAAACCTTCAATTTTCCCATCTTCTACCCGTGTCGGTCGTCCTCGTGATGCTGCCGGATATCTAGGGTATAGTATTGAGCATCCCTCCTGCCCTTAACTGCGGGAAATCATGATTGAGTTTGACGGAATGGCTTCTGTTGGTTATTCGTGGACCCCGTCGTCGGAGAGCATGATGATGACGATGTGGAACGGGCGATGGTTGGATGGATGGATGGATACAGGGTTGATTGTTGCTCAATGGAAAAGATTCGCCGAATGGATCGAGCCCGTGTTTACCCTCTTTCCACCCCCTGAGAACAAGAACAGGAAGAGGGCATGTTTGTTTGGGTTACATTCCTTGTTCGTTTATCGTACCTTCCACGAAATACGATAGTACGAGACGATGATCCCCAGCTCGTGCATGGACGACGTGGTTAATATTTGGGGAAGTAATGCTTTCCACGAGTTGCTGGATTAAAGATGCATATTGAAACTCTGTTCATAATCGTATATCAACTTTATATGAACTTTCCTAAGCATTGAGTTCAAAACGCTATTTGTCATATGCGTGCTTTCAAATTTGAGAATTGTCGCTATTAGTTAGTAATAATTTGTTTTCCTCTTTCAATGCCGAAATTGGCTTCTGAATTTATTCTAAATTTAAGATAATTTCCAATAGGGCTTAGAGCAAGAGTCCAACTGCAAATTTTAATTTTCAGAATTCTTGTTTCCTGATTGATCGTTTTTTATTTTCTTTCTGCAGATCCTGCCATATAATTTTCATAGCAGGATCGCAAGTACGCTGAAATTGCCTTCTCCTCGCGTTTTTAAGACGGATCAATAGTTTAAGATCATCGTCTATAATAACGGATTCGAAGTTTACTTCACATTTAAGTATTGCAATACTTCTTGCTTCAACAATGAAATTAGTTAAATTTTCGAAAGCATTATCAATATTAAGTTTTGTTTACAAAAAAAAAGTTAACATCAAGATTGATATCGATATACGTTTCATATGTATTCCAGTCGACTCACAAATAATTGAAAGTGGAGCTGATAGGATTGAGAATCGCTTCATGGGATATTTGAAATATAACAACGACATGCTCAGTATCAAAATCAGCGTGAGCAACTAGTTAAAACCAAATTAATAGTTGAAGAGTTTCTAGAAGAGGAAAAATAAGTAGTGCTATAAGAGTATTGAATTGAGGAATATGCTGAAGAGCATGCATCAAATAAATTATGCCGTTGGAATTCCTATGCAAATTATCCCAAGAGCGATGTTTTGCATTAAATAACAAAACCTCCAACGTCTAACTTTTCCTTGGAAATGAACTTTAAAAAATCATAACTTTGTTCCTGAAGAACTGAGATTTGCCACTTGCTTCCGGAGTTATTGCGGATTCAAATGGGGTACATTCGTTCCGGAAGTGATGGCACAAGTAGATTTTTCAAGACAAGCGGAAATAAAATAATCATTATGTACTTTCTATGGGAGGGAAGCTGCCTGCAGGTCAAATAAAACCATTTCGGATACCCGGTAACCTGGATCCGGTTCCTGAATGTAACCGAAGGGAACATTTTCTGAAACTTAAAGAATAGTGTCGTGCGACGGCTCAAAATTCCTGACTTTTTATCCTGAGCACCATAGCTATAATGCCCTGGTCATATACACAACACAATATTTTATATCCAACTGCATCACGCCATCAAACAATGTAAAGGCTCTGTTCAGATACCTGAAATTAATACTATTGAATTCTTAATGAGATGCTAAGGCTAGTTTGATGAGTGTTCATAAGGGAACGGAACCTGGACGAGGAAACAGGACCTGGAGGTTGAGGTGTAGTCTCAAGGAAGAGGTAGAAGATGAGGAATTGAGATTTGAAGATCAATATGCGTCGAACAAAACTAGTGAGAAGCGGATTCTGACTGATGTAAGGAATAGGTCAACTGTGTAAGAAGGAACTTGGTAGTCTGGAGGAACTGATGCTAGGTGAAGCTGTGGTGTTTAGGATAGAAAATCATGAGTTTAGAGCTGTCGCACGATATGAGTGAAAAAATGTCCCTTTGAGGCCCTTCCGGAACTGATTCCGGGGTACTCGGACGTGGTCAGAACCTCATATTGGTTCATGGCATTATAGCGATGGTGTTCAGGATGAAACTATTTATTTCTTCAACTAACTTGTTGCGAGCTCGCTTGAAGATGAACGAAAAAGCGATCCGACGAACAACGGCTGGTGCGCTGCGAAAACAGAGCTTGGGAAGCATTGGCTTATAGGATAAGATTTTTCAGTTGAACTTATTTGCACAATATTTCAAGCTGTTTTCCACAAAATGGAATATTTTTAATATCTCAATATTTCGTGTTTCAAATATTGTGATTTTAAGAGTCGAATGAAATTCATGTCATTTCTGAGCTGCGATGAAAATCTCAGGTCAATAAGATCACTAGAAGCCAAGATCCATCCATTTTGAATGAAATGTAGCCAATGCGTTTTTTATTCTGTCCAGTACTGTATATTTCACTGCATAAAACATTGTTTGGCATTTACATTTTACATAATATGTTTATCGATTTTCTTTGATTTCTTTATTAAACGAATAAGTTGACGTTTTGTTAGACATAATTCATACTTTTTCTACCCAACGATTTGTCCTTCCGACATTTTGTCTTTCGACGTTTCGTCACCCAACCTTCTTTTCGACTCTTCTGCTAGTAAACGTTCTCGCACTGCATCCAGCGTCAGCTTGTCCTCCTCAAGATTCTCTAATGCGATCACCAGAGGATCAAAGGATTCCGGAAGTATGACGAACAGTTGTAAAACTAAGTCACCCTCTTCCAATTCGGCGCCAGCCAATTTTAACTGCTGAATCAATTCGTCGAAAGCCTTCAGGAGGTCCTTTACCGGCGATCCTTCAGTCATTTTCAGCTTCGCCAGTTGCTTCCGGATTAGCGTTTGAGATGAAACGGATTTCTTCGCATATACGTTAGCCAAAGATGTCCAGATTACAGTTTTTTTACACGAATTAGGTCGATTAGGTCATCATGATCGATTCGTTTTCGCGAAGTCGAGAACCACAGTATTGAACTAATTACCCCATTATGTTCCATCGATTTTCTTTCTCCTCATAATGAGACCGTTGTAAACCAATTGACAATCTACTACCAAAACGTGCGAGGTGTGCGAACGAAAACTAACGATTTTCGTACGAAAATGGAAGCATGTGATTATGACATAATTGTTCTAACAGAAACCTGGCTGCGCCCTGATATGGTCAACGCAGATATGGTCGAACTACTGCATCTTTCGCTGTGAACGCAATGACAATACCAGCACCACGGTATACACAACAAGGTAGGCTATTCCCACGTGTAAACAACGATTTTCAATAAAAAAAACATGTGTCGTCAATCCTATCGCCAAGCATGGGGCTAGAAGGATAGTAAAAGAGAGCAGGCTTTGCCTTCTCTTATTCTCGTTCGAGATTGCGATTGGAATGACGTCACTACCAAATGCCATTTTTCGGAATATATTACCTTGTTGCTTTTTATCGTGACCAGCACGTTACAGCGAGGCGGAGGCGTTTAGTCGCTGTGAAATCGTCTATTCGTTGCAGTGCTGTTGAGTGAACGAACTACATTCACCTCGAACAGATTGCTGTTACATTGCCTGATACAACGATTTATGTATGTGGCATTTACTTCCGGCCTTATTCCCATTTTGATATATAGTGCAGTGTGCGTTTGAAGTACAAATATTAAATGAGGGAACACCAAACGCGATCATATTTTCAACAAGGAAGACAAAGCCAAATATTGATTTTTTTTGCTAGGTTGGCGGTGATCACGGTGTACTATATTACGTTTATTGTCGATTTTGTTTTGATAAAAATTATACAGATAATAATTTATTAAACTCCGACTTGGAAATAAGGGTATGCGAAATACCGAATGATTCCGTCAAATACGCTTCGAAACGAAATTCCGCGGAATTCCACGGAACTCGCACAGGCGAAATTTGTATTTTGCTATTTCGTTTCGTTTCGCCAAATTGTTAAAATATTTCCACGGAAAATTGAAAACAAACGAAATAAAACGGAATTTCGCGAAATTCGAGTTTAATTTCGAACAAAAAAAAAGCAAAGCGTTCGCGCTTCTATTCCTAGCAGCTACAGTCAAAAATGGGTCCGTATCATGGATCAAATCGACTTATATCATGGATCAGAACACTATAACAGCAAATTATCTGCGAGGCAAACGAATGGTGTGCTAGTGAAAGCATACGTTTTGGCGTTTCTTTAGGAATCGTCTTATCTTAGATTCATAACTGTGGTATGGGTTTCAATGCCCCCAAATATGAATCAACGCTTCTAGGCATATGTATGAAATTTTATTTCTTACGAATGGAACAAATGTGTTTAAGCATGTTATTTTTGATTGCGATGCTGTATAGATTTATGGTTCACTGTAGGTAAAATAGGTTCTGCGTAATTGCTACTCTATTTGATGAGATATTCTCCGTTTAATCCAAATTTGATCCATAGCTGTGGGATGACTGTAGTATTGACTGGTCCGCAGGATATGATAAACTGCACTGCCGTTGAAAATTTCCAAAAACGCCCATTTGCCCTAAATTTCTCGCGGCGAATAGCCTAGGAAAGGAACAACTGCGTTTGATGAACTACCGCAATGTTATCTTTCATAAGAATGAAGAGAGCAAAACCACGGTTTCCTCCGGGGAAAATCGCGTGTCCTTTTGAGCAAATCCGTTAATATATCGCAAAAATTGTTTGTACACAAATGTCAAAAAAGCTGCGGAGCGTGAGTCCCTGATGTTCTGAATTTGCTCAGGTGGTGCAGATTATTGATGCATTAGTTCTCTCTCTTGCTTTCCCGCTGTGACGTCACTTTCAACTCTGCATAAGAACAGCAGGAGAATAAAAGATAAAACTAATAGCACGCATCAATGAGTAAAGGCTCTCCGCGATTTCGTTGTTGTGTCATAAAACTCTACATGTAGCAGCAAAATCGCAGCGATTGTTTGTCTCTGTCGCCGTAAAAATCGCGTTGATTTGGGTGATCCAAAGCCACACCTCAAATCTTTAAGAGCACACATCTACCTAAATAACCAGACTCCATTCAAGCTGAAAACTCTATCGATTGGTTACTCGATGGCCAATTGATCAAGTGTTCAGCTTGAACCGCTGTCAGGTTCGTTAGATTTCTGCTCTTGAAATTCTGAGGTATGCCTTCGATTTATATCTACCTTAAACAAGGAAGATGCATACATTATTTTATATCAAAAAATGAATCTAGGTTTATTCACGCTGTACCACACCACCAACTCCTCTCTCCTTTTATAACGTGACATAATTTCCTCACGACCCCCAATTAAAAAAATGCGAATATTGATAATATATTATTACAAGTATTGGAATTTGGCCGCAAGGCAAAGGTCTTAATCTTTTCAATACCGACATCAAGTTTTAAAATTCTCTAGTTTTGCCATCGTTCGATCGATTTTGACGATTTGTTTTAGTAAAAATCACAAATCAGTTATAAATTTGATGCATGCATTGCATACACCATCAAAATTGGTTCCGGATCTAGATTCAAGTTTGGTGGGGTACCTAGGGTATTTCACAATAGAAAAACGCAAAAAAAAATTATTTTTTTCGATTTTCGCACATCTGAATCTTGAGAAAAAAAAATAAGCCAAACATTAAATTTAGCTCATTAAAATACGGATTGTCTGAACGAACATGGGCGAACTTGTCAATCTTATTTGCGGTTCCTCTATGCTATGTAGTCCAGGTTCAAAACTTTTTTTTACGAAATTTTCAAATATTTTTTAAAATACCCTCGAGGCTCAAAATTTAGTGAAAATGTGATTTTGTAGTCAGTTTTAAACAAAGAATCTGAAAATGAGATAATATCAACAATCCTTAATTCTTCCAGAAATCGTCCAGAAATTCCTTCACAGATTTTGGAATAGGATCATTTCTCCAGTATTTGCTCTACAAAATAATAGAAATGCCTTCAGTATTTTCTACAAGGTTTACTCTGAAAGTTTTCATTTATCCAGCTTTGATCCCTCCAAGAAATAATTAACAGTTTATGCAAGGCTTTTCCAGAAAATTTATTAGGAACTTCTAAATTAACCCCAAAATGCAATCCTGGTTAAGTTGCTGTCGCAATATCTTATTTAGATTTTATTAATGTTGCAGTTCTTTTAAATTTATCTTGATTGATTTTTTAGGTATGTGTTGATGGATTTTTTTAAAATTTAATTTAATTCAATACTACAGCAAATATTCCAGTGATTCCTCTGTTCTACTTATGTTTCTTCTTCTTTCTGGCGTTATGTTCCATCTGGGACAGAGTCTGCTTCTCAGTTCAGTGTTTTCATGATCACTTATCGACTTGTGTCCCCAATCATATTCATTCAAGCCACAAAGCATAAAGTACAGCAAAAAAAAAATAATATCATTATTGCATGTTTTATGGTATGTATTAGCATAACATCACATCCACATGATTAAAAAAACTGTAAGGCATTTCTAAAAATCAAATTACTTTTGGGCTCCTCTCAATATTTTTGAGATTGTTTTAAATGTTTGTAACTGCTTTTCGACCCACTTCTTAGTTGTAACTTTTAAATTAAACCCACTCATTGCCTTGTGTGAGTGTCAGATATGTTGAAATGAAACCTTATAAAGTTATTAAGAAGATTTCAAACAAACAGAAAAGGGTCTTACCAAAACATGTACGGATTCCGCTGAGCAATGCTATGGTTTCCATATGGTAAAGGATTTAAAAAGACGTTTGTTATGCCTATTGTCAAATTTCCAGCTTTTGACAAAAAAAAAACTTAAACGTGTATTCCGCGAAACAAATTCAAAAATTTCGTTTCGTTTCGAAAAATTCCGTGAGATATTTGATTTCGTATCGAGTTACACGAAACATTTTTAAATTTCGTTTCGTTTCGTAATTATAAGCGCAAGATATTCCGCGTATCGTTTCGTTTCGTATCGACATGGAAAAAATCCATATCGCATACCCTTACTTGGAAAGCAAAATTTAGTTCATCAGAATCTACCTGACCATTGCTATTATCAATGAAGGTGACGTAAACGACTAAGTGCTTCAAAATTAAAATTCTATTTCTCGTCGATAACCGCTCCAATGATGGTCGTATTAGTTCACCGCAGTCAAAAAAACGTCGATCTCCTGTTGTTACTGCCATCAGTTTTTGCCGCAACAGTCTGCTTGCGTCATGCACTCTAGCACAATCAAAAAATTTGTGCTGTAAAGTTTCAACCGCCGTACCACAGTGCAGACACTGATCCCCGTCCGATCGTCGCATTCTATACAGAAGTCGCCGATGTGTTACCTTCTGGTTTACCCACAAGTAAAGATTGCTCTTTTCAACAGATGAAAGGCCACGCATCGAAATGTTTTTCCAAACTCGAGTCCAGTTGCTGTTCGCATTCTCCAATTCCACTTTCGGCCTATCCGTTCTCTCGATGAGGAATTGGTTGATTAGATCGGCGGAGGGGTGTTGGCGGATTTGGAAGGGGAGAGTGGGATAACTGTTCAGGATAAGCTTAATGCAAGGAAGATCAGAAATGATATTTGCTTGGGGGGGATTTACATGGTGAAGGAGGGAAGAAAAGTAGGGAAGGGATTCGATCTTATGTAAGTGACGGTTTATTAATAATGACTTACATTTGAATGTTGGTAGGTGTAATTTCAATCCTCCATCCTCTTTTTTTCAAGCCAACTGTTGCATGGGGACGTTTGCTGTCATTCCTCGAAAAAGATATCTCCGCATAGTTGCAGTAAGTTTAGCAAGATGTGCCGCCGTTGGCGCCAACTGGGCGCCAATATACCACATCTTCGACGACAGGAAGGTGTTCAGCAATGTCACTTTCTGTTGCAGTGTTAAGCCTCGCATTGAGTGAAGCCAAATTTGTCGGGTAAAGTTAGCTACCAGAGTGTCCCAGTTCAGCGAAACCATTTCCCGCACCGAGTTGGAAAAAACTACACCGAGTATTTTCATAGTATTATCAGTGCGAAGCCACGGTACATTCAGCAGGTTGTTTAGTACACCAACGTCAATCGCGATGGTTTTGGCTTCATTCATTCGTGATACTCGACCAAATCTCCTGAATAGATTCCTCAATGGCACTGGTGACAATGGCACTGATATCATCAGCGTACGCAACAACTAGATCTCCTCCACACACTTGTTCCAATCTTCGTAGAAGAGAGTGAAGGTAGAGAACGAATAAGTGCATGGATAGAGGATCCCCTTGCCGAACCGATCGGAAATGATGCAGAAAGATGTCCGTTGATTAACATTCGAGAGGAGGATGCTGCTGCAATGTTAGATAGGAGATCAACCAATGCTGTGTTGATGCCCATATTACGCATCGTTCTGAACAGAAACGTGTGGTCCACCCGATCAAACGCATGATCTAAATCGAAGCCGATCAGTTTAGCAGTACGTCGGTTTGCCTTCAGCTGTGCTATTTTATCCTTTATGGCGAGTGTAGCTTGAAAGATATTTTTCCCATCGTTTGAGCATTTTTGCGAATCGGTTAACACGTTGTGTGTCCGAAGCACATTTTCGAGCCGATGTTTCAGGATACGTGACAGGATTTTATAATCAAAATTGATTAAACTGATTGGTCGGTAAGAACGAGCGGTGTCTCCCGCCCCTCGTTTCTTTACCAACACAATCACCTCATCCATAAACTGTGCGGGGAAGTTTGATCTAAGGGCTTCGTTCATGATTAGATTCAGCTCACGATGAATCACATCAAACGCCCGTAGGTAGAACTCTTTGGGTAGGCCGTCGGGGCCAGGAGATTTTCTAGATGCGCTTGTTCGGATTGCTGTTAGAATATCGCATGTTGTGATGTCATCCATGCAGGCTGTGTTTGTGTTGTCTTGCTCAGGGATGATTCGCTCGCAGTCAAACGTACCTCCTGCCTGCTCCTCTTCCACCGGTTCGCGTGCATACACATCGATGAAATATCGTACCATTTGGTCCCGAATCTCATCGGGATCGTCGATCACTTCGTCTCTTTCGTTGCGCAGCTGCTCGATAGTTGTTTTGCGCCTCGCTCTTTCTCCGAGTTGGAAAGTGGATATTGGTTCTCCAGCGACAAAAGTTTCATTTATTCGGTAGAACATTTCCGAAAACCGTCGCTGATGCGAAAGCATTTCAGCTTTCACTTGGTTGATCGTGGTGAGCATGGCGCGGTTGTTGTGGTAGCTATCATATGCTTGCCGTAGTCGCTCATATAGCCGCTGCTGTTCACGATGAAAGTCATCGAAAGCAAGTTTCGATTTCCATCGACAAAAGGATTGAATTTTCGGTTTAGCACATGACAGCCACCATTCCATCCACGATGCATAATTACGACGCTGGCGAGTCCAATACTGCCATCGTGTTTGCAGCTCGCTAATGTTTTCTGTTGTGAGGACATGTGGGCGGAGGGACCAGTAACCTCTGCCAGGTATTCTGTCAGGAAGAAGAAGCAGCATTCTCACTGTAACTGCTTTGTGATCCGAGAAGCAACATACATGTACACATGTTGTTCTCAGATGTTCTCGCAAGCTGTCGCTGACATAGATTCGGTCGAGCCTGGACGACGAATTGTGTGAAATGTATGTGTGGCCCGACTCGCGTGATCGAAGCCGTTGCCAGACGTCATGCAGCCGAAGTTGCTGTAGGTATTTTGAAGTGCGGGGCTTGAGTTTGACCCTGTCGCGTCGGATTGCCGAATCACGCAGTTAAAATCTCCACCGAATACGATATGATCGGTGCGGTGGCGGAGATAGTATGCGACAGTGTTGGTAAAAAAACGTTCGCGTTCGGCACGAAGAGCCGAGCCTGACGCAGCATACACGTTACAGAAAGTAGTGTTATGGACACGTAGAGCAAGCAGACGTCCATCCAGGCTCTTCTAGATGTGCGAGAATTTAATGTGCTCTTTTAGAGCGATTGCTGTTCCTCTCCTTGCTTGATCCACGTTACAAACTACATTGTACCCAGGCAGATTGAGTTGTTCGTTCTCCACTTCTTGCAGGAAAACAATATCGAGTTCGACAGAGCGGATGAACGTGCGGAGTGCGTTTATTTTTGTTGGATTGGTGATCGTGTTTATATTAATTGTACCGATATTCACAATGGTGTACTCCATTATTGACGGATATCGTCCCCGGAGGCTCGGTCATGTTCGTGGGTGCTTTCGTTGTTGGATCGCAGCTTCTTTCCTGGTGGTGATGATCGTCTCGTTCGTAGTCGTCGGTTGCTGCTGGATTGATACGATGCTTGCGAGCTGTCCGTTTCGTTGCCATCAGCTCTTCGCAATGTAGTGAAGCTGCCAATCGGGGTTGGTGTCGGTGGGATTTGGATAACGGGATGTACTCCGGCAGGTTTGGCTGCGGGAGGAGCCATGTCATTCGTTTGTTGTATGTTTGATGGAGATCGGGTCTTGTTCATAGGTGTTGGTTGAATTGGATTGCTCGGTTGTGGTTTTGGTTGGAGGTTGTTCGGCTTTGCCGGTTTTCTGAGCACTTGCTGCTTCGCAACGTTGGCATACGACTGGTCTGCTGATAGCTTTTGTACCAACAGTTTTTGTTTTGTACACACGGAATACCGACATGTACAAACTCTAGGCAGTGCAAGCATGTCTGCCGCTGCCCCCTGTAACCTACCGCCGTGTCTTCTCCACGAATTGTCACGAGGGAGGGAATGTTTCTCTTCACCACCATTCGAGCGATACGCACACCAGTTTTAACGCCGCCGAAAACGGAGCGTTCGTCCCACAGGAGATCGCGGACGTTAAGCACATCGCCGTATTCGGCGAGAAACTCGGCGATTTGGTCGTTGGAGAGGTCGAACAGACGCACTTCCACTGCCCCGTCCTCCATCATGATCCGCAGTTTGTAACTCTTCCCGTCAAACACGAAATCGTGCTTGTTGTCGTGCTGTTGGACGATCGTCTCAGCAAGCTCTAGGCTGTTGACCTCCACGAAGGTGCAACCGAGCCGCTTACTCGGCTGGAGAAGAAGCACATTTTCTCGCGTGAGGCCGAGTTCTTTCCCAACGAATTTATGTATTTCATCGTGGGAAAGCTGCTTCGGAAACTGCGAGTAGTCAACACGGAATGTGTTTTCGCGGCGCGGCATCGCGAAAAACGACGACGTGGTTACTGCGAAACACGGCACTAATAGCAACGGTGTCAATAACTGACAAAAACGTACGTAATATTCTGTGATCGACTTCCGATGATCGCTCTCTATACAATCGACTGATCGGCTCGGAAGTTGACTGGAATGAAACGTTTGGTGACGGGTGTTAAGATTGTTGGCTTCACCGAAGATATCACCCTAGTGGTCTATGGCGAATCGATGGAAAAAGTAGAGTTGACAGCAGCGCACTCTATTTCCATAGTTGAAAAATGGATGAAGTCTAGGAAACTAGGATTGACTGAGGTGGTGGTGGTCAACGATCGCAAGTCCGAGCAACGGGCGCTTATCTCTACCGAGATTGCACTTATCTCTACCGAGATTGCACACCACCGTTGATTAACGAACCGAATCGTCCTGCTAAGCGGCATCGTGAGATTGATCCTGTTGGACGCATACCATTGGAAAGTCAATCTGGATCGAAGCAGCATAACCTGCTTGTCGTTTCTGTACCTATTTGTGAAAAACCAGCTAGTAAGTTTTGGCTCTATCTGTCACCGATTGACGATAAGCATCACAAAATGCTCCGCAATGACCTTCCATCGAATCTTTGACTACAAAATCGATGGTATACTACTGAACAGAGTTGATCAAGTATGCGATCTTGGTGTTCAATTGGTCACTAAGCTGACCTTCATACCCCACATGACGGAAATCATTGCCAAGGCAAATCGTCAGCTTGGGTTTATTTCTAAAATTGCGCAAAACTTCACGGATCCCTACTGTCTTAAGTCATTGTATTGTGCCCTTGTTCGTCCGATCATAGAGACTGCCTCGGTTGTTTGGAATCCTCACCAACTCACTTGGAACTTGAGAATTGAGAGGGTTCAAAAACGGTTCATACGGTTTGGGCTGAGAAGTTTACCATGGCGTGACCCTGTAACTCTACCTCCCTATCAAGATAGGTGCCAATTACTCAATCTGGACACGTTGGAACGTCGGCGTAATATTGCACAGATTTCCACCGCAGCTAAAATTATCAGTAACGAACTGAACACTCCAGGGTTGCTATCCCGAATCGATTTTCGCGCCTCCAGATGGACTCGCAACACAGCTGTGATCCAACATCGATTTCATCGCACCATTTTCGGTTACAACGAGCCTTTTTCTGCCATGTTAAGGCTAAGTAGCCCGTCATTCGTTTTGGCAACAATGATGACTTTGCAGTTTGCATTTCAAAGTGATAAAACTCAGTCTTGATAGTTTATATTGATTTGAAAAAGTATCACTGTACGCGCTAGCATGCATAAAGTATGCTGATACTTTTTTAGCTGTGTCAATGCAAAACCAACTGATTTTTTTTATTCGAAATCGTGAGATGAATTAGCAACAATCATCAACGACGCGTACAAATTTCAATGACGGCCTACTTCGCCTTAAGGACCTTCTCAATTGTGGAAGAGGAATATGAATTCGGTGAACCTGCCAAACATTTTGTCAACCGTATTACGCGATTACGACTAGTGTGATTCTCACTTTTTGAATGTTAACGATAATGTATTGTAAGTTGTATTTATTGCTCCTTTTATTATCATTTAGACTTATAAGTCCGAAATATTACAATAATAAACAAACAAATAAACAAATAGAGTCCAAGCGATCCCTTAGGCATCTGGGGTAATGATAGATAACAAGCTCAGCTTCGCTAGCCACGTTGAATATGCCTGTAAGAGGGCATCTACGGCTATAGCGGCGCTTTCGAGGATGATGTCTAACAGCTCTGCTGTAATTGTCAGCAAACGCTCCTTGCGGATTATCCATTCTCTGATAGATTATTTGAAAACTTTTCAATTATGGTCAAGTTATAAAATTCGAGCGACATAGCGTGTTCGCATTTTTTTCTCCTACGAGACTTACGAGCATTTAAAAACTGAACAGTTCTATGAAATTTGAAAAATGGTCCAAACCCGTCACCGTCAGGTAGGATAATATTGACATTAGCAAATTTGTCATTCCGTTACTGCCTAGCATCACCAAAATGACAAAAAGCATAGCGCCCTGCTATCGATATTTCACGAACCAATAGAGACAAACAAATTTACCTGCAATGATTGATGGTTTTCTGCACCACACGGCGGAGGAATATTTTTCCGAGTAAACATTATTTGGAAAACGGTTTTTTTGTCCTCGGTTTTGCAATGGCACTCCCGGGTGATGTCAAGTGAGAAAAAATACGAAGCCTCGAAAAAAAACCAAGACGCAATAATAGCATTATTCGGGCTCAGAAGTGCCCTACCGCAAAAGAGCGAGGAGATTAAATCTGAGGGGCATCATAGGCTTTGGTGCCTGACGAGAGGTGGATCATGAGTAAGTTCACAGTGCCGGTTTTGATATGGCAGCAAAATTAACAAGCATTCAAAGAAGGAGGAGACTACCTTCTTCGATTAATGAAATAATAATATCAACAAATAAGCAAAACTTTTACAAAGAAAATTAAAACCAAAAAATTAGAAATTCGAAAACGTGAAATCAAATATTTAAGCACTAATTATCAAAAATCGAAACGAAATTCAAAGATAATATTTAAACACAATGATTTTTTTTTTAATATTTACTTTGTGGGTTTTGACTTTTTTATTGCTATTTTTGCTATGCTCTTAAATACTTTGAATTGCTTATTTATACCCAATGTATATTTTCAACATTTTTTGAGCGTTTTTTGGTGAAACTAGAGATGGTTTGGTTATGTTTTCTTAGAGCATGATAATATTTTCCCCTCCATAATGTGTACCGGGAAAGGGGGATCCCCGAAGGCGATGATGGCAATGGCGCGGTGGTGCTGATCGATCGCTGTCATAATTGTCACTTGAAAAATATTTTTTGCTGCATCTTTCTGGGGCGGCCCGTGTTTCATTAATCCACATCGTAGAAACAGAAACCATCAATCATTTTTGCCACTGGCCGGGGTGTGAGTCTCGTAGGCCACCGACTGGATGACTGGAGCTCTGGACTGAAGAACACTTGACATCAATTTTGGAGTGGCCCGGTCAGACTTCGCACGTGCTCCAAGAGGGCACGATGTTGTTGTCTGCTTAAAATTCGGTTTGGTTGCGCTCGATGTTGTGCTTTTTTCGAGTAAGAGGATTATTAATTGTTGGATGGCGAAAAACAATGTTTGATTAATCTTGAATCTCCGTTGTTTGCCATCCTTTCTCATTAGGAGGACGATGATTAGTGGAGAAGTGATTCAAGTGAAGCTATTGGTCCTTGTTTTTGAACAAGATGCTTCGTATACGAAAGCATCTTACTGCTGAATTTCTGAACAATCCCCAAAGTTAAAGTGAGTTATGAAAGTTCCTTAGTAGTTGTATACTCTTCTTTGACTTTTTATTCAGATTACTATCAGTACAAGACTAGACACGTAAATTTCTTGCTAGCTTTTTTTTAAGATAATGTTGAAAGCCTTAAAATGCTTGGATTTCTTTTTTTTGGATTAGCTCTACTGCTTCCAGCACTAGACTCTGAAGTTATAAGCCGTTGATTTTGAAAAACCTTCCTTAGCTGAGTGGTTAAAGTCCACAGTTACCAAACAATGCCATGCTGAAGGTGTCTGACTTCGATTCCCGGTCGGTCCAGGATCTTTTCGTAAAAGAAATTTCCTTGACTTCCCTGGGCATAGAGTATAATCGTACTTGCCACACGATATTCGAGTGTGAAAATGGCAACTTAGGCAAAGAAAGCTCTCAGTTGATAACTGTGGAAGTGCTCATTGAACACTAAGCTGAGAAGCAGACTCTGTTCCAGTGAAGGCGTAATGCCAAGAAGAAGATCAAATCTAACGTACTTTTAACTAAATAGAAAACAAGAAGTAAGATAAAAATTTGCTTCGATTTGGTGGACAATTTAATATCAAAATATACCTGTATCTTTGCTCTTGAGGATTAACTATCATTGAAAGTAGGCCAAGGTTCAATAAGAAAACATCGCCACATTTGTACCCGGTAACACATCTTCAATTCCGTTCACCGTAATGCCAACAAATTAGTCAGCCTTACGGAAAGCTTCCACGGAAGAAAACAGTAAGCATTACCGGTAGGTAATCTTTCTGCGAAACGAAATGAACGAGCTTCCCAAGGAAACGATTTCGCTTCCACACGGACCAGACGAACACAGTCCTTAGCCATATAAGCGGGAAAGGGAATGTGACGGCTGGCCATGGGATTCCGACCGGAAGCCTCCATCTACTAGCGGAACGCAATCCATCATCTCTGCACCACTACACCGGTGAACAGTGGTTTAGATTTTAATACGGCATTCTTAAAAATTTTCTCCCGTTTTCATGAGAACTGTTGTAGAACAGATTTAGAGTTGTAGGCCTTATTTTGCGCAAAGTAGCTGTACCTTGTATTTTCTAATAAAATTGCTGTTTTCATACATTTAAAGGCTCTCAACTTGAATTTTTAGACAAACTCAAGCAATTTGAATCTTCTCTCATCAATTTCTTAATTTTGATGGAGCATTTGAACAAGATATCTGTGTGAGAAGCGATTTATTCAACATAAAAAAGCTGTTCTTATCCTTTCGGTCGTCGCGCGAATTTTTGTAACGCGAGTAGTCGCGCGTTGTACTTTGTACAAAACCCTTGGTTTCGCGAATATCCCAGGAGTCTGACCACTTAGAAAGATGACGTCTTCGGCAAAATTGTTCAGTAGCTCAAAGGCTATCATTATTTTAGCCAAGAAATTCGGGATTTTTCCACTAGGCAGCGCTAGTGAACACGAAACTTTTGTTTCGAAGATCTCAGGATCCTGACCACTTAGAAAGATGGCGTCTTGGGCAAAGTTGCTCGGTATTACAAGGACTATCATTATTCAAACTTGTTGATTCACAATTTTTCCACCAAGCGGTTCTAGTGAACAAAACTCTTTGGTTTGCAAATATCTCAGGAGCCTGATCACTTAGAAAAATGGTATCTTCAGTAGAGTTGTTCAGTAGATCAAATGCTTTCTTTGGTTAATCCTCGAAGTTCGAGATTTGGTAAATAATTATAGTCTCAGAGCATCTGAACAACTTGGCCGAAAATGCCTGTCGAAAAAGTTAAGATCCTGCAGTATCCGCAAAACAAAATTTACATGCTCATCAGTGCCGCCTGGTGATGAAATATCCTATTTCTTGGCTAAAATAATGATAGCCCTTGAGCTACTGAACTACTTTGACGAAGACGCGGTCGTTCTTAGTGGTCAGGCTACTGAGCTATCCGCAAAACAAAAATTTTATGATCACTAGCGCCGCCTAGTGGTAAAATTTTGAATCAACTAGCTCGAACAATGATAGTCCTTAACTTATTAAACAACTTTGCCGAAGGCGCCATTCTTCTTAATGATCAAGACCTGAAATATCTACAAAACAAAAGTAAAACTTCGATGCCAACTAGTGCCACCTAGCGGTCAAATTCCGAATTAAATGAGGTACTATCAGATAGCGTTTCACCTCCAGAACAACTTTACTGAAGACCCAAGTTTCTAAATTTTCTGGATTTTGAGGTATACCGATTCTAAACTGTAGTCTCGAATCGCATATAGTGCGTTCATTATTTAGCGACTTCCATGTACATTTGATGATTTTACCGTATTATGAAGAGCCATACTGTAAATAAAAACTGCTGAATTTTGTTCCTAAGAAGATTCTTGAGGAATACATTTTGGTTTGGTGTCGATAGATATCTTTGTTGCAAAATGATAGCATATAAATCACAACTGTTGTACAAAGTACAACAGCTCGACAGCCCGAAGGTTAAATTATTTTACATGCCTATAACAAATATTATAATTCATGAAAAACAAAAACATTGTTAAAGACCAGAAAAAAAATACGTAGGTATCTGGCTGTGATGACGTTGAAAGAATCGAGTTTGAAGCAAATTTTACGGTGATGATGTCCACTCCTATAAAAAAGTTACACAAAATCTGGCACTTCTGGGCCAGAACACTGTGTGTGTTATTCTCACACATCCTGAAAAATCCCTTTTGGGCACATATCTGCTAAGTTTTTTTTAAACTTTTTGACGCACAGAGATTCTTAGTATTGCGGAGCTTCTTTATGTGTGAGTAGTGTTATCAAAAATGCTCTAAATTGTCGAATTCAGCTCATCCTAAGCCTTACCCTACTAACAAAATCTCCCAATCCATTGACGTCTATGAAGACAGTTTGGTTTCCCTGTATCTTCTTAAGTAGACGTTGAACTGCCAATCCTTTCCACCCCCAGCGATTGTAAGGACGTGGCCAGGTATACAATGTAATGCTTGTTTTACTTACTTCTATTATGTAGAAAAATATTAATAATTACGTAGACAAATTTAAAAGACGTTCACACCACACTTTTTTTTGTGACATTACATATACATTTTTCAAATCTAATAAAGCTGAGCATTGTACAGCCACCCACGATTTGTACAGTCATTAATGCTATACTATGCTATTGCGGAGCGGAAATTATCCCATCAGAATCACATAACAATATCATAACCCATTTCTATCGGCAATAGTTAAAATTAATAGAACTAGATTAACATGGTCAAGATGGCTTTGTTACGGTGGTAGATCATTTGGTATAAAGTCGTTTGGCATAAAGCCGTTTGGCATAAAGTCGTTTGGCATAATTGTCATTTGGCATAATGGTCGTTTGGCATAATGGTCGTTTGACATAATAGTCGTTTGGCATAATGAGTCTAAAAGCAAGAATTTCTTAATTTTTCCTTTTTACGTGTCTATTGAATCTTTTTGATGACATCAGGCTTGTTTTTAAGTTAATTGATATAAAGTGACACTTTTTTTTAACAATCATTCGCTCTTGAATTAATTTAAGCATATTGTTAGTTATTGCCAATAGTATTTTATTTTTTATCCAGAAATTATCCTTCTTTAATATATTAATTCTTCATTTGAGTTTAGCTATGGGAACAAATTTTTACACTGAAGATTTTTATAAATTCAGCACAAATTCACCCTTCTTTTAATTTTGTTTTTCTTTTTTCTAAATATAATGTAATCATAATTAAAGGTATGAAAGCTGTTGATTAAAATTTCAACTAATTTCTGCATCTTTTAAGCATAGGCTGTTCTGTGGAGCTATATTTGTTTTGTTTCCAACTGTCAAAAGGGCGGCAATCAATAACATTGGTCTGCTCAAATTATCAGCGAAAAGAGAAATCGATTACTGCAGTTACTTCGATGGGTTGTGCTATTTTTCCCCGAATGTCAGTTCTCCGAATGTCGGTTCCCCGAACGCCAGTTCCCCGAATGCCAATTCCCCGAGTACCCCGTTTCCCTGACTAGCCCACTTCCCCGGAAAATTTTTAGCACCCATAATTGTCGTAACTATATACATTTCAGGGGGTGAACGAACTGACCATCTAATATGCACCCTTCTTTATTTAATTGGCGGTTCTTTAGAGTTATACCGTATTCATCATTTTTGCCAACATGTGTTTAGCCGAGAATGACAGAATACTTCCTTCTTTTCACTGTTCATCGTTCTTTCTCGTCTTCACTTTTCGGGGAAATGGCATTCGGGGAAAAGTAGCACAATCACTTCGATGATTCTGAACGCACTTCTTTATGTCTTTTCGTTTTATTATGCCGCAATAATTTTTGGCGTACAGTCTTCTACTGGTTTAATTATAAATTTAAATATTTAGTAAAGCTAAAGTTAACCATTTGTATATCTTGCTGTTTTATCAATTCTTGCCAGATGTGTTGTTAGAATGATAATTACTTTAGAACCTGCCAATATTCAACATATACTTTTTTTGGGGCAAACGCGTGATATCCTTCCGAGATATGCTGGAAAAAATATTATTTCAATCACAAATTTTCCCTTCTCTCTATAATAGACGGTGTTTTTGATGTACATTTCCAAAATTAGAATTTATATTGAACCATTGAAAAGTTTTGCCACAAAAATTTTCTTTTAAAGATGTGTTGTTCATTTGAGCTATGCTGTGAAAAGATTTATTTGAGTTAGAGCCTTAAATATTTTAAACGAAAAATAATATGCTATCGTATAAAGGCTATTTTTGCATTAAGTCGCATTGATAGATCTTTTGTTAAGAGCTTTTGATATTAAGCAAAAACAATTCCATTCTTTTATCAAGTAATTTTCATCGAATGTTACGTCCAAACTGGGACTGAGCTTGATCTGCAGCAAAATATTCTATGAGCGTTCCCTTGGTGAATAACTGCGAACTTTCTTAGCCAATTTACTGTTTTCAAATATGTATATCGCAACAAGCTCAAAAATACTCTATGTTCTGAGATGTAGAGACCCGTCACGAGTTTTAATTAGTAATGCTCTCTAATGTCACAACAGTTTTTGAAATGTTAAGCTTGAAAAATCTCTGAATGAACACCACGCTTGTTTAGAACCTACCAACATTTTTTGCTATGGTCTCGGTGGTGTTGATCTCGGTAAAAGCTTAAAAATGCCGATACAGTACTTACCCGATTTTGTCTGCCCCTGGTTTTGTCTACCCCCGATTTTGTCAGCCTATGGACAATATCATTAGAGTTTTCAATCCCGGGAACATTTCCCGGGAAATGAGATTTCCCGGAATTCCCGTTTCCCGGGAAATGATTTTCTGCTTCCCGGGATTCCCGTATTTCCCGGGAAGCTCTACACGCAAACAAATGTTGTTGTATAATCTACCGAATCCATGGTAGAATTAAGAACTGCACCAACGATTTTCAACCGATTACAAAAATCTGTTAACATAACTATAATTTGGTAAAAATCACTGATCAGTGGAGTAAATGTGACCATGTCCATAGTAGCATTCTCTACAAAGCTTTGTTTTTCAATCCGAGACACCCACCGTGCAACACAGTGTGGTCAAAAGTATACTGCCAAACTTGTCAAATCAAGATTTTTTCTAGTTATTAATGCTGCAGCTCTAGTTAAATAAACTAAATATATTTTCTTGTGTAGTGATGTTGACTGTGTTTTCGTAGAGTTGACAGATTAATGTAGTCGGTTGAAAATCGTTGGTGCAGTTCTTAATTTTACCATCGATTCAGTAATTTCTACAATAAAATTCATTTCAGTGTATTTTCATGAAGAAATCTAAAGATCATCTATATTCAAATTAAAACCATCGTTCAATTTACTCTTCATTTATTGAGCTGATTTTCGTAATCGTAATCTTCTCGTCATAGTTATAGAAAAATGCATATATTCAAAAATGCATTTTGAAATATTGGCTGTTGAAAATGGAAATTTTTTAACGAAAGACTAGTTGGTTTAAGATTTAATGTTCGAAAAGATTGAATTGATGTTGGGCAATATTATTTGAACTTTATACGATTTGTCTAGAATGACCTGCACATGGATTTTTGCCTAAATTTATAAAGTTTTTTTGTTTCGAATCCTAGCATAAAACGAAGCCAAAAGATTTTTTATTTTGAGAAACACAAACAAATTACTTATAAAAAATAAATAACTGTACACATTTACTGGTCTAAATTATAATATACATATGCATGGATAATTCAAAAACATTACATCAAATTAGCATGATGTTCACGATTTTCATGAATTTCCCGGGATCCCGGGAATTCCCGGGAAATGAAAATTTTCATTCCCGTTTCCCGGGAAGTCAAATCTCGGGAAAATTGAAAACTCTAAATATCATAATTCGCAATATATATATATATATTTTTTATAACATATTCGAAACACATTCTGTAATAATCTGATATAATTGTAATAGGACTTGTTATATTCGTGTTTTAAATCTTAACTGAATAATAAAAACTTTGATATTTTTTGTTAATTTTTTCAACTATTTAATATACATGTTTAATAACAATTGCTGATATATAAAAATATCGATTCTACCCCATTACCCCGAACCCCATTACCCAGAATTCCATTAACCCGAACGCCATTACGCCGTATTCCAAAACCCCGAACGACCCATCATCCCAAATAACATTACCCCGAATTCCAAAATAATGGAGAAATGTCATCAAATCATCATGGCAAGATAATTGTAAATTCGGGGTGATGGCATTCGGGGAAATGGCATTTGGGGTAATGGGGTAGAATCAAAAATATCATATCAGAGTAACACGTTCTGAATTAATCTTGTTTCTTCCGTCTGGTCAGATACGCACCTGATTGGTGTTGGTCCACAAAGGGTCGGTTTTAACAGTCATCTACTTAATTTTGTGTCAATCGATCTGACCGTGCATGATGTTGAATGATATATCCGTCGTATCCATTGTTATTTCGGTTCTGAATGAACGAAATCTGTTGATGCATGGCAGCTCACAGTGCAGCGAAAACAATCACAATCAAAGAAACCTTTTTTACGCCAAACTTATTTTTCTCTCTGTCCGGACAATTAAAAAACTTTGTTAACGTTTTCAATTATATTTGAGAGATTTTCTAAAAATTGTGTGATTTATAGAAATTTTACGGCGTGTGATTGGAATGAAATCTTTCAGTAGAGATGTACGAAGGTTTTCCGTAGTGTAAATAAGTACCCGATGTAGCAAGTCACACAGAGAAATCAATCAATTGCTGATTAGACTTTACTCGGTACGTATTTTTCTATGCGTTTGCGGTGAAAAAGTGCAAAGAGGATGATTGAACTGAAGTTAATTATCGAGATACAGTAGTTTTATAACACATTTGGTGTACCAGTGAACGAACCATAACAGCTTTCAAAAAATTATAGTTTAAAAATAAATCTATATTGTAGGTAAGTTTGAATATCTGCTGTAGTGGAACATTTTAAGTTTGATACGACAAATATAGTCGCTTGCGACAAAGTAGATCGAAACCATGTGCGCAGAAAACTATTAAAAAGCGACATTGTTGTTAATTTCTTCGCGAAATTTTTGTCCTCTGTACAAATTTGATTTCCAAAGTATTGCATCTCATGATTTTATGATATTTTCCGGAAAACAATTTCAAGGAATAAAAAAAATACTTTTCAAAATTATAAGTTTACCAGAAACATAATTAAGTTTAAAATTTTCTTCACCTCCAAGGGCATTACGATGTACGAATGCAAAAGTAGTCAATTGGCTAAGTTAATAAAGGAAATATCCATTAGTACATTAAGCTAAAAAGCAAGGGTCAGATCCTAGGGTAGAGGCGTAATGCAAGAAGAATGATGAAAGAACGTTTACGATGGAACATACGGAGCGAGATGTCCAAAATAAATCACATTTTGTGTTAAGAGTTCATATTAAAATTAATTGCGTGCATCAAATAGTTTCATTTTAATAAGACCGCCCAAGAAAAGCCTTACTTATAACTTTTTATTTATTTGAGCCATTCGCAAGCTTTCAGAATATTTAAGTGAGTATAATTACTCACGAGTGAGTACATGTTAGTCAAAAATTCACTCTTGAGTATGAGTTGTACAGCTGAAACTCACGACTGAATATACTCACGCGAGAGTTCAAGCTGTACAACTCATACTCGTGAGTGAGTTTGCAGTTTTCAGTGAGTACTCACGAGTTTCCCAACAAGCTAACGAATTGTCCGGTTGCTTAACAACGAAACACGATTTACTTATACTCGGTTTTCACTTCCTGAGATGCCAGGAAATTTGTTAGCCGACTAATCGGCTGTGCAAATCTAGGTAAAAATTAGCCGAAATTTGACATTTTAAATTAAGTGTGTAGAATATTTTTCGGTTTTCACTAGCTTGTTTCTCTGATGTACATCAAAGTTGCATAATAACTCCTTTTGGGCATTGCATAATAACCCTCGTTTGTCACTTTCTCGGATACCAGTTGTCTGATTAACTCGTTTCCCCAAACAGCCAATTCACCCGAAACCAAATTTAACTATTTTATTTTCAAAGCAATGACTCATAATTATCTTAACTTAATACGTTTCAAGATGGCGATTCTAAATTTAAAAATGTTTGAAAATACAATCTCTCATATCTTCCTTGCTATACTTACCATAAAAATAGTGTTCTGTGAAATTTGCAGCCTTTCCGGTAGTGATTCAAAGGTGACTTAACAATGTAGGGCAATATGGAAGTTACTATGGAGAAATTTTGAAAAATGTTCCAGTACTGTAATGTAAGTACAGACTTATCATTCCAAATTTAAAACTCATTCTTCAAACTTAAACGAAGTATGTTGCTAAAAAACAATCCCTTTCCAGACTATTTTTTGTTTTGAATTTTTGTAGGTGTTTGCAGGGCTGTAATCCTATATGAAGCTAATTACCAGCAAACAAGCTCAAGAATCTTTTAAAAATATTCACTTTAAAATCTTATCTCTTCTCCTATCCATCAGATTGAATTACTCTTTTCAGCAATTACATTTTGAAAAATGATTTTTCACTATGGGATAATAAGTTTGTTCTTACATTGCAGTACTAACGTGTTTGGAACTTTTTTTTCAAAATTTTTTCATTGTTATATCATATTAAACCTCCATTGTCCATTGTCCGGCCACCTAAAAAAAGCTGGAAAATTTCACAGAGCACTATTTCTATGGTAAGAATGATAAGGAAGATATGGAAGACTGGATTTACAAACTTCCTTAAATGTTGAACCGCCCTAACCGGATATCTAATATGCAACCATTGTTATTTTATCGGTGTTTTTTACCGATTTACTGATAGAAACTCGGCTTTTACTACCGAAGATATCATTAAATTTGTTTGCTGACACTCGGATCTCGGTTAAAATTAACCGAAATGCGGCAATCTAAATTAAGTGTGCATCACAGAAGATTCAACTAAACTGTTTCATTTTTCGAGAAAACCGATTTTTCGAAAAAAATGACATTCGGGAAAATATAGCACAACCAGTTTTTGTTTACAGTCAAACCTCCATGAGCCGATTTTCCATCACTAGATATCGACTCATGGAATCATACCAAAAACGAAAAATTATGGTTACTGTGATAGTCCCTTCACACAGCGTTTATATCAATAAAAACAATTATATCTGTTCGATAACTCGATATTTTCATGAGTCGATGGTCCCTTTAATATCGGCACATTGAAGTTTGACTGTAGGTGCAAATTTAGCATTCGAACATGATGAAAAACAATTTTCTTTTGTTGAAAATTATTTACTGGTACTCAAGTTTACTTTCGGATTGACTTTCTCAGTCTAGAATTATCAGAACGGCTAGTAATCCCACGGTGCTCCCCTGACCGTTATTATCAGAAAAAAATCTCCATCAAATCTGTGTTCATCAGTCGTTTTCTATAGCTATGCTGCATGGGCAAAATTTCAAAAAAATCGTAGGGCCCGTTTTCAAGTTATGGCCTTTTGATTGTTTAAGTCCGAAAAATCAAAGGAAATCTAGGCTATTTAAACAGGTTTTCATTTGCCATGATTATCAGAGGAAATATACCATTGATGTTTTATTCAAAGTTTGCTTATTTGGTTATTTTTTACTTATAAGTAGAATTTTGAATGAGAAGATTGACGAAATTTTGAGTTACGCCCTTTTGGAGGTGTAACCATAAAAAAACATTAATTTTTCTTCTTCTTCTTGGCATTAACGTCCCCACTGGGACAGAGCCTGCGTCTCAGGTTAGTGTTCTTATGAGCACTTCCACAGTTATTAACTGAGAGCTTTCTATGCCAAAGTTGCCATTTTCGCATTTGTATATCGTGTGGCAGGTACGATGATACTCTATGCCCAGGGAATTCAAGGAAATTTCCATTACGAAAAGATCCTGGACCGACCGGGAATTGAACCCAGACACCTTCAGCATGGCTTTGCTTTGTAGCCGCGGACTCTAACCACTCGGCTAAGGAAGGCCCCTTGCACATTAATTTTTAAATGGATTAATTTTGCATTCCAAAACAGTTAAGCATGTTCAAATGTTTTCAATGCAACATTATACTTGCATACCGCAAAAGACATCCACAATTACCTAATTTTCTATAGGCTCAAGCGCTATAAGGCATTACGGGGCCAATTTTGTACTATAATGGTTATTATTATTCATTAAATATTGTTTAAGCCCAACTAGCTGCCTCTTTGGATGTTCCAGTATACTTTGTACTGCCTTAGAACTTAAGCTTCAATTACTTTGTAATGCTTGGGCTGTTACTGAGTAAGTATGGGCAATAATACTATGGCCCTCTGGACCATTGTCAATCTTTTTGTGATCATGTATAGCATACATTACTACATTTGTCAACAGGTTTCCCATACTTTTCGATCGCAGTAACACGTAAGAGCTCTGGATAAATACATTATTTGAATTCATCAACCCATTCACAAGCTAACTCGTGAAGAGGAACCCTCAATACTTGTAAAGTGCTCAAGAAGAGTAAAAAATATCCATTTTTATTTGGTTTCATAATACTTCAGAGTTTAGTTTTACATGTCATCCTTAAAAATCAATACTGACATCAAAACTATCTTACGAACCCATAACCATAAACATTTCTTGAATGCATTAGCCTGAATTCCATCACCCTGGACGCGCCATTACGCCGAATGCTATTGCCTCGAATATATAGTTACCATGAATGGCATTGCCCCGTGACTATAGAATTCGGGGTCATGCAATTCTAGGAACTGGAACTCGAGGTGATACTCTTAAAATTTATGGTATTCGTGGTAATGGAATTCTGGGTTAAAGGGTATAATTTCAAAAAGATTTATGAAATATGGTCAATACAGATTTTTTAATAGATTATGTGTAATTTCCAGTTTTGGTGACCGGATAATCGTAAATTGTTTTGTGGCCCTGTAAATTACCAGGTGGCATTGTATGGTAGACTAGCATAACTTGGTGTGATTCCTACACAAACTGAAGAATTTTTTTTTATCTCGTTTATTTTTCAGGCTCGGGCGCCGTATGGCATAACAGAGCCGAAATCGTTTTCTTTTTTATTACATTATTTACATTTGAATATTTGTATTTATTTTAAAAACTATGTTAGTTTGGGGAAGTTTTAAGGTTAGGAAATACATTTGTACAACAGGATAGGAAAGGATTTTTTGGGATTTCTTAAGTTACTTAGATTACTATGCTGATGGAGCTTGAAGGGACAGGATGTCCAGATCTGTGACGAATCTAAACAAAAGCGGTTTGTGGGAAACACTACGAGAAGAGGACAATTTGAAGGGGGAAAAAGAGAGACAGGGAACGAACGACAATCAAACTCGGATATTTATACGTTTCAAAAACAGATAGATAAAATTCATATATTCTAAATCAAGGCCCGCCAACACTTCCCTAACAGGTTTCTGAGGTTTTCCTCGGATCCGGAGAGTTTCAGTCAGCTCAGATCTGATGCCAAGATGCTCACCGCATCCCCACACAACATGTTCGATATCCTGGTAAGCCACGCCGCAAACACAGAGATTGCTTTCAGAGAGCCCAATCCGGTGGGTATGCGCGCCTTACGAATAGTGGTTGGACATAAGCCGACACATGAATGAAATCACGGCTCATGCCCAACCCCTTAAATCATGGTTTTTTCGACACCTGTGGAAATATGGAATGCAGCCATCTACCCATTTCTCCGTCTCTCCATTTCTGTTGCCAGCTGATCAAGGTCTCCCGACGGGCCAATGCAAAAAATTCATCGAAGGCGATTTGACGCTCGTAAACATTGCCTTCTTTAGCGCCTACCTTAGCCAGAGAGTCCGCTTTCTCGTTGCCCGGAATGGAGCAATGGGAAGGGACCCAAGCTAGGGTAATAAACTGAAGAAATCTCTGTAAACTTTCATTTTATTTGGTCTCAAACTTTGCATGTGAAGTTAAAACACATCAGTTGCTATAACCAGTGAAGGCAAACGAAAATTACATACTTTGGGAGCGACACAAACTTTTCCAAGCTGACGAAGACAAACATTTCGAAATTAAGCTGTGTAAGTGCTAAAATTTTGAATTCAATTAAACAAAATAATTATGGATGGTCTATACTTTGCAGTATTTTTTTAAATTTTGTATCGCTGCTTTCTACGTCGTTAATTTAATTTTCTTCCAAACACTACTTACACTGAAAAACCAAGTATGATGGATTGCTACCTATAACAAAAAACTCAAGCCTGAAAGTATTCCTTGACGTATATTTACATTTTAATACCAATGAGTTGCATGTAAAATAATTTTAATCGTGAGTACATGGGTTCATCAAACTATCCAAAATATTGTGCTACAAAAACTAACTTAGTTACAACATGAAATTGGATCCTTAATGCCTTATGTCGCTTGAGCCTACTGAAAATCTGTTAATTGTGAAAAACTTTTGCGTGTAAGTGCAATGTTTCATTGATAACATTCGAACTGAACTGAAAGCATTTACTGTTTTAGAATACATAAATAATCAATTAAAAACACGTGTTTTTATGGTTACACCTCCAAAAGGGCGTAACTCAAAATTTCGTCAATCTTCTCATTTATAAATTTACTCATAAATTACAAATAACCAAATAAACAAACTTCGAATTGAATAAATATTAATGGTATATTTCTTCTGATAATCACGGCAAATGAAAACCCGTTTAAATAGCCTAGATTTCTTGGACTTAAACAATCAAAAGGGCGTAACTTCAAAACGGGCCCTACGATTTTTTGAAATTTTGCCCAGACATGCAGCATAGCTATAGAAAACGACTGATGAGTACAGATTTGATTTTTTCTGATAATAACGGTCAGGGGAGCACCGTGAATCCAAAACTAGCCTTTGTTTGAATTACTAGCTAGTTTTGGATTACTAGTTGTTTTGATCACCTTAGACTGATATAGCCAATCCGAGAGTACAATTTCAACTTAAAGCTATATTTGGAAATATAGGTTTTGCCAGCACTTCAAAAAACCGAACCACTGTGCAGTTATGCGGCCATTGAAAGGTTTTTTGTTTGTTGATTTTCGTTGATGTGTTTTACTTACCACCCGTCCAATTATTTTCGGCGATCAATCCTTCTTGCTCCGCTTTCGGCAGCTGCTGCTGCTGCTACTACTTGGCACACCGGAGCCGAAGCTGTCATTCGTCGTCGTCGTCGTTCTGAAGCTTTTGTTTTTCCTAATCTTAATCTTCTGGTTGGCGCCCCCTCCAAACCAAACTGCTTCTTCACGTGTGTATTTGTGGGTGAAATTGTGTTTTCGTCTCCACTCAACTCACCCGCGTCGACGTCTTCGTCGTCGTCTTTCTTCCGTTATCATCACACGCAATTCGAAGGATTTTCCCACATTTGTACAACTTTTTTCCCGGCACTTCTTGTACTAACTGGTCCTTTGTATTTCTGGTTTATTTTTTCTTTTCCGTCACACAACCGGTCGTTTATATGCTTTTTCCATTTATCTTCTTCACGGTAACGGAGTATCTCACATTTGAAACATCGCACAGACACTTGTTCTTCCTTTTTTTTCCGAGTTTATGTTTCTTCTGCTTTCCGAGTATCGCAATGCTAAGTTGCTCCTTCCCTCCGCAAACGTTTCGTTATCTATGGACTGAACTCCCGTTTCCCTTAGTGGGAATTCCAGGGAAAAATACTCATCATACCATATCAATTGTTGCTGTTATTCTTCTGCGAACTGAGCCCAGGCAAATCACTCACTGTCTGGGAAATGGGTTTTTCAAGGATTTACGCCCTACCCGTTTCGGGTTCGGGAGCGGCAGCAATTTAAATCAAGACAATCTTTCTTCGGTTGGCAGCAGTATCTAAAAACCAATTTCCTCCCTCCATTTGACGGGGACCGGGAGAGCTTGTCTGTATCACGTCTGGGAGGTTGTTTTATTTCTTGGAATTCCTTCTCCCGAGTTGGACCACGGATAAGTGGGTATCATCGTTTATTTGCATTCCGAAACACTCCCAATGCCAGATAATCGTCACGATCCGATAGAAAATCTCTGCTTTTCAAGAACTTCCACTTCGTCACGCACTGGCACAAAACATATTTATCAACGGCATTCGCTAGCAATGCAAACGATCCCTTCAATCTCCGCACAAGCCTCTAAACGAACTCGTGGTCTACAAGCACCGAAAACAGTCGCAGCACCTCAGGGCTTCAAAGCACCACTCACTGTGGTTCAGTGTCATTACTTATTCACAGCACGACAGTCATCTTTGCATCATCCCGTCAACAGCTTCCTAATGCCTTCTCTGTACACCCAGAACACACCCCGAAGCGGCCACCAAATCGAAACTTTAGCACTTTTTCACGGCATCGAACTCCGCTTCTTTCGCCGCTTAATCTTCATCTCCCACCCCTCGGAGGCGGCGGCGGCGGAAGACAGAGCAAGGTTTAACACCGGAAAACATCCCAAACGTTGCCTAAGCGAAACCGAATCTTCCGCTTGGCTTCCTCTATCGAAACCAAATCCCAAAACCCTAGCCCTGGGCCATCCTCGAGAAACGCGCGCGTATCAACTTGGCTTACCGATTCCAGGTCCCAGATCTTATCAGCTGTGGTCCAAACCCCCACTGGCCCTAAGGAACACTACAACAGCAACAGGGAGGAACAGAACAGAAAGGAAGTCCGAGACACGGATCCTGAAACAGAGGAATGCACGGCGGCTCTGTTCTTCGCGAAGTCGGTTGCCGAGTTTTCGTTACTTGCCCGGGACGAGTCGAAATCCGTACTGGCAGGGTTGGTTTCACTTTTCCGGCCTGTTTGCTGGTCCAGCAGCAGCTGTGTGGTGCTATGCGTGGAAAAACGCACTCGGACGCTGATGCTCTTCGGAGATGCTCTGCGGGAAAACTCCGACGATGGTGAGCTGAGAGGATGAACAGATAAACGCACACGCGAGATTGGGGGTTCATTCGAGCGGGCCTGCTCTCTCGTGAGCGAATACGGAACTTGAGCGAGAGTGAGTTCCGTTGTTTTGGATTTGATTGCGATTCGTAAATATACGTTTCCGTTCGATGGCCACGTGAGAAGGGCTATACATAGTAGACGAGGTAATGGATGCAAGCAACAACAACAGCAGGTAATGAAGAAAAATTGGAACTACCGGGAATCGACACTCCGCTAGGAAATCTGGATGTAGCGGTGGCGAAGGTGGATGATTCCAGGAAATGGGGATATGTTTCGTAGAAAATAGAATTGGATTGTCATTAAAGCCCACGGCCAAAACGTGTGGATAGCGTAGCTACTACGCGTAGTGCGATGTGTACAGAATGGAGATATACATCTCTGGGCACATAGGTATGTGGGTCAATCGATAAAAAAGCGATTTTATGTCTTCTTATCTGGAAATCAAGATCATTGCACTTGACAATTGAGTAAATAACAAATCTGAAGTGCGTGCTACTCTGATTTTGACGTGTGTGTGATGGCAAATATTTCACATCTTAGCTTAAAACAGAAGAATTAAAAATTATTTTAATTCATCAACTGGCATTTACTAGTCAAAACCGTCGGGTCTCCTATTAAACGTATTGCTACTACGCAAACTCCCAACCTAGAGCTATTTGGGATTTAATCTTTTTATGTGTCGACTATTTTGTAGGGTAAAGAATTCTCTGAAATTTTGCAATAAGAATCACATGCAGTACGATGCATATTGTTGCTAAATATGAACTTTATAGCTTAAAAACAACCCTCCTGCCAAAATGAATCAAAGAAAACAAGATTCCGGGTGTCCAGCTTCAGGCTCTCTATGTGCTGAACGATAGCTCAACTATGTCTTCAGCGAAGTTTAATAAGGTGCCCCGAGGGAAGTGAGAATCCGGGGTGTTACAAACAGCGAAATACACCGTTCTTCCAGCAGGGCAATAACATTGAATGGGGGACGGACCTGGTGTGGTGGTTAGAACATACGCCTCTCACGCCGAGGACCTGGGATCGAATCCCATCTCCGACATAGTTACTTTTGACGTAAAAGTTATAGTGACGACTTCCTTCGGAAGGGCCGTTGGTTCCGAGGAGTGGAGAATTATAAGGTGAAATTGAGTGCTGAATAATACCGTCATTTAATAGTTTTTTAACTTGATTGTCTATTTCCTGTTTGTGTTCTTCTGGACTTCTGTAGTTTTTTTTATATAAACAGGACTTTTGTCGTTAAGATTTATTTTCTGTTTATAAAAGCTTCTTCTTCTTCTTCTTCTTCTTGGCATTTACGTCCTCACGGGGACAGAGCCTGCTTCTCAGCTTAGTGTTCTTATGAGCACATCCACAGTTATTAACTGAGAGCTTTGTTTGCCAAAGTTGCCATTTTCATTCGTATATCGTGTGGCAGGTACGATTATACTCTATGCCCAGAGAAAGGAAATTTCCATTACGAATCCTGGACCGACTGGGATTCGAACCCAGACACCTTCAGCATGGGTTTGCTTTGTAGCCGCAGACTCTAACCACTCGGCTAAGGAAGGCCCCGATGTTTCTTCCAGTGGTTTCTTAAAAGGTTCATAAAGTAAAATTTTTACATGGATTCTTTCAGAAATTTCTCCAAGGGTTCCTCTAGGATCTTCCGCAGATATTCTTATATGAAAACTATAACATCTCTGCGGAGACTTCTCCAGAGATTTTTCAAGCGAGTTTTTCTTGTTTTTCTTCAGAGATTCCTTTAGGAAATTTTCCAGGGACTTCTCCAAGAATTCTTCCAGAAATAACTTGCACAAGAATTCTTGCAGAGATATCATCACGGCTTTGTCTAGGAGTAACACGAGGACAGTCTCTTCTAGAATTTCCACCGAGGATTCCTCCATAGGTACATACAAAGATATAATCAATTATTCCTCTCAAGATTCGTCCAGGAATTATTCCGGATATCCTTCTGGGATTCTTCCACGGATCGCTCCATGTATTCTACCAGTAATTCCTCCAGGGATTAGATCACGGGATTCCTCAAGAATTTCCTCCAAGATTTCTTCCAGAGTTACCACTAGAAAAATCACTACCTGACTTACTCCTAGGATATTTTCAGATAATCGTCCAGAAAATTCTCTGGGGATTCCTTCAAGAGTTCGACTTGAAATTCCTCCAGAGAATGAATTCCTGCTGGAATATCATCAGAAAACATTCTTAGAATTTCTCCAAGGATTGCGTTAGGAATATTTCTACACAAATTCCTACAGTAAAATCTTTCATAAATTCCTTTTGGAAAATCTCTTCACATTCCTCCAGAGATTTCTCCTGGAATTTGTACACGCATCATTTATTTCCAGAAATATTTCAAAGTTATTCTTCCTTCCCAGATATGTTCATGAATTTCTCTCAACAACCTTAAATTTGCTTATCCTGCTTACTCTATATTTTATGACTAGGGATAAACAATAGAGCCTTGTGTTTAGTGCCATATTGATTCCAATAGGCATATTATCCTTCGTTGATTTACATATTTAGTACTCAACAACTTCAAGACGAACACATGTTCCATTCTTTAATCACAATTCAACTCAAAGAAAGGACATTGTGAATTCAATTACTTGAACAGCCACATGTTGATTGTTTATTGGATTAAACTTCAATTTTGAGGGCATCCATATTTAACTCTGCACCGGGCCCTGAAAACCCAAGCTACGCCACTGTCCAAACATAAAATTATTTTTATCCGATTACCATTTCTGCTACGACCCTATTTGAAAAAAATATAATGTAAGGAATCGGCATAATTCATGCTTTTTACCTATACGTTTAAAGACATTTTATTGCTGATGAATGACAACTTTTGACAGAATTCGAAATTTGGGGCCAGTTCAAATAGGGCTCCAGTAAAACCATCAGGAAAACTCTCAGAGATTCCTTCAAGGATTGCTCTCAAAACATCTCCACGAATTTTTAAGAAGAGTCCTCCATGGATTTTACCAGAAATTCCAAGATAATGTTTTCCGTAGTCCCTCCAGCAATTTCTCCAGAGATTCCAAAAGCGGTTTTGCCAAAGATTCCTCCAGGAGGATTTATTAGATAAATATCTCTAGCAATTCGTTCACGAATTCTGCCGGTGATTCCTCTAAAGATTTCTCTAGTGAAACTTTGACAGGGATTTCTCCGAGGATCATCCAAGGAATTATTGCAGATATTACTTCAAGGACTCCACCAGATATTTCTCCAAAGTTTCTCCAACAAATTCTAATGATATTCCTTCAAAAAATCTTCCAGACACTCCTCTAAGGATTGATCCAGGAAAATCTCTACAGCGACGTTTAAAAAGCTTTCTCCAGGTTACTGAACTACATTTTTTCAAAGATTATTTCAGATATTGATCTAGGGATTTCTCCAGAAATTCCAATGGTAGCCTTCACGAGATTCCCCAAGGAAGTATTCCAGAAATTTCTTCCAGGCATCGCTTCATTAATTCTATCAAATTTTTTACCGGAGATTCTACCAGAAATTCATCTAGGGATTCTACAAGAAATAACTTCATGAATTCCTTTTCGGATTGCATAAGAATTTCAATCAGAAATTCTTCGAGAGATACCTCCAGGTAAATCGCTACAAGTATTCTATGGATTTTTCCAGATAATACTCAAAGGATTGCCCTCGAAACTCGTTCTGAGCCTCCAAAAATCCACCGGGGATTGCTCCAAGAATTCATCTAGAAATTCTTACAGAAATTAACCCATGAATCCCTCCAGGGATTTCTTCAAAAATAATAAGAATCAGTAGCATAGCTAGGGGGGTGCGGTGGGTGCGGACCGCACCAGGCCCCAAGCTCGTAGGGGCCCAAATTCACAGTGCGGATTTCCCTTAGCATTAAACGTTCAAGCTAATTAGCTCATAGGAAGTTATAAATTTGTGAGATTCGAAAGAGAAAATACGCATAAGTTTTGGAGGATACTTTACAGGGGCCCCTTCATTATGCCTTTTTTCTAAGAATTTACAAAACAAATATTTGTAGAAGCCCCTGAAATTAGAGGGTCCAATACCACTCCTCGGCCGTCTCTAAACCTAGGGCTAGGTTTAGAGAGGGGCCTCCATGAATATTTGATTTGTAATTTTTTTTCCTTGTTTACGACTAAAAGATTACATTTTTGAGGAGGATTTTTTAGGAGTTTGAGATATTTTCAAAGCAATGAATTTTGTAGAACGAATAAGTCAAAGATTTCGATATTACTGTTTAGGCTAATGCACTAAATAATTTTCTTTCATATTCGAGACCACTTCGGAGGGGAAAATATTTAAAGCACAAACACAACAAATAAAATACAAAAAGTTAATATCACAATTTCAATTTTTATTATTCTCTTTTGAACAGGGATATAAAAGTAGTGTTACGCTCTTCATGTTTTAGGTTGTCCTCGGGGTCGTTTTTCCATAGGTTTCCTTGGCTTTGAAAGCGTTTATATCTTGATAGGGTTAACCAAAACCATTTATTTTTTCCCTTTTTTATTGTTTTTTTTTTTATTTTTTAAAGATGTGGTGAAATGAAAGTAAGATAATATTTGTAGTAGCCTTACCTCAAAATCAATCCTCTAGAGATAACTATAGATATTTTTCCGATGTGTCTGCTATAAAGTATATCAACGATTGTTTAAAACTATGTTGGGAAGTCTTTTGATGATTTCTCGACGGGTTTTACTGAACAATCCCCAATGACTTCTCCATGAAACCTTTTAAAAAGTTTCGAAATTCCTTCAGCCATTAAATATTTTTTAAATCATCTAAATATACTTACCAAACATTATTCGAACTTATTCGTGGGTGACCTTAACTTATTCATCAGGATATTTATTTAAACATTTTACTGGGAATCTATATGGAATTATACCATGGACTTCACCAACATTTTTATTAAACATATCCAGAGATTCCTTCAAGATTTTGTTGAAAAAAAAAACAAAAAAAATACTTCCAAGGAATTCTTTCAGATTTTTTGCAAAAATTCTAGCTGGATTTCTTCAGAATCAATATAAGCAATAAATCCATGAAAATTTATCCGGCACTTTCATTTAGAAGCTCTACGGAATCTTCTCATTATTGTCACCTGAAATTTTTCGAGTAATTTATGAAAGAATTGCTTCGGGAATAGAACCACTATAATATAGCTAGCAATAATCCATGTTAACGTTGAAGAAACTGTCACGTAGATTGCTAAAAAAATCTACCCGGTTTTTTCCAGGATTTTCAAAAATTTCTTCAGGAATCTTTCTAGGAATTTATCAAGGCTTCATCCGATAATTCCACTAGAAGACCTCTGAGTATTTTCCCATGAAAACCACTGAAAGACGTACCCTTGGCCATTAAACTTCATGATTTTTCAAGTATGTATTCCTTTAACAATAACCTCAAGGAATCTTTCACAAATTATTCGACTAATTTCAAGCATACACCTTAAAATTTATCTGAGGTTTTTTTTTTCTTAGAAATTTGTTAGAATTCCTCAGATAGTTGGAAATCCTTTTGGATTCAACCTTCTTGGTTTCATTCATTGCAAAAATGAGCTCTTCAAGTGATAAATGCAGTATTTTCCCCAAAAACTCCTAAGGTGTTCTAGAAGTATTTTCTCGAATTCTCCTAAATATTCTTGCAAGATTTCCTTTGAAACTCCTTTTACAAGGAGGTTTAAAAAAATACAAGAGTTTAAAGAACTTCGCCAGAGTTCCAGAAAAAAATATTTCTACTAGTTATATTAGGTATATTCCAAAATGTTCTCTATGCATGCCTCTATGAGTTTCACTGGCAATTTCTCATGCAAACATTTTATCTTGATCTGCATTAAAATCATAACAAAGAATTTGCGATTGTGATTTGCGCAATACTAAAATCTTAGTAAGTATACTATTAAATACCGTACTAGACAGTTCGAACGAAACGCGTAAATTTCTGAGACATATAATGCACATGATTGGAGCGTGGAGTATCATGGATATTTACATGATATGCCATGTAAACTTCAATTATATGTGATGTAATCCAGCAGGATCCTCTGCGGTTACATGACATTTAACAAATTTTTACATGACTTCAGACTTAAATTTACATGACGTCATGTTTACATCGCATAAATGAAGTTTACATGACATGTAATCTTCATAATTTTTAACTGTGTACATACAAAAAATTCTTCAAGAATACATTCAAAGATCGTTTTAAACAGATACACAAAGAAATTTCTGAAGCGATTGCTTCATATATATTTTTTGATTCCTAAACTGTCCATAACTGAATAACATTCACATTCCACATTTTTGACAAATTGGCAGGGCTGGTAGCAAAAAGTGATACCGAAAAAAGTTATTTTAGTGACCAGATTTGAGAAATAAGTGACTAAAAAGTGACTTCCAATTCTCGAAAAAGTGACTAAAAGTGACTTGAAAATCAAACCGTAATGAGTTCTATTTTAATTCTATTATACTGTTTTACGATGATAGGGAATATTCGATACAATCTACTGCAGGTAGTAGTTCTAGTTGAGTACCATATTTGGAAATACCATAATTTAAAGCTATTGCCTACATTTTTTTTTCAAACAGAAAAATCAGCTTTTTAATATTTGTATTTTATATCACCCAAGTATATTCTGTTTTGTAAATTTTAATATGAGTTTGGAACATACGTTGACGGCTGTTGGTCGTTCATAGAAGTTAATATTCAATGTTATCTTCTTTTCCAAGCAGCCTAGATAGCCGTGTAGTGTCGGTAGTGGTTGTCTCAACTGGCTAAGAATAACACTACGGATTGCCTGATCCTGTAGTAAAAATCTACTAATCAGGTAACCCCAATCCCAAGGTGTGATGCGACCCGTGCTGATGGATGAATGGTTGAGGGGGTTTAAAATATGCTCAATCGCTAACGGAGCCTGGAGAGCACCAGGGCGAACTCTCCAGTACGTAGCTCTTACTGCATTAGGGCGGGGCAATGATGCAGCGGACCGTCTTTCCCCAGCGACTCGTGGGACCAAAAAATGAGTGCAAATAATCAAACCAAAATAAAAGGTGTCGACTGCCTCCCTCAGTTCGAAAAAGGTGACGACTGCCTCTCCCAGTCGGACGAACCGGAAACAGAGAATGCTTTTGGTAAGCTTGGACTGACCGAAGATGAGCTTCTCAGTAGTTCGCATGAAAACATGGAAACCGACCTCCCTCTGACACTCCCGAACGACCCAGGACTCCATCCTTCGGTTGAACCAATGGACGACGAAGAGGATGGAATTACAGTCACAATAAACTTGATAGGATCGCAGCCATCAATTACAGGATCGAACGTCACCTCGGGTCCTATTGATGGGAAGACCGATCAACATCCAACAGATGACGCGAACAAACAAAAACCTACTGGCACCAAAAAGATCACTCGGAGCCAAAGGAAGCAGCTAAAAGTACTCCGACAAAGTGGCTTAAGCCGCCCTGAGGCCCTATCCAGAATCACGGGGGGTGAGGCTATGGTGTCAACTCCTTCGAAACGCACTCGGCAGGACCTTGACAAGTCTACAAATGCTGAAGAAGAACATAAGCAGAAACGGATGAAACAACACATGAATCCGAGAAAGCGCGTTGGGCAACAGGAAACCAACAGCTCAACAGCCTCGACGATCAACAAACCCCCTCCAGAAGATAAAAAACAGACTAGTCTAAGCTACGGTGAAATTACCAGTCGCAGGAGAGTCGGAATAATCCCAAAAGACTTCCCCACGACCCAACTTTCAACGACTCAGCTGGACGTTCTCCAGGAGGCACTGCTGCTTCGGGTTGAACAACAACGGAACGCGACAATGAAGCCCAAGTTCTCTAACCTTATCTACAAGTCTGGCCATATGGTTCTTATTTGTAAGGATCAGGAGACTGCGGAATGGGTAAAGGAGATAACACCTGCATTAAATCCCCTGGAAGGCGTTGAGTTGGTTGCAATGGATGAGGATAAGATTCAACGTCCAGAACTGATTCGAGCCTTCTTCCCTCAAAGCGCACAATACACCGATGATCGTATCAAAGCTCTCATCGAGAGTCAGAACGATCTGATAACCAACAACTGGCGTGTCATGCAACGGCTCACTCCTAACAACAAGCATGTGGTGTGGGTCTTTAATGTAGATGGACCGTCCATGGAAAAACTCATTCAATCCAAGTTCATCCTCAACTACCGCTTTGGAGAAATACAGTTGAGGAAAGTAAAGAGCACAACCCCAAACTCCAATGACAATCCAACTGGACAGCCGACCCAAGAGAAATCTGAGGAGGCCTCTAGTAGCATCCCACAACCAACTCCCACCATACAGGCTAGCTTGTCTTCCTCTGATGGAAAAGATGCATATTTGACCTCACTTCCTGGCCCAAGCGGTGTCACCTCAATGGCTCCCAATAAGGGCAGTGGAAATGTCAAAAGTGTAAAATTGACCACAGGGGATAAGCCAGCAGGCCTAGGTAAGGGAAAGGACAAAAACCAAAATCTAAGACATCCCCCAAAATCAAAAGTTGATGATCCGCAACATCCAAAGAAGGACGGCAAACGTCCGGAAAATGCGGAACGCCTCAGCAATGATTAAAATCCTCCAAGTGAATCTCCATCATGCTCAGTGCGCAACAGATGTGCTTTGCAGGAGATTCACAAAAGAACACCTTTCCGTGGCACTGATTCAAGAGCCATGGGTCAACAAAATTCGAATACAAGGTATTCAACTAAACTCGTGTAGGTTGGTATATGATGACAGTCAGCTCTCTCTCAGAGCAGCTATTCTAATACGCAATGATACTAAATGTTTTCCAATTACAGAATTCATCAAAAGGGACATCGTGGCGGTCAGGATGGAGGTTTCTACTGCTAGGGGCAGTACTGAGATCATTATGGTTTCGGCGTATTTCCCTGGCGACGCAGAAGACATTCCTCCTCCAGAGATGGCTGCTCTTGTCTCTTACAGTCAAAAACACAACATCCCCTTCGTCATCGGTTGTGACGCCAATGCTCATCACCTTGTATGGGGAAGTACAAACACAAATATCAGAGGTGAGCATCTTTTGCAGTTTCTTTCCTCCAAAAATATTGACATATGCAATGTCGGTGATAAGCCTACATTTGAAAACATCTTACGACAAGAAGTCCTTGATCTGACTTTATGCAGTCAATCCATCTCGGATAAAATAAAAAACTGGCATGTTTCTAATGAAATATCTATGTCAGACCATAAACATATAGTCTTCGAGTGGGAAGGGGGTCTAATGATTCAAAAGTCGTTTAAAGATCCCAAGAAAACTGATTGGGAAACCTACTCAGCTATTCTCCGTTCTGAAGACTATATAATAGAGCCGAATATTCAGACTATTATACAGTTAGAAGCAGCTTCGGATTCTATTAAAAACAAAATTCTAAATGCTTATCAAGAGAGCTGTCCGATCAAAACAGTTAGTTCGAACAGAGATGTTCCATGGTGGAACTTCAACCTTGATAAACTCAGGAAAACTGCTCGGAAGGAATTCAACCGAGCCAAACGCACTTCTGATTAGAGTCTATACCGAAAGGCTCTGACAGAGTATAACAAAGAAATGAGACGAGCAAAACGGAAATCATGGGTTCTCATGTGTGAAAGCATTGAGAAAACTCCCGTAGCTGCTCGACTTCATAAAACTCTTTCGAAGGATCACTCCAATGGTTTGGGAAGTCTTCAAAGGACTGACGGTTCACTCACTGTGGAACCTCGTGAAACACTGAGTGAAATGCTAAGAGTTCACTTTCCTGATTCAATCCCAAAAACGAGTCTAAATGCTGAAGGTGTCAGACTTGACGTCTCAGTTCCACACGGGTTCCTATCAGGGGACTCAGGAGCAAAAAGGGACGCAATAAAGGTTGCCAAAGAAGCTTTTACTCGCGATAGGGTTGTTAGGGCAGTGAGATCTTTCGAGCCATTCAAATCTGCTGGCATGGATGGAATCTTCCCAGCGCTTATCCAAAAAGAGGAAGAGACACTGATTCCACACATGGTAGAGATTTTTAAGGCAAGTTTAGTTCTGGGACACATTCCAAATGATTGGCGTCAAGTTCGAGTTGTCTTTATTCCAAAAGCAGGAAAAAAGGACAAAACCAACCCTAAAGCATTCCGACCGATAAGCCTATCCTCGGTAATGCTTAAAATCATGGAGAAGGTATTATGCGAGTATATAGATTCTAAATTTATGAAAACTATGCCTCTTTCTAAATCCCAATTTGCTTATCAAAGCGGAAAATCAACGGTCTCAGCACTGCACACGCTAGTGAACAAGATCGAGAAAACCTTTAATGCAAAAGAAATCGCTCTTATAGCATTTCTTGATATTGAGGGCGCGTTCGATAACGCTTCTTATTCGTCTATAGGTTCGGCAATGTTGAGGAGAAACTTCGACCCATGCATTGCAACCTGGGTACATGCTATGCTAGCAAATCGACAGATCTCATCTGAGCTGAGTGATTCGCGCATTACTGTAATGGCTACAAGGGGATGCCCTCAAGGGGGAGTACTATCTCCCTTATTGTGGTCATTAGTGGTGGACGAACTGCTAGATAGCTTAGAAAGAAGGGGTTTTGAAGTTGTTGGATACGCAGATGACGTAGTCATTATTGTACGAGGCAAATTTGACAGCGTTATTTCATCAAGGATGCAAATTGCTCTCAATCACACACTCTCCTGGTGTCAAAAAGAGAAACTAGGAATAAACCCTTCAAAAACAACAATTGTACCGTTCACAAAAAGACGAAAGGTACAACTCCACCCTCTTTTCTTGAACCAAATACAATTAGTTTACTCAAATGAGGTCAAGTATCTTGGCATCACACTTGACGCAAAACTAAATTGGAACACCCATCTTCAAACAATCATAAATAAAGGTCTCAATTCACTCTAGGTTTGCTCAAAGACCTGTGGTAAAACATGGGGTCTAAAACCCAGTATGATCATGTGGATCTATAAAACAATCGTTCGGCCTAGAATAACCTATGCGTCCCTTGTTTGGTGGCCTAAGACAAAGGAAGCTACGGCTAGAGCTAAGCTGAACAAAATTCAACGTACTGCCTGTATTGCCATAACCGGTGCAGTTCGTAGTACCCCCTCGTTTGCCCTAGATGCTATACTCAATCTGCCCCGGCTGGATCAATTCATAAAGCTGGATGCTGAGAAAAGTGCTCTTCGGCTAAAACGATCAACAGTCCTACTGTCAGGGGACTTAACAGGTCACCTCAGTATATTAAACGAATTTTCGATAAATCCTATTGTTGAAAAATGTAGTGACTGGATGGAAAAAGTGGTAAACTATGACTCGCCATTCACGGTGGTCTTTCCTTCTCGTGAGGAATGGGAAGGAGGTGGACCCACCATTTCACCGGGATCTATTAAATTCTACACAGATGGTTCAAAAATGAATAATTTGACAGGGTCTGGAGTATACGGACCGAAAACCAAAATCTCTGTCTCTCTTGGACAGTGGCCTACAGTATTTCAAGCAGAAGTCTATGCAATCAAGGAATGTGCGCAGCTGTGTCTGAAAAGAAATTACAGACATGCCACCATATGTATTTTCTCTGATAGTCAAGCAGCGCTTCAATCTTTGAAGGCTTTCACTTGCAACTCAAAACTTGTGTGGGAATGCATTCTTGCACTGAAATCCCTAGCTGAACGCAATCGAGTTAAACTATATTGGATCCCAGGACATACGGGTCTAGAGGGTAACGAAATTGCCGATCAGCTAGCAAGGAATGGATCAACCAATATGTTCATTGGTCCAGAGCCATTCCTTGGCATTTCAAACTCTGCACTAAACACGGAATTGAACAACTGGTTGTTCGGTCAAATTCAATCAAATTGGAATACAGTTTCCAATGCGAATCAGTCCAAAAGGTTCGTAACAATAAACACGACACAAACACAAAAACTTATAGGTCTCAACAAAAGGGATCTCAGAACATACATCGGTCTAATAACTGGTCACTGCCCAAGCAGATACCACTTATACAAGATCGGTGTCGTCCAAAACACAAATTGCCGTTTCTGTGACGAGACGGACGAAACCTCACAACACCTTCTCTGCTCTTGCAGTGCACACATCCATCGTAGGTTCAAAATATTTGGCAAGCACTACTTACAGCCAGCTGATATTTGGAATGCATCCCCCAGGGAGGTGGTTAGCTTTATTAGGCTGATCACGCCAGATTGGGGGAACTACAACACTGCAACCTAGGACTTCTGCCCATCAATGGCAGATGGTTCAAAGTTCAGTCAAATGCGCAAAGTATTCCGGAGGCACATTTGCTACTGGAAAACATTGTGTACATAGAGTAATAGGGTATATCACAATAGTCCTAAAAAATGGACGCAGTGATCCCACACCCGACAGAAGAAGAAGGAACATACGTGAAATATTTTTTTTTTTTGTCATTTTACATTTCCATCCAAACTCCCAAAAAATTAAGATGCCAAACCACTAAAATTGAATTCATTGTAAACTGCGTAGATCCCAAAAATTTTCTATGACTTCAAGTCGATAAGAATTTAAGATTCAGTCTAAAAAAAATATAAGCGTATAGATGAAGTTCCGTCAAATGTAATATTCACTGGAGAATACTTTTTATTTGGCTTTATTAGATTCTACTTTAAAGCTTCCATCTTATAAGGTTAATATTTTGTGTAACTTAATCAAGGAATTACATGGAACTCTATGAAAGATTAACTTTTTCCAAGATTTTTTCACAAGAAAATCATGAACCAATATGTTGATACTGATATGAAGTTGTTCTGGTGATGGCCTAACTTTAAACTTAACCTAAATTAAAAAAAAAACGTTTCATAATTTTGTCTCGAAAGTTTAGCTCAAAATAGTTGAAAAAAGTGACTTTTTGACGAAAAAAGTGACTTTAGTTGAAATGGCTTCAAAAAAGAGACTTTAAAGTGACTGGCTTAAAAAAAGTGACCAAGTCACTAAAAAGTGACTCGCTACCAGCCTTGCAAATTGGAGTTAATACCGGGGAGAGTCATCAAATGCCAAATACTTCTGATCCACTAACTGAAATCTGTGAGATTGTTCTAGAAAATTCGAAAAAAATACCAAGCTGTTTTGTCGCATTGGTAATTATAACCGCATAACAGTCACATTGAGATTATAAATGAGCCTCGTAATGTAATAGCAAAGAAATTTCAAATTTCTATCAGAATTATTTTCTGACTATTCACCTAGTATGCGATATGAGTTGTACAAAATATCAGCCTCAAATAAGCACTTTTGAGTTCCTGGTAATTTTTAGAAATTTTTGTTTCCTCTCATACAAAAATACACACTTGGTATTCCATTTACTCAATGCTTATTTTTGTCGAATGTTACAATTATGCAGTTATGGGCAGTAAAGACGTAGTTACTCAAAAATCACTTCCTGGGTGTATTTTTACCGGCATAATATTTTCTGACCTTTTAATCACGAAAGTTTCGTCCAAATGGTATGTTTTCGAAAAATGTTCAAGGTACGTGTGAGTCCATTAATAAAAGGCATAATTTGCAAACCTCTATTTGAGGGGCCCCCAAACCTACCTCCGCACCGGGCCCACAAAACTCTAGCTACGCCACTGATAAGATTACTTCCAGGGTTTCCTCCGATAGCCTATTTCCCAGATCAGAAAGAGAAAAAAAGGCTCAATAGGAAATAGGCCATATGAAATTGATGGCTTGACTAGGGATGTACATGATGAGCATTATGCTGTTATTGCATACCGACGGCGCTACAGCAGCGTCTTCGGAAATATCCTCAAATTACCGTATTGTTGATTATACGTGATAAATCAGATATTGTATAATGCTACGAGATGAATAAAAGAGATTATAGCAAGTATGTGGTAAATACATTAGGAAATATTACACAAATAACTCTTTAGTACACATTTGTTGGCCCTGAAAAGGACCGATTGATTTGTTGAATTCGGGTAACACAGACATAATCTTGCAATCTTGTCATCATCGCAGTTTTAGTTTCCGCCGATGTATTTCTCGATCACCTGCAGGGATGACTCGTTCCGTTCGTTTAGGGCTGCGATGGCGGCCACAACTATCTTATTCTCCTGTATGCTTCACTTCTTCTCTTCTTGGCGACGGGAGCGGTGAGGGCTTTGGCTTCGGACGGCATATTCTCAGGGTCGGTCAACGGTCAGTTTGATTTGAGCAAAGCAAGACAAACGAGTGGTCCTTTGCTATCGATGTCTGTGCCTGAGATGCACGCCTGGTCAGAGCAAGCCAATTTGTTACCTGCTGAGATGTGATCCAAGCGGAGAGTGAAAAGCAAATGACGTCATTTTTTCTCTAGCACCCATATTTATAGATTTGCTTGAAATCAACGTTCTCTTTCTCTTTTAAAACAGTTATTAAACTATTTGAACAGGTATGTGGGATTCAGTAAGTAAACGACATGAACCTTTGATGCTTTGTCTTTCAATTGATGTGCGAGACAATCTATGCTTGGATTACCATTCTAGTGCATTGCGATCTGAACGGGGCGTTCGAGATTAGCGGTAGGCTCCGGGAGTTCACTGGCTACTGCGTTCTAGTGCAAAATTTGAACTTGCTCCGTTCAGTTCAATATGCACCACTGCAAGAGGCTTAGGACCACAAAGGGGATGTTTTTGATACCTACAGGTACGTGGAGCACCTGTGGTTAGGGGTGAAACGATACCACTTGAAAGTAGTATTGAAAAAAAGTATCAATATGAACAAAAATTCGATATCGATACCTACTAGAATCATATAAGTTCTTTTTATAACAAGGATTGTATAGAGCGCAAACGGTTTCGATAATCATTTTTTTTTGTGAATCGCGCTGCTTATTTATTTATAAATTAAAAATACTTTTAAACCTCAATTCTTTGTAAATTTTCTTCAAAAAAATAAGTTTTCCTACTTTTCCAATTACGATTGCACCAACTTTAACAAAAAATGTACATGAAAAAGTACACATTTGATTCAAGTAGTTTCATTCGATACCTACTTGGAACTGAATCAAATGTATCGAGTATTTACTCATATTTACTTGGATCGATTCATCCCTACCTGTGGTATGCAATGTCCAGTAGAGCAGTACAAAATTTAAAAAGATTGAAAATACAATCTCCCATATCTTCCTTACCATCCTTACCATAAATATGACGCTCTGCAAAAATTTTAACATTCTAGATGGTAATATAAAGGTGATCAAAAGACGATGTAGTTTTATATGGAAATTACCATGGAGAAATTTTGAAATATATTCCGAGCTCTTTAGTACTGTAATATAAGTACAAACTTATCATCCCATGGGGAGAACTCATTCATAAAACTCTAATGAAGGATGTTGCTGAAGAAACAATTCCTTTTTGACCTATTTTTTTGGGATTTTAGTAGATGATTATAATCCCATATGAAGCTAAATAATAGTAAACAAGCCCTGAAATATCTCTTCTCCTATGCATCGGATTGAATTGATCTCTTCGGCAATTTTTTTTATTATGATTTGAATAATGAGTTTTTACTATTTGATGATAAGTTTGTACTTACATTCCAGTACTAACGTGTTTAGAACATATTTCAAAATTTCTTCAAAGTAACTTCCATATAAACCTTAATCGTGGGCCACCACCGAAAAAGCCAAAAATTTAACAGATTACTATATTTATGGTAAGAATATTGAGATACGAGAGACTGGATTTCAAACTCTTGTAAATTTTGAACCACCCTAGTGCACAGTCAAACCGCTTCAAACTTTTGTTATGATGATATTTACCATAACTGACATCGTTTAAGCATAGGGGAGCTAAAACTTCAAAATTTGCATCAGTCTTATATTCAGGCATTCATCACCCAAAATTAAGCATACATGTACAATAAAGTTTATATAAATCAAGTTAAAAAAGAGGCCCTAGCAGCGAAGTTCTCTACTAAAATGATGATCATCAATTCTTGAGGTAGAATGTACTGAGTACTTAAACTTTTTCGAAGACAGTACTAAACTATCTCTTAACACATAAGAGCTATTCCACAAAACACTCAAAAATATGAAATTATATAAACCCTAAGACCCTATAACGCCGATTTTCATAACGCTCTTCAGAAATATATAATAAGACAACGTCAATAAATAACGATCCGCAAAATTTGGCCATTTTCAATCCCCCTATAGCACACTTCTTGCACGACTTCGAAAATTTCGTTTAGCCACGTGTTGTTAAAATAGCCTTCTACCAAACAACATTCACACTTGTACCGACTGATATAGCTGTGAAGGCTGGTGCGCAGTATTTGACATCACAATTTTGACGACAAAGGTTTCTTCTTGGTCGTAGAGCAATTTCTTCCAGTTGCATGGTAAATTATCTGAATAGATTATTATTATTTATCTTTATTAGAGTGGCTTTTCGCCCTTGGCGAGTTCACCACTTCGACTATCTTAATAGATAAAAAAATAAATAAAAGATTTACTTAGATTTTGCCCCAGTCCAAGTAATTGTATTAAAGAGGAAAATCTAATCTGGTATTCGTTAGGAAGGTCTTTTCCAAGAATATTATTTAGTTTACTCTGTGAACAAATCGTATGTAGGTATCAACTGCGAAAGCAATCATAATTCCAAGTTATGGGATTGTACTCTGCGCTAATGGTCACGATATATTTTGGTACAGTGGTCACACTATGACGGGTCACTTCCATTTGAATTGCATGTGGAACAGAGTGACTAATAATCGTGACTAGGTGACACATAATAGTTCGGGCAGTGTATATTTTCCTGACAAATTGTAAAATGCCAATTTTATAACTATTATTATAAGCCACTGGTGGAAGCTTCATATCACACCACTTTATCATTATTATCAGCGACTTTTCTTAACAACGATACTTCAACTTCATCAATAGCAAACAAAATTTCACAATATAACATATCAACCAAGCCATCCTATTCATCCTGTCAATGTCTTGCCTCAACAGGTAGCCGTTCGTTCGAATCAATCCGTTAAAAGCTTATGTAAACCTCTGTGCAGTCTCCAAAGTTTGCCGGTGCTTGACAAAATTTAACACTTTTTCAGGTGTCAATAATCGTCTTAAATTTGTCATCAACTTTTCGGTCGTAAAAGGTTGTTGCTTTCATACGCTGACTGTCGTCGCCCGCCTTTCCCAGCTTTAAATTGCTTTTCGTTGCTCCATCGGTACCACATAAAAAAATTTCTTGTTGGGGAGAGTGAGTTCCTTTGCGTCGATGGAGACATTCTACAAAGCTTCTCTCACAGCATCCAACCATACAAACGCTTTCACAATTGCTGCATTTTCATTTTCCCATGCGAAGCATTGGTTTTCCAGCAAAAACTGTTGATCCGCTGTACGGTTTGGCAAACCCTAGGAGAAGAGAGGGAGAGCAGCTAGCATGCGAGCGCGAGAAATTTTCCCACACGCGCTCGCCGAATGAACCCATCCGATAGTGTACCAAAATCTACCTCTACTCAGTCGACATTCTCACCGCGTCTCTTGGTCGACTATTTAAACACTCTCCACGTGTATCGTTGTTATCACCCCCAATGCAAAGCATACCTGAACGCCACGCACAAACCGACCTCTCATTTTCCCGTCGCCGTTGGAATCTACGACTATCAATCTCTCCCTAGCCTACACTGCTATAGCTCCACTCATGCTGGTGCGGTGCAGCAATGCCGCCTGTGTGGAAGCTAATATTATTGTTGCTATCACCTGCTTTACTCGGGTGTGCACAAACACACACCACATATCGAATGGTACCTACGAGCAGTGTGTACACCTGCCGAAAAAATTACGGAGCTGCATTTTCCTCTTGATAGGGGTAACAACAACAGAGGAATCGAGCCCTCGCTTGATATATCTAAATGCGAGGTAGGTTTACTGGTATATAATAGACGTCTATAGCTTCGTTTTCAAGGTGTAGTGTGACGAAGGTTGATGATGTTCAATGTCGTTCGATGCGTAACGCAAGCATGTTATGGAGGTTTGATGCATTATTATACCATGATCATTATTTAATTCTTTTATATTCATTAATTGATATGCAACATTTTTTTCTTTTGAGTTCTTTATCAATATCACTTCAAATATTATTTTCATTTCTTATATCCAGTTGCAGAGTTTGGCATCACTATCATCGATTGTTGTCTAAAATTAACAATAATCTTATTCGACATTTGTTCCAAAGTTTAAACATACCCGGGAGGGAGCCTTAGAATCATGTTCATAATTTTGTATTGAATCCATTGCAAAGATTTCTTCCTGGTATAACAACTGCTAGTCCATATTAGCACATCATATTGTAGACCGGCCTGACATTGTTTAGAAGTTGAAAAGCTTGTTTTAAAGATAAAATTTTGATTTTCTGTAAAAAAGTGGATTAAGATATTTTATATATTTCTTACATTTGGCTTGGATGCCCTCAATGTAGTCTTTGAACGTTAAGTTTTCAGGCGCTAGTGTGCCTGTAATATTGGTTAAATTCCTACATATAAATAAAAAACATTTTGAGGAAACACTGTTTGGATATTTTGAAAACAAACAAATACTGCATTTCATATTGTATTATAAAATATTCCACCAAGATCGATTTATTTTTCTAAGTGTACAAGCTCGTAGAAACATACTTTCTTCTTAACATTCGTGATTAAAAAATATTCCTATTCGAATATTTTGTTATTCCTCTCAATATTATATTTTTCAACACCCTATGCTGCCCATAACTGCATAACAGTCACATTCGACATTTTTGACAAATTGGAGTTAATACCGGGGAGAGTCATCAAATGATAAATACTTTCGATCAACTAACTAAAATCTGTGAGTTTGTTCTCGAAAATTCGAAAAAAATACCAAGTTGTTTTGTCACATTGGCAATTGTAACCGCATAACAGTCACATTGAGATTATACATGAGCCTCATAATGTATTAGCAACGAAATACCTATCAGAATTATTTTTTGACTATTCACCCAATATGCGGTATGAGTTGTACAAAATTTCAGCCTCAAATAAGCTCTTTTGAATTCTGAATGATTTTTCGAAATTTTAGTTTCCTTCCATACTGCAGTGAAATGCAAACTTGGTACCGTAATCCGGGGTAACATTGATCATTTTTTTTTAGTTTTTCTTAAATTTTTCATTTCACAATACAAATGTTACAAGTTTCATATTTTTAAAACAAGTACTGGCACCCACCGCTCCTAGCTATGTACTTTATTTTGTTTTTCGAAAGATTTAAACATGTTTATTTAAATGTTTTAAGTTATTTTTTGATTCAGCTGATATGGGGTAACATTGATCACCCAAGTAAACAACGTTCGCTAATATTGGAAATGTCGTTACTTACTAAAATCAGGGCCCCTGAAGCCGAATATGAAGACCAAACCCTTACAAGTCATTTACTTTTTGAGTTATTTCAAAATTAAAAACACCTTGAACCGCGTAATACGCCTAAAAGTAGGCAATTTCCTCAGGAAATTCTACATTCGTAATAGTATTTAGTTAATGTTGCCTAAATGAATAAACTTATGAAAAATTTGACAACGGAATCGTTTTCGGCGATGCCATTTTTAGTAACACCCATATTTTCCTTGATCACATCGTCTGCAGAACTCATGTGAGACATGAATTTTCTGTAGTGTCAATGAAAATGATAGAAATCATTGTTTCAAAAAGTTGACAAATTTGCGCATGAACTAAACGCAATTTTGGCAAAAACCTTAATTATCATTAGCTTATGAATATACGAAAGCGAGGCACCATTCATGGTTCGAAAATGCTTCATCAATAAATCTTTATTTGAACGTTTAACAATATGAGTCATCCCGATCAATGTTACCCCGCTGATCAATGTTACCCCGGATTACGGTATCCCATTTACTCAATGACTACTTTTGTCGAATGTTACAAATATGCAATTATGGGCAGTATGGTGCTAACAGCAAAATTACTAACAAAATAGTGCTGTCTCAAACTTTTTAAGCTTTTAAGCTTTCAAACAACTTTGCTGAAGACACGAGCTTTCTAAGCTGTCGTGATCATGAGGGATGGTACACATATTATGTCACGCTAAATTTAAAATTTTTTGACCCCCCTATGTCACATGTTTTTGTATGAGCCCTCTGAAAATGTTGTAAGTCTTCCCACTTGGAGCGTGATGTAATTTATTCATGACCCTTGAGCTAGAACTTGATATAATATGACCAAATGACATTCACTACCGCCATGATGTCCAGCCATTTGGCCGAATGCCGTTTGGCCGGACGCCATTTAGCCGGATGCTATCTAGCTGAACGGGTCGTTTGGCCAAATGCCGTTTGGTTCGTGATTCGTATTAAAAAATCAAATTGCAAATGGCTATTCCTTCAAGAGAAGCCGTAAACCGTTTCTGTTACTGTCCAAAGCTGACTACAAACGCAATGCGAAAACCTCTGCTGCCAGCTATTACGGCCAGCAAAGAAATAAATAATTGCTTACATATAGGATATTCCTCTTTCAACACTGACTTTTTCTTGAACTAACACTTAGACGCTAAGACTATTATCCTTCCTTCAGAATAAGCTTTGAAGTTCAGCTTGTAAATTCATTACAAATGCATGCTGCATATCACAATTCATTTTCAATTACGGCCAAACAGCATTCGGTCAAATGACCCGGAACCACTGCCACGTAGTGGCAAAATTACATATTAAATAGTGCTGCTTCAAATTGTTTTCAAGCTTCTGAACAACTTTGCCGAATACTTTCTAGGTGGTCAGGATCATGAGCTAGAGTATAATGAATTTGACCAAGTTACATGCACACTAGCGCCAAGTAGCGCAAAATTTACGCATTTAACATTTCACCAAATAAACGACATAAGGCTGCTGAACAACTTTGCCAAAGACAGTAACTTTGTAGAAATTAAGGATTTCGAGATATTACATCATAAATACTACTATTTTTAGGTGTTGCTAAACTTTTTGGGGGGTGCTGCAATATTCAACTGGGATTTCGCAATACTAGGTGAGGCGATAATTATTTTTGAAAATAATTTTCTTGTTCTTAAATGCCGAGACGTGTGTAGAAGTTTAACCTGTTAACGCCCAAAGTATTTCACAATAGTGCTTATATTCCGAAATTGTTACCAATAGTTAGGTACCCATAAAATAAACACAGTTTCAGCAAAACAATTAAAGTCTATGGTAAGGATCCAAAAAAAATCTTAATAGTGTGTCCTATATCTGAATTAATTTTACATTTTATAAAGACAAAATTAATATAAGTTTATCATTTAGAAGCAGTAAGCGTTGTAATAATTATTTTCAGTCGGAAACGGGGGAGAAAACTCTTGCAACCCAAGGTCCAGAAAAATTTAAAAGTTCAACTTTGACAGCGCATATCTCCTACGTTTTCCAAGCGATTTTAAAAGATTTTGCAGCATTGCAAATAAAACACTATTCGAGATCAATGTTAATTAAAAATTTATTTAAAAATATACTTACTTACTTACTTATTTGGCTTTACATCAATTATCTTGATAAAGCCTCGCCAACAATATTTCGCCAATTCCCTCGGTTCATGGCCGCTTCTCTCCATCCTCGCCTGTGACCCACGCTCTCCAGGTCCTGGTGTACCTGATCAATCCACCTAGCTCGCTGCGCCCCACGCCTTCTTGTTCCAACCGGATTCGTGGCGAACACCATCTTTACAGGGTTGTTGTCCGGCATTCTTGCAACATGCCCTGCCCAGCGTATCCTTCCAGCTTTAGCTACCTTCACGATACTGGGTTCGCCGTAGAGTTGAGCGAGCTCGTGGTTCATCCTTCGCCGCCACACGCCGTTCTCCTGCACGCCGCCGAAGATCGTCCTTAGCACTCGGCGTTCGAAAACCCCAAGAGCTTGCAAGTCCTCCTCGAGCATAGTCCACGCCTCATGCCCATAGAGGACTACCGGTCTTATGAGCGTTTTGTACATCGTGCATTTGGTGCGGGGGTGAATCTTTCTTGACCGCAGTTTCTTCTGGAGCCCATAGTAGGCACGACTTCCGCTGATGATGCGCCTTCGTATTTCCCGACTAACATTGTTGTCAGCCATCAACAAGGATCCGAGGTAGACGAACTCGTCCACCACCTCGAAGGTATCCCCGTCTATCGTAACACTGCTTCCTAGGCGGGTCCTGTCGCGCTCAGTTCCGCCAACCAGCATGTACTTTGTTTTCGACGCATTCACCATTAGCCCGACTCTTGTTGCTTCGCGTTTCAGGCGGGTGAACAAATCTGCCACCGTTTCAAATTTTCTCCCAATAATATCCATGTCGTCCGCGAAGCAAACAAATTGTCCGGATCTCGTGAAAATCGTGCCTCGACTGTTAAGTCCGGCTCTCCGCATGACACCTTCAAGCGCAATATTGAACAACAGGCACGAAAGTCCGTCGCCCTGTCGTAGTCCCCGCCGAGACTCGAACGAACTGGAGTGTTCGCCCGAGATCTTCACGCAGTTTTGCACACCGTCCATCGTTGCTCTGATCAATCTTGTGAGCTTCCCGGGAAAGCTGTTCTCGTCCATGATTTTCCATAGCTCTATGCGGTCGATACTATCGTATGCCGCCTTGAAATCGATGAACAAATGGTGCGTAGGGACCTGGTACTTACAGCATTTCTGGAGGATTTGCCGCACGGAAAAGATCTGGTCCGTTGTCGAGCGGCCGTCGATGAAACCTGCTTGATAACTTCCCACGAACTCGTTTGCTATAGGTGATAGACGACGGAAGAGAATCTGGGATAGCACTTTATAGGCGGCGTTTAGGATGGTGATTGCACGATAATTTTCACACTCCAGTTTGTCGCCCTTTTTGTAGATAGGGCATATAACGCCTTGCTTCCACTCCTCCGGTAGCTGTTCCGTTTCCCAGATTCTGACTATCAGCCGATGCAGACAAGCGGCCAACCTGTCCGGGCCCATCTTGATGAGTTCGGCTCTGATACCATCCTTGCCAGCGGCTTTGTTGTTCTTGAGCTGTTGAATGGCATCCTTAACTTCCCCCATCGTGGGAGCTGGTTGATTTCCGCTATCCGCTGTGCTGACGTAGCCATCGCCTTCGCTGTCCTGACCTTCTGTGCCTGTGTTCTCTGCGCCATTCAGGTGTTCATCGTAGTGCTGCTTCCACCTTTCGATCACCTCGCGTCCGTCCGTCAAGATGCTCCCACCCTTATCCCGGCACATCTCAGCTCGCGGCACGAAGCCTTTGCGGGATGTGTTGAGCTTCTGATAGAACTTCCGCGTTTCTTGAGAACGGTACAGCAACTCCATCTCTTGGCACTCCACCTCTTCCAGGCGGCGCTTTTTGTCCCGGAATAGGCGGGTTTGCTGTTTCCGCTTCAGTCTGTATCGTTCAACGTTTTGCCGCGTACCATGCTGCAGCATTGCAGCCCGCGCTGCATTCTTCTCCTCTAAAACCTCTTGGCACTCCTCGTCGAACCAATCGTTTCTTGAGCTCCGTTCCACATATCCGACAACGCTTTCGGCAGCGTCGTTAATGGCTGCTTTGACTGTCCTCCAGCAGTCCTCAAGAGGGGCCCTATCGAGCTCGCCCTCATCCGGCAACGCTGCCTCAAGATGCTGCGCGTACGCATTGTCGACATCCGGTTGTTTCAGCCGCTCGAGATTGTACCGGGGCGGGCGTCGGTACCGTACATTGTTGATGACGGATAGTTTTGGGCGCAGTTTCACCATCACCAGGTAGTGGTCGGAGTCAATGTTGGCGCCACGATAGGTTCTGACGTCGGTAATATCGGAGAAGTGCCGTCCATCGATCAAAACGTGGTCGATTTGCGATTCTGTCTGCTGAGGTGATCTCCAGGTGTACCGATACGGGAGGCTGTGCTGGAAATAGGTGCTACGAATGGCCATGTTCTTGGAGGCGGCAAAATCTATCAGTCGTAGGCCGTTCTCGTTCGTCAGCCGGTGGGCGCTGAACTTTCCAATCGTCGGTCTGAACTCCTCCTCCTGGCCAACCTGAGCATTCAAATCTCCTATGATGATCTTGACGTCGTGGCTTGGGCAGCGGTCGTACTCGCGTTCGAGCTGCGCGTAAAATGCGTCCTTGTCATCATTAGTGCTTCCGGAGTGTGGGCTATGCACGTTGATTATGCTGAAGTTAAAGAATCGGCCTTTGATTCTTAACTTGCACATTCGTTCATTGATCGGCCACCACCCGATCACGCGCCTTTGCATATCACCCATCACTATAAAAGCTGTTCCCAGCTCGCGTGTGTTGCCGCAGCTCTGGTAGATGGTATTTAGAGGTAATCTAAATGTTCGCACCAATGCTCCTGTCCAGCATACCTCCTGCAGCGCTACGATGTCGAAACCGCGGGTCTTCAGTACATCGGAGAGTATGCGAGTACTTCCAATGAAGTTGAGAGATTTGCAGTTCCACGTACCGAGTTTCCAATCGCTAGTCCATTTTCGTCGCTGTGGTCTTTGCCGATTGTTCCGGTCCGTATTCTCTCGTTGACGTTCCTGTGCTGATGTGTTTTTACGGCTGGCTCGCAGGGCCTGACACCAACCCCCTAGATTTCCGGAGGACCATTCCCCCTAAATGTTCGGAGGGCCATAGTGCGCAGTTTAGCTTAGAGTCCTTCTCTGGCACTCGGACGATGATCAGCCGCCCCTGACATGGGGAACAGACGCTGTTGTGAGCCGCTCCTAACGTGGAGTACAGACGCTCCAGGTTTGCAAAAGCAAACCCCCCCTTCCCTGTCAGCATACGACCAAAGTTCCCACCGGGGGTTGGTTACCCGATCTTCCCCAAGGTTACTCGTACCCCGGCCAGTACCACGAGGAGGTAGGGATAGGAGTTGCTGGGCAAGAGGCTAAGGACCGCACAAAGGGGTCTATTTTATTCCTGCAGGTACGCGAGGTACCAATGGTACGCCATGCCCAGCCATTTACCGCGCCATTTAAAAATATATAATACCAAAAATTTTTAAACAAAAGACACTTATTAGTATTATTTTGTGAGGATTTGTGGCACAAATTAAGCAATGTGAACAATGTTCAAAGCGATAAATTATGGTTTTGTTGATGAAAAATATGTTTCAGAACCATAATTCACATGTTTGGGCTGAAATATAAATTTTTGATTACACTCAAAATTCTTTTTACTATAAATCCTCGAAAAACATTATTTTCGAACCTTTTTTTCCTGAAACTGAAAATTCGACCCAGTGACATGTAGTTTTTTCTACATGAATTCGATTATAGAAGTCCAGCATACATGTTTAGGCAGAAATGGAAATTTTGGATTGCACTCAAAATATACTTTAATTAAAAAAACTACGAAAAAAAATTTATCACTGTTTGTCTATAGAGCAATTTTCAAAGCAAGAAACTATGAAAAGTCCTTTTCTAAACTTTTTGCCTGCAAATCGAAAAATAAAAACAACTTTTTCGATTTCCACGCCCGACAAACGGAGAAAGTAAACCTTTTTTTATTCCATTTCTGGCCGAATAATGAAATTGTATTTGTATTTTTGTCAATTGTGTTTGGATTGTAACTGGTAATAATTGTCAAACTAGAATGAGTTATACATTAAGATATGTTTTTTTCTGTTGATGTCTTCTTCTTCTTTGGCATTAAGGTCCTCACTGGGATAGAGCCTGCTTCTCAGCTTAGTGTTTTTTTGAGCACTTTTACACTTATTAACTGAGAGCTTTCTTTGCCAAACTTGCCATTTTTGCATTCGTATATCGTGTGGCAGGTACGATTATACTCTCTGCCCAGGTAAGTCAAGGAAATTTACATTACGAAAAGATCCTGTACTGACCGGGAATCGAACCCAGACACCTTTAACATGGCTTTGCTTTGTAGCCACGGGTTCTAACAACTCGGCTAAGGAAGGCCCCTATGGTTCTGTTGAAGTCATCCAATTGAATAAATGAAGCAAAAATTTGTAAATATTTTACATCATACAATTAATAAAAGTCCATTTAAAATTTATTATTTGAAGTCGAAAGTTTTTATTATACATAATTTATTTACTAGATTAACGAGAAATGTATTTTTGTATCTGTTTGTTTTTAAACCAAATCCTAATGCGATGACTCGTGAATTCATTTATTTTTATCCAAACATCTTATGCAGACCAACTTAGTTAGAAAAAACAACGTGTCATCACTTTGAGCTTAGATTTAAAGTAAAAAAAAGGTTACATAATAGCATGTTTCTTAGTCTTAAAAGTAAAATAAATTTTGAGTGAAGTATCCAATTTCATTCTTGCTCAAACATGTTCACAATTCATCTTAAAGCAAATTATTGTCAGAAAAACAACGCATATCATTTGTCTTTTGATTTACAGACCTATATGCTAAAATTTTGAGTTTATAGTAGCTCTTTAGGTAAAAATAAGTGAAAACTTAAAGATTTATTTCTGCTCTAACGCATTGCCTAGACATCAACAATCAATGCATTGCACACTGGGCCAGGAGCAGAATTTAGCCAGACAAAACCTCTAGTGCTTAAAAAATGCATTTCTCCGGGTTCATTATGAGCATGATTGACCACCTGCAGTTGCTACTTGTTTATTGCATGAACAGCTGTATTTACATAGGGAACCAACAAACTTCTCATTATTAGAACAAACAATAACAGCGCCAGCTGCTTCCGAATGCAGGTCAATTTGGGGATGAGAGGGAAATGTTGACATATTACATGCTTTATGGAAGCCGAGGAATCCTCTGCACTTCCACTTGATTACATTCTCCTGACCCAGTGTGCATTGTCGAAAAAATAAATGTAATTGCCATGAGTTTTGATTTGCAGGCAACAGTTAAAAACAAAAAAGATTTTAAGTTTTTTTCGAGTAAAAAAAATTGCGTTTTTTCCAAAATTTCTATTTCTGCTCAGACATACTTTCCAGACTACGAGAATGAAATTTATGTCGATAAAAATTGAATGTCATTTCTTTAAGTTTGGATTTACTAATAAATAATTTAAAACAATGAAGGTTCTCTCATTTTTTAAGCAAAATGAATTTTGAGTGTACTCTTAAATTTTCATTTCACCCCAAACATGTTAATCCGTATAGGCCTGAGTGAAAGCAAAAATACTGAAACTCTCACCGCTCAGCGATTTCTTAACGGATTCAAATGATTTTTTGTCAGTTCACAGGTCCACATTCCTAGTTTCTAGAAGTGGCCAAAGGAACTCGGAAATATTCATGTGGCCGGAGTTATTCCGGTGGCTCACTGGGTCAAGTCGGGTAAAAAACGGCTATTTTTTGGGACATGCCAAGTTACCTTTATTTATTTACAATGACAATCATTTTAATTTGCATAAATCATCAAGATCTGATATTCAACATAGTTATCCAATTCAATCGTTTCTCAAAAGGTTTACACTGATGCAATTTTCTTAAAATTTCGTCATGTAGTGGCCACACTATAGCCGATTCCGGTAAAAATCTGTGACTTCAATTTTGCCTACCTTTAGGGGCACAAACGCACAGTACCCTTTTCACCCGACCTGACCCAGTGATCCACTGGAATAACTTCGGCCACAGGAATATTTCCGTGTTCCTCTGTCCACTAGACTGGCCCACCTTAGTATGGGAAAAAAATAAAGTTGTATAATTCCACGGGGCACCCGCCAGGATTATTCTTTAGGGTTAGAGGAAGACTTCCTGAAAGTTTCAGCTCATTTGGTCGTTCCATGAGCTGGCGCAATTGAATTGAAGTTAATATGGGATTTTCAGTTCCAACATATAGGAAACAGCACATCATCTCCTGTTTGAGTCAGGAAAATTGTTGATCGCGTTCAATTGACCCCTGAATGTCAAAAACACTACTTGATACTATAGCAAACAATATTGTAGAAGGTTGTATGATGATTAAAATTGATAAAGTTGGTTTTTTAACTATCTGAAGTAGATTTGCAATATTGTTTAGTATTCCTTCAACTTAGCTGGGTGGTAGCCACTAAGCGCATCATAGCCACCTATGACGCTGGGCGAGCTGCGGCACAAGGTGCATGCACATGTGTGAGTGTACGGGAGTGCTGATCTAAGCCTAACTTTCAACAACTGAAATCTTAATGAAAATGAGGTTAAATCCAGATAAAACCTTCGGCAACTATGTTCATTAGCGTATCAACTAGTGAATTTGTCATTCTGGGCTCAATCGAACGCGATTCATTAGTGTACGAGACGAAACAGTGGTATAGGGTCAATTTTCAATATATTTGAGACGAATATTCCATACAAACTTTGAATTGAATGCGCCAGCGGGGGGAGCAACCAAATGAGTTGAAATTTTGAGAGAGCTTTTTTATTACCCTAAGGCACATATCTAGGGGGTGCCCCATTGAAATTTACAACTTTTTTGTTTAAGGGCCAGTCTACTGTCCACTTCTAGAAACTAGGTATATGTGCCAGTGCACTGAAAAAAAAAACATTTGAATCCATTAAGAATTCGCAGAGTGGTAAGGGTTTAAGAATTTTTGCTTTCACTCAGGCCTATACGGGTTAACCAAACTGCTATGAGCAAATAAATACAAAAAAATATATGCAATCGCTTTGAATTTCAATTTATAGGCTAATAAAAACTTGGGCTTCCTGTAGTTTTTAGGCAAAATAAGTTTTGAGTGTAATCAAAAATTTCTCTTTCGGCTCAAACATAATCACTGTTTTTGTACAATAAAATGCATCATTAAAAACTATATGTCATTGCTTTGCAACACGATTTATGGACAGGGCATTGAGTTACCGTAAAATGGGGTGAAGTTGATCACTTTTGAGCGATTCTAGTCAATAAGATCTGGTAGGAAGCATGTATTATAATCCAAATATTTTTAAAACCAGTACTGGATGAATGTTCATCAAATTATTGTAGAGGGAATTTTTACCAAATGCTGTAATAATAACAAAAATAATTTTTAGTGATCGAAAAGTGATTTTTTTGATTCCGGGGTGAAGTTGATCATATACTGTGATAAATTTCCAAAAGTAAAAAGACATGCTTTTAACTAAATATGGGGTCACTGAATCCGAATCAAGTCTCGAAAATCTTACAACTTGTTGATAAATCGATAAATTTTGGAATTGAAGTTTATGAATTGAAGGATAAAACACATTGAACGCCTAAATGTATGCAATATTCTTTGAAATTGACGACTTGTTCACGAAAAGAACATATTTTATCTCCGGAAATGATTTTTTATACTCAATTCAAGTTCGTAAATGAGTTCAGAAAATAAATCTGAAATTTATGAGACAGTTTATTTGAATGGTACATTTTTATGCGCTCTGTAAAACTCGATTGTTTGGAGAAGAACCCTTCAACAGTCCAAAAAACATTTCCTGAAAATCCTGTTTTTTCGTGGTATAATTATCTCCAATGTCAATTCAAATTTAGGAAATTCAAGAGCAGCTATCACGCAATGCGACATCACAGAAATTTTGAAAATTGAAATCTAATTATAGCTCTACTGGCAGACTATACATGTGGGTACGGAAATGATCAACTTCACCCCACTGATCAACTACACCCCGAATTACGGTACACAAATTTTTTTTTCAGTGATTATTTTTGGTAAAATAAATATTGAGTGTTTTCATGGAAAAATGGTCCCAAAGATGGTAATTGAATAGAAATATATTGATTTTAAGACAAAAAGGTTGAAAAGCCCGGGTGTTTTTTTTTTCTAAATATGTTTTATGTGCAATCCAAAATAATTATGTCTGCTTAAATATGCTTGTTGGGCATGCACAAGCAAATTTTTACTGAAAATGCTAGATATCATCACTATGAATTTTGGTTTTAAGATTGGAAACCTAAAGAGTCTCGTAGTTTTTTTTTTAGCAGCACACATTTTGAGTGCTTAATTTATATTTCTTCCCAAAAATGTTCACTGAACTATTTCAGTCAAATTTATATCAATGAAACTACATATCATCGCTTTGAATTTTGTTTTATAAGCAAACAGTTTCAAATAAAGAGTACTTTTTTTCGATAAAAAAATGCTTCTTCTTTTCTCCCTCAGCTTCGGTCGTGTCATGTTGTGTTTTACGAAATGTGTCTACGAAACCTTTCACTGCAGAAAACAATGAATGATTTTGTGGAATAAACGATCAGTTTCGTAATGGTAAACAATTCTCGATTACTTTTTCAAATGAACGTAGGTAACCTTCACACGGTTTGGAGACGAAAACATAATTAGGAAGTAATAAAACAAAAACTATATGATAAAATGATACCTACAGTGTTTATTTTTTCAATTACTTATTAATTAATTACATTATTGTACCAGTGCACTATGGTCTAGAAAGCAGATTTACGCATAAAGATGCATTTAGAGCTCAATATGAAATATATATCAATATGAAAAAAAAAAACGAAAGGTGAGAGTCACCTTTGGCAGAATCACGCAAAAATTGACAGCAGCTTTCATGCTCGCAGATTCAATGCTGAAAATGGTTTATTCTGTGCAAATATTAACAAATTATAATTATTATATTTACATACATTTTGGTGTTCACTCCGCACTACCAAAGTAACGGCCTCCAGAACTCTTCTCTTCTATTGAACACTACTGACTGTTCCTTTAAATCAGTGTTGCCAGTTTCACAAACAATTTCCGTCACAACAACCATCCTTTAGTTTTAGCATATACTAACCATTAGTGACATTGAATTGGTATTCTACCGATGTGTGCTGATGGCGTCCTGGTTTCAGCGAGAACTGCTCAGCACTGACGTTGATTAGGGAAATTTTCATTATCCAGTAGTGGTCCCGGCAAAGTTCTTCTTGCCATCAAATAGGCTATGGAAAATTGTCATGAAACTTCCCATACAAAATGGCAGTTCCATTGATTCTCCTTTTTGCGACTTTCCTGGTAAATATACTGAACTTTTTATACACACAAACACGTCAGTACCCTTCACGAAAAAAATTAGTGAAAGAATTTTCAAAATCTGGTAGCCCGTTCTCAAGCCATTTCGTGACATACAAACACCATTCCTTTTATATTTATACATATAGATATATAGATAACATAAGACCTGAACTTTTGCCCTAATTTGGGCCAAAATGGTTTGGAAGCACTTTTGCAAAATCTAATATACCACAAAGTATTCTTATGGCAGGCCAAGAAACGTCCTTATATAAGAATTGAATGATATGTTATTTTTATTTTGTTCCATGCAATAAAAGTTCCTTCGAATTTTTTTTTCAAAAAAAAAACAAAGATAACGGAATGATGCTGAAACATCATGGAATAATTAAAAAAAAGAAATGTTGAGAGATTCCGATTAGAATAGAGATTTACTTTTTTAAGTTAAATTATCAGATAAATTTTCTATTAATTAAGAATTCCTCCATACACTTTTTAGTGGGACTATGCATGATTTTTTTCCATGTTTATGTTTATAAATCCTCCGACGATTTTTCCAGGTTTCTGTTTTGGAGCGTCTTGCTGGGTAGTGCTTCGTGAAGCCCAAGCAGGACAGTTCGGTTTTGCGGCGTCCGATAGATTTTGCTCACGGTTTCGCGCGTGTTTTCGTCGCCGGAGATTTTTTTCCCCTGTTTTGGAGCGTCTTGCTGGGTAGGTATTTGGGAAGGCCCAAGCAAGACGGTTTGTTTTCGGACGCCAAGAAGTTTTGCTGTCAGTGTCAGTGTTGTGTTCAGTCGAGAATGGATTAAGAACTGGTGAGTTCGTTTCATGCTTATGATAATAATTTTTTTCTTGAAAGCGTAACTTTTATGTAATATTAAAACAAACTTTGTATGGTTCGTCGCTATAAGTGTCGGTATTATGCTTTTTTCTTATACAATTTCAATATACATATATTTTTTTCTTTTTGACATTATAAAAAATTATCTTTTGAATTGTTCGACATTGTGAATGTTGACGTATTTTTTTTAAAACTTCTACCATATCGAGACAAAATGCACAGTAATACTCATATGTAATTTTCAAACACACTATGTATGGTTCTTCACTACAAGTGTCGGCATTATTCCTGTTTCATATAATTAAAAATATATGCATGTAATTTTCAGTTTTCGTCATTAAAAAAACGTCTTTTAAATTGTTCGACATAATAGATGTTGAAGTATTTTTTAAATTTTCTACCAAAAACTTCTCGAGACAAAAACACAAAACTAGCTTTAAATATATTTCGTTTATTTCCCCCTTGTCCATGGATCGCATCAACGATCGGTGACTCCCAGATCTTTTCCTCCCTCACTAATAAACACCCTTCCCGTGGTGATTGTGGAGATGCAAAGGTATTCTCGGTCTATAGAAGCGACAATCATTACACCCTAACATTCCTTCCTCATCTCAACTTACCGTAAGGACTTGGCCGGCGCCGTTATTGATCAATAATATTAGATCCGATAAAATTTCACTTCGAGAGCAAGTGGAAACTCCCATCCCTTATTCATTTGGATCGTAGTGCAATTCTTACCATTTCCGATCAATCACGGAGTAGCAACCATTGACATGTACAGTCAGTCTATGCTATGCTATGCTATAAATCCTCCGAATATTTTACCAGAGATTTTTTCAGGAAATCTCACTTCACTTCCTTAACATTAACTCTGTTAGTAGTCTGCCTTAAATTAATGAGGACTTTGAGAAAGTCCTCTACTAGTCACTCCTATCATACTTCTTTCAGAAATTTCTAAAAGAATTCCTCCATCATTATTATCAGGATTTTTCTTGAGAAATGTCTTCATGGACGCCTTCATTGATTCTTCCAGGAATTTCTATTGGATATCTTCCTATTTTTCTCATGGTATTCTTCTCGTTATATCTAAATGGGTTATTCCTGAAATTTTTCAAAGAGTTCCTGTTTTAGGTCTTTCAAGAATTTCCCATGGATTTTATTAAGTATGACTCTGAAGATGTTTTTAATATATTTTTTTTTTTAAACTATTTTCCAGACTTACTTAAGGTGAAGTTAAATTGAAGCCATACTTCAAATTTACAAGAGCACAAATCTGGAGAACCGAGCACTCGTCAGAGCTGAAAACTTAATCGATTGGTCACCACCAGCTAGTGACCAATCGATTAAGTTTTCAGCTTAAACGAATGTTTGGTTCTCCAGATTTGTGCTTTTGAAAATTTGAGATTTGGCTTCGATTCATGTAACAGATTTTTAAAGGATTCCATCAGATCCTCTGTAAAAATCTCTTTGGGCACTTTAATGAGACAAACTTCAAAGATTCCTTCATTCTACAATAATTACAATCTAGATTTGTTAGTGATCTTTACAAATTATTACTTATTACTTAGGATCACTCCAGGATTGCCTCTTTCGCAGACTTGTTAGTTAAGCCGTACATAACTTCTTCACAGATACTTAAAGGAAAATATAAAGCCAAAATATTGACTAACAATGCATTAAAGAATCCCAAGGATAATCTCTGGGGAAATAAATGTAAGAATAATTTTAGGAGGAACTCTTCTTTGGTAAAATGATTGAAATGAATGCATCCTCATGAATTTAGTTCTAGGGATATTTTATACAAAATGCTCTGTAACTTATGAACAAACCATTGTACAAAGTTGGTATCTGTAGACAAAAAAGCTTATATTATCATTATCTATAATATTGCTGAAAACAGCTGCCTGGTTTGAGCATATTTGAAAAAAAAAATATATATTTTCACCTTGCAGTGCTGGGTAGATCACTTATATATTACCTTCGTAATCTAGCTTGGAATATCGTTCAATTCTCCTGAAGTCACCACCCTTGTAAAACCTTGTTTAGACATCGAAAACTGGAAACCATCGTCCGTTAAATCCCCTTTTTCCATTAGTACCTAAAAGACCAATCACGTATATTCAAATACATTTTATGTAGATATATTAGTTGTTTTCTAAAATACCATGGTTAATTTTACTATAGCATCTCTTATTTGTATAATATGCACACTCCGATTGCCCTCTCACAATTCCACAGCTCGTCACCTTCCTAAATTGGTACTCATCAATTATTCCCAGCTGTTGCAAATTGCACGGCACTCATCAATCACCCATAATCAGTTTCGAAGAATCGCTTCTCACTCCATTCCACATACCTGTACGATCAATAAATTCTACAGCACCACATACCATCGGGGCTGGTACCTTTGATTGGAATGTTTTGTACCGAGTAATGATCCCGAATTGAGACATGACTTTTGTTCACTTGCTGTATTCTTCTCCGTCGCGTCGTCGAACTGAGGAGGGATCCCAATAAGTAACGAAACGCTGCCACCCACCCCCAAAAAACTCACATCGCTTAAAGTGATTGGCTATGGGTGCACACCTTTTCCCATCCATGCATCATTAAGTGCTGAAGAGCTCCGAACGATTCGAGACTTACGTACCCTTACCCGAAAATGAAAAGTGGTTCTTTGTCACGGGTGTTCGCAGGAAAAATGTATTGGCTGTTTGTGTTCATACATTTTCCAGCTTCATTAGTGACACTCGAGTGCTTTCGACTGGAATTACTCAACGAATGTTTGCACCGAACGAGGTGCTGATGGTAAAGGTATTGTGTCGTTGTTGGAAGCTTTGGGTGCCAAAATGATTCGTCACATGTGCCAATTTCCTTCATACTTGGAAGTCTGGATGACTACAGCATAAATTTAACTAAAACACATCGCCACAAGACTATATTCAAATTGGTTATGGGATAAGTGTACACCTGGCCTGCTCAACCTGTTGACGGTGAGAATGTTATCCGTGAAAGACGTATCAAAAATTATTTGAGAATCCTCTTCAAGATTTTGTAAAGAGTAGTGTTTGATCCTTTGGTCGCGTTGCTTGCTCTTGCGAGGGCGAACGATGAACACTTGTTCGGCATACAATTCATTTATCGAATAATATCGCGAATCCGGTCAGGCGTGAATATATCAAGGATCGCATCATCAACTAAAGATGACTCCCAGATCCTTACCTTACCTTAGTGGGATAACCCAATATCCTTTCCATGACAACTATCGAGATGCAGAAGATTCTTCGGTCTCTAAAACCTATGGTTGTCTAACTAACATTCCTTCCCTTCCTCGATGACGGTAAGGACGTGGCCGGCGTCGACTTCTCAAGTTTGAGCTCTCGATTTGTGCACATTGAAGAATGGTAAGCTAATCCCAAGCCCCATTCACTAAATCCCTGTGCAGCTTCGATTGCTCTGGTCAATCATGGAGTAGCAACTACGAATTGTACGGTCATTTATGTTCATGCTCATGCTCCTCTTCAAGATTTTGTAAAAAAAAGTCTATTTTTTAATCATGTCAAGGATTCTACGTAAATAACTCCCAAGTGTTGGTGAAATTTATTTGAATACTATTTATTTTTATTTAGTGAAATAATATTCAAAAATGTAGTCTTTTGGCGATGAATTGTCCAACGTTGAAGGAAGTCATGGTATAAAAAATATTGTTTTAATTCTCAGAAGATTAACCTAATGTACTTGTTTTTCTTAAATTGAATTTGAAATTGATCTTCTTCAGTCAGATTTCTACACATAACACTACAGTGAAAAATGTAGACCGGTCTCGAAGTAATTCGAACAACTTTAATAGGCTGTAACAAAAAAAAACTCTCAAGTAAGTCGCACCAGTACAGCGCACTCCACTCTTCTCCATCATCCACGGGCACTTGAACCATTTATAATTTCCAAACAATAGAACGCAGAAATTAAAAGATAACATTCCCAAAGGGTTCTCTTGGCTCGCTTTTTCAGGGGTAGTCGCCGTCGCCATTATTGCCGTCCGTTGGCAAAAACAAGTGCACATAATAAGGCCACCCACCAAGATCAGTGCAGCAGTGTGCTTGCAGAATGCAACAACCAACACACTATGGGCCAGGAATCAAAATTTTGCGATAAAATTTCGATTCCTTTTTAAGCTTTCGTCCCTTCCATGGTTTGGAATTTGACGTTTTGGCTGTTGACGTTATGTCTTTCGAAGTATTGCCTAAAAATATTTTTTTCCATTTAAACAAATCTAAAAAGTGCAACGAAATCATGTATTAACTAATTATATTCAAATCACCAGTATGGAATCACACATGTAGTTAATAATGAGAAATTAATCACATAAAAAAATCAGTGCGCATCGTACCTTCGTGCTGTGCGTACACGAATTCTCTCTGCTCTTGGAAGTTTTCTTAAAAACTACCTAAAGCAATATAACAGTAGTTTTCAGTGCTACACAAACAGTACTTTTCAGTGCTAAAATTCAAAACGGTACTTTTCAGTGCTACTAAAACAGTACTTTTCAGTACTATTTTTTCTACTATTGATCCCTTTACGATCCTTGTTTGGACCCGTGCCTTCGATTTTTCGTTGGACCCGTTGGCGAAAGCTAGCGGTGGTAATCCTTCTTGGACACCGTCTAGGGAAAAAACCTCTCGAAAGTCACGTCTTTCTCGTTTATTAACTAAACATGGTATCAACAACTAACAAAAGGAAGGGTGAATCTCTGAATTCACTACTTCCTTCCAAAAAAGTGGGTTTTAAAACTGTCACTACACGTGGCAAGAATGGAAGAAAGGACGCTTCCCCGGAATGCGAACTTTCTTCCAATGGTGAAATGAATAATTGTTTCGAAATGAGCTATCAGTTCGATGCTCTAGACAAATTTTCCGAACACCAAATCGAAGCAGCCTCTAGCCCAGGCTCTTTGATTCAATTGAGGAAGCAAAGAGTGCCGCCTATCGTGGTCAGTTGTTCCGAATTTGGGGGATTTAGGCAGGAGATCTTGAACTCCATTAGGGGAATCAAGGTTTCCTTCCAAATCGCAAAGAAAGGAGACTGTCGCGTTTTGCTGGAAACTATTCAAGATCGTGAACTTCTTCTCAGACATCTTGAAGAGAAGAAGCACAAATTTTTTACTCATGACGACAAAACTGAACATTTGTTCAAAGTTGTCTTGAAAGGTCTCTCAAGTGACTATAAGTCACCTAAAGAGATCAAAAATGGAATAAATGATTTACTTGGATTTTCCACAGTCCAAGTAATCATTATGAAAAGGAGAACCCAATCTGGCATTGCTCGGAAAGGGCTTTCTCAAGAATATTATTTAGTTTACTTCAACAAAAAAGAACTAGGGTCGATGTACCAATAGCCGCATAGGTAAGAACAAAAATGCGTATAAAATCGAAAAATAATGCTAGCGTCATTATTTTTACATCATCTGATAGCTTTTTATCTTGGTTTTGTGGGAAAAATATAAAACCTACGAAAACTCAAATGTTTGTATTTATTATCGCGTGTGCCACTATAGGAATACATGTGCCTATAGTAGCACTATTTCTAATTTCTGTTCCTATAGTAGCACTAGCATCAAGGCGTCGGCAAAATACTTATCAAAACCGTATTTTTACAAAACTTTTATATTTTTCCTACAAAGTATGGATCTTAAGCTTTCGTTTGATGTAAAAAAGTTATTAATTCATCAATTATTTCGTATAATAAAAAATAGTTTCTCTCAGTAGTGCTACTATAGGAACAATAGGTTTAATAGAGGCGCAAAGGAGCTCAAATTTTAAGCAAAAATATTTTTTTCGATCATTTTTTGAGCAAAATCAAGATGTAAATCAATGGTACTTAGATAAATAGGTCCTGACCTTCATGTCAAAAAATGTTTTGAAAAGATTTATAGCAAAACGGCCGTGAAAAGTCACTAGTGCGACTATAGGGGACTGTCCACTAAGGGAACACCGACCCTAAATAATATTAAAGCTTTAGAAAAAGCTAAACTTATGTTCGATGTCCGTGTGACGTGGGAACCTTTTCAGAAACCTGGAGGAAATTACCAGAACCCCACACAGTGCCGTCGGTGCCAAAAGTGGGGTCATGGTACAAAAAATTGTCGCATGGATGCTAAATGCATGATTTGCGGAGGTTCTTCTCACGCTAAGGACGACTATCCTGTGTGCAAGGGCCCTCACATAGCTAACTTTTGGGAATGCCCTTCACGCAAAAGAGTCATTGAGGCTCGTGCCAGGCAAATGAAGGATAATATCCGTTACGATAACGGTCGTTTCCGGAATTTGCCTGGTAGAGTATCGAACAATGCTCATTTTTCAGTTAAAGATCGCTTGATCATGAATCATACCCATCAGGAAGATCATAATCATGCTTATTCACAAACAAATGTTAATCCGTCGGGTAGCCATTCGAATCTTTCAATTTCGAATGTATCTACCCACGGTAAATCTTTGCCGATATCGTAGCAGGAAATTTGAACTCCTCCCCTGTTCGCACCATAGGTACCCATTCTACTTGTTTCAAATTAAATGGAAAAAACCCTACCGCCACAGGTAACTCCGCTTCTTCGTCTACCGGAAATTCCAATGGGAAATCACATGACATGTCTGCCGCTGATTTTAATTTTCTAACTGAACAATTGAATCTAATGATTGATGCAATGTTCAAAGCCACCACTATGACTGAAGCAGTCCAAGTAGGCGTAAAATTTTCAAATCAAATTGTTATTGGATTACGTTTTTCCAATGGATCCAAATAATAATTTAAATATTTTAAATTGGAATGCTCGTTCTCTGAATGGTAAAGCGGATGAGCTGTTTAATTTTCTTACGGTTAATAACGTGCATATAGCAGTTATTACCGAAACGTATTTAAAACCTGGATCTAAACTCAAAAGAGATCCTAACTTTTTTGTTTATCGTAATGATCGACTTGATGGGGCATGTGGAGGAGTTGCAATCATCATTCATAGGCGTATAAAACATCAACTGTTTTCATCATTTGAAACTAAAGTTTTTGAAACTTTAGGTGTTTTTGTTGAAACACAGTTTGGTAAATATACTTTCATACCTGCCTATTTGCCTTTTCAATGCTCTGGACAGCAAGTTAATTTGCTCCAAACTGACTTGCGAAAATTGACTCGCAATAAGTCAAAATTTTTTGTCATTGGTGACTTTGATGCTAAACATCGGTCATGGAATAATTCTCAAAGTAATTCCAACGGCAGAATTTTATTTGATGAGTGCTCTTCAGGATATTTCTCAATTCAATACCCTGATAGCCCTACATGTTTTTCCTCTTCTAGAAATCCATCTACGATTGATTTGGTCTTAACCGACTCTAGTCATCTTTGTAGCCAACTGATTACTCATGCTGATTTTGATTCTGATCATGTCCCTGTTACATTTCAAATATCCCATGAAGCGATTCTCAATCCTATCAGCTCCACTTTCAATTATTTACGAGCCGACTGGAATATATATGAAACGTATGTTGACTCTGATCTTGATGTTAACATTTCTTTAGAAACTAAAATTGATATTGACAATGCTCTTGAAACTTTAACAAATTCCATTGTTGAAGCCAGGAACATTGCAATTCCAAAATGTGAAGTAAAATTTGTATCCATGATTATAGACGATGATCTTAAACTCTTGATCGGTCTTAAAAACGTGAGGAGAAGGCAATTTCAGCGCACTCGTGATCCTGCTATGAAAATTATATGGCAGGATTTGCAGAAAGAAATCAAGAAACGTTTTGCTCAGTTAAGAAACAAAAATTTTGAAAATAAAATTTCTCAATTGAACCCTGGCTCTATGCCCTTTTGGAAATTATCGAAAACCTTGAAAAAACCTCAGAAGCCAATACCGGCATTGAAAGAGGAAAACAAATTATTACTAACTAATTGCGAAAAAGCTCAAAAACTTGCTATGCAGTTTGAAAGTGCGCACAATTTTAATTTAGGACTTACTAGTCCAATTGAAAATCAAGTTACTCAGGAGTTCGAAAATATTCTCAACCAAGAGAACGTTTTCGAAAATGCCTGGGAGACTGATTTGGAAGAAGTGAGAACTATTATTAAAAAATTCAAAAATATGAAAGCTCCTGGCGATGATGAAATTTTCTACATCCTCATCAAGAAACTTCCAGAAAGTAGCTTATCATTTTTAGTTAATATATTTAACAAATGTTGTCAATTAGCATATTTTCCTGACAAATGGAAAAATGCTAAGGTTGTTCCAATTTTAAAGCCAGACAAAAATCCTGCAGAAGCTTCTAGCTATCGTCCAATCAGTTTGCTTTCCTCCATCAGTAAACATTTTGAAAAGGTTATTTTGAACAGAATGATGGCCCACATCAACGAAAATTCAATTTTTGCCAATGAACAGTTCGGATTCCGCCATGGACATTCGACCACTTATCAACTTTTACGTGTAACAAATTTGATCCGTTCCAACAAATCTGAAGGCTATTCTACTGGTCTTGCTCTTCTAGACATAGAAAAAGCATTCGACAGTGTTTGGCATGAAGGTTTGATCGTAAAATAAAAAAAAATCCAAAATACATTGTTAGAATAATTCAAAGTTATCTGTCAAATCGTACACTTCAGGTTAATTATCAGAACTCCAGGTCTGAAACACTCCCTGTAAGAGCTGGTATGCATCAAGGCAGCATTTTGTGACCAATATTATACAATATTTTCACATCTGACTTACCTGAGTTACCTCAGGATTGTCAAAAATCTTTGTTTGCGGATGACACAAGCCTCTCCGCCAAAAGACGAAGCCTGCGTGTCATATGTAGTCGATTGCAAAAAAAAAAATGGATATTTTTCTTCATATTTGCAAAAATAGAAGATTTCGCCTAATGCATTCAAAACTCAACTAATAATATTCCCACATAAACCAAAAGCCCTTTATTTGAAACCTTCAAGTAGACATGTTGTCACGATGAGAGGGGTTCCAATAAATTGGTCAGATGAAGTTAAGTATCTAGGGCTCATGCTAGATAAGAATTTAACTTTCAAAAATCACATTGAGGGCATTCAAGCCAAATGTAACAAATATGTAAAATGTCTCTATCCCCTTATTAATAGAAAATCAAAACTTTGTCTTAAGAACAAGCTTTTGATATTCAAACAAATTTCCAGGCCAGCCATGTTGTATGCTGTACCAATATGGACTAGCTGTTGTAATACCAGGAAGAAAGCTCTGCAGAGAATTCAAAATAAAATTTTTAAAATGATTCTGAGGCTTCCTTCCTGGTATAGTACCAATGAGTTACATAGAATATCCAATGTTGAAACATGTCATGTTGGAACAACATGTCATGTTGGAACAAATGTCAAATAAAATAATCAATAATTTCAGGCAAAAATCGTTACAATCTTCTATTGCCACGATTAATGCGTTATATGTTTAGGGTAAGTTAGGTTAAGTATATTCAAAGCGTTTTTTTTTTCTCTTATAAGCAGGTGAAATCAACTCACCTGTAAAAAATCTGAACTGCTACGGCAAATGAAATGTAATATGTTATTAACAAAATGTTAATAAAATCTTAGATTTTGTTTTACCAAATTAGGATGATAGTGTTGTCTTATAACACAAAACACCTAGATATAAGAAATAATGAATGTAATGTTTGGAATGATACTAATAAAGAAATTAAAAAAAAATCACATAAAAAAGGTTTTCGGACTTTTGTCGTGAAACATTGGTTTCTGGTCCACAGTGCAACAGTGCAATAATGACGATGACGACGAAAATGATGACGATGGACCCGAGTTGAGCTAACTAGGATCAGGCGAAAAACTTGGTTCGCCTTAAATTTAATTTTGCATAACTCTATCAAGAATGGATTTTACAGTTTTTTTTGCTCTACTTCTTCGAATAGCGCTGCAACAGATACTTTACGATGGCTAAAGCAACTGGGTTTGTTATGAAGAAAGAACCCACCAGCGAATGGAATAGTTGTAATTTGTGAAATGATTTTGTTTTCATCAGACAGTTTTGAATAGTGAAAGTGTGCAGTTTCGGGAATGATGGCGAAGAAATTTTAGTGTTTTCTAATTAAATTTGTTAATTTGGGTTTCAGCTAAATAACTGCGGTCCAGTTCCTATGATAATCGTTGGCACGGCATGGGCAAGCCTTGTTGTGACAACTGTAGTGATGTAAAGGTTATACCGGTCTCTAGTAGCAATGGTTGACCAACTAACATATGTACCTCTCCTTTCCCGATGACCGTAAGAACGTGTTATTGATTTTTTTATGTTCTCAGTTTTACGGTCATCAATGCTCGTGTTTTAAGGAAACTCTGTACACATTACTACTGTGAATACTATGAAGAGATATAAGATACGAAGCAAAGTATCAAAGTATGAGTCTTCGTATTTCACGACTAACGACATTAGCAGCCGTCAGCAAGGTTAGGCAAACTCAGAAGCCAGCTCGAAAGTATTTCCGTTTATCGTAACATTGCTTCCCAGGCTAAGCGTTCGATATTGTATAGTGGCATGCACTTTTTCATCAGTCCTTTCCTTGTGTTTCAGGCGGACTTATATGTATAATTTAGTATGTTGGGTTGACGAAGTCCACATCATCCGCAAAGCAAGCAAATTGACTAGATCTGTTAAATGTTGATCCTTAAAGTAAATACCAGCTCTTCATATAACGCCTTATTGCGCAATGTTCCTATTGATAGTGACAAGATTCGAACAAGTTGGAGTTACCATGATGAATGATCACTCTGGTTCATCTAGCCACCGACACAACTAAGGAATGACCACCGAAGATACCCGTGTTGTGGAACATCTCAGATTTTATGCCAAAACATTTACATTTTTCATTTACCGTCCCCAAATGATCGAGTTTGTTTGGGTGGTTTTGATTCTCTTCCAGGTCGGTGAGTAGGTGAGTTAACGATCAACGCTCCATCATCGTAATCATCACCATCATCATCGAAACTTCAAAAGCAGATTTTCTGTTCAAAACTAAAAATTATTCGATAAAAATGTGTTCACTGTGTTTCGATTGGAGAATAGAATACAGTGAACACATTTTTTTGTAAATTTTATTGATTTTGAACGAAAAAACTGCTTTTGAAAATCCCGAAATCAATGACGGATCCTGCCCCCTTAAGAGAGTTTGCCAATGATGAGAACTACTCTCAAGTGAGAAGTTAGTGGTACGGGTGGTCTCTACCGGTTCTCTGAGCGTTATGTTCTGTTATGTTGTGATAATAGGGTTTTCCCGTTTGCCCGTTTTAGTTCGTAGCCAGCTGGAACGATCCATAAATCCTTTCTAGGAAATTAAATGGATTCGCCCTCAGGGAAGTCTTCCTAGTAGAGTGGCGCTTAAGCCACGTGTTTATGAATCGGATCACCCTGTTGGCGACAACTTTCCTTATATGCTTTAGTTTATTCAAGAGCATAAAGTTGTTGAATAAAACGAATGTCATCTTACCTAATCCTTGGTTTCGGACTTACTATACCAAACGACCATTATGCCAAATGACCTACCACCATTGAATGTCTAGTTCTGGTATAAAAATTTGGGTTGTAATGCGGATCGCAGAATTTCTGTGCGAATTCTGGTATTCTAATGTTGATACTAAGATTCTAGTAAGGATCTTGGAACTCTCATGAAAATGCTGGTATTTTAGTGTGGATCCTTTGATTTTAGTATGGATTCTGGGATTGTAGTATAGATCGAAGAATTCAAGTGAAGATCATGGGATGGTAGTATGGATCTTGGGATAACAGTGTGGATCCCAGAACTCCAGCGTGGCTTCTGGTATTCCAGTGTGGATCCCTTTATTTCAGAGTGAATTTGGGTATTGTAGTATGGATCGTAGGATTGCAGAATGGATCTTAGGACTATGATGTGGATCATAAGGTAACAGTGTGAATCTTGGTATTCCAGTTTGGATCTTTGGATTCCAGTTTGAATATGAGGATTCCAGTATGAATCATAGTACTTCAGTATGGATCCTTAGATGTTCGTGTTGATCCTGGTATTCCAGTGTAGATTCTGGGATTACAGTGTAAATTCTCGTGTTTCAGTGTAAAACCTGGTATTCCAATGTGGACTCCAGTGTAGACCCTTGGATTCTAGTGTTTATACTGATATTCGAGTTTGGCTTCTAAGATTTTAGTATGGATGCTGGGTATAAGTGTGGATTCTGAGATTCCAGAGTGCATATCAGGATTCCAGTATGAATTCTTAGATTGTAGCGTAGACCGTGAAATTCCACTATGGGTCCTCGGATTTTAGATCGGTTCCTAGGATTCTTGTATGAGTTCTGGTATTCCAGTGTGAATTCTGGGATTTCGGTGTGGATCCTCGTGTTCTAGTACTATAGTGTGAATCCTGGTATTGTAGTGTGAACTCTAGAATTTCAGTATTGATCCTTGCATTTCAGATGTTGAGCTTCCAGTGTGGACGCTGGAATTCCCGAGTGGAACCTGGGACTCTAGTGTGGAACCTTAGCTTCCATTTCAGTATTCCAGTGTGGATCATAGAAAGCCAATTCTGGGATTACACTGTGAATGCTTGTGAATGCTGTGAAAGGTTTGTTGTATTTCAGTGAGGACTCTGGGACTGTAGTGTGGATTGTAATCAGACATCATGTATACGCGCTTCACATCAAGAGCTTGAGATCAGCTTGCCATGAGCGCACAAAAATAACCGCGCGCTTGAGCACGTGCTATGGTGAGACACATTTTTTTAGATCTCATGTAGCAATGTACTAGCTCAAACGATCACATCTGCACTGGCTCATGCGCCGTCTCATGAGAAAATCTCAATGTGACAGTGCATTTGAGCCTCGCAGGAGAAGGTTTCAGAAGCAAGGAAAAGGGATTAAACTATGGATCAAACTGCCCGTAGGCAGTTTCAAAGGACTAACGTGATTCAACGCGGTTAAGATTCTAGAATCTGAATTGAAAAACTTGGGCTGGCCACCGCAGAAGCATAGGCATAGACCAAATTCGTATGCTTCCGTGGGGTCATTGTACTAGGCAAACATAACTGCATGAAAGTACTCCTAGTAAGCGCATGTGACGAGTCTCACGAGATGTCTCATGTGACTCGCTCACTAGGATATATTTTGTACGTATCTGCATCTCGTGTCTCACATAATCTGTGAGCTGCGATATGGAATATCGCATGGCACACTAGCTCATTCAGGTATTACAATTTGTAATATGTCAATGTGGATTATGAGATTCCAGTTTGGATCCTAGGATTGCAGTGTGGATATTGGGATCACAGGGTGAATTCAGGTATTCCCGTTTGTATCCTGGAAGCGTAACGTGGGTCGTAGAAATTCAGTGTGGATCCTGCGATTTGACTGAGGATCATGATATTTCAAAGTGGGCCTTTAGGATTCCAGTGTGGATCTTGGAACTCCAGTGTGGATCTTGCAATTTCAGCATGGACCATGGGATCGGAACATGGATCATTGGTTTCCAAGGTAAATCCTGTTATTCCAGTGTGAATCCTAAGATTCCGGTATGAATTCTTGGTTCCCAGTATGTATCCTGTAATTCCAGTGTGAATCATGGATTTCCAGTGTGGATCCTAGGATTTCAGTGTCAATATTGAGATACCAGTGCGGATTTTGAGTTTCCAGTGTGGATCATTGGATTCCAGTGTAGATCCAGGGATAACGGTATGGATCTTGGATTTCTATTATGAATCCTGGGATTCCAGTAAGGATTCTTGAATTCAAGTGAGGATTCTGGCATTCCGGTGGGAAATGGATAAATAGTAATCCTAGGATTCCTGTGAGAATCCTGAGCTTTTAATGGCAATACTGTGAGAATCCTATGGGAGTTATGTTGAAATACTGTGCAAATGATGCGGATATAGTGGGCAAATCGTTTGAAAATACATTAGGAATATTTCAGGGATCCTGGGATTTTTGTAAATGTAAGATCATATCATCTCATAAGAATCACTTGAGAATTCTCTGGGAACTTTGTGCGAAATGGATATCTTTTGAGGAATAGTACAACACTTCTAAACGACTGACGCTGCCAGCCGCACGGCTACAAAGCCCATCTACTACGAATAATCTTTAAATGATTTGGCATTATGAAAGTCGACGTACCTCTTTAACCTTCCATCATTATCTATTCACCGCCAGACAAAAATGTTTTTAAAATATCTAGGGCAAAGGTAACGATCCAATTATAAGAAGGAATAATACGAAATACTTTCCGTGGTGATTGTGGTGATGCAGAGGTATTCTCGGTCTCTAAGAGCAACACTCATTATACCTTAACACACCTTCCCCATTCAACTGACTGTGAAGACATGGTCGGCCCCATTGTTGGTCAATAATATGAGAGCTGCTAAAATGTGCACCTCGAGTGTAAGCGGAAAGTCCCATCTCTCATTCATTTGGATCGAAGTGCAAATATTACCAGTTCCGATCATTCACGAAGTAGCAACCATTGAATGTACAGTCATTCTATGCTATGCTATTTGTTGAGCCTAGTGTCAATCACGATTTGCAGCTATGATGCACAAATAAATCTTGCACATGTAGTAACTCATAAAATACAGCCAAAATTTGAAAGACTTTCTGTTTCCCTGCAATTAAAAAGTAGTCGTGTCGATTGAATTTCCGGTCGACTCAATTTACAAAATAAACCCCGAAGGCTCAAGAAAAACATGACAATGCCAGCACGGTGCGTTCCCTTTACCTCTTGTTGATGTTTCCGAGTGGAAAATTGGATAAATGTTGCAAACAGTTCATTCCGGTTGGTCTATTAGCCATTAATGTTGCAAACACACTTTCCCGGCATCTCGTTGGGTATTACAGGCCACTCGAACAAAGCGCGATTCATTACACACACGAACTGCATCGATGGAGTTCTGCTGTAGTGTTGGCTGGCTTGTCCAGTTGCACGCACTTTTTAAATCCATTATTTAACCAAACTTCCGACCCGATGATTCCTTTCATCGGTTCTGCCGCACAGCACAGGCCAAGCGTCGAAAGCTTTCCAATCCAAGCATTGTTTTTATTTAATTTTGCCACATTGTTTTCGCGGTCCCCGGCTCTCCTCCGCTGGTTACAACGTGCAACACTCAGCGCAACGTCACCCTAATAAAAATATTATAGAAATACAATATGGTTTACTGTAACAATTTAATATTTTCCAAAAGGTAATGTTATTTTTCGAATTCACTTGCCATCGATTTTATCGTTCAAGTCATTGAATTAATTGTAAATGTCACGTGTCAATGTACAAATCGAAATTGGAAATGCGAAAAGAAACCACACTCTTAAAAATAATGAAAATCACTCCGGACGCAATCAACATTATGACTAAATGACACATGATGTAAGTTATGAAATGACGTAAAAATGTGTTCTGAAAGATGTATTGAAATAAATATGTAATTTTACATGATGAAGGATATGAAAACGATGCCGCTAAGATTGACAACTCCCGAATCAGACACCATCGTATTTAAAATGTGACACAAATTCACGTCATTTGGCTGGCTTCTTTTATGTGCATCCAAAAGACGTAAAATCGCATGATTTTTTCGGAGTGTGTATGTTATCCGGTGGGGATCGAACCCACGACTCTCTGTTCGTTAGATAAGTGCTTCAACTCAGACTTGAGAGACCCCGACGCTGAGACCGAACATGTGGACATGAAAGCGAGAGAGATGTTATTTTTAGATATCGGCTTCGTGACCAACGCTACCTACCGATCACTTACCGCTCAGAAAATTCAGAGCGTGGTCGTAGTCCGACGAGATCGGATCTGGGCCGATCAATTACGGTAGACAAAAGTCGTGTTTGATTGATCATGTCGAAGCGCTTGTTCGTCGGACTGACAATACAGCCATCTCGGTATTCTACGGTCATCAACATCCGTTTACCTCGGTACGCCGTCACTGCTGACGCCGAGAAAATGTTCCGTCAGATCTGGGTACACCCAGATGACCGGAAGTATCAACAGATATTGTACCGGAAATATCCAACAAAACCACTTCGCATCTACCAGCTGAAAACCGTTACGTACGCACTCGCTAGCCCACCTCATCATGCTAGTCGTGTACTCAACCAGTTTTCCATTGACCAAGGAGAACGCTATCCGTTGGCGGTTCTAGTCATTGAGAAGGGAACATACGTAGATGATGTACTCACCGGCGACGACGATGAAGTCAAGCTCGCCGAAACGTATCGGCAATTAATGGAGATAAGCCGGTTTTGTTCTTCGAAAATGGGCAACCAACAACAACACTGTTGTCACCAGCGTTGGTTCTCAGCTGTGGGAAACAAAGCCAGAACTGGAAGACCTCGCAGCCAAATGCAGATGGGACTGACTTGCGATTCACGGCAGTGTAGTGATGAAAGCCAAAGTGTTAGGTCAAGTACTTTAGGCAGAATACTGGCCGTGGATAACACACCGCTTGGTGGACGACCTACCGATCGAAGCTCAACCAACGACAGGCACTCTCCGTGCCGTGCAGAGTCGTGCAAAACCGCAATTATAGTTTGCACTGTTTCTGCGACGCATATGGATGCTGCATCTACGTCGTTTCTCGTGATAAATTTGAACAGCTCTACAGTCTATTGACTGTCAAGTCTCGTGTTGCTCCACTGCGTGGACAATCCATCTCTCGTCTGGAGCTATGCGCCGCTCTTCTCGGCAGTTAACATGCTGACAACCTTCGACATACAACAGATTTTGTAGAACCTCCAACGTTTTGGGTGGATTCTACCATCGTTCTTCACTGGATAAAATCTTAGTCCAATGTATGGATTGTTTTCGTGTCGACCGGATTTCGCGAGGAATGATGGCAAGTCATATTTCAAAGCACGATTTGTGGTGACATGGTCCGAGTTTTTTCAAAGATTCCGTTTACAATTGGGCGGAGTGTGTAGTTTTGCCGCCCACCATTGTGAAATTATAGCAAGAAGCAGGCCCAGTAGCTCTGCATAACGCCACCGAGGACTCAACACTGTTTGATCGTTATGCGGACCTTGCCAAACTGATTCCCATCGTGGCTCATTGCTAACGATTTTTCATCAACACAAAGCTCCGAGGGCAGGAGCGAACGCACTGTTGGCTCACCTACACCAGAGGAAGGTAAACATGTGCTCGAGGATCTTGATAAGACAGGTTCAGCTAGCATCTTTTCCAGCTGAAGTTCGGCAGTACAGCCGCAGTCAAGCTAACCTTTCAGCTGCAGCAATACCCACGTCGAAATCATCACTCAAAGATCTACAATTGTTCATGCACAAGTTTGGACTGTTAAGGCTTTTTGGAAGATTATCGAACATGAGAGCACCCTTTGGCACTCGCTTTCCTCCCAGCTGATCACCAGCTCAGTTGGCTCAGATCATGCCACACCCGAACACTTCACAGCGGTCCAACCCTTACACTCGCCACTATTCGCCAGCGGTTTTGGCGAGTTCGGGATCTTCGGCTAGCCCGTAAGGTGGTACGTCAATGCGTAACCTATTCCCGGTGTCAACCACGACTAGCTCAGCAGATGATGGCACCTCTTCCCTCGGTCCGGGTATCGCCAACTAGACCTTTCATACACTTTGGGATGGATTACTGTGGGTCGTTTCTCATACGTCCGTTAAGTGGTCGGGGCGCGTCGGTTAAAGTTTACGTCGGGTTACTCGTGGTAAAGGCCGTGCATCTCGAAGTAGTCGCAGATCTGTCGTCCGCCACCTGCATAAATGTCCTTAACCCATTAACGCCCGAATTATTTCACATTTATAGTAATCACCTGATTCTTTCTGGAGTATCGCATTATGATAAGAGAATACTTAAACCGTCATTCAAATGGAAATCTACGGTCACATTTTGTCACAGTACACAGTGGGTCATATGTACGCAAAATATTGAAAAAAATTAAAATACTTGATTATTTTTGCAAATGTTTGAAGGTGGTATGGTGCATTAAAAAGTGACAAGATATTATGACAAACATTATGTAAACGGTAAGAACATGATACCATAAGTATAAATAACAAAACGAGGCTTAATTGAAAACTACACCACAGAATGATGCTGAATGTGACACGCGTACGAAACACACACACACGATCACATATACGTACATGCACAACACAAACTCGTTTGTACATACAAACATGCATACATTCATACACATATAGCCGCAGTAGTCGCATTTTCCTCCTTTATTTTACGCCAGGCTCGTTTGTATCAAATGGTTACGGGGTACACACTTATACAAATTTCCACGAATATGATATTTTTTGTCGTAATAAAAACCACTCAGGATTTAGCAGAATTCCCAACAATTACATATTGTTTTTACAGAAATCCTGAAGGCTTCGCACAGAATTCCAACAGGATTCCCTCAGGATTCTCGAAGAATATCACAAAATCCACATTGCATTAATTCCAGGATGCTGAATTCTCTTAATGTTGATAATTCCCGCAGTATTTCTACACAATACCCAAATAATTCTTACAATTGGGTCCTAAAATTTTTGATGAAATCTTGTTTTTATTAAACAACACGAAAGAGCATGTCACTCTACCTACTTTAGCAATTTTTCCCGCTCAAATCATGGCTATACCATGTTTAAACTTTAATTTAAAAATTTGGTCCATAAATGAACCTTGACACTTTTGATCATGTTTGACGTTCGCTTAGTCGACAAAAACACCACAGGGGTTTTAATTCGACCACTGGGGTTGTTCCTATCTGACATTTTGTAAAGGACACGGAAAACAAAATACACCCAAAATTTGAGTTTAAGCCAAAGGATGTGACAAAATTTAAAAAAATGTTTTTTGGGCTTAAACCAACGGAAAACATTAGAAAATTGAGTAAACATGTGTTTTTGGCCTAAACTTAAGCGTTTGGCACTAAAATAGGGACAGGGCTTTAGGACCCTATTGACTCTTACCAATAAGACCAATCCAAATTCCCAAAGTATTTCTACGTGATTCTCTCAGGAATACTAACTGTTTGCCATATAACTATAAGACAAGATTTCAACAGGCCATCACAAGAATCTCAGCATTCTCGTTAGATTCCCAATGTTTTTGCTCACTATTTTCGCAATTTTTTTTACAAAATTTGCACAGACTGCATAACTTCAACAGGATTCCCTCAGTATATCCTTGGGTTACCATTTAACAATTCCTACTGGAATGCCAGAATCCTCACTGGAATGCAAGCATCTGCACTAGTATCCCAAAATCCACACTAGAAATCCATGATCTATGCTTGAATCCAAAGATTTACGCTGGAATTTAAGAATCTACACTGGAAACTCAAACTCTTCACTGGTATCAATCAATGAAACCCTAGGATCCACATCTGAAATCCATACTGGAATATCCCAGGATCCCCAGTGAATTTCAAAGATCTACACTGAAAATGCATTATCTTCATTGGTGTTCAAATATCCACACTGAAATCCTAAAATCCACATTGAAATCCCAGCATTCACATTGGAAACCAAGGACCCATGTTCTAATCCTGCGGTTCACACTAAAATTGCAAGGTCCATCAATCCTGAAAACCCAAGGTCCCTACTGAAATCTCAGGTTTCACATTGAATTTACACGACCTATGCTACAATCCCAGGATCTAAACTGGAATTCACGGATTCAATTCCAGGAATTTCAATATCCACAATGGAATACCATGATTCGGAACAACAGTCCCAAGATATACACAAAAATATAACAAACCTAGTGGAATTCTAATATCCACATTAGAAACCAGGGATCCACAATGCAGCAACACAATCTACACTAGAATCCTATGATTCACACTGAAACACTTGGAATCAGACTAGAACACCAGGATCCACATTGTAATTCCAGGATCCACACTGGATTCCAAGAATCAACACTAAATTCCTAGAATCCACACTGGGTTTCGCAAAATCCACACTGGATTCCCAGAATCCACATTGTATTCCCAGAATTTATACTGGATTTCAAGAATCCACACTGGATTCCCAGAATCCACACTGGATTCCCAGAATCCACATTGTATTCCCAAAATCTATACTGGATTTCAAGAATCCACACTGGATTCCTAGAATCCACACTGGATTCCTAGAATCCACACTGGATTCCCAGAATCCACACTGGATTCCCAGAATCCACACTGGATTCCCAGAATCCACACTGGATTCCCAGAATCCACACTGGATTCCCAGAATCCACACTGGATTCCCAGAATCCACACTGGATTCCCAGAATCCACACTGGATTCCCAGAATCCACACTGGATTCCCAGAATCCACACTGGATTCCCAGAATCCACACTGGATTCCCAGAATCCACACTGGATTCCCAGAATCCACACTGGATTCCCAGGAATCCACACTGGATTCCCAGAATCCACACTGATTCCCAGAATCCACACTGGATTCCCAGAATCCACACTAGATTCCCAGAATCCACACTGGATTCCCAGAATCCACACTGGATTCCCAGAATCCACACTGGATTCCCAGAATCCAAACTGGATTCCCAGAATCCACACTGGATTCCCAGAATCCACACTGGATTCCCAGAATCCACACTGGATTCCCAGAATCCACACTGGATTCCCAGAATCCACACTGGATTCCCAGAATCCACACTGGATTCCCAGAATCCACACTGGATTCCCAGAATCCACACTGGATTCCCAGAATCCACACTGGATTCCCAGAATCCACACTGGATTCCCAGAATCCATACTGGATTCCCAGAATCCACACTGGATTCCCAGAATCCACACTGGATTCCCAGAATCCACACTGGATTCCCAGAATCCACACTGGATTCCCAGAATCCACACTGGATTCCCAGAATCCACACTGGATTCCCAGAATCCACACTGGATTCCCAGAATCCACACTGGATTCCCAGAATCCACACTGGATTCCCAGAATCCACACTGGATTCCCAGAATCCACACTGGATTCCCAGAATCCACACTGGATTCCCAGAATCCACACTGGATTCCCAGAATCCACACTGGATTCCCAGAATCCACACTGGATTCCCAGAATCCACACTGGATTCCCAGAATCCACACTGGATTCCCAGAATCCACACTGGATTCCCAGAATCCACACGGGATTCCCAGAATCCACACGGGATTCCCAGAATCCACACGGGATTCCCAGAATCCACACGGGATTCCCAGAATCCACACGGGATTCCCAGAATCCACACGGGATTCCCAGAATCCACACGGGATTCCCAGAATCCACACGGGATTCCCAGAATCCACACGGGATTCCCAGAATCCACACGGGATTCCCAGAATCCACACGGGATTCCCAGAATCCACACGGGATTCCCAGAATCCACACGGGATTCCCAGAATCCACACGGGATTCCCAGAATCCACACGGGATTCCCAGAATCCACACGGGATTCCCAGAATCCACACGGGATTCCCAGAATCCACACGGGATTCCCAGAATCCACACGGGATTCCCAGAATCCACACGGGATTCCCAGAATCCACACGGGATTCCCAGAATCCACACGGGATTCCCAGAATCCACACGGGATTCCCAGAATCCACACGGGATTCCCAGAATCCACACGGGATTCCCAGAATCCACACGGGATTCCCAGAATCCACACGGGATTCCCAGAATCCACACGGGATTCCCAGAATCCACACGGGATTCCCAGAATCCACACTGGATTCCTAGAATCCACACTGGATTCCTAGAATCCACACTGGATTCCCAGAATCCACACTGGATTCCCAGAATCCACACTGGATTCCCAGAATCCACACGGGATTCCCAGAATCCACACGGGATTCCCAGAATCCACACGGGATTCCCAGAATCCACACGGGATTCCCAGAATCCACACGGGATTCCCAGAATCCACACGGGATTCCCAGAATCCACACGGGATTCCCAGAATCCACACGGGATTCCCAGAATCCACACGGGATTCCCAGAATCCACACGGGATTCCCAGAATCCACACGGGATTCCCAGAATCCACACGGGATTCCCAGAATCCACACGGGATTCCCAGAATCCACACGGGATTCCCAGAATCCACACGGGATTCCCAGAATCCACACGGGATTCCCAGAATCCACATGGGATTCCCAGAATCCACATGGGATTCCCAGAATCCACATGGGATTCCCAGAATCCACACGGGATTCCCAGAATCCACACGGGATTCCCAGAATCCACACGGGATTCCCAGAATCCACACGGGATTCCCAGAATCCACACGGGATTCCCAGAATCCACACGGGATTCCCAGAATCCACACGGGATTCCCAGAATCCACACGGGATTCCCAGAATCCACACGGGATTCCCAGAATCCACACGGGATTCCCAGAATCCACACGGGATTCCCAGAATCCACACGGGATTCCCAGAATCCACACGGGATTCCCAGAATCCACATGGGATTCCCAGAATCCACACGGGATTCCCAGAATCCACACGGGATTCCCAGAATCCACACGGGATTCCCAGAATCCACACGGGATTCCCAGAATCCACACGGGATTCCCAGAATCCACACGGGATTCCCAGAATCCACACGGGATTCCCAGAATCTACACTACAATCTTAGCGTCCACACTGAAACCCTACGATCCACACTATAACTCCAGGATTCACACTGGAATCCCAGGATTCTGCACTGGAAACCCTGGATCCACATTGGCATCCCAGGATATATTCTGAAATCTCAGAATTTACTCTGGAATCCCGGAATCCACACTGACTTCCGGCACAGGAACCATTCTATAATTGTTCAGGAATCTCTGATTTGCAAACCACGCTTATGGTAGTATAAGACGAGCGTAGTGATGCCGACAAGAGCTGGTGACAAAACAGAAATGTTTCATGCTGATAGCGCAACCTAGAGGAAGAAATATGAATTAAAAAACCTGTCATTAGACTACCCATAATGTCTTTCACAACTTTGTCAAAGATACCAACCATCCATTTTGTCTAAAAAATTAACTGTATTCAGAAATGTTACTGATCTCAAAATAGATCACTGGGCGTTAATGGGTTAAGCGCTTCGTGGCACGTCGTGGTCGGTAACTCGAGAACTTCGTACGATGTGGGAAGAATTTCGTCATCAATTCCAATCAGAGGATTGGAACAACTTCTGTCAGGAGGGTGGAATCAAGCTTCGTTTCATCCCGGCGCGTTCTCCGCACTTCGGCGGTACTCGGAAGCTGGAATAAAGTCTTTCAACCACCATTTCCGATGCATCATGGGCAACTGCTCATTTATCGTGGACCAGCTGCAGACCGTCGTTGTTCTCCATTCTTGCCCTCTTTCTCCGTTTTCAGATTCTCCAGACGACTAATCTGCTCTGACACCTGGGCATTTTCTTGTTGGTGAACCTCTCGTGGCAAACCCTGAACCCCTGACCTCGTGAAGTCAATTGTCGAAACAGTGATTGGAAAGGATCGAAGAGTCCGGTTGGTCCCGATCAGGACTACCTCTGGACAATATAAACGAGCGGTTACTGAAATCGCTATCTTACCGATAGCACCAGACAATGACAACTCGTAAGACGACAACGTTGTAGTCAGTACCTGATTCGGAACCTACACTCTTAAAAATAATGAAAATTACTCTGGACGTAATTCTGGTTATGACTGAATGACACATGATGTAAGTGATGGAACAACACAAAAACGTGTCCTTGAAGACGTGTTGAGCAAAAAATGTAATTTTACATGTTAAAAGACACGAAAGTGATGGAACTGTGATCGACATTTCCCGAATCAGATACTAATGTATTTGAATTTGGACACAAACTAACGTCATTCGGCTCGCTTCTTTTATGTGCATCCCAAAAGACGTAAATCACATTATTTTTTGGTACTGTGTAAGTAGATTATGGTTGAATCAGACGGCTGCGCCGCCGTTGCATGTTAATTATAAAAGTGTGATGAGTCGGTCGGTCAGTACCAATTTAGTGTTCCTTTCGTTCGTTGCTTGCACCATCGTTTTTTCCTCCGTAAAGGCTGCTCCGTAGTGATCATATCACAGGCCGTGAACCCATTTCAGCATTGTATTTTTTGTGCAATTAGCTGGTGGTGACCAATTGATTAAGTTTTCGTTCAAACGGGTGTTCGGTTCTCCAGATTTGTGCTCCTGAAAATTTGAAGTTTGGCTTTGATTTATCTTCACCTTAATATAATAAGCACGAATCGTATTGTTTCAAATTGGAGCTTCGGTCAGTAAACTATTTTTTTTTTTACATGCATTTATATCTAGGGTTAAACATCCTTTCATGAAGAGATTTAACTAGACGTTACGAAGCTGAATTTTTAGGAAATTATATATAATTATTCAAACATAATTCCAAACTTACATTTCAAAATTGTGCATGAGTCGTTTCACTTTTGTTCGACCTACGACCTACGACCTACCTACCCCTTTAATTTTTGTTTCGTAATTTATCGACGGCGAAATTTTTACATTTGCCTATCACGTACCAAGCACGAAGCTAACTATATACCCTATAAAATCGAAAAAAATCAACCCTTAAAGTACATAGCATATGTGGAATTCGACCTAAAAAAGTGGTATCCACTTTAATATTTGCATGCTGGTATAAGGACATCGAAATGTCAAAAGAGTTATACCACCAATACATCAATAGTCATTGTGTTCATTGATCAAAAGATAACATATATCCAGAGTAGTAACGAAAGGAACTGACATAACTGTTTTTGGTACAACTTAAGAATTAGATTTACTCCACTCATATCCGAGATAATTGAGTCAATGTAGGGGTGATCGGAGCGCTATGGGCCGCTCAAGGAAAACCGTCATGGAATGCATAGAAAAACTGCAAATTATTTCAGGAACTTTTTGGAAAACCATGTTTTTCTACATGGTCACCAACCATATGGGGCATTATGAGCCACCTCATTCATTCGAATGATTTTTATTTAAAACAGTATAGAGAAGAGTTAGTGGTGAAGAGTACATTATTGGAAAGGAAATTGTATTAGCTTTACAATACATAATACATAGTAAACAGACCATGCTATACTAGTACTAATTTGCGATACTTGGTTCAACGTATTTTTTAGCAAAGTGTTCCACTTGTAATGGTGCATAAAGATGACTATGCAGTAAGAAATAATCTGGTTTATTTGGGCAATGCATCTTTATTACAAAACATTGTTTGTTTTGCTCAAATTTATGTGGCTCATTTTGCCCCACCCCTTCATCTTGAAAATAATATATTGTTTTTCAATAATTTTGTTTATGAACAAATCTTATTTCGCTCACGAACTATTCATTATGATCAAAAGTTTCAATGGATTGGTAAAATTTACCAGAATTCTAAATATGATTGTCTTTTAGGCTTAATTAAAAACTGCCAAAATTATAAGCTTTTCATGACGAAGGACAAATTCGTACATTTTTGTAAATATCTTGGGTGTTCAAACGAATATTCTTACAGTTTTTATTGTGGTGGCTATTTGAGGCATCTTTTAGAAGATCATAATGACACTAGACATTAAAGCACTGTTTTTGAGGTCAAAACCGGGATTGCTCATATTGCCCCCATTGCCCCTATAAGGTTTCAATGTTTTTTCTAGCATAAAGCTTTTCTAGGTGAATGAATGGAACGATTTCGGAAAACAAGAACTTTTACACGTTATGAACTATGTTGATAGGAAATAATATTTTCTAAAATATCACATTCTATGTCTATGAAACAATAATGTTTGAAAGTAAGACAGACAACATTTACAATTTATAAACAAAAATAAATGCGTTTTATCTGCAGACATTGTTTCCCAACGTTATCGAACGTCCCCCGATTGTGATTTAAGAAAATGAAAAAATAAATTCTTCTCTCCAGAAAATGAATTCATTGAAACGAAACAGAAAACTACAGATAACTCCAGTATAACACATTCATTCATCAGATGAACACGGCTTAGCTTTCTTCTTTGTTGCTCTCTGGTTACTTTTTTCGTTCTGTTCAGGTATCTTTTGGCATTGTATTTTCTCCTTATTTTCCTTCATACACATTCGGTTGTCCAGCCGGTCTTTATTGTTTGCTTCATATTCTTTGTTCTTCTCATTATTTTTCTTGCTGACGCTTTTGAATTCTGGCTTTTTTCGCATCCTCCATTCCCTTCTTTTTCAGATCCTTCTTTCTAAACCATTGCAGCCATCTCTCACTGGTTGCTACGGATGGGATATGCTCTTGTGCACGTCGATTGCGTTCCAACAACACTTTCTCAAAAGGGCCCTCTGCGTTTGAAATGGAGGCAGATATCGTATCGTATGATTTGCTTTATGGAGTCTCAAGTGAATGATTTCGAGGTTCTTCAATGGAATCTGAAAATAAGAGGAATCCATATAGAATGTTATTATAGTTTTTATACTGTTTCTCACCTGGACTAACTTCCGACACAACTGAAATATCACCAGACATTTCATATCTGTTGGAAGTTTTTTGCACAGCATCTGCGTTTTTCTTTAAATAAGAAAAACAAAGAGATAGCATAGTTATAAATTACATTTGATAGCCATTCTACGTACCACAACTGTCGTTACCGCAAACTGCCTGAGATAAAAACACGTATTCATTCTCTTGATTGACCATAAACTTCAAAGTAAAGCTATCGAAATGCATCAACGGCTCAATATAGAGTAATCCTTCTGCTTTGTCCTTTGCTTCCAGAAACTAAAAAGCGCAAGCTCGTCAAGAGGGCCGTACCAAAAATCTTTAAGTCTGTTGTCAAAAAATCTCGATAGCTGTTTCAGTAGGCAACCCCATTTCGACACACCGTATTTGAAGCTGGTAATCTGTCTCAGAAGTCGGTGCCACCAGAATCGTTAACAATGGGGCTCAAGATTGGATCATCTACGAATTTGGGTGCATTAGCAGGCAAAGAGCTATAATCAATAGCATTTCCATCCCATGGGAATAATCCACAATGGCAGAATGCTTTCACCAGACAGCTTTTCGAGTTTGTGAAGTTATCCAATGCAGTTTTCGGGAGCCCAGGGTATTTTGTCTTGGTGACTCTTGCAGTATTTCCGAGGAGAAACTGGCGAAGAACCTTGTTCCAAATTGTTTTGAAAGGGCCAAAGAACAATCTGTACAGCAGCTGTAGAATTCTCGTGGAATTAGGATAAAGTGAGATCAAAATTATTCGATGTTTTGTGCAAAACTCAGCCAACTCAATATTAACGTGACTTTTGTGGCCGTCCACGAAAACCACAACTGGAAACTGGGTTTTAGTCTCAACCAACCATTTATAAAAATCATTAGTTTTATACTCATAGAAGGTTTTGGCTGTTTGCCAACCTTCATCTGACACACCGACCGACCACACTTTAGGAATGCTCTCGGCAATTTCTTGACTAGTTCTTTTTCCAGGGTAGAGATTCATTGTTGGTTTGAGGTCACCGTTGGCATTACATCCAAACAGAGTGGTAGAACACTCTTTATCCGAGTCGTTGTTCACCATATTAGTAGTTTACGAAACAAGTTGCAGAATGATGATTTTTACAGCACAAGTCGTAAGCTCGGCAAGCCTCGTAGAATAATTACGACGAGTGCTGTGAAAATAGAGTTCTGCAACGAGTTACGTACAAACATTTTCGACTCCGTGTGCACAGAGGGCCTTGAACTCACTCGGGATCAGCTGAAATCCTGATTCATCGAAATTGAATACGCGCTTCGGCTCTGGCCATGTAAATTGTCCATTTTTTCAACCGTGATTCTTCTGAGGGCCGCAAGATCGGCGATGGTCCCGATTTGGTACTCTCATGAGGTGTTTTAAGATGTCGCTGAACCGTAGTGAATGGAACAAGATGGTGTTTTGCATATTTACGGATCTTGCCTGTTTGTAAGTAGAAATACGCATTGATAAGAAGTGATCCATAACTGTGGGAATCGATCAGTCATTAGCCACATTATGGATCACTTTTTAAATCGCTGTTTTTCGGTATTTAAGTTGCTTATTCGAGCAAAACTTAATTACATTGATAAAAAACTTACCTTATACCTTACCGGGTACGATCCGGTAGGGAATAAGTAATACGAAGAGAGAGATGCGTTCTAGTTCACGATTTATTTCAGACTGTTTTGATACATAGAATTTTGTCCTATATATAGTTCTCTACCCTATTGTACTTGCATAGAATATTCTCTATGTGCATTGTAGTATAATAGCTGTGTCTACACTGTTATACAATAGACGGATTGAATATTCTCGAGCTGTCAGAGAATGACACAATGCAAGATAGATAAACAATAACAATGCAAATTCAATGATTGGATCTGGAATGATCTCGATGGCAAGTAGAAAGTTAATTGAATAATGATTATACCTCTAACCTTTTCTATTTGTTTTAGGTATGAATAATATTGAATGGTATGCTTTACAGGTAAGTAATGAGTTTAGCAGAATAGTACGGATGTGAAGAGTGCGATTTGGGGCCTCAGCATGAGGCATGTTCGTCCGCCGGCGCGGTGTAATGATAACACCCCGGATTGCTGATGGCCTCAACAGGTGCCATTTTTGTGACAAAAATCGTATGTTTTAACACTTCGAAAAGCTTATGAATGCTGGTGCTTTTGTTTACGAAAACCAACGATATTTTGACAGCTGAAGAACTACAACTCTATACTTGGACAAAAATGGTACATTTTTTCAATTAATAATTAAGATAACTACTACAAACAGTAAACAACAAATATTATCATGCAGGAAAAATCATTTTTCATTATAATGCATGTTTTAAGTAAGATATTCGATTTGAAACACTAAAGTGATCCGTACTGTGGGTGATCCATAACTGTGTTACCCGCCTACCACCTTTTGCCACCTTTTTTTCAAAACAACTTAAAAGGTAAAATTGGATTTGCCAAGAACCGTTTAGAACTTCAATACAGTGTGTAATAAAAGTTCTAACCGTATTTCTCTGTTACTTGAAAATAGAAATGAAGTACGAAATTAGGCTACGTAGCGACTTGATGCGGATCTTGGAGTGAGCAAGAGCATAGATGACCGTACAATTCGTAGTTGCTGTAGGATACCTGAACTGATGGTTACTTCGCTCCTGATCCAGGGCGCTTCGGTACACTAACCGACGGTGTTCCAACCGACGGTTCTATAACTGGCGACAATTCATGCGGGTCTTCCTTTGGCAACACAAAAGTCCATTTTTTGAGGGAAACACTAACTTCGAACACTACATTTATTGCTTATGAATCTAACACGTAATCTTAAAAACTAACAGATTAAAAAGCCCGATTGCTCTCGACCGTCTTCGACCTTGCTAATGGTACTAAACTGACCTTCTCCGTACAATCTACCTTATAACTAGAGTACAGCATCCCGAACAGTTGTGGAGAGATTGAATCCTCGTTCGGTTCGGGCAAATTCGCTCAATTTGTTTCCATCTCTCATCGACGATGTGAAATGAGAGATCCCACGTAGTCTACGCTGCGAATTGTGTCGGTCTGCCGTCTGCTCAGCCTTGTCGCAATACAATAGCCATGACCACAACATCCTAGCTGACCAACAGATCAACAGTTCAATGATTGCGTTGCACCTCATCTGTTTATCTTCGTCCAACGGTATAAATGCAGCTTGGGGCTAGGGTGGCCCTCACACAGTTGCTACTCCGCGATGGACCAGTACAATCAAAGTTGCACAGCGTTCCAATGAATGGGGATTGGGATTAGCATATCATTCTCAATGTGCACAAATCGAGAGTCAATAATGTCGGTGGCCTCGCCCTTACGTTTATCGGGAAAGGGATGTAGTGTTTGGTTGGACACTGCTGTTTACTAGAGACCGGTTATACCTCTGCATCTCCACAATTGTTGAAAGACTTTTGGGTTAGTGGGATAAAAAGAAAAATCTGGTGGAGTCGCCATTGGTTGATGATGTGATCCATAATATATTCACACCTAACTGGATTCGCAATATGACTCAATAAACGCATTGTACGCCAAGCAAGCGTTTTTTGCTCGCCTCTTATTTTAACTGTTACATGAATTGTATTTTGTTTACTCGGGCTGGCTTTGACTTTGAAGGTGGCGGCAGAGGATGCGGTCTTCCACTGTTGGTAGGGTAATCATTCACGAAATGTTGGCACATGGCGCCGGTTTTTTTTTTGTTTCAATGTTTTGCTGCTGAAATGCTTTACTCATTGACCCTTGTATTTGTGGGAAAATTGACCGTTTGGATAATTCAGGTCGATGGGAATCCTGTGTTTACCTGTAGTGTAATGGTGACTGGCCATACTGAGTGTTGCATTTCGCTTCGTATAGAGTACGCATAGGCGTAGTCATAATTTCAACAAATATCCATAATCACAAATCAACAGATGGGTTATTTACGGCTTCGGTAGCATTCGACTATTTATCGGCAACTAAATTTCGAACGCCAATTCCGACAATTTCGACATTTCCTATGGGACAGCTGTCGAAGAAACCGAGGCTGCCGATAATAGTCACTCTGACATAACCTGTTCAAAGCATTGTAGAAACGTTTTCAAAAAGCTTTTAACAATTCCGTATGTGTGAATCGATAGAAGTTTGAGCAGCGCATAAATGTAAACAGACAAACAGGTAATTTGTCTGCTGATGTCCGAGAAAATTGCGAAAGAAGCGCGGCTGCGGCTTAGACTGCCGAGAATTCGAAAAATCGCTTAGCCAAATAGCCATAACTCTTCCTAATCTCAATCTATTTATGTTTGGAGTGAAAGTCTCTTAGTTGCAAAATCTATAGTGGAGTGCTGATCGAACTAGCATCTAATATCTGGTAACACGGGAATGGGCCTGACGTAGTGGTTAGAAGTCACGCCTCTCACGCCGAGGATCTAAGATCGAATCCCCTCCCCGAGGTTGTCACTTAAGACGTAAAGGTTATAGCGACGACTTCCTTCAGAAGAAAAGTAAAGCTGTTGGTCCCGACATGAACTAGCCCAGGTTTAAAAATCTACTTAATACAGATAGAAAAATAAATTGTGGTAAGATTTTTTCAGAAGCCTGATTGTTTTATGGTTTTTTAATTCTTAAAAGAATCTATCATCACTGCTGGAGCCTGGAGTACTGGAGACAATTTTTCATTCGGCCCTGCCCCTTTGGCTACGCCCATAGCTGGACAAGGCCAGGGGTTAATTTTCCACAATGATAAATACAGCCGAACTCGCACTGAAAGCATGATTATGCCGAGATGAGGTCGCATTTTTCGCAAAAACCACAATTGCACCACCACTCCCAGGTGTGCTCCTTGTTTCGGTGATGAGCTCCAGCTCCCATGAAGGGTTCATAGTGAATTCAATTAACTGTAGACGGTGGCAACACAGAGGGGACCTTGTTTCGGTGGTGGTAGGCCTTTTTCGCACAACTTCCGGTGACAGAAGTGGGTATCAAGTTGCATTGTTTTATTTATTAACCAGTGACAGGTTACAAAATTACCCTGATTTCATTGGTGGACAGAAAGCGCCCACACAGGTGTCATTACAACCGTTCTCCACTTGAATCAATTTTGTGGTCTGGTGAATGGCAGGTATTCCGGGAATGTTTCAGCACTGATTGAGTCAAAAACACTGATCAATGGCAGAATAATTAACCTCCTTTGGTGGAACAGTATAGCTATTTGTTGCATGCAAATTAAATCATGATATGAATAATTGAGTAGCTATTTGTAGGTATGATGAAACAGATACATAAATAATTTTAAGCAATTTGATATGAAAGGTTGAATATTTGAAGGCCAACTCTTTTCGTCTCTCAGTTCATTTTATATTATTCCTCCGGTGTGAAAAATTTTTGTAATTCTTTTGCGAGGCCACTCCATCATGGAGTTGATTCTTCTTCTTCTTCTCCTTGGCATTACGTCCTAACTGGGACAGAGCCTGCTTCTCAGCTTAGTGTTCAATGAGCACTAGCCTGGGACACGGTTATATGAAAAATTTAGATTCTCGCTCCAGTCCACTTTTTGGATTGCATTTGGGCCCCGGAACAACTGTCCAAAATTTCAGCTCGATTGGTGAAACTATATTTTAGCGCCAGCCGTTCAAAGTTTGTATGAGATTTACTATGGGAAAACTTACTTTTGCAAAGAAAAATCGCCAGAGGAACATTGTCAAAGACCGCAAAGCAATCCGATGCTCGTGAAAAAAGTTATTAAGCATCCACTATTCGGAAATTTCGCCCGATTTTGTTATTATTGTTATTCCTTTGCGTATTAATCAACGTCGCCTTGCCAATAGGTTTTCATTAAATAACTTTCTTCACAAGTGTCGGATTGTTTCGCGGCCTTCGGCAATATTCTTCATGGTAAAATTACCTATCGAGGTCTGCGTTCGGAATTTTTATAGAGGTCAATGGGTGACTTCTGGCGATTTTTCTTTGCAAAAGTAAGTTTTGCCACAGTAAATCCCATACAAACTTTGAACGGCTGGCGCTAAAATATAGTTTCACCAATGAAGCTGAAATTTTGCACAGTTGTTATGGGACTCAAATACAATCAAAAAAGTGGACTGGAGCGAGAATCTAAATTTTGTCCCACGGTAATGAGCACTTCCACAGTTATGAACTGAGAGCTTTCTTTGCCAAAGTTGCCATTTTTTTGCATTCGAACATCGTTAGGAAGATACGATGATACTCTATGCCCGGCGAAGTCAAGGAAATTTCCATTTCGAAAAAATCCTGGACCGACCAAAAGTTGATTCATTTTTCGCATTTCTGCGTCAAACACAGCGTGCTCTCAAGAGATCAAATATATTGGGTGAGCATACTACGAGTGATTGCCTTACTTATTATCGGATTTTTTTTTAAGAAATTACATGAAATCTTGATTTTGCGAAAGGCTTAAGAAAACATGTTTTTGCATATCTGACCTAAGAAGTAAGAGCTCTCAATCAAATTTGAAATTGGAACCTCGGATAACTCCTCTAAAGTAAAATTCAAACTGTTGACAGTCACTTCGAAACAATGGAAATCTACTTGAGAACACCTCAACGCCTAGAGACTTCATTGAGAATTCCTGAAAACACTTTTGGAGCCCTGTTTGACTTCTGGAAACCTTGAAAATCCAATACGGAAACTTCTAGGAGCCAAATGGTAACTGCTGGGCAGTACTATAAATGTCATTTTTTAAGGTATTGAAATGCCTGTAGCACTCTCTCATGCGCCAACAAATTGTAATTCAAAAATGATCATATAGAAATGTATTTACCGATGACATTTTCAAGGTATGGAGAGATACAAGCATTATTCAATTGTCAAAGTCATGTGATATTTATGTCATTTAACAGCACTGCTCCTGAGAAAACTCTAGGAAAAAACTTACCGTATGTTAATTATCTCTTTCTTACAATTTGGAGAAACTAAGAGAATTGTTTTATTTTGAAAATAGCATATTTTGACAGCAAAAAATCCGTTTTATTTCAATTGTTACTGAAAAGTTCCGGCAATTGTCTTCAATTTAAGATATTAAACGAAATTTGAATACGAAAATTTCACCTAATTGAAGTACGTGCAAGTGCGTGGTTTTTCGTTTCAAATGCTTTGATGGAATTATTCAAAATATAGCGAACCCTTGAATTCCAAAATGTATCTTAAAACTAGGAAAAAATCCAAACGGGAAAAACCCTAAAAGAGTATTTGGATTGAAAATTTGCGGCTTCACCACATTTGGATTGATTTCATGGAGCATATCAGCCGATTGTAATAAAAGACATTTGGCATAATTTAAAAGCAAAATCTCAAGTAACAATGATAGCTGAATAACAGCTTATTCAACTAAAATGCGGTTTATACAGCCTTTTTTCAGCTGAATAAACTGTTATTTAACTACCAGTTTTACCTGGAATGTTTCTTGTTATTTTCTTCGACATTCCAAAATGTTATTAAATTGTAATGCTTCAAAACAAAGGTATGCTGATTTACGACAAGAAAAGTTTATTGAAAGCAGCATCAATGATGATGTGAATCAGAGCCAATGCGTGGTGTCACGGCGCCCTTGGCAAACCTCCCTTTAGGGATCATTCAAAAATGACGTCCATCATTTAAACGTAAACGTAAACTATGACAGTACGTGCATAAGGTATTGGAAAAAGTGTGATGAAGGGGGAAGGGGGGAACTAGAAATTCCGAAAAACGATGGACATCATATTTGAATCATCTCATAGGTGCCCCGAAGTCAACTTCGTTTTCATGATGCACGTGTGATTAAAGTTTTTGTAAAGCATCCCAAGCAATTTTTGTCTCAAACATGAAACAACCACTATTTACTAAACTAGGGTAGCTGAATCCGTTGCCGTTTTCTAAAATATCATAGAACGTCTAGATTTTGAGATATTCCCTGTTCAAAATGCAAAATTTGACTATATCAGCCAACTTGCACGCAAGTTTAGCGGCTTGTATGGCAATTTATTTGCTTAATTTGCCACAGGATTCAAACTTCAAGTGTTAAATAACACTTACCATAAGATTTCATAATATTGTCGGTGCTCAAAAGTATGTAAACATCAATAAAACCAGTGTTTTATTCAACTTTGGCAACCTGTAGCTAAAAATTGTAATGGGCTGGAACATTTCTGAGAACAGCATCACCCCACCCGACCAGAACCACATAACAAGATAATAACACATTCCTATCAACAGCAGTTAAAAATAGCAGAAGTTGATATAATTACGTTAGCAAAATAGCTTTGTTCTCAACTTGTTATATTTTTTGTAACACATTTATAACAAGATTTGTTATATTTTTGACATCGCATTTATAAGTTTGTTGCAAATACCATCCGATGTCATATACAGTAACATAGTTTGTAATAATTATGTTATTTTGTAACATCCTTGCAACACATTCTGTAATAATTTTGTTATAATTATAACAAAGTTTGTTATATTTTAGTTTGGTTTGGTGCAAATTTTGTTAGAATTTTTGTTATTTTAACTACTAACGGTACATGTTTTATAACAACTAGTGATATAAAAAAATCATATCAGGGGAACACAATCTGTTATAATCTTGTTTCTTCCTTCTGGTCGGGCAAATCTACTAGAGACACATTATTTGATCCTTGAGACACGCAGAAATGCCATTTTTGTTACGTTGTGTAATTTATGCATATAAACGGTGTACAGCCGATTCTGTTTTTGCACGGGGGTTGTGTACCGTGAAAAAAAAGTTTTCAATTCAAAATTTCAAAAACCGTGCAAAAAAATAACACAATTTCTTGACGTTTTATGCAAAAATAAGGTTTTGGTGGGAAAAATTGTATGGAAACTTTTTTTGCACGGCTGTGTAAAAAAAATCGTGCAAAAACAGAATCGTGTCCACGTTCGCTGCGCTCCACGTCTTTTTGTACCAACCGGATCCGACACGAACACCATCTTTGCAGGGTTGCTGTCCGGATTTTTTGCAACATGCCCTGTCCATCGTATCCTTCCATCTTCAGCCACCTTTTGGATACTGGGTTCGCCGTAGAGCTGCTTCTGATGAAGTTGAGAGATTTGCAGTTCCACGTACCGAGTTTCCAGTCGCTAGTCCATTTCCGTCGCTGTGGTATTTGCCGATTGTTCCGGTCCGTATTCTCTCGTTGACGTTCCTGTGCTGATGTGTTTTTAAGGTTGGCTTGCAGGGCCAGACACCAACCCCCTAGATTTTCGGAGAACCATTCCCCCCATTTCGGAGGACCATAGTGCGCAGTTTAGCTTAGAGTCCTTCTCTGGCACTCAGACGATGATCAGCCGCCCCTGACATGGGGAAAAGACGCTGTTGTGAGCCGCACCTAACATAGAGTACAGACGCTCATGTTCGCAGAAGCAAAAGCAAACCCACCGCCTCCCCCCCTTCCCTGTCAGCATACTACCAGAGTTCCGGTTGGTTACCCAATCTTTCTTAAGGTTACTCATATCCCGGCTAGTACCACGAGGAGGTAGGAATAGGAGTTGCTGGGCAACAGGCAAAGGACCGCACAAAGAGGTCTATTTTATTCCTGCAGGTACGCCATGCCCATCATTTACCAATCAAATTAATTGTTATTGAAACAAACTTTGAAAGGTTTTCCACTGTAAATGTTGGCATAAGAGTGTTTTATGATGGTTCAGCCAATCACGTTGTCGAGTTTTTTTTTCTTTTCATATGAGTTAAATAAAATAACACATGCTTTCGTCCTGACAGCTGTGCGTTTAGCTATGTATTCAACAATTTTTGAATGGTTCATCACTTGAAGTTTCGACATTGTTTTCTTCAACTTAGATTTTTTTTTCATATCAATTGAAAATGTGATATTTATAGGCATGTTTATATCTCACAAATAATTGTTTATCGTGGTCTAATCGCTTATCAAAGTGAATCCTGTGTCCCAACGACCCTCCCCATTAACAAACTCCTCTCCCAGTTATTCAGCTCCGTTATGCCTAGTAGTGCTTGAGCCTGTTAAATAAACGTTTAAGTAAAAAAAAACCCTCCCGATAAACTTTGAGGAGATGCAGAGGTAAACACGGTCTCCAAATAACATAGATTACTCACTAACATTCCTTCTCTCAATCCCACCTGACTTCGATCAATCGCGGAATAGCAACAATTGATATGGGTAGTTCTGGTATCGTTAGACAATGATACAATGCATAAAGGTAAATAATAACAATAATGTTGAACATGAACAACCGTAATGGTAAGTAGATTTTTCGAAGAAAAAAATAGGATGATATTTGCAATGTTTTCTGCTTGGTTTAGGTAGAAATGATTGTGTGGTATGCTCTGAGGTGAGTATTAATAAATTTTTGGTGAATTTGAAGTGTTTGTTGCCGGCAGCATGATATATGCTGCGTCCACTGGTGCAGTGCTTGAATAAAGTACCACGATGGCTAGCTGTTGGCCTGAATAGGTATAATTTCCAAACAATTTCAAGAGAGAATGCATGACAAATTTTATAAAAATATTCAGAGGAATTCCCGAGGGTTGCATATTAGACTAACATTTGGAGCAATCCATACAAATATTCCTAAATTCACCAACAAAAAAATCATGATGCAATTACTTGTATCCCGAAATTTTTGTTTTTCAGGATTCCGCACACGAATTCTTCAAGGTAGCTTGTGAAAAATTCTATGTGGAATTTTTGTGATTTTCATAGAAACTCTCAAATGAAATAGAGTATTAAATTGTTTGCAAAATATTGAGAGGCAGAAAAATATCTTGAGATATTGCTGAGAACCCAATCGAGAAATTGAAGTTACTTCTTAAACCGATTTCTGGAATCATTTATTTGAATAATTGTTGAAAAAATTGTTGAAGAATCTAAATTATATATAGTGGAAAATAAAGAAGAATCCCAGAATCCCCCTTGCAAATACATGCAGTTTAACCTTATCCTTGACGAATTCTTTCAAGGAATCATGGATGAATACATTTCGAGAAAGCTTAGGAGATGCTTGGCAAACACCTTTCGACAGGTAGCAGATACCTCGCAAGATCCATTGTGAACTTTTGAATAAAACTACTGAATGCTTTCTGGTAAGATTTTTTGGCATGAAACTGGCTAAAAGTTGGATTCAATAAATATTCAAAAGGTCTATCATGACAACATTCAACAGAATTTAAAAAATATATTACGACTTCCCCAGGCATCCAGACCAGAAAATTATAACATATTCTGTTGCTGGCCTTGGTTCTTGTCCTGATTTCATATTGTGGTTATATTATTTTAAGAAAATAGCATTCGACATGATTATGTTTCAACTAAGATAAAAATGCAGAAAAAAAAAAATCGAACACGCCTAAAAATGATGTTTTGAAAAATCAAACAAAAAAACGATGATTCTTTAAACCGTGACCCGTTTTGGCCTCGCACTCACGACGTTTCTCCACACAATCCAAGTTGAGTCAGTCGTCGGGTGTAGACGCATTTTTAAGCGCTCCGTAGTTATTTTAAATTATTTTTTTTTGCTGTTTACAAACATCGCGCGCGACCGGTAAAAATGCAGTGAAGCGTAAAATCATGCAATATCAGTGACGATCGCTTCCTATGGAAGTGCGAGTTCTGCTTTTAAAATTACCACGCGGCATGCATTGGTGTGCAACGCCATCAGGAGAGTTTTATATTATCATTTATGGTACCTCTCTGCGGCGATTGCCAGCATAATTTGAAAACTGGAATTGACACCCGCAAAGTGCTCCATCAACAGCAGCAGCTAATCGATTCAATTAGGGCACAAACTGACGCCAATCTTCGAGTAGCCGCCGATCTAAAAAAGCTCAGTGCAATGGGGGATTTATTTGACCAAATTGAGCTTCAACTAAAGGAATCGGTGCTGAGTATTAACAACAGCACATCGTCGATCGTTTCGAATGCTGTGTCGGCATTATCGCGTGTGGCTGAAAAAAACTCAACAATAAAAAATGATACGCCCAACAGTGATTTACTTGCAATAAAAAATCATTTGACCGGGCTTTTGGACATATCAATGAAATCTTCAAAACAGAACATTGAAGATTTTGTTGAAACATTGACTACAGATCTAACCGGCGAACTAAAAAAGATCTGTTCTGAAGTCCAGTCACTGAGCAGTCTAACCATTAAGATGGCTGCTCATTGCAACGATCATAATGCCAGTCAACCACACATGACAACGGATGCGATAGTTGAAATGCAATCGATCGGCAATGAAATTTTGAGTGAAGTTAAAGTTTTAATCGATACTGTTAACTCACCACAAACCAACATTGACGCTGTTCGATTCGTGGAAGATGAGTCACCCCCTAGCCTTTTAGATGAGTTGGCTGATCAAGGAATCGAAACTGTTAATTTGAACCCGGGCCGAAATTCGAATGGCACTGCAGGTTGGCGTTTGCTAGGAACAAAAAAGGTTTGGCGCTCTGATTGGACAGAATATGACAATCGTCAGCAGCGTCGTGCATCGCAGCAAAAAACTAAGGAAAAAGCCCAAAAACGGAAGAAAGCGAATAAACACAGAGGCCATAACAACAGTACCAATCGAAAAACAAACTCCATTTTTTCAAAAATTCCCTCCAAGCACACCAGAAGTAAAAATGAACGCGAAAATATGAAAAACAATACTTCACAAAAATGGTTCAACTACAACGATAGCAACATGAAGCGCAGAAGCAAGGGAGCGGTTTCTAATGGTCTTCCCTCGGATAAGGATTTACTCGCAGCAGCAAAGCTGACTTTTTCCAAGCCTCCAGTTAAGCAACGTGGGATCAAATTTCAGAGAGGCGAAATTTTGAATCCGTATCCTGTCGATGATGCATTCCCTTCGTGCTCAACATCTAGTTCGAACTGGTTGTTTGGTCCTGCCTTAAGAAACTCCTTTTCGCAGCATTGTTCCTCGTGCTCCTGTGAAAAAACGTGTTTTCGATCAACTTGACGCAGTCCTCAGACGTAGACCCTGACGATCCAATCGTGGCTGATGAACAACTAGTTGGTAATATTTTAAATAATGACAATGTATCTAATAATAGATCTGAACTTTCAAATAATGTTATGCAAAGGGATGTGTTACCATCAACTTCTTCAGAAGCAAATGCTACCGAAATTTTAGTATATTGCCAAAATTTTAATCGCATGAAGAGTGCATCTAAAATGAACGAAATTTATAAAAGAATTCTAACTTCATCCTTCTCAATTGTTATGGGCACTAAAACTAGTTGGAATGAAAAAATTAAAAGTGAAGAAGTTTTTGGTAATAGTTTTAATGTATTCAGAGATGACCGAGATTTGGTCCTTACCCAAAGAATGTCTGGTGGTGGAGTTCTCATCGCAATATCTACTAAATTCAATTCAGAATTAATTATTTCATCAAAACATAAAGAATTTGAACATGTGTGGGTGAAAGCACACATCGCCGGCGAAACACATATATTTGCTTCTGTGTATTTTCCGCCAGACCAAGCTTGCAAATCATCATATGAAATTTTCTTTCAAACTGCTGATGAAATTGTATCCCAGTTATCTCCAGAATTCAAAGTGCATATCTATGGTGACTTTAATCAGCGTAATGCTGATTTTATTCGTGATTCCGAAAACGAAAGCATGCTGCTTCCGGTTGTCGGTGAAAATGAATCATTACAATTTATTTTTGAAAAAGCTGCATTTTTAGGTTTAAATCAAATAAATCATGTGGAAAACCGGCAAAACTGTTATTTGGACTTCTTATTCTCAAACATTATGAATGATTTCTGTGTGAATGAATCTGTTTCTCCACTATGGAAAAATGAAGCATTTCACACAGCTATTGAGTACTCAATTTTTGTTCACAATAATCACAATTCTGACAACTGTGACTTTGAGAATTTCTTTGATTATAAAAACGCTAATTATGACGGAATTAAACAAAAATTAAATAGAATAGATTGGCAATCCGTTTTGAAAAACCAGGGAGATTTAGAAATCGCAGTGACGGATTTTTATTCAATTTTGTCGGAAATTATTCAAATGGAAGTTCTTTTATTGCGAAGACGTCGTAGAAATGGGTCGAAAAACCCTGTTTGGATTATTAAGCAAATAACTAATTTAAAAAATCGTAAGCAAAAGGCTCATAAAATTTACAGGCAACAAAAATCTCGAGAAAGTTTAGAAAATTATTTGTATATTGTCAACCAACTTAATCAAGCAATATCCGCTGCGCTTGAAGAGTACAACACAAAAATAGAAAATGATTTAAAATCTTGACCTAGGAATTTCTTCAATTATGCTAAATCGAAGATGAAGTCTAACAATTTTCCATCTAAAATGACATTGGATGATAGAGCAGCTGATAATCCAGATGGTATGTGCAATCTTTTTGCTACTTTTTTCCAAGAGACTTTTACTAAATTTTCGGATAAAGATCGTGACTTTGAATATTTTTCTAGTTTTCTTGATTTTACAAGCGATATCGGTGTAAGTCAAATACTTTTACAGGACATTTTAACAGGACTGAAGAATTTAGATTCCGCCAAAGGATCAGGGCCAGATGGAATCCCACCTATTTTACTGAAAAACTTAGCTAATGAATTTACAGCACCATTATTTTGGCTATTCAACAAGTCACTTGAAATGAGCAGATTTCCAAAAGAATGGAAAAGATCGTATCTCATACCCATTTACAAGTCTGGTAGAAAATCTGATGTTCGAAATTATCGTGGAATTGCTATTATTTCATCCATTCCAAAACTATTTGAATCAATTATAAATAAAAATGTGTTCAGCCAAATAAAACATAGAATAACGAATACACAACACGGTTTCTATAAAGGTCGTTCTACTACAACAAACCTTTTGGAATTTGTAAATTACACTTTGAATGCAATGGATAGAGGTAACCACGTCGAAGCACTTTACACCGATTTTAGTAAAGCATTTGACAGACTAGACATTCCTATGTTGATTTTCAAGCTCAATAAAATGGGAATTGCGATGAGACTCCTCAACTGGATTGAATCTAACTTAACAGATCGCCAACAAATAGTTAGATTTGAGGGAAAAATGTCTAAACCTGTTCACGTTACATCAGGAGTTCCCCAAGGTTCACATTTAGGTCCATTGTTATTTATATTATTTGTTAACGATATTTCATATGTGCTTAAACATCTTAAAATTCTGATTTATGCCGACGATATGAAACTTTATATGGAAATCAATAGCAACAAAGATAGCGACATTTATCTGAATGAAATAAGTATATTTGATAAATGGTGTAGCAAAAGCTTACTTCAATTAAACGTCAAAAAATGTAATTTAATCACATATAGCAGAAAACGGAAAACACCACAGATTACTGTCTCTTTAGGAAATCAAATTGTTCAAAAGTGCGATAAGATTAGAGATTTAGGTGTCATATTAGATTCTAAACTTACCTTTACTGATCATTATAATACGATTATCCATAAAGCAACCAATATGTTGAGCTTTATTAAGCGTTTTAGCTACAATTTTCGGGATCCATATTCGATTAAAACCTTGTACATTGCTTATGTAAGATCAGTTCTAGAATATTGTAGTATTGTGTGGTCTCCGCATATAAAAATACATGGTGATAGAATGGAATCAGTACAGAAGCAATTTCTTTTATATGCCTTACGCAAATTAGGCTGGACAACGTTTCCACTGCCATCATACGAGGCTCGATGCATGCTTATCGATATTCAAACCTTAAATGAGCGTCGCGAAATAGCCATGATTTCATTTATCAATGATATTGTATCGCAGCGTATTGATTCCACCAATCTTTTATCATGTTTGAATTTCTACACGCCCGCTAGACAGTTAAGAAATCGGAATTTGTTTGCATCAAATAATCATCGAACTAACTATGCAAAATTCGGCCCAATGAATCGAATGATGTCTCTTTATAATCAGTATTGCACAGAAATTGATCTGACCATGTCGCGAACAAAGCTAAGACAATATTTTAATTCCTTAAGATGTAATACAACATAGAATTAAGCAAATGTGTAGTCTACTATTGATTGACGAAATAAATAAATAAATAAATCACTGGTTCTTCGGCCTAAAGGTTGTAACCTGTTCCTCTTACTGGATTGCTGTGGTGAGTTATCATTCGCGTATGTGAAATCGCACACACTGGGTCCCTCTGAGTGCCCATAGCCATGTCAATCAACACAAGAGTTCCGGTTAGATACTACCATGCCAAACCATCACATTGATACAACACTCACAACAGAACATTATCATCGGATCGATCGTTATCAAGTGTCGGTCGATCACTCAGCATGCCTCAGATGTATGCTCCGCTGGGCGCATGCTGCTCTTGCCTTCATACTACGACCAAATCCACATCACCTACACACACCTTACCATACCACCCGATTCTGCTAAGAGGCAGCTTGCCATAAAAACCAGGTCTCATGCGTCCTCTGCGGAGTGGTAACAAGACAAGGTATCAAAATCTTCTCCTTGGCCAACACTTCTATTGCAAGCGGACTTAACCCAGAAGATGGGCGAGCGGTATTTCGACACGGTGGACTAGGTTTTAGATCTGTCTCTTTCGACGGTTCGAGCACCAGAGACTGACCCCTGTCTCTTTCGCTAACTCGAGACCCTCCGCGATCGCCGATGGGCGGAAACTCCCAACCGAAAAGTCGATTTTTGCGTTTCCCTATGTTTTTATGTCATTGCGTTTTCGCTGTCGGAGTGGGGCTCAGCGTTTCGCGGCACGAAAAATGGGAGATTTTTTTTACAAAAAATAATCTAACTCCTACGCTCTGACAAAAACAATTTCACGTTAATTGAGTATTACCTAAGGGACATTTATTTTAAATGTAACAACACCAAACCTGTTCGCAAGTCTGTCATGTTTGTTTTGCATTAGTTTACACTCGTGAGTAACCGAACAAGGTGTGATTTATTATGTCTTTCACCAGAAGATGGATTCCGGAAAGAGAACATGGTCAATAAAGTTACAAGATAGGTTTTGGAGCTTTTTGTGGGTTTCTAGAGTTTTATTCGCTTCCAAATTCAATCCATTAAACCGTCCCCAACTCTAGAATTGAAGCTGTGTACAATAAAATTCACTTTTTCTTTCTTACTTAAATATAACAATGTGGAGTAAGTTGCCAATTGACGAACAATTTGAATTGTAATAAAGCACTGGCTGTTCAACACGTGGAGATTGTGAACCGTTCAACAATTGGCGAATAACTCTTGTTATTTTACAGCTTGTTGCTGCTCTAGAGTTGAAAAAATGAAACAAGAGCCAAGCACTACTACTGTGTAAACCTGAAATTACACCACACGCTTTAAATTTTCCACATGAACTTGCTTACATTTTCCATCGCTCTGAAATATTCACGATCTGACATGATTAAACATGAGCCGAGAAATTATGTTTACACTTTGCATGGGTTTGTAGAGGCGAACTCTACTCCGACGACGGACAAATTCCCGACACTCTCACGTTATTTTAATGTTTAAACTACAGGGTATGTTCAGAATAAGTTCGTTGCCGAAGTGGCTTTCCTCTATATAGTGCGTGTATGGGATTATGAAGACTAGGGTGGTCAAATAATCAAACTACAAAAATCATCAGTTACACCCCTCCCCCTTTAAATTTATTCTTTGAGACCCCCAGAAACTACAATGGAAATTTAGATGAAACTGTAAATTTTAAGGAGGGCTAAACGAACATGAAGTTTACATGGAAAAAATTGAACAAATTGATAAATACGAATTATATTTCGACCGTGGATGGCGCTGTAGACGAAGAATTATTTTCATTATTAATTTGAAGATTCTCCAATCAATATCCCGATCAACCAGTGTAACAATTTCTTTTTAGATCTTTGTCCAGCGATGGCGATCGCCAACGATTCAAATCGAATCGATATCGATCGCTATCGACAAACACTGACTAGTTGACCGGGATATAAGAGACTGCAACAAAGCGGAATTCTTTTCGTTTAGAAACTAAAACGTTGTACTAAGGCAAACTTTCGGGTTTCTTCCGAGGTAAAACCGACAGTCCCGTAGGAAAAAAAATCACTCAGATTTTGTGAAACAAATCCATTACACAAAATATTAGATCCAAATTCAGTTTCCCAAGGCATAAATTGTTTCTATACGAAAAGACCTTCGATTTGTTGTAGTCTTTTTTATATTGATTGGAGAATCTTAAAATAAACAATGAAATAAATAAAAATAAAAATAAAATAAATAATGAAAGAAATTCATTATTTAGGCGAGTGGTTAGAGTCCACGGCTACAAAGCAAAGCCATGCTGAAGGTGTCTGGGTTCGATTCCCGGTCGGTCCAGGATCTTTTCGTAATGGAAAATTCCTTGACTTCCCTGGGCACAGAGTAACATCGTATCTGCCATACGATATACGAATGCAAAAATGGGAACTTTAGCAAAGAAAGCTCTTAGTTAATAACTGTAGAAGTGCTCATTGAACACTGAGCTGAGCTGAAGATGTAATGTTGTAATGTCAAGAAGACGAGGAATCATCGCTTTTCTCATATATTAGGTCGAGTTTCTCCATACAAACTTCAAGCTTGTTTGGCCCCTCTTATAGTTGACGCATTCCACTCACTACTGTAGAAAGTAGTTTCTTAAAAATGTTGCATTTTTGGTTTCCTCATATAAAAATGGACCACCCTATTGAATGCATAGGGGCTCTGCTAATTTATAATCCACAGTGTGTGTGGATAGCGAAACTGTAACCAGTCCTCTACAGAATCAGTTCGTTGCCAGAGTCACAGAGTCATCGTAAGCGGCCCAGGTTTCCGCGGATGGAGAAGAAGCATTCAATCGTAAAAAAAAATTGCTGCATACTAAAATGTTTGCCCTTTGAGCCTGGGGCTTTGCACACAGAGAATGGTTTGGAAACATTTTTTGGCAACAGAGAAACTTTCGTGAACGCGGGAAGTTCAGGGTCAAACGAAAAGCCTGCAGTTTACATGTTACGAAAAAAAAAGTCGAGGGGTATTACATTTCTACCAGAGAGAAGCGGATTGAACAGACCTTGGTGATACAAGCACACCAAGCTGCTTACTGTTCATAGAGGACAAATTCGCAATATTACTCGCCATGATACTATGCAGAGAATTTAGACTAGTTTTAAAATTTAAATATCTTCCATTTTTGCAAGTATGAAAAAAAAAATCCAAACTTTTTTGCAATCGACTACAGATGACACAGGCTTCGTCCTGTTTATGTTGGAAAATTAAAGTTTTTTTTTCATTTTACGATCAAGCTTTCATGCCAAACTCTGCGAATGCTTTTTCTATGCCTAGAAGAGCAAAACCAGTAGAATAGCCTTCAGATTTGTTGGAACGAACGAATTTGTTAATTCCAAGCGTTTTCTATCTCTGGACTTTCATTGAACCTCTTACAATACTATAAGGGTGACGACGCTGAACTATGATGCTCAAAGTACTTGCGTGACTCGAGCATGGTACTACACCTAATTAGATGCGAAACCGATACAATTGCTTCACAAAACAACCGAATCTGTCACACTAATTAAGACACGTCGATTATCTCAGCGACATGCTAGTTGATTCGAACGAACACAGTCACCTAAACCAAACGTCTTGCATCATCACCTTCTGATGCCATTTCAACGGATACCACTAATTTGCACATTGTCTCCGACAAGAACCCGAACGAAGGACCTTCTGCTCCCGATGAACTCCCATTGCAGCAGCGTGTGCCAGTTTGTGGTTTCATTTTAGTGACTAGCGAGAAATTGATTTGATTGATTGGAAGATTGATTGATTGAACAGACGCCGACCGTCGTCGATATCATCATCCCCATCGTCATTGTGCGCAATGACGGACGTTGGTCAACCGCTGGCTGTCCGGCTCACCGATGGATTAATTTCCAATGATCAGCCGCACCGAAACGGCCGATGGAACGCATCGAAAACCGCACGAACCAATTCACCGTGGTATTGTAATCAGTTTTCGGATGCTACGTTGCTGGACGGTTGGCTGCTGACCTAGAACAACCAGAACACGTGCCACTTCGGGATGAGTGCCAACAGTTTCGTCAATGCACAGTAGTATCAGTAAGATAGTTTGTTGGTCATAATTTTGAATTAATTAAATATCAAGCAACTAAGCCATTAAAGCTTTGTTTCGAGCTCTTCAATTGACTTCAATTGCCTCTACACTTGTGTTACGCTCTTGACGGGTTTTTGCTCGGTGCTCTTGCAGTCTGCAAGTGTTGAGCAGACTGCCTTTTCATCTTCCTCCGCCTTTTCTATCTCCTTCCGACGTTCACCCTCTTCTTCCCTTCTTGCATCCTTCTTCCCCGACGTCGAAGGTTATCAAACGGTCAAACGATCCCAGTTGAGGGTTGGCTTCCGGTTCTTTAGCGCCCCGAAGACCCGATGCCAGTCACTGCTCTCTGCCTCTCGGTCCGCTGCTCTTCCAGCCAGTTTCTCTGCAAGATAGACGTTATCTTCACCACTGTGTTGTTGGCCAAGTTCCAAAGGTTTGGATCGCTCATAATTTTGCTTACCATTCTGTCTACATTAAAGCCCTGTCCAAAAGCAGCCGCCACCACGCTTCGTTCCATGTTCCGGCGTTTCCTCTCTCGCATTACACACGGGACAGAACGGTGACAGCGCGTGGTCGAACCGTTACAGGTACTGTTTGAAGCAACCGTGACCTGAAAGGAACTATGTCAGGTTGGTCTTCACTTCGCCATGCTCCCTGTTTACCCAGGTTGACACATTCGGGATGAGTATGTGGGTCCACTTACCTTTCTCAGAGGCATCCCATTCTTGCTGCCACTTGAGCAGCGACCCGATCCTTACCTTTCTAGTGCCTACCCGCTAATAACACTCGATGGCTTCTCCCAGTGTGTGATTCTAATCGGAATCATCCCGGTGGTCACACATTCTGCCTCCAACGATATTGTGATGTATGCGCTTGATACTATCATGGCCATGAGCTGGAACGTGCTCAACTGCGTTTGTCCGATTGCACTTGGTTTGCAGTGCTGCACCCCAGGCCGGAACTTCGTAACTCAGTATCGACGATGATACGCTAGCCAGAAGACACCTTCTTCTGCTTCTCGGACTATGAGCGTTCGGCTTGATCCTTGTAAGTGCATTGGTCGCCTTCGCAGCCATCTCACATGCGTAGTCGACGTGGCCGTTGAAGTTTAGTCGATCGTCTATCATCACGCCCAGGTGTCTGAGCGATCGCTGAGATGCTATGACTTGTCCCACGACGGTATTCTCAGCGTGTTGAACCGCTTTGCGATTGCTGACTAGTAGTACCTCCGTTTTGTGATGGGTTATATAAAAAGTATCAGCTGCTGCAAGCTCGATTAGAGGGAGACGACGACGGAAAGAGTACCAGAAGCGTATCTAGAAGCTATCGCAGCGTCCATTATGGCGAAGACAAGGTTTAAGAGTGAATAAATTAGCAATCAGGAGCGCCGAATACAAGGAAGTGACGTTTCAAGTAATACTGTTTAATATGGTATGCCCTCTTCAACATCTAATCCAATTTCTCTCGCCGTTCCCTTACGGTACCTATCCATCTAGTATTCATTGCTTTCTTCTCCATGCTCCCTCTTACTTCGAGCAAAATGGACCGATATGCCGATAAACAAATTCACAATAAAATTATCACGGTCGATATCTTTGTATGTAAAAAAGCAGAACATATTGCTGTGCTTTTTGTTCAGCATCGCCTGCAACGTCAGTATCAACAACGGCTTGTGCACGGGAAGCCAAGGTGAGGCTCGACATACAACGTCTAGCGGACGAACGAGAGCTGCGTACGAAATTACTGGCAGAGAGGGAACAGGAGAAAGATATGCAGGAAATGACAATGAAACTAGAAAAGGAGAGAAGCAAGCTAGCTATTGTAAGCTATTGCCGATCTAATGATACTGGAGAAAGAGTTCAATGATAAAAAGTATCAGCTGCTGCAAGCTCGATTAGAGGGAGACAACGACGGAAAGAGTACCAGAAGCGTATCTAGAAGCTATCGCAGCGTCCATTATGGCGAAGACAAGGTTTAAGAGTGAATAAATTAGCAATCAGGAGCGCCGACCTTGAGTTCAAATCCTGGGGGAACTGTCCCCACTGGGCTCACGTATGTAGCAACCAACGTAATACACCCACCACCTATGTTCAACGCAAGCGGTGAACAGCGACCAGAGGCAACTGCTGATGAAATTTCCTGTGTTATTACTTTCGGCCCGACGTTCAATGACCTCATCGCATCTGATACGATGGCACATACCGGTTTAAGCCAGTGTAAACAATGACATCGTCTCCGAGTACCGTGCAGATAATACCATTGGAACAATCTACTCCAAAAAGTTTAGCAGCCAATGTCATGGAGCCTGCCGTGGTGCTGCCACCAGCACCAAGTTATGTTCCAAATGTGAACCCCTAACACGGTTTGTCTTTCCCAAACACCTCTTCTATTGCGGTGAGTAACCGACCGACAATTCAGGCAAGTTTAGCCGGTAATTTGGGTCAACCGACAATCTGTGAGGCCACTTCAAGGGTTATTTTCGGTGAAACTCACAATCATCCAACGAGTCGGTTTCCTCAAAGCAGCATGGAAAATCATCCGATGATTCCACCAATCAGATCAGTCCCTATCGGTAGCAATTCTGCTTATATCCCGTTTAATCATTCACGGTCAGGCCTTGTATATCATTTGGTGCTACTAGGCAGCCTGGCACATTCCTCTGCATTACCAAGCGGCGTAACATACCCTCCCCTGATTTAAAGTGTGCCTATGATGTCGCAGAGTGGCAATTCTTTTTCTTTCTCTCTACCGTCTGATATGACTCGGGAAATCTACAATTGGTCTTCGTAACAGTATCCGGGGATAAGCGTGTCCAGTTACCAAGCTGCAATCTTTGCGATGTTGGTATGCCACCACAACAGCTACAAGGTGCCTAAGGAGCTCCCGTCAATATCTGAAAATCCCGCAGAGTGGCCCACTGTTCTGGAGTAGTTTCGAAACATCCACACAGATGTGTGGATACACAAATGCAGAAAACTTGATGTGGTTGCAGAGAAGTTTGAAGGGTGACGAACCGTGAACTGGTTTTTGCTTCATCCAGCGAACGTAGCCGAGGTGATGGACATCTTACAATCACTCTACGGTCTGTTGAACACTGTTGAACGGAGTACGAGCCACTCCGTCGCCACGACATAATAAGTTGGAGGCACTGATCAACTTCGGACTGGCAGTGACAAACCTTTGCGTTCAACTTGTCAGTACGAGGCAGGAGATGCATTTGGCAGGAGATTCTAATCCAATTCTACTGCAAGGGCACTCTACAAGCAGTGTGTACGACCCTTCGCAGATTACATGAACGTGTTGGTCACAACGGCCAGTAGTGGTACAGCTGTGATGGATTCTAGCTGCCCGAAACCTGATCGTCAGAAGGGAAAGCGAGAAACCTTTGTGAACCCTCACTTTTCCAATAGTGCACGGTTAGAATGCCGCAGTATTGATGGGACATCTACAGTGGTCAATGCTTCCGCGAGCAAATTGGATCGTCCGTGTGTAGTCTGATCTTGCTGATTGTTGGAAAGTGGCAAGCGAAGTCCAAGTTTGTAAAAGATGCTTGGCCTTGTAAAACCCCAGTATGAGACGTAAATGGCTGTCAGCAACGTCATCACCACCCCCTTCGTCTTAGAGAGTCACAGCCGCCTCTCAAGGAAGTACGGTCAAGTTGAATTTCCAGATAGCAGGTCAATGGCGCTGCGTCGTCTACAATATCTGGAAAAATACAGAATTGTACTGTAACGTAATAGATTGTAATGTATCAACAAAAAGAATATGCTCACATTGCAACGGACAAAGAGCTGACAGACACGGATCCAACGCGAGTTTGATATCTGCCCAGGGTGTCGTCGCTAACCCGAAGAAACCAGAAAAGGCTCGCGTAGTTTGGCATGATGCATCGACGGTGCGAGGGGTATCTCTCAATTCGGTGCTATTGAAAGGATCAGATCTACTCGCTTCACGACAGTGCTAAGTAGATAGTGTCAGAGAGAAGTGGCCATCAGTGGAGACATACGGGAGATGTTCCACCAGGTATTGATTCGTCCCGAAGATCGCCAAACACAGCGCTTCCTGTGGCGTAACTAAATCTCCCTACTAGTTCAAGTATTTGTGATGGATGTTGCATCGTGCTCGCCGTGCTCACTAGTTTGTGAAAAACTTAAACGCTGACGAACAGGCAGGCGTCTTTCCGATGGGGGCTGGTGCAGTGAAGGACAACCACTACGTCGACGACTATTTAGACAGCGTAGGAACAGTTGACGAAGCGGTAGAGCTGGTGAACGAAATTAGGACTGTTTACACTGATGGAGGCTTCGAGATTCGGCATTGGATGTCGAATTCTACCGAAGTGATGGAGCGAATAGGAGAAACTAACGAGGAGACGCAAAAAAACTTCATCGTAGACAAGAGCAGTAACACCGAGCGTGACGAGTTGATTCCGGCGGAAACGTTCATGCGTTGAAAGGTATGGATCCAAATGTTGGAAAAGCTCGACGAGGTGAACATAGCGCGTTGTTATTTCCCTGGATACGCGCCTCAAGCGTATGGTTCTTTGGAACTACATACACTACCCGTCATAAATACGGACTCACTGAAATAAGTATTGCAACACTCAGCTGAATAATGAATCACCCTGAAAAGTTTAGCATCACCTCAAAACAGGTAATTTCACATTGCTATATCTCGAGATCCTTACGACTTACAGAGAAGCGATCTTCAGCAAAGTTGTTAAGAGGATCAAGGACATCCGGAAAGCGATCAGTTTAGTTCGCGATTTTGCCGTTAGGTGGCGCTAGTGAGCATATAAAATTGAGCGTTTTGAACTAGTTCTAGCTTGTGATCCATAAGAGATAGAAAGTTCGGGTCTTTGGCAAAGTTGCTGAAGGGTTCAAGGACATCTGGAAAGCGATCAGTTTAGTTCGCGAATTTGCCGTTAGGTGGCGCTAGTGAGCATGTAAAATTGAGCATTTTGAACTAGTTCTAGCTTGTGATCCATAAGAGATAGAAAGTTCGGGTCTTCGGCAAAGTTGCTCAGGGGTTCAAGGACATCCGGAAAGGGAAAGGGGTATATTCGTAGACGCAAACGAGTCAGCATATGCAGCCTGTCCGTACATCCGTGTGGTTGAACGAGGGATCGTTGCGTTTCCGCAAAAACAAAAGTCACCCCGCTTAGACCTCTGTCGATTCCTCGGCTGGAGCTTCAAGCCGCTTTATTGGGAGCCCGTCTGATGAGAACCGTTATTCCCAATCACACACTGAAGATACATCGAAGAGCGACTCCACTACAGTGTTGTATTGGTTGCAGTCTGTCCACGTCTTTGGCGAAATTCTGGAAGTCACCGACAGGACTGGCGATGGGATCCGACGAAATTTAATGTTGCGGACGAAGCTCCCAAGTGAGGAAACGGACCCAATATTCAACCCACTAGCCGCTGGATCTCAAGACCAACATTTCATTACGACCTTGAAGAATATTGGCCTCAACACGAACTTCCGTTGGCAGAGATTCATGAGGAATTGCGACCGATATTCGTGCAAACAAGTGGACAAAGTGATTGATTTCAAACGTTTTTCTAAATGGGAACGGCTAATATGCACCATAGCATTCGTACGCCGGTTCTTCGAAAACTGTATGCGGAAAATTCTATGCGAGACTTTGCAGTCTACATCGATTTTGAGCAAAGAAGAACTACGTGAAGCGGAGTTAACTGTATGGAGACTGATTCAACACGATGCGTATCCGGATGAATTGGTGTTGTTGCTGAAAAGTCAATCTGATCGTCGGTAGATAATTAAAAAAAAAAAAGAAGGCGCTTTTTTAAGCAAATCTCTATTCATTGGCAAGGGTGAACTTATCCGGATGGAACGTCGCACCCGTGAAGCAAATAGGATATCGGATAATGTGAAATTCCCAGTGATATTACTGAAAGAGAACTACGTGACGTTCCTTTTAGTTGATTGGTATCACCGCACATATAAGCATGCCAACGGCGAAACGGTGGTTAACGAGGTTATGCAGAAGTACTCCATTCCGGCCATGAGAGTGCTTGTTCGAAGTGTTAATGCCCAATGCTGTTGGTGTAGAGTGTACAAGGCAAAACCTCAAACACCACGGATGGGACCTTTGCCGAAACCATCTCCGCTCCTGTAACACACATTGTGTCGGTTCTTGACGAACTGGATGAGTTCATCGACCTTATTCTTCACCTCCGTGATGATGATGATGATGATGATGATGATGATGTATTTTGCTACTTTTTCCACTACATATTTACATGGAAACTCTTACCACGTGGCATATCTGTTAAAGTACAGTGTTACGGAACGGACGGATGGAGTTTCGAAAACCTCTTTAGACGAACTCGTTTTTGGCGGAGTAAGCTTCAAGCTACAACAAATAGTTTATTAGGTTTTACATTTCAACAAATTTATCGAGCGGCTGACAAAATCGGGTCCCTACTGTATAATGCCAATATGCATATGAGATACCGATTTGGGGCTTATTATTCGTGCTAATGATTACTTGAGTTCTTCTTAAAGTTGTTAATGAATTCACTACTTTGATGAGATATTTAAATTGATAAAGCTGATGCCAGAAAATGTTTTTGATCAAGTTGCTGATTCATTTTTATACAAATGTGAATCGCCCTATTTTTGAATAACTCCAATAACGAAACTGATCAATCTTTGTAAAAGACAGTTTTTGTCGCAAGTTTGATTCCATAGCTCTAAATACATCTTGCCACAAAAATCTGCTTGCTGGACCACTGTGCGTGCAATGACTCCTAAAGTCCATAGGAACATCCTCGAACCTGGTGTAATATTGCTAATAACATATTAATAATGTTAATTTGTTTCACCGTTGGATGCCGAGTCGAGGCCACAACAGCTGCACAACAGTTGGAAGGGCAAAACAGTTGTAAAACATCGGAGCGATATTACCAGAATGAAGCCATCGATTAGGTATTCTTATCATACAATAAATGGTCCATTATGTGCTGGGGAAGGGATTCTCGTATAATGATGGAAGGGGTTAATGATGGGTACCATTTGGTGAAGCGCTCAACATCGGGGTGAAAGGTATCAGTTTGGATACTCTTCAAATAGCAATAATTGCCAGTTGTGTGCTCCCGAGGGAAACATGGAATAGTCATTATCTGGCGGTTGTTTTGGAGAGGGGAGCAACCGATATAATGTCTAATTAAATTGCACTTTGTAAGCAGTAGCGATCAGCTAGAAGGTGCCTAATGTTACAATCGAGCAATCGAATGTGCACTTTTAATCGGAATTTTGAACTAAAACGTTGCTGCTTTGATGAAGAGCCAACGATTCTATCTTTCAGTAACACTTTGTTACGATGAAAATAACATACAAAGTGATCTACTGTCATATTGATGGATACTTACCCCGTACATGGATGGATACAGCGTAGCGTCACGGCATTACGAGCGTACAGCTCCATCATCTTCCAGTTGCCGATCTCTACCCGGTTCCCTGGTACCATATTGCACACACTATCTAGTTCTTTCGGAAATATCCACAAGACTTCGATAATTACAGAATACAGTGAAGTTGGTCATAATCCCTGTGAAATTTTTCTTTGCCTAACAATGTTGCTATTCAACTCACTCATAGCATATTGGTCATCTGTACATTCACGTTACGATCGGCCATGCACAGTAATCCATCGCAGATTTCTGGTAACAAGGTTCATAAAAATTATGTCAACTTTCACCTCATCATCCAGGGCTGCCTGCACGTGTACCTAAACTCATAGAAGTCCCTTTGGATTTATCCTCTGTTTGGCTAGCTATAATCCGTACGAGCGGCGAAAAATATGAAATGTTGTTTTACAGTTTGTTCAATGTGTGCAGCAATATTTACAGTTTCCGTCAAGTTTGTTCTCCGTCAACCCTTCGCCGGAGCTCAGAATTGCGGAAAACTGTTCCCTCGCGCTAGAAGCCATCTTCCCTCGTATGAGGGAAGTAAATATGCCCCAGTGTATTCCACTATACCAGATGAAAAGAGCCCAAAACTGCCGCAAGCAGCAAGGGTCCTGTTGTGGGTTACAGCTTTCTTGACGATCGGAAAGCTACGCTCCACTGTAAAAAGACAGATGCAACGAAACTTTTAAATCAAATTTCCGCCTTATCTCGGCAGGGATTTAGTGTTGATTTGATAAGGGAATGACGCCCGGAGTGTTGGCTTGGTTTTACGGAGCGCATTTAATTTGATTTTCGCATCAAATTTAGCAGATGCAACGTTTTGGGAAATGATTTTTGCAAATAAAAATTCACCACAAACTAACTCTTATACAGCATGTGCAAGCCCGAAGCTGTCGGCAAATTTCTAGTTTCTCGCTTCCAGCAGCACCCAGATCCAACTGTCAGCCCATAAATCGCATCACCATGAATTACAAGCACTGTTCTTTATCGTTTGGTTTCTGTGACACGTTAAAAAATAAATGCTTTACGATTCACCATTTCACTCAACGGGCAGATCTTCATCTCACCGAGCAACGGACGTCGTTTGCTGAACCGTGGCTGCAATGCTCTACCATTCCACCCTGAAGCACAACTAGAACAGAAATCATGGCATGGCAGCGTTATGCGATAATCATATCGCAGATCAAGCTTGAAAATAAAATGTACCATTTAATTTCATTTCTGCAAAACGTTGTCACTGGGAGTTTACACATTTTAGAATCTCGCTAACTGATGAGATGTTACAGCAGTCGGGGGAGATTTGGAAGAAGATGGCATTGGTCGCAATTAGGACTGTGACTTGTGTTATCTGATTTTGGCGAGCTAAACGAAATTAACGAAAACGACTTGAAGGTGAGTTTTAAAGTTGTAATATACCGTAAGTAAATTTTAGACAACCTTGTTAATTTCCTACCAATTTTGAATCCTAAAACAGCATTCTCTTCAAAATTAGGTAGTTTGGTAATTTTGATGAACTTACAGATTGTGTAAGAACCAAACTGGTCTCAGTTAAAAGTGGACCTCCTCCTGGCCAATCTGAGCGTTTAGATCTCCTATGACGATTTTGACGACGTGGCTTGGGTAGCTGTCGTACTTGTGTTCAAGCTGCGTGTAAAAAGCGTCTTTATCATCATCAGTGCTTTCGGAGTGGGGGATGTGCATGTTTATGATGTTGATGTTGAAGAACCGGCCTTTAAACCTCAACTTGCACATTTTCTCATTGATCGGCCACCACCCGATCACGCGCCTCTGCATATCACCCATCACTATTAAAGCTGTTCCCAGCTCGTGTGTGCTGCCGCAGCTCTGGTAGATGGTATGATTACCTCTAAACGTTCGCACCATTGATCCCTTCCAACACACTTCCTGGAACACTACGATGCCAAAACTGCGGTCCTTCAGCAGTATGCGTGTGCTCCCGATGAAGTTGAGAGATTTACACTTCCACGTACCGAGCTTTTAATTGCTAGTCCCCTTACGTCGCTGTGGTCTTCACCGATTGTCCCGATTCGTGTTCTCTCGTTGATTATTCGTTGCATGATTTTGTTTTTACGACTGGCTTGCAGGGCCTTGCACCAACTCCATAAATTTCCGGAAGACCATTCCCTCTTAATGACCATAGTGCGCAGTTTAGCTAAGAGTCCTTCCCTTTCAGTCGGGCTGGTCAGCCGCCCCTGACACGGGGAACAGACGCTGTTGTGAGCCGCTCCTAACATGCACACTATTCAAGGTAACAAGATATGAAAATCTAACCTAATTTGAAGAAAATATCAGCTTTTTGTGATGAGTAACTCGATTTTTTTGTTCCTCATTTGAAATCACACAGAAGAGGAATATTTCATTTGAAATGTTTCATTACTAAGATATCACAAAATGGAATTTCGGGAATTCCGGGATTCCCGGGACGTAAGAACGGGAAAAGGGAAATCCCGAAATTTTTCAAATCCCTGGATGTCCCGGGATGGTATAGTATAATCGAATGATACAGTTACAATCATTGGTACCGGCACCGGTGCCATCATAATACAAAAAATCATACTATTGCTTGAATAAAGATGGCTTCAACATTCAAGTTGACCACCAGATTTTTGGGCCCCAAAATGATAATCCCATTTTATTGGCGACTCGAGGAAAGAACCAACGATTGAATATTTATTATTTTGTTGTATACAATGTGATGTTTGCATTGATTTGGAAAATCGCTCATTTCATATTCACTTACTAATTTTTTGATGCTGCTCTAACTCAGTTTTTTCTTAGCTAGCTTTGGTGATGATGAGCACATGTATATAGGACTATCTTGAGCATCCCTATATGATTTACCAGTTCCACGCAGTCATCAACATCACCCCGCGAAGAGAAGCCTACGGGAACAGAGGTAGTATCTGAAAGTGAGAGCTATCGTTCGGTCACGTTGTTACTCAATATATTATTTGAATTCGATCTCCGTATCTGATGTTTTTAGATATCCGAAGTTGTCGTCCGAAACGCTTATCCTTCCTTTCGCGAGTGAAGCACTTAATTAGTATTTGCTTCATGTCTTTTTGCATTGAATTTCAAGATGGCGGCTAAATTTATTTCATATGAAAGCTACATCCTTCCTACATACGATGCCACTAAGTTTGCTTCGTATTTCAAGGGATATCTGAGAAAAAAAAAAAAAAGATAGTTTTACAAATATTTTCATTCTATCGAAAAATTAGCTTTCTTACAAACTGTTTAGCTAGCTAGCGTACGAGGGTTCTACCAATATGAATTAATAAAAACACGTTTCTTTTAGTTGTGGCCTCATGTAGTTAACTGCAACAAAAATTGGTATTCTTACGATATGTGCCGATGGTGGCCGGATTTCAGCGAGAATTACTCAACCATAACAGACGAAACTTTTTTTTTTTATAAAATAGGGTGTGAAGAAAAACAATAAAGAAAAACATATCTGAAAACATTTTGAGATTTTTTTGAGATTCGATTCATAGAATGTTTGATTGTATTCGAACGTGAATTAATGTAGACTTGGAGAAATATATGATTTCAGTGAAAAAAAAATAATCAGGAACTTTTGTTCACAAACAAATTTTCAGGTTTTTTAGGACAGGACATCTAGAAATTTTGAATGTTTTTCGGGAGAGGTTTCCGCACTTCAGCCAAATACACCGCTTCATTTTAAAATCAATTGTCGCTCTTGAAGTGATATCGAAGTGCAAAACAGTTGATAATTGCTTTGGATTTTAACATTGTTTTCATATGCTTAATATTGCAGTGGACTTCTAAGCTTCGAAAGTTCTTTTGGTGGTTCTATACTCTTGGCACGGTCCAGAATTTAGCAGCACACAACACTTGCACTTGCAGTAGTTTCGGTAGTCAAAACTGTACAGCTAACCGGTTGATTTAAAATCACTATATTTTACTAACGAACCTTAAAACATGCACTTTATTCTTATTACTAATTTACTTAATTTATTGCCTTAATTTCTACAAACAGTTAAAGTTCTTCACACAGGACGTTCACAACAACACGGTGCTCCCCTGACCGTTATTATCAGAAAAAAATCTCCATCAAATCTGTGCTCACATGTCGTTTTTTATAGCTAAGCTGCATGTCTGGACAAAATTTCAAAAAAATCGTAGGGCCCGTAATGAAGTTGGTCACTACTAACACTACAACATCTAGCCGTTCGAGACCAGGACGTTAGGCAACGATTTGTCGTTCGATTGTGTTGTTTACACATATGGCCCTCTGTTAAAACAAATTTTCAACTTCTATTCATTTCTCTCGTCGCTCGCTTGTGATTCTATCCATCTTGTCATTTCATTACTTTCGTTACTCCCTTTCACTCTGAGTATAGGCATTGTATTCACCGAAAAAAGCCAATAAATTTTCATAATAATAAAGTCATGCGGTAATTAAACCTAATAAAAAAAACAATCCGGTAAGCCAGATTGGCCTTTTTCGAAAAGTAAAAAAAAATCTCACTGCGTGGAAACTTTACCGAATGATACACATCCTTACTCCACCTCAGCATGCACTGTATACATTGAAAATCTCATCCTCCCGGATGCAGTTTCAAATCATTGCTTTTGATTACGTTTGCTATCAGATCAAAATACCAACCTCCCGGTCGCGGACCTCAATCTCCCGATTGTGGATCATAACCTCCCGGTTGTCCCTCAACCTCAAAATCGTTTCACCACTCTCCACGTCAGCGAACCCCTCTTTTCCCTTTCATGTTCCACAACTGAATCTCATTTCAACCCTCCTCAAAACAAACATCAGTCACCTCTTTAACAGTTACCTTGTCCGGGCAAGTCAAAAAAGAAATTAAAATAAGATTATGCTTCCTACCTCCAATTAGTTTTTTTTTTCACCAATCCTCTCGCCAATTGTAGTGTCCCGATATCAACCGTCACTGTTAGTCGCTCAGATAATCATCCCGCTTTCTATTCCAAAGTCTCTTTATACTTTTAGGTATCATATACACAACGTTCACTGCTTAAGGTACGGTAATCTGCTAGGTTCACCACTACACAAGGCGTTTTTACAGAGCTTGTAATTTTTAAATGATGCCCCTGAACGCCCTCAAATGCAGCTGATCTACATGAAACAAAGTCAAATTACTTCAGGTTGACGATACAGCTTAAATATTCAACTGAAGTCAGGGCGCTATGAAAAAAACTGAGAAAAGCTTCTTAGTCGTCGACTGAGCGCGACTAAGCAGGGCTGCTTAGAGCATAAACATCACAGTCGTATCCCAGAGAAAGTCATGCGAACTTTTTTTCTTCTCTTAGGATTTTTTGTGAAATCTATTTAGTTCTTCAATAACAAGCATTTTGGTAGGTCTTATATTTTCATAACATCATAGAATAGTAGTTGAACGTTGCAGAGAAAACAGATAACGATTTTATTAATACAGTCGACTCTCCACATTTCGATATCGAAAGGACCATTGATATCGGGGAGATAGAGACAAAGAACATACTGTTAATAAATACTAGATTGAAAATCACCCCGTCACCAGGAAAATTTAAAATAAACAGACGTCATTTCGTCTTTGTAAATTGTTTTGAATCCCGAAGATCTAGTCAAGTCAACTTTGATATAAGGCATATCGACATACGGAGAGAACATCGAGATAGGGAGATATAGAGATAAGGAGGATATTGAGATATGGAGAGTGAAAAAATATGCAGAATAAAGGGACCGAAAAATAAATCATCGACATAGGGAGAGATATCGAGATGTGGAGAGTCTTCTGTAGATAGAAAAAGATATACCCAGATATACCATAAACAAAATGTCCAGTTTTTAATATGAACAGTCCATAGACAGATAGCATATGGTTCATAGGTAACTGCAATATTTTCCTCCAAAGCTAAACATTTATTTACGAATAATAGAAAAAAGAAACGTATTGTCCAATACTTTACATATTAGCACAATGTTTGAAAATATTTATATATTGTATCCATAAATTGAAAAGAAAACCCTTGTCCATTTGCCTGAGGCATCCTTGCAACAAGGAAAATCCTTTTTTATTGCCTTACCCTTTCACCATCTGCGTCCCTCCCTACTCGATCAGACATTTATTTGAACAGAAAAAAAACTTCCAACTAAACTATGCTCTTTTACCTTTTCCCCGGTGGAACATCATCGGTAATCAACATTCAGGAAGCTGTTTGTATCCGTAAAACACAGCAGCAATAGGAATAAAAAAATGCATCAAAACTTTTACTCCGTTTTGCAAAAGATTCATCCCCCCGGTATGGGATGTAGTTTTCGTCAGTTGTGACCCAACTTTTCCCGGAATCTAATAGGACAAGTTTGTTACACATGTGTCCCTCGGGGAAACCCAGGGAGCATCAGCTGAATGGAAGTATTTTTGGGCATGCTTCCTGGTTTGTTTGCTGCATGCGGGACAGGTGAGTAAAATTCTCAGCACCGTAACTCGGGGTTACATTGAGCAGGGGCTGTCTATAAATCACAGTACTCCCCTTATCCTTATGATGTTTAGTCCATATAAAAATTATTAAATGTGTAGGGATTGTGGTCTTTAGTCATTGGAAGCTTCTAACAGACTATTATACTTCTTGAAGTTCATAAGCAGACATAAGAGGGGGGTGATATTGGTGGATTATGGTTTCTAGGGTGCACGATGGATTTTATTGCGATTTGAGATAAGGGGGTGTAAAGAGCTTTCAGCAAAGTGTATAATTATTCTCATCCTCATTTACGTCCCTACTGACTTTCTTCATGTACATAGTATCTTAAGTAGTTCGACTCCCACGTTATCAAGTGAAATTTTTTTAATATTTTCACTCATACTTGATCCATCTTTACTACGCGTATTTGTCAAAAGATAATGCAATTAGGGCTTAATTAAGAGGTACAATACTCTACTGTTCTACTATTAGATTATCTTTTTTAAATAATTATTCCTTTTTTATAAACTTGCAACAGTAATTTCATTTCCCAAAAAAATATCAATCTTATTCCAGATTACGGTACGAATGAAATGATCTGTTTTTGAGGTAAACGTATGAGTCTCCAAAAGGGTGAAGAGAAGAGGGTGGGTGAAATAAAATTCACAAAACATCTATTCAACTTTTAGCATGCAATGGGAGTGATCTACAAGTGTAAACACATTCGGAACGTTTATCTTCAAGTTTTTTCCCCCGTTTCGATAGTGGAAACTGTTTTTAGATTTGCTACACCGGTGCATTATTCATCGACATCCTCCGGGGTAAAGTTAAATTGTATTCAGCAAAAGGGAAACGTTGGAAACTGGACGGGCATCAGTAACTTACAAGAACAAACAGCTTAGACAGAAACACGGTAAGCAAGCAACTGCCCCGGTAAGAAATGTGCAGTTCAATCTTAAAGCCAATAAGTTTCCTGTCAGGAGCGAAGACATCTAAACTTGTTCCATTCGTCGTTGCTTGGACTCCAGCGGATGGACAGTGGAAAAAAGGTGTGAGAAATGAAACCAAGTAAGGAATGGTCCTTTTCCCGTTTCGATCTCAGACCAGCTGCATTTGTATAACTTTGCTGATAGCGTGAAAAGTATTACTATCAAACTTCTTCTTGAGTTCAGTGCACTTCGGCCTGAATGTAGATGTCATCGTAGGGGTTTTGGTTCGCCCGAATGTAGTTCGCCGGGTCTTACATGACATCTAATTTTCTCATCCTTCACCTTTTGGGCCATTGGCTTTCGGTCGGAGCACCGGACACGGACCTAACATGGCAAGCGGAGTAAAAACGGATTTGCACCGTCCTTCGTTAAGAAAGCACTCGATTTTTGCAAGACAAACTGAAAATGAACACTTAAGGATGGGCATGAGAGCTTCTTCACGATCTCCGAGCCACGTTTGGGGAATGAGCTTTCCATTTTTCATGAAATTGAATTTCTATCTGCTCACCATCGGAGTCCGGAGTCCGTTCGTGGTTGGAATATTCACTTTTTTATCATGTGCTGTGAGTTGTAGGTCCGGCTTAGTTTCGTAATAGATCAGGATGAGAAGGGTTTGCCAGCAAATTGTCGAATCATTCCGAAATCACCAGCAATGGAGAAGAGGGATAATTCTGTTTGTTGAGTGCACGATTGGATATGTAAATCTTCAACAAGTTATTCCGATAACAGGTGACGTTGAACTGAGTAATCGTATCGTAGGTTCACGACAATTAGAAACTCATACATTGTTTCGGCATATAATATTTAGTTGCTCACCGTTCCCTTGACGTTCTAATGATAAGTTTTACGGTAATATAAAATATCGGTACACATAAATTAAATTGAGAGATAAACATAAGATAAACGGATTTTCGTTTACAAATTAATCATTCCGAATGTTTCTAAATCCAATCCTTGTTCAATCAAAATCCATTCCAAATCCAAAACCAAATCCAATCCAGTCTAATCCTATCCATATCCAATCAAAAACCAATCTACAACCAATCCAAAATCAAAATCTAATCTTAATGCAAATACAATCCAATTCCAATCCAAATCTCAACCAAATCCAGTCCAGTAAAATCCAACCCAAATCCATTCCAAATCCAATTCAAACCCAAACCAAAATCAAATCTAATCTAAATCCAATCCAAATCTAATCTATTCAAAATCCAAATCCTATCCAAAATCAAAATCAAATCCAATCTAAATCTAATCCAAATCTAATCTAAATGCAATTCCAATCCAATTTAATCCAAATCCAATCCAAATCCATTCTAAATCCAAATCCAATCCAAAATAAAAATCAAATCCAATCAATTCCAATCTAAATGCAAATCTATTTCAAATCCAAATCAAATCCAATCTAAATCCAATCCAAATCTAATCGAAATGCTATCAAATCCAATCCAAGTCTCATCCAAATCCAGTCCAGTAAAATCCAATCCAAATCCAAATCCAATCCAAAATCAAAATCAAACCCAATCCAAATCTAATCTAAATGCTAATCCAATCCAAATCTCATCCAAATCCAGTCCAGTAAAATCCAATCCAAATCTTAACCAAATTCAATCCAGTAAAATCTAACCCAAATCATTCCTAATCCAATCCAAACGAAATCCAAATCCAATTCAAAACCAAACCTAAATCAAATCTAATCTAAATGCAAATCCAATCCAAATCTATTCAAAATCCAAATCCTAGCCAAAATCAAAATCAAATTCAATCTAAATCTAATATAAATGCAAATCTAATCCAAAACTAATCCAATTTAATCCAAATCCAGTCCAATCCAAATCCATTCTAAATCCAAATCCAATCCAAAATCAAATCTAACTAAATCCAATCCAAATCTATTCTAAATGCAAATACAATCCAAATCCAATCCAGATCTCATCCAAATCCAGTCCAGTAATATCCAATCCAAATCCAAATCCAATCCAAATCCAATTCAAAACCAAACCAAAATCAAAATCAAATCTAATCTAAATGCAAATTCAATCCAAATATATTCCAAATCCTATCCAAAATCAAAATCAAATCCAATCTTAATCTAATCCAAATCTAATCTAAATGCAAATCCAATCCAAAACCAATCCAATTAAATCCAAATCCAATCCAATCCAAATTCATTCTAAATCCAAATCCCATCCAAAATCAAAATCAAATCCAATCTAAATCCAATCCAATTCTAATCTTAATGCAAATCCATTCCAAATCCAATCCAAAATCAAATCCAATCCAAATCTAATCTAAATGCAAATACAATCCAAATCTCATCCAAGTCCAGTCCAGTAAAATCCAATCCAAATCCAATCCAAACCAAATCCAAATCCAATCCAAATCCAATTCAAAACCAAACCGAAATCAAAAACAAACCAATCCAAATCTAATCTAAATGTAAATACAATCCAAATCAAATTCAAGTACAATCCAAATTAAATGCAAATCCATTCCAAACCCATTCCAAATCCAAATCTAATCCAAAATCAAATCCAATCGAAATGCAAATCCAATCCAAAACCAATCCAATCAAAATCCATTCTAAATCCAAATCCAATCCAAAATCAAAATCAAATCCAATCTAAATGCAAATCTATTTCAAATCCAATCCAAAACCATACCAAAAATCAAAATCAAATCCAATCTAAATCCAATCCAAATCTAATGTAAATGCAATTCCAATCCAAATCTAATCCAAATCCAATCCAAATCCAAATCCATTCCAAATCCCAAATCTCTTATTACGGTCGTAGATCCCAAGGCCTATATTCAATAGAGTCCTTGGAGGACCTAGGACATCGGCACAAATTATAAAAATACTCATTTTACTACTATGAAGAGATAAGAGCCTGTGCCATATAAAAAAAACATCAAAGGATCGCTAAATATGCCAGTACATTGAACTAGAACACCTGTTGTACTCACTTAATTGCCAAAACTTGGATCTGGCAATAAAAACGCTTCTTAAAAATATAACAATCTTCTAGGGTCCAGTAATGTGAGACATTCTTCTACATAGAAATGATAAACTGATCTCCGTTAATTCATGTAGAATCACATGCCCAAACTCCAAAGAGTTCTTGGAAGACCTTAACTTGCACACATTCTAGCCTGATTTAGAACCCAATGTATTAATAATATGTCAATGGTTCCAAAAGAGCATATTTTTTCTAAATAATATAAAATAATTTCATACAAGAAAACTTCAAACGGCAAAACCTCGTTTTACGAACTGAGCTCCCTCGTTTTACGCACTGATTCAATTTACGCACCAACTCAATTTACGCACCCCCAATCTAGTTCGTAAATTGAGGTTATAGTGTATCAAGCCGGCTTCGTTGACGGTCGATCGAGAACGGATCAGATCTTTACTGTACGGCAAGTCCTCTAAAATTGTCGTGAATACCAGGTCCGAACGCATCACCTTTTCATCGATTTCAAGACGGCATACGACAATACTGACCACGTAGAGCTATGGAAAATCATGGACGAGAACAGCTTTCCCGGGAAGCTCACGAGACTGATAAGAGCGAAGATGGAAGGTGTGCAAAACTGTGTGGAGGTTTCAGGCGAACACTCCAGTTCGTTTGAATCCCGCCGGGGACTACGACAAGGTGATGGAGATTGTACCCCGTTTGGCATAAAGTCGTTTGGCATAAGGTCGTTTGGCATAAAGCCGTTTGGCATAAAGTCGTTTGGCATAATGGTCGTTTGGCATAATGGCCGTTTGGCATAATGATTGACTTAAAATACATATCGGTATTTTTGAGCGTTTACCGAGATGAACGCCATTGAGCCCATAGCAAACAATTTTGGTAGGTTCTAAACAAGCGCGGTGTTCAGAGGTTTTCCAAGCTAAGAATTTCAAAAATTGTTGTGACATTAGAGTGTATTTCTAAATAAAACTCGCGACGTGTCTCTACATCTCAAAACATAGAGTATCTTTGAGCTTGTTGCGATATGAATATGTAAAAAAAAGTAAATTGGTGAAGAAAGTTCGCAGTTATTCATCAAAGGAACGGTCATAGAATATTTCGCTGCAGATCAAGGTCTGTCTCAGTTTGGACGTAACACTCGATGAAAATAACTTGATAAAAGAATGGATATTTTTTGCAAAACATCAAAAGCTCTAATCCAAAGATCTATCAATGCGACTTAATGCAAAAATATTAGTGGCAAAACTTTTCAACGGATCAATATATATTCTTATTTTGTAAGTGTACATCAAAAACATCGTCTTTTATCGAGAGAAGGGAAAATTTATGATTAAAATGATATTTATTCCAGCATATCTCGGAAGGAGATCACGCGTTTGCCCAAAAAAGTATATGCTGAATATTGGCAGGTTCTAAAATAATTATCATTCTAACAACACATCTGACAAGAATTGATAAAACAGCAAAATATAAAAATGGTAAACATTTAGCTTTACTAAATAATAAATTTAAAACAGTATAAATATAAAGAACAGCTTATTTTTAAAAGAAGGCAAAATTTATAATTGAACCAATAGAAGAATGGACGCCGAAAATTATTGCGGCATAATAAAACGAAAAGACATAAAAAAGTGCGTTCAGAATCATCGAAGTGATTGTGCTACTTTTCCCAGAATGCCATTTTCCCGAATGACTGGTTTTCCCAAAAAGTGGTGACGATAAAAAACGATAAACAGTCAAAAGAAGAAAGTATTCTGTCATTCTCGGCTATACACATGTTGGCAAAAATACTGAGGACGGTAACATTTGAAAGAACTGCCAATTAAATAAAGAAAGGTGCATATTAGATGGTCAGTTCGTTTACCACCCTGAAATGTATAAAGTTACGACAATTATGAGTGCTAAAAACTTTTCGGGGAAGTGGGCTAGCCGGAGAAACGGGATATTCGGGAAACTGGCACTCGGGGAAACGACATAGCTCCAAAGAACAGCCTATTCATACAAGAAGGAGAAATTTATTGACATTTTAAATCAACAGTTTTCATACCTATAATTATGGTTACATTATATTTAGAAAAAAAAGAACAATTACAAGAAGGGTAAATTTGTGCTAAATATATAAAAATCTTCAGTGCAAAAATTGGTTTCAATAGCGAAACTCTAAAGAGGAATTAATATTTGAAAGAAGGGTTATTTCTGGATAAATAATAAATTACTAATGGCAATAATTTCCTAATATGCTTAAATTTATTCAAGAGCGAATGATTGTTGAATAATGTGTCATTTTGTATCAATTGACTCCACAACAAGCCTGATGTCATCAGAAAGATTCAATAGAAACTTAAAAACGAAAAATTAAGAAATTCTTGGTTTCAGACTCATTATGCCAAACGATTATTATGCCAAACGACCATTATGCCAAACGACCATTATGCCAAACGACTTTATGCCAAATGACCATTATGCCAAACGACTTTATGCCAAACGGCTTTATGCCAAACGACTTTATGCCAAATGACCTACCACCGTGATGGACTTTCCTGCCTGTTGTTCAATATTGCGCTAGAAGGTGTTATGCGGAGAGCTGGGCTTAACAGCCGGGGTACGAATTTTACGAGATCCAGTCAATTTGTTTGCATCGCGGATGATATAAACATTGTCGGCCGAGCATTTGAAATGGTTGCAAACCTGTACATCCATCTGAAACGCGAGGCAGCAAAAGTTGGACTGGTGGTGAATGCGTCCATGACAAAGTAAATGCTAGCTGGTGGGGCCGAACGCGATAGGGCTCACCTTGGTAGCAGTGTTACGATAGACGGGGATACGTTCGAGGTGGTCAACGAGTTCGTCTACCTTGGATCCTTGCTGACGGCTGACAATAACGTTAGCCGTTGAATACGGAGGCGCATCATCAGTGGAAGTTGGGCCTTCTGTGGCCTTCAGAAGAAGCTGTGCTCAAAAAAGATAGTCCCTTCGGGCATGAAACGTGGACGATGCTCGAGGAGGACCTGCAAGTCTTTGAACGTCGGGTGCTTAGGACGAACTTTGGCGGTGTGCAGAAAAGCGGCATGTGACGGCATAGGTTGAACCACGAGCTCGCCCAACTCTACGGTGAACCCAGTATCCAGAAGGTGGCCAAAGCTGGAAGCATTCGATGGGCAGGGCATGTTGCAAGAATGCCGGACAGCAACCCTGCAAAGATGGTGTTCGCTTCGGATCCGGTCGGTACAAGAAGGCGTGGAGCGCAGCGAGCTAGGTGGGCGGATCAAGTGCGTATCGATTTGGCGAGCATGGGGCAGAACCGAGGATGGAGAGATGCGGCCACGAACCGAGTATTGTCACGTGAAATCGTTGATTCAGTGTTATCTGTCTAGATGTTAACTTAATAAATGAATATCTGCTTTGTCAGCGGAAGTAAGACATTTTACTTTTCAATTGCTCATACTGTGACGATTAGATTATTATTATTAGATATCGCTGATAAGACTAACATGTGGAAACAGCTAAACAACTCTTGCAAACCAACGCATCTTCCGTCAACTCCAGATAAATTTCACATAATGTTCCGCTTGCTTTTACCCATAGAACGACGTTATGGAACATAATCAAACCAACATATATCAATGTTCATTGAAGACCCACCGCCGTTGGACGAGTCCTGCAAGGTTTTTGTATTGTAACCACACGGGGGGTGCTGTAGCAAGAACTGCCAAAATTTGGTTCGTCAATTTGAAAACCAGACACAAAGTATGAGGCGCAAATTTTTCGTCATTAGTGTCGTCATGTTAGATGCATGAAAGCGGCCGCGTAGCTCATATATTACAAATCATTCTAGGCGTTGCCCGCAGCGAAATGTCAGACAGTTTTACAGAATTTCAGACTCTCTTTAGGTAGGTATATTCCGAGAATTAATGTCGATGTGGTAGCAGAAGCTCATGCCTACCAACCACCAAACGATGATTCTTTCAGTGCTTTCGTATCTGGTGCACGTTAGGAATTAGTACGTTTGGCATAAATACGATAGGCATAATTAACGTTAGGTATAGTATTTCGTCTTTGATATAATGTAAGATAGTATGAGCATGAACAATAATGACCGTATGATTTGTAGTTGTGGCTCCGTCATTAAGCAGAATAATCGAAGGTGCATAGTGATGCACCATAGTGCAATGGCTTGGGATTAGCAAACCATTTGCAATGTACCCAAATCGAGACATCGAAAGCCAATAACGGAGTCCGGCACGTCCTTATGGTAATCGAGGTAGGGAAAGAATGTTAGTTAGACATCCATTGGTAATAGAGACCGATTTGGTTGAACAGCAGTTTCTTTATCATAAGAGTGACGTAGCTTGATGCAAATAAGGTGAGTTCCCGTTTGATTAACACGGCCAGTCACTTCATTCGAGTCAAGTATTTTCATCTTGCTTCACAGGACGAAGATTTCTTACCTCACTCAATTCATGAATATACGCATACATCTTAAGAGAATGTCCTAAAGGTATTTTATAATAACCATAGTTTATATTAATCTTTGAATGTGTCCTAATTAATTTATTTCAAACGTCTTTTCTGCCTTTATCACATCCTTATGTGTACTATCCTTGTGCCTAACGTCTTTATGCCTAATGGGGTATACTCTTTCTTTCAACCGATCGCCTCTCTTCTCGTACCGATGATGCAATGCTTCACAAAACGTGGGGTGGGCGCAGACTAATATAATGCGAAAATGTGAATAGATTATGGCATTTCTTTTGACACCGACTTAGCGTTAATGATGCGACAACCAAACAACTGAGACGATGTGGTCGTCATCATCCGTCACGCTACCGTGGTTTCATCAACGACACGAACAGCATTAAAACCTTCCGATCCCGTTGAGGAGGTGTACCTATGCTTTTCCACTAAAGGGCTGTGGGAATGGAAAACCAAATGCTTTCACGACGACGATGACGACGAGTGTGAGTTTTGGACTCCATAATGATGGTCGGGAGTTTCTGTGGAATACGTTATCGTTACCTGCTTAGGATGGGATAGAATTCCATTAGGGTGAAATATTCATCAGCTTTAGGAAGCTTCTGCTTGCTCTAATATTAACAGCTGTATCGAGCTTTCGAACTAAATAGTTGCTGTTACGGGAAAGCATTTCAGAATATATTGAAGGTAAAGTAGTCACAGGATCTGCTGAAATACTGAATTTTGAATTGCGTTCGCACATAGCTTCAAACACTTCTGCGTTTGAAACAAAACGATAGTGTTTCAAGTCTTGGTAGATCTTTTCTATTTATTTCAACTTGTTCTCTAATTTTTGTAAAACCACTTGGGCTTATGAAGCTTGATAAAAGTAATTAATAAGGTATATTTTTCCTGATTTTTTGTTAATCATGTTATCCCAATTAACTTGCTATTACTCGATAGACAACAAGTGGTGTTGCTAGAGTATTCTCTTAGTGACATGGAAAGTGGGCTACGTTCGAGGAGCAAATGCAAGCACTTAATATTTGTGTACGTTGGGTCCTTTGCTTGAAACGATCTTAAGCAGTTTGTAATGGAATGGTGTGTGGTAGTGAATTATTGTTGTCGTTGTTGTTTTGAGAGAAACTCAAATCCGAAAGTCTTTCGTCCCTTGTTACAGTGTGGTGAAGGATGAACCCCTAGCTAGCAGAACTCTACGGTAAACTTTGCATCCAAAAGGTGGCAAGAGATAAAAATAGACATTGGGCTGGGTATAACGTGAGAATGCCAGACCACAACCCGACGACTGCTTGGTTTTGATGACAAGGTGATGCGTTGGTACCTGGTATTCACGACATTTCCCAATCCAACTTGTCGCAATTGTTTCAGACTGTTTTTGTAGTTTTTGTGTTTCTCAAATGGTCGGTGTTCAGACAAACTGGAACAAGTGTTTTTGCTGGTTTCAGGAAAACGTACACTAAACACTAAAAATGACAAAATATTTGCAAAATTTACTGTAACAATGCAAATTATTTATTTGATGTAATATCTGTATCTAAATAGCAAGGAAAAAATTTAATCCAATGGAGTCCTTAAGGTGAAGATGCATCGAAACCAAACTTCAAATTTTCAAGAGCACAAATCTGGAGAACCGAACACACGTTTGAGCTGAAAACCTAATCGATTGGTTTTCAGTTTTAACGGATGTTTGGTTCTCCAGATTTGTGGTCTTGAAAATTTGAAATTCATCTTCACCTTGACATTTCTTTACAAGGCCAAAAAATCACCTAGTCCAATCTGTCTGAATGCCGACCAAATAGTGTTTATCAGCCGGTGCAGGCAAACGGTCAGCATCTCCTGGCCCATCTTGATGAGTTCAATTCCAGTACCTCAAGGTTACAATCTCCAATCCAATCTCCAATCTCGTGAGAACCGAACCAGGATCAAATGGTTGTATCAAATTCTTGCAGCTAGCTAAAATGAATCGCAATTGATGTCGTTTGAAGTAAGTTCATCAGCCGTGCTTCTGCTTGCATAGGCAAATCCCAACTGATTAAAGTGACCTGATTTGTTTCATTCAACTAAACGTAAAATAAGTTCATACTAGCCTGCCGGAAATGATCCCGATGTTAAATCCCAAATCTCGAAACCTACTTGAAACTCTCCATTGCGTAAAATCCTTTATAAATTGAGCTGTCAATCCCCGATACCTCTATGATATAAGATTCACTTGAATGAAACCCAAGAAAAAATGAAAGCGCCATTCGATGAGTCAGCTTGTGACCAAATCCAAACCCCAAAGAGGCAGAAAAACACCCAAATATGTAAAACATTTGCCACGATCCCGACGCGACCCTGGTTTCAATATCCCACCACCAAGTAGGTAAATTGCGTATCAACCCGTCGTCGCGAGGTAAGGACTGAACATACACTCACGAGCCGCCGTCTTCGTCTTCAGTTGCTTCAACGTGGATACCTACCACTTCACCGGCAAGCGACTGGAAGTCAGTGACTAGCTTGGGCCGGGGTCGAAGGACGAATTAGGCGGCATCCACAAATTACGTAACGCTCAAGGGGGAGGGGGGGAGTAGGCTCAAGCGTTACGGCTCATACAAAAATTTAAAATTTTTCATACAAAAAGCGTTACGGAGGGGGGGGAGGGGGTCAAAAATTTCCAATTTTAGCGTTACGTAATAAGTGGACGCCGCCTTACCCGCATTTGGGATTTTCCACCCGACGAAACACATTCGCACTATGGGGAGGAACCTATCCTATCATTTCCTCTGTTCGGTAGTCCCGGAAGATTTGGTGCGAGTACAATGTCGGCAGCAGATTGGGATGAAAGGAGGGTGCACAAAGGAACGAATACTCAAAATCGTATTTTTTTTAATAGCGCATTGAAACAGTGACCACTATTTTGATGATTGTCATATTTTTCCCAGAAAGGTATCGGAGTTAAAACGCAATTTGTGAAAGTTTAACCCGTATAGGCCTGAGTGAAACCAAAAATTCTAAAACCCTCACCACTCAGCGAGTTCTTAATGGATTCAAATGATTTTTTGACAGTATACTGGCACACATCTAGTTTCTAGAAGTGAATAGAGGAACGCGGAAATATTCCTGTGATCGGAGTTATTCCGGTGGATCCGGTGATTCCCGGTCGGTCCAGGATTTAGAATCGAAATTTCCTTGGCTTCCCTGGGCATTAGACCTATTCAAATTTTCAAAAATGTCTGGAAACTCTCCAGTCAACCAATACTTTGATTTTTCATTGCGGAATAAACTTCTGGCCAAAATTTCACTCAATTTAGAGTAAATTTAGTTGTGCTTCAAATCAGTTATGTGTTTTTGGGCTATTTTCAAGCTTTAAAAAATCATAACTACCGAACGAAGCATCAAAACTTATCGGAAATACTTCTACATAGTAGTTTATCCAATTCTACGAACTTTTGCCGAACACAATTTTATGATTGGAGCAAGTTTTAACATAGTTTGGTTGAGGTTTGTATCTCGAGGTTCTTGAAAATCTCTTTTTTCGGGAATTGTTTTCACTGAACAGCATTTTCAACTTGCATGACAAATTGTGACACGTTTCACGTCTTGCATTGCCTCGCAAAAAATAAATGTGTTTTAAATCGAGTTTCCATCTGTAAGCTATAATTTTTAGTATTATAACAAGCTGCTAACGATAAACCAGTATTTTGTTTTCATTTCATATGAAATTTTTGATGGTCTATCTTACCCAAAAATATATTTGTACCTGGGGTAAGTGGGACCTATCAAAACAAAAACCAGAATCAAAACTTTTCCTACACGTTTCATACATTTTGCTAGAGAGACATTTGATTTCAGACATTCAGACAAATGATTTTTATCAAAAAAGATCAACCTCAAATTACGTAATTGTATAAGAGGGAGAAGAAAAGTGTTATTATTCTTTATTTTTTCATTTTTTTTTATTTTTGAAATACGACTTCAAAATGGAACAAACACACAGCTGAAATTTGAAATGCATCATGAGAACGATTACTTTTCTATGTTATTTGATTGTCAATTATTGATTGTTTATGTGCTACATTTTAATTAACAACTTATAAATGATATATTTTGAACATGTTTAATTCCTCATTACGCTTTTATTGAGGAATTTTCAGTTAATATTAAATGTTGGGACGTAACGCCAGAAAGAAGAAGAAATGTGAGGTGACATACTATTAAATAAAGGGTTTCTTCCTAAAACGTAACGTATTCTTTGGTTGATCCCTTATGTACATCAAATGTGTACTTAAAATTAAAAATCTATGACTTATCAATCCCATTATTGTAATGATTGACTGACTGATGTGGATTGACGCATGAAACTGGATGTGTCCCACTTGCCCCGCTTAGCGAGGTAACTGCGTCCATTGGCTCATTTTAAAACTTTCTTCCAAGGTTTTCACAATTTCGAAATTATTCGATTAGTTTCATGCACACACCAGCAAATATGTTGCCAAAACGTGATTGTGTTGTTGGATTTGAAATATATTGACATCTGAAAATTTTATTGAACAATTTGTTTGAACTATCGTTTTTTTCGTTCCCACTTGCCCCGCGGTACCTTAACCATTTATCTTATGAAAATAAATTGTAAAAAATAGTTAATTATGAAGCACATTTGTAAATCCACTGTGGGTGAGCCAATAGCACCAACGTGAGCTTCAATGAATACAAAAAATGAACACGTTAGCACTGCCTTTTCTCAGTCGATGATGATGATTGTTTTCAAATTGTTCTAAATGATCAGTGAAATGCGATCAAAACAATCATCACTCGGAAAGAAAAAGCAATGCTAACTTGTTCAATTCATTCGTTTCCGGTACATGTGTCATGCATGATTTAACTATCATCAGGTTGCGATGCGGTGCTCGATCTATGGGCATTTATTGTAATTTATTGCCTTTAGCAACATGTAATCTGTTGATGGTCAATGAATTAATAAATGTATTATGTTTGATTCCCGTTGACTAGTGCCTGAAAAAATAATACCAATGCATGTTTAATATACCATGTATATTGAGAAAACTGTAATTTCTGGGTACAGCGGATTACAAATTTGGATCAAACAATGTTGAAACTCAATTTAATCTTGTTAGCGTGTTCGACAAACTTTAACAGAATAGAATTAGCTTTCAAATAGTGGTAATAGCAAGTGGTTTTGATTTTCCACATGCTAGTTATGATTTTTCAAACCTTGAAATAAGACCAAAAACACATTTTCAGCTTGAAGCATACTAAAATCTTTATCAAATGAGCTGAAAATTTGACCAGACATTGTTCTTAGCATGAGAATTCCGAATACTGCTTGACCGGTAGATTCCCAGACATTTTTTTAAAATATGAACAGGTCTACTGGGCATAGAGTATCATCGTACCTGCCACACGAAATACGAATGCAAAAATGGCAACATTGGCAAAGAAAGCTCTCAGTTAGTAACTGTGGAATTGCTCTTAAACACACTGTCCCAGTGAGGACAAAATGTCAAGAAGAGGAAGACTTGTTTGTAAACTTCACAGTCCATTTTCTCAATGTCTACTTTTTACAAATGAGACTGACTTGCGATTCATGGCAACATAGTGATTTAAATGGTATCTCCGGATGAAAATTAACAAAACATCGCATTGGGTGAACAGAATATCCAGTTCCAAATTCCGTCATAGGTGGCACTGTACGCTTCAATGTTTTAGTTTGATGATTTTAACATATGTTGTTTAGCAAAGTTGTAGAATAATTAAATTAAAACGAGCACATTATAAGAGACTGTTTATCGTATACTGCTACAACTTTGATCATAAATATATTTAAAATTTGAAGTTTTCGATGCTTACAATATTTTACAAATACATGAAAATCAGTCAAAATGAATTGTGAAAGTTAAGAGGGTTCTTCAATGGAAATAAGAACCTGATTCACTACAACAGATTTGTTTTATTTTTGATAGATGGAAAGACAGAGAGAAGGTTTCAATATTATTGTTTTTTATATTAAATTTAAAATCGTGAAAAAGGTAAATTTTATAGCACCGTCTGTAGTGGAATTTTGAACTAAATGTTCTGGTCACCCGATGCGTCTTATTTTTTTATTTTTTTGCAAAGAAGGTAAATGTCCCGGCCCCTCCAAATCAAATAGCAAACAGTTTGAAACATTTTTTTTATTTCAATATCAGTTTATGAGAATTTGTACGAAAATGGCAAGTTTGGCAAAGAAAGCTATCAGTTAATAACCATGGAGGTGCTCATAAGAACACTTAGCTGAGAAGCAAGCTCTGTCCAAGGGAGGACGTAATGCCAAGAAGAAGAAGAAGACCTTTCCTTAAGTCCTCGAAGATTTTTTCATTTTAAGAATGTGTGCCGATTTTGATAATTGGTCACCTCTGAAGTTTTGAAGATATTTAGATGTTCTTTGTAGGACTAACACTCTTCATACATAATTTCCCTAACTGCCGTTTTCTTAGTCAATTAAAAAAAAAAAAATTCAGCACAGAACTGCGCAACTTTTTTTGAACCACGGATAAAATCTCATTAGCAAATTGTGCGGAATTTTGAGGGCTCAAACAATTCCTCCATTTCCGTAGAACGTGACGAAAACATTTGAAAGATTTCCGAAATACCTTTTGAAATCTTTCCATGAATCCTTTAAGAGTTGTGTCGAGGACTATACAAAAATTCTAAAACAAATATGCATTCCAATAGAATCCCACCTAGTTTATATTAAAATTCTACTCAGAGTTCTGTTAGAATACTTCCCAAGATTTTTCATGAATCCTGTGTAGAATTTTGTCAAAACTGGGCCTTCAAAACTTGTTTTAAAATTTTGTTTAAAAATCTCGTAGAATTCTGAGCAGGATTTGAAATAAATAATGGTAAACATTCTGTCAGAAACTTATCTTAGTATTATGTGAAATCCTTGTCAAGGATTTTGTGATAATTTTGTTCCAGATTCAGTGGCAATTTCGGCTAGAATTATTTGTGAGAATCCTGTCCATGTTTTTCGTGAATTATATAATAAGGAGTCACAAAGTCCAATTGTGTACAATTCTGTACAAGATGAAAAAAATCTTGTGCTAGATTTTTATGAGGAACCGGCCCAGGACTATTCGTTCATCATAAAAATACAAGATCCACAATTTTTCAAAAACCTTAGACTAAGAAACAATGTAAGGAAAGGGGTGGTAAAATGAACACCTTAAGGATATCATCTTGTTTCTGATAGAAAAACCAGGAATTTGTATAGTTCTATTGCTCAACATCAAAAATAGGGATGTTATCTATGGTCTTATCCACTGGTGTACTAAACCATCTCGGTCGAAGAATTTTGACACTAGAGCGGGTTCAGATCACGTGGGGATCATACGGGAGCGTGCCCCACTCAAGTGTCATAATTTTCGGACGGAGTGAATTTAGTACACCGGTGAATAAGACCATAGCAGCTATGCGAACTGAGACTGAAATAGCTCAATGGACCAAAGCACGAGTTCACTCGTTGAAGTTTTAGCGGTGCCGTGTTATTTATGTCACCATGGAAACTAGTGAATTTGGCACCGCTCAAACGTCAAATTAGTGAACTCGTGCACTGATCCATTGTCACATATATTTATCGCTGGCAAAAAAACGATGCAAATGTTCATTTTACCTGCACTATGTGGGTAAAATTAACAGCTGTTAGTGGTAAAATGAACATCATGCAAAAAATGTGAGCAAAACAAATATTTTTGAAAATTTTCATTGTATTCACGAAAATATATCTTTATTGATTGTAACCCATTCAAAAAGAAATCATCAAGTTTTGTATCGTCTTAGAAAAAGGTTTGGTAGGGTTGTCTAATATACGTGTGTAAATATTAAAGCAAACTTGTTTGAGAAAATTTGTGGTTCTAATCTGCAGTAAACTGTTAGAAAATGTTATTAGGGACAAATTTGTTCAAGACACTATTGATCTAACCCCTCATTCGACCTGATTTAGATATTTAAAAGAAACCCTTTAATTAAGATATTTAAGTGAAAAACAATAAGATCTTGATCTGCCAATATCTTATGGAAGTGACTTGATAATAATGTTCTTTTGATTTTAGTACGGAATCAAATTGCGACACACACAAATGTATGTTATTAATATTTTTCCATTTTTGTTTTATTCGATTCCAATTTTATATTAAAATGCACGAAATTTTCTCTTAACACTACTTATAAGATAATTTGGATAACATTTGGACCAACTTTTTTTTGCGTTACGGTTCATTTTTTTCTTCATATCTTCCTCCGATTTCACTTCCGATGCCTGCTTCATGATGGCCCAGTACTTTTCAATTGGTCGCGGTTTCCTCCACAGTCTTGTACTACTCCAAAACCTCTTTCGAGTAATGGCACGAGGCAGATCCGGCCACAAAACCGTAGGACCATCGTTTGACCTCAGAAGAGGAAGTACACGCTTTTGGAGGCATTCCCTTAGGTACACCTGCCCATCGACCGTTCCAGTTGTCACGAATGAGGTGCTTCGCTTTCTGCTCGAGCAAATTGCTCATATATTTTTTGGCACACTTTGACATCTTATGCTTTCTAACGTCCTCAGGGACATCGAATACCTAATGAGCAATAATAAACGGAAGCCCCGGACATCTTCCGTGCACGTGTTCTACCCATCATTAATCGCGATTAGGCGCCTTTTGTACTTTGTACGCACGTAGTCTCTTAGGTTTTTTCGCATCTTGCACGAAAGCTTTGGATAGATTTATATTTCTAGCGGCATAGTTTCATCTCGAAGTGAACTGTTGGGATTCCTCTTGAAAGCTTGAACTACCCGTTTGTTATCCTTAACACTATACGTGGACGATCGATAGTCAAACGTTCGTGGTACCGATATAAAACACGAGACGCCGTAGAATATACCATACCCAGCTTTCTGCTGGCGGCACGATGAAATAGATCCGGATTTTTGAGGTACGTGCGCCAAATTTCTTTGCGTCGTGGCTGTTCTTCCAACTCCATCTTCAAACAAATACACATTGAACAAATTACACCCAAAATTTAAAAAAAAACAGTGGGTTAAAAGTTACAGCCATTTAAAAGTGGTGCAATTTGATTCCGTACACCCTTTATATGAATTTTCTTACCGAATCTCCTTACTGGTATTGGTTTTGAATGACAAGTACTTCTTGAAAGTATATATTAAAAAAAATGGAATGATGTTTATGTGTCACGGATTGGCCTGGGAACAGGTCAACGAATTTACATAATTCTTCAACTATTGCATTCGTCCAGGACTCCGAAAAAAGGTAGAAAAAGTAAAGGACTCATAATAGTTGGATAAATTGAAAAAAATATGACATTTTCCATGGGAGTTTTCATTGCGGTTTTCAACAGCCTACTAAGTTTTTCAACCAATCTCTTAAAATGATTAATATTGATAACGTTAAAATTTTTACAAGATCCTAAGAAATGTAATTATGTTAGTATTTCTTCACGCAAAATAGTACACTATTAGTTGACAATTGTTAACAAACCCAATGGCGTTTTCATCAAAAATATATAGCATGCACAATGTGTCCACTTTATAAAAAGCAAGCTTAAATGAAGAGAAAAAGAAAGTTGTTCATAAAACAATATTGACCATTGCACGAATTTTTAGATTCTATTGAAATTGTTCATGTGCTAGAGACAATTTGCAGACTCACTAACATCAGTAGGCGTATGCATCGAAAGCTATTTATGACGTTTCAAAATAATTCCAAGCAGAGAAATGAAAACTTCTTTTTAGTTATGTTTATTAGAAAGTACCGTTTTGCATCGAATTCCCGGACGCTTCGAAAACCGGACACTCAGTACAATTTCAGCTATTTTAACATGCATATGTACTTGAATTTTAAATCTTTATATACGAATCGATGCCTGACTTTAAGTTCTACATGATGATGTATATTTCATCATAGTAACCTGGTAAATTAATTGTTAAAAACTTAAAAAACAAAGTCGTGTCACATTGAACGTAAGTTTTCGCGCTGGTTAGGTCGGAGGTTTAGATTCGTTACTTGAGCGAATCTTTTCATTTAAAAGTTTTGAAGCCCATTGTAGTGATAGTAATCATTATTAGGCAATTTTAATGTTTTGAGTGATGTTTTCGTATGGTGAAAAGTACTATAAACTGCTTGAGTATTCAGTATTTGTAAAAAAAATCTAGTGTCCGGGTTTTGAAGCATCAAATTCTAGCGTTTCGAAAACCGGACACACCATGCTTCATAGTGATTTTTAAGAGAAGATGAAGAAAAAATCATTCTATGCCAATAATAAGAGTGCAAATTATTGTTTTATGGTGGCTGCAAACTTTACAAAGCTTAGGAAAGTGATTGGCTATGAGTGAGCGAGTGTTTAATTGAACACAAATGTATGTTTTAGTCTTGCACTACATTTAGTGATGGTGATCTGATAATTTAATCTATTTTTTTCTAAATCGAAAAAAGAACATGCTGAGCAAAAAGGGTAAGTGATGAATATTTAAAAAGTGATGTTCAGTAGTTATATACTCGTCCAGTGGGGGAAACAGAATGTAGCTTCAACGCTAGGAATTCGATCCACGCTTCTGTTTAACTAGTTCTATCGAAAACAGAAGATGCATGCTTTCTGCATAGAAGTTATACTAATTCTACTACTTACAATAAGCTTCAATTCAATATGATTGATTCCTAATCGTTGAATGATCAATGAATAGATAAAAAATAATAATATAACTCCATTATAGTGGCTTTAAGCCTTAAGTAGGTTCACGCCTAAGCTTCGACTGTTGCTTCTTGTCTGTAGTTAAAATTATGGATTTTACAGTAGTTTTGTTTGTTTATTTTAATTGTATTAAATCTTTATTATGTTTGTACAACGTTCCAGTAAAATATCTCATAAATATTTATAAAATTCAAAGTTTTTATTGATAATTTCAGAGTGTCCGGGTTTCGAAGCAAAAATGCCCGGAATTCGAAACAGTCACTATTCAGTGTCCGGATTTCGAAGCAAGACATGCCACATATTTAATGTATTTTTAATGGTTTGTAGCCCATAAATAGTTATTTTTAATTAATTATTGCTCTCAAACGACAGTTGTTTTCACGCTTCAACAAAATGTTTCGTCCCTTAATTTGAAATTCTTCGAAAAATATTAGATTGAAGGTGTCTAGGTGCTTAGGTGTCCGGATTTCGAATCAAAACGGTAATTAGCATTGGTATAGAAAAGTGTCTATCGTATTGCCAGCTACATCCCACAAACAAACTTCATTTCCCTTGTCCCTTTTCCTGGGTCTCAAAATCGCGAACGGCAGCCAATAGCCAGCATCTGCAATGGGAATGGGCATTATTTTTTTCTTTGTGAAGATATTATCTGATGATCCATCATCTAAATCGTCTTCGGAATCAGAGCCGTTTCCGCAGATACAGTACGTAATCGATTAGCGATTCAGCATTCCTCCTAGCGGAAGAACTTTTACCAACTTGATCCTCGCCGCTGTCCAACGGCTCATCCAACTATTTCACGTTGAGGATCGAACTTAACTCATCATCTAGAGGTATACCGGGTATGAATTCTGCACAAGCCATTGTATCTTTCTTTGGGTGGCATTTCTGGCAATGTTCGGATTGCATTCCCGGACCGAGTAAATTTATTTCGTCAGTTGAATCATTACCCCAAATCAAAACAAACACTTAAAAAGTTAGTATCAAAGCATGCTGTCAAACTCTAAAGTACGTGGTTGTGTGAAGTGTGCAATTGTTCACTGTGCAAATGTTTTCTGCACAGTAGTCTAATAAGGTGCAAAATGCTCAATATTATATAAAAAATTTAGTTAAGATGAGAACAACAGATAAGGTTACGGGGCTCTGCATTTGAAGCTGCAGAAGCTTTGAATTATTAAAAATGAAAATTGTGCTAATTCTATGTATCGGGTAAGGAAAGACGTGTTGACTGAGGCGACAAAAGTTGGCTTGCTTCCATTTAAGATCAGCTTATCTCAAATTGCAGAACATGCCTGAATGAAAAAAGTAGCATGTAACTTCAAAACCGCAAGGGGTTGATCAATATGTTTCAAGAGTGTCCATCAAATTGAACATCAAAGTTTTGATAATCGCATATAGATTGTTAGTTAAATAGCTGATACTTTTTTAATTCTTCAATCACACTTGTATTGGCGACAAAATGCTACTCTCAACGATAGTCAGACAAAACGTAAAACTTCGTTTCCATACTATTTAGATTCGACCACTATCTTATCCATGAAATGTCGGTTCGACTAAATATCGTATGATTTCTGTTGCAACTTAACCTTTTCGACCAAATGTCCATTCAACGAAATGTCCGTTCGACCAAATGTACTTTCAACTAAACGTCATTCAACTAAATGTCATTCGATCAAATGTGTTTCGAACAAATGTCATAGATTCCTTGCAAAGTTAGGTATGTCGCATGGATTCTGAGAAAAATCTTACTTCGGCGAGACACTTATTCTAATTTTTTATCGCGCCGACAATATCACTAGTCTTGTATCTGGATCGCACATCATATATAAAATCAGATGCTATGGCAGAATAGACGGGAATATTTGGATGACGCCTCTAAATCAGTACTGAAAAGTGATACTTTTCAGCACCAAAAACAGTGCTGAAAAGTAGCACTTTTCTGCAATGTTTTTGGTAGTAAAAGTAGGCCATTATGTAGTGCATCTTATCAATGAAAAGTTAATTCATTTGCAACGGAATCGCAAAAAAAAACTATTTTCCTACTTCACCTCCGGACTGTCGCGCTGCTGTACTTTGTACAACTTTCCCTAGACGTAATTTCTCTTAGTAGTCAGGCTCCGGAGATATTTACAAAACAAAAGTTTTCATGTTCACTAGCGGAATTCCGAAACTGAACAATCACCGCTTGCCAGCCCTTGATCTTCTAAACAACTTTGTCGAAGATGGTTTTTCTATATTTTATCTAGATTGCGAGGTATTTAATGTTGAACATATAAAACCAAGGATGTTGTACAAAGTACAACGCGCGACTACTAGCGTTACAAAAATTCGCACGACAACCGAAAGGTTAATTAAGAATTCGGGGTGTTGTGCAATATCAGGTTTTGATGAGCTTGACACGCTCAGCTCACTTCGCGCTGTTTGTCTCAGTTCTGTCTCTGTGGGCAGAGAGCAGGGGCGGAAATGGAAATTATTGCTACAAGAAGATGTGCCGAGATGCAGACACCAATCCGTGGGGTAACGACGCCAGCTGAGATGGGACCAGACAAGCTGAAGTTGATCGTGGAGCGTCTCTTCCAGAAGCACGATACAACGTCCTGGCCACCAACGCCGTACGGTGAAGACGCAAAAGCAATCGTCGAGGATCGTCAAGTATCCCGAGCAGAAGAAAATAACTACTGAATACCAAATTGAGGTATTCAATACCAGATAATTTCCAATACTTACAACTGGAATGAGGTATGAATGCGCCCTGCATAATAGGTAAAATACCTCAGATAATACCTTCTGCATATTCTACAAATACCAAGCTGATAATTAGATCAGGTATTGTAATACCTAAATAATACGTGATGGATTTTCATAAAAAAGTGATTTTTTTCAATAATAGTTCAATACCTCCAGCAGTCCTCAAATACCTATCGAATACCAAAATGAAGTATTTTTAATTGTTCTAAACATTTTTTAAGATACCATTATAATACCAAAATGAAGAATTGACAACTGAACAATACCGAATTATGGTATGATACCAAAATATGGTATGCATAAGTTATTCTGAGTAATTCTTCCCTCCTCGGGATCTAACGACGAGCTTGTAGAAGCGGCAAAACAACTAAAATCGAAGAAAAATGGGCCAGATGGAATACCGATCGTGGCACTGAATGCTACCATCCATGTATACCCGGTGAAGGTGTTGCAGAAGTGTCTTGACGAAGATTACTTCCCCAGGGATATGGAAGAGACTGGTACTGTTGCCACAGCCAGGGAAGCCACTGGGAAGATCCCATCTCGTTTAGGCTCATTGGCCTGTTGGATACGCTTGGAAAACTCCTGGAAAGCATCATCCTTAACAGGCTAACGAAGTGCACGGAGAGTGAGCACGAGGTGGTCACAAATGCAGTTTGAATTTCGTAAAGGCGTATCGACAGAAGACGCAATTCGAACAGTACTCGAGTATGCTGAAAAGGCGTCGAAGCAGAAACCTCCTCTTCGTTTCTGCGCCGCACAGTGGAACGAAATAAAAAAAAAGTGGGACATGTGTGTTTGTGCTGAAACTATTGGGTTTATCGTTTCGACATATTCTACAAAGTTTCATCATTTGTTGAGTACTTAATTTAGACACTGAAAAACATTTCACTTACAGTGATATACACTGAGAAAAAAAATTAACTTTTTTAATTATTGTCAAAATTGAAAACTGTCAAAGGAAGTATTGTAGGCGACATCATTTCATGAAAGTTTGTCCAAGACAGGAAAGCTCTATCTCCTACACTGACGAAGTTAGGGGGTAAAAATGATGGGTACCCCCTTAAAACTCATATTTTCTTAATAACTTCTAAATTTGAATTTTCACATTTTTATAATGTTCTACAATGTTTAAGGTACTGTAAAAATACACATGTTTGCCGAAGACATTGAAGCGCTAGCTCTCCATTTTGAAGATTTACGAATGAATTTCTGATTGTTTCACATCAAATTTAAGTGTGCATATCTTGTAAAGTTGCAAGTAGCAGCTAATTTTAGCATCATGCTGTTCCTCAACCTATACCCTTTTAATATATGTACGAATAATTGCGGGGTCAAGCGGGGCTCATCGCAGTTTGTTTAATTGAAAATTAATTCTGAGTACGAGCGTACAACCGACTTGAGTCGTCGGAGCGCCAGTGAACCGGAAGCAATCCTCCAACTAAAATCGCTGGACTAACTTCGGCACTCTACTGGTCAACAACGTAAGAACAACGCTAACGTTACCGGTTTCGGGAGATCTTCCTTCGTCCGGGAACTCTCCATCGGAATAGGCTAGCTTTACCGTCGGGAACTACGCCGAGAATTATCGATCACGACGAACTGCCGGCCTTGAGTCGTCGGGGCGCTGAACCGTAAGTCACCCCTCAACCATAACCGCAAAACTGACCTTGGCATCCTACTGACCCGCCCGAAGAGCATGACGGCAGAGGAGTCAAGTGCACCAACAAATACAGTTGTTGAGTCAGAACCACAGATCCTAAACCTTATTAGCACCGCATATAGCCGGGTTAGGTGAAATTTTTCAGCTAGAAGTGCGAAAATTCTATAAAATAGGAGCTTCTCTAAAACATCATATCTATTAGTTGAGGTGTATCCAAGAAATCTGAAAATTACAAAAATAATGTTTCATTAAGTTCTATAAGTCCCTATGCGACCAGAGTGATGCCATGTACATAAATGCCCATTACTCAGACAGACTCTTAACAAATTATCGTTTTGAAAAACGAATAGATTGCTTATCCATCCCGTCGACCTTCTAATTTCGTTCTAAACCAGACATAAAGTTTGTAAAGGGGGCTAACCGTAACACCCATCAATTGTTACATTGCAATGATTCTAAAATAAAAGCACATGGGAGCCACTCAAAAAGATACTGAACAGATTACTTGTGCTATTCACTATTGTTCAAGTTACAAACTTTCGAATAACGGTTCGGCCTATCAAACAGTACAAATTACCCAAGGAATGACATCGACCATCGACCGAAACAAATTGTGTGAAAAAGGGTTCAACCTTTTCCTTTTTCCCCGCCTTCCATCCGCCAATGTAAACACTTCATTTTCATTTTCCTAGATTGTGTGGCATTCGGAAGGGGGGACCTGCCAGGAATTTGCACTGGCCTCTCGCGTTGTTCGTTGTCTTATTGGCATTTGGTGCCAGTTGCTTCTCAGACGCTGACGCTGACGTCAAAGGTCGTGCTGCTGCTGCCACCAAGTCGCCACTGGGAGGAACTCTCGGTCGTACTTCACAGAAGGTACTCGACGAAGACGGCGGCAGCAGCGTTTGGCTTTTCGACTTTATCATGCATAATTTATCTTGTATTGGAAAGGAATTACTGAACCAGCTCAAGGGGAAGGATACGTCCGGAGTTTGTGTGCATGCAAAGTGCTCGTGATGGAGAACGTTCGCAGAAATTGGCAGAAATATTTCCATTTTAGCGTTTGATGGAAAGTTGTTGCGAATATGGCGCTGTAAGTAATAATTGTGATGGTTGAAATAGTTCAAGGTTAGGGAGAATATCACTTATGGTGTGATTAAACGAACGGAAAATGTAGTCTTCAGGCTGACTGACTTACTAACAGTCATATGTTTTCTACGGAAAATTAGTTCAAGCATTCTAATGTAAATTACGGATGATTTCCAAAAGAATTTCATTTTTATCTTTACTTCCTTAGAACAAAGAAATTGAAATCTTAAAAACTGACGTCGCCGGCCTATTTTCCAAGTTGCACATCCACATACGCCATAAGGCATCGTGCCCACCGGAGCATGCCCAAGCTTCTTCCAATCTCATGTATATTTATTCTCAGATGACTTCATCCTAATCTGCTCGATAGGATTTGTTTAGCCTCCTTGGGGGTTTTCCCTTCCAATTCTATGGAGTTGCTAGGCTCGTCCGTGCATTGAACTGGTCCACTGACGTCAGTCAGTCAGTCATCCAGTTGGGTTTTGTTTTTCTACTGGTTCCTAATCGCCAGGGCAGCCAAATTTATAAACATTTAAAGTAGGGGGGAACCCTGTTTTTATCAAAAAGTAGTCAATGAAATGGTTATACATAACACAAGTTTGAACATATTTAACCTTCCAGTCGTCACGCGGTTTGTCACCGTCAGAACCACCACGCTGTTACTGTGAACGAAAAGCGAGGTTTTTTCATCAGTGTTGTACAAAATACAACAGCGCGACGACTGAAGTGTTAACAATAAGAAAAGTATAAAAAGCCATAAAAACATATATTTCATAGGTAAAAAGACATAAATAGTATACAATGATAAACATTTAAACTGAGCACTTGAAAATTATAAAAAAAAGTTTATGGAAAAATGAATATCAGCACTACAAAATAAAACAAACCCACAAATATTATTTTTTTAGATTCTTACACATTTTTAATTCTTCTGTGGAAATTTCTAATTATTGTAGAGTTAATTTTAAGTTTTTTTTTTCTCAAAAAATAATCTATTCTTAAATGATAATTTACGATCCTAATTGCTATTTTTGCCATTTTGAAGTGTTCAACTGCTAATTTATACCCTAGTATTGCTTGCTTCGAATGATTTTATTGTCATTTTTTGGATAAACTAGTGATGGTCATCCTTCCCTCAAAACATAACAACATTTTTCCCAATCGCCTAGGCCTCCGATCGCATATCTAGAAGGCAACCAACCGAAGCAATAGCCGAAGTAATACAATCGAAAGCTTTCACTCGCTAATCTTGTTTATGTTGATTGCTACTGTCGAAGAAAGCCAGACTCCAGGCCAGGACACATACGATTTCAGTAAAAACGGGGACCAGGACACAAGACACAGCAGAGTGATTGGGAGGACTCTTTCTCGAGCAGTAACTTGAAGCTGGAATCGATCGATAGCGGCACACATGAGTGGGAAGGTCAATCGTTTACATAATTTGAGTGTGGGATCATGAGCGATTTAAAGAGAAGTATATATAAATGGATAGCTGTGCCATATCTTTACGATTTTTAAACAACATATTACATTACATTTGCTGTAATAGTCCAAATTGTTTACGGGTAAACTGTATTCAACCTGCTTATGAAAAACGCTGAATTTATCGTTTTATTTGAAGATTGCAATGATTTTTTTTGGTTAAAATTGTTGATAGTTTCATTCGATATTTGCTCCTATATTTCAACATTGGATATTTAAAGTAATTCTTAAGTATGGAGCTTCAGAATCCTTTTCAAAAAAACATATTTTCAATCCTCTGTAAAGCTTCTTCTTCCTGGTGTTACAACAGCTAGTCTATATCGGTACAGCATGGACGACCTGGAAGTTTGTTGAAAGATTAAGAGCTTGTTCTTAAGACAAAGTTTCAATTTTCTGTTAATAAGTCGATACATATTTTTTTTTAATATTTGTTCCATTTGAATTGACCAATTTATTTAAACTCTTCTCATCATGATAGTATGTCTACCTAACAGTTTCACATATATTCGCTTTTGAGTTTTGGAAGTATAGGGAGAAATCTTCCATTTGATATTGGTCGAAGCATCCTGACACTTCAAATCAATACGGTAGCTAAAACTCCTGGTAGCCAGGGCCTCGTCAGAGCAGTCGTTTCTCACTCTGAAACTGGTGGACACCCTTTGGCGCTAGGGGAAGACCTAGGAGGGAAACCTTCCACCCTGGATGGCGAGGGAAGTTAAGATTCACTAGCAAAATCGACAACGCGGGAAGTCAAGTCACACCTCTTCCGTAGAGGACCTTGGACACCCCGGGCACCCTAACCCGGGAGGTAAGCCCCACATCGTTGTAAGCTCTTCATTCTTAGCTTAGCACCCCTCCGGACCGTGGTCGCTTTTTACTATGGATAACATGGGAAGATAGCCCAGGTGAGCCCAGATAGCCGTAGCGGTAAACGCGCAGCTATTCAGCATGGCCAAGCTGAGGGTCGTGGGTTCGAATCCTACCGGTCGAGGATCTTTTCGGGTTGGAAATTTTCTCGACTTCCCAGGGCATAGAGTATCTTCGTGCTTGCCACACGATATACACATGCAAAAATGGTGATTGGCATAGTAAGCTCTCAGTGAATAACTGTGGAAGTGCTCATAAGAACACTAAGCTGAGAAGCAGGCTCTGTGGGGACGTAACGCCAGAAAGAAGAAGAAGACATGGGAAGTCAAGGCCAGCAAGCTCTCGGGACCCCGAAGGATAACGTGGGTAAGCTTCTTCCAAACACAGAATCGTTTCAACCTGCTATGTCGTGGTCAAAAATAGAAAAGGGATAATAATAACTATAAAGCCTTGACTGTCCGTTTCCTTGAAGTAGTGAAGGCTTTTGTCTGTAAATTTCTAAACTTTCAGCGACGTCTAGTTTCCAAGATGAAGATACGCATCGTACGATGTCTATGCTATCGCTTGTCATTTGGTGTCCATCTTGGAAAACATGTTCAGCCACTTTTGATTTAAGGTCATACGCTAAAACCTTTTCTAATTCCTTGCCCGCTTTTTTTACCTCTGCAATATGTTCTTTGAATCTTATTTCTAGAGTTCGTTTTGTTTGTCCTATATAGATTTTATTACAATGGGGGCATGGAATTTTATATACTCCTGCTCTTTTCAGTTAATTTTATCTTTTGTTGAACCTAATCTAGATTTTAGCTGACTACTCCTACTGCTGAAAACCAAATCTACTGCATATTTTCGAAATTTCTTAGCCAAAGGCTTTGTAATCTTGTTATCAAATTCACCGCTACTCTTTTTAAATCCTCTTGTTCAGAAGAAAGTGTTGTCATACTTTTCCTATATTTTTCTCTTGCTCTCTTATCTGTTACTAATTGTATCGTCGTCTCAAAAATATAATCCAGTTCTTTTGGTTTTCCAGTTTCACTTAAAGGAAGGCTTTGCATTCTATGTACCATATGATGAAAAGCCGCCATTTTATGTTGATAAGTGTGGTTGGAAGTACTCGGAATAACTCGCATAGTTTTAGTCACATAGCAGTCCGGAAAATTTCAAATTCAAAGTAAGACGATTCCCTTGTAATTAGTAAATCCAAAAAAGGTAGTTTATTATCCTTTTCCTCTTCATGAGTAAATTTTATATCTTTTTGGATACTGTTAATTGCTTCCAAAATTTTTGGCAATTAATCCTTTTTGATAATGCTAAACACATCATTTACATATCTTCACCAACGCTGTGGTAACAATTCTTTCTTTTTCAAAATGCTTTCAAAATTGGCCATAAACAACTCGCTCAAAAATGGAGACAATGGATTACCCATAGGTGCACCTTTTGTCTGTTTATAAAAATTACCACGGAAGCTAAAATCGTTCTCTTCCATACAAAGTCGGGTTAATTTGATATAATACCGAACTTTGTTTTTCATTGTGTTGGTTAAGTAGGCATTCATCCAAAAGGTTTATGGCTTCTTTAACTGGCAAACTAGGAAATAATGCTTTAACATTAAAAGAAACCATAATTTCATTTCATCATCTTGAATATAGCCAGAAGCCTGAAGTTGGCTCGCAAACTCCTGAGTATTGTTAACTGAACGGCTTTCAAAAGGTTTGGGCATGGATTGGAATTCCTTAACCAGCCACTTTGCAAGTTTGTGTGTAGGAGACCCTTCTGCTGATATAATTTCTCTCATTTCATTGCCAGGTTTGTGAATTTTTGGCAAGCCTTTAATTCTTGGTAGAACTGGATTAGAAACTTTGAGGCGGGTAGTGTTACCTCCAAGAAGTGGTTTACATTCTTTTAAAGTTTTTTCTACATGTCTCACCATCGTGGGAACTGGATCGACTCTAAAATGCCTATAGAGACCAGTGGTTATTTTTTCATTTGATTTGATTATCATAATTATCTTTATCCATTTTCATTTGATTATCATAATCATCTCTATCCAAAATAACCACTGCATTGCCCTTGTCCGCTTTTACATAGTATAGACGGATTTCACGCCAACTCGACTAAGGGATTGGCAGCACACCTTCAGAAATTAATGAAACTTTCTGGGTGTATAGATGTGAAACTAAGATACTTTGCATATTTTGATTTTTCAAAATCGATCTAGACTAACATTTGGAAAGAGTCAAATTTTTATTACTTTTTTTTATAAACCCGTATAACTCAAAAACGGTAAGATCTACAAGAAAGTGTTGTATGGGGGACTTTCGTGAAATTTCCTAAAGTTTAAGAAAAAAAATTGAAAAAATAACAGGACATTTCTACACTGAGAAAAAACATGATTCAAAACTTTAAAGTCGATCAAAAAAAACGGTAATTTCAGATTTGTTTTTTTTTAATTCCGTACAGAGGGGGCATCTTAAAAAATCTTATTTGTTCCATAGAAAAGAAAGAATCCCTTTTCAGTGTAATGAAAAATTGATGCAGCAACAGTTTGTTTCAGTTTTTCTTAGCGGTGTAATTTTTCAGGAAAAATATCATCCATTCCGACTTATACTTCATTAAAACCAATCCCATATATTTTTTTTCAGATGTTTTGGAAAATTTGCCATTGTTTTGATAAAAAATCTTTGTTTTTTCCGATGCTTCGATTGAAATATGGGTTATCAAAGAAAAGACTTATATGGTCATTTTCCACAAAATTGGCCATAACTCAAAAACGAAAAAAAAACCATTTCAAAAATTTCAGCGATTGAAGCTTATGAAATTACCTTCTCAAAAATATATTTTTGAAAGTTTTCTACTAATTGGAACATAGTTTTTCTGGCTTTTCTTTACGAATTTTCTCAACGGTGGAAAATTTTGTGGAAAACTGTTTCCAGTTAATATTTTTTTTATTTCTGAGAAAATTTGCTTTCATTTTAATAATAAAACTTTGTTTCTACGATGCTTCGTTCTTGAGTTATGATTTTTTAAAGTAAGTAGTGTTAAGGGAAAACAAAATATTTCCAACTGAGTTTTCCGGGAAAATAAGCGAACCTGAATTTTTCTCAATTTTTTTTATTAATGTATTGATGAGCCCTGTCTGTGGAAAAAGTTTCATGAAAATCTTAGACCTTGCGGCCCAAACCCGTACGGAAATAAAAAAAATCGTCATTTTGATCATTCTTAAGCAAAAACTTTTGTAAGTAAATTTACTAAAAGTCGTCGATACATTGCGAATTGGGCATATTTTAGGGAAAAAAAGTTTTTCTAACATCGAATTTTTGAAGTCCAAAATGAATTTTTTATTATATTTTTATTTCGCTTTAAATAATCTAGTATGATCATATTTCCAGGTGATATATGAGTTTTAATCACAAAATAGATTATATTTGTTTTAGTGGGAGTAGTTAAAAGAAATAATACGGAGTTATACATAGTTTTTTAATTAAATACAATTGATCTCGCACCGAACCGCCTATGAGAAAATCAACTCCATCTAACAATCCGGTGAGTATTTTATGGTTGGAAAGATATCACAATAATATTTCATTTCTTATTTGGTCAAAGCCAATCTTAACAGGTGTCAGGAAAGGGTCAATATTATGCTTATGAAAAAAAGTCATGGTTTGTTTTTATTATCCATCATTACTTTTATTATTTCTATATATCCTAAAACGTAGTATCTGCACATGAATATTTACATTATTTTTGGGCTTTATTGAATAAATTGAATATTTTTGGTTCATCATCTGAATTGGTATACCATTTGGCTGCAATTTGTGTATCACTAATAGGCATAGAACAATACTATTTTTGGGTACCAGGGACCAATTCCTCTGACATTTTAACAAATTGTTCATTAGATATATAACAGTAATTTAATTTGGTGATACATGTATCAGTTCGTTTCTCTGCCCAGTCGAATAGTTCTCGCGGAGTTGCGATTGTGTTTCCATAGTCTTTTGCAAGACTTGCTCTTTTTGCCATTCGCTTGAGAGTGCCACCAATAGCGTCACAGGGGTCTTTGCCGTGGGATGTGGCAAAAAAGTGCCACTCTGCTTCCAATCCATGTATTTTCTTGAAATTACATAAGCTGACAATTTTTTTTTTTTTCATATTGAGCTGCAGCTACATCTGACATAAAAATAAGATTTGAGAAATTTATTTTTTGTTCAACAAAATTTATCACTTGAAAATATGATCATACTAGACTATTTCAAGCGAAATAAAAAAATAAATAAAAAAAAATTGGACTTTAAAAGTTTGATGTTAGAAAAACTTTTTTTTCCCTAAAATATGCCCAATTTGTAATGTATGGGCGACTTTTAGTAAATTTCTTACGATCCTTAGATGGTCAAAATCTGAAATGGCCTTTTTTTTAATCGACTTTAAAGTTTTTAATATGTTTTTTTTTTCAGTGTAGAAAATGTTTTTTTTTTTATTTTTCAATATTTTTTTTCTAAAACTTCAGGAAATTTCACGACAGTCTCCCATACAACACTTGTTTGTAGGACTTACCGTTTTCGAATTACACGGGTTTATAAAAAAAAGTAAAACAACTTTGACCCTTCCAAATGTTAGTCTAGATCGATTTTGAAAAAAAAAAACAAAATATGCAAAGTATATAAGTTTCACATACTTTTGACATCCAGAAAGTTTCATTGAATTCTGAAGGGGTGCTGCCAATCGCGTGTCGAGTTGGCGTGAAATCCGTCTATACCGACTTATCTCGAAGTTCTCTCAAAACTTTATCCTTAGCACTATTTCGACCTCTTAATTGGAATTTGTTTTCTTTTAGTGACTCTTCAGTGTCATTTCTAGCTGCTTCTTGCAACTGTATTGGTATTGTGTGTGTAATGGTATCAATGGTATCAATGTAAGTGTATCACCTTGCTAGCTTAGCTTAGCTCAGCTTAGACTGACTACACATATCAATGGTTGCTATTCCGTGATTGACCGAAGTCAGTGAAAATGCACAAAGAATCAACTAGAAGTACGGCTGGGATTGCCCATAATCTTCTTCAGTGTGCATAATTCAGTGTCTCTTTTTATACAGGGTCAATAACGGCGCCGGCCACGTCCTTGCAGTCAGGTGGGATTGGAGGACAGAATGTTAGTGTGTAACCTTTGCTATTTGGAGACCGTGTTTGCCTCTGCATCTTCACAAAGGTTACTGGGAGGGATTTTTGTTAATGGGGAGGATCGTTGGGTCACAGGATTCACTTTGATAAGCGATTAGACCATGATAAATAATTTGACGCGAGCAAAAGATCAAACACTACTACCTGCTTCGCGATCCGCGCCACTAATAAATCATGCCACGCGAGCGACGCGCAACACGATTGATCCTGCTCATATCACCCGCCCCCGCAGGAGCAAGTGACGCGAGCAAAGAATCTAACACTACTCTTTAAGTCACTTGAGAGACTTCTCAAGACAAACTTGAACAAACGTTTATTTGTCAACATGAGTGAAAAGTGTGTGCTTTAGATATTATGAAAACTTTTGGAAATTTGAGCATTCGCCAATTTTGAGCAAGTTATGATTAGCAGATCACGATATTTCGTATTTCACTAATCATTTTGAAAGAAAGAATCTTCTTCTACTTTATAGTTACCCATTAAAAACAGGTGTATCCATAGGATTTCTATTCAATGGCAACAAAATCCAATTTCGTCCGCATATCTCATTCGATTCCGGTCACTGAAAGTTATGGAAATGCAGCGTCGTTATTAAGTAGTCCGCAGCCTTACCGGTCGACCACCACAATGTCCACCTGATACCCCGAAATTAGAAGATTATTCCTTTACCCCTGGAAATTTGCATACCAAATCGCATTGACCACTGCCGGTTTCTTGATTCCGAATTCGAAAAGCCGCAGACCGTCACGCACTTCCCCGATTACCAGTTTTCCCGGAGAAGAAACCGGTCGTCGCAAGACGGCTTCACCATAACGGGAAAGCAAATCCTTCTTGGAAAACTGCGTCCACCGGCGGCAGCAGCTGTTAGCCATTAGTATGCCATTTTTCGACCGGCAAAGTGTGTACCGTAAAAGGGGGGCAAATTGGTCACTGGGACGAAACTGTTCAATTTGAAACCGGATTACAATTTCATTTCTGTTTAGGATGCTTGCATTTCGGTCACATTATGGACATACACATTTTTCTAGTTTTTGGATGTAGCAGTATCAGTTTTTAACAACAAAAAGTATTTAAATCACAGTAACTTTATTTTGTTTTTAAAGTTTTTTTTTTTAACGTTGATAGCAACTCCACCACATGCTCCATCCAGTCGATCATTACGATGAATACAAAAGTTTGGATCGCTTTCGAGTTTGGATCCAGCTTTCAACAAAGTGTAAGTATGTTCATTTAAGTATGTTATTAGCTTTAATGTTAATTTGGACCCATTAGAGAAACGTAATGCAAGAACAATTTTATTAGTAATTATGATACCAACTTCATCAATCATTTGATTCAGTTGAAAAATCAATATCAGAGGGAGACGTGTTACTAAGAGTAGATAAATTTTCGATGATTTTCTGTTTGGGTTTTCCATTGATAAAGAGACGGAATTGAAATTACCTGCGACGACATAAGCATTCATTCAATTATATATACTGACAGGGATTGGCAAAGTACTGTTTTTTAAATTAGTTTGACACTATTTAGAATATTAGGGACAATATAATAAATAGTTCCTATGAAAGAGTCAATTTGCCCTCAGTTGACGGTAGCCACGTTCGTGAACCACTTTCTGTCCGTCGGATCCCATCGCCACATCCGGAGGAATTCCCTAATTGAATTTATGAGGTGACCAAAACGAAACGTGCCATGCCTTTTGGTGTTTGGACCGTCGGCCGCCACCGCCGCCGGTGTGTGAATTTCTGCATAAATTAAGGCGCCTATCTTTTCCTGTGGTAGCAACCGGTTGCGTAGCCTCCCCGTGAGGGATGCTGTGGTGATCATTTCCGTACAAAGTAGGACACAGCAAAGTTGCGCGTAGGTTCTGGAGTGTTCTTCTTCCGTCCGATCCCCAAGAGGGTTTTTTGCCAATTTTAATCACACCCAACCAATCAATTATGCAGGAAAACAGCAATGCGAACCTTTCGGAGCTAACCTGCTGAAAGATTTATCAAAGTAAGTTGGATGGTGTCGGATCGAGTGGTTGGAGTATAAGAACGAAAGTTTTTCTTGGGTGACATCATGATTGCTAGGAGTTGGAAGCGTTCAACAGATGTTCATTAAAGATTAGGTATCTCTTGTACAATATTAGAATGTTAAGCTTTGATTAAGGCATAGTTGTAATTTATTGCATTTCACTGCTGTACACCGCGGACGAAGCCTCAAAATCAGTTGGAACGCTAAATTCAACCCAGCTGTCCAAAGCCCGATTTACAAAATTTTGGCACCTACAGAAATGTATGGGTTTCTATATTTATGTCAGATTTTTGAAATATTTTTGGGAACTACTGTTTGATTTGTAGTACTTAAAACACCGGAGCAAGTCCTAAAAATATTTTCAACCGGAAGTAATTTGTAGATAACTTGAAATTTATCGCGATTACCTATCGATTTTTTTTATTGTATGATGATCGTATTAGTGTAACCAAACAATTGGCATTGAATTTTTGACTGTTAGCCATTTGAAGAACTACAATATATGCACAAAACTGCGTAGAATATAGAAAAAATACATTTTCAACTATAACTTTAAATTTATCGCGATGACACAAACATTTTATGATCTTAAAATATACTTATATTTAGGACCATCAAATCTGCAGAACACTGATAATAAATTTCTGTAGGAAAAACTACAATATTTTCACAAAATAGTGAAAAATACAGGAATATACTGGTTTTCAACAATAATTTCATATTTATTGCAATGACTCGTCAATTTTATAATTTTAAACACTTTGTATGTTCATGAAAAACATTTTTTTGAACATCGTTGACAGCTGTTTGTTCGAAGAACTACAATACTTTAACAAAATCTTGTATAACACCGAAAATTCTTATCAATTTTCAGATTTGAAGCATTGTTAGATATAAAAATAAGCGTATATTAAAAACATTTTTTATGTTTTTCAAAGAATTACAACATTTTCACAAAACTGTGAATAATACAGGAAAAAAACAATCCTAACAATAGTTTGAATTTTTTGGCCATGATCCATGGGTTTTGTGATTTTAAAATATTCTATATATTGTATAGTGAAACAAACATGTTCCACTCGTGTTCCATATATAACATTTACTACTGAGAATGTAATAAACAGCTTCACAATTTTTTAAATTATTCAAACCTTACAAATAATTAAAAAAGAAAGATTTTAAATTAATACAGTAGACTCTTGTCTCTATGTCACATATCGTCCCCTTAATGCTACAACTAGATAACTCGATAATCAAAATTTTGAGATGTGTAACTTTGAAAGTATGACCGTTTAACAAGGTGATGGTTAATCGCAGAGATTATGATTGAAAAATAATCTTTAACTTGTATATTTTGAATCACACGCTTAAGATCTGTGGATATTTTGCAGATCTAATTAAGAAAAATGTTTTGACATATTGAAGTCAAAAATTTCAAATTTCGAGTTATCTAGTTGTAGCATCAAGGGGACGATATGTGACCAAATCGAATAGTCCCTGACGCCATCCTAGCCCTTCAAAATTTCCAGTCCGGAACATACTGATAAAGCCAAACTTTCTGCTGTGTCACATTCACACCATGTTCTGCGGAAGAGGATATTTCCTCAGACTCAGATATCATGCAGAAGTTCACTTTCGAGGATCTAAGATTTCAAACGTCTCATTCACAACCCCAGAAGGGAATAGGTCCCTCCCCTTTGCTTACACCCCGGGATTCCCGAGAATAATCTGAGACATCTTGAGTCCCATCCTGATGGCCTAACTTCTCGAGTACGAAGAAAACTGACCTCCACTACAACAACGTGCAGAACATCTGATTCATTGATAAAAACAACTTTCGAAGAGTATCAGCCCCCGGCTCCGGCTGCCCTCCTTCATCCCTGCCTTTCGATTCAAACTGTGAACCAAATAACAAGTTTATCTTCAAAAGTTTTCTTCGGGTTTTTTCTCCTATTCACTGGACGGATGAGTTATTTTCTTCCCCCCTTAAGCGATGGGGTTGCAGAGGCGGAAAGGGTGGTTTGAGATTTTCTTTTATTACTTGCAAGCCTTGCGGAACAGTTACCATGAACTGAGGAATAAGTATAACGTGAATAGTTTTGCTTGAATTTAACTTTTTTGCAAATTATTTGTGCCGGACAGCGCAAGGGTGGAGTAATAATAAAATCAACATGGTGGTTTAAAGAACTTGCTGAAATAGTTCGTAGAAGATGCTGATGTATTTTGAGTTGTGACTGCGGAGAGTTTATTCAGGTTTCAGTTAGATATTTATCTACTTTACTCATTAAAATCCAATAGAAAACTTTCTAAAAGCTTTTATATTAGCCGTCTTTAGGTTATGTCAAGAGTTATAGTCAAGATCGATTCAGCCAGTTTCATTTGCTGATTACGCCAGTTTGGGTTGTCCCACATAAACCAAAAGCTCTTATTTTGAAACCTTCAAGTAGACATGTTGTCACGATGAGAGGGGTTCCAATAAATTAGTCAGATGAAGTTAAGTATCTAGGGCTCATGCTAGATAAGAATTTAACTTTCATAAATCACATTGAGGGCATTCAAGCCAAATGTAACAAATATGTAAAATGTCTCTATCTCCTAAATAATAGAATATCAAAACGTTGTCTCAAGAACAAGCTTTTGATATTCAAACAAATTTTCTGGCCAGCCATGTTGTATGCTGTAACAATATGGACTAGCTGTTGTAATACCAGAAAGAAAGCTCTGCAGAGAATTCAAAATAAAATTTTGAAAATGATTCTGAAGCTTCCTCCCTGGTATAGTACCTATGAGTTACATAGAATATCTAATGTTGATACATTGGAACAAATGTCAAATAAAATAATTAATAATTTCAGGCAAAAATCGTTACAATCTTCTATTGCCACGATTAATGCGTTATATATTTAGGTTGAGTTAGGTTAAGTAAATTGCAAACGTGTTTTCTTATAAGCAGGTGAAATCAACTCACCTGTAAATCTGAACTGGTACGGCAAATGAAATGTAATATGTTGTTAAAAAATGTTAATAAAAGCTTAAATTTGTTTTACCAAACTAGAATGATAGTGTTGTCTAATAATAAAGAACACCTAGATATAAGAAATGAATGTAATGTTTGGAATCTCTGGCAACTCTGCTTATTACTGTGTCCGACTACTATCGCCCACGTTATACTTTCGCTGATTTTCATAGTGTAAACCGCCGGTAAATTCGCGCGTAACTGTTTAACAGTGAGATTTGTTGGTGTTTTGAGTGGTTCTAGTGCAGTCGACCGCTGGAGGAGTCCTTCGTCGGCGAATACCAAGCTGGTTTTCGTGAGGGCCGATCAACGACCCGGTCGCATATGCTCCTGGGTTTTGCGGACGATATCGATATAATCGGAATTGATCGTCGAGCCGTAGAAGAGGCATTCGTGCCTTTTCAAAGGGAGACAGCGAGGATTGGACTTACCGTCAACACCAGCAAAACTAAGTACATGATCGCTGGTAGACAGCGTGGTTCCAATCGTGACGTTGGTAGTGAAGTGGTGCTGGGTGGTGAAAAATTTGAAGTAGTGGAAGAATTTGTGTATCTTGGTACTTTAGTGACTTGCGATAATGATGTTACCCGCGAGGTGAAAAGGCGTCTTGCAGCTGCGAATAGGGCTTTTTACGGGCTCCGTAACCAGCTTAAGTCCCGTAGCCTGCAGACGAAAACAAAATTCGCGCTATATAAGACTCTTATCCTTCCGGTTGCTCTATACGGCCATGAATCCTGGACGTTAAAAGAGGTTGACCGGAAAGCGTTTGGAGTTTTTGAGCGTAAAGTGCTGCGAACAATACTCGGCGGTAAACAAGAAAATGGCATCTGGCGGCGTCGCATGAATCATGAGTTGTACCAAGTATATAAAGAAGTGGATATTATCAAGCTCATAAAACATGGCAGGCTGCGTTGGGCTGGTCACGTGGTACGAATGCCGGAAGAACGACAAGCAAAAATAATATTCAGTAGAGAACCCGGACGAGGCCGTCGGCTTCGTGGTAGGCCACGCACACGTTGGCTTTGTGCAGTTGAAGAGGACTTAAGGGCACTTAACGTTCAGGGCGACTGGAAGCGATTGGCTCAGGACCGAGCCCAGTGGAGAAGAATTATCCATTCGGCGTAGATTCAACGTAGCGGATTGTAGCCCATCAAGTATCAAGTATCAAGTAAGTAAGTGCAGTAAGGTAGGAGCATGCATTTTTAATGATAATAATTAATTAATTATTAGTGCCAAATAAAGTGCTCGGTGAAAGTACTATGTCGGTACATACAAAGGTATAAAAGCAATCCAATAGAGGCTGCGATTGAGAGAGGCTGTCTTAGTATTGAGCCTTGCACGCAAGTTTCGTTGTAAGCATAGTGATTGCGCATGATATTTATACGGTGCATACTATGATGTATCTGCTGCAAATATAAATGCAGTTGAAAGAATTTATTGCTTAATAAGGATATAGTAATCGGTCCTAATAGTGCTAATATTCCGAAAAGAAATACTCTGTGATAGCTACAAATAAATCATTAAAATCCGTACAATAAAGTGCTACTAAATTATATGTGTCAGTGTTTCCCAATTTTTGATTTCTTTGACATGAAAAAAGACAGTGTGCAGTGAGAAAGAAATTAATATTAAAATAATTTGTTTTCTCCAATAGTTTTTTATTTATTTATTTAATTTTGTCTTTATTTTATTTTATCATCATTTTTCTCTAAATTTTTTTTTTCTTTATTTGTGTACTTATTAAATTATTAACTTTTTTTTTGTTATAATATTTATTTTTTTATTAATATTATTATTTTTTTTTATTAAATTTTAATTTTTATTTTATTTTGTTTTTTTTTTCAATGTATTTATTTATTTTATTTATTTAATTTTTTTTGTTTTCTTTTTTGTTTATTGCTACTGTACATATTGCTTTTCTTATGTCAGCGTTTTTAACTTGTTTTTTTTCCTAAATAAACGTTCTTCATAATAATAACAATAAAAATAAGAAAATTAATGCACATATACGTACGACAAACAATTAAACATAAATTTTGCAACATTAAAGTACATATAGTATTCCTCACTGTTACAGAGCTCAAGTACGGCGTACAATGGAATTTACTAGAGAAAATGACTTAATCGAGAAAGAATCGTTGGAGGGAGTAAGCTCCTGTTCCTCATCAATTCTTAACACTCCTGATCGGGAAGACATGTATGTAGATGATGATGACTATGATGATGGGATTAATGTCACTCTACTATCGTCATCTGTTATTATGGAATCGAACAAGGATTCCTTACAAAATACTGTAGAGGAAAAGCAGATAGAAGCTTCTATCGCTACACTTAACTCTACTAACAATGGAGATGAAAAAGGTTGCAGTAAGCTACCATCAACCGCTGTAGCTACAAGTGATAAAAAGCAGAAACGTCTCAATGGAGCTGGCAAGAAAAGGTTTAAATACCTCGTAGCACATGGACATAGTCCAAATGATGCTCGTATATTAGCGGAAAACCCATTCCGCGTGGTGCAACCCGATCCATCTAAGCGTCGCAGAAATGCAGACCTAAGTGAATCTACATCTAGCGACACAAATCCGCCCAAAAAGCTTGCTCGTCAAGTTGTAAGAGGACAGTCTTCTAAAGCAAAGTCCTCAGTTCAACAGAGACTTGAACAAGCTTCAAAGGGCGGCGTCTCGTTAGATCCTAAAGAGGCTGAGGGAAACAACAGACTCAATAAACCATTGTTCTCAGAAGTAGTGAACTGTACTAGAATTGGTATCCTTCCCGAAGGCTTTCCTAACACAGAATTTACTACCCAACAATTGGTCACTATTCAAAATGCTATTCTTAAAAAAGTTGCTGAACAAAGGAAGGAACCAATTAAACCTAAATTCGGCAATTGTTTGTTCAGACCAGGGCATATGATCATTATCTGCAAAAACCAGGACACAGTCAACTGGCTAAAGGCTAAAATCTCCAATATCAAACCATGGGAGAATGCAAGCCTTATTGCAGTTGAAGAAAAAGACATACCCCGGCCTGAAATATTAGTAGGATTCTTTCCACGCAGTGAACAGGATTCTAACGAAGAAATCTTAGCTTTTATAGAAAGTCAGAATGAAGACTTAATAGTCGATGCTTGGAGGATTCTTAAGAGATATACGGTCAAACAGCATCACGTGGAACTCATTTTCACTGTTGATGCCGTTTCCATGAAGTCTCTGGAAAACTGCAAGTTTATAATAGAATACAAATTCGGAGTGGCCTATATAAGGAAAAGAAATTCGAAGGCTGAAGTTATTGAAGATAACGAAGAAAAAGCAAGTAAGGATAAAACAGGTAAATCCAGACAACATTTCGAAGGTGCTAGAGACGTTGAGATGAGCGAGCCTGGCCCAATAGGGGTGGACAACAAATTAAAAAGTGCTGAAAACAATGCACACTACACTCTAACTACGAGTACCACTATCGTCAATCAATGCTCTCCACATTCCAAGGAGAAAAATAATGATAAAAGCACTGTGGTACACTCTATTTCTCAACCGGATCATACTAAAAAAAGGAACAACAATTTGGAATACCGCCGATAGAATCCCACAAACAAACACTTAAAAAAGAGGCGGATAAACTGCCTGCCAATCAAAACAAATAATTTAAGAGAAATGACCAAAAGAAGCATAAAATTTATACAAGAAAACCTTCATCATGCAAAGGCTGCTTCTGCAATTTTGAGCAAAACGTTTATCAAAGGCAAACTGGACGTGGCTCTTCTACAAGAGCCATGGACAAAAAACCATACAATTTTAGGATTACAAACTACTGGATGTAAGTTGATTTATGATAATACGCAGCTCGCTCCTAGAGCTGCAATTCTACTCAACTGTAACGTTAAATTCACACCAATTTCAGAATTCATCGGAAGAGATATTGCTGCTATTTCCCTAGAGGTGCCAACCGCAAAAGGAAAAACGATTGTGTATGTCGCATCCGCTTATTTTCCTGGCGATGTTGATGAAGTACCTCCTCCGGAAGTTGCAGCTTTTGTGTCTCACTGCAAAAAAACAAAACAAAGTATTTATCATCGGATGTGACGCAAATGCGCATCACACTATATGGAGCAGCACAGGAATCAACAGTAGAGGTGAGTTACTCTTTGACTACGTATCTCAGAATGACATAGATATATGCAATAAGGGTAATTCTCCAACATTTTCCAATGCTATACGAGAGGAAGTATTGGACTTAACTCTTTGTAGTTCAAAACTCTCAGATAATATAAACAATTGGCATGTATCTGACGAAATATCTTTATCAGACCATAAACAAATTTTATTTGAATTCTGCGCAAAAGATATATTAAGAGAAACTTTCAGAGACCCACGGAAAACAAACTGGGAATTATTTTGTTCTCGACTTAAATACCAAAAGGAATCTATTTCTGACACGATAAATTCATCTTTGGAACTAGAAAAGGCAGCCGACTGCTTAACTTCTTCCATCATTAATGCTTACAATGAAAGCTGTCCAGCAAAAGAACGATCTACTTGTAAAGATGTTCCTTGGTGGAACTACCGGTTGGAGAAGCTACGAAAAAATGCTCGAAAACAATTCAATCGGGCAAAATTGTCAAGAAATTGGTCTCTGTATAAAGAGGCCTTAACCAATTATAATAAAGAAATAAGAAGATCAAAGCGTAAAAATTGGAGATACATGTGCAAAGGCATAGAAAGTTCTCATGAAGCTGCAAGACTTCGGAAAGTTCTTTCTAAGGATCATAATAATGGTCTAGGTACGTTAAAAAAGGACGATGGGTCCTACACTGCAGATACACAAGAAAGTTTGGAATTAATGGTGAAAACTCATTTTTCTGGATCCATCCCCATAACAAATCGATCAAGAAATCAAGATATCAGTACCTCTTTAAATGGATCTGATAGATCCAATATAGAGGTTGCAGATATTTTTACATATTCTAAGATTGAATGGGCATTGGATTCTTTCGAATCTTTCAAAACACCTGGTTTAGATGGGATTTTTCCGGCGCATCTTCAAAAGTGCAAGGAAACTATTATCCCTATTCTAATGACTCTATTCAAATCTAGCTTTCTTCTGGGATATCTTCCAACTAAATGGAGGCAAGTCCGGGTAGTGTTTATACCGAAATCTAATAAAAAAGATAAAACAGTGCCAAAATCATTTAGGCCAATAAGTCTTACATCAATATTTTTAAAAATAATGGAAAAGCTTATAGATGAGTACATTAAATCAAATATACTTAAAAATAAGCCATTAAGTAGAGCTCAATTCGCTTATCAGACTGGTAAGTCGACACTTTCAGCTCTACATTCGCTGGTTTCAAAAATTGAAAAAACTTTTGACACTAAGGAGATACTATTGGCTGCTTTTCTCGATGTAGAAGGCGCGTTTGACAACGCTAGTTTTACATCGATGAAAAACGCCATGAGAAATCGAGATTTCCCTGAAAAAATGATTGAGTGGATAGAAGAGATGCTATCTAGAAGGGAAATATCAGCATATCTAGGAGATTCAGTTGTAAAGGTAACAGCTGTTCAAGGCTGTCCGCAAGGGGGAGTTCTCTCTCCTCTTCTCTGGTCTCTGATTGTTGATGACCTACTTGTAAAGCTAAAGCTTCAAGGATTCGAAATAATTGGATTTGCAGATGATATTATTATTATAGTCCGCGGAAAATTCGATAAAACTGTTTCCGAGCGAATGCAAACAGCACTCAACTTAACCTTAGCATGGTGCAATAATGAAGGATTAAGTATAAATCCTGATAAAACTACAATAGTACCGTTTACAAGAAAACGTAAAGTCTGCATTTCAGCTCTCAAAATAGGAGATACTAAACTATCCTTATCTCTTAGTGCCAAATTTGTAGGTGTTGTATTAGATTGTAAGCTTGTTTGGAATAAGCATATAGAACAACAGATAGAAAAAGCAAGAAATGCTTTCTGGGGCTGCAAAAGAACCTTTGGTAAAAAATGGGGTCTGAAACCTAAGATGATATGCTGGATCTATTCGGCCATTGTTAAACCCATTATTTCATACGCATCAATTTTTTGGTGGGAAAAAACCAAACAAGTCGCTACTCAAGCTAAGTTAAATAAACTACAAAGGCTTGCTACTATTTCAATTACTGGGGCAATACGAAACACCCCTTCAAATGCGTTGAACGCAATATTAAATCTTCTTCCACTTCATGACTATATACAAATGGATGCAGTTAAGAGTGCTATCAGAGTCAGAAGGTCCTTAGATAGCGCTGATAGTGAACTAAAAGGACATATGACTATATTGAAGCACTTCAAAATAAGTCCAGTGTACTTAGTGAACGAAGATTATATGTTGAAGCGTAACTTTTTTGATCATCGTTTTTGGGTTGCTGATGTAACTCGCCAGGATTGGGATACAGGAGGACCAACTTTCCGATCTGGATCATTATTTTTTTTCACTGATGGTTCAAAACAAGATAACATGGTAGGGTCAGGAGTGTTTGGCCCAGGAGTAAATGTATCTTATGCACTGGGAAGTTGGCCAACAGTTTTTCAGGCCGAAATTTATGCCATTCTTGAATGCGCTGACATTTGTCTTAAAAGGCGCTACCGGAATGCTAATATATGTATTTGTTCGGATAGCAAAGCAGCCTTGAACGCTTTGAAGTCTAGAACTTACACATCAAGACTTGTTTGGGAGTGTTCCAAGCTACTGCAGCAGTTGTCCTATCGTAAGGTTAATCTATATTGGGTTCCTGGCCATTGCGGAAATGAAAAAGCTGATCAGTTAGCAAAACAAGGTTCTTCCATGCAATTTATAGGGCCTCAACCGTTCTTCGGAATGGCCTCTTGTGCTCTGAAAATGCAATTAAAGAGCTGGATGAAGGCAAAAATTAAACTAAACTGGAAGAACGCAATGGACTCTCGTCAGTCCAAACGATTCATTGAACCAGATGCCTATCAAACACAGAGGTTGTTAAACCTCAATAAACACGATCTAAGTACTTATACTGGCTTATTAACAGGCCACTGCCCCAGCAAACGTTACCTTAAAATTATAGGTAAATTGCCAGAAGATATGTGTCGTTTCTGTAAATTAGAAAGCGAAAGCACTGAACATTTGTTGTGCAAGTGTGTTGCACTATACCACAAGCGTTGTAGATATTTAGATAAAGGCTTGCTAGAGCCTAATGAAATTCAGTTCTATCATCCAAAACAGGTACTACATTTTATCCGAAACGTAGTACCTGATTGGGATGCACGCCAATAGCTGTGGAGATAGTTACTTCATATAGAAACATATTTCTACAGTACGGCAAAAACAAAGAGGATAACACCACAATAGATCAACTTAATGGTCGCAGTGGTATCATGTCCCCACAGAGGAAAAAAAAAATGTTTGGAATTATGCTAATAAAGAAACAAAAAACGTTTTGGGATGTGATAAAATTACTTAACTGTACTGAAACAAATAGTATGTAACGTCACGATCGGTTATTAGAGGGTATTAAAGGGTTGATTCATAGTTTAAAAAAAAGACAATTTACACCGTCTTCAGCTATAGGCTGCACAGACTGAACATAACTTACATTAGACAATGGACACACGGAACGACCAGTGAACCAGTGAAAAATTTTTCGTTTGACGAAAAGTTTTCTCCGACTGGGGCGGGAATCGAACCCACACTCCGTAGAACAATACGCCTAAACGACTGACGCCGCTAACCGCACGGCTACGAAGCCCACGGAAAATGGCACATTCTAACTGTGCTGGAGGCAAGCAATTAAGCAGACAGGCTTTCTTTTTAAAAAGCTCTCATAGATATCATTACGATAGGGAAAACTGCCAAAGATCAATCATGTCTTACAACAGCCCGTCTCGAAGCCGGACCGGCAAACAAAACTTCGTTAATTTCTCGTAGCGAAACCTCAAACAGTTTTTCGGATTGTTCTCGCCTCGAGAAAAAGTGAGATAATTATTCCGTCCAGAATCATCTGATTAATGGCAAAACTTTTGAATCTTCGTCTCGGAGGCAATGAAAATCCCCCAAAAACAAGTTGATAATTGCGTTGCTTTGTTGCCACGAGCAAACACCACTCCGTTTGTCTCTTGTCAGACAACGGTTTTCCGATAGTGATTCTCGGATCCTGGATGTGCCCGGAGGGGGTGGTTCCAGATAGTTTCGAAGAAGCAGTTGTCGCGCTTTAGCACTGGAAGGAGAGGAACTATCCCAAACCGAGCGAACTATCCCAAACCAAAGCGTAACAATTCATAATTGAAATTTTCATCAAGTCATTCCTCGGCGCTGCCATCCACCACACTTCCTCCTGAAAACCGACCACTCAACCATTTCCGGAATGACGCTTTCGTGTCATTCCACGCTGAAGAAATGAGTGCACGTTGCACAATCGATGCCGAAACCATTTGTATCCATCACGGGGCGGTCTGTCTCTCGCTCTGTTTCTTTGGTCCAGTTTGGTCGGTTCAACCAGTTCCAGCTCAAAACGCAAATAGAAGTGGCGTTTTCAAACGAAATATTACACAGCGTAACAAAAATGACATTTTTGCGTATCTCCAGGACTAAATTATGTGTAGATGTTCTAGTCGCTGAATCTGATATCGTTCTCAGAAATGTCCCTGCACGTCACAATTTTTAGATACAGGTCGCCAAAGTTGTATAAAACACAGGTTTAATTGATGTTTATTTTAAATTATAACCATGATTTATCAATTTTTTTTGTGATCTAATCCAAATAGTACGTCAACTATCATTTCATATATAATTTGATTGAAATTGCAGGATAAAATTTAGATTGAATCGACATTTTCAACATGCTTGCAGTCTCAATACAAAACTCGTTGATTCTCTTTTATGGCAAACTACAATACTTTTCTAAAAAAAACAAAAAATAACTTTAGAACATCGATAGTATTATGAACTTTGTTGATAAGTATTGTTTTACACATAAAGTTTGCATTCAGTGGCAAATTAAGCAAGCCTTACAAGTTGGCTGATATAGTCAAATTTTGCATTTTCAACAGCCAATATCTCAAAAACTAGACGTGCTATGATATTTTTGAAAACGGTAATGCATAATTCATTAATAGCGGTATTTTGATGCTTGAGACAAAAACGTGTTCCTCAATATTATCAATATACTTTACTCATCGTTCCAAGACTACCCATAGTGCGTGGTTTTCAAGTAATTTGAACAAACCGAAAGTCGCCATCTTGGATTACAAAATGACGTTAGGTATCGATTCTACCATCTACTCGTCGGTCCCGATTCAAAACTACCCATTTAATGTAGTGATTCACCGCGTCCCACGATCAGACTAACGCAGCCCGCAGACGACTCAGACTCTTTGACCAACAATGACTGCGCCACCAGGTTGGTGCTAATGTTGATGCTATATTTGATGAACTGATCATACTGTCTATGGACCGATGCACGAGTTCATTATTTGACGTATGAGTGGTACCGTGTTATTTACGTGACCGTGGCAACGAGTGAATTCGGCACCGCTCAAACGTCAAATTAGTGAACTCATGCATTGGTCCATGCATCCGAATTTGACGTTTGAGTGGTGCCATATTAACGGGTTACTATGGTCACATAAATAGGCAAGGAGAAGTGGGTGAACTTGTCATTCATTTTTCTGTCAAATCTCATACAAAATCTACTTTTTCTCTGACAGAAATTCACTCTAGGTGAACCACTTCCCCTGGCCTATTACACGGCACCGCTCAAACGTCAACGAGTGAACTCGTGCATCGGTCCATAGGGATGTTGCACGAGCATCGACGTCAGCATGTCAAGCTGAAGTTTCGGCGTCCCAAAAAATGCCGATGCAGATGGGCAGCAAGTCAAAATGCGTGAATTTACGCAGCGTCGACGCCATGGTGTCCTAGCAAATGAGTTGTTTCTATATATATCACTAGCTTTTTCTCACATCTTTATTCTATTTCTTTTGCAAATCCACCGATAGTCCAACGAGGAATTTAATCAGGTTATGCTGCACTAATTTCTTTAGGAGTTCTACCACAACTCTTTCATGGCTTTCATTGGCAATTCTTGCATGATTCCACCGGGTGTTCTCCAGAAATTTAACCATAATTTGTGCAGTGATTTTATTACAAATTTCCGTAAGAATTTCTTTCGAAACGGAATTCCTTACGGGATTCCATCAAGAGTTCCTCAACGGATTCCATCGGGAAATCCTCTAGGGATTCCTTTAAAAAATCTTCCTGGTTCTTCTAAAAATCATCCAGAGATTTTATCACCCTTCGGGGATTCCACCTATAACTTCTCTAGGGAATCCATCAGGAGTTCCTCTAGCAATTCCATCAGAAATCCATCAGAATCCATCAGAAGTTCCTTCACAGATTCCACCTGGAAAATGTTCAGAGGATTCCATCTGGAATTCTTCCAGGGATTTCATCAGAAGATCTTGTAGGGATTGCATGAGGAGTTCATCCAAAGATTCATTTTCATACGTTCAAATAAGGTAGATTGCCAATTTTTGCACAAGCGCTTTAATTTTATCGTTTTATCAAACCAAGCCATACCTATGTTTTCAAGAGTACAAATTTAGAGAACAAAACAATCGATCGTGCTGTAAATTTGGTCGATTTGTGACTCGTTGGTTGCGACCAATTGATCGATTTTTCATTTAAGACCACTGTTTTGTTCCTTAAATTTATGTTCGTGGTAAAATTCTTGAAATTTTTCGGGTTACTAAAACTATATAACCAAATTTTACGACTTGGTCGCGGTTCCATAGTTTTGATCACATTTTAGATAAAAAAAAGCATATTTACAGTGAAAATATCCTTGTTATGTATGCATTTCACGAAATGTATTTTTTTTTTTCAAATTGAGATTATACGTTTCATATCATTGTCAATGCAAAATTGAGAACAATACAAGCAAGCTAGAAAGACGTCCAACTTAATGATAGGAACATGTTTGATGGAATCTGTACCCAAAGTTACCCGGAGTTCCTTCAGAGATTCCACCTGGAATTCCTCTAGAAATTTTATCAGGAGTACCTGTAGGGCTTCCATCAGAGTTTTTCTGGGGATTCCATCAGGAGTTTCTGCAGGGATTCCATCAAGAAGTCTTTCAGAGATTGGAATTCTTCAGAGATCATATCATAAGTTGTTCAAGAGATCACATCCGCAGTTCATCAAGGAATTCCATAAGCATTTCTTCTAGGGATATTATAAGGAGTTCCTTTACTATCAGGATACTATCAGGAGTTCCACCAGTAATTCCTCCAGGGATTTCATCAGGAGTTCATAAAGGGATTACATCAGAAGTTTCTTTAGAGATTCCATCAGCAGTTCCTTCCACCTGGAACTCCTCCAGGAAGTTCTTCTAGGGATTACATCAGAAGTTCCTCCAAGGATTCCATCAGAAGTTCTTTCAATGATTCCACCTAGAATTCTATCAGGAGTTCCTCAGGGGATTTCATCAGGAGTAGCTTCATAGATTCCATCAGGAATTCCTCTAGGGATTCCAGCTGGAGATTTTCAAGAAATTACATAACAAATTTCTCCAATGCTGCTTCAAGAATACCTTTGGGAATTCCTATAATGACTTCACCAGGAGTTTCTCTAGGGATTCCATAAGGAGTTCCCATAGGGATTCCACAGAAGTGCCTGTAGGGCTTCCACCAGAGTTTTCCTGGGGATTCCATCAAAAGGTTTCTCAAAGATTCAGCCTGGATTTCAATACATTACTTCAGGAATTCTTCAAGGAATTCCATCAGGATTTCTTTTAGGAATATAATAAGGAGTTCCTGTAGAAATTCCATCCGGTGTTCCATCTGGAATCCCTACAGCGATTTCATAAGGAATTCCTCTAGAAATTCCATCAGCAGTTCCTTCAGAGATTGCACCTGGAATTCCTCCAGAGAATATTTCAGGAGTTCTTCAAGGATATGCATCAGGATTTCTTTTACGGATTTCATCAGAACCACATTTTTTTAATTTATTGATGTGATTTATAGAGCTTGTTTAGGAAAAAAAACACTAATCGAACTTTAATACTTCACTTCACTATTGCAAAAGAAAAATAAAATACTAAAAATCACTAGTAAGGCAAGAAAATACCTTTAAACTCTAATATGTTGCTTATCTGGACAGATAAGCCTATTTCGTCTGCAACTTATAGACTTCTTCAGTGCCAAGTGATCGGCTTTCCAGGAGTTCCTCCAGAAATTTCGTTAGCAATTCTTGTAGATATTCCACCTGGAATCCCTCCAGGGATTCTAACACAAGTTTCTCAAGGGATTCCATCAGGAATTCCTATAGGGATTAAATTAGGAATTACTTCAAGGATTCCATTGGGACTTCCTCCAGGGATTACATCATATGCTCTTCTAGGGATTCCATCAGGAGTTCCTTCAAAGATTCCACCAGGAATTCCTGCAGAGTCTCTTCCAGAAGTTCCTCTTGGGTTTCCATAAGGAATTCCTTCGGAGATTTCACATGGAATTCTAGAGATGCTATCAGCGGTCCCTCAAGGAATTGTATCAGGGTTTCTTCTTAGGAGTTTATAAGAAGTTCCGCCAGGCGTAGCGTCACGCCATTGCCGGGCGTATTGTAGAGCTCCATCTTCGTTGGTCTTGGGCAAAACTTTTCCAGTTGCCCCGAACGGTCGCCAGGTTGTCTTCCATTGCGTACAGCCAGCGTATTCGTGGTCCTCCTCGAAGCCGCTGACCTCTACCTGGTTCCCTGCTGAATATTATTATCGCAACTCTTTCTTCCGACATTCGCACTAAGTGACCAGCCCACTGAAGTCTGCCGTATTTTACACGCTTGATGATATTTGCATTTTTTGAACACTTGATACAACTCGTGATTCATGCGTCTGCGCCACACTCCATTTTTGAGTTTCCCACCGAGTATTATCCGCAGCACTTAACGCTCGAAAACAACGAAAACTTTCCGATCTGACTCTTTCAACGTCCACGCTTCGTGCCCGTAGAGAGCCACCGGAAGAATCAATGTTTTATACAGAGCGAATTTTGTTTCCGTTTGCAAGCTGCGGGACCTAAGCTGATTACGTAGTCCGTAAAAGGCCCTATTCGCAGCCGCAACACGTCTTTTCACTTCGCGGGAAACGTCGTTGTCACTTGTCACAAGTGTTCCAAGGTAAACAAATTCTTCAACAACTTCATACACATTCCCATTAAACACTACCTCAGCACCTACACCACCAAACCTGACTCTATCTCTACCTGCAACCATGTACTTCGTTGTGGTAGAATTGATGGTCAGGTCTAACCTCGCTGTCTTCCTCTTCAGAGGCACGAAGGCCTCTTCCCTCTGACCTGCGATCGATTCCAATTAGGTCTATATCGTCCGCAAAGACAAAGAGCATGTGCGACCTTGTGATAATAATGCTCCTAATAGCACCGTCGAGTGCAATATTGAACAGTTAATTCGAAAGTGCATCTCCCTGCTTCAACCCGTCTAACGTCGCATACGAGGCGATCCGAACACTTGATTTCGAACCATCCAGCGTTATCAGCCTAACTAGTTTCGCTGGAAAACCATGTTCAGACATTATCTGCCACAGCTCATTTCTTTTCACTGAGTTATACGCCGCCTCGAAACCAATAAACAGATGGTGAATCTTCAAGTTATGCTTCCGGAATTTATCTAGGATCATTCGCAAGGTAAACATCTGGTCCGTTGTCGAATGGCCCTCATGAAAACCAACTTGGTATTCGCCGACGAAGGACTCCTCGAGCGGTCTCAGTCTGTTAATCAGGTTCCGCCAGGCATATTATCTGGAATCCAGGAATTTCATCAGGAGTTCCCATAGGGATCCCGTAAAGGGTTCCTCCGGTGATTCCAATGGAAGTTTCTCCAGTGATTACATGAAACTGTCTTCTAAGGAGTGTATCGCAAACATTCAAAACGGTATATCTCAGAGCATAGTTCATCTTTTTAAAAGCTTTTTTCACGTAAATCTTCATCATGTCATCAAATATTGCGGCAACTAAAAAAATTTTGTATAATATGCAGTCTTAATATAAATACAACAAGGTTTATAATGCATAGAAAATAAAATCTTGCACAAAATTACATTTTTGAAGTGTCTTTGGAAGATTTGATGATTTGTATTGAACAAAATGTATATCAAACAAAATAGGATGAAAAGCTTATTCTGTTGGAAAATATGTTTACTTCTCATAGCACATAAAACGAATTTCAAAAAAATAAATTATTGCTCTCAGAAAGCTCAATTATTGGAATAAGGTCGGTTTTAGAAAATCACTTTTGTATAACCAACTTTTGAAGCACTGTCATATACAGCAGTGATTATATAGAGTAGCATTTTTTGCTCACGTTACTTCATAAATATGCAAAGAAACTTTTGCAATCAAAAAACATTTTTTTATTCGTTACAATTGTTCGATATTACCATTAACGTGTAGAAAGAAAAAATCAAAAAACGAGGTCCTTTAAAATCGACTTTTTTCGATTTTTGTATTTGCTCTCAAATGCTTGTTAATGTATTTTTCAAAATACTTTTTACACTCTGTCATGAGAGTTGTGGCACAGAATACATTAGCATAAACAAAAACTATTTTTATTTAAATTTAGCACATTTATTAACATATCAATTTTTTCAGAGGTGTGCAAGATTTTCATCGACATCTGTTAGTAATTTGCAAAATTATCATACAAAATGCCACTTTATTGAAATAATATCACCGCATCATAATTTTTAAATACATTGTAAAGCATTTCTGATCAAAAAAAATTTTGTAGGCAATATTTTCGAGACTGTTTTGAATGTTTGCGACTACTTTTCGATACACTCCTTAGTGATTACAGCAGGAATTTTTGTAGGGATTTCAACAGGATTTCTTCTAAGGACTTTATCAGGAGTTCTTCCAGGGATCCCATAAGAAGTAACTCCAGAGATTCTACCTGGAATTAAAACAGGAATTCTATCAAGAGTTTCCGCAAGGATTCCATAAAAAATTCTCCTGGGATTCATCAGAAGTTCTTCAACAGATTTCGTTAGGTGTTTCTGCAAGGATCCATAAAGGAAAATGTAAGATTTCATCATTCTTCTCTTGGAAACTCTTCAAGTAATTCCTCCAAGAATTCTTCATGGGAGTCTTCACGGAATTCTTAAGGGATTCCTCTCGGGATTGATCTCGATTAAAAAATTAAAATAAGGATTTCACTACCGGACATTTTCAAGCGATTCCTCGCGGAACTCATCAAGAGATTTCTCCCGAATTTTTAAAGAAATTAATCCCGGAATTCTGCAAGGGATTCTTCCAGGAATTATTAAAAGATTTTTCCGCAAAATATCTCCAGGGATTCGTGGTCACTACCAGGAATTCCTCCAAGGATTTAACCAGTAATTTCTCATATCGTAATTATGGAATCCACCAGTGACTCTACAAAGAGTTTATCCTGGGATTCAAAAAAGCAACTCCTTTGGGGAATCCTAGGATTTTCTCTCATGATTTCAACTGAAAATCTCCTACATTAATCCTCCAGGAATCTCCCTAAGTATTCCTCCATGGAGTTCATCGAGAATTCGCCCATTCTATCAGAAAAAACCTCCAAGGATTTCAGCATAAATTCTCATTCCACTAGAAATTCTTTTAGAAACTTCACCAATATTTTTCCGGTGATTTTACCGGGAATTAACATGGCGGAAAAAAACCTCTAATGATTTCGCCAAAATGTTCTCCAAGGATCCCATAGCGAGGGATTCGACCACAATTTCTTATAAAGGTTCCAGAAGTAATTTCTCCAGATAATTCTCCAGTTTCTGTTATTATTTCACTAGTAATTTTTCGAAAAAGGAGATTTTTGACGTTAACTACGTCTTACGGCAATATATTAGGTGTCAATTGAAAATCTATAATGTTGCGACCGTTACGATATCATGTTAGAGTTTGAACTAAAGGAAGGCTGCAACTATGACAATCAACAAAAATTCAAATGCAGAAAATCACTTGGCGTGGTTAACGTCATGCGGTCATGTCTCGTACACAACCTTCTCTGATTTTTTTGAATTTACCAACCAATTCTTCCCGGATTAACACAGTGAATATCACTAGAGTTTTGCCAGAATTTTCACCATAAAAATCTACGAGAGTTTTGTCAGAGGTTCTACCAGAAAATTCCTCAAAGATTTTACTAGGATTTCTTTTCTTATTCAGGATTATTATAAATTTCTCCAGGAAATTAACCAAAACATAACATGAAAAAGTACTAATATTTCCACGAGATAATCTATCAGGAATTTCTCGAAGGATTAAACTAGAAATTCCTTCTTCCTATACACGAGCTATCAGAAAACTACTACAAAATTCCAAAGGATTATTCATCCAGGGATTTTTACTCAGAGGATTAAACAAAGCGTTTCTCTGAATCCCTGAAAAAAACTGAGAAAATTTTTTTTGGAAAATTTCTGGAAAAATCAATAGAGAGATTTCTTGAGAAATCCCTGGAGGAATCTCCAAAGAAATCATCATAGAAATGATGAACTTTTAAAACAATTCCTGATGGAGATCCCACGCTTTGTCTAAACCAGCAGATTATGAAGATCGAGTGGTTCTCCGTTTTTTTCCCGCTAGAGATCAGTATTTGGTCTATAGTTTCATATTCGAAAAGTTTGAAAATATTCTATCGGTGAATTTTTTCCATACATTTTGTATGGGCTGAAATGCGTAAGAAAACGTGATTTTCATGGGCTGTTTATGAAAAAAAAAGCTTAAAAGTGGGAAAAATCAAAATTTCACCGATGGAATATTTCAAAACCTATCGATTATGAAAATATAACCCAAATACTGAACTTTAGGGGAAAAGAATTTGAGGTGCATTCAATTTTCATAATCTGCTGGTTTAGGCATAGTGTGGATCCTTAAGGATTATCTAAGTTAATTATTAGTGGATTCCTTGAAAAAAATCCTACAAAAATACTGGAAGGAATTGATGGATAAATCCTATTAGGAATCCTCTGAGAAATTTCTGGTAGATTCTTGAATTAGTTCCAGAAGAAATCCCTGGACGAATGCCTCGGAGGGTCCCCTTAGCGGTACCAGAAAGAATCTTCGAAGGAAACACTGAAGGAATTTATTGAAGATTCCTTAGAAAAATGTCCGGACGATAACCTGGCGAACCATAAAAAAAAATGCTAGTGGAATCTCCAAAAAAAATTCCTGGTAGAATAACGTTCCTCCATTGCTAATGAAATTCCTGGTAGAATTTCTTATGGAACTCTAGGTGGAATTTAAGCAGGAAGCCCTGAACAAAGTCCTGGTGCAATCTCTGGGAGAATTTCTGTTGTTGAAGGATTTTCTCCGGAGCAGTTTCTGGTTGAATCTGTGGAATTATTGATGAAATCCCTGGAAGAATCCACAGTAGAACCCATGGGTTTCTTGAAAAAAATCCAAAATAGAATAACTAGACGAAAAATTCTGTACATAATTTTGGGAGAAATTCTCATAGTGATTCCCCGACAGAGAATTTTTCGAATTTTACCGCGTATTAAAAATCCGCGTAAATCATACCTGGAATTTGTCATCATGATCAATTTCTACCTTTTACTTAAATTTTGAAAGATCTGCTCTTCCTTACTACGATCATTGCCCAAAAATCGTAGAAATATTCCTCCCATAGCCACACAATTTGAATGAATAACAATATTACACCACTAGACTACCGTTCTACGCATACTTGTTCCGCGAACCAGAAGGTTTATATAGAACGTGGGACAAGTAGGCGTAGAGGGGAGTACACTTATCGAGTTCATTCAAAACACGCTGCTGCAACGAAGTCGGTCAAACATCAACATAAATCGGACTGACTAATCGTATGAGCGTCTGTGGGCTGTATAATGGAGCGTAAGTTAAAACTAGAAGTATAAAAAGGGAGCGTAAGTTGGAAGTTTTTGAGCGTGAAAAAAAAGTGAGCGTATGGAGAAGTTTAAATTGTAATTAAAGGTTTGTACTTGTATTAGTAGCTCTCCAATATGGCATTCCACATCGAAGTTTTGCTAAATTTTCTAGACTGCGTTTTGAAAAAAGGCATATCAAATGAAATGATTGTTTAAATTCAAAATTGGATTTTGAATTGATTTGAATGAAGTCTTCGAAGAAGTTTAAATAGGAGAGACTGTGGAGACTTGATCGCCTTGCGGCTGCAGGAAAATACAATTTTTATAACATTTCTCCAGTAAATATGTTCAATCGTAATAAGCTGTTTTTTTCATCACGCCTATCTGTAATTAAACGGCCTACTTTCCTGCACTGAAATATGCAGTGCGGGAATAGTCATTACGCAACTGAAACCAGTGCTTTAATGTTTCATTTCGCAACGCTTTCTCATTACGCAACTGTTTTGAGTTGCGTAATGAATCATAACACAACAATTTTTCAGAAACTATAAAATGATGGTGAATGTATTGCGATATAATTAATACTCTCAAGTGATCTTCTACGAAATTGAAAAAAATGTTGTACGTAGCTCGTTGCCGAACTCGTTCTTTACAGCACTTGTTGTAATTATTTAATATAATGTTTGGAATTATACTCATGAAGAATTAAAAATGAATCATATTTTTTATTGATAGTTCTCAAAACGTAGTCCAGGAAATTTAGCAAAGTTTCGATGCCAAAAGTCAGATTGAAAAGTCACCACTAAATGTGCAAAGTTTCATTAAATCGAAATGCACAATTTGTAATTTGAGCTGGAAATGCTCCGAAGCGAAGTTTCTTCCGTTTAAGTTTATGCGGGAGATGGTTGAAATTTGTGGCAAATTATTTGCAAAACTATGAGGCCAGATTGAGATGGCACGGGAAGCCCGGGGCGGATAGAATGCAGCATAATCATCATCGCGCAGCTTCCAGCGCTTCAGTGGAAAAGGCAAGTGGAGGAGGAAGGACTACAGCGAATAGCGACAAACAACGTTGATGGTTGCCTGTAATGACAGGCACCGTTCGACAAGAAAAGACGACGGAGATCTGCAAATTTCTCCGGAATGCGGTTTTGTTCAACACGAGCAACATTGTGCACTGAAAGTTTGTTGTTGGCCATGGCGGTTTTCCGGTTTTGCGGTGCAAGTTTTGGAGCAATTTCGTTTGGCGATGGAATGTTTGTAGTGTCACACAGTAGGACAGTTCATATTCGAAGAAACCGCACTTGGCTGTCTAACCTCTGTTGCATTAGGTGGCGTAGAAGTGCTGGTCTACAAAAAAAGGTAATATTCGTTTGAATTTACGTCATTAAAATTATAATTTCAATTATGTCTCATCTGGACATTATAGTTCCTACTTCCTTCCGGCCTGAGGTGCGAACTACCTGTGACTCTGGATGGCTTCAAAGTAGCTACATGACAGATCTGGACTGGATATATCTTAAAGCTTCAATCGTGTCGATTTTACACGATGAAAAAATATGAAAAAACGTAAACCTCATATAAATATACATATATCCGCCTCGGGGTACGGCAAGTGAGAATCCGAGGTAGTTGAGACCTTCCGTCATAGAATGTATTTAGTGCAAAATATATTGTTATTTCCAATACCATACCATACCATGTAACAGTTGTCAATTCATTTTCAATTTGCATGTTACATGTTTCACGACTTGCATTGGCTCGCAAACAATAATTGTGTTATAAATCGAATTACCACCAGTGAGCTACATTTTTGAATATTAGCTCCATGGGATTTACTTTGCAAGGGTAATGATATAAATGATACTTTCTTTTATTTTCTGCTGCATAACGGCTCAAATAAAATATACAGCATGGACAATTGTTGGTAATTTCTATTCCAATCTTTAGCAGTATTTTTCATCGCTACGCTACCACTTAACTAAAACAGCTTTACGAACCCAGTTTTAGGAAATACACAAAGCATTCTTCTTAATTGCACATAAAAGAAGCTTCAGCACTATAAAGCTCACTGATTACACTCTTGCTCTAACCTCAAACACACTTCCAATGACACCTCGACCATCAAACGATACTTCTAGGTCTCTAGCTCTGCTACAATAATGATTCACGGTTTTCGGTGGTCTCCCAAGTGGGTGCAACATTTATTGGACTTTTATTTGTCGACAAGCACTTCTTCCGCCATTTGATATCGGCCCTATTGTTGGGCAATGTTTGTTTTCCCGACTCGAAAACACGACAATCAACCGTGGCAATGATTAGGTGCTTCTACCCCTCCCCGTTGCCAAAGACCAAAGACATATCGAACGAGCGCTACACATTTCATCGTCAAATAGGGGAAAATGGTTCAAAATGCATTTATGTCAAATTTCATACAAGTCAACAGTTTTAAGGAAAATAATTATATTCACAGGAATTAACAAGAATAATCACGGTTTTTTTTTTTCCTAATTTACACGGATTTCGGAATTAATTCGGCTTTTTTCTTATTTACACGGATTTCAGAATTAACACGGTACTTTTTCCACGGATTCCAGAATTAATACGGTTTATTTTTACACAAATTCCGGAATTAGCACGGTTTTTTTGCGCGGAATTTTTTTGCACGGCATGGGGAACCGTGTAAAAAAAGACCTTAGTGTACAAGATTACATTTTTAATGACACATTGATTTAAAATTTTTGGTCGATACAATGATGAGGATATCGGCCATGTTTTTTAGTGTGTTTATTTGAAAAATGTCAACTTTTATTCAAAACTTAGTATACAAAATGCAAAAAATGTTTTTGTAACAATACCTTCGAAGTAAGAATAACTCATTGCCATTCGAATACGCAATAGAGGGTTTCATATCGATGTGTAATCACAGACAAAACACTTTCGTATGTTTTTAAGAGGGTGAACCCAAATTTTTGCCCGACAGTGTACTTGAAACCACTAATGTATAGTTCTATTGGTAGTTAAAAATGTTTCAATCATATTGAACTATTTAACCATATTGCTCTTCAACAGAAACTTGGTAGTTTTGTATCAAACACTTACACTGCAGCATCTTATTCTAGTAAGCCGTTTTTAGTCATGTTTTGCAATGAAATCAATTAATTAAATAAATGAACCGTATTTCAGCCAAACCATGCCAAAGTATCGATTGTTATCAATCTTTCATGTAACTTGGATATTTTTTTAAAAATGTTGGGTAAATATTTCATAGTCAGGCAATTAATAAATATACTGTCTGCGAAAATTTGTCCATACAATTTTTATGGGTCATAATTTGCGGTAAAATTGAGTTACCCCTAATTAAGTACCGTAATCCGGGGTAACATTGATCAGTTTTTAGGATATTTCTTAAATATTTAATTCAAAAATGCAAATGTTCTGAGTTTTATATTTTTAAAACAAGTACTGCCACCCATAGCTCGTGACTACATACTGTATTTTGTTTTTTGAAAGATTTAAGCATATTTACAAAAATGTTTTATGTGATTTTTTCATTTAGCTGATATGGGGTAACATTGATCATCCATGTAAACAACGTTCGGTAATATTGAAAATGTCGTTACTTACTTAAATCATGGCCCCTGAAGTCGAATATGATGTCCAAACGCTTACATCTCATTTACTTTTTGAGTTAATTTAAAATTAAAAACACCTCAAACTGCGAAATACGCCTAAAGGTAGGCAATTTCCTAAGGGAATTTTACATTCTTAACAGTAATTCGTTAATGTTGCCTAATTGAACATACTTATAAAAGTTTTGACAGCGGAATCGTTTTTTGCGATGCCATTTTTAGTGAGAACCGCATTTTCCTTGCTCATATCGCTTGCAGAACCTATGTGAGACATGAATCTTCGGTAATGTCATCCTTAACCATTGAAATCATTGTTTCGCAAACTTGACAAATTTACGCATAAAGTTAACGCAATTTTCGCAAAAATCTCAATTTCTAATAGCTCAATAATATAAGAAAGAGAAGCAACATTCCTGTTTTGGAAATGTTTCATCAATAAATGATGATACCAACTTTTTACGAGATGAGTCATTCCGATCAATGTTACCCCGCTGATCAATGATACCCCGGATTACGGTACCGTAAAATCGGGTGTTAAGGGATGAACAAAATTTTCCACTTCGATTTCAAGCAACTTTTAGTATGTCAATAATTGAACAAATGACAGTCCTACCCTTCTCTCGACGTGATCATCAAATGCCAAATACAATTATGAGGATCATGTGCCAGATTTCTGTGATAATCATGAAAATGTGAGACTTTTGACGGTAATACAAAATGGGGTGTTAAGGAATTTGAATTTGGTAAATAAAAGCATATTTTGCCAACAACAAAACATAATCCTTTTGGTCCTTCACTAATTATCATAAGTGCATTAGAGTGATGCGAATTTTGAAATGTTTGTTCCCCTATGCTTAAACGATTTTAATTTAGTAAATAGCATCCTCCCAAAGTTTTAAGTAATTCGGAAGAAATTTGACTGTGCACACGCCATTTGAAGTTTATATGGAGATTAATATGGAAAACGCCCATCGTTGGTGTTCAGCGCTATATCTTTTCGTCATTATATTTTATGGAAAAGTGAACAAATTCTTCTAATGCGAAATCTTCCTAGCTACAACTTTGCCGAAGACCACTTTTTGTTTGGACCTCAGGATAAATTGTTATTCATCTTTATAAAGTTGATTTGCATGTAGCATGCTTCACCAACTGTTCGGCAGGCAACAGTGGTGCTCATGGCGGGAAGAGTAGATCAAAGTAATCCAGGCTACTATGTTCTATAGCAAAAAAGCAGTGTTGCTCTGAAAGTAATTGAATGATTACCTCAACAAAGTCTAAATCATCTTTGTTATCAAAAATAACAAATCATCCTTACGTCCCATCGAAATGTGGTCTTTGGCAAAGTTGTAGCTGGGAAGTTTTCACATAAGATGAGTGTGTTCACTTTTCCATAAACTATTATGACGATCAGTTAGAGGACTGAACTCAAAAAGTTTGCCTTTTCCATAGTAATTTCCATATAAACTTCAAATAGCGTGTGCACAACCAAATTTCTTCCGAATCACTTTGGGGAGGATCATTTTCATTATTATTGACATCGTTTAAGCATAGGGGAGCAAAAACTTCAAAATTTGCATCAGTGTTGTGCATACAACATCCAGTGACATGGTCGCAAAAATACTTTTACAATTCAGTTATACTTCGAGGAATAAACCAAAAGTATATTGGAATATATTACGGCATAAATCGAATGAGCTTAGTAACTTGGAAAAAGTAGAAAACATAATTCCTCAACACCCAACTTGTTTTCAAAAATAGACTTTCTCCATAAAATATATTAAAAAGCAAAATTTATATAAAATTTTCAAAAGTTTTTGTCTGCGTTATGATCTTAATTAAATATATTTATCTCCTAAGTTACTCACATATTTTCCTTAATATTGTTTCATAGATTTGTAGTAAAATGTATTTAGCCTATAAAATTTTAACAAATATGTTTTAAAACGTTTTAAATATCTAAATTCCACAAAACTTTATTTTAATATACATCTCCTATCACATAATGCAGCTCACAATCTTCCGAACAAATGAAGTATTTCAGATGACTGATATATCGACTTTCGGTGTTTTTGTGATTTGTCAAACTTGATCGAGTAGTTCAATCCCTTTAAACCCCACGAGACCTTAACACCTCATTTTACGGTATAAAAAATAAACATAACCTAAACTAAATCCAAATTTCAACATTTTGTGATACTTTTGTCAGTATACTTTTCTCAATTCTTCATTCCTTAACTCGATTTATCTTAACCCCTCATTCTTCAATTCTCATTCTTCATTCCTCACTTCTCAAAACTCACTCCTTATTTCTCATTCCTTGCTCCTAAACCCTCATTCCTCGCTTCTCGCTCCTCCTATCTCATCCTTCATTTCTCATTCCTTAATCCTCATCCCCCATTCTTCACTCATCTATCTTCACTTCTCATTCCTCATTCCTCATTTCTCATTCCTAACTCTTCATTCCTCACTCCTCATCCTTTATCCCTCATTCCTCATTCCTCACTCCACACTCCTCAATTTTCACTCCACTCTGCTCACTTCTCATTCCACACTTATCAATCCTTATTCCGAACTTATCATTTCTCGATCCTCACTTATCACTCCTATTACTCACATTCCTCGTTCCTCATACTTCATTCCTAGTTCCTAGTTCCTGATGTCTCATTAATTACTCCTCGTTCCTCACTATTTATTCCTTACTCCTCATTTTCATTCCTCACTACTCACTCTTCACTTCTTATTCCTCACTCCTTACTCTACACTTCTCATTTTGTCCTCCTCATTCATCATTTCTCACTCCTCATTCCTCGTTCCTCACTCTTCATTACACACTCTCCATTACTCATTCCTCATTCCATACTACTCACTCTTAATTTTTCGCACCTCATTCCTCAGCTCTCATTCGTCACCAAATATATTTCAATTCTCATTCTTCATGCCTCATTTCTAATTTCTCATTCTGAACTCCTCACTTCTCGCTCTTCACTCCTCGTCCCTCATTTCTCATTCCTTATTCGTCATTCTTCACTCCTCATTCCTCATTCCTCACTCCTCATTCCTGATTATTTACTCCACATTCCTTAGTCTTTACTTTTCATTCCTCACTCTTTATTCCTCATTATTCATTCCACACAACTTTTTTCGCATTTGACATATCTCATTCCTTCCACCTCACTCCTCATTCCTCATTCAACATTCCCCATTCCCTGATGGGGATTTTCCCTTTCGGGGGAATTGAATTACAATTCTCATTCCTTACTATTAATTCCTCACTTCTCATTTCTCGTTTTTCAATCCTTGCTCTGCACTCCTTACTTCTTATTCTTCACTTCTCACTCCTCATTCCTCGCTCCTCATTCCTCGTTCCTCATTCCTCGTTCCTCATTCATCATTCCTCATTATTTACTCCTTGTTCCTTTCTTTTCAACGCAGCGCATGTGTTAAAACTACACAGAATGAGGCAACCAATGCAGGACTGGCTGGCTGAGTGAAAATTCTGTGTAAGTCGCACTCATGCTATGTGTAACCGATGGTTTGGCCATTGGCTGTGCGCGGATCGATGGAAATGGAACTGTCTGTCATCTCCCGCACGGCAGCAAACAGTTAGCCGTTGGTAAGATGGGGAGTTTTCTGGGATTTTTTCCAGCGAAAAGGCTGAAGATGGTCGCAAATGCGGAAGTTTTTTCCCCATTTGCTTCCGCTTCGGCTATTCGAATGAAAAAATCTCTGAGAGCTTTAAAATTTGAATGTATTTTCAATGTTTTCAGAAGCAAAAAAAAAATGGAAGCGTATTCCGCATTCCAAGCGTTCCTCCTCTATACGCATTTCACTCATTCGGTTTGTTTACCACCGTTTGCACAAAACTGTGTTATTTTCGCAATTCTTTCTTCCAACACTCGCACTAAGTGACCAGCCCACTGAAGTCTGCCGTATTTTACACGCTTGATAATATTCGCATCTTTGTACACTTGATACAACTCGTGATTCATGGGTCTGCACCACACACCATTTTCGAGTTTCCCACCGAGTATTGTCGGCAGCACTTTACGCTCGAAAACTCCGAGAACTTTCCGGTCTGACTCTTTCAACGTCCACGCTTCGTGCTCGTAGAGAGCCACCGGAATAATCAATGTTTTATACAGGGCGTTTTGTTTCCGTTTGCAAGCTGCAGGACCTAAGCTGGTTACGTAGTCCGTAAAAGACCCTATTCGCAGTCGCAACACGTCTTTTACTTCGCGGGAAACGTCGTTGTCACATGTCACAAGTGTTCCAAGGTAAACAAATTCTTCAACAACTCCAAACACATCCCCATCAAACACTACCTCAGCATCTACACCACCAAGCCTGACTCTTTCTCTACCTGCAATCGTGTACTTCGTTTTGGTAGAATAATATGGTCAGGCGCTCTCACTCTTCGATCGATTCCAATTAGGTCCAATTAGGTGTGATGATAGTGCCATTTCTCTGCACGCCAGATCTCCTAATAGCACCCTCGAGTGCAATGTTGAACAGTAAATTCGAAAGTGTGTCTCCCTGCTTCAATCCGTCTAACGTCACGAGCGAGGTTGACACCTCGTCTGCGATCCAAACACCTAATTTCGAACCATCCAGCGTAGCACGCATCAGCCTAATTAGTTTTGCCGGAAAACCGACCTGCTCCCAACCTTTTGCTGGAACTCTTGAACAATTGATGAAGTTTTTAAATTTTGTGTTTTGGAGCTAAAGATTTGAGATTTAGAAATGGCGCAAGTAACTTGAAGATGAAGTTTCTAGTTATGAAAAATTACCATAACTTTGTTATTTTTGAAACAACTTTGGAGCTTTAAGCATCATTCTCTTCATTAATTATTTATGAACAGTTTTGAGATTATCAAGCTTGTCTAAAATGAAAACTAGTCTTAGTTCAAATTAGTGTCCTCCATTTTGTTCCTTTTTAGTACAAAAATATCTTTATTTGACCATAATTTCAAGAATACTCAACCGATTCCAAATCTTTTTACATGATTTTGAAGCTAATATATTTTTCCAAACTGTGCATATGAGACATTTAAATGAGAAATTATTTTGATTGAGTTATTCAATAACAACTTCCCAATTCCGCGGATTGTTTTTTTTTTTTGCCGGAAATTACATATTTATTTTTCAACTCAAGTGCTACGAGTATAATAATGTAAATATTTTTGAACGTGAATTTAGCATCCACAAACGTTATATTCACTATTTTTGTGAGTAAATGTAATTTCTGATTACAGTTGTATATTTTGACATAACTTCGTTATCTAGGACAATCTTTGCCATATTTTTTTTACTTTCCTAAATAATGTAATAAAGTAAAGAAGTTTTAAAGTTTTGTCCACTCAAAGTAAGAAACAGCGTCTGATTGAATACTCTGGTGATAAACTTTCCACCTTGACAAATCACTTTTATCGTTGAAAATATTGGTATGTTTGGCATCACTGGATGGAGGAGTTCTTACAGAACGTGTATTTCATGATCACAAGAATATATTTTTCCAGGGTCATTGTTTTGAAGGCATTTGCGTCTCATGGATTTAATATGCCATTATTTTTTGTTAAAGTTTAATAAAAATAAATATGGGATGATTGGACAGTTTTTGAGGAATAAATTTGTTACTTCGGTTAGAAACAACTTAAAACAATACTAGCTCACAGGTTTTGAGCAAAACAGAGCTGCTTATCACACTTATATGAAGGTTCAATCACAGCTTTCCAAAATCAGTCGTTTTTCGGAAATATGTTTAAGTCTTCTATGATCCAAATATGAAACCATTCTTTAATTTGATATGAGCGAATGCTGGAGACAAGGTCTGTAAAGAATATCAGCCCATCGTTGATGTGTGAGAAGCTTTCATCACAAAGATATTGAGCACGATAACCGCATGATAATAATTGAAGGTATTCTTCCAAATCCTCTCTAGAAAGGTAAAAGTAACAGATAAAAATCATGTTCAAAGCAAAAAAAATGAGTCTAAACAGATTAAACAATAAAAATTATGAATGAAAATCATGTTTCGTTCACATTTTCTTTATTTAAATTGCATTGAAACATGATACGACGAGTTAATCATTCTTTTATAGGCCATATTGTATTAGTTTTTGTAAAATAACTGAGTCAAAACAATTTTTTTTTTGTTGAAAAGATTTGAAATTGATTATGTATTATCAAAGTTATAGACAAACAAAGATTATGTTTTGTTTAGTAAAATAGGAAATATTTTTAGAAAATTACTTCAAACTTTTAATATTTTTGATTTTAGACAAATATGATGTTTTACAAACTTATCATAAATTGATTTAAAAAATGCTTACAGCTTCAAAATTTGTTAATAAATATCATAGTGATGAAGAATTAACTGCAAGTTATATTATTTTTTTTTATTTTTTTTTTATTTAAGGCACTCCGTGCTCGTGGCCACTACTGTGCCGGACTCAGGTGATCTGTAGCTGCTTTATCGATACAGATCTATTTTCAACTTATCTATATATACATCTAGTTTCACTCTCTCCTACTCTTATACTCTCACACCGAGCAGGTAGGAGAGAGCTCTGCTATTAGTGAGGCTAGCTGCCTGCGAAGAGGGTCAGTTTGTCTCAGTCACCATCTGATACTGACGGAGGATGGGTGTGCTCCGTGAGGCGTCTTCTGGTGGCTGGACGGGTTTTATTGTGGAGGGGCTGGGAATCGAACCCATGACCTTCCGCTTATGAAGCGGAAGCGTAACCTCAAGGCTACAGACCCCCCTTAAGTTATATTATACAACTTGGAAATTCACATTCAAGTCCCTTGCACCCCCTCAAAATCTTAATATTTTTTTGATCAAACATCTTTTAATGTGACAAAAATTTTGGTTTTGAGAACTTTCGAAAAATTGGCTGTTAGGGTACAGTCCAGATATTACTGTCGACTCGTTGGAGGTATTCAACGTGGTTCGTGGAACGATTTAAAAAAAAAATTCGATTGAAATTGAGAAAAATACTTGAGGAATCTCATGTGGAAACTAACTTATATGTTTGAGCTGTATAACAGGGTTTCGGGAGAATAATTCCGAGATATATTGCAGAATCTTGGTGGAAACTTTAAATGATTTCTGGTAAGATTTTTGGCAGAAGTCTAATTGATTGGTGAGCTTTCAAAAATTTTCAAAAAGTCAATCAGGGAAAAAATATTTTGAATATATAATTGCTGTAGACAACTGTTAAAAAACTTAAACACAAAATTAATATAGGTGGTGGAAACTTTTTAAGCCAACTGTGTTTTACAAGTTTCTAGTAAAGCTCATTATTTTCCCGTAAAATTGGTGATTATTCCTAAAATTTCATTTTGAACCGTCTTCCCCTACAGGCTGAAGTGGAGGGTCGAGTGGATCGCTCCTTTAGCAACGAGAAAAGCTTCTTCACGCAACACTAAATCCATTGACAGTTCATGCTATTGCTGAGACAGCAAGGACCGGCCCAAAGCCAGAAACCATCCCATCAAACGAGGGGTACCTAATTGACCGTTTCAAACTCTTCCCGGTGTTTGACGGGGGAGGACATCCTCGGAGCAGTGGGGGTGGGGGAACATTGGACAACGCGCCGCCGGAAGCAAAGCGAACGGAAAGTTCAGCAAAAATCAGCTTCATTAACATTTTTACGACCGCACTGCCATAAAATGAAATCGCGTCCCTCGACCCGAAGCTACGGCGCTGTATTTGAGGAGCAGGTCGAGCAGAACACATCGGTTTTCGTAAGAAGTAAGATCCAATTGCGGACGAAGAGCTGACCTTGAGAGTAAGTGCCCACGAGTGGGACCAAAGACACGGTCACGGGGAAGTGAAATGATGCTCTAAGTCATTTGGGATGGAGAGATAGATAGAGCTTTTGTGCAAATGACAGACGAAAGTAACAAATTCTCTCTGTTTTGGACAATGTGGATGGGTCTTTTGAGGAAGGAAATGGCTGTTTGATAATGTTCGAAGAATACCATTATTAGAATGAATTGCGACGAATTGTGTATAATAGTGCATGAAAAGACAATTTTGTATCAGGTTTAAAACACGAGATGAATTATTCGTCTTCTATTATAATATTTAATGCATATTATGGTGTCCCCTACAAAAACTTTCTACTGGTCTTTCTCTTCTAGACAAAGGAAGGGCTTTCGACAGTTTTTGGCATGGATTTATTTACAAATGGCAATTTTTGAAACCCACCCACCCCCTCGTTACGTATTTTGTATGAGCTGTAACATCATAAGGACACCCACTCAACACCGCACCGTTATGAAATTTGTGAATGGACCCCATGAAGGTTTGATTGTTAAATTTAAAAAACTTTATTTTTCCAACAAACATTGTTAGAATATTCCAATGCTATCTGTCAAATCGTACACTTCAGGTTAGTTATCAGAACTCAAGTGTAGAAGACTTTTTGTAAGAGCTTCACAGAAAGAAAAATCCATGTAAATTTCAGCGTAATGCCAGATTTGTCTCAAATTTAGGGGCCGTCCATAAATGACGTAGCATTTTTTAAAGATTATTTATACCCCCCTCCCACCTCGTAGCATTTCGTCACATGCTGGTACTCCCCCCTGGAAAATATGTAGCATATCAATAAAAACCACCCCCCCCCTTCATATTTTTTATTTGTTTTCCTTAGTGACTGGGTTGAAACAAAAAATTGGAATGGATCATTGAAGGTTGTTTTTGTCAGTGCTCACCGCATCAAAACAAAGGCGCCACTGTATATGGAATTTAACAATGTTACATCATTGCTGTTCTGTCAAACACACAAGGCTACGGTGGCGCTATCTATGCTTTCAATAGCGGCCGTTTTGGTTATTTTAATGATCCATTGAGAAGTTCAATACAAAGTTTGATATTAATTACTGACTGAAATGTAAGGATAATCTAATCTAACAGTTTGATATACAGTAGCGCTCAAAAGTAATTTGGAAAAGTTTTAAATAGACATTTTCGTTGGTTTTGGTTTCCAGTTTCATATAGGCTAAATTATATTACTTTTGCTGTTCATACCATAAAAAAAACAAGTTTACTATAAAAATGTGAAAAAAAAATGATTGGATTGATTAAGCTTGTTACTGTCGAGTAAGGGTCCAATATATTTTATAATATATTGAACAAACATTTCGTTCTATTAGAGCATTGTTTTTTTTTAATTATTCGTTGTTAGGAAATAGATTTAAATGAAGATGATCAAGAAAATATATTAATTTGAAATGAATCATCGTTGATATTATCCAATTTCAAATCATTTTAGCAAACAGTGGCCAGATACATAAAAGATTACACTTGAAATATTTGGAATGTTTAGAAAATTTTAGTGATTACTACACAAATACAATCATCTCTATTAATATATCAGTTGAATTTCATTATCGTTTCCATACTGAAATAATCTTACACAACCTATAATGAAACAGTTAAATAAAAAAAATCCTTCAAATTATCGAGTTATAAAGAAAATTGAATGATAGGGCAATTTTGATAACACTCGAATCTATTATCCTCATTAATATTCAGGCTATTCCATCAAGAGCATTGATATATCAAAACAAATGATGAGTTGATTGGGTGGAGATCTCCTGCAACATTGAAGGCATAATTCACGGAATAAATATCTTGTTTTAAATGTAATATTTGCCAAGAAGAGCATATTTTATGTTCTTAGAGAAATAGAGCCCCAACAGAAAATATGTATAAAACTAAAACGGCTGATTTTATGTCATGTTAACAAATGGTAAAAATATACTCCAAGTAGTTAGAGCAATAATATTTAATCAATTTATTAAACTTTTATTTTGTTTATTTATAAATTTAATAAATTAGACACGAATATAATATAATATTCACATAATTATTTAAAGTTTCAAAACATCTGTTTGATTGCATCTATCAAGAAAAACTAATGTTTCATAGATATTTTTTCAATCTTGTCATATGAATGTTTTGAAGCTTAACCATAATTTTATAACACAAGTTTACAAGTAAAAAAAAGAAGTTTGATAAAAAATAATTGTATGTTTTTTTTTTCAGCGCCATTTTTAAACGGACTTGATTCAAAATGCTACGTCCACTAGCTAGGACCCCTCCCTCCCCCTCGTCACACTTCGTCACAAATTCGTGAAGACCCCCCTCCACCCTAAAAAGCTACGTCATTTATGGACGACCCCTTACATGACACATCGTGTAAAATTACACCAACATTATGTAAATTAATGCCAATTGTCGCGTAATTGGTTAGAGTCCATGCTAGATTACACGATGTATAGCGGAAACTTACACGATGTTATTGTAATTTACACGATGTGACGTGTAAATTTGCGATATTTCTGGCATTCCCTTCATGTGCATGATTTCACGCTGAAATTTACATGGATTTTTCTTTCTGTGTTGTGTTCCTCAAAGCAGTATTTTTGGGTCAATATTATACAAAATGTTTTCATCCAACTTACCTGAGTTACCACAGGGAAGTCAAAAATATTTGTTTGCTGATGACACAGGCCTCTCTTCCAAAGGACAAAACTTGCGTGTCATCTGTAGTAGATTGCAACAAAGTTTCTAATAAGATAGAATATATAAAAATATTAAAATTCCACACTATCGATCCACAAAAAAAATACGAGCTAATAAAAGTAATGATAGGAGGACTACCGAATAGCCAAAAGTTAATTACAAGCACACAATCGCCGAAAGAAGTAATTATACAAGCTTTATACCTGCCCATTTCATTAAACTCGAAAAGGACACTTCGCCATCCCGCGCCCAGTTCGTCATAAATAAAACATTCGTGCCGATTGCAGTGCGACCGTTAAAATAAAGCTTTGCGCGTTTTTTTTTGTATTACGATCCTCAATTATTCACCTTTGAACCGGAAGCTAATTATGCAAATCAGCCTCCTGGGTCTAGTTGTCCTCCGCCGCCAAACTGTCAACAAGAAAAATTTCCATTCTTTCTCTGCACGTTATAGCACGAAAATGAATCACAAAATATACAGTACACGGTAAGACAACAAAACAGACTGAATAATTCTGTCCCTCGAAACATAATGAAAAATCAGTGACAAATTTAAGACTGTACCGTATGGGAACCGCATTCCGAATAGCGACATTGCTAAAAATGTGTTTTTAAGTAAGCAGGGATTAAATTATAAAACAATCTCTCACTTATCGCTCTCTGTAATAATCATGATCCGCAACACAACATGATAGTCTGCTTAACGCTGTACTGCTACAGCTCTGATTATATTGGGGTGAAACATTGCAAATATAAGGATCATATAATCAGAAACAGCCCGGAAACGCGCACCTCACCGGTAAACTTTTTCACCACCCACCACCCCATGCGGGTTATCGTTGGTTGGTCTTGGGATTCACAAATTTGCACTGTTCCCACTGCAGGCAGCGACAAGTAGCAGGAGGAGAGCGAAAAGTTGTTCCCACCGTATTTCAATGATCCAGGAAAACTTTTCCCGCTGAGCCCCTTTAGGCACACTGCGTTCTGTAGTTTCTTTTATCGCCGGTTCGTTGTATCGGGCAAGCGGTTGGGCATTGTTCTGAAATTGCGATGGCACGGCCGTAAATACCTTCGCAATCATTCCGTTTTACAACGAGCACAAGATACCGGTTCGCAGTTTCCGGATTTTTCCGACTGTTCGTTCGGTTTGTGGAAGCGGAAGCTATTTGGATGTCTGGCGAAGGGTAACGCCGGTGAATCGCTAATAACTTGTTTTATTACAATGTACCTGGCTTTGTAGTGTTTTATGGGTCGCCAAAAGGCCAAGTATTTTGCATTATTTGTATAGGATGGGGGAGTTGTTTGCACCTGATGCATGATTACAATATTTTTGCCGTCTGATTATACTTTTTTGTGTTCCGTTCTCAATTAGCCCCGGGATGAAAGATATTATCAGAGGTTCTTTTTAATTCTCTCATCTGGAAACAAGCAGTTTTTGCGGTAGGCGACAAAACTCATGGTAGCCGGTCTTATAGGCGTTTAGTACACATTTTGTTCGGAGATGCATCTTTTTTGACCGCAGCTTCTTATGGAGGCCAAAGTAGGTATGACTTCCACTGATGATGCGCCTTCGTATTTCACGACTAACTTTATTGTCAGCCGTCAGCAAGGATCCAAGGTAGACGAACACGTCGACCGCCTCGAACGTATCCCCGTCTATCGTAACACTGCTACCTAGGCGAGCCCTCGCGTTTCAGGCGGGTGTACAGTAGACTGATGCAAATTTTGAAGTTTTTGCTCCCCTTGCTGCCGACAATGTCCATGTCATTCGCGAAGCAAACAAATTGACTGGATCTTGTAAAAGTCGTACCCAGGCTGTTGAGCCCGGCTCTCTGCATTACACCTTCTAGCGCAATATTGAACAACAGGCACGAAAGTCCATCACCTTGTCGTAGTTCCTGGTGGGATCCATACGAACTGGAATGTTCGCCTGAAACCTTTACACAATTTTGCACACCTTCCATCGTCGCTCTTTTCAGTCTCGTGAGATTCCCGGGAAAGCTGTTCTCGTCCATGATTTTCCATAGCTCTACGCAGTCGTTACTATCGTATGCTGCCTTAAAATCGATGAAAAGGTGATGCGTTGGGACCTGCTATTCACGACATTTTTGGAGGATTTGCCGTACAGTAAAGATCTGGTCCGTTGTCGATCGGCTGTCAACGAATCCGGTTTGATAACTTCCCACAGACTCGCTTACTAAAGGTGACAGATGACGTAATTTGATCTGGGATAATACTTTGTAGGCCACATTTAGAATGGTAATCACTCGAAAGTTCTTACAATCTAACTTGTCGCCTTTCTTGTAGATGGGGCATATTACCCCTTCCTTCCACTCCTCCGGTAGCTGTTTCCCAGATTGGGCCTATCAGCCGGTGCAGATAAATGGCCAGCCTCTCCGGGTCCATCTTCATGAGGTCAGCTCCGATACCATCCTTACCAGCAGTTGTATTGTTCTTGAGCTGGTGAATGGCATCCTTAACCATTCTCAAAATGGGGGCTGGTTGGTTTCCATCGTCCGCAGTACTAACGAAGACATTTCCACCGTTGTCTCGACCATCACTGCCTGCTCTCAGCGCCATTCAGGTGTTCGTCGAAGTGCTGCTTCCACCTTTCGATCACCTCACGCTCGTCCGTCAAAATTCTCCCATCCTTATCCTTGCACATCTCGGCTCGTGGCACGAAGCCGTTGCGGGATGCGTTGAGCTTCTGATAGAACTCACGTATTTCTTCAGACCGGCACAGCTGTTCCATATCCTCGCACTCCATCTCCTCGAGGCGGCGTTTTTTTCTCCCGAAAGAGGCGGGTCTGCTGTTGCCGCATCCGTTGTAACGGTGCATTCTCCAAAATCTGCGTACATTCCTCGTTGATCGTTCCGTCGACTCCATCCCATGTACCCGACGTTGCTCTCAGCTGCATTGTTGATGGCTGCTTCCACTGTTTTCCAGCAGTCCTGAAGAAGGGGCTTCATCCAGCTCATCCTCTTCCGGTAATGCAACCTCGAGGTGCTGCGCGTATGCAGCTGCGACATTTGGTTGCTTAAGCCGCTCTAGGTCATACTGGGGCGGTCGTCGGTACCGTACGTTGTTAACGACGGAGAGTTTTTTGCGCAGTTTGACCATCACCAGATAGCGGTCAGAGTTGATGTTAGCGCCACGATAGGTCTTGACATCGATAATGTCGGAGAAGTGCCGTCCTTCAATAAGAACGTGGTCGATTTGCGAATTGTTTTCAGGTGTATCGGTACGGGAGGCTATAATGGAAGTAGATGCTAAGATGCTAGTAAATGCGTTTCCGTTCAGCAGTCGGTGAGCGCTAAACTTTTCCATCGCTGTATGGGATTCCTACTCTTTAAAGTAGATGGAGTACCGTGCTCCTAAGGAGCGGAATTAAAAGGTACACGGTACTCCATCTACTTTAAAGTTTCTCTATTTGAGATTCTGCTCAGAGGATTCGAACATTCATTAAAGAGTTCCTACTCTTGTCCAACTCGAGCATTTTAATCTTCTATGATGACCTTGACGTCGTAGCTTGGGCAGCGATCGTATTCACGATCACGGATGTGATGATCAATAATGCATTCCAGATATTTCAGACAAAAAGAGATGAGACTGATTGGTAAAACTCTTCGCTTCTTCATATGATGTACGTCCTTTTTTCGAGAAAAACTTTACAGCAATATCAGGCCAGAATCTAGTAGGAAGCAAATCTGCTTACCAGTAGCTTTTCCAAAACAGCAAAATATGGAGTGCTCATTGAATCGATTCAGTATTCACGGTACTGCTAGCCAAAGCCAGAGACTCGTATCTACATGAAAATACATTTGGTTCATCGGTAGATCTACTCCGTTAGAACTAAACTTTTCTCTACTCCTAACATGGATTACTGGTCCTTTTCCGTTTGTTAAGCGAATAGCTTGTGGGCCACCTCTAATGAGGACCATTCGCCAATTCCCGGCATGACACCTAACCTTAGGTTTGGTTCAATTCGTTCCTTGGAAAGGATAGGAAAATGGTCCAGCAATCCCCAAATTCACCCACATCAGACTTACTGATTTGCATTCCAATCATAGGAGCATAATAGCCAAAATCACCCTAAACGAAACGGTACTGAAGCTTTCCGAGGAAACTTTCAGTTATCATCATCAAATACACCAGATGTCGACACCGTCATGGAACAGGTTCGCCCTTCACTCTACACTTCACACTTTCAGTGAATTCAAATTTCAAAACTAAGCGCGCGACCCGAAATCTTTCGCCATGCTAACAACACCATGAATCAAGGAAGTGGATAAGGATCTAAAATAGTTTTAATACGGAATTCAAAAATATTTTACTACAATTTATAATTTTACAGTTGGATGATAACAATTCAACACTTTTTCTAACTAATCATACCTATCCCTACATGTGCGTGTCTTCTATTCTACTTCACTCGTATCCATCATTCTCACCGAACAATAGCCCTGCAAGTATAGCCCGTAGGCTGAATTTCGGGAACACCACAGAACGCTATGGGTTCATTGACGCGTTAAATATCTCGTCGTCTCATGTGCTCACGGACGGGGGAAAAATAGAGCTCTGTTGTACTTACAGGCCTGAATATATTTTTGGGTGCGATCGACTTTGCGGCGAGAAATGGGTTGCTGGACGGATGGTGTGGTTGGTAGAGAGATTGTGGTTGGTGGTATCGCTTGCGCTCGCTGCAAGTGCTGTTTGGTGTTCACCTAGCAGGGCGCATCGGAGCCGGAATGGTTCCTTATGCCTCGACTATTCAACGTGGTTTTTGGTCGATCTTCCACCTGGGCGCGATGGAGACGGCGACGCTCCTTTTGACCTTTGGATGACCGTCTGCCAGGAAATTTGCCAACGTACGGAATCGCTGGAGGGTTGTAGCTCACGGATGAATCGAGTGGATCCTAAATAGGAAACAAAAAGCCGTCGTACGGCTGTACGAAACGAGATTTTTAGGACAACGCACATGATTTATTACCTTTCTGCTTTGGCTTTTCTGAGCACAAACGTAACTAGCTATCAAACTTCTTCCTTAATTTGACTAACAGAACACTGCAATGAAACACGGGGGATTAGCACTTCGAAAGATTTCTACCTTCTTCAACTTCACTATCTCGAACACCACGGTTATTGGCAGAGCCACACTTCCTAATCATATGCGTTTTCGAGTCTCCAGGAAAATGATCGAGTGACTGTAATGTCCTTAGATAAGAAGCCTCGAAACCAGGATTAGCTAGAAATGCTTCAGCCGAACGAGTACGATAAAATTGGCTATTGATACTCCTAAGATTCAATTGCATCTCGCTCATGCAGGCTACATCACATCTTGCCTTCCCACTTTCCCATCAAATCCAAGGACACGAAGTGAAGATGCCCTTCGGACATATGTAGATCCGAGCATCATAGCCGTTAACGACAATTTATCTCCATGACCTCGCGAATTCTGTTGCGTAACGATGGCTACAGGTTGCATAACCTCCAGGCGAAGTTCTAATTCTTAAGCATTTTACTTTCAGTGCTATACAAAATGGTATGATTGATTTGAATTCACTTATGTATTTCACTAATTCATTTGATCAATTCTTTAATGTAACTAATATATACGTTTAAATACAAATAATAATTATTCTAATATATACAAAGTATACGCTTGGCGTACCTGTTACACCCCAGTCAACATTTTGGTTGGTATATTTTTTGCTATACATCATTCTATATGAATCAAATCACTCGTATAAAAAAACATGAAAACGCTATATACAAACCAAAGTGGAGGCCATATACGCACTTCACACGACTTTTTCAGACTTTCCGTGGTCAGTAATACGATGCCACAAAATTCCGATAAAAATAAAAAAAAAAGTTTCCAGCGAGACTCGAACACCGGTCACCTTTGGATCCCTAACGTGGTACCATACCACTACACCATAGATTGCTTCATAAATGAGATGCGATTATTTGCCAATATGAAAGGAAGTTTGCTATACAGCACACACGCTTTGTTGTTCTTTGAAGCCCACCACCAGAAGATACCAACCTCGGGTGGCATATTTTGCAAAGTTATTGCAATTTCATTTGATGCTTGTCTGCATTGATATATGTTCTGTCAGTTTATACAACTTGACGCGATTCTACATTATACTATTTACGGCATGGTTTGTGGTCAACAAAGTTTGTCGACAATGAATCGTAGTGGAGAATTATATACAATTTGTGTTAACGTTTATTCGTTAGGATTTGCCTTATTGTGCGATACTGTTTTTTGACGATGAGATTTACGGCGCACATTCTTATACGATACGTGGTTCACTGGAACATTCTAAAACTTCTTCATCAGAAGAGTTAAAGTCACCATTGGGTAAGCGAATTGTGTTCACTTGGAAATCGTTAGATTTTACAACGGTTTTGTTCAGCCGACCTACTCATTCAGATAATGATTCCTCATATGATACATGCCAGCCAATTAGTCAACTTGACAAATTCGAGCAGAGCGTTGTGTCCAATACATCTTATCTAGTAGGTAGCATAAAGGTTGGGTAATTGTCTATATTAAGTAATCTATGATCTGTACTACTCAAGTATTCCATTAAGCTGACGTTTTACTTGTTGAGACCACCAACAGAAACATCGATTGTCACAGCACATACATCTCTGGTAGTTAACTCAGAAATGAGTGTAGCAACGATTGTTTTATTAACGAGCACGCAGTTCACCATTTTATGTTTGCTGGATTGGCAAAAACTGGGTCCACAAGGTTACCTTGATTGACAGTAGCCACTACCTAAACTAGGCAGCATTAAGCTTCTTAGCGATCTCAGCATAAAAAAAACTGGATCGGTATTCATTGAGAGTTGCCAAAAGCTAAAAAGCACAGAGTACACTGTGTAAAACGTATAATGCGAAACCATAATGATTAAATTAAATTACAAGAAAGTGATTATCCCACCCTTATTTAGCCTCCGGTTTGAAACTGAAGAAAGGCAGCCGATTATCTCTAAAAAATCCAAGGTCACCTGCACCATTGTTCCGGGTAGTACAGGAAAGACACAATACTGCAGAGGGCGCCCTGGTTAGGTTTCATTTAGATCCCCCAAATCATTCATTCCTAGGCACGGTACGCATCACACCATAAATTAGGGGTCACCTGTGAGGTGGACTTTTTACCATCGAAATAGACCAATTGAAACCTCTGCTACCGACACTACGCGGCTATCTAGGTTGATCTGGAAATGGAAGTTAATATTGGTGATTAACTCCTGACGTGCCGAAGCAGCTTTTAAAATCGATACACATATTAAATTTTCCTCCTTCCAGCTTTCTTCTATTCCCTACGCACACCCTCTTATTTTCATTCAACGAGCAACTCAATTTCGCCGAAAACCCCAACATAATGAAAAGTTAGTAATAAGTAGTACCGCCATCAACAACGTCATACTGCGCGATTGTTTCATTCCAACAGCCACCACCCGAAACGGTACAGGATCATTGAAATCTATTCCGAGATGATGACATTTTGAAACATTGTAGCAGCTTGAACAAAGTTTTGATTGCACTCCTGGGAATGGCTGAGGGAAACAACATTGACGGAGCTGACACAGATACTACTACTGCTTGGAAAACTGCGAGCACCGGCGTTGTTGGAAGTTGCTCACTTGACGCTGATGCCATTTCACTAGTAGTTTCAGCTTTAGGACGCTTTTCAGTTTGATTTCAACATAATTAGAAGCTCTTGATTATGCTGGATTTCGGTTTTTACGCGGTTCGATTTCATGTGACTTTATAAAATGAGCTTCTTCTTCAAACTTCTATAAGAAAAAGTGGGAAGCAGCTTCGACAAATACAGACCTTTCGTTATTCTCCATATTTTATATCTCAGAGAGTTTGCCTTTCAGATATTTGCAAGTACACTAAATGTGTTGCCGTTTTTGATTAATTGATATCAATTAATTTAATCGTATAGCCATTTTAAAAGGTTTAAAATCATCAACTTTTTTAAATTTTGAATTTAGTTATGACCGTTCTATTCCAAGTGTTATTACATACTCAGATCTCAGATTGAGTCCCAAAATGTATTGTTTTAGTTTTTTTTTATCAAAAACATGTTTTTCGGTTACTTAAAAAAATATACTAGAATGAGAATCAAGCATTTGAAATGCTTAACGATGTAAATTTCTTTATTAATAATTTTATGAAACATGACCATATCTAAAGCACGCCCATTAATTTAGCCCACCAATTAGACAAAATTCCAAGAATGAGTAAGCCGAACCTTGAGTATAAGCAAGACACATCGGGAACAACACTTCTCGCAGATTCCGAGCAAAATCTGTGCTGAAACTTATTTCTGACGCAACATCATTCCATTTGTGGTGCTTGCATGTTCACCTGATATTCATTTATCACAACTAATCTCACACTTTGTTGGTAAGACCTTCCATACAAAACGGGCTAATCACAGCTTCCATCAATTTGTTTCTGATCAGATGATGAAGTAACGATTATGATATTCCTGCACAAGCCACTCGTGTATGTCATCGTCTGAAGTTTTCAGCCTTGTCCACACAAAAACTTTTTCTCAAGCGTAGACATGTACTGTTTGTTTGATTTACTCTACTACCTTCTCTAATAATGTGTTTTTCATGTTTGTTTCGTGTGGTAGGTACGATGATACTCTATGGCCAGGACCGACAGGAAATGAAACCTTTCAGCATAGCTTTGCAAGTCCAATCTATTTTCTCTATTAACGTTCTTTTATACAGTTACAACTGCATTGAAGTCAAACAGTAGTTTTATTATGGATTTTAATGTGTCTACAAACCCAACTGATAACTTGTGACATTAGAAAGCATAACTAAATAAAACTCGTGATGGATCTGGTCAAAGATCTTTTCAAAATGATAATTTTCGCTAAATCCCAGACCGTAAAGAATCTATGAGCTTGTTGTAAGTTGACAAAGAAAGAAAGCAGATAATATTTCTTTCCGAGAATTTGTTAACTACGGTCAGAAAAACATGCCGAACATCGTGAAATTGGCATGTAGCATCATCATCGAATCCCCTTTGGATCATTCGAACTCCGAGGGTACTCCACCAATAACGGGAAACATGACTTCATGTGCGGATGTCAATCATGCTACCACTTTTCCATTGGATTCGAACCCATAATCTCATCATGCTTCCCTGTTTCTGATTTGACTTCAAAACACTCGGTCCCCGTTAGTCAAGTCCCACTCAACGTAGATGAAATTTCATTGCCAACGACTAACAACTACCCTACAATGCCTCCATCTCCATCAAGTTTCTTCGACATCTCCGAATATCATCAACCAGAACGCACTGCCTGTCGTATTGAGGAAGTCCCTGAGCCACTCGACCCAGTCGCGTCTGCCGTTTCCCGCCTTCACAGTCGTTCTGGCCCTGTGGTCGAGTTTGGTGATGGGATCTTCCGCCCACTCTCATCAGGCAAGTACAAACTTTCGCAGAACAATACTCGTCCTGATAAGATATCACTTTCCAGCTCAACAAGCTTACGCCCTCGTTTACTCGACGAGCTACAAGTTCTGAAGCCTGATATCGTTGCAACTCTTCAACCAGAACGCACAGCCCGCAGCACTGAGGAAGCCCTCGTGCCGCTCGACTCAGTCGCGATCGCAGGCTCCAGTCATCTCAGTCGTTCTGGTCCTGTTGTCGAGTTAGGTGACGAGGGCTTCCACACTTCAACTCCAGGCAAGTCTCTACTCGTTAATCACAGTTCATCCAATGATGCTCGGCAATGTTTCAGCAAACAGGCAACGACTGGAAATACCTCCACGATGAATGAACTGAGGATATACTACCAAAATGTTCGCGGTCTGCGAACTAAAATCGACGATTTCTTCTTAGCTGTTAGTGAAAACGAATACGACGTGATTATCCTGACTGAAACTTGGCTGGACAACGTCATTTTCTCTTCGCAACTTTTCGGAAACCAATATTCAGTATATAGAACCGACCGCAACGCCACGAATAGTGTCAAATCCAGGGGTGATGGAGTACTTATTGCCGTCTCATCGGAATACAGCAGCTACCGTGATCCTGCTACAGTATGCAATTCTCTTGAGCAGTTGTGGGTACGTATCGACATGCGAAGTCATAATATCAGCGTTGGAGTTATTTATTTGCCTCCTGACCGTAAAGACAATCTCAACGACATTCAGCATCACATAGACTCTATAGGGTCGGTAATATCTCTGCTTGGACCCAATGATCTCGCCTTGCAATTCGGAGATTATAATCAATCAGCAATTTCGTGGACCGCCACCGAGCCTCCATCTGTGGACATGGATCATTCAGTTGATTCAGTTGCTAGCTGTGCACTATTGGATGGCTTTGATCTTCACGGAATGACGTAAATTAATACAAATCAAAAACTCGAGGGGGCGTCTTCTCGATCTCATACTTGCGAATGATTTTGCTTTACCTAGCTGTGTTTCACTCTTAGCTATCGACGAAAACCATCCACCGCTCGAAGTTGGAATTTGCCATACTATGCCACTTACGTTCGAAAGCTCTTTTGATGGCACCAGATATGATTTTGGTAAAGCTAACTATTCTGAGCTGAATTCTGCGTTACAGGCGTTAGATTGGAACTTTCTTAATCTGACTACCGACGTTGATGAGACAGTTGAGTATTTCACCAATGCTGTCAACACAATCATTGCATCGCATGTTCCTTTGACTAGACCTCCACCTAAGCCAATTTGGTCAAAGAGTAGATTACGTTCACTAAGGCGCCGCCGTTCTGCAGCCCTTCGCAAGTATTGTATTGCTATGTGCATTTGAAACGCAAATATCAAATACGGGAACACCAAACGCGGTAAGATTTTCCACAAGAAATGCGATGTCAAAGATAGGTTTTCCTATCTAGGTCAGCGGTGATATAGATAATCGTTGCTAGGTGTCCTTTGATTGATTTGTGTTACCGCATTTGGAGGACATTTAGTCAAGATTTGCACCTCAAATGCAAACAGCAATAACAACCGATCGCAGTATTTTAAGCAGCAGTAACAGCAACAGTTGAATATTGCTAGTAGAGAGTATGGTACTTACAACAAACTCCTGTATGCTCGTTATGTCAGCCGTATCCAACGCAACCTACGCTCAAATCCTAAACAATTCTGGGTATTCGTCAAAACGAAGCGGAACGAAAATGGTCTTCCTACTTCAATGCACCTAGGGTCCCAACAGGCAAACTCAACTGCAGAGAAGTGCGAATTGTTTGCAGCACAATTCAAAACGGCCTTCATTAGTTTCTCCACACCTTCCTCCCAAGTTGAGTTAGCTGTATGTGACACTCCACATGATGTGCTGGACTTGAACACTATCCAGATCGACGAGGATGTTGTTTTGCAAGCGATAAGAAAACTGAAATCTTCAAACTCTGCCGGGCCCGATGGTATCCCTCCAGTTATACTAAAGCGCTGCTCATCTGCACTAGCAGAACCGCTGACTAAGATATTCAGATTGTCTCTCCAACGTCAACGTTTTCCGCTCCTGTTTCCTGTATACAAAATAGGGGACAAACGCGACATCAGTAACTACCGAGGAATTACATCACTCTCTGCGTGCTCAAAAGTTATCGAAATTATAGTGAACGAAGCACTCCTCATCTGTTGCCGTCAGTACATTTCTTGCGACCAACATGGTTTTTTTCCAAAACGGTCCGTTACTACGAATTTAACCAATTTCACGTCAGCGTGAAAGCAGGTAGATGCTTTTTTTTTTTTTTTTTTTTTTTTTTTTTTTTTTTTTTTTTTAATTTCTTTATTAGTATGATTCCAAACATTACATTCATTTCTTATATCTAGGTGTTCTGTGTTATTTGACAACACTATCATCCTAATTTGGTAAAACAAATTTAAGATTTAATTAACATATTGTTAACAACATATTACATTTCATTTGCCGTAGCAGTTCAGTTTTTTTTTACAGGTGAGTTGATTTCACCTGCTTATAAGCGAAAAAAAAAAACCTTTTTAATATACTTAACCTAACTTAACCTAAACATATAACGCATTAATCGTGGCAATAGAAGATTGTAACGATTTTTGCCTGAAATTATGAATTATTTTATTTGACATTTGTTCCAATGTTTCAACATTGGATATTCTATGTAACTCATTGGTACTATACCAGGGAGGAAGCCTCAGAATCATTTTCAAAATTTTATTTTGAATTCTCTGCAGAGCTTTCTTCCTGGTATTACAACAGCTAGTCCATATTGGTACAGCATACAACATGGCTGGCCTGAAAATTTGTTTGAATATCAACAGCTTGTTCTTAAGACAAAGTTTTCATTTTCTATTAATAAGGGGATAGAGACATTTTACATATTTATTACATTTGGCTTGAATGCCCTCAATGTGATTTTTGAAAGTTAAATTTTTATCTAGCATGAGCCCTAGATACTTAACTTCATCTGACCAATTTATTGGAACCCCTCTCATCGTGACAACATGTCTACTTGAAGGTTTTAAATAAAGAGCTTTTGGTTTATGTGGGAATATTATTAGTTGAGTTTTGGAAGCATTAGGAGAAATCTTCCATTTTTGCAAGTATGAAGAAAAAATATCCAAACTTTTTTGCAATCGACTACAGATGACACGCAGACTTCGACCTTTGGCGGAGAGGCCTGTGTCATCCGCAAACAAAGATTTTTGACATCCCTGAGGTAACTCAGGTAAGTCAGATGTGAAAATATTGTATAATATTGGTCCCAAAATGCTGCCTTGAGGAACACCAGCTCTTACAGGAAGTCTCTCAGATCTGGAGTTCTGATAATTAACCTGAAGTGTACGATTTGACAGATAACTTTGAATTATTCTAACAATGTATGTTGGAAAATTAAAGTTTTTTAATTTTACAATCAAACCTTCATGCCAAACACTGTCGAATGCTTTTTCTATGTCTAGAAGAGCAAGACCAGTAGAATAGCCTTCAGATTTGTTGGAACGGATCAAATTTGTTACACGTAAAAGTTGATGAGTGGTCGAATGTCCATGGCGGAATCCGAACTGTTCATTGGCAAAAATTGAATTTTCGTTGATGTGGGCCATCATTCTGTTCAAAATAACCTTTTCAAAAAGTTTACTGATGGAGGAAAGCAAACTGATTGGACGATAGCTAGAAGCTTCTGCAGGATTTTTGTCTGGTTTTAAAATTGGAACAACCTTAGCATTTTTCCATTTGTCAGGAAAATATGCTAATTGAAAACATTTGTTAAATATATCAACTAGAAATGATAAGCTACTTTCTGGAAGTTTCTTGATGAGGATGTAGAAAATTCCATCATCGCCAGGAGCTTTCATATTTTTGAATTTTTTAATAATAGTTCTCACTTCTTCCAAATCAGTCTCCCAGGCATTTTCGAAAACGTTCTCTTGATTGAGAATATTTTCGAACTCCTGAGTAACTTCATTTTCAATTGGGCTAGTAAGTCCTAAATTAAAATTGTGCGCACTTTCAAACTGCATAGCAAGTTTTTGAGCTTTTTCGCAATTAGTTAGTAATAATTTGTTTTCCTCTTTCAATGCCGGTATAGGCTTCTGAGGTTTTTTCAAGATTTTAGATAATTTCCAAAAGGGCTTAGAACCAGGGTCCAATTGAGAAATTTTATTTTCAAAATTTTTGTTTCTTAATTGAGCAAAACGCTTTTTGATTTCTTTCTGCAAATCCTGCCATATAATTTTCATAGCAGGATCGCGAGTGCGTTGAAATTGCCTTCTCCTCACGTTTTTAAGACGGATCAAGAGTTTAAGATCATCGTCTATAATCACGGATTCAAATTTTACTTCACATTTTGGAATTGCAATACTCCGGGCTTCAACAATGGAATTTGTTAAAGTTTCAAGAGCATTGTCAATATCAAGTTTAGATTCTAAAGAAATGTTAACATCAAGATTGGAGTCAACATACGTTTTATATATATTCCAGTCGTTATATAATTATTATTTGGATCCATTAGAAAAACGTAATCCAATAACAATTTGATTTGTAAATTTTACACCTACTTGGACTGCTTCAGTCATAGTGGTGGCTTTGAACATTGCATCAATCATTAGATTCAATTGTTCAGTTAGAAAATTAAAATCAGAGGCAGACATGTCATGTGATTTCCCATTGGAATTTTCGGTAGACGAAGAAGCGGAGTTACCTGTGGTGGTAGGGTTTTTTCCATTTGATTTGAAACAAGTAGAATGGGTACCCATGGATCGAACAGGGGAGGAGTTCGAATTTCCTGCTACGATATCGGCAAAGGATTTACATTCGAAATAGAAAGATTCGAACGGCTACCCGACGGATTAAAATTAGTTTGTGAATGAGCATGATTATGATCTTCCTGATGGGTATGATTCATGATCAAGCGATCGTTAACTGAAAAATGAGCATTGTTCGATACTCTACCAGGCAAATTCCGGAAACGACCGTTATCGTAACGGATATTATCCTTCATCTGCCTGGCACGAGCCTCAATGACCTTTTTGCGTGAAGGACAATTCCAAAAATTGGACTTATGGTTAGCCCCGCAATTACAACATATGAATTTGGTGGTATCTTCCTTCACTGGACAGACGTCTTTGGCGTGAGAAGAACCTCCGCAAATCATGCATTTAGCATCCATGCGACAATTTTTTGTACCATGACCCCACTTTTGGCACCGACGGCACTGAGTGGGGTTCTGGTAATTTCCTCCAGGTTTCTGGAAATGTTCCCATGTCACACGGACATCAAACAAAAGTTTTGCTTTTTCTAAAGCTTTAATATTATTTAGTTCTTTTTTGTTAAAGTGAACTAAATAAAATTCTTGAGAAAGCCCTTTCCGAACAATGCCAGATTGGGTTCTCTTTTTCATAATGATTACTTGGACTGGGGAAAAACCAAGTAAATCATTTATTCCATTTTTGATCTCTTCAGGTGATTTATAGTCACTTGAGAGACCTTTCAAGACAACTTTGAACAAACGTTCAGTTTTGTCGTCATAAGTAAAAAATTTGTGCTTCTTCTCTTCAAGATGTTTGAGAAGAAGCTCACGATCTTTAAGAGTTTCCGGCAAAACGCGACAGTCTCCTTTCTTTGCGATTTGGAAGGAAACCTTGATTCCCCTAATGGAGTTCAAGATTTCCTGCCTAAATCCCGCAAATTCGGAACAACTGACCACGATAGGCGGCACTCTTTGCTTCCTCACTTGAATCAACGAGCCTGGGCTAGAGGCTGCTTCGATTTGGTGTTCGGAAAATTTGTCTAGAGCATCGAACTGATTGCTCATTTCGATACAATTATTCATTTCACCCTTGGAAGAAAGTTCGCATTCCGGGGAAACGTCCTTTCTTCCATTCTTGCCACGTATAGTGACAGTTTTGAAACCCACTTTTTTGGAAGGAAGTAGTGAATTCAGAGATTCACCCTTCCTTTTGTTTGTTGTTGATACCATGTTTAATTAATAAACGAAAGAAGACGTGACCTTCGAAAGGTTTTTTCCCAAGACGGTGTCCAAGAAGGATTACCACCGCTAGCTTTCGCCAACGGGTCCAACGAAAAATCGAAGGCACGGGTCCAAACAAGGATCGTAAAGGGATCAATAGTAGAAAAAATAGTACTGAAAAGTACTGTTTTAGTAGCACTGAAAAGTACCGTTTTTAATTTTAGCACTGAAAAGTACTGTTTTTGTAGCACTGAAAAGTACTGTTTTATTGCTTTAGGTAGTTTTTAAGAAAACTTCCAAGAGCAGAGAGAATTCGTGTACGCACAGCACGAAGGTACGATGCGCACTGACAGGTAGATGCTGTTTATCTTGATCTGAAGGCCGCTTTTGACAGTGGTGTTCCTCTGAACTTTGTAGAGTGGTTCAGGTCGTATCTCACCGGCAGATCTCTACGTGTGAAAATTGGGTCATCACTCTCTGTGCCCTTCAATAATGAGTCCGGGGTTCCACAAGGTAGTAACCTCGGACCCCTGCTGTTTTCGTTGTTTATTAACGATGTTTCGCTCATTTTACCACCTGTTGTAAGACTTTTTTATGCTGATGATGCCAAAATATACATTGTTGTAGGCTGCATCGACGACTGCGTAGAACTGCAAACTCTTTTGTGCCGATTCGGGAGATGGTGCTCAAATAACAGCCTTACGCTTAGTATCGAAAAATGTCAAGTCATCACATTCAGCAGAAAGCGCAAACCTATTACATTCCAATACTCGTTGTGTGGCCAGTCTCTGGAGCGAGTGAATCAAGTTCACGATCTAGGTGTTCTACTGGATCAAGGCCTCACCTTCCGTCATCATTATAACGACATTATAACGAGAGCGAATAGGCAGCTTGGATTCATAATGAAAGTTACCAACGAATTTCAAGACCCTCTGTGCCTAAAGTCGCTGTACTGCTCACTGGTGCGTTCAATTATTGAATTTGCAGTCGTCGTTTGGTGCCTCTATCATGGAACATGGAAAGCTCGTATGGAAACTGTGCAAAAAAGGTTCGTGCGCTTCGCTCTGAGGAATCTGCCTTGGCGTGATGATCAACATGTGACTCCGTACTTCGATCGCTGCCAGTTACTAGGGATCGAAACTCTAGAGACCAGACGACAAACGATGCAGGCAATGTTTATTGCGAAGATTCTCAATGGTGATATAGATTCTCCATCGCTTTTGACCCAGGTAAACGTTAACGCTCCAGAAAGAGTATTGCTATGGACAGCATGATCCTATTCGGTTTGCATCCAATACATTCAATGGTGTCGCTCATTTGTTCGATTTCAATGTGCCATTGGCCTCTATTCAGCAACGTTTCACGACATGTATTCGAAACATGAGTCGAAATAATCCATAGTTTAGGGTTACTATACTAATTTGACAACATTTTAGATTCTAGTGCTGAGTTAGTTAAGTAATTGTGACTGTCGTTATTGTAACCGTTTCATTTTCTTTTTTCATTAAGACACTCAGTCAGATGGAGGTAAACTGTAATAAACAATGTTTGTAATAAACAATGTATGTAATAACAAAGAGAACGATTTAAGAATATTTCGTTGCGGATCGAGCTCTTTCCCAGTTTGGACTCAACACTTGATGAAAATTACTTCTACCAAGTAGAAACAGGAAACATTTATTTGCAAAATATTGAAAGCTTTTATATAAAGATCTGTTATCGCAAAATGTTTAAGACTTTAACGCAAAATAAAAGCATCTCACATCATAACTCGAATACACAACATATTTATAAAAGAAAATATTTGTGGCAACATTTCTGAACGGTTCAAAATTAATTTTAATTTTGAAAGTTTAAATCAAAAACACCATACTTTCGAAAGATGAGAAAATTCGTAATTGGAATAATATGTTTCTAGCATATCTCGAAAGTAGATCATGTGTTTGTATATAAATATACGTTGAAATACTAGCAGGTTCTAAAGTAATGATCATTCTAACACCACGGCTTGCAAAAATTGATAAAACGGCTAAATTATAAAATGTTTAACGTTTAGTTTTACTAAATTTTACATAATAACTGTATTAATATGAACAACAGCCTATATTAAAAGGCAAAATTTATGATTGAAACAATAGAAGATTGGACGCCAACAATTTTCGCGGCAAAATAATAAGAAAGGTCGTCAAAAATTGCATTCAGAATCATCGGAGTAATTGCAGTAATCGATTTTACTTGTTGCTGATAACTAATAAGCAGAACAATGTTATCAATTGATGCCCAAATATCAGTTGGAAACAAGAACTGTTTAGAAAATATAGCCTCAAAGAACAGCCTATGAAGAAAAGATGGAGAAATTTATTTAAGTTTTGAATTTAATGTGTTTATACTTATATTAATGTTACATCGTATTAAGAAAGAACATCCACTGTTTGAAGGAAAGGTAAATTTGTGCTAAATATATAAAAATCTTCAGTGCAAAAATGTATTTTAATAGCACATCTCGAAAGAAGATTAAATATTCTAAAGGAAGGAAATTTCTGGATGAATAATAAAATACTATTGGCAATAACTTTCCTAATATGCTTTAGTTCAATTAAGATATTTTTGTTGTTATTGTTGAATAAAGTGTAATTTTTGTACAATCGACTCCAAAATAAACCTTGAGTTGTGTTTGATGCTTCGACCTTGACGCTTGCTTCTGCGGGGGATGGCGATGAGGGCAGGATCGAACATGTCGCGCATCGGTCGAGTAAAGTGAAAAAGAACCGCGTTCGATTAGTTCTTTTTGAACTTTCGACGTTGACGCTTGCTCCTGGGCAGTGCGTCAAGAAAGCCGGAGCAGTCGTCAGTTGTTTTCCTTCTCGGGTCGCGCGCCTTTTTTGTCTGAGTGCTTTTATATAGCCGAGCAAACGAGTGAAGCTGAAAGTGGATTGTTGCTGCTCAAGGATGACGGATCAATTGGTGAGCTCGTTTCATGCTACTATTTCTAATCTATAAAATATGTATGACTGCACCTTCAATCGCTACAACGGTGAGACGTAAATATGATTGTTCAACAAACTTTGAAAGGTTCGTCACTGTGAGTGTCGACATAAACTCTGATTCATAAATTATCATGTCTAAATTTTTTTTTCAAAACTCGTTTTTTTATCTTAATTTTTGTAATTAAAAAAAACTTTGAATCGTTCGACACTATAAGGGTAGACTTGCGAAAAACTTTGAAAGGTTCGTCACCTCAAGTGTCGGCATAATTTTTCTCTACATAGATATTGTTCATATCAAATGAAATTCCATATAAGCATGTTTATACCTCACAAATAATTATTTGTCATGGTCTAACCGCTTATCAAAGTGAATCCTGTGACCCAACGATCCTCCTCATTAACAAACATCCCTCCCAATAACCTTTGTGAAGATGCGTTCTCGAACAGAAGAAAATAACTACTGAATACCAAATTGAGGTATTCCATACCAGATAATTTCCAATACTTACAACCGGAATGAGGTATGAATGAGCGCTGCATAATAGGTAAAATACCTCAGATAATACCTTCTGCATATTCTACAAATACCAAGCTGATAATTAGATCAGATATTGTAATAGCTAAATAATACTTGATGGATTTTCATATAAAAGTGATTTTTTTCAATAATAGTTCAATACCTCCAGCAGTCCTCAATACCTATCGAATACAAAAATGAAGTATTTTTAATTGTTTTAAACATTTTTTTCAAATACCATTATAATACCAAAATGAGGTATTGACAACTGAACAATACCTAATTATGGTATGATACCAAAATATGGTATGCATAAGTTATTGCGAGTTATTCTTTCCTCCTCGGGGAGGCAAACACGGTCTCCAAATAGCAAAGGTTACACACTAACATTCCTTCCCCAATCCCACCTGACTGCAAGGACGTGGCCGGCGCCGTTATTGACCATGTATAAATAGAGGCACTGAATTATGCACACTGAAGAAGATTATGGCCAATCCCAGCCGAACTTCTAGTTGATTCTTTGTGCATTTTTACTGACTTCGGTCAATCAATTGATATGTGTAGTATACCCGCTTATAAGAATATGAAAACGAACCATTTAAAATCACAGTGTAGTTTTCAATCTAAACACGTTGTTTTAATCCAAAAATTCGAAATAAATGCTAAAACATATAAAAAATTACATACATAAGTTCATTACTTCCACCTAATACGATTTGATTGATTTAATCGGATCCCCACGGTACTGACGTTCTACGCATATTTGTCCGCGGTCCATAAGGTTTACATAGAACATAGGACAAGTAGACGTAGAAGGGCAGTGTAGTATTGATATCTTTGCATTAATCGTAGGTTCCATTTATTTTCCACTCCAGTCAATGATCCACTAGATTTATTATGACTATTCCATTAACATGCCGTGAGCCTTGGGCTGCTGATTATGGGGTACACAATCGTCATATAAGAAGGCAGCATTATCCCTAGTATCTATCATCATTTGACGATTAATCGTAACAAACTAAAGTGGAGTCACTTTAAAAAACAGAAATATTGCAGTTGTCAATCAACTTTCGCCAAATCAAAACACCAGCTAATTGACGGTGAGTAGCAAACGTTAAGATTTTCGACTGCCAATTGATTTTCTACGAAAGCTAAGTTATATAAGGACTGTTCGTTTTAGTGAACACCTTGTGCATGCTATATCTTTTTGATTTATCAATGAATTCGCAATCGGTGTTTTGGTTATCATTCTACTAATATTGTACAATGTTGTGATAATAAAAAAATCATAAAAATAATTAAATTTCACACAAATGAAAAAACAACGGTCGATTTTCTGAAGAATTCGACAATCTATATATTTTATTTTCAAAAAAGGCTTGTTCTTCGAAAGCATGTTCAATCAGAAGCCCGCTGAAAAATAGCAAGCTATGATTGGAGCAACAATTTTTCAGATAAGATAAATTTTTTACCAAGTTTTTTTTTCAGAGAAAACTTTTTTGAATTCAAAGGGAACTTATATGAGCAGAATTTTTTGGTTTAAAGTACATCCTGACGGAAGTACTAATATAGTTTTATTATGAAAAATAACCAACGCCTTCATAGAGTTGCTTATTTAGTCCCCACATCACATTTAAATCACAATAGAAAAACAAACGCTTAATTTTCAGAAGACCTTTCAAAGCACAATAATAACCATCAAAGCTGGCAACACTGCTATAATGAAATCAATTTTATTTTCCATAAAATGTTTTTCTGAGATTACCGATTGAAATATTTTTAGAAAAACTTTTACAATTTAGTGTAGATCGATATATATGAGTACAAGTTTTTAAGAGTATGAAACTTTTTAGTAAAAGGGCCATAGAAGGTATAATTTATACTTAAGAGTGCTGTTAAAATTCCCGATTTAGCTCTCTTTCTTTTTTATTTATTTATTTATTTATTTTCACTAAAATTTGGAAGCGGGAAAAACCCCTTTGAGTGATCAATTGAAAAGATCTTTCTCAAAAAGGCACAAAACCTCTTCATCTTTCCTAAAACGTTAAAACAAATAACTTATGAACTAAAGGCACACTCGGCTTGAACCATAACAGAGCCAGGATCTTGATCTTTCGATGTTGGATCAGAAAAAGGAAAAGGAGAATCCGTCTTGTTAAATGGCTCAAATTTCAATCCTGAAAAATAAACAAAGAAAATTACGGCAGTAAAAATCAAACAAGATATGATATCTCATTTAAATAATTTAATAATAAATTCAAACAAGGATGAAATTTACTACCAAGGATATCACGGACAGATGTAGGAGGAATTTGATATAAAGTATTCAAACTATTTATGAATTTACTTCTGGGTACCGTAATCCGGGGTAACATTGATCATTTTTCTGAATGTTTCTTTAATATTTCGTTTGGAAATGCAAATTTTGCAAATTTTATATTTTTGAAACAAGTACTGCCACTCATAACACGAGACTATATGCTGTATTTTTTTATTGAAAGATTTTAGCATGTTAAAAGAAATGTTAAAGGCGATTTTTTTATTTAGCTGATATGGGGTAACATTGATCACCTATGTAAACAACGTTTGGTAATACTGAAAATGTCGTTACTTACTTAAATCATGGCCCCTGAAGCCGAATATGAAGGCCAAACGCTTACAAGTCATTTACTTTTTGAGTTATTATAAAATTAAAAACACCTTGAACCACGGAATACGCCTAATGGTAGGCAGTTTCCTAAGGTAATTTTACATTCTTAACAGTAATTCGGTAATGTTGTCTAATTGAGCATACTTATAAAAGTTTTGACACCGGAATAGTTTTTGGCGATGTCATTTTTAGTAAGAATCATATTTTCCTTGCTTATATCGTTTGCAGAACTTATGTGAGACATGAATCTTCGGTAGTGTCATCCTTAACAATTAAAATCATTATTTCTAAAAGTTGACAAGTTTACACATAAGGTAAACGCAATTTTTGCAAAAATATTAACTTTTATTAGCTCATGAATATAAGAAAGAGAAGCAACATTCATTATTTGGAAATGTTTCATCAATAAATGATAATATGAACTTTTGATGAGATGAGTCATTCCGATCAATGTTACCCCGCTGATCAATGGTACCCCGGATTACGGTACCGTAAAATCGGGTGTAATTGATCAGAAGGTTGAAATTGATCATCGTATCACAAGATTTTATTTATTCGTTATGGATCCCAAATATAAATGTAAGCTGCAGTAAATGAACCTTGTTCGTCGTACCTATTTTCGAATTGTGTGTTGTGAAGTTTTTTGCGTTAAAGGATGTTTATTACTATGGAAATAATTTAAAATTCCAAAATCATGCACGGTGCAGTATTGACAAACACCTATGAACTTCTGTTTATAAGCAAGGATTTGAACATGGTATAAACCTGAAAGTTTGTGAGGATGCTTGAGATATATCACCAAATCAGATTTCAATTAGCTCATATGGTTGAAATAATTTAATTTCTGTTAAACATCATTGAATTCCTTAGGAAATTGCATACATTTAGGCGTTTTCCGCGTACTTCTCGAAATTTAACTATTCGTTATTTATATAAATATGGTATTGTTAAGAATTTGTCAAGCATATTCGGATTCAGGGAGCTCAAATTGATCATGTAGAGTTGTTTTGAAAACTAACAATAATGGCATTGACAAGTGATCAATTTCACCCTGAAATGAGATCCTCTGATTTTTTATTTTGGAGATATTTGTTAACACTAAAATGACATTTGTTAAAAAATTTCGATACATATGTCGATGAGGCTCACCTTCGTACTTGTTTGCCTGCATTTAGTTGTTTGGCATTGTTAACATTATAGAAAACAGACTAGAAAAACCGTGAGAAATGATCAATTTCACCCGAAATTACGGTACCGTAAATTTGGTGCACACAAAAACAATATGATCAATATCTTCATAAAATTCCCCACAATCACATAAATTTGAATCCTTCATATCTATGCGATATAAATAGCTGTTGCATATGTAATGGGTCGATATTATTCGTGAAAAAGTGCAAATAAAATTTCTATTTGCAGATATATTTTTAAACCATGGGAATTTATCAACAAACGGACAAATGGAATGACACCAACGTCCTTTATCACATGAATTCCAAAACTGTTGCCAATTATCCATGCAATATTTATTCAGTTTTGAATGATATTCTGAAGCAAAAATTTCTCTATTATAAGTAATCCCACGTGCAACACCTAATTTAGCCAAAGAATCAGCTTGTTCATTGCCATAAATATTACAATGAGCAGGAACCCACAAAAAATTAATTAAAAATCCTTTAGTATATAAATCGTATAAAGATTTTTAAGCTCCAAAAGAATGTGATGAGTTTTTGAATTAAAGTTTATAGAGTTCAACGCATGAAGAGAACTCAAACTATCAGAACATATTATAAATATGTTCGGAGTAAAGAGTCTTATCAAGTTACATGTAAAATATAATGCGGTTAGCTCAGCTATGAATATAGAACAAGGATTTTGTAATTTGAAAAAATGAGCTAAATGATTATTGAAAACTCCAAAGCCAGCAACATTTTGAATTAAAGATCCATCAGTGAAATAGAATTGATTATGACTAAAACCTTCAAATTTTCGTTTAAATAATAAATTCGCATAACGAGGATGTTCATTATTTGGAATTTGTTTCAATTCTTCATATAAAGTGAAATCAATAAGGGGTCGAAAAGTATGAACATCAATACTATAATTTTGGAATCCAGGGGAAGAAATTGGCGTTAAATTTTCATTTAAACAATAGATATAAGAACTTAATATTTTACTTGTAGGATTAATTTCATTTAAAGATTTTAAAAAAATCAATGATCGGATGCTTATATGAAAAACATTGCAAGATAAATTTGCAATTTAATTTTTGAAAACGAATCTTAAAGGGTTCAATATCAGCTAATACTTCAATAGATTGAGTATTAGTTGAATTCGAGAGCTTTATACAAATTCTTAAACAGCGAAATTGTATTTTTTCAAGTTTTGAGAAATGAGTTTGAACAGAATTTCCAAATGTAAAACAACCATATTCCATAACAGAACGAATAGTTGTTTTGTAAAGAATAATTAAATCAGAAGGATGAGCACCCCACCAAGTACCAGTAACCGTTCGAAGGAAGTTTGTTCTTTTCGAACAAACTTTTTGAATGTATGAAATGTGACTTGCCCAATTTAATTTTAAATTTAACCATAGACCAAGATATTGATAATCAAAAACTTGTTCAATTTGATGTCCATTTAGGAATAATGTAATATTAATTGTTGAATGCTTTCTTTAAAAAAACTGAAAATGTAAAACCATTGTCAAATGCCCAGGTATCAATATTGTCCAATGCAGTTTGCATAAAATGTCTGATAATTTCTCTATTTTTACCACTAATAGATAAAACATTATCATCAGCAAACAGTAAAAAATAACATCCATTAGGAATAATATTCACCATATCTGATGTGAATAAATTATACAAAAAAGGGCTTAAACTTCATCCTTGAGGTAATCCAAAACAACTATGACGGATAATTTTAGATGAACCATTGTGAAAAAAATGCATTACTTTCAATGAAAACAAGTTGTATAAGAAATTTGATATCAAGTTAGGAATTTTCAAATAATTCATTTTTTTGAAAAGCAAGTCAATTAAAACAGAGTCATATGCACCACAAACATCTAGAAAAGTAGAAACTACATCTTGTTTTCTATTAAATGAAAGTTGTATTTGGGAAGCTAAGTACAATCTCGAGTACCACGGCCTTTCCTAAATCCAAATTGGGAAGACGAGAAAACATTATTCTTCTCCGCCCACAATTCTAAACGATTTAAAATCATACGTTCCATGAGTTTACGTAAACATGATAATAAACTTATAGGTCTTCGACTATCAGCTAATGAAGGATCTTTACCAGGTTTAAGAATGCTTACTAGTTTCACGAAACGTCATTCAAAAGGAATAATATTTTGAGAAAGGAATAAATTATATATCGAAAGTAAATATTCTTTGCAATCATCAGGTAATTTTTTGAGAACTATAAATTTAATATTATCAATACCTGGGGCAGTATTTTTAGTAAGTGATAAAGCCAAATGTAATTCCTCTAAAGAAAAAGGAACACAAAGTTCAGGAAAATAATTAAAAGATTGATTTTTAAAATTAACAAATGTTGGAACAAAATCTGAACATATTTTAGATGCAAATTGTTCAATCCATTCTTCAGAGTATTCTAACACAACGGGACTTGAAGAATCATAATTTCTCAAATTCCTTGCCACAGACCATAATTTAGATAAAGAAGTCTCTTTGTCAAGACTTTCGACAAATTTTTTCCAATAATTTCTTTTTTTGAATTTAGTTATTAAAGCTTCAGCTTCATTTAAATGGAACTGATATGAGTAGAATTTTAAGGTTTAAAGTACGTCCAGACGGAAGTAATAATATAGTATTTATAATAAAAATAACTTACGCCTTCATAGAGTTGCTGATTTAGTCCCCACGTCATATTTTAAGCACAATAGAAAAACAAATAATTTATTTTCAGAAGACCACTCAAAGCACAATGACAATCATCAAGATTGGGAACACTGCTTGAATTAAATCAAATTTATTTTGCATGTATTATTTTCAGAATGTGTTATTCTGAGACTACCTATCAAAATATTTTGAGAAAAACGCTTACAGTTTGCTCTAGATCGATAAACATGCGTATATATTTTTAAAAGTATGGGATTTTTCAATAAAACGACCATTAAGAGTAAATTTGGTACCCAAGAATGCGGTTAAAACTCAAGATTTTGCTTTTTTTATACATATATAGTTTCTTTAGTAATCTAAACCAGTTTTGAACACGCTTATTACTTTACTTTTTTGCTGGTAGTAAAAAGATGGTGTATCAGCATATTTGACCATAAGGAATAGATCACTAAAGTGACTCAGCGTCAGGAACTGATGGAATATTATTGATGTTTTTAAAAGCTCTACCTTAAGTTGAATAGTGAAGGATACCAACATACAATTTGTTCATTAAATTTAGGATTTTTTTCATGCGAAAAATAATGCTTAAACTTGACGAACAGTTTTTCTTAGGAGTTTTTGCAAAAACTTTTTAGTTCTTCAACCGAAAGCATTTTGTAAGTTTCTGAATTTTCATAACATTGTAGAATAATAGTTGAACAATACACAGAAAACCGTTTACGATTTCATCAATAAATAAAAAAGATATAGCATAAACAAGGTGTCCACTTTATAAAATGAACAGTCCTTAGGAGGAACGGCAATTCTAGTAAATGATCCATCATTCAAAATATTTAAGTTTAACTCATCAATCAAATCCATCAATAATGAACCTCTACCATCAGATTTGTAACTACCCCATGCTATATTATGAGCATTTAAATCTCCCAATATATAGAAAGGGGCAGGAATCAAATCTAAAATACTTTTAATTTGAGATAATAAAAAAGAAGCATTCGGTGGAATATAAAAACAAATGATGCTAAAAGTAAAATTATTATTTGTAATAGAAACAGCTACATACTCAATTTGGGATTGTACCGATAAATCCAAATATTTAAATTCAACATTATTAATCAATATATCCATATTGAAGTTTGCTATTAACACATTAAGTCTATCAATTTTATTAATGACACTGCGACAATTCCACTGCAATATATTCAAAATATTTGAATTATTTGGAGCCATTAAGATGAAAAAGAGATGCAATGAGGGGTCCAAATGCGTTCAATTTATACAAAATAGAAGCCAAGAAAGGTAGAATCATTTTAATTATTTTTTTCCAAAAATCACTGAGATCCAAAAAATTATCTAATTCTCTTTTTCTTACAAATATAGTTTCTTTTGTAATCTAAACTAATTTTGAACACGCTCTTTATTTTTCTTTGTGCTGGGAGTCAAAGGATGGTATACAGCGGGGATTCGCTGGTTGGAACACGACTGCCTTCCATTTAGCGAATTCGAACCGATAGTTGGAACGACTGACAGCTGGTGAAATCGCTCCAAACTAATGCATCTGGAAAGCAAATCGTCACGAAACGCACATACACATACACATCTGTTCTATACCTGGAGACTTTTAAGGTGATTATAAAAGGAAGCCAAACTTTGAATTTTCAAGTGCACAAGATGAGAGAATCTGAAAACAGTTCGCGTTGAAAATCAATCAAATTGCTCGCTTGTTGGTAAGAACCATTGGGATATATTTTCAACGCGGAGCGGTTTGGTTCTCAAATATTGTGCTCTTGAAAATTTGAGGTGTGGCTTCGTTCTATAATCACCTAAATTGGATTTTTTTTTTCAACCGTTCAATGGTTCCAATCATCCAGTCATTCCATATAGCGGACCCCCAATGATCGAGTCCCCACTGTATCAGTAAATATAGCCATAAATGGATAAATCACTAAAGTGACCTAGTATCAGGAAATGGTGGAATATTATTGATTTTTTTAAATGCTTCAGTTCAAAGCCACCACTATAACTGAAGCAGTCCAAGTAGGTGTAAAATTTACAAATCAAATTGTTATTGGATTACGTTTTTCTAATGGATCCAATAAATAATAATTCAAATATTATAAATTGGAATGCTCGTTCTCTAAATGGTGAAGAGGACGAGCTGTTTAATTTTCTTACAGTTAATAACGTGCATATAGCAGTTGTTACCGAAACCTATTTGAAACCTGGATCCAAACTCAAAAGAGATCCTAACTTTTTTTTTATCGTAATCATCGACTTGCTGGGGCATGTGGGGGAGTTGCAATCATCATTCATAGGCGTATAAAACATCAACTTTTTTCGTCATTTGAAACTAAAGTTTTTGAAACTTTAGGTATTTCAGTTGAACAAAACTTGGTAAAAATACTTTCATAGCTGCCTATTTGCCTTTTCAATGCTCTGCACAGCAAGTTAATTTGCTCCAAACTGACTTGTGAAAATTGACTCGCAATTAGTCAAAATTTTTTGTCATTGATGACTTTAATGCCAAACATCGGTCATGGAATAATTCTCAAAGTAATTCCAACGGCAGAATTTTATTTGATGAGTGCTCATCAGGATATTTCTCAATTCAATACCCTGATTGCCCTACATGTTTTTCCTCTTTTAGAAATCCTTCTACGATTGATTTGGTCTTAACCGACTCTAGTCATCTTTATAGCCAACTGATTACCCATGCTGATTTTGATTCTGATCATGTCCCTGTTACATTTCAAATATCCCATGAAGCGATTCTCAATCCTATCAGCTCCACTTTCAATTAATTTCGAGTCGTCTGGAATATATATATCAAACATTTATTGACTCTAATCTTGTGGTTAATATTCCTTTACAAACAAAACTTGATATTGACAATGTTCTTGAAACTTTAACAAATTCCATTGCTAAAGCCAGGAGCATTGCAATTCCAAAATGTGAAGTGAAATTTGAATCCGTGATTATAGACGATGATCTTAAAATCTCAACACACTCGCGATCCGCTATTAACATTATTTGGCAGGATTTACAGAAAGAAACCAAAAATGTTTTTTACAATTAAGAAACAAAAATTTTGTAAATAAAACTTCTCGTTTGGACCCTGGCTCTAAGCCATTTTGGAAATTATCTAAAATCTTGAAAAACCTCAGAAGCCAATACCGGCATTGAAAGAGGAAAACAAAATATTACTAACTAATTGCGAAAAAGCTCAAAAACTTGCTATGCAGTTTGAAAGTGCGCACAATTTTAATTTAGGACTTACTAGTCCAATTGAAAGTCAAGTTACTCAGGACTTCAAAAATATTCTCAATCAAGAGAACGTTTTCGAAAATGCCTGGTAGACTGATTTGGGAGAAGTGAGAACTATTATTAAAAAATTCAAATATATGGAAGCTCCTGGCGATGATGAAATTTTCTACATCCTCATCAAGAAACTTCCAGAAAGTAGCATATCATTTTTAGTTAATATATTCAACAAATGTTTTCAATTAGCATATTTTCCTGACAAATGGAAAAATGCTAAGGTTGTTCCAATTTTAAAACCAGACAATAATCCTGCAGAAGCTTCAAGCTATCGTTCAATCAGTTTGCTTTCCTCCAATCAGTAAACTTTTTGAAAAGGTAATTTTGAACAGAATGATGGCCCACATCAACGAAAATTCAATTTTTGCCAATTAACAGGGGACGGTCCTGGTGTAGTGGTTAGAACACACGCCTCTCACGCCGAGGACCTGGGATCGAATCCCATCCCCGAGATAGTCACTAAAAATTTCAGTGACGACTTCCTTCGGAAGGGAAGTAAAGCCGTTGGTCCCGAGATGAACTAGCCCAGGGCTAAAAAACTCGTTAATAAAGATAGAAAAAAAAAAATTAACAGTTCGGATTCCGCCATGGACATTCCCTCATCAACTTTTACGTGTAACAAATTTGATCCGTTCCAACAAATCTGAAGGCTATTCTACTAGTCTTGCTCTTCTAGACATAAGAAAAAGCATTCGACAGTGTTTGGCATGAAGGTTTGATCGTAAAATTAAAAAACTTTAATTTTTCAACATACATTGTTAGAATAATTCAAAGTTATCTGTCAAATCGTACATTTCATTTATTTAGTTAACATCTACACAGATAACACTGAATCAACAATTTCACGCCACAATACTCGGTTCGTGGCCGCATCTCTCCATCCTCGGTTCTGCCCCACGCTCGCCAAATCGATACGCACTTGATCCGCCCACCTAGCTCGCTGCGCTCCACGCCTTCTTGTACCAACCGGATCCGAAGCGAACACCATCTTTGCAGGGTTGCTGTCCGGCATTCTTGCAACATGCCCTGCCCATCGTATCCTTCCAGCTTTGGCCACCTTCTGGATACTGGGTTCGCCGTAGAGTTGGGCGAGCTCGTGGTTCATCCTTCGCCGCCACACACCGTTCTCCTGCACACCGCCGAAGATCGTCCTAAGCACCCGACGTTCGAAGACTCCAAGTGCTTGCAGGTCCTCCTCGAGCATCGTCCACGTTTCATGCCCGTAGAGGACTACCGGCCTTATGAGCGTTTTGTACATGGTACATTTGGTGCGGGCGTGAATCTTTTTTGACCGCAGCTTCTTCTGGAGGCCATAGTAGGCCCGACTTCCACTGATGATGCGCCTCCGTATTTCACGGCTAACGTTATTGTCAGCCGTCAGCAAGGATCCAAGGTAGACGAACTCGTCAACCACCTCGAACATATCCCCGTCTATCGTAACACTGCTACCTAGGCGAGCCCTGTCGCGCTCGGCCCCACCAGCTAGCATGTACTTTGTCTTGGCCGCATTTACCACCAGTCCAACTTTTGCTGCCTCGCGTTTCAGGCGGGTGTACAGGTCTGCCACCTTTTCAAATGTTCGACCGACGATGTCCATATCATCCGCGAAGCAAACAAATTGACTGGATCTCGTAAAAATCGTACCCCGGCTGTTAAGCCCGGCTCTCCGCATAACACCTTCTAGCGCAATATTGAACAACAGGCACGAAAGTCCATCACCTTGTCGTAGTCCCCGGTGGGATCCAAACGAACTGGAGTGTTCGCCTGAAACCTTCACACAATTTTGCACACCTTCCATCGTCGCTCTTATCAGTCTCGTGAGCTTCCCGGGAAAGCTGTTCTCGTCCATAATTTTCCATAGCTCTACGCGGTCGATACTGTCGTATGCCGCCTTGAAATCGATGAAAAGGTGATGCGTTGGGACCTGGTATTCACGACATTTTTGGAGGATTTGCCGTACAGTAAAGATCTGGTCCGTTGTCGATCGGCCGTCAACGAAGCCGGCTTGATAACTTCCCACGAACTCGTTTACTACGGGTGACAAACGACGGAAGATGATCTGGGATAGTACTTTGTAGGCCGCATTTATAATGGTGATCGCTCGAAAGTTCTCACAGTCTAACTTGTCGCCTTTCTTGTAGATGGGGCAGATTACCCCTTCCTTCCACTCCTCCGGTAGCTGTTCTGTTTCCCAGATTGTGCCTATCAGCCGGTGCAGACAAATGGCCAGCCTTTCCGGACCCATCTTTATGAATTCAGCTCCGATACCATCCTTACCAGCAGCTTTATTGTTCTTGAGCTGGTGAATGGCATCCTTAACCTCCCTCAAAGTGGGGGCTGGTTGGTTTCCATCTTCCGCAGTACTGACGAAGGCATTTCCTCCGTTGTCCCGTCCTTCATTGCCTGTGCTCTCAGCGCCATTCAGGTGCTCGTCGAAGTGCTGCTTCCACCTTTCGATCACCTCACGCTCGTCCGTCAGAATGCTCCCATCCTTATCCCTGCACATCTCGGCTCGCGGCACGAAGCCGTTGCGGGATGCGTTGAGCTTCTGATAGAACCTACGCGTTTCCTGAGACCGGCACAGCTGTTCCATCTCCTCGCACTCCGTCTCCTCCAGGCGGCGTTTTTTCTCCCGAAAGAGGCGGGTCTGCTGTTGCCGTTTCCGTTTTTAGCGCTCCACGTTCTGCCGGGTCCCTTGCTGCAGCATGACCGCCCGCGCTGCATTCTTCTCCTTCAAAACCTCCTGGCACTCCTCGTCGAACCAATCGTTCCGTCGACTCCGTCCCACGTACCCGACGTTGCTCTCAGCTGCATCGTTGATGGCTGCTTTTACTGTTCTCCAGCAGTCCTCAAGAGGGGCTTCGTCCAGCTCACCCTCTTCCGGTAATGCAGCCTCGAGTTGCTGCGCGTATGCCGCTGCGACATCCGGTTGCTTGAGCCGCTCTAGGTCATACCGGGGCGGCCGTCGGTACCGTACGTTGTTAACGACGAAGAGTTTTGGGCGCAGTTTGACCATCACCAGATAGTGGTCAGAGTCGATGTTAGCGCCACGATAGGTCCTGACGTCAATAATGTCGGAGAAGTGCCGACCATCAATCAGAACGTGGTCGATTTGCGATTCTGTCTGCTGTGGTGATCTCCAGGTGTATCGGTACGGAAGGCTGTGCTGGAAGTAGTAGTCAAATCGTACACTTCAGGTTAATTATCAAAACTCCAGATCTGAGAGACTTCCTGTAAGAGCTGGTGTTCCTCAAGGCAGCATTTTGGGACCAATATTATACAATATTTTCACATCTGACTTACCTGAGTTACCTCAGGGATGTCAAAAATCTTTGTTTGCGGATGACACAGGCCTCTCCGCCAAAGGACGAAGCCTGCGTGTCATCTGTAGTCGATTGCAAAAAAGTTTGGATATTTTTTCTTCATACTTGCAAAAATAGAAGATTTCTCCTAATGCTTCCAAAACTCAACTAATAATATTCCCACATAAACCAAAAGCTCTTTATTTAAAACCTTCAAGTAGACATGTTGTCACGATGAGAGGGGTTCCAATAAATTGGTAGTTAAGTATCTAGGGCTCATGCTAGATAAGAATTGAACTTTCAAAAATCACATTGAGGGCATTCAAGCCAAATGTAATAAATATGTAAAATGTCTCTATCCTGTTATTAATAGAAACTCAAAACTTTGTCTCAAAAACAAGCTTTTGATATTCAAACAAATTTTCCGGCCCGCCATGTTGTATGCTGTACCAATATGGACTAGCTGTTGTAATACCAGGAAGAAAGCTCTGCAGAGAATTCAAAATAAAAGTTTGAAAATGATTCTGAGACTTCCTCCCTGGTATAGTACCAATGAGTTACATAGAATATCCAATGTTGAAACATTGGAACAAATGTCAAATAAAATAATTAATAATTTCAGGCAAAAATCGTTACAATCTTCTATTGCCACGATTAATGCGTTAAATGTTTAGGTTAAGTTAGGTTAAGTATATTCAAATCGTTTGTTTCTCTTATAAGCAGGTGAAATAGACTCACCTGTAAAATATCTGAACTGCTGAAATGAAATGAAATATGTTATTAACAAAATGTTAATAAAATCTCAAATTTGTTTTACCAAATAAGAATGAAAGTGTTGTCTAATAATACAGAATACCTAGATATAAGAAATGAATGTAATGTTTGAAATGATACAAATGAATAAATTCAAAAAAATAGAATAACTAGAGAAAATATAGATAGAATCTTAGATGAAATTATCAAAGCCATTCCCATATCAATGACTGTTCAGAATAACCTCCGACAGAGATCTTCCATAATTTTGGAGCTTTGCCGGAATACTTCTTGTGAATTTTAACTGGAATTCCCCATCAATATTCATTTCTTCCGGTACTTCAATTCTGAAAGTTCTGCTCTTCCTCACTTCGATTATTGCCGTAAAAAGCTTCACCCCCACTGACACATATCGAAAAAAATAATAATCACGTATTCACTAGACTTGCCGAGAACATTCAAAACATGTGAAGAAATATAGAGTTGCAGCAATGAATTTTGACAGTCGGTCAAACGGTTACAGCAACATAAATCGGTTTGACAAACTTGGGGGCGTCTGTGGACTGCATAATACGTGCGCTGTCACACTTTTTTAGACTCCTCTTCCTCAAAACGATGGACGGAGTAGTGTTGGATCCGTTAAATCTGTTGCATGCTCCTTGTGGGCGAGCGACGAAATCCGGATCCATTGTGTCCAGTTTGCGCTGTGCGGAAGAAAAAACGAGAGTGTGCCGGTGAAAAAAACCAAACGCGAGTTAAAAAGTTTGGAGGAAGGAGTTCTTTTTAAAAAAAGTGTGAACCTGACTACGACTCTAAAAAGACAAATTTTATTGCACCTAGCTAATTAACACCTAACCGATGAACGCCTCGCGATAACTGCTGCCTCAGCACCTCATGCGATGGGTCCCAAGTCCGACTGACTGACCTATCGATCGCCGTTGCGATGTGGCTGAATTCTGCTGACTTCGCCAACTGCCGAGTTGGAATGTATCGAACTCCGGATAGCAACGTCGTTAACTCGACCCGCCTTAGTTATGAGGCTCCGTCCGAATTATATCTTCTAAACTCGTGTGTTGGAAACCAAACGTCATCTCCCTGGTTTTGGTGGTTGTTGTTGGTACGACCCTCGGTTGTTCGTTGAATTGGATTTTCATCGTTTTCCTGCGGACAAAAATACTAAGAAGAATGACCAAGCCGATTATGATAGGGGTGAGGGAAAACGTTCCGAGCAGGGTTGGAAAAAAATCTGAAATTCATTCTACAGTAGCCAAGCAAAGCCAATCACAATCAGCGAAGCCAGTGAAACTCACGCCTATCGCTGCTGTAGGCAAAGAGCCTTGAAAATTGCAAAACACCCGTTGCTAAGGGCAACCCAAAATTACTGTAGGAAAATGTTCTATTTCCCGCTGCATTTCTGGCATTTTGAGCCTTCAATGACACTAATGTTTTATAAAAATCATGCACTCAAAATAGGCTACTTGATGAGATTCACGTTTTTTGAACTACTGTACTGGAAAAGCCACGTGATTTTCGCGAAATTCAAGCCTACTACTATTACCATTCCCAGCACTGGTTCCGAGAATCGACCAAGGGGTCCACTGGAAACTGTTGTTCTCCAATCGTATAAGCTCCAAATCTTTCCTCGTTTCCGTTTGTAGGTGGTGCAGATATTCCAAATTTATGTTATAAATTTGTTGGCCTTTAGTTATGGTGAGACCATCCAATGATAACTGAATTGGTTTTCCGGTCAACTGTTGAACTTTATTGCTGACCATGAAGTTACTCACGTTGATCGTACACTGCCCATAAAAGCATAACTGTCCCATATGGATTTTTGAACCAACACCTTTTTTCGTCGCAACATTCTTGTTTTTATATGTACTTTACTATGCATGTAAAAATTAACACACCTTGTTCGGAAAAGTTGCGGAAAAATATGAATCTGGTGCAGTCCCATATTGAAAAATAAAGGCATAACAGTCTCTATATGAACTTTCAACCCGAATAACAATTGCAAAACGTGAGTTGTGTTCAAGATTATATTTTTTGCTGATGCCTAGAAGCAAAATGAGTTATCTGTGCGGTGGTGCTAAATAAATATGGCATGTAGAAATGTACTAGAAAATTATGAACATTTGTATGAGAATACAAAACTTAAACTTCGAGCGCCATTTTCTCAATGCCTACTATTGACATATGGGACAGTTATGCCTTTATGGGCAGTACAGTTATCGTAGGATACCAAGTAAGATCCCGATAGGTTTCTTTCTGACAATCCACAGTCAGATCTCATGGTAATATTTCGTGCTGTATTGATCAGCAGGTGTTGATCATCTATGGAGACAATGTCTTCTGGTGTTGGATCCATTGTATAGTTACAAATGGCTGGCTGTCCTTGTAGGATTCTTGTTATACACGTTGAATCGTCCAATCTTACTTCGGAGGGTTTGAATATGATTGGTTTCAAGGATTTGATGATGAACGTTTAGTTGCTATGTATAATAAAGTTTCTGTTTGTTAAATGAAGCTGTTGATTATTGTGGACGTGGACCTTTCGATAGATTTTGCTGTTGAGCTTAGGCAGTTTTATCAGAAGTGCGATTTCTCTCTGGTTGGTGGCGATGGAGGTAGATGCGTAGGATATGGCGTCTGCTGCGGTAGATACGATGACATTTTCCCTAGCTAAGCCGTGAATAAATGTAGTGGTTTCATTATCGCTAAGTATCAGAATGTTTAATATTCCTAGTTTCGCTAACGTTATAGTGACCAAGATCTGACCAAGAGTTTGTGATAAAAATTTAAGATTTTCTAAAATCGCTATTGCGTGAAATTCGGTCGTTCTAGAGTTGAACATTAGGATTGCGTCGTTTGTTTTAAAAGCTACTTCTTTAAACTGAAGAGTTATCTCCCGATTAATTTTGACTTGCAGATTATTATTTGAGACAAGATTGTTAATGGAAGAATTGATTAATTTCAAATCATCGGCGTCTGGGGTTCCTGCAATATATTTCCAAATTATACCTAATTTATCCCAGCGCTTCTGTCTTTTATTAGGATTGAGTTTCTGTAGCAACGAGTTTATAATTTCGAACTGTTGAAAGATAAGTGGAGAAAAACGGTTCTTTGGTAGATCTACGAATTGATTACTTAAAAGATCTACATAAAATCTAATTGAAGTTATATTGAAATGATGCAAGTAATAGTAAGATCCGCTCTGAAGTCTAGCCGTCCCATGGTCAAGTGCGATTAGAGGTTGTCCGTCTACGTTGCGTATGTCAATTGTCTGAGCGGTGGCTAGTTGAAGGATCCAAAGTATGAAGATTGCCAATATCCCGTGAGACTTTTTGGATGGTTTTTTCCTGGGTGCCTCTTCTTGTGGAGAAAACCCAGGCAGTCACCTCGGGGATGTCTTTTTTGCTGCGGTGCTATTCGGTGCCCTGATGACGATTGAACCGGTTGGCTACGGTGTCCTGATTTCTGCTTCAGTCAGTGATGGGGCTCGTGGGACCCTGTGTGATATAGGCCTGGTTCCTTGGACCAATTTCACTAGGAATGAATGATATTTCACTTGAGGATTTTTGGCACTAACACTTTGACTTAACGATCAACGCTCCGTCATCGTAATCATCGTCATCACCGAAACTTCTAAAGCAGTTTTTCTGTTCAAAAATAAAAATTATTCGATGAAAATGTGTTCACAGTGTTTCGGTTGGAGAACAGAATACAGTGAACACATTTTCCTGTAAATTTTCTTGATTTTGAACGAAAAAACTGCTTTTGAAAATTTGGAAATCAATGACGAATCCTGCCCCCTTAACGATTTTTTACCACTTGACTATTATACAATTTCCACTGAGAGGTCCCTATTCGGGCACCAGTTAATAAGTTTGGAGGAAGGAGTTCTTTTTAAAAAAGGGTGAACCTGACTGCGACTCTAAAAAGACTAACTTTACATATTGCACCTAGCTAATTAACACCTAACCGATGAACGCCTCGCGATAACTGCTGCCTCAGCACCTCATGCCATGGGTCCCAAGTCTGACTCACTGACCTATCGATTGCCGTTGCGATGTGGCTGAATTCTGCTGACTTCGCCAACTGCCGAGTTGGAATGTATCGAACTCCGGATAGCAACGTCGTTAACTCGCGTCAGTAGTGTTGGATCCGTTGAATCTGTTGCATGTTCCTTTGTGGACGAGCGACGGAATCCGGATCCATTGTGTCCGGTTCGCGTTGCGCGGAAGAAAAAACGAAGTGTGCCGGTGAAAAACAAAAAAAAATAACGCGTCAGTAGAGTTTGATACTGTTGTACGCTACTGTTGAGCGAGCCAAAGGGGTGGTCACTCTACACACTTCAGTCGGCACACATAGCTTGAAGTTGTGCCTTCAGAGTGCCAAGGTGCGCCAAGTTCGCCAGGCTAGCTATAATTTTCCATACTATAAAAACTCAAGGAACTGAAATTATCGAAAATGGTCTCAGCAAACATTGACTTTGAAATTTTCTTCTTGTTTGCCTCTGGTTCTAAAATGTGAGCTACTCTAGAAGTTGAATTTCAAAAATGTGAGGCTTTTGTATAACCTAATGTAATTTAAGTAATTTTCAGGAATCGTTTTTGTTTTGCATTCGTCGTCCTAGTCTAGTGTGTTAGTCAAATTCAAATCAACAAAGCTCAGCGATATTAACGTGAGACTGTAAATTGAAATGGATGATGAAAAAATCAGCTTTGGACTATTTCTGAAGTTGTTCTTGTTTATGTCTCGATCATTTTTATTTTCCCAACTTCCCAATGACTTAGTAATAAAACTAATAGAAAAAATATACAACTAAATGTACAACTGTGTTTGCGTATTGAATTGTGATTATAATTTATTTATAATCATTTTACAATCAAATTAAAAAAAATCATAGCTTCCACATTCCACGATTTTATCCAATCGACTAAGAAAGGCTCCGTCGTTGAGCTAACGCTGAACTTATAACCAACATCGTTAGACATTCCGAACCATCACAAAACTTCATTCTTGCATTCAATTAACTTGTGAATGAAAGACCCACAAAGCTTTTCGAACTCGCCTCGTCGTTGCACAGTGCCCAAGGCTGGCCAAAAGTAGAAAAAAAAAGAAGTTTGCAAATTCCTTCTTGAATATTTTTTCTTGATTTCTTCAGTATTGAATAACAATTCTCCAAAGTTTTAGATTGATTGGTGTATATTTCGATTTTTCACTGCATGTGACCTGGAGACATGTCAGCTGAAATTGACCCTTTTGAATTTTTCAAATTTCGTGAAGTTTGTTCTATAGAAATTGCAGTTTCTGTACTAAATCATGACCAAATCTTTCTCAACTGGTCTCATTCGAAAGAATATACCTTTGGCTTTGTTTTGAAGATATTTTGAACCATATTTGACATGTTTACCATTCGAGAATGTCAAGAAGTGTATAACATAGAGCTCCTTCAAAAATAATTAATTTTTTCAAAGGTAGTTCAAGATATCTGGGAAACGCTCTAAAATGATCATTTACCCCTCAATGTGTGGCAAATATTCCATAGTATTCGATGTATAATGGCTTCACTTGCGCTTTTTTGCGCCAAAATAAGAAAAAATATTTTTTAGTTACACTACGAATCAGCCCATTAGACCATCGTACTTGTTACAAATATCGCATTTTTTACCATTATATGCTCCTCAATAGATTTAAAACCACCTCAAGCTTGCCCACGATATTGAACTTCAAATGGGCATCGAAATAATGACGTATCATTTAATTTTGATCTGGATACGGAATTCATTTATTGAATTAAAAAAAAAGTGCTTTTTTCATCTAATTCTTTCAAATGTACCGGAAATATCGATTTGCTATTTCAGCGACTATTTCTATCAAATTACTTCTAAAAATCATGTTTTGTCTAATAATGAGCAATTTTGAACGTTTTTAGTTTGGCCAGCATTTGTATGGAATGCGGCCACTGTGCGTTGGATTGAGGCTTGGATTTCGTTGTATATAAAAAAATACAGGGAGTTACACTTGAGAAGTTCACTTTTCCTGTCCTACCATCGATGAGTTTCGCGAACCTGAAATGAAATTGATGTTAAAATCATCGAATAATTGTAAGAATTTGAATGAAAAGTGTTTTGCAGGTCCTCGTGAAGACAAACCTCTGGGTGACAGTAAACACAACATTCGAAAACCATGGCATGCTCAGAATATTTCTTTAAATTTTCAGTTCAGTTTTTGAAGCAGGTGCTCTTATGTTAAACATGTGCCACTTAGCGTGCTCATGTGCGCCAGGCGCGCTGTGTAGAGTGACCACCCCCTTGGAGCGAGCAACGAAATCAGTATCGTGTCCGGTTTGCGTAGTAACCGCACTATCAGTGTCGGTCATTCGTTTATATGCTCACGTTTTCATTTCGAATTATATATTTATTGTTTACCAAAACGAATCCTTTCTCATATCCAAACTCCCAGTGTTTTCTTGTGGAAGTGCAGAGGAATCCTCGGCTTCTGTAAAGCAATAACACGTCAACATTTCCCTCCCATTCCCAAATTGACCTGCATTCGGACGCAGCCGGCGCCGGTATTGTTTATTGTAATAATGAGAGCACCAGTACTTACACATTGAGGATGCTACTGATCCCGAGTAGTGTCTGTTGGTTCCCTGTGTAAGTACAGCTGTTCTTGCAATAACGGAATAGCAACTGCGGGCGGTCAATCATGCTCATGCTCATGCTCCCCTTCCTCAAAACGATGGACGTCATATTTGAATGATCCCTTGTTTGCACTTTGCAATGCGTATACTACCTAACAAAACGTCAAACGAAAAATAAACAAACACACACACACATCCACTCTGGCGACGCGAAACATAAATCCACTTACATGTGTCTTGTTAAGTGCACTCGAACCGACGACCATATCTTAGTATCGATGTTGGCACGCCAGCCAAAAGACGCCTTCTAGGACCACCATCTTCATCAATTCACTAGGACCATATGCTGGCTATTTTTCCTGCCAGCGCGTTCATGACTGTTTTGCAGTTGCTAACTACAGCCAATTCTCCATAACTCTATATTTAAGGGACCATAGCGTTAGGGAGACATCGAGTTGTAGAACATTAAACCAGAGCAAAGACCAACTTTTCGTATGGTTCCCTAACTCGATATTAAAGTAGACACTTACTCGATATTCGATAGAGAGCTGGTTGTAGTAGCACATCTTCAACTCCTCCATACAATTCTCGACCATGTCAATTATTCTTTCCGTTGCCAGTATTTCTGCTTTCTCCTGCGTCTCACCAATTACCGAAAAGACAACGTCAGCCAACGACCTCGACATCCTTGGGGAACTTCAGCGATATGAATCCATCCTACATCCAATTCACACCACGTTGTATCCTATACGGGGCCTTGTGGAACGTAATCGGGAACCAGCATTCTGTGCAACGTGGTGCTTGTGGCTTTCCAGCTGTCGCTGATGAAAGCATTATCCACATCTAGTGTGACTACGGCACAGTAACGAACTCTTATTTGCTTGTTTAGATGTTTTCTCGACCCTTTCCAGCACCGCCGGAAATGCGTCCACAATCGTTTCCGAACTGCCTTGTCGGTAGTCCGTTCTCGTTTACTGTGCTTTTCATCAGACTGTTGGGCACAGTTTTTTTAGCTTTGAGAACAGTACCAGTTTCTGAAATTTCCTGCCAATTGACCTATTTTGGCATAACCTCCCTAAATACATCCGGATACGCATGAATCGCTATTTTCAGTGCCACGTTGAGGATTCCAGTCGTATCGGGAGCCTTGTTCAACTTCAGTGCTTTCACCGCTACCATAAGCTCATCGTTAGAGACCTGATGAGCTTCTACGTTTCCTTCCTTTTTATTTCTCTATGGCGTTACCGTGTACATTGTAGAGTCATGCTTTAGGTAGAGATCCTCGACGATGACTCTTAATTTGTGTCCTCACGTTTCGACTAGCGTCGACGGGCTTTTGCCTTTCGCCATTACCGTGGCTCAAAACATCATTTATTATTCATATTATAATTCGGTATTTAACGGTAACAATTCACAGGAGATGTATCTGTTTCTGGCTGCAATCACTTGGACTTTGCTCGCTACCATGAGCGGGGGTCAGATTCGTCAAGTTTCAATTACAGCCAATTTCCTGTGTCGGATCCTTCAGGAAGGGCTGTCAGCTGATCAGGTCACAACAACCGACTTATATTTTATGAACTTCAACCAGCCAAAATACATCGAGCTGCAGGATTTGATCATAAAGGGACTCAAGAAGACATCCTTCACTTATACAATGTTCTTGAATGCAAGAAACCAATTTGCACGGAATAGACTGTTTATTCTGATAGCTGTTCCACAGTTGGACACGTACCAAGTAAGTTTGTGCCTAAACTCTTAGCAACTGTTCAACTAACTCTTTCAGTTTCAGAACTATTTGGACACCGTTTTGGGACCGATCATAACGCACCAGCAACTGGCGGAGAATTCCCAAACTATTCACGTGATTGCGATAACGTTGAACATCAGTCTAAGGAAACACGAATCAAAGCAGCTGTTGACAATTACTCTGGGTTGGTTCAAAACACATCAATTCATTTTGGTGACCTTTACTTCTTCCGAAGCGCGAATTTATACCGTTTCTAGGAACATGTCGATCCATAATCTTCAAATGAATGATACATTCTATAATTTGTTCTACAATAGACCGTCCGAAAACGTTTCTCCACAGTATTTTGCTGCCATGCAGATACAGCCACGTGTAATCTACCGGGATGGTCAATTAGAAGGATTGGATATAACCGTCTTCAGCACGATTATGGACCACCTCAATCTACCATATCGCATCATCTATGTTCCGGATACTGATCCGTCCTTAAGGAAAATGAAAATTGAGAAACTTTTCAATGAGCTTGTCATCATTGGAATGGTTAACCGAGGTGAGGTAATGATGGAACCATCCTTACTAATGACACTTCCGTACCAAGACGGATTGTGCATCTTGATTCCGAAATCGCAACATAAGCACTTGTTCTACCATCTACTGCAACCGCTAGAAACATCATCGTGGCTAATGCTGTGTGGATTACTTTTCATCGGATCATTTTTCAGCGCTAGATGGTCAAGGTGGTTCCATCAGAATCTAATATTGTCTTTATTTTATGGACCGACTGTTAACACACATCGAATGCATAGATTGGAGCGCTTCATAGTTGTCAGCAGTGCTATTTTCTTTACGGTGCTCTTCGAGGCGTATCTTGCGAAATTTATCTTTCATATGACTACCTTTCAATACGAAAAGGACCCAGAAACATTCGATGAATTTGTTGAATCGCCGCATATGCTGTTGGGATTATCTATTTCCATGAAAGCTTATACAGCAATAAGAAGTAGTCTAGAAACTAAGATGATTGGCGTACCGAAGCTTGATTACAATATTATAAATAACACTAAGTACGGATACATTCTACCTTGTACGAGTGCAAAAACCAAACTTGGAGAACGAGCTGCGTACGATCGGCTGTTATATGGCACCAATGTTCGACCGTCGTTCCACTTAATTCCAGAAAAGTTGGATATTCATCAATTAGTCTACAATTTCTCTCCATACTTTTTCTACTACGCGCAGTTTAAATCAAGCTTTGACAAGCTGTTCGAAGCGGGTTTCACCGAGTATTGGGAGACATATATTGAACGACAATACTATGTGAACCCTGCATTCGAGTTTACAGATACCGTCGTGTTGGACATGGAGCGTTTGCATCTCTTGTGGGCTATTTATGGAATTGGAAGTTTTATTTCTCTTTTGGCTTTTGTTAGTGAACTTATGGTTAAAAGAATAATCGGTTAAAATAAAAAATAATTCCGGAGAATCAAAAGCACTCTGTGCTGAAGATATAATCGATCGGTTACCACCAGAAAATGACCAAATGATAAAATTTTCAACGTAAACGGACATCTGGTTCTACAGATTCGAGTTCTTGAAAATTTGAGGTGTGGCTCCAGTTAATCTTCATCATAATAAAAATGCAGTAATAAATAATATAAATGAAATTTGACAATCTCAGTGCCCAAAGCTGTTTTTGTTTTTCATTATTTGATGACATGATTTCACATATCAGGTTCTTTATGTACTCCTTATAAGACGAGGTTGATGATCTAATGATCCTTCGCTTCTGCTTCATAAGCGAAAGACTATGGATTCAATCCCTGGTGCGCCCCTTCCTTCGTACTTTGTACTTGTACCTGTTTCTATCTTTCACTCTTAATCTATCACACCTAAAGTATGCGTTCATAGCAATCACTAGAACCAGAAACGTACAAGAAACCATTTTCCTACGCTTCCATTCTTTCATCATTATAACACGTCTGATATACAGGGTGTTAGGTTCGTGAGCGCAAACATTTTAAGGGGTGGTGGAGGACCATGTTAGATAAAAAAAAATGTACTACACATTTTGCCAATTCTGGCACGGTATATGGCTGGGCATGGCGTACCATTGGTACCTCGCGTACCTGCAAGAATAAAATAGACCAATTTGTGTGGTCCTTAGCCTCTTGCCCAGCAACTCCTATCCCTAGCTCCTCGCGATGCTGGCCGGGATACGAGTAACCTTAGAGAAGATCGGGTAACCAACTCCGGTGGGAACTTTGGTCGTATGCTGACAGAAAAGGGGGGTTTGCTTTTGCTTTTGCTTCTGCAAACTTGGAGCGTCAGTACTCCATGTTAGGAGCGGCTCACAACAGCGTCTGTTCTCAATGTCAGAAGCGGCTGATCATCGTCCGAGTGCCAGAGAAGGACGCTAAGCTAAACTGCGCACTATGGTCCTCCTAACATTTAGGGGGAATGGTCCTCCGGAAATCTAGGGGGTTAGTGTCAGGTCCTGCAAGACAACCGTAAAACACATCAGCACAGTAACGTAAACGACAGAATACGGACCGGAACAATCGGCAAAGACCACAGCGACGGAAATGGATTAGCGATTGGAAACTAGGTACAGTCACCCTACAGTTATGGATCAACTAAGGGTTCATTTTTCAGAACAAAGTATGATTAAAAATCATGGTGGCGCTATGCAAATCAAATTTACCTTTCTGACACTGCAGAATATAGTTGTTTTGACGTTAACTATGTCCTACGGCAATATACTGGGTGTCAATTGAAAATCTAAAATGTTGCGACCGTTACGATAGCATGTTAGCGTTTGAACTAAAGGATGGCTGCAACTATGACAATCGACTGAAATTCAAATGCAGAAAATCACTTGGCGTAGTTAACGTCATGCGGTCGTGTCTTGTACACAAACCCCGCTGATTTTTGGGAATACACGCTACATTCGCGGTTATTTACCAAAAAGTGTCGGTTTTAATAGAAATTCCAAACCATGTCCTTCCCACAGATGTGGATCAGTGGGAGAGGAGGATCCTTATTATGGATCGAATCGACTCATATTATGGATCAAAGCACTATAACAGCAATTTATCTGCGAGGTAAACGAATTAGTGATATGATCATAGAAGATCAGTGTGATGATCCAACACATCTTTGCAATGGCTCAACCAATATCACTAGCCGCACTGCTTCGAAGGATGGAACAGATTTTGGAGCGTTCCTTGCTCGCTTCGAAAAGGTCCACGATAAGAACCTTCATCGCCAACTTCAGAACGATTTGATTGAGCACCTCTGGATGATCAAAGGAGAAGAGAATTAATTAATAAACGAGGTCGATTTTTTCACTTTTGCGAAACAGTAACTGACTATTATTACATTTGCTCTCATTCACAACCTGAGCAACAAATTAAAACTATTTTGAATTATACTGAACGGCTATTCAATATATTTTTTTAGGGTTCACAAATTAAGTCCTTCATTAAATGGAGGGCAGGTTGAGATTTTGTGACACTCCATACAAAAAAGTGTGACAGGGAAGAAGAGGGGTAGTTTGAAATAAAAAAAAATGATGGAATTAATTTGTGAACGTTCTCTCTATGTCCCGATAGTGCTGCAGGAATCATATATGATATAACGGAAAGTGCCCTAATTCCGCGCAGCGCCTAATTCCGCGCAGCGCCTAATTCCGCGCATTTTGCCCAAAAAACTAACAAATTTCACCGCAGCTCAAAATTTTAGAATTTGCATAGGTCTATATTACTAATAATCGTAATTAAATGCAATTTTTTGTTTAGCAAAACAAGTTTTATTTTTTTTTAGATTTGTTCAAGGGTGCGCGGAAATAGAGCACTTTCCGGTACATAATGTAAGATACATTCATCAGCTACGAGTTTGCCGAAGACCGTTTTCAAATCGGACGTGTCAGTAATTAGTTATGGATTTATATCCAATCGCAAATTCTTCAACAGTGCTCATTTATCTCATGAACAGGCAACATCGCTGCATCTGGCGCGAAACCACAAAAATCATGGCTACTATGTTTTACTGCATATATCCAGTGATGCCTGCAGATCAGCCCAATAATTATAGCCATAGTTTTATAACTCATATAAAAATCAATAACTAATTACTGAGGCATCTGGCTTGAAAACAGTCTTCGGCAAACTTGTAGCTGATGAATGTATCTCACAGTATCAACGCAGTTCTAATCCCTAAGAGCACGTGGGCAAACACTATGACCGATTGACTGATTTGCTTGCTTTTCCCATTGAATCGAATGAGCGGTGTGGAGCAAAAACGATTTTTTGAACCACTCTAATATGGTATACATGTCGATTGTTGAGAGTTACTGGATTTTACCCAAATTTCCTTTTAGAAATACTGTTTTTTTTTTATTTAAAGCGTGTTTTATACAATTGTAGCTTACCAAACTTTTTTTCTAATGCTTTTGCATTATACATGTCGTTTTGTGTGAGTGACTTGAGGTGTCCACTTTGCCCCAAATTCCCCTGAAAATGCTGTTTTTATATACTTTAAGCATGTTTTATTTAATTGTGGCTTCCAAATTAGTAGCAAATTGTTCATTAGAAATTTTGGATTGGTTGGCCACAGTTATATGAAACATGGTTAAAATTTAAAAAAAATATATACTAGAAAAAAATGGTTTTGTTAGCCACAATTGCCTGGAAGAAGCTTAACATATTAAAAAAACACAGCATTTTAGGGGAAATTGGGGCGAAACAGTCATCTCCAGTGGCGAACACCAAACAACTTGTATGCCATATGATACAGTAGCAATTTTTTTATTAGAAAAATTTGGCTTGGTTATCCGCAATTGCCTAAACCAGCTTTTAGGGACACGGGACGGTCGCACAACAGCCAAATTCTTTGATGATATAAATTTCCGTATCTACAAAAGTAACGCATTTTAAAAATACATCAGGCTATGTGCTCACTTCCAGTAAGCAGCCTGATGACTTTCAATTGACCTGATGACATCAATTGACTACAACCAAAAAATTTGATTGAAGAAAAATTGTTAGAAAGAGACGAAAGATAGGGAAAATAACACGTACTCCCTCAAGTACTTACCTCAAATTAAAAAACAATATTTTTATGGGGAATTGGGGAAAACGGATATCTACAGTCACTCAAACGAAACGACAGCTATACCATATGATGCATATGAAAATTATACATTATAGAAAAAAAAATTGTTTGGTAAGCCACAATTGCCAGGAAGTGCTCAACATATAAAAAAAAATAATTTAGAGAAAATTGGGGCAAAACGGACACCTCCTGTCATTGACACCAAATTACATGCACGTGATATGATGTAACATGAAATTTTGCATTAAAAAACTTAGTTTGGTTAGCCGCAATTGCCTGAAACATGCTTATAATCCAAGAAAGCATCCATTTTTAGGGGAAAATGGGACAAAACGGTCATTATTTTACGTTTTCGGTGAATGAAACCAGCGTCATTCGATTCCCCTTGGATATAAGTATTTTTGAAAACTGCAATCAGCCGCCAGAAATGGGTGCCAATTTTTGTTGGTTTTCCCCCACTGTGCAGTGTGTTATTACTGTGCAAGTATTCTAAAAAAATATTCCCTCTTCTAAAATTAACGATTCATTAAAAATATAATTACCTTCGAAGCCTGCCATTTCGGGGCACTTTCCAAAATTCGGAAGCAGTTCATCATAATGAATGGCGCCTTCTCCGCTGAAGCATATAATGCCAACGCCTTTTTTATATTATCTTCCGGAGAAGCGCCACTCTGAGGCCGGCTTTTGACTTGTGCCAAGTAGCCAGCAAATTTGCTGACGCTTTTGTTAATTGCGTGCCACCTGCTTTTAACTCCGCTTGGAGCCCGCAGCTCCGGATTACCAGTTACGCCAGATTCAGTGCAAATTTCAAGGAATTTGTCGAAGATTCTGGCGTAAAGATTTTCCGTTTGCTGGTTAGTTCCAACAATTAAATCTTGGGACACCTCCAGCCAGGCTTTGCACAGAGCTTCGTCCTTCGCCGGCGACCAATTTTTACCGCGTGGTTAAAATTTAAACGAACGGACACGGACGGAATTAACAAACAATCCAATCGGCAGAGGGACCGGATAGAAAACGTATTGAACGCCAAATGTCCAAACGATTACGTTTTGTTATGATGCTTCCACTTTTGTTTATGTTTTGGTCGACAGCAACGGTTGGATTGCGTTGCCAAATATGAAAACTTGTTGTTCACCGGCAAGAAGAGTTTTTATTTCCCAACCGATTTGGAAACGATTGGTGCGGTTTCATGTTATGATGAAAGTTGCTATTTTAGGTTTACTCACGCATTGGTGGGGTTCGTCTTAGACGATTACAAAAATGGTCCCAGTTTATTCAAATGGTTTTCGCTAAGAGAATTGAGACCGAATTCATGTTCTACTATAACTAGGCTGTCAAAGATAAGTGGTCAACTATTCAAAACTACATCAAATAGTGATCATAGAACAGATTGTTTGTAAGCGTTTCGAAAATGCTAAAATAGTGTCAATTTCAAATATCCGTATAAAAAGCCTCAAATGATCTCGATTCAAATGAAAATAACTCTTACATGAAGTGTCATACTAATATTCTTCAGTTTTGCATTCGCTTTGCTTAACCGATTTACAGAAATTATGATATTTCGTTTAGTATGTGGTGGGTTACGCACTATCAAAGTTACCCGCATTATCAATTACGGTACCCAGCAATACTTCCGAGGCAACATCAGACCACGTTCCTGCTTGTGGATTGGTATCATCGGCGTTTCCGCCATGCCAATCGCGAGACCGTCACCAACGAAATAGGGGAACATGGTCCAAGAGGATGGGGTAAAATGGCTCACCTCATTAAATCATTCCTGCAACGTTTCCATATGTATTCTTTGCCAAACGATGTTAAAATATGTTTACCCAAGAGCTGCCGCTACAACCCTTGAACATATATTCATAGATTTTTCCTTAAATTTCCGGTGAAATTCAAAATTGTTCACTTTTTTGCCTAAATTTTAAGGTTTGTCGATGATTTTATTAACGAATAAGCGTTTCCATACCACAGAGCAAACTCATGGAGTAAAATGGTTGCTTACTCCTAGTTCTCCATACTAAATGGCATTTTACCCCACCCATTCGGTCGTTTTGAACCACCCCCATTTTTCAACCAACTTTTCTACACGATTCAAGACTATTAAAAAACTCAAATTTGGGAAATGTTCTCAATGTGGAAGCTAGCAAATATTGTAAAGTTACTGTTAGGACTTATAATTGTGTTAAAATGTCGATCTAATTAAGAGAAAACGACACAAATCCATTTTGGACCATTTTGCCCTACGTCAACTCTTCGAAATTTCCAGACTACGTGCACTAGTTGAGAAGGTCACAAACGGCTGCGTGGTGTGCCGGATTAAGAAAGCCCTACCGAGTCCTCCAGCAATGGCGCCGCTTCCAGCGATCCGTCTACAGCCGTTCATCCAACCTACATAGGAGTAGATTATTTCGGTCCAATACTGGTCAAAGATGGAAGAAGTCAAGTGAAAAGGTGGGTGGCTTTATTTACTTGCCTTACAGTTCGCGCAATACACTTGGAAGTAGTGTACAGCCTATTCACTGAGAGCTGCATTATGGCAATACGGCGATTTATAGCTCGACGTGGATCTCCAGCCGAATTCTATTCGGATAATGGAACCTGCTTTCAGGGGGCGAGCAACGCACTACAACGAGAGACGGAAAGGCGGAATGCCGCTTTAGCTACCACGTTTACCACAACCAAGACCCAGTGGTGTTTCATACCACCAGCGGCTCCCCATATGGGAGGCGCATGGGAATGTCTAGTTCGCTCCGTCAAGGTGGCGATAGGATCTATCACAGACAGCCCACGTAGACCAGATGCCGAAGTTCTGGAGACCTTCTTACTCGAAGCCGAGGCTTTGATAAACGCGCGTCGACTCAATTACATTCCACTCGAGTCGGCGGATGAGGAAGCCCTCACACCCAACCACTTTTTATTGGGTTCCTCAAATGGTGACAACTTCAGTAGTTGAGTTGGCGGTTCTTGATGTGGTTGAGCGTAGTGAACCCAGATTGGAGACTCCTGAAGAGGCGGGTCTTAACTAGTGTTCACGGGAGGGGGGATGTCACGTCACCACAATGGTCAACGCATCTTGACCACTACAGTGAACCAATTCTGCGTAAAGGAGACGAACAAAAACAAACAGTATGTGAGAAACCATGCAAATCATCTTGTGAACTATCGATCTTAACATTTCTTTATTCCATTTAAATTTCCTTAATTAGTAGTTTAAAACTCGTTATACCTTAAAACCTAATTAGAGCTTAAGATCTAGTGTTAGTACATGATGAATTAGATTACAAACTATAGTACGGAGTAGGTTAAATTGAATCTTAAAATTACAAAGAATGTATAACCTAAATATTAATTACCACCATTTAGGAATTCGTGAATGGTTTATACAATATTTCAACGAGTTTCGTAAGTTGGAATATCAAGTAGCTTGTAAGTATATCACGGTGCTCCAATTACCGTTATTATCAAATAAAATATACCATTCAAACGGCAGTCAGCAGTTGATTCCTGACGTTGTTCTGCACCTCTGGGCCGATTTTTGAAAAAATCCTTAAACAGAATTTTGAGTTACGCCCTTTTGAAGTTTATATGATAGAAATCACACGAAATATGCCACTTTAACTAGTTTTAACAAAGAGATTATAATAAAATTTTGTGGTTTTAATTTTTTATATGGTTTTAGATATTGAAAAATATTTTCATAAAAAAAATCTAGACCGACATTTGAAAAGGGCCAATGCTATGTTTAGTTATTTCTTATCAACCAATACACGAACAATTATATCTAACAATCTAACGCCTGATAGTGATTTTAAAAAATTGCCCAAAGCATTCAAATTTGTATGAAAAATTCTTGGACAGGATATGCAGATACGCCCTTTTGAAATGTATGGAAAGAATATGGAATATGGGATACGGTGGATTCTGCTCCATCTGTAATCAACGGTTAGCTAGATGCATACATAATCATTACACTTTTGCGGTTGTTCTTATTTCATTCAATTTAGCAAGTTGCATAGAAGTAATGATTCAAATTGTATTCAAATGTAACGCAGAATTTTCCAATTTGAGACCCCCTTTCTTGCCCCACATTACAGCTTTTGTATGGAAAATGTATGAACCGTAACACTACCGAACCTCCTCGTTACGTAATATTTGAACGATTCCAAATTTACACGTACACATGTTGTCTATACTGACATTGAAAATTTATTCTACTCTGATCAACCCTTCTTCTTCTTCTTTCTGGCGTTACGTCCCCACTGGGACAGAGCCTGCTTCTCAGCTTAGTGTTCTTATGAGCACTTCCACAGTTATTAACTGAGAGCTTACTATGCCAATGACCATTTTTGCATGTGTATATCGTGTGGCAAGTACGAAGATACTCTATGCCCTGGGAAGTCGAGAAAATTTCCAATCCGAAAAGATCCTCGACCGGTGGGATTCGAACCCACGACCCTCAGCTTGGTCATGCTGAATAGCTGCGCGTTTACCGCTACGGCTATCTGGGCCCCAACCCTACTTGTTCTTATACATATTTTTAAAAATGAAGCACTGTAAAAATTAACAACTGCGCGCAAAAGATTGGAACGGTACTCTTTCGACATTTGTACGGCTTTTTAGTGCTCCCAGCTCTTTAAAAAAATGCTATGCACAGATTCTGACTCCTAATGCGTGCTTCTCATATGATCCATAAAAATGAAGATTTGAATTATTATTTCACAGTAAGTCCAAATAAGGGTTTCAACTTATATATGATAGTTTTTATGTATTTTAAGGAACTTAAGCATTTTGTATTAAATGCTTTTCATTTGAGCTGGATCCTCGTTTTAAAAGTAATTTGAACAAGTTTGTCGAGAGCTGGGAAGAGCAGAGTCTGACAAAATAGAACAAATTTAAGTAGAGTAGAATTGAATAGAATAGAACAGATTAGAATAGAAAAGAATTATATAGAATTGAATAGAATATTGAATATAGAATTATGTAGATACAGATATGTTATGTTCGAATGTTGCGATCAACTTTGATGTTCAGCTTTATTGATGTGTATATATTTCAATTATACTTTGGCCCTTTTATAATGTCAATCTAGACAATATGTGTACGTGTAAATTTTGTGCGACTTGCTAAATTGGATGAAATAAGAACAACCGCAGAGGTGTAATGATTATGTATGCACCTAACTGTTGATTATACATGAAACGGAATTCACCATGCAATATTCTTTCCATACGCTTCAAAAGGGCGTATCTGCATATCCTGTCCAAGAATTATTCAATCATATTTGAATGCTTTGGAGAATTTCCTAAAATCACTATCAGGCGTTAGATTGTTAGATATAATTGTTCGTGTATTGGTTGATAAGTAATAACTAATCATAGCATTGGCCCTTTTCAAATGTCGGTCTAGATTTTTTTTTATGAAAATATTTTTCAATATCTAAAACCAGATAAAAAATTAAAACTACATTTTTTGTATAATCTCTTTGTTTAAACAAGTAAAAATGGCATATTTTAAGTGATTTCTATCATATAAACTTCAAAAGGGCGTAACTCAAAATTCTGTCTAAGGATTTTTTTCAAAATCGGCCCAGAGGTGCAGAACAACGTAAAGAATCCACTGCTGACTGCCGTTTGAATGGTATATTTTATTTGATAATAACGGTAATTGGAGCACCGTGTATATTGAACTCTTCAATGGATATAGTTAAATTCAATGACCCTTAAATCTACAGTTCAGCCTCATATAAGGCTATCCATGAGGACTTTCCGTGATAGGACTGACAGCTAAAAGTGTGCATGCAACCGAAACGGAAGGGTAAACAAAACTTAAGAGTGTTATCAGAGCTTAACATTTTCCTTTGTAATCGAACGATCACTCCGACCGCGAAACGTCAAAATCTCATGGTAAACAAAAAACCAGCTGATCGCAGCTGTCTCATGGATTGCCTTATAGAACTTCGATCGATCCGATAGAGCTTGATAAGACCCCTACATCTTAAAGGACACCAACAATTGTAAGTCCTGTGATCTCAAGAATAGAACCTAATCTAATAAAAACATTCAGCTTTTAGCTTACCTTCAATCAAATCAAAGGTTTGCTGAAAAGAGTTTGGGAAACTCCCCCGCCCACTCGTTCGCGTAAGGCTGGTGGACCTGATGAAGCGGTGCAGAGAAGATTGATGATCTTCTGTTACCTTGAGCACAGGTGGTAATTTTGTCTGTATCTCCGTTACTCTCGATGGTACATTGATGATCAACGTTGCAACACTATTCGGAACTACAGGAACCGAATCATTTTGGGGGCTATCATGATTTCCCAATGTATTCCCGTCGGAATTCTCATTCGGTATAGTCAACCAATTCGTAACCTTCTCTCGAGAACTTGTTGCAGATTCTACCACACTGCCGCGTTCGGAAATTTGCAGAATAACTTCGTTTTGACGTTAACTACGTCTTACGGCAATATACTGGGTGTCAATTGAAAATCTATAATGTTGCGACCGTTACGATATTATGTTAGAGTTTGAACTAAAGGAAGGCTGCAACTGTGACAATCGGCTAAAATTAATTTAATAGACTATGATATAAACTCAGATTACTTTTAGTCCTTTCGAGTTTGGATATGAAACAGCTAAAAGGTGGAGGAGTTGTTGTGTTCTGAATTAGTTAGGTATTGTATACAGTATATAGTTGCTTAAAAGTGTATACTATTATCAAACTTCAATACAAATACGATTCAACTGATGAAGTGTTACATAACGTTTATAACAATATGCTAAGGGTATAAAAGAATAAACAGGCCTTCAGAGAGTTCTCTTTTGGCATTCGTCTAACAAAGTATTAACAAGTGTTTATATTCATTAGGGTTTTGTTCTTCTTCGTCGTAAGCGCTACTATTCGTCGTATCAAACTTTAAATGTTCCACTACGGCGGATATTCAAACTTACCTGCAACATAGATTCATTATCCAAGTGTAATTTTGTGAAAGCTGTTATGGTTTGTACACTTGTACACCAAAAATGGAATAAAACTACTGTATTTTGGTAAATAACTTCAGTTCAATTATCCACTTTGCACTTTTTCACCGAAATCGCATGGACGAACACGATTTGAGAGAAATGCTTAGCGATCGACTGAGCCACACCACTTTCCAACACAAGTTTCTTCCCGCCCCCGTGGGTGACTTACTTCGCCGGGCACTTATTTCTACTATAGAAAACCTTCGTACTTCTTCACTGAAGGATTTCATTCCAATCACACGCCGTAAAACTTCAATAAATCACCAAATTTTACGAAATTTCCTCATCCGCCGCGTATAATTGAGAATGTAAACAAAGTTCAATCCGTCGTACTGAGAAAAAAAAAGCTTGTGTGCATCAATGTGTGCGCGACGCTCGACGTAAAAATACGATTCCTTTGATTGTGTTGTTTTCGCTGTACTGTGAGCAAATGCCATAATTGTACGGTCAAAAGGAATTGTGTTCATATGTTCGAGCTGAATTTTGATGACAAACAATTAATTTTAAAGGAAATTAGTATATTCCATTATGCTGAAGGAATGGAGGGAGATGCCCGTAGATCTATATATTCTAGTAAATCATTTTATTATAGCGTTGATATGTTGTGTTTTAACCACTCAATACATCACAGTGAGCCGTAAGTTGTGCGACGAATCTGGAAACTGATTGCGACGGAGTTGAAAACGATACGACGGATTGAGAATACGGTAAAATGCATTTTCTTTGCATTATTTCCAAAAAGAGATCAAGATTTATCAAAATGTTATTGTACAATGCTAAGGCCGTTTTGAGAAAGAATTGTTTGGCATCGGTTTGTATCAGCATCATTAACTACAATACTGGGAAAATTGCAGTTCTCACTGATCAATGCTCAATACGATGGATACTAGCACATCACCCTATTTAACTTAAAGGAAATCTTGCTAAGGTTCGATTATTGTACTTCGCTGCTTCCGCCCTTTTACTTTGGGTTTTTCCCCGGCTGGACATAAAAGTGCTGAGTTGACAACTGTTACATGGAGCACATGGTATTAACCTTCCAGTCGTCGCGTCGTTGGCCACCGTCAGAGTCACCACGCTGCTGTTGTGATCGAAAAGCGAGGTTTTTTCACCAGTGTTGTACAAAATACAACAGCGCGACGACTGAAATGTTAAAAATAACAATAATTTTTCTACTAAATACTTTCCTTATCATTATATCTTCAACTTGACCGAATGTCCCACTTACCCCGGATTTTCACTTGCCCCGGGGTACCTTATATGAAAAATTTAGATTCTTTGTATGGGATTTACTATGGCAAAACTAACTTTTGCAAAGAAAAATCGCCAGAGATCGCCCATTGTCCTCTATAAAAATTCTGAACACAGATCTCGATAGGTATTTTTATGATGAATAACATTGCCATAGACCGAAAAGCAATCCGATTCTTGTGAAAAAAAAAGTTATTAAGCATCGACTATTCAGAAAATTTGACCGATTTTGTTATTATTGATATTATTTTACGTGTTAATCAACGTCGCCTTGCCTATAGGATGTCATTGAATAACTTTTTAAGTGCCGAATTGTTTTGCGATCTTCGGCAACATTCTTCTTCGTAAAAATACCTATCCGAGATCTGAGTTCAGAATTTTTATAGAGAACAATGGGCAACCTCTATCGATTTTTCTTTGCAAAAGTAAGTTATCCCATACAAACTTTGAACGGCTGGCACTAAAATATAGTTTCTCCGATCGAGCTGAAATTTTGCACAGTTGTTATGGGACCTAAGTGCAATCCAAAAAGTAGACTGGAGCGAGAATCTAAATTTTGTTCCACACTAATGACCATCGATGACCGCCCGAGATACGGCGAGTACGCCTACTAGGAATTGCTGTAGCTCGCAGACAGAGGAATTGTAAAAAGAAATCTCCATGCATTTTCGAGGATTTCTCCAAGAAAGTGTTCATGTCAACCGGTATGGAATCTGTTTTGGAATTCGTTTGAAAGTGCTAACATCCTCAACCAGTGGAATTCAAACCCATGACTTTCACATATGGCTATCTTTGGTAAAGCGTGTTGAAAATTTTAACAAACAAATCTATGCCACTTCGACCTAACATGATTGGATTGATAAAATCCGATCGCCACTGTAGTGTTGTGTGCATTAATGTTCAAGGATCCGGCATCGTAATTATCGTCATCGTCGAAACTTCAACAGCTGTATTTCTCTTCAAAACTGAAATTTATTCGACAAAAATATGTTCTCTGTGTTTCGGCTGGAGAATAGAACACATTTTCATGTAAACTTTCATGATTTTGATCGAAAAAACTGCTTTTAAAAATTCTCAAATGACAGATCATGATCCCTCAATCATAGATTCCATTTATTTTCCACTGCAGTCGATGGCTCATTAGATTTATTATGATTACTCCATTCAAATATTTATAGTTATTCAAATGGGCCTTGGGTTACCTACATATTGTGGGACGGAAAATCATCAAATCACGGCGTGTCTGGTAGAACAATATTATCTCAAAAAAATAGGCATCGCTAAAACTTTCAGCATTCGAAAATATAGGGTTTTAGCTTTCATTTGACGGGTATCCCAAAAAAATCCACCGAGGGATCCCGAACATTTTTTTTTAATTTTAAATTTTTGTTCCTTGAAGTACAATATTTTCAAATATAATCATGGTAAGAGACAGTTTTTTTTCTCTCAAGCTCGATGGTAGCCCAAATTTCAAATGAAAGTTGATATAACATAGATATATAAGATTACATATTGTAATAGACATAACTGTCCTATGTGATCTTGGGGATACGACACTTACTCGTACAATGGAGGACACACTCAGTTGAGTTCAACTAATTTCCGTTCTTTTACCAAGATCTGCACAGCTGAGCGGTAAGCAAATTAATTTTAACTGATATGTCAGCCTAACATCCAGTTTACTTAAAACAGCACCTTTGGGTGCCGTTACCAAACGTCACTTTTACTAAGATGTCAACAAACGACCTTTTACCGAGATTTGCACAGCTGAGATCGGCATTCGGTTTTAAGTGTGTATTTGTTTCTAGTGTATAACTGATTCTGTTCATATTTAGAAAAGATTAATTTTCTTTTCCTTCTTTCTGGAATTACACCCCTATTGAGACAAAGCCAGGTTCTCAAATAAGAGTTCTTCGGTTACTCATTAACTGAGAATTTGATTCGCCTATCATGATTGTTTTTTTTTAATTATATGTAAGAAAAACATACTCGACCGATGAGATTTAATCAACCATCCTGAAAATTCCACAAACTACGTAACGCTCTAGGGGGAGGGGGAATAGCGTTTAATTTTTCCATACAAAAAACGTTACGGAGGGGGATGGGTTGAGGTGGTCAAAAATTTCCGATTTTAGCGTTACGTAATAAATGGACGCTGACAAACGATTGATACGAAATAGAGCTCTTTTGAACCATTTTTACAAATCAATATCACTTGCTGCTGGGTTAATATTGTCATATTTTCCACAATTAATATGATATAAAAAAAAAACAACATGCCAAAATAGTGACTCTTTGAATTGAAAATAGTCCTGCAGTTGTGTTAACTCAACTGTTATATCCTTGAAAATATCGTGGTCAACAGGCACAATCTGGCTTCATAAATAAGCAAAAATGTCACATTTGAGGAACAGAAAAACTATTCAAGATTCAAGAAACGCCATTCCATGACCAAGTAAGTACTAAAAGTTTGGACCAAACCAAAAGAATCATTGAGTCATTTTTTTTTTTTCAACCCGTACGAAACAGTCGATAAATTCGATATCTTTGGAAGTTTGTTCATTATGTCTCTGCAACGGAAATTCCATGGACATCTTAAATAAAAAAGGGATACATGATTTGAATTTGGAGATCCTAATTTGACTCCTCCTGACTAAAGTTTATGGAGCTACTGTAAAAACAGAGGCAGAGCTCAAGGCAGACTCTTGAGTCGCTATCATCGCAAAACCCCCCATAAAGCTCCAAAAGGTAATGTAAAATGCATGCTGTATGGAGCTCATTTTGCTACGACCAATAAATGCAGCCACTTGATTGATGTTGTTTTCATGAAATAGCCCAAAAAATTGCAAAAGTTGCACCCTGTATTCGCTGATGTCCGCACGAATGGGAAGGTATCTTTTCGAGATATTGAAACCCTTAGAATAAAGTCATAAAAATCAACTGTAAATTGCAGTTACTCAACTCTACGGGGCAAGTGGGCACATGAAATTTAACGTTTTATTCTTCCTCCTTATACTTACCGTTGCCAATAATCACATAATTAACCATATTTCATGTTGAAAACATATATTGTATGAATATGATATCAATCTAAAAGGAGTATAAAATGGTAAAACTTTCTTGTTTGTAAGCTACTTACGTGTTTTAATTACTGCAGTAATTGTGAAAATTGTATTATTGTTGTCCTGCTTGTCAGAAAACCACTTTCACGGTGGAATTATTTTTATGATTTGATTTAACAGGAAATATCTTCCACTATATTCTTATTAAATTTTGAAATTCCAAGTTAAAACATCAAAATATCTTCAATACTATTAAAAAAGTCTGTGTAGTGTCACTTACTCCGGGTGCCTAGATAATATTCTTAATGAGGATTTTTTAAGCTTTTTGCTAAGGCTTGGGTAACAGGACGTTTAAGCATATTCCATTTACTTTCGTAGGCCTTTGTAATGTTGATCCATTCTACTTTTAATCTTTAACGGTTGATTGGCAAAGAAAATTCTCAATCAACAACTAAGTACTCAACGAACTCTAAGCTGGGAAGCAGGCTATGTCCCAGCAGAGGTGTAATGCCAGACAGAAGAAGAATAAATTTAATGTATTCTAACCATGAAAAGAAACAGTGCTCGGTTAGATATACTTCCACAGTATGAACTAGTGAACAGTCGAACTTACAACATATCTAATCGAATAAGTGTCCTATAGCTCAATAAATCCTCAAAATCACATAGGACAGTTTTGTTTTCTACAAAATAAAACTCAATAGATATGTATACATATTTATTTTATGAATAAAACTTTTATCCAACGAAGCTGTCTTTTGCAATGATTACATTTAAAAATAATGTACTCTAAAGAACAAAAATTTTAAATAAAAAAAAATGTTCGGGATCCCTCGGTGGATTTTTTCTGGGGAATACGTCAAACGAAAGCTAAAAACCTATATTTTCGAATGGTGAAAGATTGAGCGATGCCTATTTTTTGTGATAAACCTATCCCATATACACGCCGCGCACATAAGTGTGCAGCATTATCCCTAATACGATGATTTATGGCGTGAGACGGCTCTTCCTTATGTATGTATAATCACATGACGATTAATCGTAATGAACTAAAGCGGAGACGCTTTAGAATAAAAACAGCATTATTTCAGTTGTTTATCAACTTTCGCTGATATAATACACCAGCTAACTAACGGTGAGTAAGAAAATCTTTAGCGTAAAGACTGCAACATATTTTTACACCGATATAGAAAAATCATTGGAAATTTCGTCAATGGTACCCGACGTATTAAAGCAAGTAAAATGACGTAAATTTAAGTTATAAATGACGACATTTTCCGTCACATTGAACCGAGTATAGTTCGGACCGCAAACATTTTCAGTCACATTAATTTCACAAGAATTGCGTGTTTTTAAGTTCGAATACCATGAAATTTACGTCATTTCATACTTACATCGAGTATATTGCTTAACATGGAATTTATACCAGAAGCTCGAGGCATATTCAAGTAGTTTTTTTAGAACTCTTGCACTACTAGCAAAGCTAGAAACTTTCCCCTAGCCTGGCTATCCGAGTGCCGTTGGGGTTTAGGCTCCATGGTTGCTCCTCATTTGTCTGCAACGATTATCAATTGGCATGTATAGCTTTATCAATTTTAATTGCAGAAAATAAGGCGAATATGCTATGTATCAAACCATCTTTATTTAGCTTGGCCAACACATGTTGTGTCCCCCGGGACTCCCACTTGGTAATACTTAGGGAAGCAGGGGTGTGTTAATGCCTCTACGCTTTTCGCTTCCGTTTAGTATCTTCACTCTTGAACGGCACACAGTGGTCCAGATTCAAAAATTCATGGCAGCAATTAGGAATTCATACTATTTTTGACCTTGTTTTGGGCATAGTCACCATATTTTAGTTTTCATGGAACAAAATTTTAACAAAATTATAGGTTTCCTTAAATTTTGAGGCTTTTTGAGGCTTAACTTTTTCACAAAACAAATATTTAGGTAAACTTATGCAAGAGCATTCTTCTCTAATCGATTTTTTAGACTTCAATGAGTATTTTCAACATATCTCCGCGAGCAAGAAGCAAGTTCTTTCATTATTTTACGAACCTAGCAGAAAATAAATTTGCATCCAGGAAAGTCAAACCTAGGTGAAAATGAGTTGCCAGCCAGAATAACGTATGTTAGAAACTAAAATTGCCAAGTTGTTGGAAACAAAAAATTGCTCAACTTGAGTTTTAATGCAAAAATTGAGGTTTTTGAACATGAAAACCTGTTTGGGGTCAAAACACGAAGAAATACAAATTTTCTTTCAAAATTTTCGGGTGCGTATTTAACTATTTGATATTGTAGAAGAATGTTTGACTTTGTTTTTCAACTATTTTTTTTTTAATTTGTTTTTGTCAGCTTTTTTAAAACTGGACCACTGTGCGACGTAGGGCAAAGCCTGCTTCTCAACATAGTGTTCTTATCAGCATTTGAACAGTTATTAACAGAGAGATTTTTTCCCAATGGACAATTTCATGCATTCGTATATCGTGTGGCAGGTATGAAGATATTTAATGCTCTGGGATGTTGAGAAAGTTTCCTCTACGAAAATATCCTTCACCGGAGGGTTTCGAGCCCACGACCATCTGCTTGGTCGATATTGTTCGCCTACAGTTCATGGGCTGGTTTGAGTGAGTTGTTCGTGGTGCAGCATTCCCACATTCCCTGAATCACCTTCTCTAGAGTCTGATGGCAAATTATTCCCCCCCTCCCTTGTTAAAAAGTGCCGAGGTCAATTTTGTAATTCCAGGTGAAGCATCAATTCTGGTTTGCAGCCACATGACGACTTATTACCGATACTACGTTAAGATTATTCTTCCCTCCGATAAAGGATCTACACTACTTCGATCGCACCCGATAATAGCCAGTATCTTCTCCCTTTAACGAATCGACCTGTCGAGTGGCGGTCCGACCATACCGGTTGCAGATATGCTTCCGGTTCAATAGCACTCCGACGACTTGATGTCAAACGCTGTTCTCAGCGTCCCATTGCGCTGCTCTGCTTGCCAGTTATACTGCATCCTAGACATTTTTTGCACTATTTTATTAGTCATCACATTCCAATGCTCGGGATCGTTTATCATGCCCTGTACCACTCCTTCTACATGGAAGTACTCCATGAGAGCAGTCAAAACTGTGTTTTGTACTACGTTGAATCTCATGCAGTCGAAGACAACATGTTCCGGCTGTACTTCAATCTACCTGTCTCCGTGACAAAACGATGACAACGACTGACCAAACCGATACAGATACTGCTTGAACCAATCAAGAACTGTGTCAGCTGGGTGATCGCTTCGCAGTGCACACTGTTCTGCTGAAAGCATTTGATGTCTTGTACTCGCTCACCACTCTCATGGTAATGAGTTGGAACGTGCTATTCAACTTCTTCTGATTCCGCGTGATCTGTAGCACCGTACTCCAAAATGGAGCACTATTTCTTAGTCTCGATGTTGATACGGCAGCCAAAAGATGCCTCTTACTTCTTCTTTGTACGGCGACCCGGCTACAAGACCTCAGGATGAGCTCACGCTTCCACGCGTTAAACGATGACAAATACCTCTAGATAAGGGTTGCGTACTTTGGCCGTGTAGTTCCGGCGTCCAGAATAGAACTACGGACAACCCGTTCCGGTGGTAAGAGTCCACCAAACGGGGTAACCCCAATTCAAGGTGTGATGCGAAAAACCGTGCTGAAGAATGAATGGTCGAAGGGGTGAAAAAGATGTTCGGCCATTAACGTAGCCTGTGGGGCACCTGGGCACCCCTCACAGTATTTTGTCCCTTACCGCGTTAATGCAGGGCTCTGGCGTGGTTGACCTCTTTTCTCGTGCTACTCGTGGGATCCAAAATGAGTACAAATTCAAACAACAATCAGATTAGTAGTGGTAGTGCAGGTAGTAGCAGTAGTAGGGAAGCGAACCCCTTCGCAAGAAGTGGGCTAGCTAGATCTCCGTTGAGGAGAGTAGAAGCAGGAGGAGGCAGCAGTGCACGTAGTGCCAGTGCTGGAACCCATATTTCATCCCCGGCTAACGCATCGGGTGAAGTTATGGATGGAGCGTGGTTGATGAGGGCTATCAATAAAATTAGAGATGGGCTCTCTGCGATGGAAGTGGCTGCACAGCAGCTCGACTCCATAATTGACTTTGCGTCCTCGAAGTCTAACATCAGCAAGGACCTCAAGCAGGCTTTGCTTAGACTTCGTAAGTCAATGTTGGCGGCCAAGCAGAACCATGCCGAACCCATGGTGACTGGCTGCGGCAGAACCCGTGGAACTGAAGGTGCCGAAGTCTACCCAGACGGAACCCTTCGTTTTCGCGGGCAGCCCCAAAAGCGTGGAAGCGAATGCTTACAGCAAGCAATCGCAGAAGCGCGCGAGGCAGCCGTCAGGGGAGGAGCTACCCGGCGGCGCTCGTAAGGCCAGGCGGATACTGACCCCGAAAACCGGCAGAAGTGCCGGAAAATCGGACCCCAGCCAGGCGTCCCGGAAAGCCGAGAAGGGTGGGCCCGAAAAGGCTGGCCCCTCACGGAGTGATGGGAACAGGGGGTTGCGACCTTTGAGAGGTCCTCCATCACCACAGGTCAGGGCGGAGCAGGGGGGGGACGCCCCCTGGACAACCGTAGTGAGGAAGAAGAAGAAGAAACAGGAGAATCAGGAGCGCAGGGATACCAGACCTAAGAAATGTAGGAGGGTAGGTGCCAAGCGCGAAAAGGGTGATGCGATCATCATCAAGACGGAAGAGTCCAAGTACTCGGAAGTCCTGAAGGCGATGCGCAGTGACGCGAAGCTTGCGGATCTAGGAGCCGACGTACGCAGTGTCAGACGCACTCGTACAGGTGAAATGATCCTCGAGCTTAAGCGCGACAAGGAGCGCAAGGGCGCCGCCTACAAAAGTTTGGCGGAAGAGGTCCTTGGCGCTGGTGTTGAAGTGAGGGCTCTGACGCAGTCAGTGACTCTGAAGGTGATGAACCTTGACGAGATCACTAACGCAGAAGAGCTCGTCACGGCACTGCGGCAACAGTGCGAAGTGCAGGTGCCCACCACCGCCGTTCAGCTACGGAAAGGTCCGGCAGGTACTCAGGTGGCCTTAGTACACCTACCTGTGGCAGACGCAAATAAGTCCGCTAAGGTAGGTAAGATCAAGGTTGGTTGGTCAGTATGTTCACTGAACATACATGAGCAACCAGTGATCTGCTTTAGGTGCAGGGAACCTGGACACAAGTCCTGGGGCTGTAAAGGCCCTGATAGGACTAAGTTGTGCAGGCGTTGTGGTGAGGAAGGTCATAAGGCACTAGGCTGCAAGAACCCTCCCAAGTGCTTGATTTGTTCCGGCAAGTCCGTGAACAACAATCACCCAACGGGAGGCTCAAGGTGCCCGACCTTCAAACGAGCCATCAACGAAAAATCACAGTGCAGGTAACGCAGCTGAACCTGAACCACCGTGACGCAGCTCAGCAACTGCTGTACCAGTCAGTTGCTGAGTGGGGGACGGACATCGCCATCATATCGGACCCATACCGAGTACCCGCCGGCAACGGCAACTGGGTCGTGGGTGGATCCGGAAAAATGGCGGCGATATGGACAACGGGTAAATACCCTATCCAGCAGTTGGTGTCTACTACCTACGAGGGCTTCGTGATCGCCAAAGTAAACGGGGTCCTCTTCTGTAGCTGCTATGCGCCTCCGAGTTGGTCGACCGAGCGGTTCACGCAGATGCTGGACTGTATGACGACCGCGCTGACAGGGCGAAGGCCAGTTGTAATAGCGGGTGACTTCAATGCATGGGCCGTGGAATGGGGAAGCCGTAACACGAACCAGCGAGGTCAAATCCTGCTAGAGGCACTGGCCGTGCTAGATGTCGATCTGGCTTATGTTGGTGCCAAAAGTACCTTCAGCCGTAACGGAGTGGAGTCGATTATCGACGTTACTTTTTGTAGGCCTAACGAGTAGTTCGAACTGGAGGGTAGACGATGCCTACACTCACAGCGACCACCTGGCGGTTCGCTACAGTATCGACTACAACAACAGCAGGCAGCGGGTTGAGGAAGCGGCTAGGTCAAGGCCAAGCCCTCGTAGGTGGAAGACATCGTACTTCAATGATGAAGTACTTAGGGAGGCGCTCCGCCGTGAGCGTAACCTACTCGGCCTAAGCGGGGACGAACTGGTAGCGGTGCTTACGCGTGCATGCGATGCGACCATGCCTAGAAAAGTCCACCCTAGGAATGGGAGACCACCGACATACTAGTGGACTCAAGCTATTGCGAACCTGCGCCGTGCCTGCCTACGGGCCAGGAGACGGATGCAGCGAGCACGTACCGAGCAGGAGCGTGAAGAACGACGGGCGGTGTTCACCGCTGCCAAAGTCGCGCTGAAGTCTGAGATAAGGGCAAGCAAAAAGGCCTGCTTCGAGGGACCCTGTCAGAGTGCCAACGCGAACCCGTGGGGTGATGCCTACAGGATCATAATGGCGAAGACAAGAGGTGCAATTGCTCCTACGGAGCAATCTCCACAGATGCTGGAGGGGATCATCGAGGGGCTCTTCCCGCGCCACAACCCTAGCCCATGGCCTCCTTTTGTAGGACAGCCGGGGATTGGGGCTGGCGATGAGGATAGAGTAACTGATGAGGAACTTGTAGGGATTCCAAAATCCCTAAGCATGGGGAAGGCACCAGGTCCGGACGGAGTTCCAAACCTGGCCCTCAAAGTCGCAATCTTGGAGGCTCCCGGTATGTTCAGATCTGCTATGCAGATATGCCTGGACGAGGGAGTATTTCCAGATGCGTGGAAGAGGCAGAGCCTGGTACTATTGCCTAAGGCGGGGAAACCACCCGGTGACCCGTCGGCGTATAGACCAATTTGCTTGATTGACACGGTGGGGAAAGTGCTCGAGAAGATCATCCTCAACAGACTGTCGAGGTACACCGAGGGTGTAAATGGTCTCTCAAGCAACCAGTTCGGCTTCCGGAAAGGGAGGTCCACTGTAGACGCTATTCTGGCGGTTAAGAAAACCGCTGAGATAGCACTCCAGCGTAAGAGGAGGGGTATTCGCTACTGCGCAGTAGTGACTCTGGATGTAAGGAATGCATTTAATAGTGCCAGTTGGGCGGCTATTGCTGATGCGCTCCTGCGTCTGGGGATACCCGAGTATCTGTACAAGATTCTCGGAAGTTACTTCCAGAATCGGGTATTAGTCTATGACACAGAGGTGGGTCGGAAGTGCTTTCACTTAACCTCAGGAGTCCCGCAAGGTTCCATCCTGGGTCCGGTGTTATGGAATGTCATGTACGACGAGGTGTTGAGATTAAAATTCCCGGCGGGTGTGGTCATCGTTGGCTTTGCCGACGATATTACGCTGGAGGTCTACGGTGAATCGATCGAAGAAGTGGAATTGACTGCAACCCACTCGATCGCAATTGTGGAGGAGTGGATGAGCTCCAGGAAACTGGAATTGGCTCACCACAAAACGGAGGCTGTTGTTGTCAACAACCGAAAGTCGGTGCAGCAAGCGGTGATCAGTGTAGGCGACTGCACAATCACTTCGAAGCGCTCCGTCAAACACTTGGGGGTGATGATCGACGACAAGCTTACCTTCGGTAGCCATGTCGATTATGCCTGCAAGAGAGCCTCCACAGCTATTGTGGCACTGTCCCGGATGATGTCCAATAGCTCTGCGGTGTACGCCAGCAAGCGAAAGCTTCTGGCCAGTGTCGCTCGTCCATACTGAGGTATGGTGGCCCGGCTTGGGGCACAGCCTTAAGTACCAAGAGCTACCGTAGCAAGCTAGAGAGTACTTATAGGCTAATGTGCCTGAGGGTTGCGAGCGCGTACCGTACCGTGTCACACGATGCACTTTGTGTCATCACCGGTATGATGCCTATTGGTATCCTTATCATGGAAGACATAGAGTGCTTCGAAAGGCGCGGCACAAGAGGCATACGCAGGACTGCCAGAACGACCTCCATGGTCAAATGGCAGCGTGCGTGGGACAGTTCCACCAAGGGAGTGTGGACTCACAGGTTGATTCCGAGGTTAGATATCTGGGTCAATAGGCGCCATGGGGAACTAACATTCCACCTAACACAGGTCCTTTCGGGTCATGGATGCTTTAGACAATATCTACACCGTTTCGGTCATTCGGGTTCTCCCGAATGTCCAGTTTGTGCAGGTTTAGAGGAAACGGCGGAACACGTTTTGTTCGTGTGCCCGCGTTTCCGCACAATGCGTGACCGCATGTTTGCCACATGCGGTCGGGACACGACTCCGGACAATTTGGTCCAGAGGATGTGTGCAGACGAGTTTGGCTGGAATGCCGTTTCATCGGCTATCACCCACATCGTCTCGGAACTCCAAAGGAGGTGGCGTGTGGACTCGAGGAGTGACTAGTGCAGACGCTAATCAACAGGTGGTCCAAGGGTTCGCAGTCGGCTATGTAGGTCATATCGGTGCCCTACGGTCGAGATCGACCCTTACAGCGATTTAGTGGCCGCGGGGAGAACATCCTGGTAGCGCTGCTGTCGTGGCGCCGGCCTACTGGGTGGATACGAGCCTCTGGTTGTTCGGGGCAGGTGGAGGCCCCTTCGTCAGCAATCCCAGCTGGTGCTAGCTGATAGGGCCTGAGCCTTCAGTAGGTCAAATTGCGAAGCCCGCAGTATCAGTTCTTGATACCTGCGGTGCAGCTGGGCGCGGCTACCTTGGTGGACCCCCATAAGCGTGTCATCGATGTTCGTTGCTGCATGGCTACGCAGCTAACCTGGAGGATGCGATGTGCAATAGCCCCTCTCCGAAGCAATGCCTTCTTGGTGGTCCCGGAGAGACGAAGGGTTTGGCGGCAATGGAAATGGTTTATTGGGTCGGGGGTGTAGTCCTGTTTACTGCTTGTACGTAGTAAATGGTCCCCAACCCCACACTCCCGGACCTCGGTCCGGAGTCTGTTGAGCAGATTATCCCCCCATCGCTTAGAAGGAAAAAAAAAAAAAAAAAAAAAGGGTTGCGTACTTAGCTGGTAGTGCAGCAAAGGCACTGTTTACATAAGCTAGATTGAGTAGTCGAACGCTCCTACGAGGGTTTTGTGATCGTCAAAATTAACGGAATCTTTGTGTGTAGCTATTACGCCCCCGATGTGGACACTGGAGAAGTACACCCAGATATTAGATGTGCTAATCGACAAGCTTATCGGTTGAACGCCGATAGTTATCGGAGGAGAATTCAACTCTTTGGCAGTGAAGTGGGGTAGCAGACTGGCCAACGCAAGAGGGTGCAGATTGCTGGAAGCTTAGGCGAAGCTCGACGTAAGGCTGTGCAATGACTGTCTCGCTAGCACATTTCGAAAAGACGGTAGGGAATCCATAATCGACGTGTCCTTCTGCAGCCCGTCGCTGATCAACAGATGGCAGAGGAGAAATGGAGAACGTAGGTGAAGACGAAGCATTTCGACAAGCAACTTTTCTTGGAGCACTCCGAGCAGTAAGCGCCGCTCCAAACATGGATGCAGGAGTACCTCAAACGGGAATTTTCTTTTAACGGTGAAAGAAAACACGGGTGGATTACTTCTCCACTAAACACTACTTTATTCACTTCACTTTGAGAGCTTTCGCCAGCTTTATACACTTTTAACTTTCACTTTTCACTATAACTTGACCGTTTGCCGGGTCAGAAAATACTAATCCCCGAAGCGACGCTTCCACTAGCCTTTCTAGACATGTCTCAACTCCGAACAATCCAGAAATGTCGGGAAACTGGGTGCACTGCCACTCACGCTGTCCTCCGTTGCGCACGATGACAGTGATGATGGTGATGATGACGGTGAGCTCCCTCGACGGTGGCTGCGTGCGGGCGCGTCACTCGTGAGTGGTTGTTTACATCAGTGAGTGACCGCGCGCTGCTGCTGGCTTCGGGTAGGTTGACTGCTGCTGATTGCTATAGGGGACAGTGGGGCAATATTATCACCGGAGCGTACGTGTTGGTAGCGAACATAGCTGCCAGAAGCATTGATGAACGCGTGTGACGCAACTATGCCGAGAAAATGGGAGCCAAGGAATCAGCGGCGCCCTGCATACTGGTTAAACGACAGACTCACCGCCTTCCATACAGCCTGCTGAAGACCCAGAAGACGCGTGCAGAGAGCTACATCGGAAGCCATCATGGGAGAGCGTAAGGCACCTACGCGGCTGGCTAGAGCCGCGATCAAACGGGAGATAGCGATGAGTAAATCGAACTGCTACAAGGAGTTGTGCCGGGAAGCTGACGCAAATCCATGGGGCAACTCCTGTCGAGTAATGATGGCGAAGATTAAGGGCCCAATAACATCAGCTGAAATGTGCCCCGTGAAGTTGAGCGTGGACGGTCTCTTTCCTACGCATGCTCCCACTGCGTGGCCGTTCACACTGTACGATGACGTAGACGAAGAGAATGTCGATATCCAAGTTTCTAACGTCGATTGAAGCTGAACAAAACTCCCGGTCCTGATGGTATCCCTAATGTAGCGCTATGGGTACAATTCTTGTTGGCATTCCCAGATATATTAGGACAGCGTAGCAGAAGTGTCTAACGGAAAGCTGCTTCCCAGACAGATGGAAGGTGCAGACGCTGGTGTTGCTGACAAAACCGGGATAACTGCCAGGAGATCCTGCTCCATATAGACCAATATGCTTGCTGGATATTCTTGGTAAACTTCTGGTGAAGGTCATCCTCGGCAGACTGACGATCTACACGGAAGGCGAGAACGGACTGTTGAAAAGGCAGTTCGGATTCCATTAAAAGAGTTTAACGGTGGATGGAATCCGGACAGTCATTGCGTGTGCGGAGAAAGCATCCAAGCAGAAGAGGAGAGGCACGATACTGCGTAGTGGTAACGATAGATGTTTAGAACGCGTTAGACAGTGTTAGTTGAAAGGTGATTGCTGCATATTGAGAGATTATCGCCGTAGTGATTCCCATCTGTATTACTCTGGCTGAGGACATCGCATGCTACCAGCAAAGAGACACAAGGAATGTGAAAATTACCATCAGATTGGATACAAGGGTCAAGGCAGCAGGAGTGAATTAACTCGGAGAAAGGAAGGTGGACTCACAGGCCCATTCCTAACGTGTCGGTGTGAACGACCAGGAATCATGGAGAAGATAATTTCTTCCTGACCCAGTTTTTGTCAAGCCATGGATACTTCCAGAAATAACTGCACAGATTCCGACACGCAAAGTCTCCACATTGTCTGGCCTGTCCAAATATCGAGGAGGCACCGGAGCACGTTATATTCGACTGCCCTCGATTCAGGGATATACGAAGCGAGATGACGTCAGAAACCGCAAGCGTTCCAAATCCGGACAACATCGTGCAGTACCCAAGCAGCACACAAACCATCTTCTAAAGAGATGCTTTTCAAAAATGGTTCCAATCACGTATCAATAAAAGCATTTGTAACATACCTGGTTCTAGTTCGGTTGCATTTCAATACTAAGGCTCATAAAGTTTCATTGCCGTTCCAATGGACATGCATTTCACTTCTTGTTTGCCGTTCAACATGTTTGAAATGACAAGATTTACTGCAAATGTCCTTTGAAAATAGCAATGAAGTCAAGTTTATCTAGATGTTTTTAACAACTTCTCAAACAAACTCTTGAAACTTCTGCCAAAATGCCGGTTTTAATGTTATGTTTCAAATTACTTTCATTTAAAGCATTTGCAGCTTGCATTCAATTTTCGTTCCCATACTCACAACTCAAGGAGATTCATCCCAGTTGCGAGAAAGTTGCACTAAACAACGTGTATGACAGCTAGAAGTTTGTTTCAATCCAATATGGTTGAGTTGTACCTTACGTATCATCTAACAACGAAAACATAGTCTAGCAACAGTTTGTTTGTTGAAAACGTGTTTCTCATGTGTTGCGCGGAAGATTTTGCGAAAAGTTTAGATTATTTCAGGCGTGGCCTAATTTCGCCAGCAATGAACTTGTATTCCGAAGAGTGCAGTAAAGTTATAAGCAACAAGCTTTGATTAATGGACCATGTGGTCGCTTTTATAGTGCATTGGCGAAGCAATTGTTCGAAGAGCTGGTGGATTAGTGAGTAGAGGAGAAGATTGGTGATCTTGAGGTCGGAAGTTCGATTCTCGTTCATAGTTTTTATTTTCATTTTTGTTTCTTTAAGTATTTTGCAACAAATAAGCAATTTCGGTATAACTTAAATATGTGGCAAACAGACTCCGCCTCTTGCGCTTTTTACGTTGCTATTCAGTGCAATTGTAAGTCATATTTTCAACAATTGGCAACTCTGATGAGTTTGAAGAGATAATTTTATTCTTAAGTTGAAACAAACTGTGCTGCTTGGGTACATGTGTCAGTATGAAAGCACTTGGAATGTGGTGGATAAATGGATAACGCACATTATGTGGTTGCCGCAAAGGAGATGGCGTGAAGACCAGAAAGCTCCGGGTCACGATTGGAGTCGGCTAGATCTTCCGTCGGTGACTTGACTGAGTAGAGCGAACATAGCGTAGTGCAAACCGGAAGTTATCCTCCAACCGGAATTGCACAACCGACCCTAGCACTTTGCCGACCAATGTCGAGTCGGAGTTAGCTGAGTCCACCGTAGGTGTCTAGCTGAGTAATTCGCGAAACAGCACCGAAAGTTTCCCTCCATCGGAACCGCAGGACCGACCACGACATCTGCCCGGATTGCATCATTTCGGAAAATCTTCGTCGGAGTAGGATAGATCCACCGCCGGGGACTGCTCTAAGTAGTACGTAACGTATCACCGGCTTGAGTCATCGGAGCGCCAGTGAAACGGAAGTCATCCTTCAAGCAGAATCGCAGGACCGACCTCGGCATCCAACTGGTCAACTAAGAGAGCTCAAAAAGCAGCAGCGGAGAACGAGTCGTTGTAGAGCAACAAAATGCTCATGAGCGTCCAGCAGAAGTTCAACAGGGTTCTGACGTGAAGCCAGCCCAGTAGAAGTATACGTCGTTGCATTGAAAGTAGTACAAACCCCGGCGAGATTTCTACCGCCAATTTGACTAAACGAGTAGTCGCAGAGACACCGTAGAAATGACATAGTGAGCAGCGTTTTTGATGACATTAAGCTCCAACAGTGAACTAGCAGAACAGCTAGAGGCTAAGACTGACAAAGTGCAAGTACACAAAAGTGCATGGGCACAATCCTCCCCCGATGAAGTTGCGTGATGTAGTTCCGGGGGAAATCGTGGCTGCTCCTATGCGAAATAATGAAGTTTCTGTCAATCAGTTAAGAAAAACGAATGCAAAAGTAAAGAGTAATTATATGACACTTCATGTCAAAGCTTTTTTCGTTGAAATCAAGTGCATTTGAGGATTTTTATGCAAATATTAAAAATTTACAAGGTCTTAGCATTTTTGCAACGCTTACAAACAATCTGTTCTACGACCACTATTTGATAAAGTCATAATGAGTTCGTCACTTACCCATAACAGCCTAGTTATAGTAGAACATGAATTCGGTCTCAAATCTCTTAGCGAAAACCATTTTTACAAACTGGGACCATTTTTGTAATCTAAGTCAGAAATTTCCATATAGCGTTAAACGCCTAGAGGTATGCAACGCCCTATAAATGTTCTGTAATTCATTCAATCTTGTTCGATTTATACTCCATTATCAAAGTTACCCCAAAACAGAAAACCGACTTTCAATTATATGAAAAATTATATATCCATTCAGAATAAATCTTTTGGCAATCTATCAAGTGCAATCGATAGCTAGGATGTCAGTACTTGTTTTAAAAATATAAATTGTAGTTCTTTGAAACAGCATGCATATATATTGAAGTTTTCTTCGAAAAAACTATCAAAGTTACCCCGTTTTACGGTACCTTACTATAAAAAAATAAGAGGTACGTCTCGAACGCCTTTTTACCAGGAGGTGTGGCTCTAACAGAGGCAGTTCTGGCATCCAGCGACTGAGTGAGAAATGCTGCCCCATCAACGTGATCGTCGTGACAGGTTATTCTATGACGAACTACATCCTCGTAATTCGTAAATTCGATATCGTAGCGCTACAGCAACTTTGTTGGACTGGTCAAAATGTGTGGAAAAGTGAGCATTAGCCTGGGACACGGTTGTATGAAAAATTTAGTTCCTCGCTCCAGTCCACTTTTTGGATTGCATTTAGGTCCCATAACAACTGTGCAAAATTTCAGCTCGATCGGAGAAACTACATTTTAGCGCCAGTCGTTCAAAGTTTGTATGGGATTTACTATGGGAAAACTTACTTTTACAAATTAAAATCGCCAGAGATCGCTCATTGTCCTCTATAAAAATTCTGAACACAGATCTCGATATGTATTTCTACGATGAACAATATTGCCGAAGACCGCAAAGCAATTTGATGTTTGTGAAAAAAGTTATTAAGCATAGACTATTCGGAAATTTTTGCCCGATTTTGTTATTATTGTTATTCCTTCATGTGTTAATCAAAGTAGCCTTGCTATTAGGTTTTCATTGAATAACTTTTTTCACTAATGTCGGATTGTTTCGCGGTCTTCGGCAATACACTTCATCGTAAAAATATCTATCGAGGTCTGTGTTCAGAATTTTTATAGAGGACAATAGGCGACCTCTGGCGATTTTTATTTGTAAAAGTAAGATTTCCCATAGTAAATCCCATACAAACTTTGAACGGCTGGCGCGTAAATATAGTTTCTCCGATCGAGCTGAAATTTTGCACAGTTGTTATGGGACCTAAATGAAATCCAAAAAGTGAACTGGAGCGAGAATCTAAATTTTGTCCCACACTAGTGAGCATCTAGCTGTCAGAAGTAGCCCAAGAACATGCGCATCAGTTGTAAGTGGACCTACCAACGGAAGAGCAGCTTGGCGCCGCCACTCTTGAAGATGGCTGGTGGCACATCCGATCCGCCATAGGTAGACCGCAACAGCAGCACTAGGTTCAGCGGCCCCGAATCAGAGAAACGACTGGTTCGACGGCGAATGCGAGCAAATGAAGGATGAGAAGAATAACGCATAGGCGAGAATGCTGCAACGCCGCACGAGAGCGAACGAGACACGTTATAACAGACAAAAATCGGTCCTTCGGAAAAAGAAGCGCCAGCAAAAAGAACGTGATCGCAAAGCGATGGAAGAGCTGTTCCGCGCTAAAGGCACGTGGAAGTTTTACGAGAAGTTGAAACGCTCTCGCAAAGGCTTTGTGCCACAAACCGACATGTGCAGGAACTGTGACGGAATTCTTTTCTTTGAAGAACGTGAGGTGGTCGAAAGGAGGCGGCAGCACTACGAGAGAATTCGTTGGACAATATCAGGCAGGATTTATGGGCGCACGAGCTAAAACAGACCAGATATTCGCCATCCGCCAGGTGTTGCAGAAATTCTTCAAAATCTGACCTACGTAGTTGGGTACCAGCATCCTGTGTGACGTGGTGGTGGTGGCCTTCCAGCTGGTGCTGATGAACGAATTCTCCACATCTAGTGTGACTACGGGCTCAGTAACGATATCTTCTTCGCTTTTGTTTCGATGTTTTCTCCGTTTTCTTCAGTACCGTCCGAAATGCGTCCGCCGTCCACCATCCTTCCCGAAATCCAAACTGCTTCCCGATAGTCTGTTCTCGCTCTAAGGTGCATATCCCTATTCCGTTTTGGATAACCTGCTATAAGAGTTTACCGAGTGTGCTCAGTTAACATACAGATCTATATGATCCTAGATCTCCAGACGGTGTTCCTACCTTCAGCAGCAGTACCAGTTACTGAATCACTCAAATGTCTGTAAATTGTTCGTCCGGGCATTTGTGCTTAACCTTCCTAAACATATCCGGATACGCAAATACCTCAGTTTTAAGTGCCACGTTGGGGATTCCGTCCAAACAGGAAACCTTGCTCAACTTCAATGCTTTCACCGCTGCGACAAGCTCAGCATTAGAGCTCTGACGATTTTCTGCGTTTCCTTCCTTTTCATTTTCATATGGTGTAGCCGGCCCCATAGTAGGGTCAAGCTCTGGGAAGAAACCCTTGACGACGACTAACAGTTTGTCCTCACACGTTTCGGCCAACGTCGAAGGATTCTTCTTCTGTTTCTGTTCGGGATGAACCACTGCGACCAGTTTTCTTTGATCTTTTGAGGTATACCCGTGCCCTTTGTGTAGTGCATGTCGTTCTACTCCACTCCTATTGAAAAATAATGAAGTAGTCGTTTTTAATACAATTATCATTCTTTACCTTTTTGCATAGAGCCTCTTTAGAAAAAGATACCGCTATTTGTACCTTTTGGAGAAAACAGTTTGTCACCATTAAACTCACAAAAGCGCGCCCAGGTTCGGACACTAAGCTGAACTCGGAAAGAATTTGTCTCATGAATTAAGCCCAGCCTCAGTTCCAGATTGAGTCATTTTTCCACTTCGATCTCCTCATCATCTAGGACAAATAGGTGGGTCTTAGTGGCTTGTTACTCTCTTATACTCTTCCGACCGTAACTTAGAAGTATTGACAAGAACAGCTACAACAAGAGTACAATATGGTAGATCTTACCTCGTAACGCACCTCGAAAAGGTGATCTACCCGCGGTACGGGTTAACATCATCGTCGAAGGGTTAGTATCAGATACTCGGCACATCACTTTGAAGTATTCAGATAAACTACAATAAAGACCTAATATTGAAAATGGACAACGAACACTATTCCACGATCTCCAAAACATGGAATAAATCTTTTGTTTATTTTTTTATATATTTAAATTCAGTCTTTGGCGGCAAAAAAACGTAGGATATGAATCTGTTGCTGACTACAATTACCTGGAGTATGCTCTCTACCATGAGCAGGGGTCAGATCCTCCTAATTTCGATTAAAGCCGATTTCCTGTGTCGGATCCTTCAGGAAGGGCTGTCAGCGGATCAGGTCACAACAACAGACGTGTACTTTATGAACTTCGTCCAGCCGGAATACATCGAGCTGCATGATGCGGTCATTAGGCGACTCAAGATGAAATCCTTGGCTTACACAATGTTCTTGAATACAAGAAACCAATTTGCTCGAAATAGGCTGTTTCTTCTGATAGCTGTTCCACAGTTGGACACCTACAAAGTAAGTATGCATCTACTTCTTAGCAACTGTTCAACAAACTCTTTCAATTTCAGAACTATTTGGACACCGTTTTGGGACCGACCTTAACGCACCAACAACTGGCGGAGAATTCCCAAACCATTCACGTAATTGCAATAACGTTGAACATCAATCTAGGAAAACACGAATCAACGCAACTGTTGAAAACCACTCTTGGTTGGTTCAAAACACATCAATTCATTTTGGTGTCCTTTACTTCTTCCGAAGCGCGAATTTATACCGTTTCTAGGAACATGTCGATCCAAAAGCTGCACTTGAATGACACATTTTATGATTTGTTCTACAACAGACCGTCCAAAAACGTTCCTCCACAGTATTTTGCTGCCATGCAGTCACAACCACGTGTAATCTACCGGGATGGTCATTTCGAAGGGTTGGATGTAACCGTCTTCAACACGATTATGGGCCACCTCAATCTATCGTATCGCATCATCTATGTTTCGGAAACTGATCCGTCCTTAAGGAAAATGAAAATTGAGAAACTTTTCAATGAGATTGCCGTCATTGGAATGCTTAACCGAGGTAAGATAGTGATGAAAGCTACCTTATTAATGACACTTCCGAACCAGGACGGATTGTGCATCCTGATTCCGAAATCTCAACATAAGCACTTGTTCTACCATTTACTGCAACCGCTAGAAACATCATCGTGGCTAATGCTGTGTGGATTACTTTTCATCGGAGCATTTTTCAGCGCTAGATGGTCAAGGTGGTTCCATCAGAATTTATTGCTTTCATTGTTTTATGGATCGACCGTTAAGATGCATCGAATGCATAGACTGGAGCGCTTCATAGTTATAGGCAGTGCTATTTTCTTTACGGTGCTCTTCGAGGCGTATCTTGCGAAATTTATCTTTCATATGACCACCTTTCAATACGAAAGGGACCCTCAAACATTCGATGAATTTGTTGAATCGCCACATATGCTTTTAGGGTTATCTATTACCATGAAAGCTTATACAGCAATAAGAAGTAGTCTAGAAACTAAGATGATTGGCGTACCGAAGCTTGATTACAATATTATCAATAACACTGAGTACGGATATATTCTACCTTGCACGAGTGCAAAAACCATACTTGGTGAACGAGCTGAGTACGATCGGCTGTTATATGGCACCAATGTTCGACCGTCGTTCCACTTAGTTCCGGAAAAGATCGAGATTCATCATCTAGTCTACCATTTCTCTCCATACTTTTTCTACTACGCGCAGTTTAAATTGAACTTTGACCAATTATTCGAAGCGGGTTTCACTGATTTATGGGAGAAAAATATGGAACGACAACACTACGTGAACCCTGCATTCGAGTTTACAGATACCGTCGTGTTGGACATGGAGCGTTTGCATCTTCTGTGGGCTATTTATGGAATTGGAAGTTTCGTTTCTCTATTGGCTTTCATTGGGGAATTGGTGATTCAACAGGTAACCTGGAACAAATTTATACCTCTAACGATTCAAAACAAGATTACGGCCATGAATTGAATAAAGCAGCGTTTAAAACTAAGTAGTTTATCATTAATCTATCCTCGGAATACGATTGTTTAATCCGATGTAACCTTCGTTTCATCCGATGTAGATACTAATTAAGCACTAGTTTACTCACTCCAACGTTATTTGTCGAGTTCGAGAGTTTGCTTTCACCGTACAACTGACAAGGGTACCCCTTAGCCTGCCCAGAAGTCTTGAAATCCTTTTACCTGCTAAATTGAGAGTGTATTACAAACCTCGGGTTAATATAACATTTCACCAGCAATCTATACCAAAAAGCCCTTAGCTCAACGGGCAGCTGCCTTCCCGAATCTCCCGATGTACTGAAGTGCCAATTGTCAGCGCAGTGTCTCTACGATGATCTGAATCTCTCAACCTTCTTGAAAATGAAAAAAAACACACCTCTTTCTTTGTCCTGCTAATACATCGAAGTTATTGTCAATAGCTTGCACCTGCACAGGGATGTCATCAAGAAAATGAATAGAAGTAATAAACCACAGAAGAAGAATGTCGCTGGTGTCGCTGTCGGAACATCTTTTGCTGGCGGAGATAGGCGGGGCTATAAATGTCAACGCGAAAATGTATGCAGTTTGACACTTATGTACCGTAATCCGGGGTAACATTGATCATATTTTTGAATATTTCTAAAATATTTCGTTTGTTGCGAATGTTGCAAATTTAAACTTTTCAAAACAAGTACTATCACCCATAGCTCGTGGCTATATATTGATTTTTGTTTTTTGAAAGATTGAAGCATGTTTAAAAAAATGTTTTCATCGATTTCTTTATTTAGCTGATATGAGGTAACATTGATCACCTATGTAAACATCGTTTGGTAATATTGAAAATGTTGTTACTTGCTAACTCATGGCCCCTGTAGCCGAATATGAACGCTTACAAGTCAATAACTTTTTTAGTTATTCTAAAATCAACAACACCTCGAATCACGGAATACGCCTAAGGGTAGGCAATTTCCTAAAGGAATTCACCATTCTTAACAGTAATTCGGCAATGTTGTCTATTTGAGCATACTTATGAAAGTTTTGATAACGGAATCATTTTCGGCGATGCCATTTTTAGTAAGAACCCCATTTTCCTTGCTCAGATCGTTCGCAGAATTTATGTGATAAAAGAATCTTCGGTAGTGTAAGTCATCCTTAACCATTGAAATCATTGTTGCCAAAGATGCCAAATTTACGCATAAGGTAAACACAATTTTCGCAAAAATCTTCACTTTTATTAGCTCATGAATATAAGAAAGAGAAGCACAATTCATGATTTGGAAATGTTACATCAATAAATGATAATACGAACTTTTTACGAGACGAGTCATTCCGATCAATGTTACCCCGCTGATCAATGATACCCCGCTGATCAATGATACCCCGGATTACGGTACTCAACATGTTTCTGAGCGAGAACAAAGGGAACACCAGCGACATTATTCTTCTATGGTTTGTTATTCCTATTAGAATATGTGACGCCTGTCGTCTAATTACTACTCCCAAGGCTAACACGTTAATCGTATAGGGCGTTTGCAGCCTGGGTGGTAAATGACTGGCCAATGCGTACCATTGGTACTTCGCGTACCTGCAGGTATAAAATAGGCCCCATTTGTGGTCCCTAGCCTCTTGTCCAGTAAATCCTATCCCTACCTCCCCGTGGTGCCGCCTGGGGTACGAGTAACCTTAGGGAAGATCGGGTAACCAACCCTAGTGGGACCTTGGTCGTATGCTGACAGGGAAGGGGGGCTCCTCTCTTGTGAGGGTGTAGCTTATCAGAGCGTCTGTTCTCCATGTTAGGAGCGGCTCAAAACTGCGTCTGTTCTCCATGTAAGGAGCGGCTGATCAGCGTCCTAGTGCCAGCGTGAGACTCTAAACAGTGCTGTGCACGATGATCCTTCGGCGAGACAGGGGGTTGGTGCAGGCCTTACAAGCCAGCCGTAAAAATCATCAGTGCAGGAAGCATACAATGTAAATTCGCACCGGAACAGTCGGCATAGGCCCAGGCATCGAAAGTGCTTTCCCAGATCATCTTCCGCCGTCTATCGCCACTGGCAAGCAGATTTGTGGGAAGTTATCAAGCCGGTTTTGTCAACGGGCGATCGATGACAGACCAAATCTTTATGTTGCAGCAGATCCTCCAAAAGTGTCGCGAATATCAAGTCCCTACGCACCACCTATTCATCGATTTCAAAGCGGCCTATGATACCATCGATTGCGAAGAGCTATGGAAGATTATGGACGAGAATGGTTTTCCCGGGAAACTGACTAGACTGATCAAAGCAACGATGGATAGTGTACAGTGCTGTGTGAAGATATCGGGTGCATTATTGGACCCGTTTGAAACACGCAAAGGACTTCGACAAGGCGATGGTCTTTCTTGCCTCCTGTTGAATATTGCGCTAGAGGGTGTTATGAAACGGGCGGGCTTCAACATGCGGGGCGCGATCTTCAATAAATCCAGCCAGTTCATCTGCTTTGCTGACGACGTGGACATTGTCGGTTCCAGGTGGTTACTGAACAGTATACCAGGCTGAAACGTGAAGCAGATCGGGTTGGATTGAAGGTAAATACGTCGAAGACGAAATATCTGCTTGCTGGAGGAACCGAGCGCGATAGAGCTCGCATTGGCAGATGCGAGATGATCGACGGGGATGAGTTCGTGGTGGTGGACGAATTCGTCTACCTCGGATCATTGATAACGTTGGATTACAACTGCAGCAGAGAAATTCGAAGACGTATCATTACCGGAAGTCGTGCTTACTACGGATTCCATAAGACCTTGCGGTCTGGTAAACTTCACTTCCGTACTAAGTGTACCATGTACAAGACGCTAATAAAACCGGTAGTCCTCTACGGGCATGAGACGTGGACAATGCTCGAAGAGGACTTGCAAGCGCTAGGAGTTTTTGAACGACGTGTGCTTAGGACGATCTTCGGCGGAGTATGTGAGAACGGCGTATGGAGGAGAAGGATGAACCACGAGCTTGCGCAACTCTACGGTGAACCCAGTATCCAGAAAGTCGCCAAAGCTGGAAGGGTACGATGGGCGGGACACGTTGTAAGAATGCCGGACAACAATCCCGCAAAAATGGTGTTCACCTCAAATCCGGCCGGTACAAGACGAAGGGGAGCGCAACGAGCTAGGTGGTTTGACCAAGTGGAGCAGGATCTTGGAAGTGTGGGGCGATCGAGAAATTGGAGGATAGCAGCCATGGACCGAGTTAGTTGGCGTAACATTGTGGCCTAGGTCATGTCTTGAAGGACGTAGAGCCAGTAAAAGTAAGCGTTTGAAGCCTACACAAGTATGCCCAACGGACACATTAGATATTTCTGAGTAACGTTTTGAAACGGAAACCACATTTCGAACAGTTTGACATAACTAATATATTTGATTCACTTAGGGCGCAAGGAATTCCAGACAAAAAAGATATTAGAAATGTTAAGATTTTGTCACACATTTTTCGATTACTTACACTGAGATATGAGCAGAGCATACCATATAAAAATGTTTAATAAGGGACATGTCCATGTCGATTGGGTTTTTGGGTTTGGGAATCCGGAGGAGCAAAGCGTGAAGCATGGGAAACTGGAAAGCCAGTAAAAACGCTCTGCAATTTCTCTGACTAAGTCAGTAATTTCCATCAATCAAAGCATAGTTTGGTTTACTGGGTTTTTTCTCGGTAATCGTAAAAAATACCGACAAATCCGTAGTTCCAAAACCCAGTAAAATTTTACTGTCGGTAATCTGATTTGGCTATGTAGTGCCTAGTGCCAGCGTAAGTGTCGGACGAATTAACCCGGCCGTGAACTTCTCCTGTACCCGTCAGTGAAGCTAGTTGGTCTAACGTTTGTGCCACATGAGTGAGAGTCGATCAAGTTAGTGGATGCTACTACCAGCAAGATGAAGGAGGTATCGAGTGAGCGTCCCGACGACAACCCGGCGAGCACGTCAAAGCTTGAAGGCGGCAAAGATTGCGTCAACCCAAACTACATCGTCGCATCATCAACGGGCGTCGAAGATCGAGAAGGAACCCCTAACAAAAAAAGGTGTGTCAATCCCAATTTCCCTTATTACCCCCAACTTATTTGAATTTAAAAACCTGAATTAAAAAGACTGTTGAATTCGAATATTTTATATTTTTTTATGACCACATTCTCCCTTTTCCGCCATCTTCAATTCGTTGTTTGACTGGTGCAAAAAACTTGGGTAGTGAGTCCACTTAAAATTCAATTTCTCCCGGATAGACGCTGAAGAGCCAGTGGCCAAAGCATTTAGAATAACAAATTTAAAACTTTAGAATAAACAATTATTTCATCAATAACTATCAGAGTGAGAGTGTAATTTAGTTTAATATATCATCCAAGTCCCTTTAGAATGTAAGTTTCCATCTACCATCTGTCATCGTTCGTCGTTCTTCGTATCTCCGTCATCATCATGATCATCGTCTGGACTTTAACCGTGAAATATGCGAATTCGTCATGTGCTATAAATAGACTCCACCAACTAGAGTCAAGTCTCTTTTCATTATCGAAGTCCGGAGGAGCGAAGTTAGTGACGACCCGCGAGTTACAACGCCAATTTAAAACTAAGCGCGAAAGTTCCGAGTGCGTATTATTGCGCAAAGTTAAAAACCTAATTGCTTTAAACTAAATGGTTTGAAATCGACAATTTAAAACTTAAAACCCGATAAAAAAGTTAGTACGGGTCAAGTACGGGACACACCACTAACGATTAGACAAAAGCACCAATGTGAAGTTAGTTCTAGTCGCGCTAGTCCCTAATTAACAAAACCGTACACGGTGGTCAAGCGAGCCGTGGCGGACTTTGAATGCTGCAGTGTAAACATTATGGTGGTCGAACGAACAATATGAGTGATGAACAATCAGAAGTGATTTTGTCCGTTCAAACAGGTACATGCTCGCTTGACGAAGTAAGGATGGTAAGGGAAGGTTCAAATATGACGTCCATCGTTTTTTGGCATTTTTAGACCCCCCTACCTCCCCCCTTTGTCATGCTTTTTTCTAATACCTAATACATGAACTGTCACACTTTCATAGACCCCACCCCCTCCCCCAAATGATGGACGTCATATTTGAATGACCCCTAAAGAAGATATGGGAGAATGGATTTTCAAATTTCGAATCGCCCTACTCTACACACTTAAAAACATCGTGTAATTTTTTTGTCATACAAGACCGACATATTAAAGCTAGCCAAATGACACAGAATTAGGTTTGAACTTATTTTCACACGAGTCCAGATCAAATAGACTTGTAACTCGGTAAAAATTAATTGTTGTAATGTTACACGTACACGTCCGGATAAAAAATACAATACAAAAACAACATAACGTATTGTAACAGTACCATTCAAAACATTGGAAATACAATACAGTATATTGTAAAACGACAATACAATTACAGTACAATATATTGTTTTGTACAGTTCACTGTATGGTGTATGAGATTTTCCCAATATAATGTACGGGTTGTTAAGTATCGTAAAAATACAAATATAGATTTTTTTCATACATGTATTTTTAAAATACAATATGATATATTGTTCATGTCTTCTTCTTTCTGGCGTTACGTCCCCACTGGGACAAAGCCTGCATCTCAGCTTAGTGGTCTTATGAGCACTTCCACAGTTATTAACTGAGAGCTTACTATGCCAATGACCATTTTTGCATGTGTATATCGTGTGGCAGGTACGAAGACACTTTATGCCCTGGGAAGTCGAGAAAATTTCCTTTACGAAAAGATCCTCGACCGGTGGGGTTCGAACCCACGACCCTCAGCTTGGTCTTGCTGAATAGCTGCGCGTTTACCGCTACGGCTACCTGGGCCCCTATTGTTCATGTATTGTCTTGAATAGCAATTTGGGTATTGTTTCACAATACAAAAACAATTCAACGAATTGTATTTCGGTTGGTGGTGAAAAGAATAGAATTTGTATTATGTAAGGATGGATGTCCCCCAACTTTCCAGATATTCGTGCCAAAAGTAGCAAAAGAATTTAGCTCCCATAGAAGTAAAGATATTTATCATGGTAGCATTCGTCGTCACAGCTAATGCCAAGTGACTTCTACAAAACTATTTGTTTTTATTCTTTTTGAATATTTTTCACCCAACATTTCTTTCTTTCTGAACTTGTTTTGTATACTTCTTTTAGCCAAGCTACATATGGGTGTCCCAGAAAGTATGGGCACGACTTTGATAACAAGAATCACAATATATTTCCAAACAAGTAAATATTTTTATATATTTGTATTTTTACTAAGGGCATTTTTAACATTGCATGTGAAAATTTTGTTTGATAAATCAATTATTATCTAGTTAGCACAGACCCTACTTTTTTGTTTCATTTGAAATTAACTAGGAATGAAAGTTTATATCAAAATCCTTTTATGTAGTGAGTTCAAGTACATTGTATCCAAGATGATTCACAAGAATTTTCGTTTAAAATTTTGTTTGGCTTTGCTATAAAACATACGAAAGAACAGTACAATTCTAAAAAAATCGCTAGTTTCTCCTCCACATAAGTTAACTTCACAAAACCATGGCTTTAGATATTTTCAATAAAAATAAAAATTATTAGTTTCAAATTTAATTATTTCAAATATCTATACCTTTGAATAGCCAAAAAAATGGATTTTCACATGTTTCAATGGGCAAACAAGGACTTGGCCCTTTTAAAAATCGACCACAGCATAAATCAGATTTCTAGTTTCTATTCAAATATCATATACTTAAGTTTTTTTTTCATAATTTCAAATGAAATACATGATGGTCTGATCCTTAAACGTGATACATTTTTTTCAGGATTTTATTGTGCGTGCTCTATGACATAGCACAAGTTTTGTAAGACAAAGTTGCTTAAAAATAACGCGATTTGTGCAAAGATGATAAGAGAAGCTTCCAGAAGTGTAACACCATCAACAAAGAGGTAGCGAAAATAATCGCCCAAAATTGAAAATCTGCTCTTAATAAGTGCAAGAACATAATGTGTGAAAATCAGATTTTTATTTGCACTAGTCTCGAAATGGCAGTAAGGTAAAGTCGTGCCCATACTTTCTGGGACACCCTACAGAAAAAAGCAACAGTTGTTTTACGCGAAAACAGGAATTTCACCTAAATTGTAAGGTATAAAACCAATTGAAAATAATACAGTGTTCTGTTACAATATATACTATTGTTTTTGAATTGTATATTCTTACAAGAATAATGTTGCTTCGACATTCAAAACGCTGTGTTGTATCCAATATGTTATATTGTACATTGATGGTTTATTCCACTCACTGAACGGTACATTTTTATCCGGGCGTATTTTCTCTGTCAACATAAACGCAATTAACCTTTACGTTACCGGCCTCCGACAAGGCTTTTTCAAATAACTGCCATTTCGTCAATTCTCATTCGATTTTGTTTTAAACCACCGTCAGTTTACTTAAAAAAGGTTTCAGATATTTGTTATGAATGGAGAATGCTGAATTCAGAACCATGCCGGAGATATTCCGGATTGTACTGGGGTCACAAGGGTGCCAAATTTGGAAAATGTGATTATTTTTTTATTTATTACAGTTACAACACTGAAGTTTTTATGTAAAATATAAGATAATGAAAAAACATGAGGGTCGTAGACACAAAATTCAATTTGGACAAATTGAGATGTAAGATTGTGAAAAATAATAGAATCTTTCTGGTGGGCTTCGATCCCACGACTCCCAATACGCTAGACTGGGCGCGTTAACCAACTACAATCTGCCAACCTGAAACCAAAGTCCGTCACGACCCCATTTTCTCCTTCACAACCTTACATCTCCTTTGGCTCTCTGAGATGCCCAATTCGACTCTCCTAAGCGTGCCTACGAACAACAGTGAGAGATTTTATTTTTAGCGTCGCACTGTTACCTTGTATGTGCCACACTACTCATAAGCCAACGTTGGCTCAATGAGATGGTTAGTATGGGTCCGGCTTTCGAGCGGCGAACTCTCTATCGCAAAAGGGGTCGATATGACGAGATACGACCACGTCGAAAGCCGGACCAATACTAACCATCTCATTGAGCCAACGTTAGCTTATGAGTAGTGTGCATAAGCGGTACGATTGACGGAACCGACGTTTGGTCGAATCTACTCTTCTTTAAACGGGCAATAGGTTGTTCATTTTTATACTGTTAAAACAATTATTGGTAGTAAATATGCCAAAGGTCAGTAAGCCAAAGGAATTTCATAAATCATAAAACTGTTTTAATGGTGTTGTGAATTCCTTTCAAGTTTTTATCAACAACAACAATTGATAAAAAAAATTTCGTCGAAATTTACAATAGATTCTTGGTAACATTCTAGCCAACACCTTTTTAGGATTCCTGTTGGATGTCTGATGATGTTCGTAACAAAGTTCTTGTGGACTCCTTGTTAGTTTTCTTCTTAGTTTTCTGCTGAGTTTTAACTAGTTGCACAGTGCATTCCTGGCGTATTCATGAAGATCTGCATAACAGATTTTCCAAAAATTGTGGTAAACATCTGTTCAGAAATTATCCTGCCTAGGACTGCATCAGTGAAGAGAAGCCACAACAGTTTGTATGTATTTTATTCTAGATTTATTTGAATACTTTTCAGAATTTTCATTATGCTTTACCCGTGGCACATCATGTTTTGTTCAAAGAACGGAAAATTTTCAAAAAAGGTTTTCGGCGAAACCTATTCCTTGTGCTCTGGAGTAGCCAGATCTGTTGGTAGCGAGGTCATTCTTCATTTATTGACATATTTTTTCCTTCAAATAACGGTAATGTCATAAAATAGGCCTTTCCGGAACCTGTACGTGATGCTCAGGAGTGAAAACACAGGGTCTATTCCTCATTAATTGACATGTTCTGTCGAATTCATGAAGATTGAAACGTTGCACAATAGGTTTTAGACATGAAACTGAAATGTCCCCTAAGAGGCCTTGGCGGAACCAGAACCAGGTGCTTAGGAGTGACCTAATTAGTTGATACCTAGTTCATACTTCATTAATTAACATGTTCTTTCGAATTCACGAAAATTGACACGTCACACGGTTTGTTATGGATATAAAACAGAAATATCTCCAAGGAGGCCCTGGTGGAACCTGTGCTTGGAGCTATGGAGTGGCCACATCACATGTTAATAAGTTGATACTTCTTTTATAGCCATGTTTTTTTTTACAATTCACAAAGATTGAGACAAAAGCAGAAATATCCCCCAAGAAGTTCTTTTGGAACCTGTGCCAGAAGCTCTGGAGTGGCCAAATCTTTCATTACCGTGTTTTTTTATTTATTGACAAGTTATTTAAAATTCATTAAGATTGAGATATCGCACGGTATGTTTTTGGACATAAAATGGGAATGTTCCCCAAGAAGCCCTCGTGGAACCTGTGCCTGGAGATCTGGAGTGGCCACATCTGTTTGTACCGGAAATTTTATTCTTTTATTGATATGTTCTTTCGAATTCACGAAGATTGAGACGTCGCATGGTATGTTTCCGACAATAAACGGAAATGTCCTCAAAGAGGCCCTGGTGGAACCTGTGTCAGGTGCTGTGGGGTGGCCAAATCTATTGAAATTTAATTTACTCTTCCTTTATTGACATGTCCTTCTGAATTCATGTAGATTGAGACGTCGCACGGTATGTTCTGGACATGAAACGGAAATGTCCCCAAGCTGGCCCTGGCGGAACCGGCTACGATGTTCCGGAACGGTCCACTTATTCAAATTATGTTGAAGTGATGACAATCGACCATTATCTAACGTTTCACATAAAAACTTGTGTTGTAGCTGAAATAAATAAAAAAAAATAAGCCTATTTCCCGCCTTTGGCACCCTCGTGACCCCAGTACAAGCCGGAATATTTCCGGCATGTTTCCGAGTACAGAATTGTCCATTTATGACAAATAACTGAAACCTTTTAAAAGTAAACTGAGGGTGGTTTCAAAAAATCGAATGGAAATTGACGAAATGGCAGCTGCTTTAAAATGCCTTGTCCGAGGCCGGTAACGTAAAGGTTAACAATCAGAAAAAAAAACAATGGACCGTCGATATTTCTTCCGATTCAAAATATTGCGCTGTATAGGGAACACCCTTGCGAAAAAATCGCATAACTTCCATGTTGAACATCAAGTGAGATAAAACTATATTTATGTCTATATTTCCGGCTTCACATCGCTATACACCAAGCCATTGTAATTATTGCGTCATCTAAACACCCATTCCTTGTTCGTCACAATTCCATTTTATTCGGTGGTAGTCCAAATGCCCAAGTGTGTTTCTGTATTCGATGCTTCCGTATTACGATATTGTTTAGCTCCGTTGTTCCGATGGTAACAAGGAAAAATAATTCAAATAGGGTGATGTGCTAGTATCCATCGTTTTAAGCATTGATCAGTGAGAACTGCAATTTTCCCAGTATTGCAGTGAATGATGCTGATACAAACCGATGCCAAACAATTTTTTCTCAAAACGGCTTTAGCATTCTACAATAAGATTTTGATAAATTATGATCTCTTTTTGGAAATAATCCAAAGAAAATACATCTTGTCGTATTCTCAATCCGTCGAACAGTTTTCATTTCTAACGCAATCAGTTTCGTCTCACCACTTACGGCTTACTGTGATATAGTGAGTGGTCAAAACACAACATATCAACGCTATAATAAAATGATTTACTAGAATACATAGATCAACGTGCATCTCCCTCCATTCTTTTAGCATGATGGAATATACTAATTTCCTTTGAAATTCATTGTTGGTCATCAAAATTCAGCCCAAACATATGACACAATTCCTTTTGACCAAACAATTATGGCATTTGCTCACAGTGCAGTGAAAACAACACAATCAAAGGAACCGTATGTTTACGCCGAGCATCGCGTAGGGGGACTGGGTGTAAAATGCGCCGTTGGGGTAAGACGCGCCACCCTTGTTTTGAACGAACGACGTGCAATGGGACGCTGTTTTTCACCCGAGATAATGGAAAATGTATTAAAATGCTTCTCTAGATATGTTTTTAAGTGTTTTCCTGGCATAAATCGGAAAATACTCGAAAAAACGTTTTTCGCTGTTTTCGTTGTAATTTTGTGTTATTTTCTAAGCCATTTTTCTGGCCGATAAACAACAAAACTTTTGAAACTATCACCGAGAATCGACTTGTGCACTCCCATAGTTTGTATTGCATGCGAAAAAAGTGTTGAATTCAACCTTAAAAAGTGTATTGAAGGACTTAAACTTTAATCAACTCGTGGGGCAAAACGGCCACACCTATTTCATACCACCGAAACAGCCGTTTGAATTCAAATTCCAGCAAACGTAATGGCACGCTGTAGTTACGTGCCAATTCGAACCTTACAAATGCACACTTTTCGAATCAGCATGTATACTATAATCGAACAATAACATCTGATCAAACGCCCTAATATATGCAACGTATTTGCAAGCATGATTGCGCATGCGTGCGCGCGAACGACTAACGCCGTGATCAGGTGGCGCGTTTTACTTCGCAAAAAATAAAAATGCAGATAAGCAAGCATTTTGTAAAAATTGATTTATTAACTCCAGAAAAAAGAAAATGGATGGCTGTTTCTACTATTTGATAGAAAACATGTTTGTCTATGAAATAATGAATAAAAAATGGCTAATAATAATGTTCTTCATAGCTAAAAACGCTTGCTTCCTTAGAGGGCGCGTTTTACCCCCAGTTACCCTACACATTGATGCTCACATGCTTTTTTTTTCTCAGTACGATGGATTGAATTTTGTTTACATTCTCAATTTTTCGTGATCGTTGAGGAAATTTCATAAAATTTCGTGAATTATAGAAATTTTATGGCGTGTGATTGGAAAGAAATCCTTCAGTGAAGAAGTACGAAGGTTTTCCATAGTGAAAATAAGTTCCCGGTGAAGTAAGTCATACAAGGGGGCGGGATGAAACTTGTATCCAGTCAAGTGTCGTGCACAGCAAAAATTTGTGAATATTAAGTAGCACGTAATTTGGACATCGACGCAAAAATTGTGGCGGGCTTTTGAAAATTACAGGCGTTAGCCAACAGCTGAAGCAAATATGTAGACCATCTGTCAACCAATCAGGGCCCTTCCAACTATATTTCAGTTAAATCCGCTAGAAATTTACACAAATCTGCCACACAACAAACAGCCACGCTCAACAATAACGCGACCGAGAGAACGCTCCGCATTGTTGACTGCTCTTTCAATCACTTCTCGATGAAACCGCCAACCGTCGAAGCGATTCTGTGATACACTCATTTTACGCAGAAGGTGTTCAACTTTCGTCAGCCAGTCGCTAAGATGGTGAGACAGCCGAGAAAGCTAGGGCGTGTAGCTATCGCTCTCTGGGTCGTTCAAATCCCTGTTCTTATATATTCTTCTAGTTTGGTAGCTAATTACACTGTTCGACAAAAAATTTTTTTTGGATGGATCAGGGACGCGTTTATATGGGTATTGAAGTGCAAGAAAAGTATAGAAAGAGGCCGTTTTCAAATGATTTGCAGCACCCCTGGATTATTTTTTGATAAAGCTTGAAAATTTGGCATTTTTAATCACAAATAGTGTAATAAGCAAAGTATCAATATCTTTTTAAATTCAATTTTACAACCATTGAATTTGTCAAATCAATATTTTTTAGCACTGGATGACTTCAGGGATACGTGCACCATTTCAGAAGAATATCGGTATCTATTTTGTATATGAATTTGGAATGTTAACGATCATTCAGCAAGTACGTGAGGATGTGCACCACATAAATAATATTTTTTTCTGTTTCACACATCTGGTTCATTATATAATAATTATTATAGGTTCAAGAAGAAGCTTAATTAGGATTTTATTCTTTACTCCATTAGATAAAGCAATGAGCAATGCAATCCAGTAATATTTGATTTCAACAATGATACGACGACTACGGAAAATTTATGTGTCTGTTATATTTATATGGGCTGGTTGGTCTAATAAACTCTTAGCAGTAATTCAAAATTAGGTTAGGCACTGACATGTAAGTGGTCTTACATGAGCTAGTCGGTTTATCAGAAACCGATGGCGAAGTCTATGAAAAATGTGACAATATTGTTATTTGCGATTTCCAAAGATTTTGATACGTACTCATTAAAAATAGATTACCTATCGTGAGGTCCATTTGTTATCAGAATATCCCTAGAAATTACAGACTAAAGTAAAATAGCAACCAACAATTCAGTAATCAACAATTTCACCTTTGTTGTGACACCACTTTACAGCCACTCAGGCAGGCATGAGCTCTTTTTGATTCAGTTTGTGCACAATACTAATCATTTGTGAAAACTGATTTAGTGGTAACATGCCTGCTTCTTACTTGTAAGATGAAAAAAATCTGGTTAAACCATTTCCAAATCTTTTTTTTTTTTTTGGTTCTACATTTAACATTTTTCCGGCAATTTTAATCAAACTTTCTAATGGAGCGTTAGTTTCTTGTTCAATGGGATGTTTTCTTCAAATGGGTTTAGTTGTAAGCATATTGGAAACATATAGAAGTCGACCATTAACATTAATTTCAAACTCGTTTCCCTTATGAGGCCAAACGTGTCCATTTATGAACCCACATTCCCGTATCCTCTAAATGAGTAAAAATGCTTTTCGATTAAGTGAAGAAACAATTTATCAATACATTTATAATAAACAATTTTGCGAAACTTCACGTAATGTCTGTTTTTCTTTCTTTAAACAGGAAGACATATAAAAAAAAAATGTTTAACTCATTTAGATTGTATCACCATTTTTTGTGAAATTTATTCTAAATCTCAAAACTGAAAGTTTAAAATTGCCGAAAAATATGTGAAATGTAGAATCAAAAAATTAAAACAAAATCGGAAATTGTTTCATCTTACAAGTAAGAAGCAGGCATGTTACCACTAAATCAGTTTTCACAAATGGCCAGCATTGTGCACAAACTGAATCATAAAGAGCTCATGCCTGCCTGAACGGCTTTCGCAAAAAAAAAATGTAACAATGTTGATTACTAAATTATTTATTGCTATTTTCTGTTATTCTGTAATTTTTGTAGGGATATTCTGATGAAAATTAATCTCACGATAAGTAAACTATTTTTAATGAGAACCTATCGAAATATTTAGAAATCGCAAATGACAATGTTATCACATTTTTTTTACAGACATCGTCACCTGATAAACCAGCTAGCGCATGTAAGACCACTTACATGTCAGTGTCCAATCTATATCAATTTTGTATTTCTGCTGAGAGTTTATAAGACCAACCAGCCCATATAAATATAACAGACACATAAATTTTCCGTAGTCGTCGTATCCTTGTTGAAATCAAATGTTACTGGATTCCATTGCACATTGTTTTATCTAATGGAGCAAAGAATAGAATCCTAATCAAGCTTCTTCTTGAACCTATAATAAATATTATATATTGAACCAGATGTGTGAAATAGAAAAAAGTAGCATTTATATGGTGCACATCCTCACGTACTTGCTGAATGATCGTTAACATTCCAAATTCATATACAAAATAGATACCGATATTCTTCTGAAATGGTGCACGTATCCCTGAAGTCATCCAGTGCTAAAAAATATTGATTTGACAAATTCAATGGTTGTAAAATTGAATTTAAAAAGATATTGATACTTTGCTTATTACACTATTTGTGATTAAAAATGCCAAATTTTCAAGCTTTATCAAAAAATAATCCAGGGGTGCTGCAAATCATTTGAAAACGGCCTCTTTCTATACTTTTCTTGCACTTCAAGACCCATATAAACGCGTCCCTGATCCATCCAAAAAAAATTTTTTGTCGAACAGTGTTATAGCTAATTTTAAATCCAGTAGCAATGTAATTTTAAGATCGCACATAATTATCTATCATATATGATGGAAACCTTTTGTTACATTCAACTCGCTACAATTTTACAGGTTTCGTTCGTATTGTGTGGGGTCCATTTGGCAGGATTGAAAAAAATATATTTTATATTAGATCTATCTATTATACAAAATGCTATCACCTGTCACGTTGAGTAAGTAATATAAGAGGCGATCCATTAATTACGTAAGACAATTTTCGCTATTTCTCAACTACTCAACTCTCTATGGTGAAAGGAGACCATGGTTAGATTTTTTGTATGAAAATAAAAAAAAAACAAATTGTATGGCGCGTAAGAAATCTGAAATCCTCCTGAATTATTACCTGTTAATTATGTGATGATGGCTATTGGTGCCCGGGCGTGATACAAAGAACTGAAACGCAGCAAATGAAGTATGAACAATCAATAACGCAATTAATGGACGACCCCTAAGTACAACTCTTAATAAATCGTTAATTGGTTCCAACGCGTTTGAAGCACTTCGGAATGGCAATCGCATCCTTTGCTTCACCGACAATTTCTGATTTCAGGGTCTGTGTGATATCGCTATGCAAGTTGAGTGGATGGCTTTGGCCAGATTCATAAGTAGCACGAACAGCAATTATATGCTCATGTGTTTTATTTACATAATATATGATGGACAGATCCAGAAAACTTGAGGGTTTTTCATGATTTATTTGCAAAAAATATGTACAAAACTACAATAACGTAATTGGTAAACAAACTCCATACTAGCTCTCAAAGCTCTGTGTTTCTCGTTTATATCGATTTTCCATGAGAAAAGGATAAATTTTCATTTATATGCCGTAGTGTATAGTAATAACGGAACACGAATCATCATGTTTGTGAAGTGACAATCCCAGGAGACAATGTTACTAGTTTCTTATCAGTATCTAGCTATTGAATGAAATCAATTTAATACTGACAGACATATATCCGTATAGTATTGAAACACATGCAAGTCACACGTAGTACGAAGTATATCTATCATGGGTTAAGTACATATAATGTCAAAGTTTGCAACCTCACAATAACGGAGGGAATGCTGCCGAGCAACATCATTCCAGTAGTTGGCCAACCATTGAGGCATCATTAGTATGCAAACTGCGATTCCGAACGATTCAAGCTCAAATTAACCATAATGCTGAAAATTACTTTGTTTTTGTCCTTCCAACATGCAACACGTTTGAATGAAGTTTCCTATTTCAGGTTAATCATGTTAGCTTCCAGGCAAAACAGGTAAACCACTCACACGAAATGTTTCTATTGGTGAGTACAGTTTTTTGGGTTTCAGCTTCCACCATAAGCATTGGTCCGAACGGTCAAGTATCGACGATCGCAAATCTCATGAACCGCATTCTTCGTGAAGGGCTCAAAGACGATCATTCCACAACTACCGATGTATTATTTGTGAACTTCGTAGAACCAGAATACGTTGAGCTGCAGGATGCGGTTATTGAAGGACTGAGGAATGAAACTTCCCTTGCAACGATGTTCATGAACTCAAGAAATCGTTTTGCGCGGAACAGACTGTTTCTTCTGGTAGCGACACCTTCTTTGGACTCATTTCTAGTTAAGTTCAACTCAAAGTTGGAAAATGATTTTATAAAATTTTCCTATTTCAGAACTCTTTTGACACCGTTTTAAGACCGACCATTACTGATCAGCAGCTGGTGGAAAATTCCCATACCGTACACGTGATTGCGATTGTTTTGAATTGCGATCTTGGAAAGCAGCAATTCATGCATCTTATGGCATACATTCTGGGTTGGTTCAAAACCCATCAACTCCTCATGGTGGTTTCAACTCCTTCCGAGGCGCAAATCTTTTCTGCTGCTAGGAACAAGAAACTCTACATTCTGCACTGGAATGCCTCGTTCTATGACCTGTTTTACAACAAACCGTTCGAGAATCTCGCTTTGCAGTACTTTGCTGCTGTGCCATCCGTCCCACGTGTATTCTACCAGGATGGCAATTTCGATGGTCTGGATGTAACCGTCTTTAATACGATCACGGCTCACCTCAACATCTCGTACAAAATTATCTACGTGACTCACCCTAACCTTACGGTTAAAATAGCGACGATTGAACAACTTTACAAAAATGGCACCATTTCCGGATTGATCAACCGTAGTGGTGGTATCGAAAAAACGGTAGCATTGATGGCGCTTCCATATCAGGACGGCCAATGTATTCTAGTTCCAAAATCACAACGGAAGTATCTGTTCTATCATTTGCTGCAACCGCTAGCACCATCATCGTGGCTGCTGTTGTGCGGATTGGTGTTTATCGCAGCATTTGTAAGCGCTTTTTGGTCAAGGTGGTTCCATCAAAACTTGGTTCTGTCGCTCTTTTGTGGATCAACTGTACGAAATCATCGAATGCAACGATTGGAGCGCTTTGTAGTTGTGGGCGGTGCTTTCCTCTTCACGATACTAATCGAAGCGTATCTGGCAAAGTTTATCTTTCATATGACCACCTACCGATACGAAAGAGATTCCCAGACAATCGACGAATTCGTTGAATCTCCGCACATGCTCCTTGTACAACCAGTGTTGGTAGAAATGTTGTTAGAAATGCGAAGTGATTTCGAGAACAAGCTCATTGCCATTCCGGATCTTGGCCTTGAATATGATATTATCAACAACACCAGATACGGATACATCGTACCATGTATGATTGGAAAAGCTAAACTGGTTGAACGAGCTGCGTACGATCGGCTGATACATGGCACCAATGTTCGTCCGCCGTTTTATTTGATTCCGGAAAAGCTGCAGACGGAACAGTTGTTCTACCAATTCGCCGCCTACTCGCTACACTTTGCCCACTTCAAGCGCTGCTTCGACAGACTGTTCGAAACGGGATTGACGGACTTTTGGGAGAAAAAATTTGAACGACAGTACTATGTGAATCCTGCATTTGAGTATACAGACACTGTCGTTTTGGACATGGACCGGCTACATCTGCTGTGGATCATATATGGGATCGGTAATGTGGCCTCACTTTTAACTTTCGTTGGCGAACTGGTCATGCAATCAAAGAGATGCTGCGCTGAATGTGTTGCTATTGAGGGTTTTGCGGCGAAATGATCAAGCGATAACCTGGCTTAATCGTGTAGTTAGATTTTATCAACTTTAAAAAGAAAACAGGATTTTTTGTATGTGTGCTTTAAGCAAAAATTAAACTGTATTTAGTCATAGTAATTGTTTACAGGGGCCCAGATAGCCGTAGTGGTATACGCGCAGCTATTCAGCAAGACCAAGCTGATGGTCGTGGGTTCGAATCCCACCGGTCGAGGATCTTTTCGGGTTGGAAGGCTGCTTGGGCACGTCAGGAGTTAATCATCAATATTAACCTCCTTTTCCCGAGCAGCCTAGATAGCCGCGTAGTGTCGGTAAAGGTTGTTTCAATTGGCTAAGAATCAACACTACTGACTGCCTGTCCCGGTGGTAAAAGTCCACCTCACAGGTGACCTCTAATTTGTGGTGTGATGCGTACCGTGCCTAGGAATGAATGGTTAGGGGGGTCTAAATAAAACCTAACCGCTAACGGAGCCTGTGGGGTACCAGGGCGCCCTCCACAGTATTGAGTCCTTCCTGTGCTACCCGGAGCAATGGTGCAGGTGACCTTGTGTTTCTCCAAGATAATCGGCTGCCCTTCTTCAGTCTCTATCCTGAGGCTTAATAAGGGTGGGATTATGAATATGTTGACATTTAATTTAAATTATCACCTATATGGATTCGCATTATGCGTTTTACACAGTGTATTCTGTGCTCTTTCGCCTTAGGCGACTTTAAATAGACACCGATTTGGTTTTTTCGTTGCTGGTCTTTTTCGTGCTGAGATTGCAAAAAGCTTAATCCTGCCTAGTTTGGTTGGCATTAGTTAGGTCAGCTCAGATCAATCTTCAGCATAAAAGAACAGCATTGTTGATTCAGTGTTATCTGTGTAGATGTTAACTAAATAAATGAATGAAAAGAACAGCAACGAGCAATCTTTGCAGACTCATGCAAAATGGTGCAGCCCAAGTGGCGCTAGTTCAAGAACCCTACTTTCGTAGAGGGAACTTCTACCTAGGTAACCATGTGGACCCAGTTTTTGCTACTTTCAGCAAACTTGAAATGGCAAACTCGCGCTCCATGCCCCGTGCATGCGTGCTCGTTAATAAGGTAATCGTTGCTACACTCATTTCTGAGTTAACTACCAGAGATGTAATATTATTGTTGTTCGCTATCGTTGTGTCGCATCTTCAAAACCGTTCGTTTTTTCGTAAATTTTCGTAATTTCACTGGCTCCCTAAAATTTGAGTTTGCTGTTCCTAATCGTGTTTCGTGAAGCGCTCTTCAACGAACTTGGATTTCATCCACTGCGTGGTCAAATTGATCAGTAAAACCTACATCATTTCTCGTGCAAGGAATTCATCTCTATCGCCGACATCAACAAACAACACAACTGCAGTCGCCATTCATCATAGTTCGTTCTTGTTTTGACTCACTGCTTCTGGACCATCGCTCGTTCTGCCACCTAGCTGTGAATCAAGTAAACTGACATCGAACGTTTAGAGCATCTTCAACAGTAGTTAATCACATCAAGAATGATAACGTACTGCGAGGCATGCAAAATTGAAATCGTTGCTGAGGATATTGTTGTTGCTTGCGAGGGATTGTGTGAGGAGCAACGTCATTTCCATGCCAGATGTGAGGGATTCCACGGAGGCATGCAAGTCGATTCTGATCGACCATTTCAAAAATATCTGAAACTTTGCACAGTTTTTCAGTTCCATCTAAATCGTCATTTTCCGATATCAAATCTTCAAGTTGAGTCACGACTAACTTTTCAAAAGGGTGTATGTGAAAATGGTTCAAAAATATTCAAAAAGCTGCACAGCAAAAACGGTTCGTTCGATTGTTAGACAACTAAAGAAACAAAGTTAGACAACTAAATAAAGATTCAAAAAAAAAAAAATACACACAGTAAAAAAATTTTTTTTTTGCATTAAAAAACATCATTTTTGTCACAAAAACTCAAATATCTCAAAACCCTATCGGAATACCAACGTAATTTTTTGAGGGAAAACGGTCCATTATATTAGCTATCTACCATAAAAATTTGGTGATGGTAAGCCAATAAACAAAAAAGTTATGACATTTCAAATATTTCACAAATTTGACACTTAGTGATTTTTTTTTTTCATTGTTAATTTTTTTTAGGACCGCAGTTTGTTGCTGAATTTTTTGTTAAGGGTACCACATGAGGTTAACAAGTTGTTTTCATGATATTTTATTTAATTATTCATAACTATTATAGCATCTATTAGAAACTTAGACGCGATCCAGTGTTGTGATCTAAAGTCTTGATAGTGTCATATTTTTTATTGTACGTAACTGAAGAAAAATTCTCTCAATAGTGTTGAAACCTTTTGATAAAAGAAACCTATAAGAAATCTAATATTGAAGACAAAAGCTACATAAAAAGTTTTCTATACAGGTATACGACTAGTTTACCTGCAAAAAGTTTACCTCGTAGAGAACAAGGCGGGTCTATACCCAGGTGATCAAGTATACGTAAAGCAGGTCGGTTTTCTCGGCGCTGGTTTTCTCCACAAAGTTAAAATCTGATTACACCTGGGTATAGACCCGCCTTGGTAGAGAATAGACTTTGTTAATCATATTTGGGAGAAAGCGAGTAACTTCAACAACATCAAAAACATGATAGGTACATACCATGAACATACTCACGAAAAAGCTAAAAATATACTACCACTATGGTTATAAAAGATTTAATTGTAAAATTTTTCTTCAGTCAAGCAAACGACACCAAACTAGTCAGTAAATACTTAAAAGTGATTTTGTTCATTAAAATCTAACGAGCAACATGAGTAGTCGCTTTCTCAACTGTTGCAGGCCGTTTGCAGAAAAAAAGTGTTCGAAAGAGCTACGAAATCTCACCGAAAGCGCCATAGATAAACTGAAAGCGGCTGGTTATGCTCCAATGTCTACATTGAATACAAATTTACTCATTTGTACGTCCTGCCGTTTAAACGTTGACAAACGGGCAATCTGTACATCATCGGTGGATCAGGTTGCAGGAAGTTCGAAAACAACAACAACTGAGGAATTACTAGATGCACCGACAACAACTGAGGAGTTACCAGAAGTACCAAGTGCAGATAGTCTTGCCACGGTACCATCAGCGACATCTGTTTCAACAAATCAATCAGAAGATGAGTGCATCCAGAAGGTCAACATCGAACGCTTCAACGAAGGGATAGCTGGAATAAAAGTGACTCCGATTAAATGGACGAAGATGGGTTACGTCAATTATCCCGAGAAAAAATACCGTGAAATCAACGAAGCTGTACGAAGAAACCTCTTCAAATTAGGACCTAAGGATGTGGAAAATACAGACTACGATGAGGTAATTATGAATATGAAGGAAAGGTTCTCGAATCTAGCCACGACAAGGAAAGAAAAATTATTGATTTTGTCGATGCTGCCAAGCTCGTGGTCTATTCAAGACGCCATTGATGAGTTCAAAACCAATAGAAATACAGCAAAAGAGGCAAAACAATTCAAAAATAACTGTCTTGCAACCAAAAATGCTAGGTCGAGTACTTCATTAACAGATGAGACAAAAGAAAAAATAATTCAATATTTTGAAGACGATGAAGTAAGTAGAGCGGGGACGGACCTGGTGTAGGGGTTAAATCACACGCCTCTCACGCCGAGGACCTGGGATCGAATCCCATCCACGAGATAGTCACTTAAATTTCAGTGACGACTTCCTTCGGAAGGGAAGTAAAGCCGTTGGTCCCGAGATGAACTAGCCCAGGGCTAAAAATCTCGTTAATACAGATAAAAAAAAAAAAAAAGTAAGTAGAGCTATGCCTGGCCAAAAAGATTAAGGTACCGTGGGGGAAGTGTAGCAGTGGGGTAAGTGGATCATTCGTCCGTAATAAGAATAAATACTTTAATATTCCGAATGTTTTCACACCTTTGCTTCATTTTATGTTATATTCTCACGAACACACTGATACTACTGCAAAACTTATACTACACGTGCACTAACACAAGCAAACTTGCTGACCGCAAAAATCAATTAATTTTTAAGTTGTTTTCTGTCGATAAAAAATCCATTGTATCTCTGCCTAAAATCGAATACTATTAGTTTTTTCAACACATGGTGAACATTTCAGTTCTAATTGTATGAATCACAATGAAAAAAAATTTTTTTGTAAATAAATACAGATATATTGATCATGGTACACTTACCCGCACTTTTTAATGGGATGGGGTAAGTGGATCAACGGTTGTTATCAAATATTGGCAGACTACTTACGCGGATTTGAATAAGCTTTACTGTCATCAAGTGTTGTTTTCCTTTTACATTTTTCATTCCTAGCTTGAATTTGCCAAATTGACCTGAGAAAATTTCAATTAATCCACCTAAAAGTGTTGTACAATCTTTCTAGTATAAAAAATTGAAAATTGAAAAATTTAAACAAAATTTTTCTTGGTTTTCCTAAGCTGAAATGCAAAAGAGCAAAATATACAAATTCTCCACCTAAATGCATATTATTGTACGTTTTTTAAACATATCGATTGTTCTAGACAGATGATATAAATATTTACAAAAATATAATAAAAAGATTTCAGTATGTTAAACAAAAGAAAATGTAATTAATAATTTTAAACTACGAGTGTCTTTCGAAAACATCGTTAGGAATAATCCTTAATTCTTTTGTATAACTCTGGTGTATAAAATGGATGAATTTTTTCCAAAATATTCTAGTTACAGTATTTGTTTTTGTTCGAATGAGTGTAAACTTATGTACAAATATTTTTCATAATGTTTTGATAAAATATTTTTTTTTTTTATTTTTAAGCTATCAAAATATATAACAAAGCACATATAACAAGAATGACAGTAATATCATTCTTACTATACATGATTACATCACATTTGTATTGAGAATAGAGTTTTTTTTATATGTGATCCACTTACCCCACCATGGTAGGGCAAGTGGATCATTTGGCGCAAATTTTCAAGTCCTTCATGCTCAATAGATAACAATCATAAAAATCAAAATAATTGACGATTTGAAGTATCATAGTCCCACATATGTCATGCACAGAAAAAAGTTTGAATTACATTATTAATGTTAGCTGTACATAACAATGAAGTTGACTATTGATTTTTCTGTATCCACTTACCCCACGGTACCTTATGTATCTGTAAAAAAAGATGGAAAGCGTCAAGCAATCCAAAAACGATTAATGATGACTACTTTGAAAGAAGCGTATACACGCTTCAAGGAAATTAACGAAAATATTAAGGTAGGTTTTTCCTCATTTGCAAGCCTTCGTCCAAGGCAATGCAAGCTTCTATCCAATTCAGGAACACATAATGTTTGTGTGTGCACAACACACGAAAATATTAACCTAATCTTACATAGTTTGAAAAGAATCAATTTATCAAAGGATATTAAAATGTTAACTGGTAGTCTTTTGTGTGAAAATACAACATCAAATTGCTATCTACGATCTTGTTCGGATTGTCCAGATTCTTCATCATTGGAAAATACTTTATTCGCTGAGTTTGAAGAAAATTATATTGATCAGTTATCATTTGAGCAATGGGTGACCACGGATAGGTGTGACCTAGAAACTATTGTAAAACCTGTAGATGAGTTTGTGGCATTTTTTTGCTTGAAATTAGAAAGTTTAATTCCTCGCGACTTTACTAAAACAGAGCAATCCCGCTTTTTAAAAAATACGTGTAGGTGAATTTTTAGTCATTTGTGATTTTTCTGAAAACTTTAGCTTTGTATTGCAAGATGAAGTGCAGTCCCATCACTGGAACGTACAACAAGCTACAATTCATCCATTCGTTATTTATTTCAATGGAAGTACGCAAATTGAACATTTTAGTTTTATTGTAATTTCCGAAGATTTAAGACACGACTCAGTATCTGTAAATTTGTTCATTGCCAAAATGATTAACTTTTTACGCGTTGATAAGGATTAGACTGGCCCACCTTAGTATGGGAGAAAAATAAAGTTGTATAATTCCACGGGGCACCCACCAGGATTATTCTTTGGGGTTAGAGGAAGACTTCCTGAAAGTTTCAGCTCATTTGGACGTTCCATGAGCTGGCGCAATTTAATTGAAGTTAATATGGGATTTTCAGCTCCAACATATAGGAAACAGCACATCATCTCCTGTTTGAGTCAGGAAAATTGTTGATCGCGTTCAATTGAACCCAGAATGTCAAAAACACTACTTGATACTATAGCAAACAATATTGTAGAAGGTTGTATGATGATTAAAATTGATAAAGTTGGTGTTTTAACTATCTGAAGTTGATTTGCAATATTGCATAGTATTCCTTCAACTTAGCTGGGTGGTAGCCACTAAGCGCATCATAGCCACCTATGACGCTGGGCGAGCTGCGGCACAAGGTGCATGCACATGTGTGATTGTACGGGAGTGCTGATCTAAGCCTAACTTTTAACAACTGAAAGCTTAATGAAAATGAGCTTAAATCCAGATACAACCTTCGGCAACTATGTTCATTAGCGTATCAACTAGTGAATTTGTCATTCTGGGCTCAATTGAACGCGATTAACTAGTGTACGAGACGAAACAGTGACATATGGTCAATTTTCAATATATTTGAGACGAATATTCCATACAAACTTTGAATTGAATGCGCCAGCTGGGGGAGCAACCAAATGAGTTGAAATTTTGAGAGAGCTTTTTTCTTACCCCAAGGCACATATCTTGAATTTTACAACTTTTTTGTTTAAGGGCCAGTCTAATAAGGATAAAGAAATCAGAAAGATATATTTCATGTCTGATGGAGCAGCATCGCAGTACAAAAACCGTAAGAATTTTTCGAGCCTATGTCAATTTAAATCAAAGTACGGAATTGATGCAGAATGGCATTTCTTTGCTACGTCACATGGCAAAGGTCCTTGTGATGCTATTGGAGGAACCATAAAGCGCATGGCCACAAGAGCAAGTTTAGCCAAAGAACGTGAGCATCCAATTAAAACTGCAAAAGAACTATTTGATTGGGCGAATCGCAGAAAAGAAGAAGATTTAACAAAATTATCATTTTGTTTTACTACTACTGAAGAGTACGAATTAACGGCATCAGAGCTCAGCGAGCAATATAATAACGCGAAAACGATCCAAGGAACCCAAAAATTTCACTGTTTCATTCCATTGTCAGAAAATAAAATTAAAGCAAAACTATACTCGAACTGTACTGATAATGATGCAAAAGTGTTCGATATTGTAAAAAAATTGAATAACAATAAATAAATAAATAAGTATTAATAAAATGTTTTCATGATCTCATAACGTATACCCAAATCCAAAACTTTTAAAGTTTATATATAACATTTAGAAACTCATCGATCATACTCTAAAAAATATATCCCGGTAAAAAAAAAAAATATTTTCGTGTAATCTGTTAATTCATTTTAATTTATACATATATACATATACATATAATATTTATACATATACATAATATTTATAAATAAAATATACATAATACTTATGAATACATGAAAACGACTTGTTTAATTCACGCAAGGCCCTTAACAATAAAATCAGCAACAAACTGCGGTTCCCGTTATAATTTACACCGAAAAAAAAAATATTTTTTTCTACTAAATGTGAAAATTGTGACATGTTTGAAATGTCATAACTTTTTTGTTTATTGGTTTACCATCACCAAATTTTTATGGTAGATAGCTAATATAATGGACCGTTTTCCCTCAAAAAATTACGTTGGTATTCCGATAGGGTTTTGAGATATTTGAGTTTTTGTGTCAAAAATTATGTTTTTTAATGCAAAAAAAAATTTTTTTTTACTGTGTGTATTTTTTTTGGAATCTTTATTTAGTTGTCTAACTTTGTTTCTTTAGTTGTCTAACAATCGAACGAACCGTTTTTGCTGTGCAGCTTTTTGAATATTTTTGAACTATTTTCACATACACCCTTTTGAAAAGTTAGTCGTGACTCAACTTGAAGATTTGATATCGGAAAATGACGATTTAGATGGAACTGGAAAACTGTGCAAAGTTTCAGCTCAATAGAAAAAAATGAATTAAAAAATTTACCAAATTTTGGTGCTGTTGCTTGGAATCACTCATGTGTAGGATTGTCCTATGACGAAGGCTGCGCATGTTTGCACCGTAACATATTCTGGATGTGTGACTCGTGTAGGGATGCTCGGTTTCGTAAGTCCTTCATCGAAAAAAATAGCAGCGGTTTTGCAACTAGAAACGAAGTTGATTGCATGAAATCGGAAATTCATCGAATAAATGAGATTGTAAATCAAATGATGACCACTTCTGCTGCATCCTCGGAAGAACATACTACAAAGTCTCCTGTTGTACGGGACGTTATATGCCGATCTCCGTTGTCGTCTACGAAGCTGAACGCAAGCGATCATGTTGTTCATTCTCCAAACGAAAGTAATATTGAACTGTATGTTACCAACATTGCACCGGATGTAACTGAGACTGAAGTGAAGCAGATGGTTCGTGAATCTCTGGGAACAAACGACGATTTGCACGTGAAATGTTTGTCACCATCCTGGAGGGATATTTCAACGCTGAACTATATTTCGTTTAAAGTCACAGTCAACGCAAAGTTCCGTTATTCTGCCTTCAAAGCTTCGAGTTGGCCAAGTGGAGTGCGATGTCGTGAATTTAGAAACTTGTCCGACTCAGTATGGCGCCCTTCCACACGAACATCTCAAACTTCTATAGTAATTTAGACAAACTGTACGTTATATTGCAAGTCTTATACTGAAACTGTGTAGATATGTTTGAAGTGCATGGGTTTTGTTTTTCTTCATATTATGTTTGCGAATGATTGTTAGTTACGTTCTTTGTTGAAATAGAGTAATCTGTACGACCTATCGGGTCGAAGATGAAATCGAAATAAATAAATAAATAAATAAATAAATAAATAAATAAATAAATAAATAAGTATGTGCTGTCACAATCGATGTTTCTGTTGGTGACCTCAACAGGAAATACGTCTATTGTTCGGTATATTTACCACATGATGAACCATCCCCAACGGATAACTTCAAACGAGTTGTCGTACACTGCGTAACAAAAGGCCTTCCGCTGATTGTGGGCAGTGATGCCAATGCTCATCACATCATCTGGGGCAGCTCAGATATCAATTTGAGAGGCTCCAGTCTGATGGAATACTTAAGTAGTACAGATCTTGGATTACTTAATATAGGCAAACGCCCAACCTTCATGGTTTCTAATAACGAAGAAGTGTTAGACATAACGCTCGGCTCGAATAGAATCAGTCACAAGTTGACAAATTGGCATGTATCAGATGAGGAATCATTATCTGATCATCGCTACATCCTCTTTGAACATTCAAATGTAACTGCGCAGACTTTGCGTTTTGGGAATCCCTGGTCAACAAACAGGGAACTCTATATTGAATTGGTTGCGACCAAATTTCATGGATATTCTTCGTCCATTGAAAATCCAAGTGATTTGGACGATGCCGTTGATACTACAACATCCAACATTATGGAAGCTTTTGAAGAAGCATGTCCTCTGCGGTCTGTAAAGACTACAAGAGGGAACCCATTTTGGAATTCCGATCTAACTAGACTCAGGAAACAATGTACAAGGAGTTGAAACAGACGTCGTTCAGCTGGATCAGAGTCGTTCAAGTCGGCTCGCATGGCTTACAAGAAGGCTCTTCGTTCTGTTGAACGATCCGGCTGGAAAAACCTTTGTACAAATGTTTCCAGTTTGAGTGAAGTCAGCCGGCTGAACAAAATCCTTGCAAAATCTAAGAATTTCCAAGTGAACGAAATTCGCTTACCTAATGGTGACTTTACTTTTTCCGATGAAGAAGTTTTAGAATGTTTATTCAATACACACTTCCCCGGATGTGTGGACATAGCATCTACGGATGAACCAAATGTATTTTCATGTAGTTACGAGTCTCTGGCCTCGGCTCGCAGTATCGTAACTACTGAATCGATTCAATGGGTACTTAATAGTTTTGCTCCTTTCAAATCTCCAGGAGCGGATGGGATTTATCCTGTTCTGATCCAAAAGGGATTTGAGTTTATCAAACATGTTTTGAAAAAGCTACTTGTAAGCAGTTTAGCTACCGGGTACATTCCCAGATCCTGTCGTGATATTATTGTAAAGTTTATCCCGAAAGGAGGACGTGCGTCGTATGAAGAAGCGAAGAGTTTTAGACCAATCAGTCTGACCTCTTTTCTTCTAAAATGTCTGGAACGCATTATCGATCATCACATCCGTGATGTTTATTTGCATTTGCATTTGCATGCTTACCAATCTGGAGATCGGACGATCACCTATGCTTCTTGGCTTTGTGGCTTTATCGACCTTATTGGAATCGAGCGCTGGTCAGTTGAGAAGGCCTTCGTGCCTATGCAAACCTTGATTGTCTGTACTCCATGTTAGAAGCGGCTCACAACAGCGTCTGTTCCCCATGTCAGGGGCGGCTGATCATCGTCCGAGTGCCAGAGAAGGACTCTAAGCTAAACTGTACACTATGCTTCTCCGAGCATTTAGGGGGAATGGTCTTCCGGAAATCTTGGGGGTTGGTATCAGGCCCTGCAAGCCAGCCGTAAAAAAATCAAGCAACGAATAATCAACGAGAGAATACGAGCCGGGACAATCGGCGAAGACCACAGCGACGTAAAGGGACTAGCGATTGGAAACTCGGTACGTGGAACTGTAAATCTCTCAACTTCATCGGGAGCAAACGCATATTCGCCGACGTGATGAAGGACCGCGGATTCGGCATCGTAGCGTTGCAGGAAGTGTCTTGGCAGGGATCAATGGTGCGAAAGTTTAGAGGTAATCATACCATCTACCAGAGCTGCGACAACACACACGAGCTGGGAACAGCTTTAATAGTGACGGGTGATATGCAGAGGCGCGTGATCGGGTGGTGGCCGATCAATGAGAGAATGCGCAAGTTGAGGCTCAAAGGCCGGTTCTTCAACTTCAGCAGAATAAACGTGCACAGCCCTCACTCCGGAAGCACAGATGATGATAAAGACGCTTTTTACGCGCAGCTCGAACGCGAGTACGACAGCTGCCCAAGTCACGACGTCAAAATCATCATAGGAGATCTAAACGCTCAGGTTGGCCAGGAGGAAGAATTCAGACCGACGATTGAAAAGTTCAGCGCCCACCGGCTGACGAATGAAAACGGCTTACGACTAATTGATTTCGCCGCCTCCAAGAATATGGCCATTCGTAGCACCTACTTCCAGCACAGCCTTCTATACCGATACACCTGGAGATCACCACAGCAGACAGAATCACAAATCGATCACGTTCTGATTGATGGACGGCACTTCTCCGACATTATCGACGTTAGGACCTATCGTGGCGCTAACATCGACTCTGACCACTATCTGGTGATGGTCAAACTGCGCCCAAAACTCTCCATCGTTAACAACGTACGGTACCGACAGTCACCCCGGTAAGACCTAGATCGGCTTAAGCGACCAGATGTCGCAGCTACATACGCGCAGCACCTCGAGGCTACTTTACCGGAAGAGGGTGAGCGGGATGAAGCCCCTCTTGAGGACTGCTGGAGAACAGTAAAAGCAGCCATCAACGATGCAGCTGAGAGCAACGTCGGGTACGTGGGACGGAGTCGACGGAACCATTGGTTCGACGAGGAGTGCCAGAAGGTTTTGGAGGAGAAGAATGCAACGTGGGCGGTCATGCTGTAGCAAGGGATTCGGTAGAAGAAACGCCGCCTGGAGAAGACGGAGTGCGAGAAGATGGAACAGCTGTGCCGGTCTCAAGAAACACGCAATTTCTATCAGAATATAAACGCATCCCTCAACGGATTCGAGCCGCGAGCCGAGATGTGCAGGGATAAAGAAGGGAGCATTTTGACGGACGAGCGTGAGATGATCGAAAGCACTTCTACGAACATCTGAATGGCGCTGAGAGGTCAGGACAACGGAGGAAATTCGTCGGTACTGCGGAGGATGGAAATTAACCAGCCTCCACTTTGAGGGAGGTTAAGGTCGCCATTCACCAGCTCAAGAACAATATAGCAGCAGGTAAGGATGGTATCGAGGGGCCTTCCTCAGCCGTGTGATTAGAGTCCGCGGCTACAAAGCAAAGCCGTGCTGAAGGTGTCTGGGTTCGATTTCCTGAGCTGAGAAGCAAGCTCTGTCCCAGTGAGGACGTAATGCCAAGAAGAATAAGGATGGTATCGGAGCTGAACTCATAAAGATGGGCCCGGAGAGGCTGGCCATTTGTCTGCACCGGCGGATAGGCACAATCTGGGAAACGGAACAGCTATCGGAGGAGTGGAAGGAAGGGGTAATACGCCCCATCTACAAGAACGGCGATAAGTTAGATTGTGAGTACGAGCGATCACCATTCTAAATGCGGCCCACAAAGTATTATCCCAGATCATCTTCCGACGTCTGTCACCTATAGTAAGCGAGTTCGTAGGAAGTTATCAAGCCGGCTTCGTTGACGGCCGATCGACAACGAGCCAGATCTTTACTATACGGAATATCCTCTAAAAGTGTCATGAATACCGGGTCCCAACGCATCACCTTACATCGATTTCAAGGCGGCATACGATAGTATCGACCACGTAGAGCTATGCAAAATCATGGACGAGAACAGCTTTCCCGGGAAGCTCACGAGACTGATAAGAGCGACGATGGAAGATGTGTGCAAAATTGTGTGAAGGTTCTGGCGAACATTCCAGTTCGTTTGGATCCCGCCAAGGACTACGACAAGGTGATGGACTTTCGTGCCTGTTGTTCAATATTGCGCTAGAAGGTGTTATGCGGAGAGCCAGGTTCAATAACCGGGGTACAATTTTTACAAGATCAAGCCAATTTGTTTGCTTCGCGGATGATATGGATATTGTCTGCAGAACATTTGGAACGGTGGCAGACCTGTACACTCGCCTGAAACGTGAAGCGACAATGGTGGTGAATGCGTCAAAAACAAAGTACAAGCTGAAAGGTGGAACTGAGCGCGACAGAGCCCGCCTAGGTGGCAGTGTTACGATAGACGGGAATACGTTCGAGGTGGTCGACGAGTTCGTCTACCTTGGATCCTTGCTGACGGCTGACAGTAACGTTAGCCGTGAAATACGGAGGCGCATCATCAGTGGATGGCGTGCCTACTATGGCCTCCAGAAGAAGCTGCAGTCAAAAAAGATTCACACCCGCACCAAATGTACCATGTACAAAACGATAATAAGACCGGTAGGAGGACTTGCCAGCACTTGGAGTCTTCGAACGTCGGGTGCTTAGGACGATCTTTGACGGTGTGCAGGAAAACGGTGTGTGGTGGCGAAGTATGAACCACGAGCTCGCCCAACTCTATGGCGAACCCATTATCCAAAAGGTGGCCAAAGATGGAAGGATACGAGTGGCAGGGCATGTTGCAAGAATGTCGGACAGCAACACTGCAAAGATGGTGTTCGCTTCGGATCCGATTGGTACAAGAAGGCGTGGAGCGCAGCGAGCTAGGTGGGCGGATCAAGTGCGTATCGATTTGGCGAGCGTGGGGCCGAAGCGAGGATGGAGAGATGCGGCCACGAACCGAGTATTGCGGCGTGAAATTGTTGATTCAGTGTTATCTGTTTGGATGTTAACTAAATAAATGAAAATGAACATTGCCACCTAGAAATAGAAGAATAGTTGACGATATTCCCTAAGCTCGAAATTTCCACATTTTGTACAAAAACCTGGTTCACAGCTAATGGAGATCGTAGCAATCCGCGCGCGCGATCAGACGTGTTGCAAACCAACTCTCACGATTTTTCAATTTCAATTCGGCTGATGAGCTTGCAAATTGGGTTGTGCTAGAACAAATTTTCAACGGATTAGACTAACATTTTAACAATTATAAGTAACGCTGCGCCATTTTTATAATTGATCGATTAGTGTTTCGTTACAAATATCAATAAAATATCGTATCAGCATTTGGAAGTGAAAATCCAAATTAGTACTCATATCCGTGTGGAAAAACTGTGTAGTGCTGCCCGGAAAAAAATCAAATCATACCTATTTGTGTTTAAAGTGAACATTAGTCAATTAATAATTCTTGAAGAAGCTCAGCAAAGTTATGTCATATTTCTATTCTTAATCGCTAATGGTGACGCTGAAGAAGGGAACCGAAAGTCACCCCTTTTGATAGTGAAATCGGTTGGATAATTTGCGATTTATGTTCCGATATACTCCTTAAAGGTGTTTTTTTATCTAGAGCTTGAGTTAATAAATTTTTCTCGAAAGCCAACACATGGGGTGTGCATTAACATTCTTGGCAACGCCATTCCCAACGATTGTATCTATCTCCCTGAAATGAAACGGTTGGTACGGTTGTCCCCGTTTCTTCAATTGAAAATTTCAATATTTACGTTCATCACGTTATTCATACTGGATAATTTGATAGCCGTATTGTATTTGAATTATCTTCAAACCCAAGTCTGCACAGTGGGCTTGGTCATTTTAATATCTTTACCATTGATATGCTGACAAGAATATACTGGGAATTTTAGGAATTTCCAATATGCCTTTCAATACTGGCTGTGCAAGCACTTAGAACAGAATAGAATAGAACAGCTAAGTCACTTGACTTATCATCTAGGTAGTCAATATCCTTCACATGATTTTCCATGACCATGTCAGAGTCAGCTGTTGCAAATGATGATGTTGTCGTATTGTTCGTTTTGTTGACGATTAGATTGTCTTGCAAATTTTCAACGTGGGGACATAAAAACTCACATGTCTGTTTATATGAAATTTAGCAGAAGCACGCACCTTGCATACAATGCACAATCCAACAGTGTGCGTTACAGTGTGCAAACATGGTGAGAGAATATTTTGGTGGGACAAAATTTTTCAGGTCTATTAGAGGGCAAAATCCCCAATACTGCCGTTCACGCATATTTGTACCGCGATCCATAAGGTTTACATGGAACGTGGGGCAAGTAGGCGTAGGACAGTATATCGTATGGCATGAAGATACATTTATGCCTGGGAAGTCGATGAAATGTTCTTTACGAAAAAATCCTCGACCGGTGAAATTTGAACCCACGACCCTCAGCTAGGTCGTGAGGAATAGTTGCGCATTTACCGCTACGGGTATCATGCACCTCTGTGATAGAAAACTTGCGGTTCGGGATGCCATTATAAGATCCTACCAAGCGTATAGAGAAAGAGGTTGATCGTACGTAAGAATGATCTCTTTCAGGACAAATTAAGGTGAAATAGTCCATCTTCCGAATTTACACACATTCAAAACTGCCATTTCGATGACAGCACTACAGAATGTAAAGATAACGTCAATTATTTATGGCACTCTGAATGAAATCTTGATACTCTTTCAAAATCATTACTAGTAAATTCATCAATATTTGTCCTAAAATGCTTACTTGCTTGCGGTTGCATGTTAGGCATTCTTCGGTTTCTTAAGCAACACAACAAGTGCAACTGTGTACCTATTTTGAGCAGCTTTCGACCATATTGAGACTACCGTAGTCCGGGGTAACATTGATCGCAATGACCCTGTTCGTAAAAAGTTCGATTTAACAGTTCGAAACACATCGTACTGTTTTGCAAATTAAAAGCTTATTACATCGTTTACATTCTCGGGGATATGTTATTAAATTTGTTTGGGTACCAGCTCATTGTAATATTTATGGTAATGAACAGGCTGATTTATTGGCAAAATTGTGTTTTTTTTTGTGGTATAACTTACAATCGCGATATTTATTATTTTGAATATTTTACAAAATTGAAAAAGTATTCTTTGAATAATTGGCAACTTTCATGGAACACGAGCATCCAAGGGCGTTATTGTTATTCTATTTACCCGAAGGTAATGCTAGTTCCTTGGTTTAAAAACTTGTATGTTGGACGTAATTTTATTTGTTCCCTCTCTAGATTGATGTCCAACCATTATATTTGTAATAGTTATTTATACCGCATGAACATTATAGATTCAAATATTTGTGAATGCAATGAATCTTATGAAGACATTGATCATATTGTTTTTAAATGTTCTCGATTTAGAGGACCACGAGAACAATTCTTTGACAACATAATCAGATTAGGGTTTGATATTCCTGTGTCTGTTCGTGATATTTTGGGAAATAAATATCTTCCCATATTGAAAATTTTATATAAATATTTATATGAAATTTCCTATCATGTTTGATACTTGCTGTTTTGTTTTCTTTTTTTCTTTTTCTTTTCAGCTATACAAGTTCAGAACTTTTTCGTGTCGTTGATTGGCTCTGTGAAACATTTGGATTATCCTTAATTATGATGACCTCACCTGGAAGACATTGGCTCCGTTATGGATCTACTCCGGAAGAGCCTTTAATTATATATTTTTGTTTTTTTTTTTGTAACGTATTTTTGAAAAGATGAAGAGGTTTTGTGCCTTTTTGAGAAAGGTTTCAAATGGAAATCACTCAAAGGGGTTTTTCCCTCTTCCAAAATTTTTATGTTAATAAACAATAATAATAATAATAATAATAACATCTATGGATGAAATATTTTCAATGCATGAATGATGCTTCTCTTTCTTCTATTCATGAGCTAATAAGCATGAAGATTTTTGTGAAAATTGAGATGCGTCCATGCGTAAATTTCTCAACTATCAGAAACAATGGTTTGCATTATTATGAATGACACGATCAAAGCATCATGTCTCACATGAGTTATAGAAATGATATGTACAAGAGAAATGCGGTTGTTACTAAAAATGACATCGCTGAAAACGATTCCGATGTCTTGTTTTAAAAATCAGAGGGGGAATAGAATCGTGTCTGTACAAGACACGACCGCTTGACGTTAACAACGCCAAGTAATTTTCTGCATTTGAATTTTAGTCGATTGTCATAGTTGCAGCCTTCCTTAAGTTCAAACTCTAACATAATATCGTAACGGTCGCAACATTTTAAATTTTCAATTGACACCCAGTATATTGCCGTAAGGCGTAGTTAACGTCAAATTATAAAACTTGCAACATATGCATTTTGAAATGAAATTTTTAAGAAATATCTAACCGCCGATTAATGTTACCCCGGACTACGGTATGTGAAGAAAATGGATTATGCGTACCGCTGCCGTTGCATTGGTTGCCAGCGGTGAGCTGGCATTGAAACCTGGAAAAAAAATACCATACTGTAGGAAAAGCACAATCATCACTTACTTATCCAAAATCAGTCAATAAAAATCATTCAATACAAGCAACAATAGCGTGTAAATTAGCAATTTTAAACGTTTAAAAAATTCAAATGAAGTTCTATTTATAGTGTTTTAGTGCTAATTTCAATTTTGTATCACTGGTTTACAATTTTCTATAGGAATATCGATAGATTTTTTTGCTTGCTTCTAATTTGGAATTGCTTATTGTAATCGGTTTACCGGTAGGAAGTACATATTTTTAGTGCTATTTTCACTTTTTAAGTTGCTTAAAAAGTACAAACTATTGCTTCATTTTTTTATTTATTTAGTTAACATCTAGACAGACAACAATGAATCAACAATTTCACGCCACAATACTCGGTTTGTGGCCGCATCTCTCCATCCTCGGTTCTGCCCAACGCTCACCAACTCGATACGCACTTGATTCGCCCACCTATCTCGCTGCGCTCCACGCCTTCCTGTACCGACCGAAACCGAAGCGAACACCATCTTTGCAGTGTTACTGTTCGGCATTCTTGCAACATGTCCTGCCCATCGTTTCCTTCCAGCTTTGGCCACCTTCTGGATACGAGCTCGTGGTTCATCCTTCGCAGCCACACACCGTTTTCCTGCACACCGTCAAAGATCGTCCTAAGCACCCAACGTTCCAAGTGCTTGCAGGTCCTCCTCGAGCATCGTCCACGTTTCATGCCCGTAGAAAACTACCAGTCTCGTGAGCGTTTTGTACATGGTACATTTGGTGCGGGTGTGAATCTTTTTTGACCGTAGCTTCTTGTGGAGGCCATAGTAGGCACGCCTTCCACTGATGATGTGCCTCCGTATTTCACGGCTAACGTTATTGTCAGCCGTCAGCAAGGATCCAAGGTAGACGAACTCTTCGACCACCTCGAACGTATACCCGTCTATCGTAGCACTACTACCTAGACGAGCCCTGTCGCGCTCGGCCAGCTAGCATGTACTTGGTCTTGGACGCATTCACCACCAGTCCAACTTTTGCTGCCTCGCGTTTAAGGCGGGTGTACAGATCTGCCACCTTTTCAATAGTTCGGTCGACAATGTCCATATCATCTGCGAAGCAAACAAATTTCCTGGATCTCGTAAAAATCGTACCCCGGATGTTAAGCCCGGCTCTCCGCATAGCACGTTCTAGCGCAATATTGAACAACAGGCACGAAAGTCCATCAGCTTGTCGTAGTCTTCGGTGGGATCCAAACGAACTGCAGTGTTCGCCCGAAACCTTCACACAATTTTGCACACCTTCCATCGTCGCTCTTATCAGTCTCGTGAGCTTCCCGGGAAAGATGTTCTCGTCCGGTCGATACTGTCGTATGCCGCCTTGAAATCGATGAAAAGGTGATGCGTTGGGACCTGGTATTCACGACATTTTTACAGGATTTGCCGTACAGTAAAGATCTGGTTCGTTGTCGATCGGCCGTCAACGAAACCGGCTTGATAACTTCCCACGTTTACTAAATGTGACAGACGACGGAAGATAATCTGGGATAATACTTTGTAGGCCACATTCAGAATGGTGATCGCTCGCAAGTTCTCACAATCTAACTTGTCGCCTTTCTTGTAGATGGGGCATATCCGGTAGCTGTTCTGTTTCCCAGATTGTGCCTATTAGCCGGTGCAGACAAATGGCCAGCCTCTCCAGGCCCATCTTTATGAGTTTAGCTCCGATACCATCCTTACCAGCAGCTTTATTGTTCTTGAGCTGGTGAATGGCATCCTTAACCTCCCTCAAAGTGGGGGCTGGTTGGTTTCCATCGCCCGCAGTACTGACGAATGCATTTCGTCCGTTGTCCTGACCTTCATTGCCTGTGCTCTCAGCGCCAATCAGATGTTCGTCGAAGTGATACTTCCACCTTTCGATCACCTCACGCTCGTCCATCAAAATGCTCCCATCCTTATCCCTGCACATCTCGGCTCGCGGCACGAAGCCGTTGCGGAATGCGTTGAGCTTCTGATAGAACTTGCGTGTTTCTTGAGACCGGCACAGCTGTTCCATCTCCTCGCACTCCATCTTGTCCAGGCGGCGTTTTTCCTCCCGAATGAGGCGGGTCTGCTGTTGCCGTTTCCGTCTATAACGTTCCACGTTCTGCCGGGTCCCTTGCTGCAGCATGACCGCCCGCGCTGCGTTCTTCTCCTCCAAAACCTTCTGGCACTCCTCGTCGAACCAATCGTTCCGTCGACTCCGTCCCACGTACCCGACGTTGCTCTCAGCTCCATCGTTGATGGCTGCTTTCACTGTTCTCCAGAAGTCCTCAAGAGGGGCTTCATCCCGCTCACCCTCTTCCGGTAATGTAGCCTCGAGATGCTGCGCGTATGTAGCTGCGACATCCGGTTGCTTAAGCCACTCTAGGTCATACCGGGGCGGCCGTCGGTACCGTACGTTGTTACGACAGAGAGTTTTGGGCGCAGTTTGATCATCACCAGATAGTGGTCATAGTCGATGTTAGCGCCACGATAGGCCCTGACATCGATAATGACGGAGAAGTGCCGTCCATCAATCAGAACGTGGTCGATTTACGATTCTGTCTGCTGTGGTGATCTCCAGGTGTATCGGTATGGAAGGCTGTGCTGAAAGTAGGAGCTACGAATGGCCATATTCTTGGAGGCGGCGAAATCAATTAATCGTAGGCCATTTTCGTTCGTCAGCCGGTGGGCGCTGAACTTTCCATTAGTCGGTTTAGATCACCTATGATGATTTTGACGTCGTGGCTTGGGCAACTGTTGTACTCCCGTTCGAGCTGCGCGTAAAAAGCGTCTTTATCATCATCAGTGCTTTCGGAGTGAGGGCTGAGCACGTTTATTATGCTGAAGTTGAAGAACCAGCCTTTGAGCCGGAGATTTCTGCAGGACCATTCCCCCTAAATGTTCGGAGGACCATAGTCCACAGTTTAGCTTAGAGTCCTTGTCTGGCATTCGGGCGATGATCAGCCGCCCTTGACATGGGGAACAGACGCTGTTGTGAGCTGCTTCTAACATGGAGTACAGACGCTCAAGGTTTGCAGAAACAAAAACAACCCCCCCTCCTTCCCTGTCAGCATACGACCAGAGTTCCCACCGGGGTTGACTACCCGATCTTCCCCAAGGTTACTCGTACCCCGGCTAGTACCGCGAGGAGGTAGGGATAGGAGTTGCTGGGCAAGAGGCTAAGGACCGCACAGAGGGGTGTACTTTATACCTTCAGGTACGCGAGGTACCAATGCACCATGGTCCGAGGGCGGCCAAAACCTCAAAAATCAAAGTTGTTTTTCCGAACAGTAATATTTTTCCCGACTTCATCAACACTTCTGTTGTTCAAATCCAAAGTTTGAAGCAGATTCATTGGAGTTTGAATTGTATACAGCTACTTGAGTGGGCCGTGGACATGATTTTTCAAGAAAATTAATATTTACGATCCATTTTTCACAAGCTATTTATGAATTTAAAAAGAGCTCAAGCCATACCATTGCGACCATTTTAGAGAAGTTGTTTGTATACACTGAGAGGCAAAATAAAGTGCCCACTACACCAGTTTTCGAATTTCTCTCATTGATTCGGGTCGTTGTTATAGAGAAATATGAATTTCTCTTCAAGACCCGTCTGGATCAGCGAAACCTCCAGATTTTCCCGCAAGATGTTGATGTAGGAATCTGCCGTCATTATTCCGTCGGTTTTCACGAGGCTTCCTACTCCACTCCATGAAAAACACCCCCAGACCATCACAACATTAAAAGAATATCAAAAATAAAATATCAAAAAAGATTTAAGTGTGTTAACTTTAATTTGAACCAAATCAATGGGAGAAATTCAAAAACTGGTAAGGTGGGCACTTTATTTTGTCTATCAGTGTATACATAAAGCACATCTGAGTTGAATAAAAAAACTCATTATATTCATACAAAGTGAGTTAAAGTTGAAATTGTTCAAAAAACATATTATTTTTTTATAAAAGTACCCTAAGACATTAGTAGCCCGCGAATGCCCGCGATGAAAATAGGTTCATTCGAAAGCTAAAAACAAGAGCTTTCAAGTAGGGTACAAATTATTTTGCAAAAACTTGCGATAGACCGCTTTCAACGCGTTTGAAGGTGCACGGAGTGCAATTCTAATTAAATAATAATAATCCAGTAATACGCAGGTACGCAATCGCAGTAGCCATGAATTGCATCCCGTCCCGAGAAGAAACGAAAAACTCGGTCCAGTCTTCTTCTTCTTTTTATTTTTGGCGTTACTTCCCAACTGGGACAAAGCCTGCTTCTAAGCAGGCAGGTGTTCTTATGACCACTTCCGCAGTTATTAGCTAAGGACTTTCTTTGCCGATTGATCATTTTTGCATGTGTATATTGTCTGACAGGTACGACAGGTACGACTCTCGACTGGTGGGATTCGAACCCACGATTCTCAGGTTAGTCTAGCTGAATAGCTGCGCATTTACCGCTAGGACTCTCTGGGCCCCTATGTATGCAATATTATGGTGTTATACCTTAGGGCCCTATTTTATAAGTCGAGTCGATCAAAAAATACTCGACTGGAGTCAATGTCGACCAAAAACTTAGCTCGACTCAGCTCTGTCACTCGAGTTTATCGACAGTTATCACTCTATGTAACTGAATTACTATGGGAGTCGACGGGTGACATCTGAAATATGTATGCTTACTTTGATCGACAATGACTTCAGACGAGTCACATGAATCCATTCCATTTGCAAAATAGACCCCTTAATTAAATATTGTCTATACTTTTATTTGATATTATTAGGATATTGAACTACCTAGAATTTAAATTTGAGCTGTCTCAACATAAAATAACACAAATTATCTCGGCTTATTAAGATGGTTGAACGAAACTATTTCCTTCGACATGCAGCCTCCAGATGAAATGAAACAAATTGGAAAAATCATTCCCTACGTGGACTTGCTTTAGCTTTTAAAACAAGTATGATAACAGACTGAAGCTAAAGACATGACATGCTGAAACTGATTAAATGGATGATACTTGCATAAAGGCAGGGTTAGATCTGAGATATTTATGGTCAAATGTGCATGAAATGTTCACTTTTTTTCAGACGTAACATAAATTTCAACATATATTCTTGAGTGGTTTTTCAAGATCGCAGCAGGCTGTGCGCGCGGGTTGACGTGTTTTGTATTTGCTGCCACGTTTCATCTTGATTCTTCATATATTCGGCCGGTGAAAATATCAAAACGAAGAGTGGTGCTATGCCACCCGAAGCTATTAAGAAAAAAAAAAAAAAAAAAAAAAAAAAAAAAAAAAAGTATTAAATTGTGAGAAGAATGTGTTGATTCAGCAGAAAATTATTTCGATTACGCGTCATTTTAAAGTTCGACCGATGAAAAATTGAATCGACTGATGGTGCTATGCCACTCGGAAAACAATGTGAAAAAAGTGATGTGAAAAAAAAAATGCTTATAGATGTTTTATGAGTGGTTTACAGCAGCAATGGAAAGAACAACAAACTGGTGAGATCGTTCAAAATTATATGACCATTTGTAACCACTAAATACGTGCCAGGGTCGAAAATCTAATTTTCGATTCGGGAAGTATGAAATCATTTCAGATATCCAATTGATATCTGGGTGCTTTCGTGCGGGGCTTGCTGTGATGAAAACGACCTCAGAATGTGTGTGTATGAACAGCCATTCTAGAAATGGGTCGTTGGAATTGCAGTAGAGCTATCACCTTCCATCTCCAGGGCTAAAGTTGTCTGCATCTATATAGACATCTAAGTGTCTCGATAAATAGGTGCACACAAATTTCTTCCATAAAAGCACTGCCGGTCAGTGGGCGGTGGATTGTAAACACACACACACACATACATATTCTTGAGTGGTTTTTCAAATCAAGAGTTCATCGTAGTTTACAAATTTGAAAAAAATGCGCATATCTCGCATAACATATGATCTCGCCCTAAAAGCCATTGGTAACCACGTATGTAGCTCGTTGCTGCTGAGCATTTGAATGGATTTACACGTTATTTAACAACGCTATGGTGAAAAAAGGATCATTTTCTACCTGTGAGTGATGTTGGTTTGGATGCTTAATCATTCATTTGCTCAGAAACAACGAGCTACACATTTGGTTACCAATGGCTTTTAGGGCGTTATCTCAGAGTACGCGAGATATAATAAATAAGGTGGTTATTAAGACGAGATGAACATGTTTACTTATGATGGTTTTTGTGTAGAGCTTCCATATCTTTGGATGAATGGTTAATATTTTTTGTCAAAAATTGCGCTTTAGCCTAGTTGTTTTTACTATTAGAATTGTGCATGGAAAATTACTCAAAAATATATGTTGAAAGTTAAGTAATGCCTGGCATGCTGTGAAAATTTCATTTCAATCCGTCAATGAATGACTGCGAACCAGCCAACCTAAGTTGACCATTTTGTATGAAAGATTGAAAAAGTTAAAAATGTATTGTCCAAACCTGAATATTCTAATTATCAGTCCAAAACAAGAAAAAATCGTAAATAAAGGTCCATAACAGTTCAATATGGCATAAAATATGTCAAATATATGATTTCAGCTATTTTAAAGAGAGTTTGAGGTTTTGTCCGACAATTGTTCTAGATCGAACCACTGTGCAATGGTACGCTATGCCCACTGCCCAGCCATTTACCAACCAAATACTATTGCTAATGTCTGTTATTGGCTACTCTTTGATAAAACATAGAGTGTTTTCCTTCTTTAAGTGTTTGTTGATGTAGCTGCCTTTAACAACCAACCCACCAACAGAAGCCAATCTTAACTCGTCTTGTTTTATGGGGCATACAGAGGCACTGAGTTGAACAGATTCTACGTGGTGACGAAAACGACGACGGCTCCGTCGGTGGTTCGTAAGCCAACAAATAACTCAAAGAAAATAAGAAACTCTTACGGAATTTCAATATTGGAATTCCGTATTATTGAATAATGTTCGCTGCTGATGCGGCCTCGATGGTTTGTGCTCACGCAAGAAGTATTCCAACTATGATCTCAGTCGGTGGCTTCTCCGTTTCTGTATGTGTATGGAAAATTGTACTCTTATGATGTGAACACATGTAATCGGGCAGAAAAAGTTATGGGGGCCTTCCTTAGCCGAGTGGTTAGAGTCCGCGGCTACAAAGCAAAGCCATGCTGAAGGTGACTGGGTTCGATTCCCGGTCGGTCCAGGATCTTTTCATAACGGAAATTTCATTGACTTACCTGGGCATAGAGTATCATCGTACTTGACACACGATAAACGAATGAAAAATTACAACTTTGGCAAAGAAAGTTTACAGCTCATGAAGATTCTGAACAGCCCAAAAATTCAAGCAAGACGCCTTCAAACTTCTTTACATTATAGCCGTGAGTGGTATCACAAGATTAACAAAGGTCCAAACATTTACTGGATACTGTGCACATATTGTATCACTTAATCGAATACTTACTTACTATACTTGGTCGTCCCACACTCATTTGGGAGAAAGTAAACCACACCGAAATTCTCAGATACGGATGGCCACCAGCTCCCCGAACCAATCGACGACAGTGCAAACAAGGAAATGCTCCTAGCTACCTTTCGAAAGCTTTCAGTTCAAGTTCATTCCGGGATTCCGGGTTAGTTCGGCTCATACCCTGCACCTGCGATGAATGAGCGTAATTTTCCAAAGCAGTTCGTTGGGGCAGACTGGTGCTGGCGGATGATTGAGGGGAGAAAGTTTTTAATGAAATTCAAACATTTGACTTTTCAGTAAATCGTTCCAGACGCCAACCTGCCCCGACCAGTGGATTACTGCAGAATTATTACAGAGTCTGTTATTCAGATTCTAAGTTTTTTTTGTAACAAAACATATTGTTGTCTAGCTGATTATTAGTGGAAAAAGCAAAAAATATTACTAAGTTTTCTCTACAATAAACAAAACCGAAACAAAATGTGTTATAATTTGAAGAAAGTATAACTCATTGTGCTTTTACATTAAATGAAACAGAGCATGGATAAGCTCTCCGATTCTTCGTAACAAATTGTAATATAATTGGATTTTTATTGAAAATGAAGGGGAACGGCTGTTCCCTTTGTCATCATAACTGATTTTATTTTAGGTATTTTAACTTCCTCAACCAACTCAAAAGGCGTTTAGCAGAAACAAAACAAAATTTGTTATCTGTAACAAATTTTGATACAATTTTGATAAAATTTTGATACAATTTTGCTACAATCCACTGGTCGGGGCCAGCTGACAAAGAAGGAACCAGATATAGTTAAGGAGGAAAGCGAAACTTTCGGTTGAGGTAAACGAATTGGATTTCCGTTCCGGGGGTTAAGCGTCGAGAACGGTAAACGAATGAATTGAAATGAATCACCGATCGGATATTGGCAATTGATTAATGCAATAGTCGGTAGGTACTGAGCGAAGGATCTCGACAGCAAAACACGCAAATGAATAGTGCAATCATCGTTGAGTAGTTTGCGTGTTTTGAATTGATGGGTTTGGGGAAACGTTGTAAACTCTTAAAGCTTTCTTTCCGGTAAGGATATGCAAATTGAACTGTAAAATTATAAGTAGAAATACCTATAATGCCTGTGGTATAAGCACGACCAGTGAATTATAGCCAAATGGTAAATTATATCAAACTTTGCTAAAATTAACAAAATTTGTTTAATTTTTGTTGAGTTTTTTTTTTTTTTTTTATGTCTTTATTAACGAGATTTTTAGCCCTGGGCTAGTTCATCTCGGGACCAACGGCTTTACTTCCCTTCCGAAGGAACTCGTCACTATAGGTTTAACATCATAAGTGACTATCTCGGGGATGGGATTCGATCCCAGGTCCTCGGCGTGAGAAGCGGGAGTTCTAACTACTACGCCAGGGTCATCCCATTGTTGAGTTGTTGGATGTTATTATAAAAACTTATTTAAAATATAATTAAAATGTAATTTGTTATGAAGAATTTGAGAGCAGTTGCAAAAACCTGGCAGTTTATTCCATATTAGAGAAGATAACAAATGTTTTGTTCTAATTGGGCTATGGAAAAAAAATTGTTTGAGTTAAACATGATGAGCTATATTTTAGTTGAACGTGAGAACTGCCTGTGAATATATGCTTTGATCCCTCTACCATTTACTTGCCGTAAGGTAAAAAAATATTTTTGATTAAATTAAAACACATTTTGTTTCATTATAATCCAACGAATGCCGTTTGAAGCCAATTTTAGCTGTTTTGAGCCGTTTTAAGCGGTTCTTGCTGTTTTAAGACAATTCAAGCTGTTTCAGGTTATTTTAATTTATTTTTAGCCGTTATGAACTTGTTAAGCTGCTCTAAGCTGTTTTGAGCCGATTTAAACTGTTTTAAGCCAATCTGAGCTGTTCATAGCTGTTTTAGATCGCTCTAAGGCGTTTAAAGCCATTTTAAGCTGTTTTAAGCCGTTTAAAGCTGTGTTAAGTCGCTCTAAGAGATTTAAGCAGTTTTAAGCCGTTTTAAACATTGAACTTTAACACTTCACTTTTTGCAAAAAATAAAATACTAAAATAACAAACGAACAAAATTCCCAAAAGAAAATCCTCTAAAAATTCTCGAATGAATTTTTTTGAAGAAATTTTTTTTATCGATTTACTAAGATTTTGCAATATATTCTTGAACTTCTCAAAAAATTCTCCAGAAATTCCATCGAGTATCATTTTAGGCAGTCTTCAAAAAATCTCTCTCCAAGAGTTGCGAGATTGAAAACTCACAGGACAAGATCGATTGCATGCGCTCATTATATTCCAATCCAGGCATGCACTGAATCATGCACTTTGTATGGGAGGATTGAATCCTAGGATTCGATCCTTGATTGATGAGTATTATTAAAATGAATCGAGTTAACCTTGATAATTTATCGAACATTAATGAACAATTATCTTTGACAGGACACAACAAACGCTCATGACCAGTTTGACCAAGTATGTATTTCTCTTCAAATGATTTTTATAGTTTTATACCAACATTTTTTATTTATTTACAGCTGTTAGTGTGCGAATGTTTAGCGAAGTGGATTCGGGTTCGATAAAGTGCTTTATGTCTATAGCAGAGTTGCTTAATATCAATCATATCAGCTGATGGCTGATGGTCTAAAACTATCAATATCACTTGCGAACTATCAAACAACAGGTGGTCCAAGGGTTCGCAGTCGGCTACGTGGGTCATACCGGTGCCCTACGGTCGAAATCGACCCTTACAGCGATTTAGTGGCCGCGGGGAGAACATCCTGGTAGCGCTGCTGTCGTAGCGCCGGCCTACTGGGTGGATACGAGCCTCTGGTTGTTCGGGGCAGGTGGAGGCCCCTTCGTCAGCAATCCCAGCTGGTGCTAGCTGATAGGGCCTGAGCCTTCAGTAGGTCAAATTGCGAAGCTCGCAGTATCAGTTCTTGATACCTGCGGTGCAGCTGGGCGCGGGCGTAGTGGTCGACCCTGCCCGCTTTCAGCGGACAACGGGAGGTGAGGACCACCTGGGAAGCTGGCAAAGCGCCAGCATGCTACCTTGGTGGACCCCCCTAAGCGTGTCATCGATGTTCGTTGCTGCATGGCTACGCAGCTAACCTGGAGGATGCGATGTGCAATAGCCCCTCTCCGAAGCAATGCCTTCTTGGTGGTCCCGGAGAGACGAAGGGTTTGGCGGCAATGGAAATGGTTTAGTGGGTCGGGGGTGTAGTCCTGTTTACTGCTTGCATGTAGTAAATGGTCCCTAACCCCACACGGCGTCTGTTGAGCAGATTATCCCCCCATTGCTTAGAAGAAAAAAAAACACACCTATCTGTTGAAAGAGAATGACAACTCATACATGATGATTCCATCCTGGGATTGAATCCCAGAACCAATCCCGCCCACTTAGATCGCTAATTGAGATTAATTCAAAGCATGCTTGTTTAAATCTCAGAGTAGAAAGATGATCTTAGAAGACTGATTTTAGGTTCTAGAAATAATTCAATTTTTTTTTATTGATAATCTCATGATTCTTTCATACACAACATTTACAAATATATCGACTCTCCATATTTTGGTTCAAAAACTACTCCCTGAATATCTCAATACTTTTAGGAATTGCTTCACAAATTCCTTTATGAATCACTCCATATCAGATTTCTAGAGAAACACATAGAAAAAAGGTTTGAAAGAACTTTGTAGGTATTTTTTTAATAATTGCAGCTGACATTTATTTTGAAAAAAAAATACTAGATTCCTGTCGTAAAATTCATAATCGTCTTTTATAATAAAAAAATTAAAGTTGTTAAAACGCATGGAAGTTTTACTGAAAGTAAAATAAAATCAAAAACTTAGATAATATGTTGTATGAACTCCGAAGTGTCATGATACTATATTGTGAACATATTGATGAAAGAAAAAAAATAAGGGGCCCAGATAGCCGTAGCGGTAAACGCGCAGCTTTTCGGCATGACCATGCTGAGGGTCGTGGGTTCGAATCCCGTTGGTCGAGAATCTTTTCGTAAAGGAAATTTTCTCGATTCCCAGGGCATAGAGTATGTTCGTACCTGCCACACGATATACACATGCAAAAATGGTCAATAGGCAAAGAAAGCTCTCAGTTAATAACTGTGGAAGTGCTCATAAGAACACTAATCTGAGAAGCAGGCTTTGTCCCAGTTGGGACGTAACGCCAGAAAGAAGAAGAAGAAGAAGAAGAGATGAAAGAAAAACCATTTTTTTTTCCTACCTTTAGAAATATCAAACAAACGAACTTGAATAGTCTATTATCGATTAATTTGAAGTACAGTAGAAGTTAAACGTGGAAATATCGCCGGTATTTTTAAGAACATTACCAAAGATGTATTGTGTATTACTTTAAAAATTTGTTGAGGAATTCATGACGAACTTTCAGAAATCAGGAACCATACGTTTGAGAATTCTGTAATTTTTCAACACTCCTACAATTTACCTTTTTTAAGATTCATCAGAATCATCTTTAGAAATTATCCTTGAAATCTATCCTTCCTTGACTTCTGGTTTTCTAGAATTCTGAAAGAAAGCCTCTAGAAATTCCGGCCTCGTATCGCACAAAAATTTAGTAATTTGGACAATAATTGGTAAAATTATTTCTAAGGAAGTGTTTTAGGAAATATCAATAAAAATTTCTTTATGAATATCTTAAAATATCCGCTAAAAGGCGATGGTGGTGCTATTCTAGATTGGTGATTAGTGCATCCTTGTCGAAGTTGGTAGTAATAACTTTAGAAGAAAGATCACCACAATCATTTTAATGTTAAATTTGGCAATTCAAAGCTCAGTAAACCGTACACAGAAAGAAAAATCCATGTAAATTTCAGCGTAAAATAATGCATATAAAGGGAATGCCAGATTTGTCGCAAATTTACATGACACATTGTGTAAAATTACACCAACATCATGTAAATTTATGCCAATTGTCGCGAAATTGGATAGAGTCCATGCTAGATTACACGATGTCTAGTGGAATCTTACATGATGTTATTGTAATTTTACACGATGTGACGTGTAAATTTGCAACATTTCTGGCATGATTTTACGCTGAAATTTACATTGATTTTTCTTTCTGTGTAAGTATTCATTTCAACTGCAAAACTTTTGCAACATAACTCCATATTTAATCATCAATCGGTTGTGACCAAAAATGCAAAAAAATGTACCGTAAAATTGGGTGAAGTTGATCACTTTTGAGAGATTCTGTTCTATAATTCCAAGTAGGATGCATGTATTATCATCCAAATATTTTTTAAACCTGCACTGAATGTATGTATATCGATTCATACAAACGGAATTTTGACAAAATCTTATCGTAATAACAGAAACATTTTTCAGAATTGGAGTTCTTGATTCCGGGGTGATGTTGATCAGTTACTGCGATAGGTTTCATAAATTAAAGAGATATGTTATTCACTAAATTTGAGTTCACAAAATCCGATTCAAAACTCGATAAATCAAAATTTTCTGATAAATCGGTCAAATTTATAATTAAATGTTGTTAATTGCAGAATACATCACATTAAACGCCTAAAGATATGCAATTTTCTTCGAAATTAGTAGCTCGCTCAGTAAAAGAACATGGTTTTTTCTCTGGAAATTAATTTAATCCTCAATGCTAATTAAAACTGGGTTCACTGAACAAATCTGGAATGTATGAAACAGTTTATTTAAATGGTGTCTTTATACAGTTCATAAAACATTTCCTAAAAATTCTGTTTTCCATGGTATAATTATCTTGAACGTCAAACCGAATTTAGGAACATCAAGCGCAGCTATCAGGTAAAGCGCCATCACATAAATTGTGATATTTGAAATCGGATCATAGCTCTCTTGACAGTTTATACATGAGGGTACGGGAATGATCAACTTCTCCCCACTTATCAACTACACCCCGAATTACGGTACCTTGGCAAAACAGCTCTCAGTTGATAGTTGCGCAGTGTATATAAGAACACTAAGATGAGAAGAAGGCTCTTTCTCAGTTGGGATGTAATGCCATAAAGAAGATAAGAAGAAGAAGAAGAAGAAGAGAAAAAAAGAAGAAGTAGAAGAAGGATGAGGATGAATAGTAGAAAAATAAGTTGTTTCTTGTTTAATCTTCCTTTAAAAAAATGATCAGCTTGCCTCACTTCCTTGTAGTTATTTTTACAAATATGGTGTACCTTGTGATGCATAGGACATTTATGTGATTATCGTTTCAATATTCTATATTACTTTTATTGAAATTCTAACTAAGAAAACTGAATCTATTAATGATTTATATCAAAATCGAAACGGAACAGCTACCGGAGGAGTGGAAGCAAGGCGTTATATGCCCTATCTACAAAAAGGGCGACAAACTGGAGTGTGAAAATTATCGTGCAATCATCATCCTAAACGCCGCCTACAAAGTGCTATCCCAGATTCTCTTCCGTCGTCTATCACCTATAACAAACGAGTTCGTGGGAAGTTATCAAGCAGGTTTCATCGACGGCTGCTCGACAACGGACCAGATCTTTTCCGTGCGGCAAATCCTCCAGAAATGCCGTGAGTACCAGGTCCCTACGCACCATTTGTTCATCGATTTCAAGATTCGGGCTAATGGTGAATGCGTCGAAAACAAAGTACATGCTGGTTGGCGGAACTGAGCGCGACAGGGCCCGTCTAGGAAGCAGTGTTACGATAGACGGGGATACCTTCGAGGTGGTGGACGAGTTCGTCTATCTCGGATCCTTGTTGACGGCTGACAACAATGTTAGTCGGGAAATACGAAGGCGCATCATCAGCGGAAGTCGTGCCTACTATGGGCTCCAGAAGAAACTGCGGTCAAGAAAGATTCACCCCCGCACCAAATGCACGATGTACAAAACGCTCATAAGACCGGTAGTCCTCTATGGGAATGAGGCGTGGACTATGCTCGAGGAGGACTTGCAAGCTCTTGGGGTTTTCGAACGCCGAGTGCTAAGGACGATCTTCGGCGGCGTGCAGGAGAACGGCGTGTGGCGGCGAAGGATGAACCACGAGCTCGCTTAACTCTACGGCGAACCCAGTATCGTGAAGGTAGCTAAAGCTGGAAGGATACGCTGGGCAGGGCATGTTGCAAGAATGCCGGACAACAACCCTGTAAAGATGGTGTTCGCTACGAATCCGGTCGGAACAAGAAGGCGTGGGGCGCAGCGAGCTAGGTGGATTGACCAGGTGCACCAGGACCTGGAGAGCATGGGTCACAGTCGAGGATGGAGAGAAGCGGCCATGAACCGAGTGAACTGGCGTAATATTGTTGGCGAGGCTTTATCAAGATAATTGACGTAAGGCCAAATAAGTAAGTTAGTATCAAAATCATATTGATTTATAGGAATCTGCAATAAACTTTCATAACGAGCCTATAATAATAAACAATCTAAATGGTCATCACAGCTCTCAAACATCAATACTGTGCATTAATATGATGAAAATGTGTATTATCCTGACAAAACTGCAATTTTTATTTCAAATTTGTAAAATATTTTGTCCAAGAAAATTATTCCGTTTCTGTCAACTGAAAATCGCTGATCGTGTTAATAAAAACGGAACATTTCTGTATGATGAAAATTGCTCTATTTTTCACGTATTTACATCGACTTGTGCAAAGACAACCAAATTTGAGTGGATTTTTATAAGATTTTGTTGTTCCTAAATAGCATGGTGGAAGGTCAATTATTAACAGATTTTTTGACCGTACTGTGCATCGTGAAACTATTCAAATGTGTAAGTTATTGTGGCTTTTGAACGAAAAAAGTATTTAGTTTTACATAAAAAATCCAGTTTAGTTGAAATGTATACTTAGGCCGGAACAAAGTTGAAATTTTACTTTTGTCACCCCCCCTTCAAATTTTTCAAAAAGTCAGTTTTATTTTTAGTATTGGTTTTCACTATATTTCATGTTTTTGCTAGTTTTGTATTTCGTCCTTACGATATTACATGAGATAACAGGTGTTATTGGTCTATAAGTCCTAAATCTGTTTGTTGATGCCAATAGGTTTGAGATTTCACTTGAAGAATATTTCAGTGATTCACATGAATTATCATTTCTATAAAGCTTCAAAGAACATCTTTTTAAATCAACACAGCAATTGATCCATAAAACTTATTTGAATACATATTTTCCTACGGTTCTTCTCCTGGATGTAATCATCAACCGCAAGCTGCGTATCAAATGTGTTACTGTACTTTGTTTTCATTGTGTTGTGTAAATTGTATGAATCATTTTTTTCGTTAAAGAATATAATCAAAATATGGGGGTCCATAAATATGAAAACTGAATGTAGACAAAGTGCCATCGAAGCTGCTTTTCAAGACACATTCGCTAAGGTTTGCAAAGAACATGGCACAAGTAGGCGTAGAAGGGCAACATATCTCACATTGCCAATTTGCTTCAATTTTATTCAAAACTAGTGAAATATTTTTACAACCGGAAGAATATGGCGTACATGTTATATCAAATTAAAACAATCTAAATTCAATGTCAACTTGTGGGCTTCGTGGCCGTGCGGTTAGTGTCGTCAGGCAATGAGTGCATCGTGTCATGGGGTGTGGGTTCGATTCCCGCTGCAGCCATTGAAACTTTTCGTGAGAAATGTTCCTCGGCTGTAGCATTGGAGCATGCTTGTCCGTTGTCTAGTGTTAAGTTACAGTCTGTGCAGCTAAATGGCTGAAGACGGTGTCCGTGTCTTTTTTTTAAGGACATTATAAAGAGAAGCCAGAAATGGCTTCCAAAATGGCACCTACCGCACTACCACCCACTCTCCTTCCCTCTTCCCCTACATTTGAACCGCGCAAGAATATGCAAGCATAAAATATGATTTTCAATCATTCTCACCTGAAAATTGAAGTGTTAAACTGCTACTGCTTGCCAACAATCAAAACACCTAGTCACTAGAACTATAAAGTTCCTTCAATTTATTCAAAAAAGCATAATTCGTGCCTTTTTATCCATCTTGTTAAATTGCTTGTTTTTCCATCTTCTTCTTTCAACTTTGCGACACCACTTTGGTAACGTAGTTTTCACTGCATTTCAACACTGCCCCACAAATCACAAATCAAAATGAAGATTATCACTGCATTCTTTAGTCATTAAACATTCCACCACCGTAGTAATAATCTAGAAAATCTCAACGAAATCGCCGCAAAGTTCTATCGCAGCCTTCGAAATCATTTAATCATTGAGCCAAACAATCGAATCATAGTATGCTTGATAGAGAAAACGTTATGAAAAATAGCAACAAACAGCAATCAACAAGACGGTATCCACGGTATCCAAGGTACCATTAACGTTCAACGCTTCGTCATCGTAATCATCGTCATCATTGAAACTTCAAAAGCAGTTTTTCTGTTCAACACTAACAAATTTTCGATGAAAATGTGTTCACTGTGTTTCTGTTGGAGAATAGAATACAGTGAACACATTTTCCTGTAAATTTTATTGTTTTTTAACGATGAAACTGCTTTTGAAAATTCAGAAATCAATGATGGATCCTGCCCCTTAAAGCCAGAGCAAATCAGTGATGTTACATTTGCGGTAGCTTTTCATTGAACCGTAAGACGGAAAGTTTTCCCTAAAATTGCAATATTAAAAATGTTATATGTACGATCAATGTTTCGAAAAAAATGACGTGATAATAGATCAAAACACTTTTGGATTGGCGGGTATATGTTGCAAAAATATGGTTTTGCAGCATATGAGAATAAAAAATGGTAAATTTATCTGAATTTCTATTTTATTATTTATTGCCCCCCCCCCCCTCCACACATTTTGATGGAAAGTGACAAAAGAAGATTTTAAGATTTATTCCGGCTTTATTGGGGCAAGTGTGCCACCTATTTGGTAAACAAAAATTGTTGGAGTGAAATTTATAAAAATGTAAACATCATCAACAAAATCATAATAATAAACCAAAATGAGGCACCAGTAGTAGTTTCTGAAGTATAGTAGGGAAATAACTGACAGAGTTCGGTTTTCGCATCGCCGGTGAGACATCTATTTTTCTGCCACTCGTTTTGTTTGCTGGGCAGTGCATTTGAAGGTCCAAGCAAGCTAGTTCGGTTTTCGCGTCGCCGTGTGTATATCAAGTATGCTGATAAAGTAGCTTATGACTGCTTAGTCAGGGATGAAGGATCAATTCGGTGAGCTCGTTTCATGCTTCCATTTTTAATGTATATTTTATTGTGAAATACTTTTCAATCATGACAACGATAGAAAAGTCACTTATATGTATATTTTTTTTAACAAAACCTGAATAGTTTTTTACAATAAGTGTCGGCTAAGACTCTTGTGAATGTTCAAAAAGTATTCAAATACACATACCTAATCTATTATCCAACATTTTTCATCACAGAAATCGTTTTGAATGGTTCGACACTGAAAGTGTAGACTTACTTTAGGAACACGTTGACTGTAGTGACTAATAGGTGACTGTTTGAACTAAGGCTGCATGGATCGCATCACTTACCAAGGTGAATCCTGATTATGTAGCTTTTGAACCCTCCCCACTAACAAATTCCTCCCTGTGACAACCATGGAGATGCAGAGGTGATCTCGGTCTCTAGTAACAATGGATGCCACACTCATAATTCCACCTTTACCCGATGACCGTAAGGACGTGGCCGGCGCCATTATTGACTTTGGAGTTCTCGAAAGTGTACATTGAAGATGGAAAGCTATTCCCAAGCTACATCTGTTAGTTCCTTGTGCAACTTCGATTATTCTGGTCAATCACGGAGTAGCAACTATGAATTGTACGGTCATCAATGCTTATGCTTATAGTAGAGAAATAACTGACATTTTTGGCCCCAAAGTGATTTTTCTCAAAATATTCAATAATAAAATGTTTTTCGGCTTATTTAGTACCGTTTTACATATCTACATTCATATTGTACATTTATTTGGTGTGATCTAGTTTAATATTATACATATTCACAATTATATAACTGTAATACTCATTTTGTGTTGAATGGAGACAAAAATAATCATTTTAGTTATTCGAATTGAATGATAGGAAGTTACGTATGTTTTGAACCTTGTTATAAAACATCCCCTTATTACGGTAAACTTAAAATTATTTTTAAATTATCGAATAGAGTCTGCTTTGTAAGTTTTATTAAAAGGAAATAAAAAAAAATCATTACAAATCGAATTACATGCTATATTTATTCGGTGGCCGTCTTGCCCTATATGGGTGGCACATTTGCCCCATAGTGTCGAAAAAAAAATTTGGATGATATTTGAGAAGCTCCGACACTAATACTTTTTAAAATTATATTCATTTTAAATGGCACAGTGGTTATGAAGAGATGTGAAACTAACATCATGAGGCTAAATTGGTGGATTTTATAAACTTTAGACAACGTTAGAGAACAATTTGCTTAAGGTGGCACACTTGCCCCAAATTCCGCTAACACTAATCAGTCGATCGACAACCGGACGGTTGAGCTTCCGATTGTCGCACGATTCACCGAAGTCAGAATAGCTGCGCTGATGCTGTGTAACATAAACGTAGTTTATATAGTTGTACAACATTACATAACTACTGAAGCGATTTTTTTGTTAATAACAGGAGTCAAGTACATAGTTTCAGAAGATTTTGCGTCATCTTGAATCGTTTTTGTTTTATTTTTCATTGTCATCAGAAATTCTTGGGGGGGGGGGCTCTGGACGATTCTGGAGGGGGCCAGGCCCCTTTGGCCTCCCTGTTTCCACGCCAATGACTGTAACAAAATGTGACCGTAGATTTCCATTTAAATGACAGCTTTATCATTCTCTTATCATATTGCGATACTCAAAAAAGAATCAGGTGATTACTATAAATGTGAAATAATTTGGGCGTTAATTGGTTAAGATTTGTTAAGCCGTCAAAACTGGCTTTTACTCATTAAACATTCCTCATTATGGTAATTTTATTCAGCATCATTTTTAAAATCATTATAATAATTTTCATGGCCAAGCCGTTTAAAGCCGTTCTAGACTGTTTAAGCCGTTTTTAGACCTTTGAAGCCGTTTCAAGTTTGTTATCGAAGAATTTTAACGATTTTTTTGTAATGTGGCTAAACGAAACGAAATCAGAAAAAAATTTAATTTCGAATGACATTTTAAGGAATCATTCAAAATACCTTTACTAAACAGCCCAAGTTTTACATATCTGCTGTATCATAGTTCATGAAATTCATACGACATCTCTTATTGCGGCTGCTTAATGCACCAGTAAAAATCTATCCATGATTCCAAAATACGCATTAAGAAAACCTAGGCATGCAATAAAAGTCTATGCATATTAAAAGGCAACTGAACGTAAAACAATATATGCAGCAAGCCAAGAAACAATTGCTCCAAGTATCAATTCTAACAGTAGAACAACACTTGAGATAGCAATACCGATACCGTAGACAACCCATACCAGCTGCAAACTTTCCAGATCCAGCACAGCACTCTCCTTGAACATGTAACCGGGTGGGAAAAAGTACTTTTGCTCAACTCCTTTCTCCCAATAGTTCATCAGCCCTGAATCGAAGAGCCAGCTGAGGTAACGTTTGAAATGCGCGTAGCACAATACCTTAGTGCCGAATGTGTAGCGTGAGTGAGTAACTTCTAGCTTTTCCGGTATCACGTGGAATTGTGGACGAACATTGTAGCCGAAGGTCTGCCGATCCCTTTCTGCTTTTAGGGAAAGCATCGACTTAGCAGAGGAACATCTCAGCATATAACCGTAGGTCAGATTGCCGATATCATAGACCATCGATGGAGTAACAACCAACTTGTGTGCCAAATCTGTTCTAGCTTTGAGCGTTCCGTTGACCACGAGTTCATGCACTAACAGCTTACCGGGAGTTTTTAAATACTCGTCAATTGTGGTTGGGTCACGCACGTATCGATAAGTGGTCATGTGGGTAATGAATTTCACTAGGTATGCTTCAAACAGAATAGTCAGCAAACATGATGATCCAACTACCAGAAATCGTTCAACTCTTCGCATTCTGTGATGAGAGTAGGATGAGCCACAGAAAAGTGTCAGTATAAGGTTCTGATGAAACATCCTACGCCATAAGCTGCTGACGACTCCGATGACCAGCAAGAAAGAGCAGAACAATATCCACGAAGTAAACTCGTAGGGCTGCAGCAAATGCTGGAATAGATATCTCGACTGTGTTTTTGGAACCATAAGACATAATCCATCCGTATGAGGGATCCACATTTCCACTGTCCATTCTGACAGAAATCCAATTCTATTGACATATGCGGAGATTTCTCCTTTTAAAAACATGGCATCAATTGCGTCAGCAGTGGCAGTGACGTTACCTGTTTCTATGATGATGAATTTGTACGACTGCCCTATGTGGTTCAATATGGTTTTGAATACAGTGATATCCAATCCACTCAGTCGACCTTCATTCATCTCTATCCACGGTCGTTTGACGATCGCTCCAAGGATAATTGGATTGGGATGAGGTTCGTATAGCCTATTAGCGAGCACTGTATTGAACGGCGAACTCCAGTCAGCGGGATTGATATATCTGTTCCGATCGAGAGTAAAAATGTGTCCGGTTAATTCCGAGTAAACCAACACAATGAAATTAAATGTTTTGAAGCAATCAAGAGTTGCAGTAAATATTTTATATAAATAATTCACATTGGTTGTTACAACTATCACGTGTTTGTTTGGAGAGTTTTCAAGCTGCTCGTCGGCGGGAATGCTTAGTCTACTGAAGTATTCGAAATAATGAGCCTGGAAATGATACAATGAAATTTGAACAAATAAATTCTAAAGCTGGCGATACCAATAAAACACAATATTACCTTAAGCATCGGATGATCCGGCGCGGCGACAACAATTATCTGTCTGGTCCTACCGTGACGACTTCTGGCATTAATGAAAGCGGAAAACAGTGTGGACTGACGAAGCCTCTCCAGCAATGCATCAAGCAAATCGATAAACTCCTGCTGTTTGAAGTTCATGAACAGTAGATCGGTTGTCGTTTGGTCTACTGTTAGCCCTTCCATTATGATACGGTGCAGAAATTCTACATTTCGTGTGAGTTGGTTACAAGTGTTGCCACCGTCAGTTAGAAGTAGTAAGGAGACAAACCATGAGATATGCATAGTGAAGTATTTTCGAGTATGCGATACAGATATATTGCAAATGCTTCCGAGAGCACAGAGATACATGAAAAGTATGAATGATTTTTTTTCTCAAGTTACAAATTTATACGAGCCAACGCTATTTATGCTGACCCTACGCTGGCGAACAATTAATTTTCCATTTGTATTATCATCTACTAGAATCTTAAAATGTTTTAGTAATGTTCATTAAAATCAATAAACGAGAAATTGGATGGTGAAGGCTTTTAAGATTTTTGTTCTGAATGCGTATCTTATCGGCTGTGGGTTCTCATTGATTAATATGCCTTTTCGCATTCTTGTCGAAAAATCAAACCTTATGAACTCACCGGGAACAGCAGTAAAAACCTCAAGCAGACATGCACAAGCTTTGTGAATTGCGGGCTAAATTTAAAAAAAAATGTTGTGTGAATTTACCTATTGATTTCTTTCCGATCCTTGTTTTAACTCGTGACTACGATTTTTCGTTGGACCTATCCTTTTGGATACCGTCTTGAAAAAAAAAACTTTTAGAAGGTTTCTTCTTCTTTTGTTTATTTTTTTACACATGGTTGCTACAAAGAATGAAAGGAAGGATGAATCTCTGAATTCACAACTTTCTTCCAAAAAAGCGGGATTTAAAACTGTCACTATACGTGAAGAAAGGAAGGGTGAAATGTTCAATATTGATAATTGCATCAACATTAGCAATCAGTTCGATGCTCTAGACAAATTTTTCGAACACCAAATCGAAGCAGTCTCAAGCCCAGGCTCTCTAATTCAAGTGAGGAAGCAAAGAGTGTCGCCTATCGTAGTCAGTTGTTCCGAATTTGGAGCATTTAGGCAGGAGATCTTGAACTCCGTTAGGGGTCTCCTTCCAAATAACAAAGAAAGAGTAAATCGCAAACATCTTCTGAAACACCTCGAAGAGATGAAGCACTTTTTTACTTATGGCGACAAAGCTGAACGTTTGTTCAAAGTCGTTTTGAAAGGTCTCTCAAGTCACTTGAAGAGATCAAAAATGGAATAAATTAATTACTTGGATTTTCCCCAGTCCAAGTAATCATTATGAAAAAAAAACCCAATCTGGCATTCGTCAGAAAGGGCTTTCTCATAAATATAATTTACTTCTCTGTAACATTGACTCTGACCACTACCTGGTGATGGTGAAACTGCGCCCAAAACTATCCGTCATCAACAATGTACGGTACCGACGCCCGCCCTGGTACAATCTCGAGCGGCTGAAACAACCGGATGTCGCCAATGCGTACGCGCAGCATCTTGAGGCAGCGTTGCCGGATGAGGGCGAGCTCGATAGGGCCCCTCTTGAGGACTGCTGGAGGACAGTCAAAGCAGCCATTAACGACGCTGCCGAAAGCGTTGTCGGATATGTGGAACGGAGCTCAAGAAACGATTGGTTCGACGAGGAGTGCCAGGAGGTTTTAGAGGAGAAGAATGCAGCGCGGGCTGCAATGCTGCAGCATGGTACGCGGCAAAACGTGGAACGATACAGACTGAAGCGGAAACAGCAAACCCGCCTATTCCGGGACAAAAAGCGCCGCCTGGAAGAGGTGGAATGCCAAGAGATGGAGTTGCTGTACCGTTCTCAAGAAACGCGGAAGTTCTATCAGAAGCTCAACACATCCCGCAAAGGCTTCGTGCCGCGAGCTGAGATGTGCCGGGATAAGGATGGGAGCATCTTGACGGACGGACGCGAGGTGATCGAAAGGTGGAAGCAGCACTACGATGAACACCTGAATGGCGCAGAGAACACAGGCACAGAAGGTCAGGACAGCGAAGGCGATGGCTACGTCAGCACAGCGGACAGCGGAAATCAACCAGCTCCCACGATGGGGGAAGTTAAGGATGCCATTCAACAGCTCAAGAATAACAAAGCCGCTGGCAAGGATGGTATCGGAGCCGAACTCATCAAGATGGGCCCGGACAGGTTGGCCGCTTGTCTGCATCGGCTGATAGTTAGAATCTGGGAAACGGAACAGCTACCGGAGGAGTGGAAGCAAGGCGTTATATGCCCTATCTACAAAAAGGGCGACAAACTGGAGTGTGAAAATTATCGTGCAATCACCATCCTAAACGCCGCCTACAAAGTGCTATCCCAGATTCTCTTCCGTCATCTATCACCTATAGCAAACGAGTTCGTGGGAAGTTATCAAGCAGGTTTCATCGACGGCCGCTCGACAACGGACCAGATCTTTTCCGTGCGGCAAATCCTCCAGAAATTCCGTGAGTACCAGGTCCCTACGCACCATTTGTTCATCGATTTCAAGGCGGCATACGATAGTATCGACCGCATAGAGCTATGGAAAATCATGGACGAGAACAGCTTTCCCGGGAAGCTCATAAGATTGATCAGAGCAACGATGGACGGTGTGCAAAACTGCGTGAAGATCTCGGGCGAACACTCCAGTTCGTTCGAGTCTCGGCGGGGACTACGACAGGGCGACGGACTTTCGTGCCTGTTGTTCAATATTGCGCTTGAATGTGTCATGCGGAGAGCCGGACTTAACAGTCGAGGCACGATTTTCACGCGATCCGGACAATTTGTTTGCTTCGCGGACGACATGGATATTATTGGGAGAAAATTTGAAACGGTGGCAGATTTGTTCACCCGCCTGAAACGCGAATCAACAAGAGTCGGGCTAATGGTGAATGCGTCGAAAACAAAGTACATGCTGGTTGGCGGAACTGAGCGCGACAGGGCCCGCCTAGGAAGCAGTGTTACGATAGACGGGGATACCTTCGAGGAGGTGGACGAGTTCGTCTACCTCGGATCCTTGTTGACGGCTGACAACAATGTTAGTCGGGAAATACGAAGGCGCATCATCAGCGGAAGTCGTGCCTACTATGGGCTCCAGAAGAAACTGCGGTCAAGAAAGATTCACCCACGCACCAAATGCACGATGTACAAAACGCTCATAAGACCGGTAGTCCTCTATGGGCATGAGGCGTGGACTATGCTCGAGGAGGACTTGCAAGATCTTGGGGTTTTCGAACGCCGAGTGCTAAGGACGATCTACGGCGGCGTGCAGGAGAACGGCGTGTGGCGGCGAAGGATGAACCACGAGCTCGCTCAACTCTACGGCGAACCCAGTATCGTGAAGGTAGCTAAAGCTGGAAGGATACGCTGGGCAGGGCATGTTGCAAGAATGCCGGACAACAACCCTGTAAAGATGGTGTTCGCCACGAATCCGGTCGGAACAAGAAGGCGTGGGGCGCAGCGAGCTAGGTGGATTGACCAGGTACACCAGGACCTGGAGAGCGTGGGTCACAGTCGAGGATGGAGAGAAGCGGCCATGAACCGAGGGCATTGGCGAAATATTGTTGGTGAGGCTTTATCAAGATAATTGATGTAAAGCCAAGTAAGTAAGTAAGTAAGTTCTCTGTAATAAAAGTGATCTAAATAAATTAGCTTTAGAAAAAGCTAGACTCATGTTCGATGTCCGTGTGACATGGGAACATTTCCAGGAACCTGGAGGAAATTTCCAGAAGCCCACTCAGTGCTGTCGGTGCCAAAAGTGGGGTCATGGTACAAAAAATTGTCGCATGGATGCTAAATGCATGATTTGCGGAGGTTCTTCTCACGCTAAGGAAGTCTACCCTGTGAAGGAAGATACCGATAAGTTCATATGCGCAAATTGCGGTGGCAATCATATGTCTAACTTTTGGGCTTGCCCTTCGTGTAGGCGAGTCGTCGAGGCTCGTGCCACGCAGATAAACGGTAATGTACGTTACGATAACGGTCAATTCCGGAATTCCCCTGGTAGAGTACCGAACAATGCTCATTTTTAGGTTAACAATCGCTTGATTAGGAATCAAACCCATCAGGAAGATTATAATCATGCTCATTTCCAAACTAATTTTATTCCGTCGGGTAGCCGTTCGATTCTTTTAATTTTGAATGGATGTATCCAAGGAAAATCCTATGCCGATATTGTAGCAGGTAATTTGAACTTCTCCCCTTTTCATACTACAAGTAACCGTTCTAATTGTTTCAAATCAAATGGAAAAACCCCAGTCGCCACAGGAAACTTCAACTCCGCCTCTTCGTCTACCGAAAATTCTAACAGAAAATCATCAGATAATATAAAATTGATTAACTCATTACGCGTGGTAAAGATGGACAAATTATGGGTGAAATTATGAAAAAAAATCCACGTGCTCGGCTGGGATTTGAACCCAGGACTCTTGTACAGACTTGAAAGGATACAAACAATCTCACATTTGTATCCTTCAAAATAGGAATGAAGCTTGATCTTAAAGCAAAAGCAATGACTTCATCAACCTGGCCAGTTGGAATTCGTTTTCGCGAATTCGAGAACCACAGTTCCTCAAGGGTGGGGTTCTGGAATCCCTCGTAGAACCAGCCCGAACCACAGATCGTAACAGTATTGAACTAGTATCCCCATCGTGTCCCATAGATCTTCATTCTCCTCGTGATGAGACCGTTTTAAGCCATTTGACAATCTACTACCAAAACGTGCGGGGTATGCGAACGAAAACTAATGAGTTTCGTATGAAAATGGAAACTTGTGATTATGACATAATTGTTCTTACTGAAACCTGGCTGCGCCCTGATGTGGCTAACACAGAGTTTGTATCGAACTACTTCATCTTTCGCTGTGACCGCAATGCCAATACCAGCACGTTACAGCGAGGCGGAGGTGTTTTAATCGCTGTAAAATCGACTCTTCGTAGCAGTGGTGTTGAGCTAATGGACTACATCCACCTTGAACAGGTTGTGGTTGCTGTTAGACTGTCTGATACAACGATTTACGTATGTGGAATTTACATTCGGCCTAATTCCCATTTCGATGTATATGATTCGCACGCATCTCCAGTACAGGAGATTTGCAACTTATCATCAACTCGAGACTCCATTGTCGTCGTTGGCGATTACAATCTACCGCATCTGACATGGCATTTCGAAGATGATTGCAACAGTTACTTGCCGCGAAATGCTTCTTCAGAATTGGAAATAATGTTCACCCAATCTATGATCAGTTCTGGACTACATCAAATCAACTCACTTCGTAATATGAATGGACGTATTCTTGACCTAGCATTCGTGAGTGAAGCTAGCTTCGTGGAGCTCATCGATCATCCATCTTCTCTGTTGAAAGTTGACTCTCATCACAAGCCGTTTGTTCTCCGAATCGAAATTAAAACCAGAACTCGCGCCCCTGTTGAAGAGGCTGATGTAGACGACTTCGATTTTAAGCGTTGTGATTTCGTAGCACTGAATGACATGCTAGTGGCAGTTGACTGGAATGAAACGTTTGGCGATGCACCTCCCGACCGAATCACTGTATTGTTTTACGACAAGGTTTTCGACATCATTCGCCATCACGTACCACAGAGACGGAGGTGCTCTGCCGTGCATTCGAAGCTTCCTTGGTGGACACCAGAGTTACGACACCTCCGGAACATCGTTCGCAAAGCACGAAAGCATTACTTCCGGAATAAATCTCACGACAACAGAAAGAATCTCAAGTCCCTCGAAACGCGATACAATGTATGCCAAGAAAACGTTTTTCGGAGCTACACAAACCGTATGGAATCCATCTTAAAACGGGACCCGAAATCTTTTTGGACGTACATCAAGAAGCTGAACAACATCAACCGTATTCCTGAAGAATTGTCTTACAACGGAACGACAGCCGAAACTGCAGAAGCTTCCGCTAATTTATTTGCAGACTTCTTCAGCAGCGTACATAACAACCACTCCCCTACGTTCTCATCATCGGCGAGGCAGAATATTCAATCTTCTAACGTCTACCAATGATAACGATCTCTCAACACGAAGTCTCATCTGCGTTGAAAAAGCTTGACGTCTCTAAAGGTGCAGGCACAGACTGCTTACCTCCGACATTCTCCAAAGAGTGTGCAGACTCATTGAAGACATCAATTAGTGTAATTTTCAATCGCTCTCTACGTGAACAAGTTTTTCCTGAGATTTGGAAAGTGGCTTCAATCACTCCGATTCACAAGGCCGGTAGTGTTCACTCTGTCGAAAATTATCGAGGCATCTGAATATTGTGCTGTATCGCAAAGGTATTCAAATAGATTATACACAGGAGTCTCTACAGCGCAGTTCATCCAATAATCTCCGATGTTCAGCATGGTTTCGTGAAAAAAAGATCGACAGTTTCGAATCTGATGAGTTTCACAAATGTTCTGTCGAATAGCGTCGAGAAGCGGCGTCAAGTGGATGCAATTTATTTCGACTTTGCGAAAGCCTTTGATAAAGTTCCTCACGAACTTGTAATCAGCAAGCTTAAGCATATTGGGCTTCCTGACTGGATAACCGAATGGCTTAGATCCTACCTGACCGATCGAAAAGCTCATGAGAAAGTCGGCCGTGTACGTTCTCATTCATATGATATATCATCCGGTGTTACGCAGGGAAGTGTTCTCGGCCCGCTAATATTCATCTTATTCATAAACGATCTCGCCGTCCATCTAAAATCTTGAAAGCTGATGTATGCGGATGATCTTAAGATCTATAGAGAAATATCTTGAGCTGATTTCATGGTGTACAGAGAATGGTATGGAACTGAACATAGACAAGTGCAAAACAATTACCTTCACGCGGCGCCAAACGTACGTGACTCACGACTACGCAACCGGTAACAACATCATCGAGCGCGTGTTTTCCATTCGTGATCTTGGCGTAATAATAGATAGTAAGTTGAAGTTCACTGAACACATAAGCACCGTGACGGCGAAAGGATTTGCTGTGTTGGGATTTATCCGACGAAACTCGCAATCGTTTCGCGATGTGTACACGCTGAAGGCTCTGTATTGCTCGCTGGTCAGGAGCGTCATGCAATATGCAGTGTGCGTCTGGTCTCCATACCATGCAACGCATATGCTCAGAATTGAGAAGGTGCAGCGCTGTTTAATCCACTATTGTTTAAGGCAGTTACCGTGGAACGATCCGACGAATCTTCCCGACTATGTAAGTCGTTGTAGGCTGATTGATTTGGAAACATTGACGTCCAGACGAACTAAGATTCAGCGATTATTTATGTATGACTTGTTGTCCAATAACATCGACTGCTCGGAACTGACCAACGAACTGAGGTTTTACGCACCGACAAGGCAGCTCCGCGAGAGACAGTTGCTGGTTATACGACCGCATAGAACGACATATGGACAGAACTGCCCAATGTCTAGTTGTTTGCGAGCATTCAATGATGTAGCATGTTATTTTGATTTTATTGTGTACAAATGTACTTTTAAATATAGAATTAAGTATTTAAATTAACAGTCTGGCAGATTAAGGTATTGATCCAAGACGTAGCAATTAAAAAAATAAATAAATGCTAGACGAGCGCTTTACCAACTAAGCTACCGAGCCACTTGGTGACCCAATAACTGAGTTGGCTACAAGTTTAGAATTCAAATCCCTACAGACCACGCGGACCCACTTTCATAACCCATATCCATCCATCTCATGTTAACTACACACGCGAGAAGAGCGAGTGCGATTTATTTAGTGTTGAAACTATCGTACCTACATCGCTTCCACAACAACTGTATTGTGGAAGAGTAAAGATGTGGGAAGGCAATCAACGTGTCGTTCTCACTCAAGCCGAGCACGTGGATTTTTTCATAATTTCACGCATAATTTGTCCATCTTTACCACGCGTAATGAGTTAATTAATTTAATAACCATGCGGATTGGATTACCGAACAGCTCAATATAAACGTCAATTTATCAGATAATATACTCACTTCAAGTGATATGTCTCCCTCTGATTTTATTTTTCTAACATAACAATTGAATCAAATGATTAATGCAATGTTCAAAGCCACCACTATGACTGAAGCAGTCCAAGTTGATGTAAATTGTTATTGAATTACGTTTTAATGGACCTTATATTTGTTTAATATTCTAAATCGGTGTGCCCGTTCTTTGAATGGTAAAGAGGACTAGCTGTTTAATTTTCAAACAGCTAAACATACATTTAGCAGTTTTTACTGAAACTTTTTTGAAACCTGGATACAAACTAAAAAGAGATCCATTTTTTTTTTTGTTGGAATGATCGACTTGATGGTGCATGTGGGGGAGTAGCAATCATCATTCAAAGGCGTATAAAACATCAAATTTTTCCATCATTTGAAACTAAAGTGTTTGAAAAAAATGAAGTAAAACTTGTACCCGTGATTTTAAACGATGATCTTCAACACTTGATCCGTCTTAAAAACGTTAGAAGAAGGCAATTCCAACGCACTCGCTGTCCTGCTATAAAAAGGAAGATAAAACAAAAATTTTGAAAATAAAATTTTGCAATTGGACACTGGCTCCAAGCCCTTTTGTAGATTATCTAACATTTTCAAAAAACCTCAGAGGCCAATTTCGGCATTGAAAGAGCAAAATATATTGTTTGATATAATTGCAAAATAACTCAAAAACTTGCTTTGTAGTTTGAATAAGCGCATAATTTTAAATTAGGATTCACTAGACCAATTGAAAATCAAGTTACTCAGGACTTCGAAAGCATTCTTAATCACGAGAACGTTTTAGAAAATTCCTCGGAGACTGATTTGGAAGAAACTATAAAAATTAAATAAAAACATGAAAGCCCCTGGTCGAAACTTGAGGTAAAGCAATCTCTTTGGAGCATCTCAGAAACTCGTTGTACACATGATTCTTCTCACAAATCTCCCGGTTGTCGAGGAACGTGAGAACTGTAGCCGACTTTCTAAAACCTGATAGGGAAGATTCAGGTATTAAAGTGTAATTTGGACTATCCCTTATGTATAAAGTGGGTACTTCCGTAGCCATGAAGAAAGTATCCAGGTTCGATTCCTGGACTCCGATTCCGAAAATCTTCGTCTGATAGAAATTTTTAGCTTATTATTTAGCTCTCTTAAGTTGTGACCGTGATCGTGAACAGTCAAAGAAGCTTTGTGCTTATAAGTTTCCCTAAAAAGTGATCTAGTGAGCCGTTGGGACGGTCCAACTGACTACAGTGTCCCGATCACCACCCCTAGTGGCTGGTTGAACGCCATGGATCGGTAAGAGCATACCGGTCTCGCCCGGAACGGTTTCAAATCATCACGACTAGCTGTGAAAGAGGATAGCCGGTGTTCGTCGTGGATCCCTCTCGGAAGCTTCAGCGATCTGACACACCATCCGCTAATCGCTAAGGACGAAGAGATCTGCAGATCTCCATCCTGCCAGAAGGGTTCCAAAAGGAAACCCACCAATCAACAGCAGTCAACCGTGCGCATCCCTGGTTGGTCGCACAGCAAGCCATTGGCCACGTGCCTCATCTACCACTTCTGCCGCTCGCCTTCAATCCACCGCCGCCATTGCTGAGAATCCCATACCCCCATCAAGCCACCCGCCGTCGTCCACTCGCCACCACGCCATCAACCCAAGTCCTAGTTCACGCTACGTAACCTCCAACCATCAATCCGTGAGTAATAAAGTGTCTAAATTTACTTCTGAACTTTGACCACTAGCTAGGTCCGAAAACCTCCCCATAACCTCCAACGACCCTGGGACTCGGGGATTAAAATGGGTGCGTCGAGCATATCCTCGAGGGCTATGAGGCCGTACCTGAAACAGTAACACTATGGAAAGAGTCTACAAGATCTCGGAAGAACGATGCATATGCATCAAGTTCATGAATGAGCGAACGATGAAGGATGCTCTGATGCAGAATCACGAAGAACACGTGTTCGAGCAAAGAGGAAGGACACCTTAAGGCGGATTGCTCGCGAAATGCGACAAACCAGAGGAAGAGTCAAACTACCGGGCGTTCGAGTTATGCTGAAACGTTGAAGAACAAAGTGCCAGTCGCTGAAGTGAGTGGAAGTTCGATGACGGTGCTTGTACCGGCTGCAAAAGTAACACGCGACAACGTTAAGGAGGGCAGTTCTTCTGTTGTCGGTGTGATTGGAGATGACAAGCGACCATCTGCTGCCGAAATCGTTGGAACCCGAGCAGAAGAAAATAACTACTGAATACCAAATTGAGGTATTCCATACCAGATAATTTCCAATACTTACAACCAGGCATTGCAGAATTCGCTATCATTTGAGTATGAAGCACGATCAAAGCAAGCAAAGAAAAACATCCCATCTGTTGCAGTCCACGATCGTCATTGTATCGCAAGGTGTAACAAGTCTGATAAATGGAAGCAGCGAGCGAGAGCCCCAAAGAGAGAGCGATGATAAAATCCATTTTTCTCGCTTGTTTACCGTTGGGGGTAGGTGTTTTTCTTTACTGGCACGATAAACAATCCACGAACTTCCAATAGCAATAGTGTCCCCAGGCTTGGAGCATGTTTAGAGGGGTTTTATCATGCACTACTATCCCCCCAATCTGATCAAAGTTGTAGCAGTATACGATAAACAGTCTCTCATAATGTGCAGCATGTTATGATAGTTACAGAGAGCGATACTCTCAATTTTCTCAGGATTCAATCCCTGCTTACAACCTAGATGAGGTATGAATGAGCCGAGCATAAGAGGTAAAATATCTCAAATAATACCTTCCGCATATTCTACAAATACCAAGCTGATAATAAGATTAGGTATTGTAATATGTACCTAAATAATACGTGATGGATTTTCATATAAAAGTGAATTTTTCAATAATAGTTCAATACCTCTAGCAGTCCTCAATACATATCGAATACCAAAATGAAGAATTTTTAATTGTTTTAAACATTTTTTTTAAATACCATTATAATACCAAAATGAGGTATTGACAACTGAACAATACCTAATTATGGTATGATACCAAAATATGGTATGCATAAGTTATTGCGAGTTATTCTTTACTCCTCGGGTAACGATGGAGATAGTCATGAGTCTGAATCTGACCCTGCAGCTGTCCTGGATGCGGAATTTAAGATCTCGTCGAGCGGTGTCACGATCACGTGCGCAAACTAGCTGGTTGAAAATACTGCCGTTTAATTTTGCTGGGAACAGCTGATATTTGTTTATATTTTCCACCAGCGCTCTTTAAGTAGGGCTGGTGACATGTAACGTGTATGTACACGAGCGCAGAAACCACTATGGATGAATCTGGTCACGCGGTGAAGAGACAACACGACAGTTCCTCGACGGAGGATGAGGGCTTTAATCGGGTTACGAGAAGCCGAAAACAAAAGAAAGATGACGATGCTCTGGAGATCATTGCATCTACGTCCGCTCAGTATAAAATCACTGGTAAAAGCAAGTTAAAAAACTAAGGTCAGTTAGATGGATAAAGCCCTGTTTATTCATGAGGACAATGGCTATGTTCTAAGGTTATTGTTTTGGTACAGCGTCAGGATCGATTTGGCCATAGTTGATGACAATAGCAATGTTTCGAGGTGATTGATTTGGAAAGTGGTTTATAGTAAATGCAAGTTCTTGATTTGATTATGATAGTGGTTATGATTTGAGGTTATGAGATTGGACTATTACATTTTTAGTTATACTACCTAAAAAATTGTGATAAAACATGCAACGTCTTTAAGGTTCGATTTGGGTGTGTGAATTAACTCTTTGCTAGCACACTTAAACATTGACGATGACAACAGCTACGAATAACGGTTATGATTACGGTTTTTTTTTGCGTTTTTTTTGGTAGTGCAGGTGTAAGTGAGAGATGAACTTTATCTTTAACTTTATTATTATTTATTTTATTATTAAGTTGTTTCCATTAACATCAACGCAATCAAAGTGAACGTTAAAATGTCTTTGTTAAAAGAATTTATCCTGGACAATGATATAGATGTAGTGTTTCTACAGGAAGTTTAAGCTAGTTCTGGTACATCTATACTGGCGCGTAAATCGACTGATACACGTGATTGTTTGAAGTGCCCTTTTGAAAGAATAATATCAATTGCGATAGATAATATTAATTTTGTAAATATCTACGGTCATGCTGGATTGCAACAGAGAGCAGAACGTGATAAACTTTGATATTTTAACTGTTGATCACATGAGCAAAACTGCAGCAATCTCAACGGTGCTAGGGGGCAATTTTAATTGCATCTTGGAAGAAGATGAGACGCGTGGTCATTTCAAAAATATCTGTGTTGGTTTGAAAACATTGACAAACCTGTTTGACTTAAAAGAGGTTGAGTTAAAGTGTCAAAAGAAACAGTTCACCTTTTTTTAGAAATGACTCCACTTCAAGGATTGATCGCTTTTATTCAACGAATTTTTTTTTAAACGAAATCATTAAATTTGAACCAAAGCCGTACCCTTTCCGACCACCATGCATTCCAGTTTTGTTATAAGCTTGATCAAAATCTCAGAATCCCTGTGTATTGGAAAATTAAAGGTTTTTTATTGCAAGATGATGATTCAACAGCGGAATTTGCAAAAACATATGAAAGTTTGCGCTCTAGGGCGATATACTTAAATAATTTCGCAGAGTGGTGGTGCTTTGATGTTAAAAACAAAATTAACCAGCTTTACAACGTTTTTTGACGTTAACTACGTCTTACGGCAATATACTGGGTGTCAATTGAAAATCTATAATGTTGCGACCGTTACGATATCATGTTAGAGTTTGAACTAAAGAAAGGCTGCAACTATGACAATCCACTAAAATTAACCCGTTAACGCCCAAGGTTTCTCACAATTGGAATTCAGCTCCGTTTTCGTTATTCATAGTCGTATTCCCATAAATTAAACCTTATTTCACCAAAAAAAATCAAGTCTATGGTGGGGATCCAAAAAAATTCTTTAAAGTGTGTCGTCCATATCTAGCTGTTCTATAAGTTTATTTTCGAGATTAATCAAATATATTTTCATGCAGTTAGACCCATTACAATGTAAACAAGTTGGAAAAAACTGCTGGTGAGGGGTAATTCATAAATTACGTCACGTACAGAAGAGGAAGGAGGGGGTTACAATGAAACGTGACTACCCGTATAAAAATTGGAATCCATACAAAAAGTGTGAAACAGAGGAAAATTGAGGAGGAAGAATATGGCAAAACTTTGCGTGACGTAATTTGTGGACGTACCCTGACAAAGAAATTGCAACATAAAGAATATAAATTTCAGAGGCGAAAGGTTCATGCCAGAACTAAATCATTTAGTGACTTCAATACAATTTTCTGCTCTACCACGTAAGAAAGATACAGACATACATACATTTCCATACATGTTCTTCTTCTTTCTGGCGTTACGTCCCAACTGGGACAAAGCCTGCTTCTCAGCTTAGTGTTCTTATGAGCACTTCCACAGTTATTAACTGAGAGCTTTCTATGCCAATTGATCATTTTTGCATGTGTATGTCGTATGGCAGGTACGAAGATACTCTATGCCCTGGTAAGTCGAGAAAATTTCCAACCCGAAAAGATCCTCGACCGGTGGGATTCGAACCAACGACCCTCAGCTTGGTCTTGCTGAATAGCTGCGCGTTTACCGCTACGGCTATCTGGGCCCATACATGTACATGTACAATTATGCACACTTATACCATTTATACCAAAAACAATATAAAATCTTACATCAAATATTTTGATTTAGAAAAAAAACCTACAGATGTTTCAAAATAGTCTTCAAAAAGATTATATAAAACTTGCCAGCTGATAATAGAAACATAACTATTAAAATATTTTTTTCTGGGTGAAGTTGTTAGTATATGTGGCTCGGGTCTGACAGCGATCGAAATATATATTTGCAATATCAGAATTTCATTAGTGCTGATCAAAAGTTAGTTCTTCAGTCCAATGACAGTCAAATATTGGACTCCAACTATTACATGCTTTACAAATGTGAATACTTGAAGCCAACATTATTCGGCTATAACGTTGAAGTTACTGCATCATTGATGCATATAGTCTTATTCACCGATAGAACTGAATCCACGTGGTCCAAGATTTTTGAAACTAGAGCTAGCCAGAATACCTGGGGAGCATACTGAAACGTGCCCGCTCAAATGTCACAATTCTTGGTCTTAGTGAGATCAGCAAAGAAGGCTCTTTACTGCTACCTCAACGCGTCGCTGGTTCTAAAAAATAAACAACCATACAAAACTACGACCAAACAATGGTGAAAGCGTAATCAATTTTCTCGAAAACATTCATTTTGGGAATGAGGTAGAATTTTCTGATTAAATTGGCAACAACGTAGCGCGTAGTAAGTAACTGCTTGTAAACAATATCTTTCAAGCGCATTTATTACCTGCAATTTTGCGAAAAATAATTTTTACTTTTCCACGTTTAAGTCATAAAACTGATTCTGGACTTAGGTTGGCGGCTATTCAATTTTACTCTCATTTGACAGCCGCCCTTCACCCTTGGAGTTCAGTTCATGGATGGATAAATCAATTTGTCGGTTTTTTCGTTCTTTACTCACTTCAAAAGATCAAAAGATCTAAATGGTGTCAAGGTTCATCTAAAAATGTAAGGAGCATTGCATCCGAAATAAGCGATTGTTGCTCGGATCAATAGTAAGTATCCATTGTTTTGATCTAGGCTGACCAATTTCTTATTGGTTGTTTCCTTGATGTTTCGCACATAACAACAATTCCCAGCTAATATGTTTTTTTGCGAAAATATCTCCTTTAGTTGATCATCGTTTTCGAAGATACCAAATTTTTCATCACTGGACTTCAATCATGAGAATAACTTCTGAACTAAGAATAGTTTTCTTTGGATTTAATTTCGAGAGTTCGGTTTTTTCAGTCTCATCGCTGGACTGATATAAAAAAAAATATTTGACCACCTTGTGAGTGTTTTCCGAACTAATATGGTTTTAGGCGAATAGGATTCATTTAGTTGTTCAACATTGTCCATGACACAAACTTTGTATCTAATCATCTTTGTTTTGATATTCATATTTCGACAGCACTGGCGCATACATAAAACAGACGAAGAATGACAGACACAAACATGACAGTGCACAGGGGTTCACAACACATTTCTCACGTAACAGAGTGTTTTCCGAACAAATAAGGTTTTAGGCGAATAGTTCTCATTTAGTTGATCAACTTTATCGAAGACACCAATTTTGTATCTCATAACTGAACTAAGATATAAGCAAATAAAGTTTTGGCACACTAGCGCCATCTTGGGAGTGTTTTTCGAATTTATAAGGTTCTATGCGAAAAGGTATTATTTAGTTGTTCAACTTTGTCGAAGACACCATTTTTGTATCTCATAACTGGGCTAAGATATAAGCAAATAAAGCTTTGGCTCGCTAGCGCCATCTTGGGAGTGTTTTCCAAATTTGTAAGATTCTATGCGAATAGGTATTATTTAGTTGTTCAACTTTGTCGAAGACACCAGTTTTGTATCTAATAACTGAACTAAGATATAAGCAAATAAAGTTTTGGTTAGCGCCATCTTGGGAGTGTTTTCCGAATTTATAAGGTTCTATGCGAATAGGTATTATTTAGTTGTTCAACTTTGTCGAAGACACCATTTTTGTATCTCATAACCGGGCTAAGATATAAGCAAATAAAGTTTTGGCTCACTAGCGTCATCTTGGGAGTATTTTCCGAATTTGTAAGGTTCTATGCGAATAGGTATTATTTAGTTGTTCAACTTTGTCGAAGACACCATTTTTGTATCTCATAATTGGGCTAAGATATAAGCAAATAAAGTTTTGGCTCACTAGCGCCATCTTGGGAGTGTTTTCCGAATTTGTAAGGTTCTATGCGAATAGGTATTATTTAGTTGTTCAACTTTGTCGAAGACACCATTTTTGTATCTCATAACTGGGCTAAGATATAAGCAAATAAAGTTTTGGCTCACTAGCGCCATCTTGGGAGTGTTTTCCGAATTTGTAAGGTTCTATGCAAATAGGTATTATTTAGTTGTTCAACTTTGTCGAAGACATCAATTTTGTATCTCATCGCTGGACTGAGATATAAACGAAGCAAATATTTGTACGCTGGAAAGTTGTTTCATATGTTGCTTATAAATGCGACATTTGTTGGCGTCTGTGCGCCACCTGGTGAGTTAATTCTGAATTAAAATAGTTACCAAGTGGAAGACAGCAGTCCTGTGATCAACTTTGCAGAAGACAGTTTTCTCCTAAACCTCTTTATTTTCAAGATATTTGCATGAGAAGTACTGTCCTATTTATAGGACGCTGGGCGTTCGGGGCTTCTGTCCTATTTTTAGGACGCTGGGCGGATATGGGTTAAAATGCAGAAAATCACTTGGCGTAGTTAAAAAAGAGGTTTGGTATACAATTGAAAGAGCCAGAGAAAAGACAACTGAATTACGAAAATGTAAGTGACGAGATGTGTAAGTTGCATGATCGATTTCTCTTAATCGACCAGCGCATCTGTGAATAAAGGTGACAAAATACAAGTTTGTTAACATTTTTTCGCTTCATACCGCTTGGCAGCGATAAGATTGCATCGTGCTTAGGCTTACCAGATGATATTTTACAAAAGGAGGACATTTGGTTCCAGAGCTGTCCAAAAAGGAGGACAAATAAAAAACGTGTATTTTAGTTTTTATAACAATTTTATTTTTCCGCGTTTCAAATGCCGCTTTTGTATGAGCCAACTCTTAACAATATGTACTTAGAAATAAGTCATATTTATCGGATTTCTTCTGAATGTAATTGTGGAAATCATTGCATGTCATTTCTTTAAAGTTATACTGAGTTAACATAATACACTTTACAGAATTAATACAAAGCTTTTCCTTCGAGCATTGCGAATTAATCAATGAGAAAATTCTTTCTGGATTTGCATTATGTGCTGAAATACTGAAAAAATATTGTGCAATTCGAAGCAGTTCCGAAAAACATTCAGTATTAGGACATGATTTGAAAAAAACACTCCATTGCTTATGAAGCATAAGATCGAAAAAAGCTTTGTCCTGACTTTTAACAAACTGTGACAGATTACAAAACTGGCCATACAACTTAACATCATCTATTTTAACGTTTTTACTTTCCAAATACTCAATGGACTTAGTCAAATCTTCAAAACTGATCGCTTTTAAATTCTTAAGATTCATCCAACTGAAGACCTCCAGTTCTTCAATTGGAGCAATCCATTTTTCAATGTATTGAAAACATGATACATATACTTGTTGAAATTCTTCAAGGACTGTGTCTGTTCGAGCCTTATCACTAATTTTCGAAATCAACTGCTTAACTTTTAGGGGTAAAAACTTATCTCTGATACGGTTTTGAAGTAACTGAAGCAAATGTTTGAGTATGTCTGCTACTTCCAATACAGAATTTTCTTCACGTTCGACTGCAGCCATACTTGAATGGAACATAGACATCAATGCATGAGTAAACCATAGATATACTTCGGAATACTGATCCTCAAAAAATATTTGGAGTGCTCGCGGTGGTTGCTCTTGTGACTGAAAGTATTCTTTCAAAGCTGGGAACATGTTTAGAAGTCTTTCAATTGCAGGAAACAGACTTAACCATTTAGTTTTGCTGTGACTTAGTAGTTACCAACCATTGTAATTGATGTCCACATAATCGCAGAAGTCTTTCAACGCCTCAGTTCGGACAGTATAAATAGAAAAATAGTTGAATATTTTCATGGCAATTGACTCAATATCCAAACTCATCTGATCTATACCATGATGTACGCTATTATGGACAATATGAGCAGGGCAGCCTATGCCAACTAATCCTGAATTGTTTAAATGCTGCTTTAAGCGAGTAAAAATGTCACGACCTGATTTCCTGTTAATTCCTCCAAAATTAACGATCGCATTGTCACCAATAAAAACAACAACTTTTGATTTAAGATCATGTTTCTCCAAACTAGTAACCAACTACTGAGCAACAGTCTCGGATGTCTCATCTGGCAATGTTGAAAAATCTAGTAGCTTTGTTTCAATTCCATAGCCTGCCCAATTGAAGAACTTCACAACAACCGGAAACATTTTCTCTGCTTTGTAGTTACTGGCATCCGTAGCTACCGATACAAAAGGAACTTCCTTGAGCGTTTCATCAATTTTTAACAGGCTATGTGGAACGAGAACATTGTTGACTATTGATTCGGTTTTTGTTCTTGCGCATTTTAAATTTTTGGCGATTTCACTGTCGCTGAAAATTTGGAGCATCAATCCTACTGAGCAGTCAGTGGATTTGTAGGATTGATGATGTTTCACTGTGTGAAATGCCAAAGTTCCAGCTGCGGCATTTATCTTTTTCATCAACATCGATTCACGAGGCTCGAAGAATTTTGTTACCTTGGAAGACGATGCGGAACTCCTTATATTGAGCTTGTGTTTGTCGATGTTGACATGCCTTTCAAGAGCTGTAAGTCCTTTATTGCCGACGTCCACGGTGGATTCACACACTGCGCATCTTGCTGAGTAATCATCTGATCCATTGACGAAGCAGGGATATTTCGACTTTCCAATTTCCGAAAAACCTGCATTTTCGTTCCGTCGACTGTATGTTTCTGTGGCTATAGAATTCATAAAAATCTTCAAGTAATAATCATTTATGGTAATACAAATTGTCTTACCTTCGTGTAGCAAAACAAAAAAACCGATGGTAACAAATACAAAACACTTATATATCGGCAAACCGCAGTTATTTCTCTACAAATTTCCGATGACAAAGAGATCGCGTACACGTACACCCGAAAATGTTTCAGTAGGTAGGACACATTGTTTTGATTTTTTTTTCGACAGCTCGATGAAGGGAATAGAAGCGATGCGCTCGAGTCTAGAGGTACGGTTGAAGGAAATCACTTGTCTCTTTCATTCGCTTGCATTCTAAGGCAATCACAAACTTGGCGTCATGTCTGCAATCACATAAAAACAAAGAGAGAATGAAAGAGATGCCTAATTAATTTATTTCCACTGAACCTCTGGACTGCAGCACATTGAAATAGAGAAACAAATCGAGAGCACGGGAACGAATGAAAATATGAAATGCTTTGTACCCCCAGTGCAAATTTGATGGACGTATAAGCTTCTAAGGGAACAGTGCTGTCGAAATTATTGTGAACAAAGTAAATATTTATAGGTATGATAAAAAGGAGGACATTTTAAACTGAAAGGAGGACGGGAGGACATTGTATGAAAAAGGAGGACATGTCCTCCCAAGGGATACCATCTGGTGAGCCTAATCGTGCTGAGGTGTAAAAATGATAAAAAACTTGCATCTTTTTAAGTAGAAACAACCTCTCATGATATCAAGAAGATTATAAACAAGATAAGAATGTCACAGCTGCCATTCAGAGCAAATTTATCTTAGATGCATTATTATACACTAATATCTTGCGCAACATCACTACCATTTCCCATATATTACAAGCCACAAAAATTTGCGGCACGTGTAGCTTCGCCGACAATCATCTTTACCAGTCGCCACCGAAGCACAACATTCGAACAAACCCCAGACCCGCATCAACCACGTGGCGCCATTTTCTCATCTAGTTAGTATGTCTCATTTAGCATGGCAGAGCCTCGAAACCGCCTACGGTGGCGTTTATTCGGAGCACTGTGCTGCTCATTTTGTCATCAGTCAAAATCTAATTCAATTTACAACGATTTTTCGTATCGTTCACTTGCTCCGACAACGTATCGAAAAACACCAAGTTAAGCTTGTTCAATTTCTTGTCGGAGTGAAATTCCGACCCGCTGGAGGCCAATTTTTTCGATTCCACCGAAAGCAGTGCACAATGGTCGGAAAAAACGAAGTTTGGCCAAAACTAGTTTTATCGCCTTAATCGATGAAATATGTCATCTGAATATGTTATTTGGCGTTTTTATTGTTTCAGAAGGGGTTAGTCACATATTACGTAACTTTATTTTAAAAGTGTGTTTTTTTTTTATTAAAATACAATCAAATTTGGCTGAAAGCACAAATTTTGTTTGTATTTTGACGAGTTTGATCGAAATATGTATGAAGAGTAGTTAAATATATTTTATATCAACTTTGTATGGAAAATATTGTCAAAATGTATGAAAATCTTGAATTATTCAAATAGCTCTAACTTGTAAATCAGCAAATTTCTGCAAAAAATTTGAACGTTTTTTGTAAGATGTAAGGATGTATTTCAAAGTGCAATATTCGAAATAGCGGCGACATGACGCGACAAGAGTTGTTTTTCATGTTCAAAATCATCAAAATTACTAAAGTGTAATATTGAACAGTATTAAAGCTTAACCCAAATATTTTTTTTCATCCTCATGCTCGATAAAAGTGTTGAACCATAAACTTTCAGATAGTGCGTAACTTTGGGAAAATATTGCATTCCCTTAATATGAATATTGTACTTTATTTTATTATTACATTTTTAAATTTTTGGACTTCAGTCAGTTTGACATCATAAAAGTCAAAGAAATTTAAATTTTAGTTCAATTTCAATCCAGAATCATAATAATATAATACATGAGGTATATTTAATAATGATAAAAACCATAAAAATCTCAAAAAAGTGTTTTGGTAGTTTTGGCCACTCCTTTATATGGAGCCCGACCATTGTGCAGTGTGTGATTTAATGTTCCTTTTCGTAGTCTATGGTGAGCATTCAAAAAAAATCGTCTCGTCTTGATTCATTCGCATGCTGCATGATATCAACTTCTTTTTAGGACAATTTAACTTGCTAGTGCAGAATATTTGTCGATGAAAAATAAATGTGCTTTTTCCTGAAATTACGTTCCTTTTCGAAGGTTTTTGTCTGGACTACCTTGAGTTTCGCAAGTGAAAGACTTGCAAAAAAATAGTTAGAATTCTCTTCATACTGATAATGACTGATAATATGGAAATCACTTCTCACATTCCCTTGCTTGCTGCATTGATTAATGACTTCAATAAATTGAAGCTATGGTGAAGTAAGAAACGATATTTCTTTCATAGGGCGGATAATTTGGAAGGTTAATGCTTTATACAAGAGATATGAACACTGATTAACTCATATATTCTCCCTGTTGTTGTTGACGCTACATCCAACTAGAAAAGAGTCTAAATCAGGGCTTACTATTCTATGAACATATCCACAGTTTGTTATCTACTGAGTTTTTTTTTCCACCAAAATTGTCAATTCTGCAGTCATGTGTTGAAAATTTAAAACTTTTCTTCGAGGAAAGACAAGGGGTCATGCACAAATTACGTCACGCTCCAAGGGGTGGGGGGGGAGGGGGTCAAGGCAAGCGTGACAAGCCTTACAAAATTTTCGGAGGACTCATATAAAAATTGTGACAAAGGGGGAGGGGAGGGGGTCGAAAAATTTAAAATTTAGCGTGACATAATTTGTGTACCATCCCCAAGAGAATATCTTGAATGAAACGATACTAGACCATACTTGTATTCATTGTGTAAGACGCCTTCCATTAGTATGGCTTTGGCTTATAGCCGTGGATGTTTGCATGAAGCTTTTCTTAGCCTAGTGGTAATGTCCAAGGCTTCAAAGCAAAGCCATGCTGAAGGTTTCTGGATGTGATTCCTGGTCGTTCCAAAATATTTTCGGGATGGAAATTTCCTTGACTTTCCTGGACAAAGAAAATGGTAACTTCGGCAAAGAAAGCTCTCAGTTAATAACTGTGGACGCACTCATAAGAACAGCAAGCTATAGCCCAGTATAACACATATACAACAAATATATTTCATCAATCAAAACATGCAAAACAGACAAATCTTGTTATAGAGGTTATGCACAAAAGCCACAGCGATAACGAATTGACAAATGTTTCCAATCCATTGCCGACGTAGTCTGGAGAAGGGCTGTTCTCTTTCTCCTCATAGGCAAGATGTTGACTGGCATTAGAAGTTATCGGAAGAAATTGTGTGAGTAATTTGAATATTGATGAAGCTACAAAAAAAGAAACAATATGTTTTTTTCTCTCTTTCATAAGAGTCTATCTTACAGCACAAAGGTACAATTCAGAGTCAGCTTGAATCTTTAGTAAGAGATACAACCAGTACAGACCAGGTCCGGCTTTAACAAATTGTAAGTTAGAGGATTATGCAGAAGTTTACGAATTGCATTTCTAGTCTACATTTTCACTTTAATTCTAAGATTTTTGTCTACACATAATTTTTGTCTACAACAAATTGTAATATCACAACGTTTTCGCTGCATATCACTCGCGTCAAGTACATGTTCCAAGGGTCGTAATTAGTTGATTCAAGTAGTTTATTCATTTCATTACATATATTCAAGCAGTATTCAGTCAACATACTTATCGCATTTTGAAAAATAGGTACACTGAAATCTGTGTTTTTTTCTTGATACATTTTGTTTATGTTTCTAGAATTTCTCGAAATACTTATCTAGTTTATGCTATGAAAAATTTCTTAGAATGGTTCAAGTAATTACTGATTGCCTATGAGTATTATTATTTCTTTTAATTTGAGTGACTTTATTTGTTTATTAATTGTGAAACAATCATCGATCAATATGGTCTACATGATCTACTTAATATGATGTTATTCTAACACAGCTAATACTAACGAGCATTACGAAGTCAATTTGTAAAAATTTCATACACAGAATTAAACACATTGCACATGGATCGTATAGGCTCATTAAGCCCATAAAGTGTACGACGAGTAGGATGGTACAGAACCCTCTAGTTCTGAACGCTCTTGGCATAATTTCCAACTGTTCCTTAAATCTTGGGTGAATCTATCTTACTAGTCAATAATTTAGCTACAAATAATGCTTTTTGATTGTTTTGTCTTATATACACTACAAACTCAGTTTACGAACTAGATCGGGGGAGCGTAAATTGAATCAGTGCGTAAAACGAGGTAGGGGCAAATGATTCTACATAAGTTAACGGAGATCAATTTATCATTTCTATGTAGAAGAATGTCTCACAATACTGGACCCTAGAAGATTGTTATATTTTAAAGAAGCGTTTGTATTGCCAGATCCAAGTTTTGGTAACTAAGTGAGTACAACAGGTGTTCCAGTTCATCCAAAAACATCCTGGAATATATACCTGCAATGTACTGGCATATTTAGCGATCCTTTGATGTTTTTTTCTGATATGGCACAGGCCCTTATCTGTTCAAAGTAGTAAAATTAGTATGTTTATAATTTGTGGCGATGTCCTAGATCCTCCAAGGACTCCATTGAATACAGGCCTTGGGATCTACGGCCGTAAGAAGAGATTAGAGGTTAGTTTTCAATTACTCTACAGGGCCCTAACCATTCGTGTGAGTAAACGGTGTATTGTAATAATTTGTGCGAATGTCATAGGTCCTCCAAGATCTATATTGAATATAGGTATTAGGATCTACAAGCGTAACCAATTATCAATAGATGCTTTTTTGATATGGCACAGGCCCTTATCTATATGTAGAAATAAAATGAGTATTGTTATAATTTCTACCGTCAAACTCAGTCATCTTAAGTAATATTGATTCATAAAAGTATCACTACTTGCGCTTACATCCAGAAAGTATGCTGATACATTTTCTGCAATGTCAGTGCAAAACCCAGTGATTTTTTTAAATTCGCAATCGTGAGAAGGATTGGCCACAATCATCGATGCCCAGTACAAATTTCAATGACGGTCTACTTCGCCTTAATATGAGCAAATGGATCAATGTACTGATCTGTACTGATGTTCATGAATTTACTTCGTTAAATAAGTGACGTCAATTGAATTTGCGTAAAAACAGACTTCGTTGATTGAGGTTTTGGTGAATTGAAATTAAAAATGGCGTCAGACATCGATTTTCGTCAACAATATTCTCCAACCGGAAGTCGCCATCTTGGATTCCAAAATGGCATAGGACATCGATATTCGTTATCCCCTTGCCGTGCCCATTCCGTAAATACCCATATTGCATGGGTTTCCTACGGTTTTCCCAAACCAGAGGTAGCCATCTTGTATTCCAAAATGGCGTTGGACATAAATTTTCGTCATTTCCTCGTCGTGCCCGTCCCGAAAATACCCATATTGCATGAGGTTGGAAACCAACCGGAGGTCGCCATGTTGGATCCCAAAATGGCATAGGACATCGATATTCGTCATCCCCTCGCCGTGCCCGTTCCGAAAATACCCATATTGCATGGGAACGATTTTCCCAAACCAGAGGTCGCCATCTTGCATTCCAAAATGGCGTCGGACATCGATATTCATCATCCCCTCGTCGTGCCCGTTCCGAAAACACCCATATTGCATGGGTTTCCAACGATTTTCCCATACGAGAGATCGCCATCTTGGATTTCAAAATGGCGTCGGATATCGATTTTTGTCATCCTCTCATCGTTCCCATTCCGAAAATACCCATATTGTATGGGTATCCTACGGTTTTCTCAAACCAGAGGTCGCCATCTTGGATTCCAAAATGGCATCGGACATTGATATTCGCCATCCGCTCGTCGTGCCCGTTCTGAAAATTATTCACATCAGTTGAGCTCATATCTAATCTCACATTCAAGATTATAATAGAATCAAATCAAGTGAAGTAGAAATCGCAAGGGAATGACATTTTGAAGTTATATAATTTGTTATATGAAATTGTTATTTGTTTAAATGCAAATTGAAATCAGATCAAATTACTGGCTCCATAAACAATTTCAATCTATTCAATTATGCATCATATCCAATTCCAATGGAAACTGCACATTTATACAATTTGAAATTAACATCCTTGTATGATCTCTGGTTTGCTGGAAAGTTTTGGTATATTTGGCGGGTTCGCCTCCTTCGGGATCACATTAACGCTCTTACAGACTTGACGGAACAGATCGCCGGCCAAAACAGGTACTTCTTCGCGAATGTGTCCATCTTTCTCTTCCGGAACTTTATCGGAACCTTCATTGTCGTTCACGACCAGACAGCCTGGCTTGACCAGCCACTCACGGTACAGCTTCCGCGCGAGCAATTTGGCCACCGTGTTTTGCTTGCCCGTCCGGGTTGGCGCCTTTATGACCTTAAAAACACGTAGCCCAGCACGCTCCATGGTCTGCTGGACGAACCACTTCGACGAATTTACCTTTTTGACCACGTCATGGGTGGAAAGGTTCGGGTTATTCTTAAAGTACTGCCTTATCTTCCGCGCCTTCTCGGGGTATTCCGTTTTCGGTTTCCGGCCACTTCCAGCGCTCCGCTCGATGGTCTTCGTCTCCTGGAACATCTTCACAACGCGGGACACGGTGAAATGGTGGATTCCAAGCCTTTTGTCGATCCATCTGTGTGACTGATCAGGATTATCGATCACCGCGCCCAAGATTTGCTGACATAGTTCTTCTTGTTTCAAATGCATCTTGAAAACTACTTGACAGATCACGATAACATTTTGCACCCATGAACATCACACACTAAACTAGTATTACCCAAAATTTCATTAGCGGTATTCACTTAAACTCGCGTAAAGCTAAATTCTGCGTATCTTCAGCAATGAAAAATTTCCCTTTTACTGTCATATGAGAGAAAAATAATCTAGTGATCGATTATAAACGTCAGTCATTCATTGAGATAATTGTTATTTGTGCTTATTGTGGGATTTATTCACATTTGATTTAGCACAGCCAAATCATGGAACGTCACACAAATTTTGAATTACCAACGGAAGCAATTATTCAAAATGATGCAAATGGACCGATAATATTACGAGCTCTGGCTAAATTATAATACAACACGACAACTCCCGGTCGTTCCGGAAGCTCCTGCTGATAGTTTTGGACCAAATTGTGTTATCTGCAGCGAAAAGAAAGTACAGGCATTGTATGAACTATTTTCATACTTTACCACAAGCAAGTCTGGGGTCTTGAAAGTCAGTACATTTTTAGGCGTTACTGAAATGAATCTTTTATTTTTCATCAACCAAGTCTTGGTTCCTCCTAGTTTTAAATTTAAATTCCTGTCAACGACACTCGAATTTACATACCAAAAATTATTCTCAATAGAGAATGTAGGGGGAGATCCCCCAGTACCGGACACTTAAGCCACTAAATTTATAATTCGAAAATCATTGATTTTATTGGCTCGTGTTATTCATTTATGATAAATATTATCATTTTTATAGTGTACAAAAATAAATTTGAAAATATAAATATGAATTTTGACATTGCATTTCGATGATGTATTTTAGTACCAAATTGATCGATCTCGAAAGGGTGCACCCAATACCGGACACGATCTGGAAATGCCTCGAATTCTGTAAATTTGAACATCATTGAATGTGTACACTATAGGAATAGTTTATAATTACCAATTCAATGCATTTGCAACATTTACAAGAAAAAATTGAGTTTTTATTAGCTTGCAAGATGCTTATCAAAAAGCTCTTTCATATATGATGAAAAGTAGCACATTTTACGATGTTGTTCTGAATGTCCATTCTTCTTAATTTTATTGCATGTTTGATACCATGATCGACGGAACCCATGAAAAATGAAAGTATTTTGAGAAACTGATGCAATAATTACAAAGATATCATATAACAAATAAAGCTGTCCGAAACTGAGGGACAGGAGGTGCTTAACCAAAATTGTAATTTGTCTATATTTAGTTCAATTATGGTACAAAATACATTCATACCATCAAATTAGGATTATGTTCGATCATGCTTGCGGGATCCAAAGTATTTTTTAATATTCAAAATAATTACTAAATAGGCTCAAAACTAATGGGATACGTCAACTTTTTAACGATTTTCAATTTTTTCTACCTTTTTAAAAAGGCATGCATTTTTCAAGGATGTGTTATTCTACGCAAACATTAGTCTACCTAATAGCTTTCTTTTCTACTAATACACCATATTGATTGGACCATGATTTCTCAATGTTTCGACTTTGTCCGGTATTGGGTGCTGTCCGGCCCTGGGGGATCTCCCCCTACGCCAATTAAGCATAGCATAGCATAGACTGACTGTACATGTCAATGGTTGCTAATCCATGATTGATCGGAACTGGTAATAATTGCACTGCGATCCAAATGAATACTCTCGGAGTGCAATTTTAACAGATCTAATATTATTGACCAATAACGGTGCCGGCCAAGTCCTTACAGTCAGTCGGGATAGGGAAGGAATGTTAGAGTGTAATGATTGTTGCTTCTAGAGACCGAGAATACCTCTGCATCTCCACAATCACCACGGGAAGGGTGTTTATTAGTGGAGAAGAAATCTGGGAGTCACATTTGGTCGGTGATGCGATCCATGGATAAAGCGAAGTATGCACTTCAACAGAAAAGTAATCGCCTATCTCGATGCGTGGGAAATTTCTTGCAAGAAATGCTCAAGAAAAGCATTTTTCTTTGTTCGCAGTACGCAGTTCACAAGAAATATCATTTCAAATGGAGCTCACTGTAGGAAATTTCTTGACCATTTCTTGAGCGGAAATTTTTACTTCTCTTAAGCGGAACAGCATACCTAGCTTAAGGAGGAAAAATACGATTTATACTTAAAGCTAGTTTTTAGTTTTGTCTCAAAAAGTTTTTGGTAGAAGATTTAAAATAAACGTAAACATCTAAAATGTCGAACCATTCAAAAGAAGTTTTTATTAATGGCGAAAAGAGAAAATTATTTTCGTATATCGTACTTGTAGTGACGAACCATACATAGTTTGTTTGAAAATTATATAAATTGGACATTTATGCCTCAAGAAGAAAAATCTTTGGTAGAAGTTTTAAAATAAACATCGACACTCATAATGTCGAACAATTCAAAAAATATTTTAAGTAAGGTCAAATATTTTAAATGTTTATTGGAATTGTATAAAACAAGCATAATGCCGACACTTGTAGTGACGAACCATTCAAAGTTTAATTAGATATTACAAAAATATAACGCTTTCATGAAAAAATGTGTTATCATAAGCATGAAACAAGCTCACCAGTTGGTGATCCATCCTCGATTGAACACGAATATCTTTTCGCACTCACACAGCGCGAACAGCAAAACTTCTCGGCGCCCCAAAAACAAACCGTCTTGCTTGGGCTTTCCGAAACACGCGAAACGAAAACCAAACTCTCGGCCTCCCGAAAACGAAGCGTCTTGTTTGGGCTTTCCAAAACACTCTATCGCGTTGATAGAATGCACGCCAAATAAGACCAATAACAATTCTCATATGCCAACTTCCCCTGTAAGTTCATATTCACTGAAATAATAGTCGTTGACCAGTTGAAATTTGCTGATTTTACTTGTATAGTATCTAGTATTTTAACTTTATTTTTCTATTTTATAATTGCTGTTTTGTCTAGCTCTCAACGTAAATTTTCTGAGAAAACAAAATTGCAAAACGCTTGTTTATAATTAGTTTATTGTCAATCACCATGGGTACCAAAGTATTCTTAGATGGATAAACCGCGGATTTTCAACGCTCCGAAATGTTTCATTGTCAGTTTAAGCTATGCTATGAAATATTTTAAATAGTCAATTTACGCAGAGGTTTACGCCTGGGAGGGAGAAACCAATACAAAATTTCTGTACGTCATAGTGAGCCGGGATTTCGCTGTCACGAAGTGTCACTGTGAGCCCAGATCTCAAACATTAGACTAACATGGAAAAAAACGCGTAACTGATTAAAACACATTTTTGCATTTCATCAAAAGTGACAAAAATCGAATGAAAATCAATTCATGCACATAATGCAAGTAATATTACGGTTGTTAAGAAAATTTTCCCGTTTGCGGTAGCCTTAAAGTTCTACCGCAGCTGTCAAAGTTCTACCGTAGCCTTCGAAATCATTTAATCGTTGAAGCAAACAATCGAATCATAGTATGCTTGAAAGAGAAAACGTTATAAAAAATAGCAACAAACAGCATTCAACAAGACGGTCTCCACGGTATCCAAGGTATCATTAAAGCCTACTGATGATTACCAGTGCAAATCAGTGATGTGACATTTGCGATAGCTCTTCGTTGAACCGTAAGACGGTAAGTTTTCCCTAAAATTGCAATATCACGTGAGCACCTTTCAACCTGATTGAATATAAAGCATTGAAAAACGCATCGTTTTACTTTTTCCAATGAAAATGAATATTTAGTGCATAGAAAACTGTGGCCCTTTTTCCATGTTTGTCAGGAAAGCTCGAAAGTGCACAACAAAGGAAAACTAGCGGTTTTCCCCGAGCCTGCCTTGATTGTTGTTGGCAAGCTGGAGTTATCTTGCAGCTCAAACAAACGTTGTTTTTATTTCGTGTGTAGTATCTGTGCCTCCCTCCCAGGTTTACGCTATTAAGTGAATCCCCCCTATTAATTTTCACCACGCGATACCCAAAACGAAGTGTTGCATTTTTCCGAGTCCTTTATACGTATCAATATAGTATTCTGACAAAGTTTTTCTAGTTACAGTGTTCACACTATTACGGGTCACCTACTATTATACGTAATTGACATTTGAATTGCATGCAGATCGTAATGAGTAATGATCGTGACCTGGGAAGGAGAAACCGATACGAAATTTATGTACGTCAAGGTGAGCCGAGATTCTGCTGTCACGAACTGTCACTGTGAGCCCAGATTCAAAACAATGGACAAACATGACAAAAGCGCGTAATCGATTAAAATATATTTTTGCATTTTATCAAATGTGACAAAAAATCGATTGAAAAGCTATTCATGCTCATTCAAAAGTATTGTCACAATAGCACCTTTTATTCTGATTGAATATAAAGTATTCAAATACGCATCATTTTACTTTTTCCAATGAAAACGAAAATGAAACGCATAGAAAACTTAAGCCCTTTTTCCATGTTTGTCCAGAACGATCGAAGGAACACAATAAAAGAAAACTAGCGATTTTTATCAAATCTGCCTTGATTGTCGTTGGCAAGCTGGAGTTTTCTTGCAATCCGAAATAACTTTGTGTCCTATTTCGAGTGTAGTATCGGTGCCTCTCTCCCAGATCGTGACTAGGTGACCCACAATAGTGTGATCAATGAAATGATATGGATTGGGGGCATAATGGACACATTAAGCAAATGCTTGTTTTAAGATCATAGAATGGCAATATTTTTCAGTTTCCCTCGGCTGATTTCCAAGTTTGTAATTGATATGACGTGTTACATTCTTGGTGAAAAAATCATATCAAATGTCAGAAAAAGGAGCTAGAAAATTGGGTCGAAAACACGACTTGTAAAAAAGTTTCGGGCAAAATGAACACTTTCATGGAATTTAGTGAAAACTTAACTGTCAAACGTACTGATATGTTAAAGTGCACCCCCTCTATAACATTAGCAAGAATAAACTTCTCTAGGTTAGTAACTTTTCTCAAAAATTGATTTTTTTCTCCGTCTTGCTTACTAACCAATTTGAAGTTGAGAAAAAAATTAATTAATGGGGTGTCTCTCGGATGCACGGTAACGAGTATGTGAGAAATTAAAAGCAAGCTCTCTACGCGAAGCTCTTACAGATGATGAAAAAATATCCTTCAAATGATAAAAAATAGATTTAGTCGTTATTAATTTACTGGAACTCCGCTCAAAATCTCAAAAATTAATGATAGTTCATTGGCATAATGTATCATTGAGTAATGCAAATTAACAATACAACAAACTAGGATAACTTCAAATAACACCCAATTGAAAAGCCAGCTTCAATTGCGAACGTTTATCGAGAAAGAAGAAAACCATAAAGGTTTGGAGTATGGATGGCGAAACGCAAAAAGTACCAACGGTATTACACCGTTGCTAGAGCTCACCACGCCAAGCCGATTATTGCCAGACAACTGACTCGGTTAAAAGCCCTCACCAACCACTAAAACGAGAGTAAACATGCATCTGGAACAATAATGGTAGGAAAACAATCGGCCCCCATTCACACGGTTTTGACCAAGGCGTCGTTTTGTAAGTTCGTCTGTTTTGGGGTAAATTGCCAAATTCACACTCTTTCTGAAGTGTTCCTCACTTTGGGTTGTTCCTTTCCTGAAAAGTCTGTACTGCATTGCACACCTTCATGCTCGGGTGGAGCGTGACGGGATAGAAATAAAAAAAAGAATGTTATTGTTGCTTAAGTCGAAACAGGAGTACCCCAGGACACTTCTATGTTCAAAGTCGTCTTTCGATTGTTTTGAACATCGAACTAGAAAAACGTGTACCGTAAAATCGCACATTTTTTTTATTTCGACGAATGCAACCTAATTCTAAGGTGAATTTAATGTTACCTAACCTGAAACTTAGCATTTTTCCTGAGATGATTGAAAATGCAAAAGTTTTGACTTCTTCTTGATGCAAATTTCACAAGAAAAAAATTCTCAACCTTTTCACAACAAGTAGATTTTTTGAAATTATTTCAAAACAAATTAAGTTTTTTTCATGCTATAAATTCTGAAGCTTTCTTCTTGGTATTGTACTAATGAGTTAGATAGAATATCCAATGTTAAAACAAATTTCGAAGAAAATTATTTAAAATTTCAGACAAGAATCGTTGCAATCTTCTATTGCCACGATTAATGCATTAGGTTGAGTTAGGTTAAGTTAGTTCAAGGCGTTTTATTTCCTCTTAAAAACAGGTGATATCAACTCACCTGTAAAAACTCTGAACAGCTATGACAAATTTGTTGTTACCATAATGTTAATATCACCTAAGGTCGAAGAAGATGCCACTCTACAATAAGCCCCGAGAGAGATGAGGGAACGCAAATCTGTAGCCAACGAAGCGCGAGGTAGGTAAGGTTGTATGATGTAGAAATAAATGACAAATGCCTTTCCTCAGATAATTCGATCTGCCAAATTTAAAAGATGTGGTATGGAACATCAACTCTCAACGCACACACTCAATTTAGCCACTTAAACGTAATCGAATTGAAACCACAAATCCAGCCCTCCAGCTCATCTGCAATGCATTTCTCATATCGCCAATCAATCCATCCACGTTCGCATGTTGTGCAAACATTATAGCGAGAAGGGAACCTAACTTTTTCCAATTCAATATAAACCCCCCATTCCTGTAGGGCTTTCTCTAATGTTCACCTTCCTTTCATCCATTTTCTTCGCCCCCAAAAACGTGGAATCAAATAATCCGTTCCCAGCCTTGTATTTGTTTGATGGTGGACAACATAAATTTATTGGTCCTTTTCAACCCCCTCCCCCTAAACATGTCGTACCCGGCGGGTAACAATGGTCGGAAAAAGTTAAGTTTGGCCAAAACTAATATTACCGCCTTAATGAAAACAGTGTGACATCATAATATGCTACTTGGTGTTTCTTAGGTCTAACAGTCAATAGTACTACAACCTAAATAATAAATGGTGCAAAACATTAGGGCAAATTTCAAATCATAATATATGAATATTGTTGACGAACAAGGTATCTGCCCTGAACGAACAGCCACGCAAAGGGATCTGTCGGACAAGGTGAGATACCCATGGGTCACTCAAGTGGTCACTCAACAGAATACCCATACCGAAGAGCATTCGACTGTCTGTACAGGGCGTTTAACGTAGGAGAAATCGAGAGTAGTTTAGTTGTTCACTGCTATAACTCGCGATCGGTCACCGGAGGGCGAACCTCCGTTCGATTTTTCTTTGTGTGTTTAGGAAGAATTAATGTAATTTTAGTTGAATAAAGTGCCTTTTTTGTAAATTGTGGTTCGTGTAAACTGTGTGCAGTGTAATTATTACCAGAAGCAGCTTATGAAGAAGCATAATTAACCGGGAAGGCCCTTGCATGCACGGAAACTACATTGGCCAAACCAGTCCACTACCCAACTCCAGAAGGTCAACTGAAGGTCAACGGAGGAACACATTTTGAAGGAATCTCAACAATTATGGTATTCTATTTTGAAATCATATCATATTATTTTTGAGTTAGGGCAATAAAAGTCAAATAAAAAAAATCAAATAAATTTTAGTTTAGGTTTTCAAATCAAGGACCATAAGCATATAATGAATAAGGTATGTTTACAAATATTATAATATATAAAAATCTCATAATCATTTCTAATAGTTTTGGCCACCTTTCAGCATGGAGACCGTCCATTGTGCTGTGTGCTCCATTAGAATGGGACTTATCTTTCCGGAATGCTTCCAGGCATGGCCAAATCGAACATGCTGTGGCGGTTCTAGCGCTTTGATAATTCAATTTGAAGCCGAAGTGGTTTTGATTTTATTTTTTGTTTCTGCCACAAACTTTGTAGATATACGTCGCAAAAGCTTTCCTCGCCTCGCCTGGGGCCAAACAAACAGGAACATTTTGAAATCTCCAATCGCTTCCGGAGCGTCCCCTTCGGTGATGGATTCGAAAATCACTTAACCTAGTTTATTTTGCTTTTTAACGGCGCGTCGTCTTCGCGCAAACGGTTTCCGACTTGTGGGCAAACTTTTGCTTTTGCATTTCAGGATCCGTCCGGAAACTAATCGCACTTCGTTTGCTTGACTAGGCGTGTGTAGTCGGGGCGATGTGACTCTGGAACGCTCGGTGGCCAACTCATGTCCATGGGGAAATTTGTTTAGATTGAATAGAAGAGATGATGCAAGCTTACCAATTGGCTCTGACTGGCTACAAAACTCGACAGTCTAGTACAAAACTTTTCAATCAGGTGGGATTGCACGTGTTCAACTCGGGCTTGGAGAATCTGCATAAAATTGAATGCATGATAGATAAGCTGATGTTTGTCAAATGCATATGATCATCTTATTTACCACTTCATACGAATGAAAAGCAGCTCGTCAGAAAGACTAGAAGACTATAAGACTAAAAGACTAGAAGCCTAGAAGACTAGAAGACTACAAAACTAGAAGACTAGAAGACTAGAAGACTAGACGACTAGGAAACTAGAAGACTAGAAGACTAGAAGACTAGACGACTAGAAGAGTATAAGAGCAGAAGGCTATAAGAATAGAAGTCTAGAAGATTAGAAGGCTAGAAGACTATAAGACTGGAAGACTACCCAACTAACAATTCAGAGCCACAAACAAGCATGCATGTTTAATTATTGTTTGATAATGGTAATGGCAGCTGAATAAAAATTTTGCTCCATAAGAAGCTGAGAGATGCTTTTTGAATACAAACTCTGGTCAATGTTCAACGTCATGCATTAGAATGAACAAAAGTTGAATTGCCATTTATTAAACGTTTCCAAAGATTCTCATTCGACTAGTCAAGATTGTTTTAATAATAAGCTGAACAAGACATATTTCTCCCAATTAAAAAGCCAATATATCACCAAACAAATGTATATGTATAAAAGGATATTCAGAAGACGAACTAACGTTCTACCTGCTTCGCACTTCAGCTATTTCCACATGTTTAACCTAAACCTAAATAAAAGCAGAATAAGTATTTTTTTTAAATCCTAATTCAGCTTCAGTATGTTATAAGAACAGTTGATCCAATAGAGGCAAAATAACGATTAACAAACACATTGTTCAGCCTTGCAAAAGCGATCACACTATAGCTAAATTTAAAAAAGTGGACAAAATATCCGAAATTCGTGTTGAGTTCCGAATGCATTTCAAAGTACATAACTTATGCTTTCTCAAAACTTTTTAAATAGCTGCTCAGAAAATAAACATGGTCAGTCTCCAAAAATGTAGGATTGTTTTGGAAAACAAAAATAAACATTTAAGCTAAATATTCCGAGTAGGAGCGAAGTACTGACAAGCAAAGCGTGAATATCAAAATATCAATATCAAAATTTTGTTCCTGGAACTTCTGAACCTATGAAAAATTTAATGTTCGCAGATCTTATGAATAGCTCGTCGCTTTTGGTCAAATCTAACAGAAAAAAATATGACATGCCAATTTTGTTCTAGTTTTTAATTTTAGATATCATTTCCAGATGTTTTATATTGCATGTCTATCAAGTTAATGTCACTTTTAGCTATCCATATTATAATTTGCTATTGCTGAGCTTATTTCGTCTGCTCGGAATGTAGTTCCGTACAAGAAAAGTGGAAATTTCTTTGACATAATTGATTAAATAAATTTCTATAGCTAGCTACATTTGAAATGAAATTTCTTCACAACTGAATAGTGCGATCTAAGAAAAATGATTTACTTGGCCACTTCTGGAAAAAAAACCCCGCGCATCAAGATATTCGATTACTTTTCTATACAGATGCAAAGCCTCAGAACTCTTCAAAAGATTTACATATATATTTATAGAAGACTATTTCTTTAATGCATTAAAGGTTTATGAAAAATACAAATCAATAATATAATTAATAAATAAAAATATAATTTATAAAATAAATGAATTTCAATTGGAGTTAATGAATAATTCAAATTGAAGTTTTGAACAAACTAAAACATATTATGAAATTAGATTAATCATTCCAGATAGATTTTACTTTGTGTAAATAAATATTAATTTTGACCATCATTGACATACATTTTCTCACTGTTCGCTAAAAATAGTCGACTGAACTCAGCTTGGATCAGCACTAAAAAGCAGCTAAATAATATGCTTGTTTAGTTGTTGATTAGCGGACCATGTGTTGATTAGACGTTGTCGAAGCTCAAACATGATCAATATTCAGCTATTTGAGTTTTATATTTTGCACTGGACGGTTTATTCATCAATTTTAGGATGGCGCAGATGGCAAGGCATACCGCTGACGATTGGAAGGTCTGGAGTTTGAATTCAATATCCTGATGATTTTTAGAAGCTGAACAAAATGCTTGTATAACGTTCTAAAAGCTGATAAATAAAGTAGGTATTCAAAGACATGCTTTAAAGTTTCTCCAAATTTGTGTGAACAACGCCTGAACAAAGGTTGACCATGAAAATTATTAAAATGTTATTAAACATGATGCTGAATAAAACTGGCATAATGGTGTTTGTTAAATGAGTGAATATTAGTTGGGTAGAAGACTAGAAAACTAGAAGACTAGAATACTAGAAGACTAGAAGACTAGAAGACTAGAAGACTAGACGACTAGAAGACTAGAAGACTAGAAGACTAGAAGACTAGAAGTCTAGAAAATTAGAAGGCGGCTAGAAAACTAGAAGACTAGAAGATTGGAAAACTAGAAGACTGGAAGATTGGAAGACTAGAAGACTAGAAAACTAGAAGACTAGAAGACTAAAAGCTACAGGGAGATGCAGACTCATTTTAGCCCATTTGTCTGCTGGATACGCTTGGAAAACTCCTAGAAAGAATCATCCTCATTAGGCTTATGAGGTGTGCGGAGAGTGAGCACGGGTTGTCGAAAATGCAGTTTGGATTCCGCAAAGGATTATCGACGATAGATTCGAATGTGTTGAGAAAAGGTCGAAGCAGAGACGTAGAGGAGATCAATTCTGCGACGTGATTACCATAGATGTGAAAACCGCATTCAACAGCGCAGGATGGGAGGCCATCGCCGCAGCACTGCACAGAATACAGGTTCCCGACTATCTGTGCAACATCCTGTAGAGCTACTTCCAGAGCAGAATCCTGGAGTACGAATCAAATGAAAGGCAGAAGTCAATACAAGTGACAGCAGGCGTCCCTCAAGGTTCCATTCTCGGTCTTGACACTGCGGCTACCCTGGTGAAGATTGTTGCTTTTGCGGATGATGTGTCACTAACGGTGATGGGCACTGGTGGGGATGTTAGTGATGGAAACAATTAACGCAATCGAGGGCTGAATGCGCGGATTCAAATTGCAGATAGCTCAACACAAAACAGAGGTACTGCTAGTCTGCAAGGCGATTCAGCAGAGTGAGGTCAACATCGGAAGATATGTGAGTACCGTAATCCGGGGTATCATTGATCAGCGGGGTAACATTGATCCGAATGACTCATCTCGTAAAAAGTTCGTATCATCATTTATTGATGGAACATTTCCAAATCACGAATGGTGCTTCTCTCTCTTATATTCATAAGCTAATGTAAGTGACGATTTTTGTGAAAATTGCGTTTACATTATGCGTGAATTTGTCAACTTTTCGAAACAATGATTTCAATGGGTAAGGATGACACTACCAAAGATTCATGTCTCACATAAGTTCTACAAATGCTATGCGCAAGGAAAATGCTATTCTTACTAAAATGGCATCGCCGAAAATGATTCCGTTGTCAAAACTTTCATAAGTATGCTCAATCACGCAACATTATTGAATTACTGTAAAGAATATAGAATTCCCTTAGGAAATTGCCTACCTTTAGGCGTATTCCGTGGTTCGAAGTGTTTTTAATTTTTAAATAACTCAAAAAGTAAATAACTTGTAAGCATTTGGCTTCCATATTCGGCTTCGGGGGCCATGATTTAAGTAAGTAATGATATTTTCAATATTACCGAACGTTGTTTACATAGATGATCAATGTTACCGCATATCAGCTAAATCAAAAAATTACATCAAACATTTTTTTAAACATGCTAAAATCTTTCAAAAAACAAAATGCAGTATACAATCACAAGCTATATGTGGCAGTACTTGTTCTAAAAATATAAAATTTACAACATTAGCATTTACAAATGAAATATTCAAAATAATGATCAAGGTAGTCCAAAGGTAGTCCGGATTAAGGTAGTCCAAAGCGAGTAAGCCGGTGAGTCGTCGGAGCGCCAATGAACCGAAAGTTATCCTCCAACTGGATTCGCTGAACTGGCCTCAGCATCCAACTGGTCAACTATTTAGGGGAGCTCGAACAGCAACAGCGGATAATTAGTCGTCATAGAGCAACGGAATGCACATGAGCGTACATTAGAAGTTCAACAGCCACCGTAGAAATGTTGTAGTCAGCAGAGTTTTCCGAAAAGGAACTGAAAACGGTTACAGAGCAAGCAGCGGCTAACAAACTCAGGACCACGCTGGTACGAGGTGTCAAACTTACGAAGAAGCGAGACAGAGAGTCACCAGGAGAAGAGGAAGACCCAAAAAAGCAAGGCGGGTTCAGCCCCTACTCTGGCTACATAATACAATGAATCAGCCTTGCGAAAAAGCAGCGCAACGAGTAGGGAAAAGATGGGCCGGAAAAGGAGTGGAACGATGACGGATGGCAAACCGTCGTCATTTCCAATGATAAAAAAAGAAACAGAAAGAGAAGATGGAGGAGAAACAGAACGGGAAGCGAAGAGACTACCGAAGCGTGAGTGGTCGAAAGAAGATGCCTTACTTGATTAGGCAAACGACCAAACTTCGTATGCAGATACCCTTCGAAAAGTTAAGGACGATCCGATCCTGAAGGACCTCGGAGGAAACGTGGTTAAAACGTGGCGCACCCAGAGAGATGAGATGCTGTTTGAGCTGAAGAGTGACCCAGCGATCAAAAGTGCGGCCTATCAGGAGCTAGACGTGATTTTTTGATGACCGAGGTGGACGTAAGGAAGCAGTTGTTGTGTGCAGATATCTGGCCGAACAAATTGGCGGAGAAAGTCAAGATGAGAATTGGCTGGTCGATATGTCCACTGAGACTCGTCACACGAGCAGATAGGGCACCGATGCGATGCTTCAAGTGCATGGACTTTGGACACCCGGTGGCAAGCTGTAAAGGTCCTGACGGAACCGAACTGTGCAAGAAATGTGGAGAAAGAGGTCACTTTGGAAAAGACTGCAAGAATCGACCAAGGTGCTTGCTTTGCTTAGCGGAGAAAGGAAACACCCATTCGACGAGCAGCGATCGCTGCCCAATAGCGACGGAGGTAACGCACAAACGGAAAAAAATCCGTTGCTGGAATCATGAACAAAAAGTCATGAATTCATAAAATTGTCTGTTTCATGATAACATGACTTAAAGTCATGAAATCGTGACTATTATGCATGAATTTGTATGCTCAGGGCGTTACACAAATCTAACTGTCATTTTATTTACCTTAGTCAACGTGTCTCATGGCGATCGGTGATGTTTTCTAGTAAAATTATAAAAAAAGTTTTGTTTTTGAAAAAGTTTAAGTTCTTCGGAACCATGTCATCATATCGATGACATTCTTGGCGAAATTTCCGTGAGTTCCCACATTGTTCCAAAATGTACTTACTTCTTCCTGACTATGCAGAACCGGGTAATGTTTGACTTCGAGCAAAGATATTGCTTGACAAGCTCGTCGGCGATTTTAACTGTTTTGAAGTGATGCATTCCTCACATCTCATAACAGAGCAGCTCACAAAAGTCCTTCGGTGGCCGAATGTTCCAGTTCCACTTTCAACATCCGCGTCGTTAAAAAGTGTTCCATCACTCATGTAATCCTCCAGCATTTTGTGAGCCCAGGGACAATTTGCCAATTCAGTTGATGCTCGAAACAACATTTTGCGTACAAACCTAACCAACGAATTTAAGCCCTCCTGCTGAAGATGTGGCACTCGTTATGTTGCCGTTTTTGGAATGTTTTCACGGTTCATTACGAAACTACCGGCACAAAAACCGTAACTATTATAATAATAATAATAATAATTATAATAATAATTATAATAATAATTATAATTTTATTTGTTTACAAAATGGCAACTATAAACTGGGATCTTAATTGACGTATAATGCCTGTTTTCATGAAATGAGTTCTTGATTCAGGGATACTGCGTCATGATTTCATGACTCAATTTGCCACTTTTCAGCACCAAAATCGAAATCATAAATGACAGGCATCTAAATACATGAAAAGTGCTCATGTTTTCATGAACTGTGTTCATGATATCAGATCCTGCTTCATGATTTCATGACCGAAATTGCCACTTTTTGCATCCAAAATAGGAATGATAAATGACAGATGACTAAATTCATGAATAGTGCTTATGTTTCCATGAATTTTATTCATGGTTCCAGCATAGATGCTTCATGATTTGAGGATTTAAATTGACATTTTTCTTCGCTAAAAATTGAAAACGTAACGTACAGCCGGCGTTACGGTAAAATGCTTCATGATTTCATGACTTTTGGTCATGGTGTATTTTTATAACATGAAAACACACCTTCCTCCAGAAATCATGACTCTTTCTCCCGTTTTAGAGTGCCACATTTTTACCCGTGCAGCAACTGTTGTGGCAGTCGACAACAGAAACTAAGTGCGATGTTGCGATAATAGCTGAACCGTATCGAGTACCTCTCAATAACGCCAATTGGGTGGCGGATAGCAAGTGACAGGTTTCCTATTCAGGAAGTAATTGCCAGCTCAAACGCGTGGTTCGTGATCGCTAAAATCAGCGGAATCTACTTTTGCAGCTGCTACACGCCTTCAAGATGGAAACTCGAAGAATTTATTCGGATGTTGGAGGCATTGACCGACGAGCTAGTTGGTCGAAAACCAGTGCTGATTGGAAGTGAGGTAGCAGGATAACCAATGCCAGAGGTTACAACCTACTGGAGGCTCTAGCAAAGCTAGACATACGATTGTGCAACGAAAGCACCGTTAGCACATTTCGGATTTCCGAGTGCTACAAGGAGCTGTATCGAGCAGCTGACGCCAACCCCTGGGGAACGCTTATCGAGTGGTCATGGCGAAAGTCAAGGGTCCATCAATGCCGGTTGAAACGTGTGCTGATAAGCTGAAGGTTATTGTCGAGGGTCTCTTTCCACCATATGATCTTACACCGTGGCACACCGTATGTCGACGAGGAAGGAGCAAACACCGAAGATCGTCAGGTCTCCGACGACGAGCTTGTAGCAGCGGCGAAAGCATTGAAGGTGAAAAAGGCCCCCAAATCGGCTGAAATACCGAATGCGGCACTTAAAGTGGCGATCCTAGCGTACCCAGATGTATTCCGCGTGGTGATGCACGAAGGCCACTTTCCAGATATATGGAATATCCAGAAGCTGGTGTCATACAGACCAATTTGCTGGCTGGATACACTGGGCTAACTCTTGGAACGTGTCATCCTAAACAGGGTGGCCAAATGTACGGAGAGCGAGAACGGACTATCAGAAAGGCAGTACGGATCCCGGAAGTGAAAGTCCACGGTAGACGCAATTCGGATGGTTCTGGAGTAAAGACGAAGAGAAACTCGTTACTGCACGAAACGAAGCAATAAACCAGTTTATTCGTTCAAATTCATGAAATTTTACAGGACAATGTGTTCACTATATTCTATTCTCCAACCAAAACACAGTGAACACATTGTCATCGAATAGTTTTTAGTTTTGAGCAGAAAAACTGCTTTTGAAGTTTCGATGATGACGATGATTACGATGACGGAGCGTTGAACGTTGATGAGAGAGAGAGGAAACACCGGAACATGTTGCAACATGACATGTCTTTGATTGCCCGAAACGTCTATTCTGCAGAGGAACTGGTGGGAAGAGCAACAAAACGATAGACAGAGAGCAGTGCATCGGGTTGTCGGAGTGCTAATAAACCGGAAGTTAAACCACAACCGGAATCTCCCCTGCGATAGCCGCCGGTAGTCGGGGCACCATCAGTGCGGACGTCTCCCCACTGGTGACAACCTACGCCGGGGGAAGTCAGGAGGAGGTAAGAAAATGATGAACGACGAAGGAGACAGACAAGCGGAGGAAGATTAAGGCAGTCTGCTCAACATGCAACAGCAATCCACTGGCAGACTGCGCAGAGTGCAAAAGTACAGAACATGAACACGTCAAGAGCGTGATAGAAGTGACGATGCACAGACACATCAACCCAAAGAAACTAATGTTTATAAGAATAAACAGTCAGTGTTAGTAAGTTGAAAAGTTGAAAAAGATAGAAATGTAAGGCTTTTACTACTGAGTTCAGGTTATTTGTAGTTCGTCATCTAAATTTCAGTCAATTCGGACAACCAAAAATTGAGACTAGCGAAATAAACATAGGTTTGCCAACGTGGATCAACACTTCTGTGAAAATTGCTGTCGAAAAAATATAAAATAACCTTTTGATGGAAGCATGATCGCCTAACTAAACTCAAAGCAACGAGATTGACGTGAGGGTAAAAGTTTTTTTCATTATTGCATCTCCAGCTAGGACATGGTCATACATCGGAATGAATAAATCCATCATCAATCGTGTACACTGCCGTGCAAATGTCCGTGGTCAGTCCCTTAAAAACGTAAAAAAAGTGTTTTGTGCGTATCGTTATGGGCACGCGTCGATAAGAAACTCTCCACAGCTGCTTTGTTAGGAAATGAATTAAACTTACTTCGTAGATATTTTGACCAAAAAAAATTACGACCTTTATAACAAAAAAAAACATTAAATTATGTCATTTTTCAAATATTACACAGAAAAAACATGACTAACTTTCGATCGGTAAAACTTTTTGAGATGTGAATGTGAGGTTCTACAGAATTTTCGTGTTTCAAGTTATTTCAAATGAAACTTAGAGAGTTTTAATAAGGCATGAAATCACAGAAATAGAGACAAATCATTTTCACATGTTTTTTTTTTTTTGGATAATCCCAAATTTATGTACTGGCAGTGTATACTGTTGCATACGCGAGTAGGGACGGACCAGTCCATCAATATTTACATACATTTAAATAGATAACGAGGATAAACACGTGTGGTATTTATTTTGGCAACCCACACATTGCGTGGTTTTGACGACAACGATTCAACGACGGATGACGGTGGAAAACGATTCGATTGGAAATCCTTGCTCCGGGGGAGGGCACTGGATTGCGTTCGGTATTCACATTTTTTGGGTTATGATGGTTCTTCCCTGTGACAACAAACTGTCAATCAAAGAGAGTGCAGTATGTTTACATGTCATGGGAAGGCAATTTTATGTCTGTGTTTTCTTTTAAATTTACGTTGCCGTGACTTTTTCCCGATGATGACTGGTTCGATCAGTCGCTCCGAATGTAAATGTTCGGAATTACAACGATGGTGACAATTTCAAATGGTACAAAACATGAAATACAATGGTTATAAAATATCAACACGTGATTTCAGTCCAAAAAAATTGAAAACCTGAGGATAGATTATTTCGAATCAATTTATAATATGTTTCATTCAATTGTGTACACTGGAACCACGTCAGTCGGTGGTGCGTAAATAGAATTTTAAGTACCGTAAAACGGGGTATCTTTGATAATTCAGGTAACTTTGATAATGCGTTACCCATCACATACAAAACGAATTATCATAATTTCTGTAATCGGTTAAGCAAAACGAATGCAAAACTAAAGAATGACACTTCATGTAAGAGCTGTTTTCATTTGAATCGAGAACATTTGAGCCTTTATATACGAATACAGTAATGATCCGATTTTGACAGCCCCCGGTTTTGTCTACCCCCGATTTTATCTACCCCGATTTTAGCACCCTTTTTGACCCGATTTTGTCTACCCCCGATTTTAGCATCCTTTTTTCCCGATTTTGTCAGCCTAAAATTTATGTTTATTTTAATTAGAATACATCTATACTGGCAATATTGGGTGCATTAAGCCAATTATTACCTTGGCCACGTTTATACAATCATCTAAATAAAATCTAAATTATCCAAGAAACTTATCAATGTTACCTTGGATTACGGTACATAGAAATTGGAAGTAAAAAAATGTTTATATTAACAAAATCATAAAACTAAGTCCTTAAGTTAGAATAAAACTTAAAATCCTAAATGTAACATGCGGCTGACAAAATCGGGACATTACTGTAATAAAAATTGATATGATTTTACAACTTTCGAAACGCTTATAAACAATCTGTTCTACGATCACTAATTGATGTAGTTTTGAATAATTTGTCACTTGTCTTTGACAGCCTAGTTATCATATACACTGAAAACTCCATGAGTCGATATTGAAGGGACCATCGACTCATGGAAATATCGAGTCATGGAACAGCAATCCTTAGGAAAGCTGCTTCTAGGGACCATCATAGTAACCATGAAATTTGGTTTTTAGTATGGTTCCATGAGTCGATATCGAGTCATGGAACATCGACTCATGGAGGTATCACTGTAACTTGAATATGGTCTCAAATCTCTTTGCGAGAAGCATTTTTACAAACTGGGACCATTTTTGTAATCTAAGTCAAAAAATTTAATATACAGCCCTGTCGTCGTAAAATTTGAGCTTCTTAGTCATCCCTTTTTGAGGAGGGCGTTGCTATAGCCCAGAGGGCGGTTGTACTCCCAGACATTAATGAGGGAATCTCACAAGAAAATTGTATCAAATTAATATATATTTCAAACACATGAGAATCAATATGCATTTGCACGTGTTTAGTTTGTGTTCAATACTCATTCCAATTAAAATGTGAAACGGTGAAACACCTACAGATTAAAAAAATATATATGGATATTTTCGAGTCCTCTAGATACATCGGAATATCTTCAAAACCAGGGACAAATGATCGAAATTCACACAGATTCTCAAAATGGAGAGTATTTGGTTCAACTCAATTTTTTTTTATTTCAACATGATAAGTATCATCATACTAAATAACTCATACTTTTGCTTAAAATTAAGATGGCAGTCATAATACAGTATGGCCACCTGATTTTTTACTCAAAATTTAATCCCATTTTACAGTTTACGCGAGGAAAGAACCCGCGATTGAATACTTATTACTTTGTTGTACGAAATAAATTGTATTCATAAATTTAGAAATTCGTTCATTTCAAACGGCTAATACCATTGCTCACCTAGTTTTTATAGTTTTTGCAGCTATTCTAACTCAGTTTTTTCTTGAGGAAGTTTCAAATATGACGTCCATCATTTTTCGGGATTGGGATTGGGTGACCCCTTAGTAAGCTTTCTGATGGTGACCACAAAATTAAAAAAGAATGGTGCACGAAAGGTGAAAACTATTTCTTTTTCTGATAAAATTCAAGATGACCAAATTTAAAACGACCAAAATTATTGCATATGGAAGCTACATACTTTCTCAGTTTGATTTGTGTTTAAGGATATATGAAAAGAAAGATACGTGAATAAATACCTGAAAGGTATAAAAAAATGAGCTTCTCTTCAAACTGCAAGATAGCTCGATCCACTAATATGCCTGCTTCCCCCTGACGAGATTTCCGAACAATCAATTGCGCTAGAGATGTCGGCTTATGTAGAATTGCCAAACAGATTTGCCTGCAGTTCTTATGGGAAAGGCTGTCGAAAAAAACGAGGATGCCGACAATAGTCACAATTACATGAGATATTTGAAGTTTTGTAAAAACGTTTCTAAAAAGTTTTCAACGAGCCTGCCTGTGTGATCCAAGACAGGACTGAGCAGCGCATAAATGTAACAAACATTTAGTTTGTCTAAAATACGTTAATTCCCTTATATTATTTTATATAAAAATATAGAATCGAAAAATTAAGTCCACGAACAAATGCTCAAGGTTTCTTAAAGCATGACATCTAGAAAGTTTGAACCTTATTTTGGATTTAACAAGAAGTTCGAACTTCAGCCAAATGTCGCTCTTGAAGTGACACCAAAGTGCAAAAAATTCGACAATTGCCCTGGATTTCAGAATATTACGCTATTGTTTATGATAATAGCTTGGCGTTGGATCGATTAGTGGATTTTAGAATTGTTAATTATTCATTACAACAGGTTTTCAAACTCAATACAGCAAATACCGTTTTTGATGCGTACTTGACGTATTTGAATTTTCGTCACCATCACACTGGCCCAAAAAATAACAAGAATAGGGGAAAAGCACAATTTTTTGACCTACCTGTGCCAATTTTCGGATTTTCATACAAAGTAGGCCAAAATCGTATAGATGGGTCAAAATTTAGCGCTGGGTCGAAAATTGGTGCGTTTCCCCTACGAAATGATTGCCTTTAGAACATATGAAATGATTTTTTTCTGCTTCAAAATTTCATGTATCTCATCAAATTTCAAGAGATACTCGAGATGATCCGATCGATAACGAAACAATATGATAATGAAGTTATGTCGCAATTTCAACATATTTTTTCTTTCCACACGAAAAAGTGTTACAGTGAAACCTCCATGAATCGATATTGAAGGGACCATCGACTCATAGAAATATCGAGTCATGGATCAGCAATCCTTTGGAAAGCTGCTTCTAGGGACCATCATAGTAACCATGTAATTTTATTTTTAGTATGGTTCCATGAGTCGATATCGAGTCATGGAACATCGACTTATGGAGGTATCACTGTATATATCAAAGGAATATCATAATTTCAGAATTTAGTGGTGACAAGGGGTCGTACAGCTCGGAAATTTCAATTGATTTTCTACAGGGCGTTAATTTGTTCCTGATTATTCCAGGGTGTTCATACAGCTTGACAATTTCGATTGGTGTCCTACAGAGCGTAAAGATGTACCTTATCTATGTGGATTAAGGTCAAATTTCTGCAGGGCGTTGATAAAGCTTAGAAATTTTAAATTATTGTTCTACCGAGAATTAAGATGAACTATCTGAGACAATATCAAATTACTCCAGTGCGTTAATACAACTCGGGTTAATTTCGATTGATGTCATAGAGGGCGTTAAGATGCAGCTGATCTAAAATTTACATCAAAGCAATTTTAGAGCTTGACAATTATGAATAATACCATACAAGGCGTTGATATGCATATAACCTACATGGAATTAGGTCAATATACTTCAGAGCATTGATAACGTTTGAAATTTCTAATTGATGCCCTACAGGACGATGGGATGCAGTCGATCAACATATAATAAAGTCAAATTACTCCAGAACGTTAATACTGCTTGGAAATTTCAGCGTATAACTTACAGGTCTGACCTAAATGAGACATGGTCAAACTCCATGACGTTAAAGAAGCTTAACAATTTTGATTGATGCCATAAAGGGCGTTAATATGCAGCTGATTTATGTAGGATAAGGTCACAATACTCCAGGGCCTTGATACAGCTTGATATTTTCAAATAATACAGGGTGTTAAGATGCAAATGATCTACATACGACAATGTCAGATTACTCTAATGCGTTTTAAAAGCTTGTATTTTACAATTGATATCCTTCAGGGCATTAAGATGCACCAAATATTCTTGAAATAAGGTCAAATTACTCCAGGGCGTCGATACAGCTTGGAATTTTAATTGATTTAGGGCGTTAAGCGCACTTTATCTACATAGGATAAGGTCAAAATTGTCAAAAAATGTCAGTGTGTTGAAGCAGCATTGAAATTTCGATTGATTTTCCAAAGGGGTTTTAAATTCCTTCAGATCTTGCAAAAATAGGGCTGAGATAAAGTCAAATTACTCCAGGGCGTTGATATAGCTTACCAATTTTAATTGATGTAGGACCAATGTTAATTTGATACAGAACGTTGAAATACACCTGATCTATTTGGAATAATGTCAAATTTCACCGGGGTGTTGGTACATCCTGTAATTTACAATTGACGTTCTACAGGGCGTTAAGATGCACCTAATCGACAAAAGATAAGGAGAAATTACTCCAGGGCGTTGATACAGCAATGAATTTATCAAATGATGTCCTACAGGGCGTTAAGATACAGCTCGTCTATTTGAGGCAAAATCAAATTACTCCAGAGCTTTGATACAGCTTGACAATCTCGGTTGATGTTATACAAGGCTATGAGGTGCGCATAATCTACATAGGATAATGTCAAATAACCGTAGGGGTTTGATACAGCAAGAAACAATCGATTGATTTGCTATAGGGCGTAAGGATACTTCAGATCTCGCCAAGATCTTTGTAGACTCTTACTCCAGGGCGTTGATACTTGGAATTATCAAGTTAAGTCCTAAAGGGCGGTCACATGCACCTGATCTACATGGAAAAGGTAAAATTAATCCAGGGCGTTGATCCAGCTAAGAGTTTCAAATTAATGTCCTACAGGGCGTTAAGTTGTATTTGATATACATGGAATAAGCTCAAATAACTCCAAGGCGTATCAACGCCCTGTAGCACGTAGGTTTCGATTGATTTTCTAAAGAGCGTTCAGATGCTCTAGATCTCGCAAAGATCTGTGTGAAATAAAGCCAATTTTTTCCAGGGCGTTGATAAAGCTAGGAATTTTCAATTGATGTCCACCTGATCTACATAGGGCAAAGTCAAACCACTCTAGGGCATTTATACAGCTTGGAAATTTTGATCGTTTTTCTACAAGGGATAAAGATTCTCCAGATTTCGCAAAGATATGTGTGGAATATAGTCAAATTAGTCTAGGGCGTTGAAACAATTTAAAAATTTCGATTGATGTCCTGCAGAGCGTCAAGATGCGTCTGATATACATAATAAGGTCAAATAACTACAGTGCATTGATACAGATAAGAAATTTCGATTGAATTTTTATCGGTGCGGAATAAAGTCAAACTATTCCAGGGCGTTGATACAGCTTGATTGATTGATGCCATACAGGACATTGAGTTCCAACTGATCTACATAGAGCAAAGTCAAAATACCCAAGGGCGTTGATACAACTAGGAATTGATGTCTTCAGACCGTTTAGATGCACCTGATCTACATAGAATAAACACAGACAAACAGACGTCACACTCTCACCGATGTCCATCGACAACCTTTTTAACGGCCGATTCAAATATATGGTTGGTGGCCAATCCACCACCCGCAGCGCTCGCATCGTTTTTGTTCGTGTTTGACGTTTACACACTACCGCCATCTGTTGGTCCATCGGCCAAACACATCGATTTTAGCATTGGGCGTACATGTCATCGTGGCTATGATTTTGATCGCGATTTGTTCTAAGTGTTACGTCTGTTTGTCTGTGGAATAAAGTTAAACTACTCCAGGGCGTTAATATAGCTTGTAATTATTAAATGATATCCTACAGGGCGTTATATGCAACTGATCTAATTAAGACAATGCCAAATCACTCCCGGGCGTTGATACAGCTTAACAATTTCGATTGATGTTACACAGGGCGTTTAGTTGCACCTGATCTAAAGTTACATTAATTCAAGTAGATGATACAGAATTTATAACTGATGTCCCAAAGGGCGTTAAAAAAAAATCTGAGAAAAGCTTCTTAGTCGTTGACTAAGCGCGACTATGCAGGACGACAGGGCTGTTTATATAACGTTAAACGCCTATAAATATGCAATGCCCTACAAATGTTACGTAATTCATTCAAATTTGTTAGATTTATGCTCCGTTATCAAAGTTACCCCAAAACAGAAAACCGACTTTCGGTTACAAGGAAAATTATACATCCATTCAAAATAAATATTTTAGCAATCTATTAACTGAAATCGATAGCTAGAATGCCAGTACTTGTTTTAAAAATATAAATTATAATTCTTTGAAACAGCATGCATAAATATTCAAGTTTTCTTTGAAAAAACTATCAAAGTTATCCCTTTTCACGGTAAATCGAAGCATTACATTCATTTGCGTCAGCATTAGCGTAGTTACGGTATACTTCTTAGATTGTATACTAGCAACATTTATGTCCTCTACCGGTAGCTTAATTTTTACCACAAAAAAAAATTCAAATCGTGATAACAATTTTGTTACTCGATATTTTTGCATAATTTTTTTCACAAGTTCTCATGAAACTCTTGTAAGTTTAGAATATGTTCCCCGAATATCCCACTTCCCCGAAAAATTTTTGGCATTCATAATTGTCATAACTTTATATATTTCAGAGTGGTCAATGAACTGGCCATTTGATGTGCACCCTTCTTTTTTTAATTGGCGGTTCTTTAGAGTTTTACTGTCCTCAGCATTTTTACCAACCTGTGTGTAGCCGAGAATGACAGAATACCTCCTTCTTTTGATTGCTTACCTTCTTTCCCGTTCACCATCCAGCCGCTGAAGACTATTATAGCACCTATTTAAACTGCACAACTTTTCGGGAAAAGGGTCATTCGGAGTAAGGACACTCGGGAAAAAGGATCATTCGGGGAACTGGCATTCGGGGAAACGACATTCGGAGAAACGACATTCGAGGATAAATAGCACAATCACTTCGATGATGCTAAACGCATTTTTTATGTCTTTTCGTTTTATTATTCCGCAATTATTTCTGGCGTCCAATCTTCTATTGGTTTAATCATAAATTTTGCCTTCTTTGAAAAATAGGATGTTCTATATATTTATTCTGTTTTTTTTTTATATTTTATTATTTTGTTAAGCCAAATGTTAACCATTCTTATATATTGCTGTTTTATCAATTCTTGCAAGACGTGCCGTTAGAATGAAAATTACTTCAAAATTGGCCAATGTTCAACATATTTTTTTTTGCAAACACATGATCTTTCGTGATATGCTGGAAAAAATATTATTTCAATCACAAATTTTTCCTTCTTTCAATAATAGTATTTGATGTACCCTTACAAAATTAAAATTTATATTGAATCGTTCAAAAGCTTTGCCACAAATATTTTCTTTCAAATACGTGCTGTTCATTTGGGTTATGCCGTGAGAAGTTTATTTTGCGTTAGAGTCTTAAACATTTTAAATGAAAAATAATCTGCTCTCGTATATAGGCTATTTTTGCATTATGCTTCAATTATAAATCTTGGGATAAGATTTTGCAAACATTTTTTTCCTTCTTTAACCAAGTAATTTTCATCAAGTGTCACGTCCAAACTGGGACAGAGCTTGATCTGCAATGAAATATTCTATGACCGTTCCCTTTATGCGAACTTTCTTTGCCAATTTACTATTTTCAAAATATATATATAGCGCAACAAGCTCAAAGATACTCTAATGTTGGGATGTGGAGAAAATTATTATTCCGAAAAGATCTTCCACCGGACCCTTCACGAGTTTTATTTAGTTACGCTCTCTAATGTCACAACAATTTTTGACATTCATAGCTTGGAATATCTCTGCACAATCACCACGCTTCTTGAGAACCTACGAAATTTTTTTGCTATGGGCTCGGTGATGTTGATCTCGGTAAAAACTTTGAAGATGCCGATATCCATTCTAAGTCAATCATTATGCCAAACGGCTTTATTCCAAACGACCTTATGCCAAAACGACTTTATGCTAAACGGGACCAATCAGTCACGATTATCCTTGAAAATTGTCACCGGATTGGTAACAACGGGTAGATCCTAAAGAATGTTGCTTATCCACACGGCCTCTGCTGCCATCGCACTGAGAGCGACGTAGGAGAATTCGGGGCATAATGGACACATCAAGCAAATTCTTGTTTTAACATCATACAATGTTTTTTTTTTTTTTTCAAATTAATCCCGACTAGTTTTCAAGTTTGATATTAGTACGACGTGCTACATTCATTCATGGTAATAAAAATCATAACATATTCCAGAAAAGAGACACAGAAAATTAGATCCAAAACAAGGCTAGTAAAAAGGTATCGGGGCAAAATGAACACTTGTATGAAATTTAATTATTCCAAAATATTTAATGTCTGTCAGTCGTTCCAAAGTGTAGAAGATATTTATTTTTTCTAAAAATTATGTTAGAGATTTCATGTCTTCGGCAAAGTTGTAGAGTATGTTATTACAAACAACTTTGCCGAAGACGCAAAATTTCTATATATTCGCGGTAATGAGATATGGAGCATTTTGTCTTCAACACCCCTTTAAACTTGTTTTTTGTACATAACTTTTCAATAGAATTTTTCACATTTTTCAAATCTTCTACAAAGTTGTTTGGATCGATAAAATACACATTTTTGCTGAACACGAAAACCTTGTATCTCTTATCGTTAAAAAGTTATAAACAAATTTATGTTAAATTTTAGTCCACTTTCACCTTAAAAATCTACATTCTACGCAAAATGACGCAGCTAGTTTCATGGCAACTTCACGTTCTAACTTTCTATATTTGCATACAGGTAATAACTTTCGTAAACAAAAGGTTTTTTGCAGTGTTTTTCACAGATGATATATCGTTAATTTAAAATTTTAAGTTTTAAACCCTCCCTGTTAACTACAATTTTCTTGTTAAGGTACATCGGAGCAAGTAAGAATAGTGGACAATTAAGACCTTGAGGCACAACTTCAGTGAAACCAAATTGTCAGGTATATTTTACAAGCTTTATAAAGCTATGATGATATATTTAATACAAACAATCTTTGGTTTCAATACAATGTATAACATGTACCAGTTTTCACTGTTGTACCATTTTCATAACGCAAGGAAAATTGAAGCATTATGCATTTGTTTGCAATACCACTTTAATTATTTTTAGTGACACTTTTAGCCCTAGTAAACTAGTTGTGTAAGTTACCAGGTCAGAAATTTGGCTGTGTGTAGTTATTAATTTAGTTTTAGATTCTCGAAAGAGAATTCTACTGCCAAGATTCAAGAAATGGAATTAGAAAACTTTGAATGAAATGTTTGCAGGGCCTTTCTTAGTCTATGTTAAGTCCACAACTGCAAAGCGAAGTCATGCTTAGGTGTCTGGGTTCGATTTCCCGTCGATCCATGATTTTTTTGTTTTAGAAATAGAGAATCACCGTTCCTGATTCAAGTAAATACGAATAAATACTCGATACTTTTAATTCAAATAGGTATTGAATGAAATTACTTGAATCGAATGAGAACTTCTTCATGTACGTTTTGCAAAGGGTGGTGCAGCCTTTGAAAAATCTTGTTTTATTCACGAAAGTTTATCAAGAATTTTGACTCAAAAGTATTTTTTTATGAATAAATCATCAATGCGATTCTTTAAAAATATCTATCGTAATCGTTGTAGTTCTGTGTTTCCGTCATAATAAAAACTACTCAAATGATTCGAGTAGGTATCGATACATTCTTTAGGTAAGCTTATGACATTGTTGACGGTGTTGATTACTTCAGGTAAATAGCAGAATTTGCGGTGGAAGCTAACCATTCAATACTATGAAAGCACAAAAAATAGTTTGACCTATCGAAAGGCCGGCTCCAAAGGCACGTTTCCCGCTAATTGGTATATTTGTGCCGTTGAGGAAATTGTGCTTATTCTGTATCTCGGGTGAGATCAGACGAATTGAATGAGGTTACAAAGTTCGACTTGCATCCATTTGAGATAAGCTCCTCTATCTATTAAATATTTTGTAGGTATCGATACTTTTCTATGACACTTTTTTTTCATATAAAAGTATCGATGCCTTGAAGATATTATATTATCCCTAATACAAAATCAAAAATATAATAACTTTAGCATAGAAAGCTCTTAGTTAAGAAATATGGCAAGTGCTCTAAGAACAAGCAGAGAAATAGGCTTTGTAACAGTTTGTAAGAAAGTGATTCCAAAAAGAAGAACAATGAACATTCACTAAATTCCACGAAAGTGTTCATATTGCCCCAATACCTTTTCACCAGTCTTGTTTTCGAACCAATTATCAATCTTGTTTTCCTGACATTTCATATCTAGCATTTACTAAGGCATAATTGCATAGATCAATTTCTTTCCTTCGATTTTCTGTTTGGATTAGTACACTTCAGTTCAATCGATTTTCGTAAAATTTTACAATTCAGTCTGATGAAGGACGATAAACTTTCCACCTAAAAAATAATGCACTCTCGGGCTAGGCATTATAAATAGAAAGCGTTGTGTTTGGTAGGGCATCTAATTCTTCCGAAAGAGGTGCACTTTGCGAAAAAGGACCACGTGATTATTGAGCTGAAATCGAATTCAGGTTAACTTCTGCTTCCATGAGTCCTCTAGTGGCGTAGGGGTAACGCGCCCTAACTAGAGATCTAGGAGTCGTGAGTTCGATTCTCACTGAGAAGACGTGTAACTTTTTCGCAAAACTTCACATCAATTTGTCCATTCAATCCAATTGCAAAGTATATGTAATGTTTAGCTTTTCGGTAGTTGTTAAACTCCCACTCGGCTGGTTAGCCGTAAACCACGATTCATAATTAAAAACAAGTAAAAACATTTTCTTAATTTTGAATACTAAATTCATACCTTTTTTTAAACTAACTGAAAAAACATGGCTGATTTCCTCATTTCATTAGATTCGTAATCTTATATTCTTTGAAAGGCGCTTACGAAAATTTGGTGGAAAAATCTGAAAACTATTCAAATTCAATAAAACCGTCATTCAAGTCATCGTGCAAACGTTTGGGCTCACCTGAACTTACAAAAAACACGATAGTTCTGTGAAATCTCGATCCAATCATGAACGCGCCATTATTTTCGTTTGAAAAAGTTATGAACTATTGAAATTGGTTAAAAAATGGTAGAGATATTGACACAAATGATTTGCGTGAGGCTCAGGTGATCCCAAACTTTTGCACGATAAGCATCATACTGAGAGGTGAACCCACGATGACTTGATTGACTGTTTCGTTGATATTGAGTAGTTTTCACATTTTTCCTCAAAAATTTCGTAAGCGCTCTTCAAAGAATATAAGATTACGATTCTTATGATACATTGATTTTTTTATTTTTATCGATCCAATTATGAGGAAAATAGCCATGTTTTTCCAGTGTGTTTTTTTTGAAAAATTTCACAATTTTAAGTAAAAATTAAGTAAACAAAATTCATAAACTGTGTCCGGGAAAATACCTACGAAGTGAGAATAACTCATTGGCTTTCAAATGCGTTATAGAGAGTTTCAATTGGACGTGTAATCACAGAGATATGGACAAAACAATTGTTCATGTTTTTTAGAGGGTGAACCCAAACATGGGAGTGTATCATCCGTGAAAAACACTGCAAAAAACCTTTTGTTTCCAAAAGTTATTACCTGTATGCAAAAGTAGAAAGTTAGAACTTGAAGTTGCCATGAAACTAGCTGCGTCATTTTGCGTAGAATGGAGATTTTTAAGGTGAAAGTGGACTAAAATTTAACATAAATTTGTTTATAACTTTTTAACGATAAGAGATACAAGGTTTTCGTGTTCAGCAAAAATGTGTATTTTATCGATCCAAACAACTTTGTAGAAGATTTGAAAAATGTGGAAAATTCTATTGAAAAGTTATGTACAAAAAACAAGTTTAAAGGGGTGTTGAAGACAAAATGCTCCATATCTCATTACCGCGAATATATAGAAATTTTGCGTCTTCGGCAAAGTTGTTTGTAATAACATACTCTATAACTTTGCCGAAGACATGAAATCTTTAACTTAATTTTTAGAAAAAATATTTTTTTTATCTCACTTGTGGGTGAATTGATCATCTTACCCCTAACACCAATAGAAGCGACTTTTAATATCAAGAAACTTCATCGAATACACCAAACATCTAGAACCAATAGTTTTGAAGTTATTCTATTTTGATCGTGAAATTGATGAAATAAATCACTGTGTGCACCGGTCTGACACAGAGCATGATGTACATCAGGCCTCCAAACACATCCTTTTCCATCGGAGGCCATGTCGGATTGCACTCGTTCACCCCGAAGCGATTCAGGACCCTTTCGATGCTCGATTCCTGGAACAGTCTCAGGGACCCTTCACTGCGGTTGTATCCTGAAAAAATGTCGCAACTCAACACAGTCGGTCATTTCAAAAACGGACGCCAGTTTCTTCTTGATCAACCAGATGGTATCTTCAATCAATCAGCAGATCGTCCACTTACAAAATTATGTACACCTCTTCATCGGCATAATGCCGTACGTACAGGCAGTAGTCCCTCTTCGATCTTACAAAACCCTGTTTCTTGATCTGGTTGGTGAACTTCTGGTACCGTAATCCGGGGTAACATTGATCAGTGGGGTAAAATTGATCGCAATGACCCTCTTCGCAAAAAGCTCGAATCAACATTTGTTGATGAAATATTTTCAATGCATGAATGGCGATTCTCTTTTATCTAATCATGAGCTAATAAACAATAAGGTTTTTGCGAAATCAAAGTTGTCTTCATGCGTAAATTTTTCAACTTTTGTAAACAATGATTTTCATGATTATGGATGACACCATAAAAGAATCATGTCTCACATGAGTTCTGTAAACGATATGAGCAAGAGAAATGCGGTTGTTACTAAAAATGACATCGCCGAAAACGACTCCGTTGTCAAAATTTTCATATATATGTTCAATAAAACATAATTCACAAATTATTATAAAGCGTGAAGAATTTCCTTAGGAAATTGCATATATTTAGGCGTATTCCACAATTCAAGGTATTTTAATTTTAAAATAACTCAAAAAGTAAATGACTTATAAGAGTTTGACCGTCATATTCGGCTTCAGGGACCATGATTTTAGTAAGTAAAACAAGTACTACCACCCATAGCTCGTGACTATACTGTAGTTTGTTTTTTGAAAGATTTAAGCATGTTTACAAAAATGTTTTAAGAGATTTTTTCATTTAGCAGATATGGGGTAACATTGATCACCCATGTAAACAACGTTCGGTAATATTGAAAATGTCGTTACTTACATAAATCATGGCCTCTGAAGCCGAATATGATGTCGAAACGCTTACATCTCATTTACTTTTTGAGCTATTTTAACATTAAAAACATCTCGAACTGCGGAATACGCCTAAAGGTAGGCAATTTCCAAAAGGAATTCTACATTCTTAACAGCAATTCGTTGATGTTGCCTAATTGAACATACTTATAAAATTTTTGACAACGGAATCGTTTTTGGCGATGCCATTTTTAGTGAGAACCGTATTTTCCTTGCTGATATCGCTTGCAGAACTTATGTGAGACATGAATCTTTGGTAGTGTCATCCTTAACCATTGAAATCATTGTTTCACAAACTTGACAAATTTACGCAAAAATTTACGGCAATTTTTGCAAAAATCTTAATTTTTAATTGCTAATTAGTATAAGAAAGAGAAGCAACATGCATGCTTTGGAAATGTTTCATCAATAAATGACGATACCAACTTATTACGAGATGAGTCGTTCAGATCAATGTTACCCCTCTGATCAATGATACCCCGGATTACGGTACCAACATCGGCGACTGCTTCAGGCCGTGCAGGAATTTTTGCAGCTTACACGCCATTTCCGGTGCTGCCATCACATCGTCGAGGACGCATATGTAGGTATGCTCCTTCAGCTCGCCATGAAGAAAAGCGGTCTTTAAGTCCAACTGGTGGAAGATGAAACCAACACGGACGCCCACTGCAAGCTCGGCAACCGGTGCGTACGTTTTGTCGTAGTCCAGTCCCGGTCTCTGCTCAAAACCCTTAACGACGATGGGAGCCTTGCACCGCCCGTTTACAGGGCATAGTATCAGCTGGTTATTCTCCACCGACTGCAACTCATCTTGAATAACTTTCAGCCACTCGTCACGATCGTCACAACTCAGCGCCTCCCGGTAGGTCTCAGAAACATCTGGTAACATGCGCACCCGTTCGGTGCGCCTCGACACTGGGCTTTGCGTCTATCGGTTTGTTTGATCAGCAAGCTCGGAATCGTCAGATTTTCTTGACAGCTGTCTTTCTGCCTGTCACCAGCAGGCTCTTCTGGCACCGGTTCATTTTCTGGTCCAGCTTGAATCATCAGCTCTTCTGCTGGTGCTGCTTCCCCTTCTTGCTCGGAACGATAGAAGCACTACTAACGGTTTCTCAGTTTTCCTCATTTCACAAGCGTATGGGAAACGTCACGAGCAATCACCACCTTCCTGGATTTTAGCTTACAAAGGCGGTATCCGTTGGAAGCGTAACCGATCATGACTCCATGGCTCTTGGCGTCCAATTTCTTCCGTTGAATTGGGACCTACGAGTATTCCTTGCGAATACGCGCAACTTTGACTAATCCGGTTTGGATCCGACTCAATATTCCGCCGGCAACACTGCTGTTGAACTACGGTTCACCAAGTACACCGCCGTTAGGGCCGCTTCACACCATTATGGCTTTCGACATCCACGAGTTGATGAGCACCAGTCAGTGTCCGATTGAATTGCTCGGCCACGGCATTCTGCTGGGGCGTGTAGTCGACGATGTCCTTGATTTGAATGCCCTTTTTCTTGTAGAAGCCTTTCTGCGCTGTGGAACCACGCACACGGCCTTGATCCACGGTAAGCTTCAAAATCTTCGATCCAAACTGTGCGGTCACAAGGACCTCGTATTTCTGGAACTTCTCGAAGACTTCCGAATTTTGCTTCATCAGATAGGTCCTGGCGAAGTGCGTCTTGTCGTCGATGCACGAAACAAAAAATTACATCCCAGGTCGGTGGATCGATGGGGCTGCAAACGTCCGAATGAATGCGCTCGAGGGGCCGTTTCGCTCGCTGACGTGTGCCATCGAAGGGTGCTCGACACTGCTTACCCTGGGCACAGGCATCGCATAATCGATTCTGTCCCGGCTTGAAGTCCACGCCAGTTGCCAACTGCTTCTGCACAGTTTTAGTCATGCCACCTTGGCCGAGATGGCCCAGATGACGGTGCCACAGATCGTTTCGTTCTACCTGACAAACGTTAGCAGTTGAGCCACTCACCTTGATTTCGATCTCGTACAAGTTGCCCCTCATCGCACTTGTGGCATTTCCCCTTGAATTTGCCATCATTCTTGTTCCACTGGTGACTCACGAATGCCGCCGGTCGGTCCTCAACGGTCTCGCTCTGACGATCGGCACGTTGTAGCTCTTCCGCCAGCAGCCGTTGCTTGACCAAATCCACATGGTTGTTCCCGCCTTCATAGTCGTTCTGGTCCTGTGGTCGAGGATGGTGTCGGGGTCTTCCAACCGTTAATCACAGGCAAGTACACATTTTACACGGAACGTCCTCTGCTTGAAAGCCTTCCGAATTCCAGCACATCAATCGTACAAGATCTTAATGCTAGTCCGAACCGAATCGTCTATACATCTCCGCATCGCTCATCATGCCCAGAATACGGAAACTTGCACTCATTCGATTTCGACGTCGGGATCAGCTAATATTTCTTTGATCAGTCGAACGATTTCCGAAAATGCGAAATTGACCGTCTACTACCAGAACATACGAGGCTTGCGCACGAAAATCGACGATGTATTTGTAGCCATCTCCGAAACCAATTACGATGTAATCGCATTAACTGAAACATGGCTTTCCGACCCAATTCTTTCAACGCAGATCTTCGGGGATGCATATACTGTATTTCGAAATGATCGTAATGCTCGAAACAGTCCTAAAGCTCGTGGTGGAGGAGTTTTAATCGCTGTTGCACGTCACATTAATAGCGCTGTTGACTCAATGTCAATTGTTGATTCTCTTGAGTTCTTTTTGTCGCACTAAAATTATCTTTATTCAAAGAACCAAAAATTTGCATGAACAATAAATCGAAAGCGAGATTGAAAGCGAGTTGATCTTCAAAGACTTTTGTATTATAACTGATCGGGTCGATGGCTAACAGTGCAACTGACGAGCGTAATTCTAATCTATGAGCTAGATACCGCACAGCATCTGAAGCTCGGGTGAGAAAATGAGAGCTACTTTCAAACGAGAGAAATCTCTCCACAAGGTGTTGACTAACTATATATACGGCAAATAACATCGAAATCCAACATCGCCGCCACCTTTGAAAACTGAGATTTTAAAAATTAAAACAAAATTTCAATTCATGGCTTAGCTTACACAATAGAAAATAGTTCATTTTAGCAATTCTTTCTTATGAACTACACTTGGTCAGATTATTGGGATGAGAAGCTTGATGATCTATCCGTTGTTTGCATGATGATCGTCGTTGCCAGTTTGCTGGTTGTGATCGTCTAATGTTTGGGTTTGTTGCAGGTACGTTGTGTTTGCTTGGGTTGATGAGTCCGTTGGCAGCAGGCAGCAGGCCGCTTGAAAATGCCTTTGGCTGTGCGCAGCGCAATGTAACCACGCGCACAAGACCGTCCGCTCCTGGGTGTACAGCCTCTATGCGGGCTAGGGGCCAACGAACGGGATGTTGAAACTCGTCGACAATTACCACCAGTTTTCCAGGCAGTATTTGATGGTTGGGCTGACACAGTCGAGTATTCTTTTGGAGCTCCTGAAGATACTCGGTTCTCCATTGATGCCTGAAGCACTGGTAAAGTTGTTGTAACTTCTGATGATGGTTCAGCCGCGTGAAGTGGATATCGGTAACGTTTGGGCTTGGTACAGCATGCATCGTTGACCCAATGATGAAGTGTGCCGGTGTAAGAACGGTAAAGGGTCCTCAGTCATAGGCACAAGGGGTCGTGAATTCAAAGCGGCTTCTATTTCTGCAAGGACTGTCGAGAGGTCTTCATAGGACAGCCTGGAGTTGCCAAGTTGACGATGGAGATGCTTTTTCGCCACCTTGACGGCGGCTTCCCAGAGCCCGCCGAAATGAGGAGCCTTTGGCGGGTTTAGATGCAAGACAATCTCTTCTTCAGCGCAGAACCTAGTAATCCGGTCAACCTGGGCATCGTCGGTGAGCATCTTATACAGATGGTGCAGATCGTTCTTGGCGCCGATGAAATTCTTCCCGTTGTCGGAATGCAGGCAGGCTTCTTCCTTGCTCTTGACTTATCCTCTTTCTCCCCCTTTTTATGATCAACTACAAAAGAGAAGCGATTTTACCCACACACAAACTGAGCGTACGAGCTCTGCGGGATGAAGAGTTCACACTTTGTGTTTTGTTATTTTCATTCCCACAGTGGTGAAGAGCTTGTTTTGACAACCTCAGTGCTTAAAAGAGAAGGAGATTATTTTCTCCCTTTCTCAGTTAGGGGGAGAGCATGTTTTCCCATTTCTCAGTTCGGGGAAGAGCATTTCCAGACAGCTCTTCGTTGTCTCTTCGTAGCTCTTTGCCCAAAAGGGCAAAGAGGACAGCGAAATCATGCTCTTGTGTTGACGGAGAAACCAACCTCAGTTCATCCCAAAAGCAATGATGATGTGTTTGCAGAGCCTCGCAGTAAGGTAGAGCTGTCAAATGGAAGATGTGCGTTTGGATAGAGCCAACGTTTCTCTCCACTCTCTCAGCCACGGATTATTCAACCAACAGCGAATGCTGGTTCATAATTGTTGTGAGCGTACGTGGTCGCTTCATCTATCAGATCAAGATGAGCAGAATAAAGCCTGAATGCAGGTGACGGTGACGTCCTCGGCGGGCGACAAATCGACGAAGGGCGGAGGTGAAAGCTGGTGTGGAGAGGTCGCCTACTAACTCCAAGTGCACCGCTTTCGTCGCGAAGCACACGAACAGGCAAATGTAGACTTTTGCTGGATCAGCTCGCTTGTGGATGGCTTTTAGGTAGAGAGGCCCCGCATAATCCACTCCGGTGATTTCGATCGGTCTGCTGACAGTTACTCGCTGGGCTGGCAGCTGTCCTATCTGTTGGCTTGCCGGAACGGGATTGGCTCGGGCGCATTGGAATCAGTTTCTGATGATGCTTCGCACAAGTCATCGTCCGTTTATCAGCCAGTACTCTTCAAGCATGACTGACAAAGTCACGTGGCCGCCACCGTGAATAAGTTTGTAGTGGTAGAATTTGGCAATCAACTGGGCTAGAGGATGGAAGCTAAGGAGCAGGACTGGGTGCTTGGATAGGTATGGCTGTTCCGATAATTTTAACCGCCCCCCCACTCTGAGAACCCCCTCTGTGTCAACAAACGGAGTCAGCAATCTGACTGGAGATTTCTTGGGAAGCGGATGACCTTGCTGAAGGTCTTGCAGTTCTTCTTGGAAACAATCGGCTTGGGCCAGTCGAACCAGAGTAGTTTTGGCTTGAATAAGTTGCTCGACCAACAGTGGCTGTAATTTGGCAGGGCTTGTAGTGCTTGGTTGAGTTCTAGATTTGGACCGTAGGTTTTGGACGAACTTCTGGCAAAGGGCAACGACTCTTGATAGGCGATTGAATGAGGAGTATCTTGAGAAGATTGGGTTATACGACGGCAAAATTCGTGCGGCGGAAACTACAACTCCTATGCGTTCTTCATCGGCATCGGGAACTTCTGTATCATTACATCGTGGCCAGCTGTCCCTCGAAAGCTGCAACCAATTCGGACCTTGTTTCCATAAAGTACTCTCCACAAACTCCCCAACATCCATACCGATGGAAACGAGGTCGGCCGGGTTTTGAAGGCCAGAAACGTTACTCCAGTGGGATCCATGGGTTAATGTTTGCACTTCAGACACGCGATTAGCAACAAAAGTTTTCCACGAACTGGGAGGAGATCATAGCCACTGTAGGGTCACCGTTGAGTCGGACCAGAAAAAGGATTTATCGATGTTCATCTGCAGGGCTTCTACAACTCGGGAATGCAGCTGTGCAGCGATAACGGCGGCGCATAGTTCTAGTTTGGTAATGGACAGCCTCTGCAAAGGAGCGACTCGGGCTTTAGCTGCCAAAAGCTGAACACGAATATTTCCTTCGGCGTCTACACTGCGAGCGTTAACGCAGGCCTCGTAGGCGGACTCGGAAGCGTCTGAAAACGAGTGTAACTGGAATGTGGAGTTTGGTTAAAAAGCGTATCGATCGATACGGAACTTGGACAGAAGAGGAAGTTGGTTGTACAGCTTTTCCCATTCCCGTCTAATCTCACTTGGAACCTTCTCATCCCAGGAACACTCAATCACCCATAGCTTCTGAATTAACATTTTTCCCTTAACGACGACTAGTGCTGTCAACCCTAGCGGGTCGTTTGATCATGCTGGTTGACATGAAAGACAAACAGAAATTGGTCGGACTCAGGTTCCCACGTAATGCCAAGGGTTTTCACAGTATCTCCAGGGTCAAATCGGTATGTTGATTGCGTTTCAATCTGGTCAGCAGGGAGTCCTTGCAACACTTCTAGTTTACTTGAGATCCACTTCCTCAACGGAAATCCACCTTTAGACAGCAGCTCGGCCAATTCTTCGCGCAGTTTGATGGCTTCAACAATGGAATTCGCGCCTCCGATGAAGTCGTCAACATAGAAAGACTTTTTCAAAACAGGAGCAGCGAGAGGATACGCATGTCCTTCATCGTTGGCTAGCTGCTGCAGTGCTCGAGTAGCCAGGAAAGAAGACTGTGCAAGACCGTATGTGATGGTGAGGAGCTCGTATGACTGGAGAGGTTCGGTGGGTTTGAAGCGGTACTTGATTTTCTGCGGCAGACAATTAATCGTCCCATAAAATATACCGTAAAACGGGGTAACTTTGATAGTTTTTTCGAAGAAAACTTGAATATTTTTGCATGCTGATTCAAAGAATTATAATTTATATTTTTAAAACAAGTACTGGTATCCTCACTATCGATTGCAGTTGATAGATTTCCAAAAGATTTATTCCTAATGAATATATAATTTTTCATATAATCGAAAGTCGGTTTTCTGTTTTGGGGTAACTTTGATAATGGAGCATCAATCGAATAAAATTGAATGAATTACGGAACATTTGTAGGGCGTTGCATACCTTTAGGCGTTTAACGCTGTATGTAAATTTCTGACTTAGATTACAGAAATGGTCCTAGTTTGTAAAAATAGTTTTCGCTAAGGGTTTTGAGACTGAATTCGAGTTCTACTATAACAAGGCTATCAAGTAAAAGATACGAATTCATTATGACTTCATCAAAAAGTGATCGTAGAACACATTGTTTAAGGGCATTTCAAAATAGCTAAAATTTAATAAATTTTCCATATTTGCATATAAATCCTCAAATGTACTTGATTCCAACGAAAATAGCTTTAACATGAAGTGTCATACTAATACTCTTTACTTTTGCATTCGTTTTGCTTAACAGATTAGCAGGAACTTTGTTATTTCGTTTAGTATGTTGAGAGTCTCGCACTATCAAAGTTACCCGCATTATCAAAGTTACCCCGTTTTACGGTATAAAATTTCCATAAAAAATGCAAAATTTGCCAGTAAAGAAACAAAGGTAAATCAACAGAAAAGTTAAAAATTTACATAAAAAAATAAAGAAGTGCATAGAAAAAACAAAATTTTCCATCAATACAAAAAATTTATAGCAATAAATAGATTCAAAAGTGCAGTAGAATCGACAATAATCTCACTAAAAAATATCGAATTTTACATTTAAAAACCTCAAAATGTCCATATTTTCTTCACAAAAAGCAAGAAATAATTATAAATTTTCCACAAAAAAAAGTCAAAATTTGCAATAAATAAATAATAATTTCGCCCACAATAAATCAAAAATATTCATTAAAAAAATCAAAAAGAGCAATAGCAGTAAATGCAAAGTTGAAATAAACAAACCCAACTGAGCAATTCAAAATGACAATCAATACATGAAAATGTTGTAGAAAATTCCAATATTTAAGTAAAACTTTCCATAAAAATAACGTAATTTTCCAATAATGAGTAATAATGTGTGTAATGGATTTCATAAATTTTCAGTCAAACTGAAGCATTGTTTTCACAATTGGAGCTAATTCGTCGTATGTAGATGTAGTAATTGCATATTAGAGTTCGATAATTAATTACGTAAGAATTTAGGGAAGGGGAGAGCAGGGAGATTGGCCGGGTTTGAAAAAATATTTCTTGCCATGTAGAAAAAAATAATGTTTCGTACAAAACATCATACATGGAAGGGAGGCGAGGTCTCGAAAAATCACAAAAAAATGTTCTTTAATACACCCCATCGTTAGGCGCTACAATTTCAATTATTTCGGCAAAGTTGAAATGAAACATGGAACATGGGATATCTAATCTTCACTTGCTTGGGTTATGTCCAACTACATTGATGGTAGAAGCTTATGCCCTGGAACTGGTGTTTACAAACTAAGCATCATTTGTGAAAACAATGCTTCAGTTTGACTGAAAATTTATGAAATCCATTACACACATTATTACTCATTATTGGAAAATTACGTTATTTTTATGGAAAGTTTTACTTAAATATTGGAATTTTCTACAACATTTTCATGTATTGATTGTCATTTTGAATTGCTCAGTTGGGTTTGTTTATTGCAACTTTGCATTTACTGCTATTGCTCTTTTTGATTTTTTTAATGGGAATTTTTAATTTATTGTGAGCGAATTATTATTTGATTATTGCAAATGTTGGCTTTTTTTGTGGAAAATTTATAATTATTTCTTGCTTTTGTGAAAAATATAGGGACATTTTGAGGTTTTTAAATGTAAAATTCGATATTTTTTAGAGAGATTATTGTCGATTCTACTGCACTTTTGAATCTATTTATTGCTCAATTTTTTTTTATTTATGGAAAATTTTGTTTTTTCTATGCACTTCTTTATTTTTTTATGTAAAATTTTAAACTTTTCTGTTGATTTTACCCTTGTTTCTTTACTGGCAAATTTTGCATTTTTTATGGAAATTTTATATTTTTTTTTATGGGACGTTAATATTTTAGCCGCTAAGTTAGTGTTTTATGGGGTTGCTGAAGAATTTGTTTACCTTGGAACACTTGTGACATATCACAATGTCGTTTTCCACGAAGTGAAAAGACGTGTTGCGGCTGCGAACAGGGCCTTTTACGGATTACGTAACCAGCTTAGGACCCACAACTTGAAAACGGAAACACAATTCGCCCTGTATAAATATTAAGCCTTCCGGTGGCTCTCTACGCGCACGAAGCGTGGACGTTGGAAAAGGCAGACCGAAAAGCCTTCGAGCGTCAAGTGCATTGGATAATACTCGGTGGAAAACTAGAAAATGGTGTGTGGCGCAGACGCATGACTCGCGAGTTATATCAAGCGTATAAAGATGCAAATATTATAAGGCGTGTAGAATACGGCAAACTTCAGTGGGCTGGCCACTTAGTGCGAATGTGGGGAGAAAGAATTGGGAAAAAGGTGAAGGTCGGCAACTTTGTGGAAGACCTCGAATTCGCTGGCTGTACGCAGTAGTGGAAGCGAACCTGGTAACCTTGAACATTCGGGGCAACTGAAGAAGTATCGCTCAAGACTGACGAATATGAAGCTCTACAATACGCCCGGCAATGACATGACGCTACGCTGTAGCCATCAAGGTAGGTAACCGCATTGTTATCTAAGTTGAATTGTTTGGAGAAACAGATTTTGAATTACTTTGGTTTGATGAAGCTTTTGAATAACTTTGGTTTATGTTCCAAATCCAAATCTAAATCAGGTTGAATGAACTTAAAACGATATCTTCAGAAACCCATGCCACGATAGCACCAAGAATAAGTTCCAATAGTAGCACAACACTCGAAATAGCTATACCGATACCGAAAACAACCCACACCAGCTGCAAGCTTTCCAGATCCAGCAGCACGCTCTCCGTCAATTCATAACCAGGTGGAAAAGAGTATTTCTGTTCGGCGTTTTTCTCCCAATAATCGATCAGCCCCGAATCGAAAAGCCAGTTGAAGTAGCGTTTGAAATACGTGTAGCACATTTCGTCACTGGCAAATGAGTAGTGGGAGTGAAATACTTCTAGCTTTTCCGATATCAAGTGGAACGGCGGGCGAACATTGTGTCCAAAGGTTTGCTGATCATACTCTGCCCTTTCGACAAGCATCGTTTTTGCCGAGGAACATTTCAGCACATAACCGTAGGTCAGATTCGTTATATCGTAGGTCATTGACGGAGTTGTAACTATCTTCCGATCCAAATCTTTTCTTATTTCCAACGTTGCGTTGACTACCAGTTCATGAACCAACAGCTTGCCGGGAGATTTCAAATACTGATCAATTGTGGTCGGGTCACGCACAAATCGATAAGTGGTCATGTGGGTGATGAATTTTACGAGATAGGCCTCGAACAGAACGGTCAATAAGCAGGATGATCCAACCGTCAGGAAACGCTCAAATCTTCGCATTCTGTGTTCCGAGAGGGATGCTCCACAGAACAGTGTCAATATGATATTCTGATGAAACAGCTTGTGCCATATGCTGCTGATGACCCCGATGACGAACAAGAAACAACAGAAAAATATCCACGATTGCAACTCGTAAGGTTGTAGCAAATGATGGAACAGGTATAGTGACTGCGTTTTAGGAACCATGAGACATAAGCCATCGGTGTGAGGAATCATCATTTCCACAGCATATTCCGATGGAAATCCTTGTCTGTTAATATATGCAGCAATTTCCGCTTTATAGAACATGTCTTCAATTGTGTCTACAGTGGCAGTGATGTTTCCTGTTTCCACGATGATGATTTTATACGCCTGCCCGATATGGTTCATGATGGTTTTGAAAACAGTAACATCTAGTCCATCTATGCGGCCGTCCTGTGACACTACCCATGGTGTTCTGAGAATTGCTCCAAAGGCATATGGTTTGGGATGAAATTCGTACCGTCTATTAGCGAGCAATGTACTGAACGTCGCATTCCATTTAGAGGTCCTGATATATCTACCCTTGCCAAGTGTTAGAACATGTCCTACTGTTTGCGAATATACTAAGACGATAAAGTTGAATGTTTTGAGATATCCAACAGTATGAGCAAATATTGAACGCAACTCTTTAAAATTGGTTGTTACAACTATCACGTGTTTGTTTGAAGAGTTTTCGAGCTGCTCGTTGGCAGGAACGCTTTGTCTACCGAAATATTTTATGTACAGGTGCTGGAATGAAATAGAAAAAAAAGTAAAGACCTGAACAGTGGATATTAATTACAGTAGCATTACTTCCAGCGTCTGATGGTCTGGCGTAGCAACTACAATTATCTGTCTGGTCCTGCCGTGACGACTTCTGGCATCAATAAAGCAGGGGACAAGTAAAGACTGATGGAGTCTCTGAAGCAATGAATCAAGTAAATCGACGAACTCTGGCAGTTTGAAGTTCATGAAGATTAGATCAGTTGTCGTTTTGTCTACCAAAAGACCTTCCACTATAATTCGATGTAGAAATTCTATATTTCGCACAACTTGGTCGTAAGCGTTACCGCTGCCAGTGAGAAGTAGTAACAAGAAAGCATTTAGGATGGACATTATTGATTTTAAATACACTCTACAACATTTCAATGCTAATGCTGCTCTCAGTAGACTGGCACATAGACATCTAAGAATTATATGGACGATTTTTTTATTCAAGCTTAACACATGATTTCTTGTCGCCGACATACAATTGATTCAGTGACGATCAGTATGAAATAATTCAGTAAAAATGTTCAGCATGTGTCTTTTATGTATAAATATGGCCCACTTTTCCTTTGATTTTCTCCAAAATTTTCAAAGCAACTTCCAGGTTCACGATTCATATGGCTTTTTTATATAGGCCACCTTAATATGTATCTAGCAATTCGATTCCCACAGCAGAGCCCTAATCTATAATTTGATCATATGTTTGCTCGAATCTCCTGGGAATAATGCACACAGTATGATTAACAGGGCTGGTAGCGAGTCATTTTTTAGTGACTATTTGCAACAATTTGCTAAATGACACTAATGTATCTTTTTTTAGAAATATTAAGCATAAGTATAGGCATAAGCATTTATGACCGTACAATTCGTAGTTGTTACTCCGAATAATCGAAACTGCACAAGGAACCAACAGATGTAGTTTGGGAGTAGCTTTCTACCTTCAATGTACACTTACACTTACAGGGTGCTCAAATTTATCATGTAGAATAGGGTAATGACTGTTTATTTTGTTCTCGAACGCTAACAGTTGGCGCCAGCGGCAAAAATTACAGACAACAACCTTTCGAACATTCAGTTTGTCTTACCGGCCGCCGAGCGGCGACACTGATGTTTGAATTGTACTTACTGATCGCGTTACGCTCGGTTCTCAAATGTCTCAAACTTTCAACACAAGCGCCTGGAAGAATGGTAGTCGGAGAACTGTCAAAAAATGAAAATCGTAAAATACTTGCAATTAGGAAACTAGATCGAAAAAGTAGTGATTAGAAGTCAAGTGTAACGTGAATACATAACGTTTTGTGTTTAGTTCATCTTCCGTGGAGCTTTCTTTGCTTCAGGATTTCGTTTTTACTACCATTGAAAAAGAGCCATCTATTGCCTTTTCAGTTTTGAATATCGCCCTATTGTTTTGAAAACTCACAATAATGGCATTGACAAGTGATCAAATTCACCCCGAAATGAGATCCTCTGATTTTTTATTTTAGAGATATTTGTTAACACTAAAATGACATTTGTTAGAAAATGTCGGCACATAAGTCGATGAGGCTCACCTTCGTATTTGTTTTCCTGCATTTAGTTGTTTGGTATTGTTAACATTATAGAAAACAGACTAGAAAAACCGTGAAAAATGATCAATTTCACCCGAAATTACGGTACTACAGTTATGAATCAACGATAACACGATTTCGAAAGAAACGCCGAAACGCTTAAGGACCCTCCTGTTCCACTGATCCATATCAGTGGGATGGACAAAGTTTGAAATTTCTATCGAAATCGACACTTTTTGACGTTAACTACGTCTTACGGCAATATACTGGGTGTCAATTGAAAATCTATAATGTTGCGACCGTTACGGTATTATGTTAGAGTTTGAACTAAAGGAAGGCTGCAACTATGACAATCGACTAAAATTCAAATTCAGAAAATCACTTGGCGTAGTTAAGGTCATGCGGTCGTGTCTTGTACACAACCCCCTCTGTTTTTAATATAGTTCTCACTTCTTCAAAATCAGTCACCCAGGAATTTTCGAAAACGTTCTCTAGATTGAGAACATTTTTGAAGTCCTGAGTAACTTGATTTTCAATTGGACTAGTTAGTCTTAAATTAAAATTGTTTTGCTTTTCATAGCAAGTTTTTGAACTTTTTCGCAATTAGTTATTTCTTCTTTCAATGTCCCGGAGGTCGTTATGCGCGAGGGAGAAGTCCCCCATGGTGGCGTTGCTACTGTGGTGTGTGGACATCTTCCTTTCGCCCCGGAGGTAAGTAAAACAGGTAAGTTTATCTGGGAATGTTGTAGATATATTCAACATATAATTTTGACGGAACTTACAAACTATAACAATACATCATCTTCGACAGCAGGCGAAGGAATCGAACGGTGCAGCGCGACGGGAACTGACTCCGCGTCGGCCGCGGTGTCCACCGGGTCAGCCGGAGCCGGCTCGTCCAGCACGTCTATTACCGGAACAAAAACGGTAAAGCGTTGGTGCCCCTGGACGAACCTCACGGTGCTCAAGAAGATGCACTGCTTGCTCAACCTCTTGATCAGCCCTTCCCAAATTTGTGCTGGGGTCCTCTCCTTGAGTAGCGCATAATGAGCTATTATTGCAAAAATAGCATTTCGCTGCTCATCGGAGAGGACCGAAAAGCGGAAGGGCTTCCGGGTGAAGAAGAGCAGCAGTGCAGCTCTCGCAACTACTGGGAACAAACCGGAGGTGGCGGTCTTCATGAAGAAGTTGTAGGCCGATGGATGGACCTGAAGAGGTAGGTGCTCGTATATTCGGCTACGAGCTACCTCCTCTTCCATATCCGCCAGGTATTCCGACCACTGAGCTTTCGGAAAGACGCGTGGCTGTAGTTCGTTGTTCTTAAGTAGCTCATGTAATAGATAAAATAAGTGTAGGTTAAGTAGGATAAGTTTTAGGTTAATTTACTCACGCTTACGCGCTGCTGCTCCGGCAGCTGTCGGATTTGTCCCTGGAGCTCCGTCACGAGGTCCACCAGGCCGCTGACTTCGGCCTTTAGTCCGACGTCTTGCTGCAGGTCTTGTGTCATCTGCTGGACAGCCCGTTCGGGCAACAAGCTCGACCGGGAGAACCGCGGGCTGGATCCGGCGGCTGGTCTGGAAGCATGGGACGAACCGGACGGCATCAGCGTGGCGGTGGACGTCGATGCAGTCGATTGTCGTTCTGGCGAGTCCGGAGTGTTGAAAAGAGAGATTCAGGTACAGTAGATGCCTGACCGTCCAACCAATTTGATTGGAAACCAATACTGTGGAAATCTCCACCAGATGTACTGGTTTACCAACTGCCCTTCTAGGCAACCCAAGGTGGACTTATTCTGCCAATTGGAAAATGAATGAAACAAGTATTGTGGAAATCTCCACCAGTAAACACTTGTTCCAGGAACTTTTATAAGAGAAGAGAGTTATTTCTTAAATAGAATAAATTCTCATTAAAAATCAATGAGTAAGTTTATTACCTTACGCTGGCATGATACAAGCGATAATGAAAAAGAAAGCTCGAACTACCTTCTACTCGGCCATTCTGCATCAGCGATAGTTACTCATCATCTCCCTACTTGCCTACGTGACCGAATGCGCACGCGCAATTACTGCATCTGTGTGTGTGACCATTCTGCTTCCTCTTCTACCATGCTGACATTAAGCCCTTTAATTCTTGTAAATATTGCCACGTGCATTTTGTACGCACTCTAAGAAATGTTTTCTGAAATTATGAAATGTATAATTCAACATGGAGGGGCGAAACGGTCACCGTTGAAGATGACGTGGATGGTGGAGACCTTGGCGGAGTGGTGGCGGCGGTCCGATTGCGCCCTCGCGTGCGCGGAGGGGATGGTACTTGTTCCGGTTCGCTGTCGCTATCGGGGATGCATTGCGGCGGCGACGGTGTTCGCGCCGCTGGCCGTCGGCCACGCTTTGCTCTTCGAGGTGCCGGCGAATAGGACACTTGTATCTTCCCTCCTCGTTTCGGCATGGTCGGCGCTTCCGGTTGTTCGTTGATGTTGTTGTTGCACGCTTGTTGTTTGCTTGGTTTCCTTCCGTTACTCTGGCGGGCTGCTGTGTTGGTTGGACGACGAAAACAGAATGTCAAACCGACACACAAATTTCGCGGGTTACTTTGACGTCCGACACACTATATAAGCAAACTAATTTCTGCTTCTTCGCTCATTCTTTTTTTGACGTTAACTACGTATTACGGCATTATACTGGGTGTCAATTGAAAATCTAAAATGTTGCGACCGTTACGATATTATGTTGGAGTTTGAACTAAAGGAAGGCTGCAACTATGACAATCGACTAAAATTCAAATGCAGAAAATCACTTGGCGTAGTTAACGTCATGCGGTCGTGTCATGTACACAACCCCCTCCGATTTTTGTAAATAACCACGATTTTTTATGTGTATTCTTGAAAACAACTATATTTGGCATTGCCAGGCGGGTAATTTTGTTTTTTTCAAGGTCATCATGATTTGTAATCCTATTTTTTCCTAAAAAAAAATGACCCTTAGCTAATCCATAACTGTGGGGTGACTGTAGGGTAAAACACCCCGCTTGAGTTTGGCTTTATTTCTGCTGTAAACGTACGCACACAATCATGCTTATATACATCCGGGCGTTTGTTCAGATGTATTGATCAATGTTAGTGCGCTGATGCGAAAAATGCGCATTTGTAAGGTTTCAATTTGCAAGTAATTTCTGTTGAAAAACAAAATCTATACCGTAAAGCGGGGTAACTTTGATAGTTTTTTCGAAGAATATTTGAATATTTATGGATGCTGTTTCAAAGAATTATAGTTCATATTTTTAAAACAAGTACTGGCATCCTAGCTATCGATTGCTGTTGATAGAATGACAAAAGATTTATTTTGAATTGACATATAATTTTTCATATAATTGAAAGTCGGTTTTCTTTTTTGGGGTAACTTTGATAATGGAGTATGCATCGAACAAAATTGAATGGATTACGAACATTTGTAGGGAATTGCATACCTCTAGGCGTTTCACGTTATATGGAAATTTCTGACTTAGATTACAAAAATGGTCCTAGTTTGTGAAAATGCTTTTCGCTAAGAGACTTGAGACCATATTCAAGTTCTATGATAACTAGGCTGTCAAAGATAGTGGCCAACTATTCAAAACTATATCAAATAGTGCTCGTAGAACAGATTGTTTGTAAGCGTTTCGAAAATGCTAAAATTGTGTCAATTTTTAATATTTGTATAAAAAGCCTCAAATGTTCTCGATTCAAATGAAATCAGCTCTTACATGAAGTGTCATACTAATATTTAGTTTTGCATTCGTTATGCTTAACCGATTAACAAAAATTATGATATTTCGTTTAGTATGTGGTGGGTAACGCACTATCAAAGTTACCCGCATTATCAAAGATATCCCGTTTTACGGTTCCGTAAAACGGGGTAACTTTGATAGTTTTTTCGAAGAAAACTTGAATATTTATGCATGCTGTTTCAAAGAATTATAATTTATATTTTTAAAACAAGTACTGGTATTCTAACTATCGATTGCAGTTGATAGATTGCCAAAAGATTTATTCTGAATGGATATATAATTTTTCATATAATCGAAAGTCGGGTATTCTGTTTTGGGGTAACTTTGATAGTCGAACAAAATTGAATGAATTACGGAACATTTATAGGGTGTTGCATACCTCTAGGCGTTTAACGCTATATGGAAATTTCTGACTTCGATTACAAAAACGCTCCCAGTTTGTAAAACTGATATTCGCTAAGAGATTTGAGACCGTGTATATGTTCTACTGAAACTAGGCTGTCAATGATAAGTGACGAACTCATTCTGACTTCATCAAATAGTGATCTTAAAACAGATTGTTTGTAATCTTTTAAAAAATGCTAAAATCTTATAAATTTTCAATATTTGTGCATAAATCCTCAAATGTACTTGATTCCAACGAAAATAGCTTTGACGTAAAGTGTCATACTAATACTTTTTACTTTTGCATTTGTTTTGCTTAACTGATCAACAGAAACTTTGTTATTTCGTTTAGTATATTGTGGGCCTTGCACTATCAAAGTTACCCGCATTATCAAAGTTACTCCGTTTTACGGTACGGTAACAAATTTCATTATGTGAGGCCATCACATTTTGTTTTGTAAACAATTCGCTTTTCATCCGTTCCATTCTATGCACACTAGTGTATAGGGCGCTTGCAGCAAACAAAAGTGTGCCCAACGGCCCCCTTTGATTTTGCCGGGTAACGGTCTGAAACGGAAAACACGTTACAAAACGTTTCCCGGCAAAATCAAATAGGTCCGTTGGGCACACTAAACAAAGGCTGCAAGTGCCCTATTGGGTAAAATCAACCGTGGTAAAAGCTCGAAAAGAATTGTATACAATTGAACCGTTCTATTTGAGCATGGTCAGTGCTGCCAGAAGAATGGATTTATAATAAGTATGATATATAGTTTAAGATACATATCGCTACTGGAACATGTATCATTTTAGCCTGGATGGACAAATGAAATCAAGTATAGCTCAGTTTCCAACCAGTTATGCCACATACACTGATTTATCTGTATTTACTCAGATTTTGTCCTGTTCCTGTCCTACAGATATTTGTGATCACAGATCACAGATTTTTGAGCAAAAAAAGATTTTAAAGATTTTTGGATATTTCAAGAGTTAACGCCACAGTTTTGGAAGACTTAAAGCATTTAAAGCACAATTACTCTGTTAAGTTTTTATCTAAAAACTTAAGTATATTAAGCTTTTTGAAACAATTATCCACACTTAGATTTTTTCACGAGCTCGGCTGTGCGAATCTCGGTGTCTCTATTTTAACCGAGACTCAACTAACATTTAGTCTGGTTGCTTAGCAACGGCTTTTAATTACTGAGATCCCAGGAACTTTATTTGCCGACTTCTTGGCTGTGCGAATCTCAGTTAAAATTGCCGAGATTGAGCATTCTAAATTAAGTGTGTGCATCTTCATCTTACTCTTGGTAGAATTAGTTCAAATAAATAATTGTTGACATGCCAAATAAAACAGCCATAATACGTTTGCAAAGGTTCTTTTTAATCTAAAAAATTAAATTTTGGAATTTTGCACAACACAGATTTTTACCAAGATTCTTGGAGGTTGACCTAAGATAAAAAAGATTTTTTCGGTCGAAAACACACATGAGATTCGGAAAAAATGTGGCAACACTGTTTCCAATCCTATTCCTGCGTATTTACTCGGAAATTGATAAATGTTAATAACTTCAGCGTGGCATTAAGTTTGGTAGAATATGAACCCAAATGGCTGTTTTGGTGTAAGGATATAGGGATGGGCATTTTACCCCCACGAGTTGATTAAAGTTTGGCTCCTTCGATAAGCTTTTTCAGTACAAATTTAACTTTTTTTTTGCACGCAATACATACTATGACATACAGTGCACAAGTTGACTCTCGGCGATAGTTTCAGAATTTTCATTATCTATGGATCTGATAAATGACCATTTACAATCTTCAATATGAACAAGGTTTTACGTTTGTTGTTCAGAAACAAATAGTAGATGGCTATTATCTTTTCAATCCAAAAACTTCAAAAATTTGGTGTCAATACAAACTTTGAAAAAAAAAGTTGTTGCGAGTTTACACGGTTCAATGTGTTTTTTGTACGAATCCGCCACTATCTTACTATATAAGAAGGATTTCAATGTTCATAGTTTTGCTGTCACATTTGAATGCAACTGCTACACTGACGTCTACTTAACAACAGTTCATATCTGTTCCCGACGGCTGGGAGACAAATTTATCGAATGACTCATAAATTTGAATATGAAACATTTAAAAAATTCGCGAAAAATGTGTACGAACTAGTTTGCTTGCTGCACCATTGTTTATTTTCGAGATTTTTTTTTGTGAAACATTACCATAACTCTCATACACAAACATTTTCCAGTAACAACGATTCATTCTAGATAATTGATCATAAAATATCGCAGCTTGTTTTAAAATATGAAGAGAGTTTGGCTTTCAAATTAACAATACCAGTACAAATGGATCAAGCCAGTTCTGCTAATTCTAAAACATGCTTTAATGAATTTCAATAACGGGAAAGAGCAAAAAGGAAACAGTATGGCAGTATGTGACGTTTTAAAACTATATATTGCTATTTCCTGTCAAACAATGATCAAAATTTATCTTCAGAATGCATTTAACACGTTATGTATTATAAGTGCATGTTTGATACTAAAAACTAGTTTCATCTATATTGTTATTTTTTCTCCATTTTTTTTCGGGGGGGGGGGAGTTTGTCAGCCCATGATTCTGGGGGGGTCAGGCCCCCTGGCCCCTCTCTATTTACGCCAATGATAAGTAACCTGAAAGGATGCATGTCTTAGTAGTGTCATTCTAAAAACACACCAAGCCGTTCCCATAGGGGACGTTAGCCACAAGGAAGGACGTTTCAAGAAATACTGTTTAATATGGTATGCTCTCTTCAACAGCTAATCCAATTTCTCTCGCCGTTCCCTTACGGTACCTATCCATCTAGTATTCATCGCTTTCTTCGAGCAAAATAGACCGATATGCCGGTAAACAAATTCACAATAAAATTATCACGGTCGATACCTTTGTATGTAAATATAATCAGAAACTTTTGACGGATTTCTTCCTTCCTTTTAGGATTCTCAATACAATCAAAATTTTTAAAATAAATCATTAGCCCTTTGTTACTAGCTTGTGATAGTACCTCACAAAACAGCTGAATTTTATTTTGAGATTTTCCTTCAAGTCTTCATATATGTGCCTATTCACGGAATGCTTTTGACTGAGGTTCTAGATCACTGGGGAATTTCTCGGCTTCGCAGCAACAAAAAAAATAATCGTTTGATTGCTTTGGTGACTGCCAAAAAAATTCCGCTGTGATGTCCCATTTCATATGTTTAAGGTGAAGATGAATCGAAGCCAAACCTCAAATTTTCAAGAGCACGGATCTGGAGAACCAAACATCCGTTTAAGTTGAAAACTTAATCGATTGGTCACTCGCTGGTGGTGACCAATCGATTAAGTTTTCAGCTCAATCGGATGTTCGGTTCTCCAGATTTGTGCTCTTGAAAATTTGAGATTTGGCTTCGATTCATCTTCACCTTAAAAAAATATGAATTCAAATGCCGGAGTCAATACTGGAGTGCAAAAAAAGAGGTTCATGCCTATGAGGTGTTAATTTATTGTTTACTGTGTTAACTACCCGAATCCACAATCATCTTCGTGCATCAAAATTATTATATTTGTTTTTGAATTCAGTTAATGTTTAGTTTACAACCATCCAACCAAGATCAAAGAAAACGCCACTCTACGGATTCAATCCACGATGCGGTAGTTAACTTTTCAAACAAACTTGTTCCATAATAGTTTTCCCGCTGATGATTTTACACACCCAATTGCACCCGCATCAATCTTCTGCAAGGACGGCAATCTCAATTAAGTTTAATCCCAACTCTATCCACCCTCTGTGATGGCTGGTGGTGTAAAGAAATTAATTTAAAATCAAGTTCCTCGCTCAGATCATTTCCCAATAGCAGCAGCAGTAGTGGAAGTAGCAAACAAGTTCACAGCAAGGCTAAAGTCAACTGTTTGTCAGTCTCCTCCGAGGCCAAGCGCTACATCATCGGGTATGACCCCGACATGTCCATTCCGTTCTCCCTACCCTAGATCCCTAGATGTGCTGCAGCTTTCTTCGTCTTCTTGAATGCCTCAATCAATCTAATGAATTTCGTTTGAAAGTTATCGTTTCTGCTTCTGGTTTGTCGAGTCCGGAGAAGACGCTCAGATGAACTGCGCTGATATTCCCCAAGTTACCAAGTGCTTGGTCCTTCAACGCATGGGTTTCCCCCATCTCACTTGACAGTCGAACAACAGCAGAGCAGTGGATGCAACTTTGGGATGGAAACAAAAACCAATTTAATTTACTGTAGTTTTAATCCCTGCACTTTAATTAAAGCAATTTCTTACCCACCACGGAATGCCTCCCTTGCGCTTCGGTAATCTGCGGAAAAATACTTCGGGTCGTCTAGGATGGACGCTCTCTGGAGCACTTTTTGCACTTGGTCCGATGGAGTTTGATGCCGATGGCGTCTAAAAAGTCGAGCTATCCATCGACAGGCAGAGCGCTGCATATAAGAAAGCGATCCAGAAGAGAGGGGATAAATTAAAATAATTGAAAACAGTGACTTTTAAACTCAATGTCAGTCTTTGGCGGCCCGTTGAGGCCTGTTTAATGAACTGGGAAACCATTAATGTCAGGTAAAGTGATTAATGAGATGTCTTTATTGTGAGAGATTCCTCCAGGAATTTCCTCAGGGATTGCTTTATGAATTCCCTCAGGGATTCCTCAAGGAATTTTCTCTAAAATGCCTCCAGAAAATTTCTCGAGAATTTCTGCAGGAATTCCTCCAGGAATTTCCTCAGGGACTCCTCCAGGAATTTCCTCAGGAATTCCTCCAGAAATTCTCTCTGCAGAAATCCGCAGGAATTCCCTCAGCGATTACCTCAGGGATTCCTACAGGAATTTTCTCAGGGATTGCTTCATGATCATGAACTCCCTCAGGGAATTTTCCAGGAATTTTCTCTGGAATGCCTCCAGAAATTCTCTCAGGGACTCCCCCAGGAATTTTCTCGGGGATTCCTCAAAGAATTCCCTCATGGATTCCTCCAGGAATTTCTTCAACAATTGCTCCAGGAATTCCCTCAGGTATTCTTTCAGGAATATTCTCAGGAATTTTTCCAGGAATTTCTTCGGGCATACTTCCAGGAATTTTCTCAAGGATTCCTTAAGGAATTCCCTCAGGGATTTCTCCAGGAATTCCCTCAAGGATTGCTCCAGGAATTCTCTCAGGTATTCCTCCAGGAATTCCCTCAGGGATTCCTCCAGGAATTCCCTCAGGGATTCTTCCAGGAATTAGCTCAGGGTTTCTTCAGGAATTCCCTCAGAGATTCCTCCAGGAATTCCCTCAGGGATTCCTCCAGGAATTCCCTCAGGGATTCCTCCAGGAATTCCCTCAGGGATTCCTCCAGGAATTCCCTCAGGGATTCCTCCAGGAATTCTCTCAGGGATTCCTCCAGGAATTCTCTCAGGGATTCCTCCAGGAATTCTCTCAGGGATTCCTCCAGGAATTCTCTCAGGGATTCCTCCAGGAATTCCCTCAGAGATTCCTCCAGGAATTCCCTCAGGGATTCCTCCAGGAATTCCCTCAGGGATTCCTCCAGGAATTTCCTCAGGAATTCCTCCAGGAAACACCTCAGGGATTTCTCCAGTAATCTCCTCAGGGATTCCTCCAGGAATTCCCTGGGGGATTCAATAACTGTGGAAGTGCTAATAAGAACACAAAGCTGAGTAGCAGGCTCTGTCCCAGTGAGGACGTAAAGGCCATGAAGAAGAAAAAGAAGATTTCATCAGTTAATCTTCCACAATTTTTTCAATCCGTTTCTTCTTTAATTACTCCAAGTTTTCCTCCAGAAGTTTTGCAAGAATTCTTATAGTGAATTTTGTATAGTAATCATTCGTGAAGTGTTCGACAGAACTCAAGTTTTTTTCAGAGCTCCACTTAGATTTTCTCAACAGAAATATAGAAAATTACTCATCAAACGCATTCAGCAGTTAATGAAACTAATCTTACAAAAACTCTACCAGATATCTCTTGATGTTTTTTTGGGAATTTCTCCAGGAGTTCCTGGAAAATTGAAATTTGTTCAGATCTTCTTTAAAAAAAATGTAAAAATATATTTTGAAAATCTCCTGTACGCACTTTTACGAAAAATTAATAAGGATCTAAGAATTTTATCGCCAACTTCCAAGGATGTCTTTCCATCTAGAATTACTTTAAGACTTTTCTTAGAGTTTTGTGGAAGTTGCTTTTGGAATGGACAGGAGAAATTCGGTTTTCCATCTATGAATAACTCCTACAAATACCCCACATATGCTTTTAGGAAATCTAACAACGATTTGTCTGGAAATCCATAAAAAAAGTCGTGCGGGGATTCATTCATTTGACACGTTAATGCTTCCAGTGGACGATTTGTCCTTTGAAGGAAGCACCACACTAGATAACGGACTAGCATGCAACGCCCAGTGGCACAGTCGGAAAACATTCCTCACAAACATTGTTCCGGCCTGAGGCGGGAATCGAAGCCACATTCCATAGCACGATGCGGCTAAATGCCTGACTACTACGAAGCCCACAATAAAATTACAACTTCAAGAATTTAAAGAATTTAAATTCGAAGTACCATGGAGTATTCTGATGGAAGAAGTAATATCCGTATACAGAGAATGACGCAACGTTTTAAGGCTCTAGAAGAACAACATCTACAGCGGTTGTCGCACTACGAGGAAGGAAGTCGGCGATCACGGCAGGAATGCGGAAGGAAGCTAGAGGAGATCGAGCAGGAGGCGAAAATAGCTACCAAAAAGATCGAGTTACAATATAGAGCTGAAAAGGAAGCAATGGTTAGCACTTATAGTTGGAGAAAAGTCTGCGAAATAATGCCAGTTGAGCATAACTCGTCGGGCTAACACAGTTAGCTTACCAACTCTAGTATTCCATAAAACAGGCTCAGATAACCTCGACCCACAAACCAGTCAATCAAACCTTTCGTCTTGTTCTATAGCTGCCATCGAGAATGATTCTAAAGTAGTACATTCACATCAAATCACTGAAAATGCTGCTGATATCAAAAGGCCTTAAGGTGAAGATGCATCGAAGCCAAACCTCGAATTTTCAAGAGCACAAATCTAGAGAACCAGACAACCGTTCGTGCTGAAAATCTAATCGATTGGTCACCACCAGCGAGTGACCAGTGAGTAGCATTTTCAGCACAAATGGTTGTCTGGTTCTCTAGATTTGTGCTCTTGAAAATTCGAGGTTTGGCTTCGATGCATCTTCACGTTAAATTCCCAAGTAACAAATGAGTAAGAAGTTCCACAGGAAGGAACAATATGAGACGCTGCAGTTAGATCTATTTTATTCCTGCAGGTATGCGATGTACCAATGGTACGCCATGCTCAGCTATTTACCGTGCCTAGATAGGTAATTGATGCAAAATAAATAAATAGTTAAAAAACGTGGGGAACATATTCTTGGGATAGATGATCTCGATACCTGTATCGTCATATCAATGTGGAGCATCAGAACAAGGTTTGTATCTTGAAGTGATTGAATTTTCTCTTTGACAGTACAATGATCTCAATTGCTCGGGTATCCACGATAAAGTTTCCTCCAATGAGAATCTCTCCTGTCATGTCGTTCATTTCCTCAAAGAGCTCTTAAGTTTTGGTCATTATTCATGCTACATATTCGATAAGATTGAATTGAATCATGCTGATGGTTATTGCAACCAATTCACAGCACAAACCACCTGTCCTCAGTAGAAGACAATATATTTTCTATTTTGTTGTCTCCACAACCACTTACCTGTCGTCGCCTAACCAATATCAATGTCACTGCAATCTACATTATGTCCAATGAAACGAAACTACGATACGACTCACACCTTTTTGTTAAGAGGGAAGGGGGTACTGTAATATGGGGTATGTCTGATATTGCGAGAACTTGACTTAGTCAATATAGAAACAAAGTTTCTTTTAATCTGAATTGTATGAGTATAACATTTCATGTGAAAGCAATTTTCCTTCGAATCTATAAAACTTGAACAGTCTTAGATGCTTGCATAAAAAATGATCTATGATAACTGTTTGACAAACCTCTGAAATCAAACTTGATAGCCTTGTAATAGTAGAACATTTTGACAAATTGTAGCCATTTTTGTAATCGAATATATATATATACTTAAGCCTCCAACCGAAATTGTGAAGTTCTAAGAGAATTACATTTCGGGAGTCATACGAGTTCCGAGAGATCGTACGGCTCAAAACAAATAAAACTATAGCTTGCTTTTCTCTTCTAAGTGCATGTCATGCCAAAGGAGCATAAAGTAAGAAACAGTCTGAAGCAAACTCACCACTTGTTATCTAAAATTAGAAACAGCGCGTGCGTGTCTTCAGATTCAGACAGTTCTGAGTCTACCGATTCGGGAGACTTAGCGCATATTCCAATAAAGAACATCCCTTAACTAGAAATCCTTTCTTTAAACGACAACAACAATATGGAAGAAGTCAATGCCAAACTGCAAACGATGATGCAGATGATGGAGGCACTGGCAAAACAACAAACAGAACATGCCACGTATTTCAGTCAAATTCAAACGCAAACAAATCAAACTCAAGAAAACGTTATCGCACATCAACCTATAAGTAACATCGACCAGCTATTTAAAATTCCTGACCCGATCAAAATGATCCCCATATTTGACGGCAATAGAAAACAATTAAGTTCATGGCTGGAAACAGCAGAAGAAACCCTTAATGTATTAAAACCACATGTATCAGCTCAGCAGTTTAGAATGTACTTTACTGCGGTATCTAATAAAGTTCAAGGCAAAGCAAAAGACATTTTTTGCTTAGCCGGAAATCCGGACAAATTTGAAGATTTAAAAGAAATATTGACAAACGCGTTGGGAGATAGACACGAATTGTCAACATACAAGAGCCAATTATGGCATTGTAAAATGTCCGAAGATATGTCTATCCATACTTACTATAGAAAATCAAAAGAAATAATACAAAATATTAAGACTCTAGCAAAACAAAAAGATACATACAAAAATCATTGGGACGCCATTAACGAGTTCATTGAAGAGGATGCGCTAGCAGCCTTTATATCTGGACTCTCAGAACCGTACTTTGGTTATGCACAAGCTGCACGACCAAAGGATATTGAGGATGCATACGCATTCTTATGCAAATTCAAACCTAAACAAGTTGTAGCTCGAAACCTGAATCAAGACCAAAAATTCAACAAAAACAAAATATTTGAAAATAAACCCCAAGGATCATCAAATTTCAATCAAAATAAGAAACCGTTTATAAAAACCGAACATAAAGATACAACTGAACCAATGGACACAAAAACTACTCGGAGTCGGTTAACCATAAATAATCATGTAACGGAAGAAGAGGAAACTCAATCACATTTAAATTCAGAAACTGAATCCGATGAAGAAGTAGATCTAGATCTAAATTTTCACTTGGTCAACCCTACACAAAAAACAACCTAAATTACCTCCCATATTTGAAACTGAATCATCCTAATACAAAAAAGCAGTTAAAAATATTAATCGATACTGGGGCAAACAAAAATATTATTTCATCAAACATAATAGAATCCGTTAAAACCGTACCGAATACACAAATCAGTAATGTTTGCGGAGTCAACAACGTCACTTCGAAAGGAGAACTCGATCTTTTCGGAAATACGTTTAAACCTTTGCAATTTTACGTAATGAAGTTTCATTATTTCTTTGATGGAATTCTGGGGTCAGAATCCCTTGCAAAACTTAAAGCACAAATCAACTATGAGAATGAAACCATTACGTTAAGGGATAAACAATTTTCATATTCAAAATTCTACCCTGCAAAAAAACTTTATAATCATTTCATAACTATTGATACCATGAACAACGGAGACTGGTTGGTACCCACATACCAAAAACTTCATAAAAAAGTTTTCATTCAACCAGGACTATATAAAGCACATAATAATAAATCGACCATCCATGTTATTTCTGCAACCAAAAACATAGAAAATCTTCCAAAACTTCAACTGACAGTAAACAATTTTGAAACAATTCTCCCAGAAAAGATTGACTCTCAACATATTTCCAAAAATGATATAGAGTCTATAATTAGAACAAATCATCTTTCGAAACTAGAGAAACAAGAACTGCTTTGCACTCTCTTCAAACACCAAGAAGTGATCCAAAAGAAAGGAGAAAAACTTTCATGTACGTCAGCTACAAAACATAAAATTATAACAACAAACGATTCTCCCATTTATACAAAACACTATCGCTACCCACACCACTTTAAAGGCGATATCCAACAGCAACTTGAAGAAATGCTAGACAATGGCATCATTAGGCCTTCGAAAAGCCCATACTCTTCACCGATATGGGTAGTACCGAAAAAACTCGACGCGTCAGGCAAAAGAAAGGTACGCGTCGTAATAGATTATAGGAAGCTGAATGAGCTCACTATTGACGACAGATACCCTATGCCTCAAATAGAGGATATTCTGGATAGCCTCGGAAAGTCATCGTACTTCACAACGATTGACTTAAAGTCTGGTTTCCATCAAACCCCGATGGATCCTGCTCACATAGAAAAAACAGCTTTTTCAACGGACAAAGGACATTTTGAATTCACGAGAATGCCCTTTGGCCTGAAGAATGCTCCTGCTACATTCCAGAGAGCAATGAACAATATTCTAGGAGACTATATCGGCACCAAATGTTATGTCTATCTTGATGACATAATTATCATCGGATATAATCTAAAAGACCATTTAGAAAATCTTAGCCTTATTCTTAAACGCTTATCGGATTTCAACTTAAAAATCCAACTCGATAAGTGTGAATTTCTCAAGCGAGAGACCGAATTTTTAGGACATATAATTTCAAATGAAGGTGTCAAACCTAACCCCGAAAAAATAGATAAAATTCTGAAGTGGCCTCTACCAAAAACGCAGAAAGAAATTAAACAGTTTCTGGGTTTAGTAGGTTATTACAGAAGATTTATTAAGGATTTTTCAAAAATAACTAGACCTATGACCAAATATCTCAAAAAAGATTCATCAATCAATATAAATGATTCATCGTATCACACAGCATTTGATACGCTCAAAGGGATAATTGCCACAGATCAAGTTTTAGTCTATCCCCAGTTCGATAAGCCTTTCATCGTAACAACAGATGCTTCAGGATATGCATTAGGTGCAGTTCTATCTCAGATACAAGACAATATAGAACGCCCAATCGCCTTTGCATCCAGAACACTAAACGATGCAGAAACCAGATACGCTACCAATGAAAAAGAAGCGCTGGCAATCATATGGGCCGTGAATAAATTCAGACCATATCTTTACGGGACTAAATTTACTTTAGTAACTGACCATAAACCTCTGACTTTTATTAAAAGTTCAGAAAAAAATCAAAAAATTTTGCGATGGCGCCTAGATCTGGAAGATTATGACTACGAAGTCAAGTACAGAGAAGGCAAATCAAATGTAGTAGCAGATGCACTAAGCAGAATGCCTGTTGAAGTAAATATTAATGAAACCAATAATGATGAAATTCCTTATTTTTCAGGTTCCGAAGATCTTGAAGATGATGCAGATTCCATTGCCAATAACTCCCCTGAATCCCATGATTCCCTTGATTCCCAAACTGTTCACTCAGCTGATGATTCAGCTAATAACTATATTCATTTCACGGAACGCCCTTTAAATTATTTCAAAAATCAGATAATATTCCGTATTTCCCGTATAGATACTATTATCCAAGAAACCCTTTTCCAGAACTACCATAGAACAATAGTATCTCAGAAAACCTACACAAAAGAAAATATCACACATCTTTTGAAAACCTTCCACAATGGTAGACAAACAGCCCTTATGGCACCAGAAAATCTTATCCAGACGGTACAGGAGTCCTTTAAAGAAAACTTCAATCAAAAAGGTCATTTCGTTTTTACTAACAATATGGTCGAAGACGTGCAAAATGAAGAAAGACAGAATCAAATAATAATAAATGAACACAATAGAGCTCACCGAGGTATAACTGAAGTCGAAGCCAAAATTAAAAGATCATATTTTTTCCCAAATATTTACTCAAAAATCAGAACCTTTATAAACTCATGTGAAATATGTAATACTCACAAATATGAACGCATACCATTTAACATAAAAATTTCACCCAGGCCAATAACAGAAAAGCCATTAGATAGAGTCCACATGGACAAATGCAGCTTCTTATCTCTAATAGATTCATTCTCTAAACATTTACAGTTAATAGTTTTGAAATCGAAAAATCTTGTACATGTGCAGAAAGCACTAGGAAAATATTTCAGCTCCTTTGGAGTACCCAGAGAAATTGTCACCGACCATGAAACTACTTTTCAATCAATTCAACTAAGAAATTCCCTTAGCCAGCTAGGGGCACAAATTCATTACGCCGCTTCGTCAGAATCGAATAGACAAATAGAGCGTACACATTCTACTATAATAGAAATTTTTAATACCAACAAGCACAAATTCAGAGTAATGGGTACAAAATCAATTGTAAAATTATCCGTTGCATTATATAACAACTCTGTACACTCTTCAACTAAATATACTCCAAATGAAATATTGTTCAACCAGAATAATATTGTTAACCCGGAAGAAATTATAAGAGACGCCCAAGAGCTATTCCTTAAAGCAAAATTGAACATGGGTAAAGCACAAAAACAAATGATTTCTCAAAATTCTAATAAGGAAGACCCTCCAATTATAAATGATGGGCAAGAAGTTTATGTTATTCCAAATATTCGCACAAAGACTCAACCCAGAGCCAATAAAACAAATGCAAATGAAGTCACAGACAGAACATTCAAAAACAACCGTCACATTAAAAGACATAAAAACAAAATCAAAAGACCGAAAAAAATGTAACACCATTTACTTTTATAACTTTTTGCTTGCAGATGCTTCACTACTTTATCACATTCACCCTCTTTCTCACAAACATCTCATGTCAAGACCTAACTATCAGGAATCTTCATAATGATTTGATAATGATGCAAAAAACAGCCTATGTAGAATTTAGACAGGAAATATCCGAGTTGTACACCCGATCAACCTAACAGCCATAGAAATTACTATCAATCAACTCACAAATTTGGTGTATCGTAAACAAAATAATAACGCTTTATTTGAAATTAGTAAATACAAGATACGAGAATTGTACTCTAATTTTATGCAAATCAAACCAATATCGCACAAACGGTCCAAAAGATGGGACATCATCGGCACAGCGTTGAAGTGGATAGCGGGCAGCCCAGATGCTCAAGACCTGCGGATAATCGACAGAAGCCTCAATGAACTTGTCAACGAAAATGATCATCAAGTAAAAATTAATCACCAAATCGGCAAAAGAATTTCGGAACTTACAACCACCATCAACGAACTAATCGAAAAACAACAAATCAATCAAATCATTCTCGATGAACTTGACGTCATCACCACCATACTGAACATAGATACACTCAACAAAATTTTAACAAGCGTTCAAGAAGCGATACTCTTTTCTAAAATGCACGTCACAAACAGCAGAATGTTATCTGGCAAAGAAATTCATCTGATCAAGGATATACTCAGAAATCAAGGAGTCCAGCTAGACATCCCGGAAGAAGCACTCAATTTCGTTACACCAAAAATGGCAACTAGCGAAAATACTTTACTCTACATATTACATGTTCCAGAATTGGAGACAGAAGAATCGACAATCATGCGAATCCACCCATTGAGTCAAAATGATTCGATTATTAAGACTTACCCTCAATTATTTATCAAACAAGCAAAACAACTCTTCACCACTGCAAAACCAGACGACTACGTCCAAAGACACAGTTTTATCAAAGAATTTAAGGATCTGTGTATTTATCCACTCATCATGGGAACAGAGCCACAATGTCTCATGGAAATCAACGCAAAAACTACAACCAAACTAATAACCAATAACAAAATTCTTATTTTAAATGCAAAAAACCGAGAATTACGCTCAAATTGCGGTCCTAGCGACAGATACTTATCTGGAAATTTTATAGTATCGTTCTCAAATTGTACAATCGAATTTATGGACCAAAATTTCACATCTACCGAAAAAATAAGTGAAAGCGAGTCTATTCAAGGAGCATTACACAATCTGCAGATAAACAGCGAGATTTTGCAAAATCATGACGTTGCAAAAATAGAAAAAGCCACCCTTCTGAACAGACGCAAACTGGAAAAAGTATCTCTTCAACACGAAACCGACCAGATTTGGAAATGGAGTCTATTAGGAGGAACCGCTCTGATGTCGACTCTACTATTCTTCACCCTTTACCTTATCTTCATTCATTTAAGGTTTACCCACAAAAGGACATCGAGGAAAACCCACCAAAGGAAGCCTGAAACCAAATCACCAGGACATGGTAACCAGGAGCTGAGTATCGAGGACGACACTTCTTCACCCCCCGGAGGAGTCACGACATGAACCAGCCACCACAGGTGCAACGTCACATGCACCGTCATCACCTTTGGATCGGACCACTGCCACGTGCTATGCAACGTCAACACCTTTACGCCCAACAGCCGGAATTGCTAGGTCAGCAGTTCAATTCTACAAAACCACCGGACTGACCGTGACCGGTGTTCAGTTTATTTTTATCCGTGTTTCATTGCGTTTCGGCTTAAGTAATAAAGTGATTTAGTGAGGAAAATCAGTTAAGTGTTTTTTAAAAAGCCCGAACCGCCAGCAAACCCAGGATTATATATATATATATATATATATATATATATATATATATATATATATATATATACATATATATATATATATATATATATATATATATATATATATAATCCTGGGTTTGCTGGCGGTTCGGGCTTTTTAAAAAACACTTAACTGATTTTCCTCACTAAATCACTTTATTACTTAAGCCGAAACGCAATGAAACACGGATAAAAATAAACTGAACACCGGTCACGGTCAGTCCGGTGGTTTTGTAGAATTGAACTGCTGACCTAGCAATTCCGGCTGTTGGGCGTAAAGGTGTTGACGTTGCATAGCACGTGGCAGTGGTCCGATCCAAAGGTGATGACGGTGCATGTGACGTTGCACCTGTGGTGGCTGGTTCATGTCGTGACTCCTCCGGGGGGTGAAGAAGTGTCGTCCTCGATACTCAGCTCCTGGTTACCATGTCCTGGTGATTTGGTTTCAGGCTTCCTTTGGTGGGTTTTCCTCGATGTCCTTTTGTGGGTAAACCTTAAATGAATGAAGATAAGGTAAAGGGTGAAGAATAGTAGAGTCGACATCAGAGCGGTTCCTCCTAATAGACTCCATTTCCAAATCTGGTCGGTTTCGTGTTGAAGAGATACTTTTTCCAGTTTGCGTCTGTTCAGAAGGGTGGCTTTTTCTATTTTTGCAACGTCATGATTTTGCAAAATCTCGCTGTTTATCTGCAGATTGTGTAATGCTCCTTGAATAGACTCGCTTTCACTTATTTTTTCGGTAGATGTGAAATTTTGGTCCATAAATTCGATTGTACAATTTGAGAACGATACTATAAAATTTCCAGATAAGTATCTGTCGCTAGGACCGCAATTTGAGCGTAATTCTCGGTTTTTTGCATTTAAAATAAGAATTTTGTTATTGGTTATTAGTTTGGTTGTAGTTTTTGCGTTGATTTCCATGAGACATTGTGGCTCTGTTCCCATGATGAGTGGATAAATACACAGATCCTTAAATTCTTTGATAAAACTGTGTCTTTGGACGTAGTCGTCTGGTTTTGCAGTGGTGAAGAGTTGTTTTGCTTGTTTGATAAATAATTGAGGGTAAGTCTTAATAATCGAATCATTTTGACTCAATGGGTGGATTCGCATGATTGTCGATTCTTCTGTCTCCAATTCTGGAACATGTAATATGTAGAGTAAAGTATTTTCGCTAGTTGCCATTTTTGGTGTAACGAAATTGAGTGCTTCTTCCGGGATGTCTAGCTGGACTCCTTGATTTCTGAGTATATCCTTGATCAGATGAATTTCTTTGCCAGATAACATTCTGCTGTTTGTGACGTGCATTTTAGAAAAGAGTATCGCTTCTTGAACGCTTGTTAAAATTTTGTTGAGTGTATCTATGTTCAGTATGGTGGTGATGACGTCAAGTTCATCGAGAATGATTTGATTGATTTGTTGTTTTTCGATTAGTTCGTTGATGGTGGTTGTAAGTTCCGAAATTCTTTTGCCGATTTGGTGATTAATTTTTACTTGATGATCATTTTCGTTGACAAGTTCATTGAGGCTTCTGTCGATTATCCGCAGGTCTTGAGCATCTGGGCTGCCCGCTATCCACTTCAACGCTGTGCCGATGATGTCCCATCTTTTGGACCGTTTGTGCGATATTGGTTTGATTTGCATAAAATTAGAGTACAATTCTCGTATCTTGTATTTACTAATTTCAAATAAAGCGTTATTATTTTGTTTACGATACACCAAATTTGTGAGTTGATTGATAGTAATTTCTATGGCTGTTAGGTTGATCGGGTGTACAACTCGGATATTTCCTGTCTAAATTCTACATAGGCTGTTTTTTGCATCATTATCAAATCATTATGAAGATTCCTGATAGTTAGGTCTTGACATGAGATGTTTGTGAGAAAGAGGGTGAATGTGATAAAGTAGTGAAGCATCTGCAAGCAAAAAGTTATAAAAGTAAATGGTGTTACATTTTTTTCGGTCTTTTGATTTTGTTTTTATGTCTTTTAATGTGACGGTTGTTTTTGAATGTTCTGTCTGTGACTTCATTTGCATTTGTTTTATTGGCTCTGGGTTGAGTCTTTGTGCGAATATTTGGAATAACATAAACTTCTTGCCCATCATTTATAATTGGAGGGTCTTCCTTATTAGAATTTTGAGAAATCATTTGTTTTTGTGCTTTACCCATGTTCAATTTTGCTTTAAGGAATAGCTCTTGGGCGTCTCTTATAATTTCTTCCGGGTTAACAATATTATTCTGGTTGAACAATATTTCATTTGGAGTATATTTAGTTGAAGAGTGTACAGAGTTGTTATATAATGCAACGGATAATTTTACAATTGATTTTGTACCCATTACTCTGAATTTGTGCTTGTTGGTATTAAAAATTTCTATTATAGTAGAATGTGTACGCTCTATTTGTCTATTCGATTCTGACGAAGCGGCGTAATGAATTTGTGCCCCTAGCTGGCTAAGGGAATTTCTTAGTTGAATTGATTGAAAAGTAGTTTCATGGTCGGTGACAATTTCTCTGGGTACTCCAAAGGAGCTGAAATATTTTCCTAGTGCTTTCTGCACATGTACAAGATTTTTCGATTTCAAAACTATTAACTGTAAATGTTTAGAGAATGAATCTATTAGAGATAAGAAGCTGCATTTGTCCATGTGGACTCTATCTAATGGCTTTTCTGTTATTGGCCTGGGTGAAATTTTTATGTTAAATGGTATGCGTTCATATTTGTGAGTATTACATATTTCACATGAGTTTATAAAGGTTCTGATTTTTGAGTAAATATTTGGGAAAAAATATGATCTTTTAATTTTGGCTTCGACTTCAGTTATACCTCGGTGAGCTCTATTGTGTTCATTTATTATTATTTGATTCTGTCTTTCTTCATTTTGCACGTCTTCGACCATATTGTTAGTAAAAACGAAATGACCTTTTTGATTGAAGTTTTCTTTAAAGGACTCCTGTACCGTCTGGATAAGATTTTCTGGTGCCATAAGGGCTGTTTGTCTACCATTGTGGAAGGTTTTCAAAAGATGTGTGATATTTTCTTTTGTGTAGGTTTTCTGAGATACTATTGTTCTATGGTAGTTCTGGAAAAGGGTTTCTTGGATAATAGTATCTATACGGGAAATACGGAATATTATCTGATTTTTGAAATAATTTAAAGGGCGTTCCGTGAAATGAATATAGTTATTAGCTGAATCATCAGCTGAGTGAACAGTTTGGGAATCAAGGGAATCATGGGATTCAGGGGAGTTATTGGCAATGGAATCTGCATCATCTTCAAGATCTTCGGAACCTGAAAAATAAGGAATTTCATCATTATTGGTTTCATTAATATTTACTTCAACAGGCATTCTGCTTAGTGCATCTGCTACTACATTTGATTTGCCTTCTCTGTACTTGACTTCGTAGTCATAATCTTCCAGATCTAGGCGCCATCGCAAAATTTTTTGATTTTTTTCTGAACTTTTAATAAAAGTCAGAGGTTTATGGTCAGTTACTAAAGTAAATTTAGTCCCGTAAAGATATGGTCTGAATTTATTCACGGCCCATATGATTGCCAGCGCTTCTTTTTCATTGGTAGCGTATCTGGTTTCTGCATCGTTTAGTGTTCTGGATGCAAAGGCGATTGGGCGTTCTATATTGTCTTGTATCTGAGATAGAACTGCACCTAATGCATATCCTGAAGCATCTGTTGTTACGATGAAAGGCTTATCGAACTGGGGATAGACTAAAACTTGATCTGTGGCAATTATCCCTTTGAGCGTATCAAATGCTGTGTGATACGATGAATCATTTATATTGATTGATGAATCTTTTTTGAGATATTTGGTCATAGGTCTAGTTATTTTTGAAAAATCCTTAATAAATCTTCTGTAATAACCTACTAAACCCAGAAACTGTTTAATTTCTTTCTGCGTTTTTGGTAGAGGCCACTTCAGAATTTTATCTATTTTTTCGGGGTTAGGTTTGACACCTTCATTTGAAATTATATGTCCTAAAAATTCGGTCTCTCGCTTGAGAAATTCACACTTATCGAGTTGGATTTTTAAGTTGAAATCCGATAAGCGTTTAAGAATAAGGCTAAGATTTTCTAAATGGTCTTTTAGATTATATCCGATGATAATTATGTCATCAAGATAGACATAACATTTGGTGCCGATATAGTCTCCTAGAATATTGTTCATTGCTCTCTGGAATGTAGCAGGAGCATTCTTCAGGCCAAAGGGCATTCTCGTGAATTCAAAATGTCCTTTGTCCGTTGAAAAAGCTGTTTTTTCTATGTGAGCAGGATCCATCGGGGTTTGATGGAAACCAGACTTTAAGTCAATCGTTGTGAAGTACGATGACTTTCCGAGGCTATCCAGAATATCCTCTATTTGAGGCATAGGGTATCTGTCGTCAATAGTGAGCTCATTCAGCTTCCTATAATCTATTACGACGCGTACCTTTCTTTTGCCTGACGCGTCGAGTTTTTTCGGTACTACCCATATCGGTGAAGAGTATGGGCTTTTCGAAGGCCTAATGATGCCATTGTCTAGCATTTCTTCAAGTTGCTGTTGGATATCGCCTTTAAAGTGGTGTGGGTAGCGATAGTGTTTTGTATAAATGGGAGAATCGTTTGTTGTTATAATTTTATGTTTTGTAGCTGACGTACATGAAAGTTTTTCTCCTTTCTTTTGGATCACTTCTTGGTGTTTGAAGAGAGTGCAAAGCAGTTCTTGTTTCTCTAGTTTCGAAAGATGATTTGTTCTAATTATAGACTCTATATCATTTTTGGAAATATGTTGAGAGTCAATCTTTTCTGGGAGAATTGTTTCAAAATTGTTTACTGTCAGTTGAAGTTTTGGAAGATTTTCTATGTTTTTGGTTGCAGAAATAACATGGATGGTCGATTTATTATTATGTGCTTTATATAGTCCTGGTTGAATGAAAACTTTTTTATGAAGTTTTTGGTATGTGGGTACCAACCAGTCTCCGTTGTTCATGGTATCAATAGTTATGAAATGATTATAAAGTTTTTTTGCAGGGTAGAATTTTGAATATGAAAATTGTTTATCCCTTAACGTAATGGTTTCATTCTCATAGTTGATTTGTGCTTTAAGTTTTGCAAGGGATTCTGACCCCAGAATTCCATCAAAGAAATAATGAAACTTCATTACGTAAAATTGCAAAGGTTTAAACGTATTTCCGAAAAGATCGAGTTCTCCTTTCGAAGTGACGTTGTTGACTCCGCAAACATTACTGATTTGTGTATTCGGTACGGTTTTAACGGATTCTATTATGTTTGATGAAATAATATTTTTGTTTGCCCCAGTATCGATTAATATTTTTAACTGCTTTTTTGTATTAGGATGATTCAGTTTCAAATATGGGAGGTAATTTAGGTTGTTTTTTGTGTAGGGTTGACCAAGTGAAAATTTAGATCTAGATCTACTTCTTCATCGGATTCAGTTTCTGAATTTAAATGTGATTGAGTTTCCTCTTCTTCCGTTACATGATTATTTATGGTTAACCGACTCCGAGTAGTTTTTGTGTCCATTGGTTCAGTTGTATCTTTATGTTCGGTTTTTATAAACGGTTTCTTATTTTGATTGAAATTTGATGATCCTTGGGGTTTATTTTCAAATATTTTGTTTTTGTTGAATTTTTGGTCTTGATTCAGGTTTCGAGCTACAACTTGTTTAGGTTTGAATTTGCATAAGAATGCGTATGCATCCTCAATATCCTTTGGTCGTGCAGCTTGTGCATAACCAAAGTACGGTTCTGAGAGTCCAGATATAAAGGCTGCTAGCGCATCCTCTTCAATGAACTCGTTAATGGCGTCCCAATGATTTTTGTATGTATCTTTTTGTTTTGCTAGAGTCTTAATATTTTGTATTATTTCTTTTGATTTTCTATAGTAAGTATGGATAGACATATCTTCGGACATTTTACAATGCCATAATTGGCTCTTGTATGTTGACAATTCGTGTCTATCTCCCAACGCGTTTGTCAATATTTCTTTTAAATCTTCAAATTTGTCCGGATTTCCGGCTAAGCAAAAAATGTCTTTTGCTTTGCCTTGAACTTTATTAGATACCGCAGTAAAGTACATTCTAAACTGCTGAGCTGATACATGTGGTTTTAATACATTAAGGGTTTCTTCTGCTGTTTCCAGCCATGAACTTAATTGTTTTCTATTGCCGTCAAATATGGGGATCATTTTGATCGGGTCAGGAATTTTAAATAGCTGGTCGATGTTACTTATAGGTTGATGTGCGATAACGTTTTCTTGAGTTTGATTTGTTTGCGTTTGAATTTGACTGAAATACGTGGCATGTTCTGTTTGTTGTTTTGCCAGTGCCTCCATCATCTGCATCATCGTTTGCAGTTTGGCATTGACTTCTTCCATATTGTTGTTGTCGTTTAAAGAAAGGATTTCTAGTTAAGGGATGTTCTTTATTGGAATATGCGCTAAGTCTCCCGAATCGGTAGACTCAGAACTGTCTGAATCTGAAGACACGCACGCGCTGTTTCTAATTTTAGATAACAAGTGGTGAGTTTGCTTCAGACTGTTTCTTACTTTATGCTCCTTTGGCATGACATGCACTTAGAAGAGAAAAGCAAGCTATAGTTTTATTTGTTTTGAGCCGTACGATCTCTCGGAACTCGTATGACTCCCGAAATGTAATTCTCTTAGAACTTCACAATTTCGGTTGGAGGGGAAGCTCTCTTAGAACTCTTCTCACTCCAGGGGTTTAGCAAATTTTAATTTCTTAATGAGTTCGAGCCTTTCTCTTAGAACGGGCTTCAAACTCACGGAAAAATAAAACGCCAACCTAGGCGATGTTTTCACTTTCACTCGTATTTCGGTGTGAAATAGAGGATAAAGAAAAAAAACACTCACCTTGCAATCGTTGTGCGTGGGTTCTCTCGACGTCCAACTTCACGCGGTGGATCCTCAACTCCGCTGCACCCTCGATGTTAGCGAATGCTTTCGCGGGTTCACTTCGATTCTGGCTGGTAGACCAGAGTCACTACACTGTTTTTCGCGAAATTGTTTTTCGAGCACTGCACGGCTGCGCCAATCCTGGGTTTGCTGGCGGTTCTGGCTTTTTAAAAAACACTTAACTGATTTTCCTCACTAAATTACTTTATTACTTAAGCCGAAACGCTATGAAACACGGATAAAAATAAACTGAACACCGGTCACGGTCAGTCCGGTGGTTTTGTAGAATTGAACTGCTGACCTAGCAATTCCGGCTGTTGGGCGTAAAGGTGTTGACGTTGCATAGCACGTGGCAGTGGTCCGATCCAAAGGTGATGACGGTGCATATGACGTTGCACCTGAGGTGGCTGGTTCATGTCGTGACTATATATATATATATATATATATATATATATATATATATATATATATATATATATATATATATATATATATATATATATATATATATATATGTATATATATATATATATATATATATATATATATATATATATATATATATATATATATATATATATATATATATATATATATATATATATATATATATATATATATATCCATTATTATTCCGAAAAGGATTGATTCACGATAAATATCAATGTCAAAATGTAATAATCAATGCATGCCTATTTAGAATCATAATTTTATTCAAATACTTTCAGACCTGTTATACATAATAAAAACATGTTTGTTAAAACTTAAATGACGTTTATAAGTGGTATTTTAAATAAGTTTTATATATCTAATCCACGTTCTGTATTACTCTTCCCCAATCAAGTTCCAATGACAATGATGTTAAACACCTACTAGTAGTTTCATTATGCATTTTCAAGTGTTCTTTCGATTGTGAGAAAAAGTTAAACGTGCATTCCAATTAAATTATTATGCAATATTTAAACTTCAATCGATATGTAACGTTAACGTAATGTTCGTTATTACGACCCAGTGGCGCGGGAAGTGGGTAGGACAGGTAGGACATGTCCTACGCACAAAAATATCTGGGTGGACAGTCAAAGAATTGTCCTACCCATGATTCAGCACAAAGTGACATCATTCCTACAGAATATCTACAGCCAGATGAAGATGGTCTTGGATAAATCGCCATCAGCATTTTTAGAAGTATTTCTTGACAAATTACTGGATTGCATGGAGAACTATCAAGAAATTCCTAAAGAATCGTTGGAAAAACTAATGGATTAACCCAAGACCGGTAGCGTCGTGTACTGAGTATACGCACCTCAAACAAAGCTCGCTTGTTATACATAGCACTAGTGTAGTTGTTGCGGTAACTTGCGCCGTACCCTATGAGTGGTGAAAGAGAGCATCTACCATATCCATAACATCACTGACAAGTCGCATTAAACTGTTGTAGAGATAGGCGTGTATTGTGTTGCTTCCATTGCTGCATCTATTAGCGTTGTAATTATTTACCTAAATCTGCCGGTTAACAGGAATTATTTGGTCCACCATAGGTTGTAGGGTAATGAAGATCGTGCTTGGTGCCTGTAAAGTAAGAACTAAAAAATACTGAAAAACAAGTAAAATATGTAATTCATCAAAATATTTACAGTTCGATTCACACATTGAATTTTGGTGTCAGTTGGTTGGAGTTTTTAAGGAGTAGGATCTGACCAGTGTGAGTAACTTTATTGTTGTTGTGATTGCAAATACTTATTACTAAATGATTAAATATAACTTTTAGCGTTTCTGGAATCAACATTTAGTGTAGTTTCTTGCTGAAAAAAGTCCCGAATACTCCTACCCAGCAGTAGTGCTGCTGGTGATGGCCGATAATGTGCTTGATTTCTCAAGGCATTTCTGGAAGAAGCTGTTGACAATCTGTTATGCAATTCCTACATAACTTCCGAAGCACCCTCTGTAAAAGTTCTTGGCTTGATCGTAAACATTTCTGCAAGATATTCGTTGATGCATTCTTACAAAATGAATAGATTATATTTCCTACGATTCATACAAATTAATTCTTCTTTTTGTCGTTGCATCTCTAACGGTGCAAATCCTGCTACTGAGTACTTCCACAATTATTAACTGAGGGCTTAATTTATCAATTGACAATTTTTGCCTGTATATATCGTGTGACAGGTACGCATGACTATGCTTAGGGATGTCAAGAAAATTTCCCACGATCCTCAACTTGGCCCTGCTGAATAGCTGGGTATTTATTCTAGATTCGGTGATATCCAGTTCGCACAAATGCTATGAATCGCAAGACAAATTGAATTGATATAAGTTTTCAACATATTTTCCAATGACCTTTCAGTTGCACTAATAGTGCAGAAAAACTTTTCCTGTGAATTAGGCAAAAAAGCGCAAAAACTTGTCAGTACCATTTGGTCGGCGTTAAGTCAGAGTGGACCAAGTGACATTTTTGATATTTTGAGAAAAATGGGTTTAAAGTCTAACGCTCTGTAATTTTTGAACTCGTTTAAATTTAGGTTCAATATTTTTACACGTCTTTATGTTACTTTCAAACAATATAATGTGAAGTGATAATCATGAAAAATCATAATCCAAACCTCTAATAGAACGATTTTTTGATGGACTATGTGTACTTGGTCCACTCTGACTGAACCAAAGACCACCGTTCAGTGAGCTGGTTCACTCTGACTGAACAATTTCTTGAAAAATAACAATCATTTAATGCTTGCATGGTCAAATTGGGTGCATATCTCTAAGATAAACAGATTATCAAGACCCTTCGACACCAGTATCGTAAATTCTTAAATAACCCATATAACCCACCCAGTGGCATTACGATAGCTTTAAAATTAAGGATTCGCAGGGTCAGGGCGTTGAAGACCAGAATTATTCAAATATGCGTTCAGTCAGAGTGGACCAAGTGAAAATCTTGAGTACCGACCAAAATATGCTGGTCCAATAAGCGGATCGTAGGACATGCCATACATACACCATAGAACTACCGTAAACTTCTATCGGACTCTGAAATTGACTCAAAAAATGCAGTAATCAATCAGTTTATTGCTTTTCAACACTTGGTCCGCTCTGTCTGCACAGAATTTGTTGCAATTTCTGACCACCCATCCGAATATGGTAAATGGTCAAAAATCAAAATCAAATGCATCGAATCACGTAATATTTATAAATTTCTATTGATGGATAAGTAGAAGAATGATTCGATGTCGAAAAAACTGACAAATATCCTGAAATGTCTTTCATTTCCTCGCATTCCTAAGCGCGCTGATCATTTTCGCTGTTATGGTAATAAGCACTTGGTCCATTCTGACTGCACACTTTTATCGATTTTTGTTGATCATCAAAAGTAAATTTATTACATACCTCTCGCAGTTTACAGCATTCTTCCAATCTGATCAAAGTGTAACGGAGGTAAAGTAATTTTGCATCTAATGAGAGAATAATCCAATTTTCTCAAGTTTTGTACTTGGTCCCCTCTGACCTAACGGCGACCATTTATCAATGCATAGTTTTTACATATGTGAATGACACGATCCTTTTTTCAACAGCTTTCTCCAAGATTCTCGTTTAGCACATTTGCAAGAATTCAACCAGTATTTTCTCCAGGAATATTCCAGGATTTGCACAAAATTGAGATTTCATCAAGATTTTTCCAAGAAAAACTTTCAAGAAATTTTTCAAATCTTCAAATTATTTTCCGATTATTTTTTCAAAAACATCTCCAGGAAAATGACATAGATTTTTTCAGAAATTTATAGCTATTTTTATATCAATCGGGATGAATTTCAATAATAAATCTTTAAGCAACATTTTATGAAACCTGATTGAGTTCTAGAGTAACCCGTTATTAACTCCCAGTGAGAACTTCTAAACTCTCGAAGAAATCTCAGAGGATTTCCTAAATAGATTGCAAATTACTATCTACAGGAATTCCTTGAAAACTATCAAACGGGTTTCCTGGAGAAATTTGTATAGGAGAGATCGAAGTAGTTATTGGAAAAATTACACAAGTAGGTATTATTTGTGTATTTGTGTGAAATCTTCAATACATGTTTGAAGTATTCAGTAAGATATTACTTGAGATATTAGTCGAGATTTTTTTTGGAAAAACTGCAGGATTAAACCTTGAATGAACTACAGCAGTTCCTTGATAAATGTGGATGTATTATTGTAGGAATTCATACTAAAATGCCAAAAAGGATAAATGGAGAAACTGGCGTCTGATTTTTTGTAGATCTTTTACGTAAAATACCTGAACAATATTCTTCAAAAAAATTAGAATTTATCTTCCTGGCTTTTCTTGGATAATCTTTGGAGATATCTTTGGAAAATCTCTCAAACAGCTGTCAAACAACTGGAGCAATCCATGAAAGAGTCAAAAAATATCTGGAGGTATTGCTGAGAGTAATTTTCAACGATTTCCTGTAGCAAATTCTGAAGTAATTCCTCTAAAGATCCTTTGAAATCCGCTGTAAGGTTTCCTTGGAGAATTGCTAAAGGCATCTGAAGATGAATTTCTGGAGGAATCTCTGCAATAAGAAAACTATAACAACAAACACTAGAAGAATTCCCTAAAAGCAGCAGGATTCACTGCAAGCAAAACAAGGAAAAAGTGACTTTAGAGGCCATTTTTGCTAAAATAAGTTTATAGAGACCATCCGTCAAAAATAGCTTTTTAGGGACTTGCATTACAAAAGGATCAGGTCTCTATCCACTACCACCCTGGCTGTTAAGATACCTTGGTAATTTTTAATCATAATTCAAAGGAAAAAAACAGATTCACAGTATTTTGATTTTCAATTTAAAAACATTAGCACTAGCTGTAGAGTTTAATCATAATAAATCACTAGTAAAGTTGATCTTATCAATGATCTTGAATCTTTCTCAGTCTTGTGGTAATGTATGACATAAAAACAGTAATTTCTTATTTTCTATCAAGAATGGACCGATGCACGAGTTCACTAATTGACGTTTGAGCGGTGCCATGTTATTTACGTGACCATGGCAACGAATGAACACGGCACCGCTCAAACGTCAAATTAGTGAACTCGTGCATCGGTCCATTCCATGTGTTTGAACATTTTTTTCGGCTTCCTTGGACATAACGATTCTGTGAACGTTTGTCCTACCCATGGTTTTGAATGTGGACGCGCCTCTGTTACGACCGAATACAGAAAAAATCACATTTTCTTCCAAAAACTTATCAAAGCTACCTTGTTTTACAGTATTTTTCTCTCGTTCGATAAGGAGCAACAGCCCTTCCTTCTACACATTGCAAAGCGGACGTTTACCTTTTTGTGTCGACTCTTGTCATCCAGCGTTTGTGTCGGCCGTTTGGCTGACTGGTAACTTCCCGATCAATGTGGGTCAAAAGTCATTAAATTTTATCATCATCATCCTTTTGTTGAAGTCACTCCGTTACACAGTGCTTCCTGAGCCCCTAGTTCGTGATCTAAAATGTGTGTGCCCGAATGCTTGGTTTTAGAGGTATCATGTCATCAGGGAAGGTTTTCGGGATGTGAGATCCTTCTTAGGAAAATATTACTTTTATAATAAACTCCCCTTATAGTGATATAATTTTTTACTGCATAAGTGAGGATACAGCAATGGAGTCTTTGTAAAGTAGTGCATACTTTAACTACTTAGGCAAAATTATGAAGTATACCACTTATTCAATAATATTTGATATAATGCTATCTAACAGTAACGTTCATTTTTGTTACTGGATTAATTGTAAAAATGATACTGGAATTATTCAGAAATTATAAGCTTTCCTTCACGAATTTAGGGCTTAGGAAGCACTGTGCGTCATGCCTGCTTTCCACGTGTGGACGTGACGATGTCAGCGACCTACGCCGCCGCCGACGGCAACGAAGCTTTGCACTTTCCGTTTCCGTAGGAACTCATCCCCGGAGACACATTTGTCGTCCGGGTTTGTATCTACAACGTTATTATTGTTATTGCGTGTAAAGTAATGTGGGTCCCATTCTCATTTGTTCAACACGGATCAATTCCATTCGAAGGCCGCCGGTGGTAGTGTAGCACTCCGATAGTTTAGGGACTGCTCATTTTCACAAGATTACGGAAACGGAGTGACGGTGATTGCTGAAAAAAGTCGTAAAATTGGCGAAATGCAACATTTACCGAGATAAGAGAAAGTTATTGTGGCCTTTTTTATGTAAAATAAGTTTGCAAATGGTATGATAACATGTTTTTCTGGAGCTAATCTGTACAGTTGTAGATGTGTTTAGAGGAATCAGAACAGAAATTCGCGGATAGATCCAATTCGAATTGACGGATTTTTTCCTTTTAAACATTAGGTCCCGACTGAGACAGAGCTTCCTTTTTGTTAGAGATATGACGAGAATCATTTTTTTCAACTCGTCACATGATAATTCTTGACCTACTGAACAACTTTACCAATGTCATCATCTGTCTTTGCCATCAGAAAAAAATCCTTCAGCATTTATTGGACTAAATTCTACAGAAATTTCTGGAAGAACTACTGACAAATGTAAATTGTTATTTGGAAAAGTAGTTACACCCTTTTCAATGTTGCAGCCGAGTGTTTGATGGAATTTCTATAGACGTAGGATTTCTATCACGTAGGAAACTAAACGTGACTTGTAAAGTTTTCTGCAGTATTTCTTGAGTATTTGGGGAAGTGTCTGGACATTTATTGATAACGCCGCATGATTTTATGACGGACTTGCTTTCCTGGTAATAATTCGATCTTTGAAACAATCTGTGTAGCATTTTCTGCTTTAAACTTTAGGCATTAAGGCGGTCGAGCTGATTTGCTCCGTTACAACAACTACGATAATGCTGTGTACACTAGGCGAAGTTTTACGAACAATGTTGTACAAATACAATATCGTGAGTACTGAAGAGTTATGGAACTCTGACTCACAGAAAGAACCATCAGAGCAATTCATACAAAATATCTCTGGAAATATGGCCATTCGTAGCACCTACTTCCGGCACAGCCTTCCATACCGATACACCTCGAGATCACCACAGCAGAAATAATCCCAAATCGACCATGTTTTTATTGTTGGACGGCACTTCTACGACACTGTCGACGTCAGGACCCATCGTAGCGCTAACAATGACTCTGATCACTATCTCTGGTGATGGTTAAACTGCGCCCAAAACTCTACGTCGTTAACAATATACGGTACCGACAGCCGCCCCAGTTTGACCTAGAGCGGCTTAAGCAACCGGATGACGCAGATGCATACGCTCATTACCTCGAGGCTGCATTACCGGAAGAGGGTAAGCTGGATAAAGCCCCACTTGAAGACTGCTGGAGAACAGTGCCATCAACAATGCAGCTGAGAGCAACGTCGGATACGTGGGACGAAGACGACAGAACGATTAGTTCGACGAGAAATGTAGGCAGATTCTGGAGGAGAAGAATGCAACGCGGGCGGTCATACTGCAGCAAGGGACCCGACAGAACGTGTAACGTTATAGACGGAAACGGCAACAGCAGACTCGCCGCCTTTAGGAGACGGAACAGCTGTACCGGTCTCAAGAATGACGTAAGTTCAACGCATCCCGCCACGGTTTCGTGCCGCGAGCCGAGATGTGCAGGGATAAGTATGGAATCATTTTGACGGACGAGCGTAAGGTCATCGAAAGGTGGAAGCAGCACTCTGACGAACATCTAAATGGCAATGAAGGCACGGGCATTGAAGGACAGGACAACGGAGGAAACGCCTTCGTCAGGTTTGCGGGCGATGGAAACCATCCATGCCATTTGTCTGCACCGGCTGATAGGCACAATCTGGGAAACAGAACAGCTACCGGAGGAGTGGAAGGAAGGCGTAATATGCCCCATCTACAAGAGAGGTGACAAGTTAGATTGTGAGAACTTCGGAGCGACCACCATTCTAAATGCGGCCCACAAAATATTATCCCAGATCATCTTCCGTCGTATGTCACCTATAGTAAACGAGTTCATGGACAGATATCAGACCGGATTCGTTGTCGGCCGATCGAGAACGGACCAGATCTTTACTGTACGACAAATCCTCCAAAAATGTCGTAAATACCAGGTCTCAACGCATCACCTTTTCATCGATTTCAAATTGGAATGGCAATGTGGCATATGATAGTATCAAAATTGTGTGAAGGTTTCAGGCGAACACTCCAGTTCGTTTGGATCCCGCTGGGGACTACGACGAGGTGATGAACTTTCGGGCCTGTTGTTCAATATAGCGCTAGAAGGTTTGTTTGCTTTTCGGATGATATGGACATTGTCAGCCGAACATTTGAAAAGGTGGCAGACCTATACACCCGCCTGAAACGCGAGGCAGCAAAATTTGGACTGGTGGTGGATGCAACCAAGACGAAGTACATGCTAGCTGGTGGGGCCGAGCGCGTCAGCCTCGCCTAGGTTGCAGTGTTACGATAGACGGGGATTAATTCGAGGTGGTCGACGAGCTTGTCTACCTTGGATCCTTTCTGAAGGCTGACAATAACGTAAGTCGTGAAATAGAAGGCATAAGGCCAGTAGTCCTCTACGGGTATGAAACATGGACGATGCTCGAGGAAGACTAGCAAGCACTTGGAATCTTAGAAAGATCGACATCCTAGATCTTTGGATAGAAATTTTCTTCAAAAATAAAAACAGCACCACTAAACAAACAAAATTCAAAATTGTCTTGTTCTTGAAATAAAGAAGTTTTTTGAAAAAGTCACTTTTGACATCTAGTGTTCTTGTGAGAACCACAGTTATTAACTGAGAGCTTTCTTTGCCAAAGTTGCCATTTTCGCATTCGTATATCGTATGGCAGGTACGATGATACTCTATGCCCAGAGAAGTCAAGGAAATTTCCTTTATGAAAAGATCCTGGACCGACTGGGAATCGAACTTAGACACTTTCAGCATGGCTTTGTTTTGTAGCCCCGGACTCTAACCATTCGGCTAAGGAAAGCCTCCTTCCTTCCTTATTTTTTGTTTATCATGTGTGAGCATTTATGATTGTAGTTTCATGCAACGATTATTTGACGGTAAGCTGTCGTCTTGCGTCGCTTCATATTACGTTCAAATGCTACAATCATTGTTTATATTATCCAATGAACAGTTCGGATTCCGCCATGGACATTCGACCACTCATCAACTTTTACGTGTTACAAATTTGATCCGTTCCAACAAATCTGAAGGCTACTCTACTGGTCTTGCTCTTCTAGACATAGAAAAAGCATTCGACAGTGTTTGGCATGAAGGTTTGATTGTAAAATTGAAAAACTTTAATTTTCCAACATACATTGTTAGAATAATTCAAAGTTATCTGTTAAATTGTACACTTCAGGTTAATTATCAGAACTCCAGATCTGAAAGACTTCCTGTAAGAGCTGGTGTTTCCCAAGGCAGCATTTTGGGACCAATATTATACAATATTTTCACATCTGACTTACCTGAGTTACCTCAGGGATGTCAAAAATCTTTGTTTGCGGATGACACAGGCCTCTCCGCCAAAGGACGAAGCTTGCGTGTCATCTGTAGTCGATTGCAAAAAAGTTTGGATATTTTTTCTTCATACTTGCAAAAATGGAAGATTTCTCCAAATGCTTCCAAAACTCAACTTATAATATTCCCACATAAACCAAAAGCTCTTTATTTGAAGCCTTCAAGTAGACATGTTGTCACGATGAGAGGGGTTCCAATAAATTGGTCAGATGAAGTTAAGTATCTAGGGCTCATGCTAGATAAGAATTTAACTTTCAAAAATCACATTGAGGGCATTCAAGCCAAATGTAACAAATATGTAAAATGTCTCTATCCCCTTATTAATAGAAAATCAAAACTTTGTCTTAAGAACAAGCTTTTGATATTCAAACAAATTTTTAGGCCAGCCATGTTGTATGCTGTACCAATATGGACTAGCTGTTGTAATACCAGGAAGAAAGCTCTGCAAAGAATTCAAAATAAAATTTTGAAAATGATTCTGAGGCTTCCTCCCTGGTATACACTTTGTCCAGCTAGCTTAAGACCACCTGATTTTTTTCAGATCCAATAGGAAAACAGTATATATTTATGACCCACCCTATGACACTTTGCTTGTATTTGTGTAAGCAGTCGAATGTACGAGTAGTGGTGGATGATGATGAAGGATCAGTGTTTATTCGTCCTTCGCATACTTTTGCGGTGTCCATTTAAGTTAAGACCACAAGTGTTTTACGTGTGTTTTGAAATTTTTAAGAAGAAAAAGTTCATTATGTCGAAGGGAAAAGCACTGACGGATAAGGAGAAAGGCAAAATAGAAGCAAATCACCGGGATAAAGTTGGAATCAGAGAAATTGCTCGTCGGATTGGCCGGTCACATCAAGTGGTCCTAACTTATCTGAAAAATCCTTCCGGATATGGCAAAAATCGGAAGAAACCTCGCAAATCGAAGCTTTCCGGACGAGAGAAACGTGAAATCGTTAGAACCGCTTCGAACTCCCAAAAATCGCTGAAGCAGATTAAGCAGGAGCTGAATTTGAACGTTTGCCGGGAGACTATTCGTCAAGTTTTGGTCCAAAGTCCGTACATAAAAAGGGCCAAAAAGGCAAAAGCTCCAAACCTTACTCCATCCCACATCAAGAGACGCCTCTGGGGAATCCTTGTACGCAGGATTTATGCTGAAGGTAAGCAGTACGCCACTGTTGATGAGCTCAAATCAGCTATTTTGGAGGCATGGGGAAATATTGAGAAGACTGTACTGGAAAACTTGGTTAACAGTATGCCGAACCGAATGTTCCAGGTTATTAACAGGAATATTAAGGTGACCGATTATTGACACATTAATTTCACTGTTTACATAGCTTTTACTGTGTAAAAGCGAACAATATATGAAATGGTCCTAAATAAAATGGACAGCAGAAATCAATAAAGTTGCTCTAAAAAATTAGATTTATTCATTAGTCGTAAGTTAATCATTACAAAATACTGTACAACTGAAGTACTCAATAAAACATTCACAACTTTTTTGAAGTTCAACAAAATTTGTTTCATTTGTTCTAAAATGTAGGTGGTCTTAAGCTAAATGGACACAGTGTAGTACCAATGAGTTACATAGAATAACCAATGTTGAAACATTGGAACAAATGTCAAATAAAATAATCAATAATTTCATGCAAAAATCGTTACAATCCTCTATTGCCACGATTAATGCGTTATATGTTTAGGTTAAGTTAGGTTAAGTATATTCAAAGCGTTTTTTTTTCTCTTATAAGCAGGTGAAATCAACTCACCTGTAAAAAATCTGAACTGCTACGGCAAATGAAATGTAATATGTTGTTAACAAAATGTTAATAAAATCTTAGATTTGTTTTACCAAATTAGGATGATAGTGTTGTCTAATAACACAGAACACCTAGATATAAGAAATAATGAATGTAATGTTTGGAATGATACTAATAAAGAAATTAAAAAAAAATGTTTATATTATGTAATGCATCACTACTGGCTAATAATGCTTGCCTTATGCTTTACTACATGATAGTTGTTGAAGTACCGTCGTTGGGGGTGACAATGGGTCAAAAAGGGATGTGTACGAATTATTTATGGAATAACTATCGCAATTTAACTCCAATAAACTTCAAATTTGGTGTGTATGTACTTTGATGGTACATTAACAACTGTTCAAAACATTGAAGAAAAATATTTATTCACAGCGGCACCAGTGAATGAAAAATGACCCAATCTCACCCCATAGAGGGAGTGACATTGGGTCACTGTAATTGAAATAACTTGTTTTTGAGAAAATGATTGCAAAACCATTCACAGCTGAAAAATATTGATGAAATACGATGCAAACAAGATGAAAAGATTTCTAAGATGTTTCACAAGTATGATAAACCCACTTAAAAGAACGATTATACCAAAAAATTGAAGAGCTATGAGAAAAAATATGTAAACACAACATTCATCGTCAAGTTTACATAAATTTTCTATTTTTTCCTCGAATTGTCTTCAAAGCCTCATCCCCATTGCCATGAAGCCTATTCAGTTTCCCCAAAGGTGTACTGAAACAGTGATTATTATAATTCTTCGCAAATAGTTAAATTTCGGAGCGACATTCCACGATCTATACATTTCAGGCAGATGTTGAAGTCATAATCACGATATTTCAGTGTTCCAACTCATTTGTACTTCCAGGAGATGTTTCAATAATATGAAAACACTGATAAATAATTAAATTAAAAAAAAAAAACAATACATTTGATAAAATTTTACGATGTTGCTGCGCACGAAACACAGTTGCTGGATTGAGAAGTTGTCAAAATGCGTTGCATTGTTATTCAATGTACGGAATCCTCAAGTGGACTAGTTTGATGTTTCAGAGATGCTGTATTTAGAAAGAATAAACACATCTTCATGAAAAAGAGAACTATCGGCACCGTAAAATTTCAATAAAGTGAACTTGCAATTTCATTTACTGTCGTTCTTGCTTGACCCAATCTCACCCCCATTTTTGATGTATTAGACACCGTACCGAAAAAAAAAAAATTTTGTTGAAAAATCAAATAGATTCCGGAAAATACGTGTGAAGTGTAATGAAAAGACTTTAAACCTTCTACTAATATAACGATAGAGGTTAAAGTACATGCGTGACACTTTGCACAGGAGAAATTTAATGTTGTAAATTTTATCTAATTTCAACAAACAAGTTTATTGATATAGTAAACAAAAACTACTATTTCTAAAAATGTATATTGTGATGAATTATGTGTAATAATATGCTCCCTAACATATGAATTATTAATTTTAGTAATTTCACCGTTATTATCTGAAATAATTCATAAATCATATTTTTCCGTTTTGACCCAATCTCACCCCCCAGACCCATTGTCACCCCCATCGACGGTATATTTATCGTTTACCAAAACGAACCCTTTACCCAAACATTCCCCATATCAAAATTCCCAGTGTCTACTTGTGGAAGTGCAGAGGACTCCTCGGCTTCTATAATGCAAGTAACACGTCAACATTTCCCTCCCATCCCTAAATTGACCTGCATTCGGATGCAGCCGGCGCCGTTATTGTTTGTTATAATAATGAGAACACCAATACTTACTCATCACTTTCCGACACACTGTGTTGATCGGTTGTCATTGTGCGCGCTCTCGACACACGCAAATTTCTTTTTTCTAGTTTTCCGCGGTTTTTCGCGGTCGAAACGGTCGCGAATCAGCGCTTGAGGCAGTGTACAATCATCGTACAGTGAAGGTTTCGTGAAAATCGGTGAAAAAACTGCCGGAAAAAGTGATTTTGTTTGGGCTCCACGTGTTCAGATAGAGCAAAACTTTTTTAATTGAGGGATTTTCTGCCGTAGGCAGGTTTATCCAAAATAGAGCAAAACAAATCCCCATCTGTCGGCTTTCGGCCGGTTATCATTCACCGTTTCAGTAGTGTAGGGCACGGTGTGCCTGAAGGGAAGCCTTTCGAAAAAAATAAAAAGTGTCGAAAAGTTTTGAAAGTTTCGAAATTTTTGAAACTGTAAAAAGTGGTCGACTGTCAACTGGGACGTTATACAGTGCGTCTCGTGAAGGCGTACCTACAGTGCGGCACGAAATTACCTGGACACCCACATTTGTTCACGTTGAAGGAATAAATAAGGTAGGATCCTTCCTTTTTCTTCTTCTTGTTTGTTCAGTTGAGGTAGGTAACGTGTGACCGTTGCCAGTGGGAGTGATTCCGACGTGAAATACAATGGCGGCCGCTAGTAGCGGCGACTCAGGCAAGTCTGTTAGACGAAGATTGCCAGAGTACATGGATCCGACCAATCAATTCGGTGAGCTGACATTTTTGCAGTTGACGGGAAAGAATGGTGTCGCTCTACCGGTTAATCCGTACATTATCGGAAAATCGGTTGAGACGTGTGCTGGTGGGTCAATCGAGTGTGCGAAATCTGAGGCGCAAGGGACAAAGTTCACTTTGAGAGTGCGAGACCCGGCTCAAGTCGCCAAGCTGCTGAAATTAACAAATCTCATTAACGGAACCGAGATGGAAGTTATCCCTCATGCGAATTTGAACGCCAGTAGGTGCGTGATCTCTTGTATCGACTTGATTCAAATGGAGGAGAAGGATATCTTGCAAGAGATGAAAAGCGAGAAGGTTATTCGTGTTCAGAGGATCACTCGTAATGAAGGCGGCAGAAGAGTGAACACTCTGGCGTTGATCTATACTTTCTGTAAGACAGCGTACCCGGAATATCTCAAAGTCGGCTTGCTGCGCTTTCCTACACGCCCGTATTTCCCCAATCCAATGTTATGTTACGGTAAACTGTTCGCAAAACTTCCACGGGGAAGATTGTGGAGAAGCTTCTTTGTGCCGGAATTGTAAGGGTGACCATCGGTCAACCAGTCGTCAGTGCCCAGTTTATAAGAAAGAAGTGGAAATCATTAAGGTGAAAGTGAGCGAATATCTGAATTCCCCGGAGGCGAGAAAACGAGTTGAGCAACAGTCAGGTAGCTACGCCCAAATAGCCGCCCAACAAAGTGTGTTTGAAAAGAAGCTGAAGGAGCTGGAAGCGGCTATGCTAGCTAGAGATAAAGAGATCGCCAAACTGCAGGAAGAGAGCAAGCGGAAAGACGAGAGGATCGAACAGATGATGGCCTTCATTAAACAACACTTACCGACGATATTACACGAGGTCTTTCCCCAGTGCCAGCTACTGCCGGTGTTTCTGGAAGCAATCGTGTAGTAGTAGTTTCGGCATTGGCTGCCCAGACAACCAGAATGTACATATAACGGAATCACCTTTTGCGTTATGCGATGCTTATATGTGAAAAGTTTCACGTATAAGATGGTGCGAAAAGGCCTTATACGTACAAAAGTGGAGGCGATATACGTGCATTTTCATATGATGAAAAATAACATGCTATGCGAGTGCGTAGATTTTATTGCGAACTAATCTGTACTCTTATGCGACTTAATTTATGATAACAAAATTCATTTGACAGCTGCTACGGATTGATCCGACTAACTTTGTACGAGTATACGGGACGAAGCAAAACGTACATACAAACTCATAAAATAACGTTTTATGCGAGGAAACTTATCGATCAAACGATTTCATCCACCATGTAGTGCGGGTGTGATGCAATTTGTATAAATAAACGACTTTTTTCGTAAACTGTTATGCGACTTCTGGTTGTCTGGGTGGCACTGTGGGGCAAGACGTTTTACAGGTCAATCTTTCTAATTTTCCATCGCAAACGGTTGCTGCTGCGCTTGATATTCTTTCAGGATACGTCGCATCACTCCTATCTCCCGGAGAAGGTCATCCAACAGGTCCACCGATACGTAGAATATTAACCTCGTCATCCACCACAAGATCAGCTACGGATAGTCACTCCGGCAGCTGCTTCGCCCTCCAGTGGAATATTCGTGGTCTTGGGGTCAACATCAGCGAGCTAAAGCTGCTCATATCCAACCTTGAACCATACATGTAGCTTTGCAGGAGACCGCCAGACTTCGTTGGCAGAAACTACACGTTGCTGCTACAGTCAACGAACGCCAATTACTGACCACACCTACCCCAGGCCTTGCCATCCGATAAGGTATACCCTTCGAACGTGTACAAATCGACACCCCTTTACATCTTGTTGCAGTTCGCCTTCATGCGCCGATCCAGGCGACCGTGGTTTCGGTTTACACCCGGCAACGGGTAACACGTCAGCAATCGACGTGTCCATCTGTTCTGAGGGTCTAGCGCGAAGGTTCACCTGGTGGACCTTGTCGGACACACACAGCAGTGACCACTTTCCGATAACAGTGTGCATCCCAGGGTGGTCAAATCATCGTACAACACGACAGAAATGGCTGTACGACCAAGCTGATCGGTAGTTGTACGAACGCCTCATAGCAGAAACCATTAGCCCAGATGTCGAATGTGCTGTAGAGAGCTTCACGGAGAAGATAATTGCAGCAGCGAAGAAGTCAATACCCCGTTACAGCGGCCGTATTGGCCGAAAGCGGTACCATGGTGGCGCTCTGAGGTAAAAGCGGCAATTCGCAGGCGACGAAAGTGTTTACGTTCCCTTAGACGTCTTCAGCAGCGCAATCCAAACCAACCCAAAGCATTGGCGAGCTTCCAGGAGGCTAAAGCAGCAGCGAAAAAAGTGATCAATCAAGTCAAGCAGCACTCATGGGGAGATATCGTGGCGAAAATATAACCCAGCAGCACGACGACTGAACTGTGGCGTACGGTTAATACACTGCGCGGCAACCGGCAACCGGCAACAGCGACCAGTTATACTCAAGATAGCGAACGGGTTTACGGGCAATCCTGATGAAACAGCGGCGACATCGTTCCAGACGGCGAAATCGGCAGCTGAACGAGAGTCCATGGATTTTTCGCCCAATACCGGCGATGTTTATAACATCGACATAACCCTTCTGCGGACTCTCGACAAAGGGCGAGGCGCTTCAACAGGTCCCGATTCAATAGGGTACCCCCGGCTTCAACGATTACCTCTGTCCGTCCGAGCTGCTCAACAAAATCTGGCGAAGTGGCTAGGCGGAATGCTATCGTCGTTCCAATCCCGAAACCGAATTGCCAGGACTCTGGACCTACTGCCTTCCGGCCAATCTCGCTCACCATGGCGGAATTGTTTGAGCGGATCATCAACCGTCGTTTGGTCACGTAGCTGGAATCGAAAGGTCGGCTTGACAAGCGCCAGCACGCCTTCCGTGCGGGACGTGGCACCGACACGACGACGAGCACTGCCTTATAGACTCCTTGGATCTGTCGAAGGCGTACGACACCACCTGGCGGCACGGAATATTGCGCACCTTAAGGGCATGGAGAGTACGCGGTCGAATGATTAACATGTCGCGAAGCTTCCTCTTGGAGCCAGGGTTGCCATTATGCCAGATTAATCTGGCATTGCAAGACTTTTAATCGAGGAAAAGACAAAAAGACAAACTACTCGTTTTGCAAGACTTTTTCAAATTCAGCCAGACTTTACAGAACGACGGATAGCCATATTTACTTTAATTACACAGATTTAGAATTTTTCTTATGATTGGTAAATTCGCTTTTCAGAACAATAGTTTGATGAGAGCCTGTAGTGTAAAAATGAAGGAAATCGGTGCAATCGTTTTCGAGTTATGAGTATTCATGAGTTTGGTTCCACCCTGACCGTAAAGGCCTCTTGAAACCTTCGAAAAACATAATTTTGTAATTTATAGTTTTCTTGAAGATAACTCAACCAATCTAAATGATTTTTTTTAAGAGAATCTCCTTAAAACCTGACATTGTTTTGCCCATGTATTTTTTTTATAAATTAAGTAAAAACAAAATCGTGGCCCAAGGAGTTTTATATGGGGAATATTTTTAAAACCAAGTAACCAATGATTCAATGGGGCTCTGCACTGTTTTGATTTTGTATGGGATTTTGACGTTTACTGGCCTTGTTGTTTACTAATTTCATGGAAGAGTGAAAGGGAGGGATTGATTTTTGTGCAGAGCCCCATATCGATAGCGATTTCAGAAACAAAAGAGTTGTTTAGAACTGCTAAACTATTGAAAAACAAAAAAAGTCATCGTGAATAAAATATTGTTTTGTGGTAGATAAGTGATGATGGTAGTAGAGAGGTTATCCTAGTGACTTTGATTATTATGCAATGGTATTTTAGCATTTAGACTCTTCTGTTCATTGAAAAACTGATGGTAGTTTAAACTGTGTCCAGATCAACTCTACTAGAGTGCAATTCTCATTTATAAATTTGATATAGAGTTTTGAAAAAAGACATAGTGAAACTTTCTCAGGGATTCATTGTTTTGACTTTAATTTTGTACAATCATAAGAATCTATGTGCCAGTATGTAAATAAACATAAAGGACTTATTTGATAAATACCATAGCTGAAATACTAGAATGTTTTCCAATACAGACTTAAACATTTAGAAAATGCCATGTTTTAGTGCTGATGTGAATTTAGATTTTTTTTTCTATGTTGTATATTTTTTTGTTGTTATAGGGGCCCAGATAGCCGTAGCGGTAAACGCGCAGCTATTCAGCAAGACCAAGCTGAGGGTCGTGGGTTCGAATCCCACCGGTCGAGGATCTTTTCGGGTTGGAAATTTTCTCGACTTCCCAGGGCATAAAGTATCATCGTACCTGCCACACGATATACGCATGCAAAAATGGTCATTGGCATAGTAAGCTCTCAGTTAATAACTGTGGAAGTGCTCACAAGAACACTAAGCTGAGAAGCAGGCTCTGTCCCAGTAGGGACGTAACGCCAGAAAGAAGAAGAAGAAGATATTTTTTTGTTACCGTCGAAATTGGAGTCTAGTAGTATACCTGCACAATGGTGTCTGCCAGACTTTACAAGACTTTTTATTTTGAACTCGCCAGACATTTTCAAAAATCTAGTGGCAACCCTGCTTGGAGCGCACATTTCAGGTTGTCGTAGGAGGACATTTGTCTCTCAAACACCAGTTGGAAAATGGGGTGCCACAGGGTTCAGTGTTATCCGTGATGCTGTTTCTTGTCGCAATGCAGCCCTTTTTCCAAATTGTACCATCCCGAGTTGAAGCGTCGCAGCGTCGCACTGTGTTTTATTTTCTCGATTTCATGCGCTTTTTGAATAGCGCCCAAACCGTTGATTTTAGCGATATAGTTTGTTCGGAGAAGTTTCTTGGTATATTAAAGCGCATCTTTTGACGAAAAAAGTTTTGTGATCAATCCACCTAGCAGTGAGGTAGAAAAACTATTTTTTCAAAACATTTAGATAGACATATGGTGTCTTCGGCAAAGTTGTAGAATTGGCAATTTGAAACAACTTTGTTGAAAAAACACAATTTTTCTATCCCTTATACTTTTTGAGATATATGCCGTTGTATGTGAATGAATGACCCCTAAAAATCATATTTTTTATCATAACTTTTTTCCAAAATTTTTAACATTTTTTGCGTTTTCTGCAAAGTTGTTTGTCATAGAAAGACCCGTGTTTTTGCTGAACATATCATCACCCTATCTTTTGAAGTAACAAAGTTATTCATGAATTACTCTTTTTTCAAGGGGTAGTTTAGGCCTCTATAACTGGCTTCGGCGCAAAATGGCGCAGACAACTCTTACAAATCATGAAAGTAACATATCTCCCCTTTCGGCAGTTGATAAACACTTTTGTCTATAAGCGTCTTTGCATGGGTTTTTACTATCAAACAAATAAGCCTTATTAAAACGAATTCGACTGATAATTCTTTTACTTTAAGAGATAGAGAGGTGCAATGTTCAGCAAAAACACGCGTTTTATGATGTTTGACAACTTTGTAGAAGACATGAAAAATGTTAAAAATTTAAGTAAAAAGTTATAATCGAAAATGATTTTAAATTATTTTTTTCATACAAATTTGTGTACTTTAAGTTAAAAAATTCGTAACTCTTTTACAAGATTTTTAACATTTTTCATGTCTTCTACAAAGTTGTTAAACATCTTAAAACTCGTGTTTTTGCTGAACATTGCACCTCTCTATCTCTTAAAGTAAAAGAATTATCAGTCGAATTCGTTTGAATATGGCTTATTTGTTTGATAGTAAAACCCATGCAAAGACGCTTATAGATAAAAATGTTTATCAACTGCCAAAAGGGGAGATATGGTGCTTTCATGATTTGTAAGAGTTGTCTGCGCCATTTTGCGCCGAAGCCAGTTATAGAGGCCTAAACTACCCCTTGAAAAAAGAGTAATTCATGAATAACTTTGTTACTTCAAAAGATAGGGTGATGATATGTTCAGCAAAAACACGGGTTTTTCTATGACAAGCAACTTTGTAGAAAACACAAAAAATGTTAAAAATCTTGGAAAAAAAGTGACGATAAAAAATATGATTTTTAGGGGTCATTCACATACAACGGCATATATTCAAAAAGTATAAGAGATAGAAAAATTGCGTCTTCGACAAAGTTGTTTCAAATGGCCAATTCTACAACTTTGCCGAAGACACCATATGTCTATCTATATGTTTTGAAAAAATAGTTTTTCTATCTCACTGCTAGGTGGATTTATCACAAAACTTTTTTCGTCAAAAGTTGCGCTTTAATATACCAAGAAACTTCTCCGAACAAACTATATCGCTAAAATCAACGGTTTGGGCGCTATTCAAAAAGCGCATGAAAACGAGAAATTAAAACACAGTGCGTCGGTGCCATAGTGATCTATCAAATGCGCGCTTCTGAGCTGTTTCTATATAGATAATAAAATATCGTTTCCAACTATCTCTAACCGTTTTCTTTAGCAAATTTATCAAGGATTCTTTAATTATTCCTGAACCAATTTCTCCAGAAATATCTTCAGAGAATCCATCAGCAGTTTTACCTGTCATTCAAAAAAATCCATCCATGGATTGTATTTGGGTCTGTACTACAGAAATTCCATCAAGAATTTTACCAGGAATTTCTCCTGGTAATTCTCTTGTAATATCTATAGGAATTCTTCCAAAACACCTTCATGATTCCACCAGGTGTTCCTCCAGAAATCCAATCAAGATTTTGTCTAGTGATTTAACAAGAAATTTCTGTAAAAATTCCTCTATAAATTCCTACCGGAAGTTTAACTGAAATTCCTCATGGGATTCTATCAGGAGTTCCTACAAAGATTCCATCAGTGATTCCTCTGAGAATGATGAGTTCTTCTTCTTCTTGGCGTTACGTCTTCACTGGGACAGAGCATGCTTCTCAACTTCTCAAGTTCTACTCTAGAGTTTATACAATTTTTAACTGAGAGCTTCCTTTGCCAAAGTTGTCATTTGCGCATTCATATATCGTGTGGCAGGTACGATGATACTCTATGTCCAGGGAAGTCAAGGAAATTTCCATTATGAAAAGATTCTGGACCGACCGGAAATTTAACCCAGAAACCTTCAGCATGGTTTTGCTTTGTAGCCACGGACTCTGACCACTCAGCTAAGGAAGGCCTCTAGAATCAGGAGTTATTCTAGGGAATTAAACACAATTTCTTCCAGGAGAACTTCTATAGATTCAATCATAAATTTCACGAAGGTTTCATTTAGCAGGTCCTTCAGGGTTTTTATCAGGACTAGCTCTAGGGATTCTAGTTCCTCTAGGAATACCATCAAGAATTCTTCTGGAGGTATCATCAGATGTTCGGCTAGGGATTCCATCAGGAATTTTTTCAGGGATTCCATCTGGAATTCCTCCAGAGATTCGATCAGGAATTCTTTCAGGGATTGCACCTAGAACTCAACTAGGGAGTTTATCAGAAGTTTCTCCAGGGATTCTATCAGGAGGCATTTCAGAGATTCCACCTGGAATTCCTCCATGGACTCTGTTCTAGGAGTTCTTCTCGGGATTTCAACAGGAATTCCTTCAATGATTCCATACAGAGTTCCCTCAAGAATATCTTTACAAATTCTTCCAAGGATTCCTTCAGAAGTTCCCCCACGGATTTCATCAGGGGCTCCTGTATCTATATTATCTGTATTTATGTATGTGCATCTGGATTCTATCGGGAGTACCTTTAAGGTTTTCATCAGAGTTCTTCTGGAGATTTCAACAGGAGTTCCTCCAGGGATTCCATCAAGAGTTCCTTCTGAGATTTCACCCGGAATTTTTCAAGAGATCAAATCAAATGTTCCTCGAGAAATTCCATCAATGTTTCTTCTAGAAATATTATGAGGATCCTCTAGGGATTCTATTAGGATTTCTATCTGGAAACTTATCAGGATTTCTACCAGGGATTTTATCAGGAGTTCCTTCAAGGATTCCATCAGGAGTTCCTTCAAGGATTCCATCAGGAGTTCCTATAGGGATACTATCAGGAATACCTTTAGGGCCTCCATCAGAGTTCTTCTGGGGATTGCATCAGGAGTTCCTCCAGAATTCTTTTAGAGATTGCACCTGAATTGCCTCCAAACATTCAATCAGGATTTCCTCCAGAGATTATATCAGGAATTCCTTGAGGAATTCCATCAGGACTCCTTCTAGGGATATCATAAAGAATTCTTCTAGATTCTTACAGGAGTTTCATCAGAAATTTCTTCAGGGATTCCATTAGGAGTTCTTTCAGCGATTGCAACTGGAACTTCTTCAGGGATTCCATCAGGAATATATCTAGCAATTCCGTTAGAAGTTTCTCCAGCAATTCCATCAGCAGTTCCTTCAGAGATTCCACCTGGAATTCTTCCAGAGATTCTATCAGGGGTTCCTCTAGGGATTCTATCACTAGTTAATCTACGAATTCCATCAAAAATTCCTCCAATAATATATTCAGGATTTCCTGCAAGAAATTCCTCCAAGGTTTCTACTGAGATTTCACCCGGAATTCCTCAAGATATTCTAACAGGAATTCCTCTATAGATTCTATCAGGAGTTTCTTCAGGAAACTTATCAGGAATTCCTCCAGAAATTTCATGTGGAGTTCATCTAGAGATTTCATCGGGATTCCTGATTCTATCAGGAGTTCCTCTTACAATATCTTTATATTCCTCCCAGTAACGATTCCCTAACCTCAAATCTACCTGTCCCACGAATATAAATTCTAGAATTTCAGCATCAAATTTACATGCAATGAGCAGAGAGTTGTTAGAAAGGACGATTTCAATAATTTACTCTTTGATTACTTTTTGATTTATATTCTAAATTTGTCGAAATAGTTATTTTTAGAATCATAGAACAGGTAAAAAATAAGGTTACGATTCGCCACTGATTCCTTCAAGGATTCCATCAAGAGTTCCTCTAGGGATTCTATCGGGAATTCCAATAGGGATTCTGTTAGGAGTACCTTTAGGGCTACCATTAGAGTTCTTCTGAGGCTTTCATCACGAGTTCATCCAGGAATTCCATCAAGAGTTCCTTCAGAGATTCCAGCTAGCATTTCTTCCGATATTCTATTAGGAGTTCCTCCAGAGTTTATATCAGGAGGTCACCTACGACTAACATCAGGGTCTTCTAGGGATATCATAAGGAATTTCTCTAGGCATTCTATCAGGAGTTCCAGCAGGAATAATATCAGGAATTCCTCCAAGGATTTCATCAGGAGTTCCTAAAGTGATTCCATAGGGAATTCTTCAAGGGATTTCATCAGGAGTTCCTCCTATGATTTCATCTGGAGTTCCTACAAGAATTCTTCTTCTTCTTGGCATTAACGTCCCCACTGGGACATAGCCGGTTTCTCAGCTTTGTGTTCTTATGAGCACTTCCACAGTTATTAACTAAGAGCTTTCTTTGCCAAAGTTGCCATTTGCGCATTCGTATATCGTGTGGCAGGTACGATTATACTCTATGCCCAGAGAAGTCAAGGAAATTTTCTTTATGAAAAGATCCTGGACCGACTGGGAATCGAACCCAGACACCTTCAGCATGGCGTTGCTTTGTAGCCGCGACCTCTAATCACTCGAATGGGATGCCTCCAAAAATTCTTCAAGGAATAAATATCTCTAAGAATACTCAAAGGTTATAAGGAATTCCTCCTAACATTTTTCCGGAAATGTCTCAGGATTTTATCACCGGAATAACTCTACAGATTCTATCGGAAATTTCTCAAGGAATTTCTCACAAAATATCTACAGAGATTCTTGGGGGTTTTCAGAAATTAATTCAGCAATTTTACCAAAAATTTCTTATAAAGATTTCACAAGTAATTAGGGAATCCATCAGTATATCCTCAAGTGACTCTGTGAGGAGTTCCTCCTAGGATTCAAAAAAGGAATTCCTTCGAATCTCTGAGAATTCGTTCATTGAATCCAATAGGAATTGCTTCGAAAATTTCGCTAGGATTTCCTCTAGGCGTTCCAACTAATAGCCCTCCAGGAATTTCTTTAAGGATTCCACCAGATTTTCATCCATGGATTGGATCTGAAATTCGCCCAGATAATTCTCCATGATTTCTATCAGGAAAATCTTCAAGGAATGAGCTGAAATTCTCTTAGGGGTTCCACTAAAAATTCTTTTAGAAGCTTCACCAATATTTTTCCGTTGATTTCACCGGAAATTCAAGAAAAAAATCTGAAAGTTCTTCCAAAACATTCTGGAAAAAAATTCTTCGGTTCCTTCAGAGATTTCACCAGTATTTTATCTAACTATTTCTTCCGGAATGGCGTTTTTTAAGAAATTTCGCCATGAGTTCTTCCAGGGTTAAGAACATCAATAGAGTTTCGCTAGAAATTCTTTACCAGAAAAATCTAATACAGCTTCGCCAGAAGTTCTACCAGAAAATACTTCAATGATTTGACTAGGATTTTCCTTCTTTGAATTTTTCAGGATTATCAGAAATTATTCCAGGGTATCAATAAAAAAAACCACAAGTTCAAACGACTTTTTTTCTGGAAAACCGCGAGAGAATCGACCAGCAATTCCACGAAGGGTTGAACTTCAAGTTAAAATTCCTTGAAGGATTTTTTGGAACATTTCTGAAAAAAAAACATGGAATAATTTATACTGAAATCATTGGAGGAATCACCAAAGAAAACACTGGAGAAATTTACTGAAGAAATTCCCTAATATATCTTCGTAAGAACTTTTAAAGCAATCCCTGAAGGAGTTTCTACAGGATTCTCTAAGGCAATTCCTGGTGGATTCCTTGGAAAAAATCCTCCAAGATATACTGGAAGGAATTGATGGATAAATTCCTTTAGGAATCCTTGGAGAAATATCCGGTAGATTCTTGAAGTAATTCCTTCAAAAATCCGAGGTCAAATGCCTCGTAGGTTCCCTTAAGGGATACAAAGAAAAATCTTTTAAGGAAACACTGGAAGAATTCATAAAATAATTTATTAAAGATTCCCTAGAAGAATCCCCTGAAAGTAACCTGGGGGAACCTCTCGAAAAATTGCAAGCGGAATTCCTGGTGAAATCCCGTGTGTGAAATTTATTTTGAATTATTTTGCAGTATTTCTTGCTAAATTCCCAAATGCTTCCTGGTGGAATCTCAAGATGAATTCCTTAATGAATCCTTAGAGAAATTTTGGGTGGAATCACTGTAAGAGTTCCGTTCCTGAAGTGAATCTCTACATGTATTTCTGTAGGAGTTTTTGAAGAATTTCTAGCAAAAATCGCGTAGGAATCTCTGGAAGAATGTTTGGGTTAATCACTGAAGGATTTTTTGGAGGTATTCCTAGGGAAAGGTTTTTGATGCATAGGAGAAATTCCTGGTGGAATTATTGATGGAATTCCAGTAATAATTTCTTGAGCAATCTCTATAAAAGTTTCTAGAGGAATTCCTAGTAAAAGCGCAGGAAAAAAACCTTATATAATCTGTATAGAATTTCTTGAAGTTTCGATGGAGGAATTCCTAAATACATCTGTGGAGGATATTTTGGAGGAATTCTTGAAGGAAGCATTGAATGAATAAATCCCTCGGAAGTTTTTGTATAAATCTCTGGAGGACTCTGTAGAGAAAATTACCAGAAAGAATCGCTTAAGAAATTCTTTTTGGTTGAATTTAAGGAGGAGTCCTAGGAGAAGCCTGAAAAAAGTTCTGGTGAAATCCTTATGGGAATTTCTGGTGATAAATTTATTGAGAAGTATCTGAAATAATTCGTTATGTGATTCCTGAGTAATGATATAACTTTTAGAGGAAATAAAGAAATCTATGAAAAATTGTGATAGCAATCTCCGGAAGAATTCTTGAAGTCAGCCTTGAAGTAAACTCTGAAAAATTACTGAAGAAATCACTTGAGGATTTTTTTGATCGTTGAAGGAATCAGTAGAGGAAACCCTGAATAATTAGCAGAGGAATCTTTGAAGGAACCTCTGGAAGAAAGCCAGCCTGAAGAATTTTCCTCGAAGGATTTTCTGGGTAAGTCTGTGGATATATTTCTAGAGGAATTGTTGATGAAATTCCTGGTGGAATCCCAGGAAGACTTTCTGGTGGAATCCCTTGTATAATCAATGGTTCTGGAAAGACTTCAAAGTAGAATAACTAGAGGAAACCGCTAAAGACTTCGGATACAAACTTTAAAGAAATTTCCCTAGACATTCTCATATCAATGACTGCTCAGAATAATCCCCAATAGAGATCCCTCATAATTTTGGAGTTCTGCCGGAATACTTCGTGCGAATTGTAATTGCAATTCCTCCTCAATATCCATTTCTTCCGGTATTTAAATTCTGAAAGTTCTTCTCTTTCTCACAACGATTATTGCCATAGAAATAGTCACTCCCACAGACACAGAAATCTAAAACAAATAACAATCACATATTCACTTGGCTTGCCGAGAGCATTCAAAACATGCGAAGAAATATGGTGTTGCTGCAACAAACTTTGACAGTCGGTCAAACGATTGCAGCAACATAAATCGGTTTGACTAACTGGGGGCGGAGTCAATGTTGGTCAAACCGTCTGAACGTCTGTGGGCTGCATTATATGGGATATTAAAAGAAGTGTAGGGGGGCTGGGGGCAAGAAGGACACCTTAAGATGTATAGGTTTAAATCATGGTTGATTAGCACAATTTTTGAAGATTATTCCAGTGTAGGGGCAAGCTCACCTCTTGTTCTAAATGATGTTATCGATAGATTTCAAAAATATAAGAAATTTGAGATTGAGATTGATTTGAGATTTTTGAAAATGTCCCTTCTTATGAGGTTTTTAAACGAGGCAAGGGGCAAGAGTGCCACTCGTATGGGGCAAGAAGACCACCAGAGCAAAATGCCACCAATTTTGTATATTATCATTTCCCCGCCCAAACGATAAATTCTAGAGTAAGTAAAAATAAAAACTGAGGGATAAATGTTGACTTATAGTTAAAAAGTAATTTTACGAAATTAATTTAGTTTTCATCTTATTTGACTGTAACAATAATAGTAAAATATTTCAGAAACCATTTTGAATGTTTAAAATGATTTATTTTGATTTTATTTAGTAGGAAACATTGATTTAATGCAATATTAAACAAGAAAAATAAAAGTTCATTTGATTTTATATGAGAAAATTGTGGTGTCCCTCTTGCCCCATAAGACATACCGTAAAACGGGGTAACTTTGATAGTTTTTTCGAAGAAAACTTGAATATTTCTACATGCTGTTTCAAAGAATTACAATTTATATTTTTAAAACAAGTACTGACATTCTAGCTATCGATTGCACTTGATAGATTGCCAAAAGATTTATTCTGAATGGATATATAATTTTTCATATAATCGAAAGTCGGTTTTCTGTTTTGGGGTAACTTTGATAATGGAGTATAAATCGAACAAGATTGAATGAATTACGGAACATTTATAGGGCATTGCATACCTCTAGGCGTTTAACGCTATATGGAAATTTCTGACTTAGATTACAAAAATGGTCCCAGCTTGCAAAAATTGTTTTCGCTAAAAGATTTGAGACCGAATTCATGTTCTACTATAACTAGGCTGTCATTGGTAAGTGACGAACTCATTATGACTTTATCAAATAGTGGTCGTAGAACAGATTGTTTGTAAGCGTTGCAAAGATGCTAAAATCTTGTAAATTTTTAATATTTGCATAAAAATCGTCAAATGCACTTGATTCCAATGAAAATAGCTTTGACATGAAGTGTCATACTAATATTCTTTAGTTTTGCATTCGTTTTTCTTAACTGATTGACAGAAACTTCGTTATTTCGTTTAATATGTTGGGGGTCCCGCACTATCAAAGTTACCCGCATTATCAAAGTTACCCCGTTTTACGGTACTGATTTTATATATGTAAAACTTTATGTCAAATGGACTTTTTCGAAAAAAAAATTCCTCACAGCTATATTAAACAATTGAAAATCATCAATACTGTGCGGAAAAATCAATATGTTTTGTATTTATTGGGAGTCAAACCTTGTTTTCAAGTCTTACATTCTTATAATATTTCGCATTTTTCGCGTTGGTGAGTTAAGGACATTTTTCTAATTTTTTGTACCGTCGATGGGGGTGACAATGGGTCTAGGGGGTGAGATTGGGTCAAAACGGAAAAATATGTTTTGTGAAATATTTCAGCTAATAACGCTGATATTACTAAAATTAATAATTGATATGTTAGGGAACATATTATTACACATAATTCATAACAATCTACATTGTTAGAAAAAGTAGTTTTTGTTTACTACATCAATAAACTTGCATGTTGAAACTAGATAAAATTTACAACATTAAATTTCTCCTGTACAAAGTATCACGCATGTACTCTAGCCTGTATCGTTGTATTAGTAGAATGTTGAAAGTCTTTTCATTACACATCACACGTATTTTCCGGAATCTGTTTGATTTTCCCACAAAAAAATCATTTTTTTCGGTACGATGTCTAAAACATTGAAAATGGGGGTGAGATTGGGTCAAGCAAGAACGATAGTAAATAAAATTCCAAGTCCACTTTTTTGACATTTTACGTGCCGGGTGTTCTCTTTTTTCATTAAGATGTATTTATTCTTTCTAAATACAGCATATCTGAAACATCAAACAAGTCTACTTGAATATTCCGTGCATTGAATAACAATACAACGCATTTTGACAACTTCTCAAACCAGCAACTGTGTTCCGTGCGCAGCAACATCGTAAATTTTTATCAAAAGGGTGTATTTTATTCTAAATTTGATTATTTATCAGTGTTTTCATATTATAGAAACATCTCACGGAAGTACAAATGAGTTGGATCGCTGAAATACTGGGATTATTACGTCAACTTCTGCCTGAAATTTATTGATCGTGGAATGTCGCACCGAAATTTAACTATTTGCGAAGGATTAAAATAATCACTGTTTCAGTACACCTTTGGAGAAACTGAATGGGCTTTATAGCAATGGGGATGAGACTTTGAAGACAATTTGAGGGAAAAACCAAAAAAAATTATGTAAACTTGACGAAAAATGTTGGGTTTATATATTTTTTCTCATAGCTCTTCAATTTTCAGCATATTCTTTCTTTTAAGTGGGTTTATCATACTTGTGAAACATCTTAGATATCTTTTTGTCTTGTTTGCATCGTTTTTTGTCAATATTTTTAAGTTGTGAATTTTTTTGAAATCATATTCTCAAAAACAAGTTATTTCAATTACAGTGACCCAATGTCACCCCCTCTATGGGGTGAGATTGGGTCATTTTTCATTCACTTGTGGTGCCGCTGTGAATAAATATTTGTCTTTAATTTTTTGAACAGTTGTTAATGTACCATCAAAGTACATACACACCAAATTTGAAGTTTATTGGAGTTAAATTGCGATAGTTATTCAAAAAACAAATCGCACATATCCCTTTTTGACCCATTGTCACCCCCAACGACGGTACTAAGCATTTTTAACTGCAATATTTACACAGCCCTCAATTAGTACTCAATTTATTCTCATCCTGAGTTTAACATCAAACATTGATTTGAACTATTTTGAATTAGAGGTGGCACTATTGCCCCGGGTGTCGCTCTTGCCCCATGCCCCCCTACGAGCCGATGACCCATTGGAAGGAGTGCGCCCTATTGTATATCAGCTTCTTTTGTCCCGTTTTCACAATTCAGCCGTGTTGTACACCGATGGGTCCAAGCTGGAAAACACGGTAGGTGCTGCATTTCATGCCACCGATTTGGCAGGTACAGCCTACCTAAAGAATGCAGTGTGTTTTCCGCTGAGGCGTATGCCATAAAAATGGCAATTACAATGCCAAATGTCCGTCGGGAACATGTAATACTTACGGATTCGACAAGTTGCCTACAAACCTTTGAAGCAGGGAAATCAAAACACCTATGGATCCAAGAAATTGAAAATATAGCGAGAACCAAACCGGTCCGATTTTGTTGGATCCCTGGACACGCAGGCATCAGCGGAAACAACGAATCTGACAGACTAGCCAACGAGGCTAGAAGGCAACCGACCATAGATATCCAACTCCCAGGAGAGTACGTACTGAGAATCGTATAGCAATAGGTAGGTATATTATTATTTATTATTATTATTTATTGTCGTTAATCATGTTTGTAGACCGTTACATAGAATTTCTTATGTGCTAGTTTCACTAATACATTCAATTTTCCTACTTAAGATAATGTGCGGAAGTATTGTTTTAGCTTTGCTTTGGACCAAGTTAAGTCTATTAAGTCATATTGTTTATTATAAGTAGTCATCATTTGGTTCATTGGTCCAAATTTTGCATAATTAGTACGGTGATAGTTGATTGCAAATAGTTCTCGACGGCGTAAACGTCTGGATGGTACATAAAAGTTTAACTTAGTTTAACTATAATAATATGTGGAGTGAATCTAGAGACACGAAACTCCGAGAAGTAAAACATGATATTCACATGTTCGATTGCAACAAGCTATGCCTTCACCGAAACCTTGCCATTTGTTAACTTTTAAATAGTCTCCATGGAGTCATAAAAATCAGGTCGCTACAGATTAATATCCAAGCGAAATGAAACGAAACAGATTTCCCAGCATGTATTCCGACTGCCAGTCCGCTGAACAAGTTCATTCCATCCCGGGGAAAACAATCCTACCGAACTAAGCCTGGCAGATGTAAGCGAGTGAAACTGGTAGCTACTGTTTTAATTACGGGGACAAAAACGAAATCCTATCCCGGCTACTACTGCTGCTGCGTATGCAATCTCAGCTGAAGCATTGCGGCTTTCTCCGGAGTGAGTTTTCCCGAAATAGAGGTTGAAGCAATTTGCATCCATACGGGTGGTCTCTGGTCAGTTCTGGCGGTGGCTCCGTTTCGCCATTCGGTCCACAAGAAACTTTCTAATCGGTTGGGCCATGAGCGGGCTCAGCTTCGAACTAGTCGAGAATTGAATTTTTCGTTTGAATACGGGTAGAAGCATTTCAGATGGAAGGCACCTTTTGGTGGCACTGTTTCTGAATAGTAATCAAGAGGGAAGTGCATCTATTAAAACTTAGTTAATCCGCACTCTGGTGCAATTAGTGACTGGCCAGAAGTTTGAAGTGCACTTGCTGTAGGCAGTTCCATTAGGATTACTGGAGTCCTATCAATGCTATTAAAAGTAGTGATACTCAAACTTACAAAACTTGTACAATAGGATAGTACAGAGTTTGCGGAAACTTTCTCTTATTTCTTAAAATGTCTATTGTATTTGTAAGATTAGCTGTTTCGTACATGTTGGAATAAAAATTAGCACATTTTTATTAAGCGCCATAAACAAACATATCATCTTGGGATTGAGTTCTACGACTGAAACTCGAACACTGATTTTTACAGAGACACCCCAACATGCATGCATGAATTGGAATCTTTAAATATTTCACACCCGATTCATGGTTCATATTCATATCTGAACTCATGAATAAATTTTCAAAGGCCTGCAGCACGCGAATGTAAAAAAGCATAGCGATCTCGGTTCTACAACAAATAGCCCGCATATCATGTCAAGTTAACCTGTTTGTCTTTTTACCACCGCTTAACACTGGGCCTAAGCAACACATGTAGCTACTGAAAACGGAAATAGACAGCGAACGAAAAAGGAAACCGAACGGAAAAACCATCCAATATTTTACGTGATGAGCGAGCATTTCCGCATTGGCTCTGCTACTGACTAAGAGCAGCATCGCAAAACAACGTTAACATGATACATCCTCCAACATAGAGTAAAGTGAGGTAAACGTATTTTTCTAGATTCAACACGATATGTGTAATTTCTCCTAATGCTTCCAAAACTCAACCTATAATACTTCAACATAAACCAAAAGCTTTTTATTTGAAACCATCAAGTAGACATGTTGTTACGATGAGAGAGGTTACAATAAATTGGTCAGATGAAGTTAAGTAACTTGGGCTCATGCTAGATACAAATTTTACTTTCAAAAATCACATTGAGGGCATTCAAGCCAAATGTATCAATTATGTAAAACATCTTTATCGACTTATTAACAAAAAATCAAAACTTTGTCTTTTGATTTTAAAACCAATTGTCAGGCCAGCCATGTTGTGTACTGTACCAATATGAACTAGCTGTTACAATACCAGAAAAAAAACCCGCAGAGGATTAAAAAAAAATGAAAATGATTCTGAAGCTTCGTGTCTAGTATAGTACATAGAATATCCAATGTTGAAACATTGGAACTAATGTCAAATAAAATAATTAATAATCTCAGGCAAAAATCGTTGCAATCTTCTATTGCCATGATTGATGCGTTATATATTTAGGTTAAGTTAAGTAAATTGAAAACTTTTTTTCTCTCTTAGGTGAAATCAACCCACCTGTAAAACTGCTACGGCAAATGAAATGTAATATGTTGTTGACAAAATGTTAATAAAAGCCCAGTTCTGAAATAAATGTAATGTTTGAAACGATACGCAGAAAGAATTTCTAAAAAAGATGTGTGATATTCATACGTTTTCAGCTATTATTGATTATTCCACTAAGGTTAAAGTTTCGCTCCATCTTCCTCTACAGACCGCCATACAGACAGGAAGAAAAGCGTTCATGAGTCACGAAGAATGACTTGGAATTTCTTTTCCTACTCTACAGTCAATGCGTGACCCCGTCAGGATAGGCTGTACGAAAATCACTCGACAGCAAGTGATGCTGTTCTCTGGAGGCGTTCTTGTGTTTGTGCACTTGCTTGGGCACTAATTGATCACATTTGGGGACTAATCAACTGTAACGAAGACGGGCAATGCTGCGGTGCGATGATGTTGATGTTCACTTCGGTTCACAGTGAGACAAAATCGAAAAAAATGTTACATCGATGTTTATGCCTATCAGTGTCGTAAAAATTCAGCCGAATGATTCCCGATCTGTGCGAAAACGAACAAAAATAAACTCCGCTAGCACGAAGCCAAACTGACTATAAGAGCGAAAGCGACGATAAAGAAAGCGGGTGCAACACAAGCACACATTCAGTTTCACCCACTGTTGGCGTCATCTCATTATTCAATTTCACCTTGTAGCACTGTCATTGAGAATTGATTATAAAAAAATGCAAATGAATTTTATATTATTGGTGTGAGAAAACGGCAATGTGCTTCCAATTGATGAAGCATGATCGTCTCTTAACAAAAATGTACAACATTTACAATTTGTTGACGTTTTTGTGGGGTAAATTGATGAAAATGATTTTTTTCACAGGCGGAATTGAAATTGCTGTCACCGAATGTCAGTAGGTGGATAAGAATCAGCGAAGAAAAAGTAATTGAAAAACTGAATGCACGTTTCATCATTTTCTACTTTGTTTCATCATTTTTTGAGTACCGTAAACCGTATGCAAATTAATTACTAGTTTACTACTTTTAGAGATTCAGGTATTGTCTATTTAATTTTGTCAAAACCAGTATTTTGTTTATCTGAATCAGTTTATGTAATTAATTTTTCAATATATCGGATAACACTATACATTATTTACATTTTACAAAATTAGCTTGAATATTAAAAATTGCAAATAACACACTGCACTATGATCCTGAATTACACGAAAAGACGCACTTAGAGCTTTAGAACGAAATGAACTGATTTCTACAAGGTTGCTTGTATGAATCAAGCTCTTTGTTTGGTGTAATTCAAAGTTAGGGTGGTCCAAATTTTCATTGAATTGATATAGCCAACTTTTTTATTTGTAGAAATTATATGGTTTAGTAAATTTGTAGCCCATTCAATTTAAAGCAACTTTGTTAAATAAAGTTCTTTTGTAGTTCCTAAATTGGCCGATTTAGGGGTTTTTTCCTTTGTTGACATAGGGTGTTCCAAAAACAACTTGTTTTCTGGCTCAAGCGTTCTCAATTCTTATATTGCCATTTTAGAGATAACTTTCCGTTTTCCGGTCGAACAGAAAGCTACCGCAGCTGTAGTATTAGCGATTTTTGCTAAGCATCATCGGTTGGAACCTTGGACACCACATTGATCACTGTTGTTTTCTTCTGTTTCCAAAGCTTTGTACTCGTCTAGAATACTTTGATCAGATGGTTTGGTTCAATGATACAATGATTCTCAAGCCTGCGGTAGAAGTTTGACAGCTGTGGTCAGAGTTTGGGTTTTGATCCGGATAAGCCGATCGAACTATATTCGGAGAATATCGCGATCCATTACAGTTCGTGGCATATCGCAATCGGAGAGCCCTATGAATGTACACATTCATTCTCTTGTTTGGTACGTGGTACGAGAACGTTCAAGAGCAGCAACTTTCACAGACTGCAACAGTATCGAGCCATTTGGGTGATTTATGTTTTGCATAAAATTGGCAATAACTTCCATATTTTAATGGTAATGTAGCCTTTCACAACCTAATTATAATCTATTGGATCATTGAACACCCTTTTGGCTGCAAACATAGCACAAAAATCGGAAAATATTCGGCTTTGTTTCTTGATCAGAATGAGAGTGGGTCAGCGAATGTTACAAATGTTGACACACAATGATCGGCGCCAAACAGGGGATGGTGTGTGTCTGTCTTGTTTTCATTCATGGCTCGTTATCTTCCACGAGCGATAAATGTCATGCGTGTTGTATGAATGCAGGCGGATAAATGGGATGGAATTATGACTCGTGTGTCAATGATCGTTAAATTTTCCAAAGCCTGGCTGCGGTACAATTTGACGGCTATCGCCGAACAGAATGTTTTCGAAAGAATCGGTATATCTCATCAAAGAAAAACATGTTGTTTGCTCAGCAGAACTCGCTATCTCTTCCCGCTTGGAAGTTAATGTTGTTATATTTGTAAGAACACGCTTACTTCCAATGTGAATATATCTCATTGGAGCAAAGAATAAAAATATATTTTGATGACATTCCAATAATATAATGAAATTCTTCATTGTATTGAATAATTACAGATGTGTTACGGAAAAGCTTATTTGGTAAATTCAACTCAAATCTATAAAACAGTTTTATCGTTATATCTTTTTTTATTCCTTTATTATTTTTAATTCTCGTCAAAGTAGCCTATGGATGACTTTGAGAAATAAATGGCCGGTGTTCAAAAATAGCGGACAAGGACATTGACGTTCTAAAGTAACGTAAAGTACACCTCCAGTTGCGATTTATTCGCTGTTATTTTGATACAGATATATCATCAAACAGATATTTTCCATGAATACAGCAAATCATGCCAATTTCCGTACTGATGTAGATAGACTCCATACCACTAACGCAGTGATTCTACACACAGTGAAAAACACACTTAGTGGGAGAAAACTATCCCGCCGCAACACACAACACACACTAGATACCACTGAGCATACCGAATAATCGACCAAATCATATCCGTCCATAAATTCAAATCTACAGATGACAATAGTCAGTTTGCGAATTGTGTTATCGTTGAGTAGTGCGTAGTGTAGTCAGTCCCACCCCCTAGATTTTTAACACCCAATGTTAAATGTGAGTCTTTTAGTAACAAACATTTGTAATATTTGTAATCTATGTAATGTTTTCATATATTGAGCGGTTCCACAGAAAATGACGACTTTTTTCCCAAATTTCATTTTTATATATTTTTTTTTTTTTTTGATGAAATTTTGCACATGTTTTCTTTCTGCCCAAAAATGCCTTTTTGCATCATCGGCTCGCCATTTTGACTCTAGCCTTACTTTTGAGAAGGGCCTAAGAAAAAAATCCTTAATAATTTTCAAAAAATTATAACTTAGAAACGGTTTGTCCGATCAGTTTGGTGCCTTCCGCAAAGTTTTAGGTTATTGTTGGGACTATCTGGAAAAAATATACTCTGTAAAAAAAATGTTGTAATTTTTTATATATCGAAAATAAAGCTTAAAAATCAATTTTCTTAAAAATCGTATTTTTGATTTTTTTTTTTTATATGTTAAAGTAGACAAAAAATGAAGTCTTTTGCACAGTGGGTCAAGATGGAGAATTCATGGACAAAAAAGTTATGATTTTCTAAAAAAAGGTTGATTTTTCAATATGGTCTAAATAATTTTTTTGAATGCTTTTCGACCCGATTTTATGAAAGTACGCAAAATTTTCAACAAAAAAGGTATATGAGAAAATTTTGCTAATTGCTACCGAAACATTTGAAAAGTTTATTATGACCATTTTCAACAAATTCACCTTTTTTTTTTTTAAATCATAACTTTTTTGTCCATGGTTTCTCCATCTTGACCCAATGTGCAAAAGACTTCATTTTTTGTCTACTTCAACATATAAAAAAATAAAAAAAAATCAAGAAAACGATTTTTGTGAAAATGGATTTTTAAGCTTTATTTTCCAAATAAAATAAATTCATTTTTTTACTGTGTATATTTTTTCCAGATAGTTCCAACAATAATCTAAAACTTTGCGGAAGACACCAAACTGATCGGACAAACCGTTTCTAAGTTATATTATAATGACCGAAAATTGAAAATTATATCATAATTTTGTATTAAAATCGTTGTATCTTTAAAACGGTAAAAGTTAGCCTGATTTTTCCGTATACCTTTTTTGTTGTAAATTTTGCGTACTTTCATAAAATCGAGTTGAAAAATATTTAAAAAGTTTATTATGACCATTTTCAAAAATTCACCTTTTTTCAAAAAATCATAACTTTTTTGTCCATGATTTCTCCATCTTGACCTACTGTGCAAAAGACTCCATTTTTTGTCTACTTTAAAATATAAAAAAATCAAGAAAACGATTTTTGAGAAAATGGATTTTTAAGCTTTATTTTCCAAATAAAAATATATACAAATTTTTTTTACTGTGTGTATATTTTCCAGATAGTTCCAAAAATAACCTAAAACTTTGCGGAAGACACCAAACCGATCAGACAAATAGTATCTGAGTTTTAATTTTTTGAAAATTGTTAAGGCTTTTTTACTTAGGCCCTTCTCAAAAGTTACGCTAGGGTAAAAATGGCGAACCGATGATGCAAATAGGCATTTTTGGGTATAAAGAAAGCATATGCCAAATTTCAGCCAAATCAAAAAATACAAAAGTAAACCGACATTCGAATTCAAATGGAACCGCTCTATTTGTAATTTTTCTAAAAAAGCAGGAGCACTTAGAAGCTCCATCTCTCCTAAAAATTTGTACATTAGGTGACGAGAGACGGTTCACTGCGTATGTTTTGTGTAATGTAAAATGTGTATATGTCTCTAATAGCTATGTATTCAATTTTAGTTATCCCTTGAAAAAGGTCCAATACACGGGACCGAAACGTCGGGCTTAGCCAAACAAGCCGTTTTAATTTATTAGACTGAGAAAGCCATAAAATTACAAACAAAGTTACTTTATTTATTTTTTATCAAATTATAAGAGCTCAAATTTAAAAGTCAATAACGGCGCCGGCCACGTCCTTACGGTCATCGGGGAGGGGAAGGAATGTTAGTGTGACTACCGTTGTTACTAGAGACCGAGATCACCTCTGCATCTCCACGGTTGTCATGGAGAGGATATTGGGTTAGTGGGATAAGGTAAAGATCTGGGAGTCACCAATGTTTGGTGATGCGAGCCATGATAGGCAGACAATTAATCGTTCCATAAAAAAATACAAAATTTCCATAAAAAATGCAAAATTTGCCAGTAAAGATACAAGGGTAAAATCAACAGAAAAGTTAAAAATTTCCATAAAAAAATAAAGAAGTGCATAGAAAAAACAAAATTTTCCATAAATAAAAAAAAATTGAGCAATAAATAGATTCAAAAGTGCAGTAGAATCGACAATAATCTCACTAAAAAATATCGAATTTTCCATTTAAAAACCTCAAAATGTCCCTATTTTCTTCACAAAAAGCAATAAATAATTATAAATTTTCCACAAAAAAAGCCAAAATTTGCAATAAATAAATAATAATTCGCCCACAATAAATCAAAAATTTCCATTCAAAAAATCAAAGATAGCAATAGCAGTAAATGCAAAGTTGCAATAAAAAAAACCCAACTGAGCAATTCAAAATGACAATCAATACATGAAAATGTTGTAGAAAATTCCAATATTTAAGTAAAACATTCCATAAAAATAACGTAATTTTCCAATAATGAGTAATAATGTGTATAATGGATTTCATAAATTTTCAGTCAAACTGAAACATTGTTTTCACAATTGGAGCTAGTTAGTCGTCGTACATATGTCGTACGTATGTAGATGTAAAAATTGCATTTTAGAGTTCGATAATTAATTACGTAAGAATTTAGGGGAGGGGAGAGCGGGGAGATTGGCCGGGTTTGAAAAAATATTTCTTGCCATATAGAAAAAATTGATGTTTCATACAAAAAATCATACATGGAGGGGAGGCGAGGTTTCGAAAAATCACAAAAAAAATGTGTTTTAATACACCCCATCGTTAGGCGCTACAATTTTACTTATTTCGGTAAAGTTGAAATGAAACATGGAACATGGGATATCTAATCTTCCAATATTAGGAACACTTATGTCACTGCTTGGGTTATGTCCAACTACATTGATGGTAGAAGCTTATGCTCTCATGCCCCACCAGCCAGGGAACTGGTGTTTACAAACTAAACATCAGTAAAGTAACTGCCCACAGCAGTTGCAGAAATGTGTATATTTCGATTGATGAGTTTTTTCCTAAATATTTTTTTTTATTTGCATACGAACATAACGCTTTTTAAAGTATCTTCTAATAGGTTCATTTTTAGATCTAGTGAGTTGTCTCAGTACTACAAATATGGTTAAGCATGCTGTAACACTACTTTTGTACCTCATCACCCACTTCATGTTTCATTTCAACTTTGCCGAAATAATTAAAATTGTAGCGCCTAACGATGGGGTGTATTAAAAAACATTTTTTTGTGATTTTTCGAAACCTCGCCTCCCCTCCATGTATGATTTTTTGTATGAAACATTAATTTTTTCTATATGGCAAGAATTTTTTTTTCAAACCCGGCCAACATCCCCACTCTCCCCTCCCCTAAATTCTTACGTAATTAATTATCGAACTCTAAAATGCAATTACTACATCTACATACGACGACTAATTAGCTCCAATTGTGAAAACAATGCTTCAGTTTGACTGAAAATTTATGAAATCCATTACACACATTATTACTCATTATTGGAAAATTACGTTATTTTTATGGAAAGTTTTACTTCAATATTGGAATTTTCTACAACATTTTCATGTATTGATTGTCATTTTGAATTGCTCAGTTAGGTTTGTTTATTGCAACTTTGCATTTACTGCTATTGCTATCTTTGATTTTTTGAATGGAAATTTTCTGATTTATTGTGGGCGAATTATTATTTATTTATTGCAAATTTTGGCTTTTTTTGTGGAAAATTTATAGTTATTTATTGCTTTTTGTGAAGAAAATAGGGACATTTTGAGGTTTTTAAATGGAAAATTCGATATTTTTTAGTGAGATTATTGTCGATTCTACTGCACTTTTGAATCTATTTATTGCTCAAATTTTTTTTATTTATGGAAAATTTTGTTTTTTCTATGCATTTCTTTGTTTTTTTTTATGGAAATTTTTAACTTTTCTGTTGATTTTACCCTTGTAACTTTACTGGCAAATTTTGAATTTTTATGGAAATTTTATATTTTTTTATGGGACGTTAATATTTTAGCCAGCCATGATATAATCACGCATAACCGGATTCGCGAAATAATTCGATAATCGCATTAAACGCCGAACAAGTGTTCGTCACTCGCCCACGCAAGAGCAAGCGACGCGATCAATAGATCAAACACTACTAGCGATCCGCGGCGCTTTTTCATTTCTCTGAGCGAACGACACGCGACAAGTTTGATCCTGCCCCCATCGCCCGCCCCCGCAGGAGCAAGTGTCAAGGTCGAAGGATCAAACACTACTCTTTATGTATTTTTTATCAAATTATTTATAAAAATTAGTGTTATAATGAATTAAAGGTGATTATACCAAAGGCGACCGATCGGACTGCGGTTCAAACCTACACTGGCTCATCGTCAATCCAATGACCGTTCGGTGCATTCAGCCAGGGGTTCCTAAATCGTCCTGTTACAGTGTATTGTAAAATTAAACTTGGGACCAGCGTAATACGCCTCTTAGTAGGCGATTTCTTTCGTAATAGGCATATTTAACACGTATAAATGGTTTCATGATTGAAAACTATGCTTGTAATGCGTATGTTTTCAACAATGAGTACAAGATACACAAATGCAAAAATAAACTCAGAAGTAATAAAGAACATTTTTTAAACGTTTATACTTTGTAACAGCTTAAACAACATGGGTTTTCATAGAGAAGGGATCTGACCAGTAATTGCAGAATTCGTTATAATTTGATTCAGAAGCACGATCAAAGCAAGCGAAGAAAAACATCCCATCTGTAGCGGACCATGATCGGTAATGCGATTCAAATTTAAAAAATGTTTGAAGATTGTTTCTTCAGCAACATCCTTCATTAGGGTTTGAAGAAAGAGTTTTCAATATGGGATGATAAGTTTGTACTTACGTTACAGTACTAGCGTGTTTGGAACATATCTCAAAATTTATCCATAGTAATTTCCATATAAACCTACATTGTCTTTGGGCCACCTTTAAATCACCACTTAGAAAGCTGAAAATTTCACAGAACACTATTTTTATGGTAAGGATGGTAAGGAGCATATGAGAGATTGTATTTTCAAACATTTTTAAATTTTGAAGCGCCCTAATGATCAGCAATGTATCGCAAGTTGTAAAAAGTTTGATAAATAGGAGTCCCAAAGAGAGAGCGATTAAAATTCAATTTTTCGCGCTTATTTACCATTGAGAGCAGGTGTTTTATTTTACTAGCACGATAAAAAATCCCCGATCATCCGATAGCAATAGTGTCCCTCAGGTTTGGAGTTTGTTTAGAGGGGTTTTAATGTGTACTGCTATCCCCCGATCTAATCAGAGCTGTAGCACTATACGACAAACAGGCTCTCATGATGTGCTGCAAATCATGAGTGTCACAGAGAGCGATAAGTGAGAGCATAGCGACGCTCAGCAAACCCCTCGGCCGAACGGATCACAGTGGTTACAACAGGGCATATGTATAGGATAGGGAGTAGGCGATAACGGGTTAGGGATAAAATGTCGAAAGCCAAAACGTCGAATCCCAAAACGTCGGAAGGGACAAAACGTCGAAGGTTCTGGATAACAAGCGTTGCCAAGGAATATATTGTTGCGATGTGAACAGCGATGGGAACATCAAAATTTACAATTTTCATCACAGTAAGCATGGAATGCATTTGCTGAAAAATGTCAAACAACCATCCATTGTTGACGACAAAAGAAGTAGCTATTGAAGCAATTCAAAATTGAAGCCTTAGTTCTACAAACTCTCACAGCACGCAGAATGAGAGGAATAGGTACAAACATCAGTGGACGGTGAACGCAAATGATTGATTAAAATATGATTAAAAATCATGATTATTTTCGGGAATATTGAGGTGTATTCTCAAGAAGCTGATAAATCTAACTACAAGGCTTGTTATTCATAATGTCTTCTACGTTTTCTTATATGAAATTTCGCTCAAAAGCCTATTTTTGCTTCGGTGTGATGCAAAAGCAATAATTTTTTGCTAAGATGTCCATGTGAGGGTTTGAACGGCTTGCGCATGATTGATGTAAACACAGAGTGGAATAAGTAAAAACTCAGCAATCAGAGAAAAAGAAGACCGTCTTCGCGAGTCTCGTCTCAGATATGAATAAACGGCATATGGTTCATATATGTATGCTATCCATAACTGTGGGGCGACTTTATTTATGGGTAAAACAAATTATGAGCTTCAAGCCGTTAAAAGCTACCAATATGTAAAATTCCCAAGTGTTTCCTTATGCCATTTTCGGTTTTAGGAAAGGTGTCAGGAACAATACATAAACTAATCAACGTCAAGCAAATTGTAGTTCGGTCGGGTTGGGGTTGAAACTGTGATTCAGATCGGGTCTAGCCAGCTCTAACCTAGGTTTTAAAGCGAATTCGACATGAGTTTCCCTCCACAGCAAAAAATAATAATAATAATGACGGCTGACGTTATATTTTACTACGTTTCAAGAATCGGACGTAATTGAATTCGATTACATCCATTTCACAACAATATTCCGCTCAAAACGTAATCATATTCGATCGACAAAACTGAAAAGAATACAGTAGCAACACAAAAGTTGTAGGGTCAGTGTTCCCTTAGTGGACAGTCCCCTATAGTCACACTAGTGGCTTTTTACGGCCGTTTTGCTCTTTTCAAAACATTTTTTGACATGAAGGTCAGGAGCTATTTATCTAAGTACCATTGATACACAGCATGATTTTGTTCAAAAAATGATCGAAATAATTAGTTTTGCTTAAAATTTGAGCTCCCTTGCGCCTATAGTTAACCTATTGTTCCTATAGTAGCACTACTGAGAGAAACTATTTTTTATTATACGAAATAATTAATATATTAAGTACTTTTTTTACATCAAACGAAAACTTTTGATCCACACTTTGAAGGAAAAATATAAAAGCTTTGTAAAAATACGGTTTTGATTAGTATTTTGCCAACGCCGTGATGCTAGTGCTACTATAGGAACAGAATTTAGAAATAGTGCTACTATAAGCACATGTATTCCTATAGTGGCACAAGCGATAATAAATGCAAACATATGAATTTTCTCAGTTTTCATATTTTTCCTACAAAACCAAGATAAAAAGCTTTCAGATGATGTAAAAATAATGACGCTAGCGTTATTTTTCGATTTTATTCGAATATTTGTTCTTAGCTATGCGGCTATTGGTACATCGACCCTATCAAGTTTTACTTATAACTTTCAAAATGGTGAGATGACCGAGAGGTATTGGACTCATCTCTCAAACGTTAGACTAGTGTTTTAAATACCAGTCAGACCTTTACATCTTTTTTTTTTCACCTTATCAAACCGGTTCTATCGGTTGAGAGACCTTGATTTCCAGAAATAGCTTGCTGATTTTATACGTTTAAAAAAAGTTATTGTACATCATATTTGTGACGGGACTAATGTACAGCAAAAATGGCGTGATCTTACTATTTCTTTTTTGATGTGTACTGTAAAAGGTTAATGTCAGTGTGCTGCATTCAGGCTCGACAGAAACTCCTCTGCGATGCAAAAATGAGTCGATTTTAAACGTCTTCTTGAGGAGAAGAATTTTGACAGAACTCTCGAATGTCCCGCCTGAACAAAAAAGCCTTTGCGGAGCTGTGATGGCACTCTTTTTTATGTAATTTTGCTTTGTTGTGTTTTGTGCTGCATCTTCCTCACTCATTTTTCGTTGCTCCCAGGGGGGGTATACGCAACGAGGTTCGCCTACCGTTCATGTTTTGTGGGTGTATTCGTTTGGCTCACATCGCTGCTAGGCATCCCGCTGTTTGAGTGTTGAAATGCATCAGCATTTGCTGTCTGGCATGGCCCGCGTTACGACCTGTGCTGTTTGAGTCGGCCCGCGTGAGAGATGATGCTGTTTGGGACGGCCCGCCCGAGAGATGATTGTTAGGCGAGCTTTGTTTGTAGTTGACAGCCGTACACCCACCCTGGTTGCTCCACTGCTTGGTGTTTTTTCGCTCCCTTGCTAAGAAAGAAAGGCAGCGCGTTGCTCTAGATTGTGTTACCAAACTCTGATGATGTTCATCTATTTAGTTAACATCTAAACAGATAACACTAAATCAACAATTTCACGCCACAATACTCGGTTCGTGGCCGCATCTCTCCATCCTCGGTTCGGCCCCAAACTCGCCAAATCGATACGCACTTGATCCGCCCACCTAGCTTGCTGCGCTCTACGCCTTCTTGTACCTAAAGGATCCGAAGCGAACACCATCTTTGCAGGGTTACTGTTCGGCATTCTTGCAACATGCCCTGCCCATCGTATTCTTCCTTGGCCACCTTCTGGATACTGGGATCGCCGTAGAGTTGGGCGAGCTCGTGGTTCATCCTTCGCCGCCACACACCGTTTTCCTGCACACAGCCAAAGATCCTCCTAAGCACCCGACGTTCGAAGACTCCAAGTGCTTGTAAGTCCTCCTCGAGCATTGTTTACGTTTCATGCCCGTAGAGGACTACCGGCCTTATGAGCGTTTTGTACATGGTATATTTGGTGCGGGTGTGAATGTTTTTGACGTTAACTACGTCTTACGGCAATATACTGGGTGTCAATTGAAAATCTATAATGTTGCGGCCGTTACGATATCATGTTAGAGTTTGAACTAAAGGAAGGCTGCAACTATGACAATCGACCAAAATTCAAATGCAGAAAATCACTTGGTGTAGTTAACGTGCGGTCGTGTCTTGTACACACCCCCCTCTGATTTTTAATAATAGTTTTCACTTCTTCCAAATCAGTCACCCAGAAATTTTCGGAAACGTTCTCTTGATTGAGAAAATTTTGGAAGTCCTGAGTAACTTGATTTTCAATTGGACTAGTAAGTCCTAAATTAAAATTGTGCGCGCTTTCATAGCAAGTTTTTGAGCTTTTTCGCAATTAGTTAGTTATAATATGTTTTCTTCTTTCAATGCCCTGGAGGTCTTTAGGCGCGAGGGAGAAGTCCCCCATAGTGACGTTGCTACTGTGGTGTGTGGACTTCTTTCTTACGCCTCGGAGGTAAGTAAAACAGGTAAGTTTAACTGGAAATTGAGTAGATTACAAACAATAACAATAAGGTACAGTGGGGGAAGTGTATCAGTGGGGTAAGTGGATCATTCGTCAATATTAAGCATAAATACTTGAATATGTTGAATGTTTTTGCACCATTGCTTCGTTTTAGATTATATGGTTGGTTGGTTTGACTTTATTAACGAGATTTTCAGCCCTGGGCTAGTTCATCTCGGGACCAACGGCTTTACTTCCCTTCCGAAGGAAGTCGTCACTATAACTTTTTACGTCATAAGTGACTATGTCGGGGATGGGATTCGATCCCAGGTCCTCGGCGTGAGAGGCGAGTGTTCTAACCACTACACCAGGTCCGTCCCGTTATATTCTTACGTTCACACTGATACTATTGCAAAACTGGTACTACACGTACACTAACACAAGCAAACTTGTTAGCTGCGAAATTTAAATAATTTCGAAATTGTTTTCCATCAATCAAAAATACATTGTAACTCTGTCTAAAATCGAATACTATTAGTTTTTTCGACACATTGTGAGCATTTCAATTCTAATTGAATGAATCCACATGAATAATATGTAGTTTTTGTAAATAATACAGATATATTGTACATGGTACACTTACACATACTTTTTAATGGGGTGGGGTAAGTGGATCATGTATTATTATCATTTATTGGCAGACTTCTTACGAGAATTTTAACAAGTGTTAATATCCGCAAATGTTGTTTTCCTTATTTTTTTTTCATTCCCAGCTTAAATTTTGTCAAATTAACCATAGAGAATTTAAATTAATCCACCTTAAAGTTTTTTTCACCTTTCTGGTAAAAAAAATATGTAAAAACAATTATAATTTCAAAACTCACACGAATCTTTTCGTGGTTTATCTAAGCTGAATTGCAAAAGAGCAAAATATACTAATTCTCCAACTGATAGAATATTATCGTACCTTATTTGACCATATAAATTATTCTATACAGATGATACAAACATATTCAGAAATAGAATAAAGAGATTTCAGTTTGTTATTCAAAAATGAATGTAACTAATATTTTCAAACTGCGAGTGTTTTTCGAAAACATCGTTAGAAATATTCCTACAATACTTCTGTATAACTTATGTGTATAAATGGATGAATTTTCTTCTCATTATTCTAGTTACAATGTTTTTTGTAGTTCGAATAAGTGTAAACTAATGTATACATATTTTTCTACATATTTTTATTAAATAAAGATACCTTTTAAATTTTAAAGTACAAAAATGTACCATTACTAGCACTAATAACAAGAACGAGAATTATATCATTCTTACTATTCATAATTTCATAACATTTGTTTTGAGAACAGATTCTTTCTATTGGTGATACACTTACCCCACCATGGTGGAACAAGTGGATCATTTGACGCAAATTTTTAAGTTCCTCATACTCAATACATAACAATCAGAAAAATCGAAATAATCGATAATTTGAAGTATATTAGTCCCTCATTTGCTATCCACAGAAAAAAGTTTGAATTACATTATTCACGTTAGCTGTACATAACAATGCACTTGACTAATGATTTTTCTGTATCCACTTACCCCACGGTACCTTACATCATCTTCGACAGCAGGCGAAGGAATCGAACGGTGCTGCTCGACGGGAACTGGCTCCGCGTCGTCCACCGGGTCAGCCGGAGCGTAGGTGTCCCTGGACGTACCTCACGGTGCTCAAGAAGCTGCACTGCTTGCTCAACCTCTTGATCAGCCCTTCCTAAGTTTGTGCTGGGGTCCCCTCCTTGAGTAGCGCATAATGAGCTATTATTGCAAAAATAGCATTTTGCTGCTCATCGTAGAGGACCGAAAAGCGGAAGGGCTTCCGGGTGAAAAAGAGCAGCAGTGCAGCTCTCGCAACTACTGGGAACATACCGGAGGTGACGGTCTTCATGAAGGTTGAGTTGTAGGGCGGTGGATGGACCTAGGTAGGTGCTCGTATATTCGGCCACGAGCTACCTCCAATTCCATATCCGCCAGGTATTCCGACCACTGAGCTTTCGGAAAGATGCGTAGCTATAGTTCGTTGTTCTTATGTAGCTCCTGTAATAGATAAGATAAGTTTAGGTTAAGTGAGATAAGTTTAGTTAAGTTTAAGGTTAAGTAGGTTACGTTTTAGGTTAAGTAGGTTAAGTTTAGGATAAGTTTTAGATTAAGTAGGATAAGTTTACGATATGTTTAAGGTTAAGTGGATTAATTTACTCACGCTCACGCGCTGCTGCTCCGGCAGCTGTCGGATTTGTCCCTGGAGCTCAGTCACAAAGTCCACCAGGTCGATGACTTCGGCCTTTAGTCCGATCAGAATTTCAGTCATGCCCCCGACGTCTTGCTGCAGGTCTTGTATCATCTGCCGGACAGCCCGTTCGGGCAACAAGCTCGGCCGGGAGAACCGCGGGCTGGATCCGGCGGCTGGTCTGGAAGCATGGGACGATCCGGACGGCATCGGCGTGGCGTTGGACGTCGACGCAGTCGATTGTCGTTCTGGCGAGTCCGGAGGGGGCGGAACGGTCATCGTTAAAGATGACGTGGATGGTGGAGACCTTGGCGGAGTGGTGGCGGCGGTCCGATTGCGCCTTCGCTTGCGCGGAGGGGATGGTACTTGTTCCGGTCCGCTGTCGCTATCGGGGATGCATTGCGGCGGCGACGGTGTTCGCGCCGCTGGCCGACGGCCACGCTTTGCTCTTCGAGGTGCCGGCAAATAGGGCACTTGTATCTTCCCTCTTCGTTTCGGCATGGTCGGCGCTTCCGGTTGTTCGTTGATGTTTCGCGGGTTACTTTGACTTCCGACACACTATAAAAGCAGACCACTTTCTGCTTCTTCGCTTACACAGTTTTCAAGTGAAACATTCTAAGTATTGCAATTTTAGGGAAAACTTTCCATTTTACGGTTCAACGAAAAACTACCGCAGAAGTCACATCACTGAATTGCACTTGTAAATCATCAGTAGGCTTCAATAATACCTTGGATACCGTCTTGATGATTGTTGTTTGTTGCTATTTTTCATAGCATTTTTTCTTTCAAGCATACTATGATTGAATCGTTTGCTTCAATGATAGAGTGTTTTTGAAGTCTGCGGTAGAACTTTGACAGCTGCGGTAGAACTCTGCGGCTACCGTAAACCGGAAAATTTTCTTAATAACCGTAATATCAAAATAAAATATATATACCGTAAAACGGGGTAACTTTGATAGTGTGAAACCCACAACATACTAAACGAAATAACGAAATTTCTGTTAAACAGTTTAGCAATACGAATGCAAAAGTAAAGAGAATTGGTATGACACTTCATGTCAAAGCTATTTTCATTGGAATCAAGAGCGTTTGAGGATTTATATGCAGATGTTAAAGATTTATAAGATTTTAGCATTTTGGCAACGCTTACAAACAATCTGTTCTACGATCACTGTTTTATGAAGTCATAATGCGTTCGTCACTTATCTTTGACAGCCTAGTTGTAGTAGAACATGAATTTGGTCTCAAATCTCTTAGCGAAAACCATTTTTACAAACTGAGACCATTTTTGTAATTTAAGTCAGAAATTTCCATATAGCGTTAAACGCCTAGAGGTATGCAACGCCCTATAAATGTGCCGTAATTCATTCAATTTTGTTCGATTTATACTCTGTTATCGAAGTTACCCCAAAACAGAAAACCGACTTTCGATTATTTGAAACTACAGTAATGTCCCGATTTTGTCAGCCCCATGTTACATTTAGGGTTGACAAAATCGGGAAAAAGCTTAAATAGGGAAAACAAAATTCGACTACTTTTCAATTTTATTCTCGTCTATAGACTTTGTTTAATCTTTTTGTTAATGTTTACAGTTTTTTTATATTTTTGAATGAACCGTAATATTATACAAGATCCCTAACGTAACTGCATTCTGTGACAACTGCGATACAAAGTGAATTCATACTCTAGATGATCGTATAGACGTGGCCAATGTCATACCTGACTTTTTACATTATGGTTGTATAAATTCCAGACCGATTGGTGGGAAAAAAATCTACCGGTAAATGGCTGAATTATTAGTATTCAAAATCTTACATAATTTCGTGACGGTCGCAACATTTTAGATTTTCAATTGACACCCAGTATATTGCCGTAAGACGTAGTTAACGTTAAAATTATCAAACCAACCCCGTTTTACGGTACTCAAAATCAATTAAGCATTGTAGAACATGTCGAAACGTTAAACCCGAATATCCATTTCAGCGCAAATATCAATGTCCCTCTTTTTTTTTATATAGTCCCACTGTGCATCTAATCAAGAACCATCCCAAAGCGTTGCCTAGGTCAGAGTCGTCAAATCACTCTCGATTGGATATCTGTGCAGTGGCACTTCGATGCTAGGAGCTGGGGTATCATCTCGTCCAGTCCAAATTATCCAGCTCAAGTCGTTTCATTAGTCGGCCACCCAAAACAGAATGTTACAGCTCATTCCGGATGCCGAATGATTAACCGACCTTTGGCCAATCTTCTTTGTCGTTGTCGTCGTGCTTCATCACACATCTAGCAATTGACCACTTCCCATCAGGGAAACCACGAACGATTCAAGAGTGATAATTTGCTGCACGATTACTTGGAGTTTTTTCTACTTCTACACTGCTCGGCATTTCCCGGTCGCAGGCGGTCATTACTCATGGGGAAATTCCGCAGCCACATCCTGCGCCGACTTCCGGTTGCGCTTTTGCTGCTGCTGCCATCCAGGCATCCAGTGCAATAAACATCGTAACCTTTGCGCGCAGCAAAGTGGAAAGTGGAGAACATGAACCGCATAATTAATTATTTGTCCTCCGGGATTCTCTTCTGGTTGTCAGAGCTCTACCGCCATTCGTCTGCTTACTTCCTTGGAGGTAGACCTGTGCGTCGAATGATTTCTAATTCGGCGTCTTTAACCATTAAAAGCCGTTTTTTTTTTTGCAAGGGTATAGCAAAAATATTCCAATGTTGATTTGAGCTTCTTACCAGAGCTGGGAAAAGTTCTGAAATTCACACTACAGTAGGCAAGCGTAGCAAATCACAGTCAGCGGAGCCAGTGAAACTCACGCGCATCGCTGATGTAGGAAAAATGCCTTGAAAATAGCAAAGCACCCGTTGCTAAGGGCAACCCAAAATTACTGTAGAAAAATGTTCTATTTCCCGCTGCATTTACAGCCTTCAATGACACTACTGATTTAGAAAATTCATGTACCCAACATAGGCTACTTGATGAGATTCACAATTTTGAACTACTGTATTAGAAGAACCACGTTATTTTCGCAAAAACTCAAGCCTACTACAGTGACCCCACGCGGTTGAATCACCCACAATTTATGAATCAACAGACTCCAAAAGACAAAACTATTATCAAACTTGTCACAAAACATCACAGAATTATTTTTACTGATAAGAAACTAAGTGTAAAAGTAATTCTGTGATGTTTTGTGACAAGTTTGACAATAATTTTGTCTTTTGAAATCAGCTGATTCATAAATTGTGGGTGATTCAACTGCGTGGGGTCACTGTACTATTACCATTGCCAGCTCTGCTTCTTACTAGGAGGGACACTTTGATCGTTGTTAACCTACTGATCGATGTTATCCCGATTCAGTATGTGTATAAATTAAGTATGAATTCTTGGGATTTCTTGTGGAACATTTTTGGACCACAATAACCACTTGAGCATGAGCATGAGCATGATTGACCACCCGCAGATGCTACTCCGTTATTGCAAGAACAGCTTTACTTACACAGGGAACCAACGGACGCTACTCGGGATCAGTAGCATCCTCAATGTGAAAGTACTGGTGCTCTCATTATTATAATAAACAATAACGGCGCTGGCTGCGTCCGAATGCAGGTCAATTTGGGGATAGGAGGGAAATGTTGACGTGTTACTTGCTTTATGGAAGCCGAGGAGTCCTCTGCACTTCCACAAGTAAAGACTGGGAGTTTGGATATGGGGGAAGGATTCGTTCTGGTAAACGATAAATACATAATTTGAAATGAATGCGCCTAACCGGATTCGCGATATTACTCGATATTCGAATTAAACGCCAAATAAGTGCTCGTCACTCGCCCTCATAGGAGCAAGCGACAAGATCAAAGGATCAAACACTACTAACGCGTTCCGCGACCCGCGATACTATTCCACAGTGCCACGCGAGCGACGCGCAACACGATTAATTCTGCCCTCATTACCCGCTCCCGAAGAAGCAAGCGTCAAGGTCGAAGGATTTTCTCGAATGTAATTTTCCCGCATGACCCTTTTCAACGAAAGCCATTTCTACGAAAAGTGATGCAGGTAGAAAAAGGTACAATTACAGCAGGTGGCCTTTCTGGAATTTTCTGAATCTCTGGAAGGAGGAGTCTCGAAAGAATCCACAAAATCCAGAGAAAAATAAATGGACGCATTTCTGTACGGAAGCCTGTGGAGCCAAATATTTCATTTAGATTATTTAGATTTTTTATGAAACATATTGAAAAAATCATGTTTGATTATTCATTTACCTCAAAATACAAACTAGGCGGCGTCATGTAAAATCAATCGTCAGTGACGGCGCACAGGTCTACTTGTGCTGTGAGCGCGATAGGGATGACAAGCATCATTGGAGATTGGTTTGTGCTGTTGGCTCGGAAATGGTCATCATACACTCTTATTGCATGGTAATCGCTTCTAATGAGAACCTGAAGGATTTCACTTCAGCAGCGGCCATCTCCCTGGGGGAATTAATATTGTAGATCTTTCCTAGTTGCGAGCAAGTGCCACTCGGAAGGCATTTTCCTCTCAACACCCCATTGTGGGATTGCATAAGAGCGGAATGGAAAAAAGTAAAACTTTTGTAGCGTTTAATTAAATCTTCTCGCTGGATTCACTGGAGAACTGTGTATGCTTCATCCGACGCCGCACTGTTCTAGCTAGATCTAGATATAGTTTCATTGACCATAAGCAGTGTAGCACTCTAGCTCTAGCGTTTGGTGATGCTGGAATGATGGTTGTTCGTGTAATTTCCTTCGTTTTCAGCGCCCTGCTGCCCCCTAGTTGGGCCAAGTTCACACGGAAGTCGTTGAAAGATATTTTTACACCCTTTCTATTGCAGCCAAGAAGTCATTGGCAGTGGCGCAGAGGCTAGTTTTTCATTTTGGGGGTAACATCTCATGGAACAAGATTTGGCTTCTGCGCTTGCATATTTCTATAACTCAGTCAGTTCTTACATTGAAACCGAAACTGCAAGATAACTTTTCATTCACCCGTATCGGTACACTTGGAGATCACCACAGCAAATATAGCAGAATAGCAAATCGACCAAGTTTTGATCGATGAACGGAAATTCTCCGTCGTTAGAACCAAACGTGGTGCTAACATTGCCACCGCGACTACCTGTCGATGGTGAAACTATACCCAAAACTATCAGACAGATAGTACAGACGCCCGTTTTGGTGCAATCCAGCGCGACTAAAACAACCAAATATCGCAAAAGCGTACGCGCAGCATTGCCTCATGAGTGCGAGCTAGATGGGCTCTTCTTGAGGACAATCAATTCAGTCATTAACGACGCTATCAAAGGCATTTGACGGAAAAGTTCAAGAAATCGTTGGTTTAAAGAAGAGTGCCAGGATTAGATAAGAAGAATGCAGCACGGTACCAGAAAAAACATGGAACGATCATAGATTGAATTCGGAGAAAATTAGGAGTATCTCTCACTTATCGCTCTTTGTAACAATCATAAATAACAGGAGAATCTTGACGGACAGGCGTGCAGTGATAAAAGAGTGGAAGCAGTACTACGATGAACACCTGAATGGCACATGTGATGGATATATGCCAGTACAGTGGACACTGGAAACCTACCAGTTCCCACGACGAGGCAAGTTAAAGATGATATTCGACAGCTCAAGTACACCAAGGCTAGTAAGGATGGGCGCTGAACTTAGTAAGATGAATCTGTAGAGGTTGCTCACTTGCCTGATATTCCGATTCCGGGGTGAACAGCTACCAGAGGAGAGGAAGCAAAGCGTTATATGTCTTTATTATACTCGTCTATCGCCAATAGCAAATTAGTTTATGGGATTGATAACTTCCCTGGTGATAACTGCTTTCACAAACGGTCCAGATCTTTTCCGTGCGGCAAATCATCTAGGAATGCTGTGAGTTTAGTACCAAGTAAGGACGCACAACCCCAGTAAACACACGATCGTATATGAAAGGATATAGGAGTACAAAGGTGAAGGCGATAAACAGTCAGGTCTCCTATTAAACGCATTCCTATAACGTGCGCTCCTATTACGCTCACTCCTATAAGACACACCAGAACGTTATAGGAGACCCAGGGCTTATGGGATTTCATCACTTTGGGGGTGTTGTTGAATATCTCGTATGCCAAAAGAGATAGCACAGTACTGTCTTCGGCGAAGTTTCAGTACTAAGTACGATCTACCTTTAGGTGTTGAGGATCATCCTTTTAGTTGAGAACTTGGCCGGTAGGGGCGCTTTTTTGGATTTGCACTATATGAACCATGAGGGATAAGAATTCACAATTTTGTAACATATGATATCTCTAGATCCTGATGTTTGGAAGGTTGGTGTCTTCGGAGTAGTTCAGTAGCTCAAGGGCTGACATGCGGTGGTCATTCTGATACGGAATTACACCACCAGGCGGCGCTAGTGGGCATGTAATTTTTGTTTTGCGCATAGCTCAGTTGCCTGACCACTTAGAAAGATGGCGTCTTCGGCAAAGTTGCTCAGTATCACAAGGGCTAACATTATTTGAGCCGAAAAATTCGAAATTTTGCCACTAGGCGGCGCTAGTGAGCAAAACATTTTTGCCTAGAGGAAACCTCTAGGGTGGGACATATTTTTTGTTATAAGGCTACTTCAATTAAAGTGGCCTTGGGTAACAAGATCTATCTCTGTAGAAAATTGCTAATGTTTTAGTGGATCGACAGGTCAACCCCACCTTTCCTCAGTCATCTCTTTGAGATCTGTTGGCAGATATCCCTCCTGTCCTTGTTCATATCTCGCCTGTCAAGAATGTTTCTTAATGGAATTCTTTTGGATTCTCTAGGGTGTCCTAGATACTTGTCAGTATCCTCATACTTGTCATAGAATATACAAATGCAAAAATTGGTGATAAAACACACTTACTAGTTGTGGGAATGCTCATAGAATACTGAACTCAGAAGCAGTATAGACGTAACTTCAGAGCGAAGGGAAATGTCAGATTGCTCACAAAAAAAACTACAAGTTACCCCTTCCAAAACAGACGCCCATGACTCTCCAGCAACTTAAAACTGCTTTCTGCGCCGCTCATGCCCGCATGCACTTCTGCGGCCCGATGTTCCATTCTGGATGAGGAAATGTAAATTTCAGGATTAATTGCAGTAATAAATTCCTCCGCTTCGCTGAGTTGGTTGTTACTCTTTCACTTTTTCCCGTCAAGACACCGGTTCTAACACGCGCTGGGGGAAGTTGTACATTTGCTACATTGCACTCATTGGGTTTGTGTTCATTGCGATTGCGATTTCAATGGCGTCTTGGGGGGTCGATCTTGGGTAGGTAGATGGGTTCTACCTTTGCCCCAAGACAGCTTCTTCAAAGATGGAAAAACTTGTTTCTCTCTTCTGAAAGTTGTTCTCGGTCCAATGTCTGATTTTATGTTCATTCCATTTCATTGCAGAGTCGAGTTCAGTTCAGCACCACCTTCACCCTGAGCTACAGTTGCATTCAATTGAACGTAACCAAGTGAGGTTCTATTTAAGAGTTACGCTGCTCTGGTTTCTCTGGTGGAAAGGGTAGCATTGTGCGAAAAAGTGAAATATGAGGAAATCAACGAGATAAAATGTAATGAATATCCTGCCTTCAGGGAGGCCGATGTTTGGGTTTCCGAGAAGTAAAGTTTCATTGTGAGAGAGTTTTGAGTGCACAATATTGTCTGAACGAAAATTTTCTGAATAATTCAACAATTTATTGCTGTCTTACTCTGCTTGAAATTTCGTTGTATGAGTGATGGAAATTTATTACTGGTAATACGTTTCATAGCTGGTTGTTGAATGCTGAGCACGGCATAGCATAGATACTTCATGTTCCCGAAGGACTATTTTGAATTATGTCCTGCTTCGTTAGTCGTGAAAACACAACCCGTAAAAAATCAGCAAAAGAATATGAACTGACTACACAACGTATTATAATTTTCAATCTTGGGCGATGTTTCTTTAGTTCTCCCAAGAGGTCGAATATTCAGATTCAGATCGTCAAACTCTGGTTCTTTGCTGAACGATCTTCATTAATTACACAACCACGCTTAATTCTTGCTTGACCCTAGTCAATCCAGCAATTCAGAACGAAGAATGGCTTTCTGTCAATCCCATTCTGGACCTAACTGTGTTAGGGTGTTAGCACCCGTACGTTCAAAAATCGATCAAAGAGCTCTAAGATAATATTTCACTATTCGATCCGTATCTTACTCAGATGATCGAATGATGAGATAAAATGCAATGCCTGGTTCCTATTGATTGTTTGTTCCCAATTTTCTCTCTATATGTCGATATGAACATTATCAAAGGTTATTAGACCTGATTTGAATGATTCAGAACAATTTGGAAACTCGTAATGTAGTTTGTTTGTTTATTATTTTCCTAGTAACGGAGTGATTTTCAATCTAGAGTTCATTAAATTAATGTTCTTTGTCTTGATCTCTCTTGATTCGACATCGAGATGTGAAGAGGCGACTGTATTTGTAACATTCGACAAAAGGAGGCAGTGAGTAAATTAAATACCAAGTGTGCATTTCATGGCAGTATGGGAGTAAACTAAAATTTGAAAAAAATACTAGGAACTCAAAAGTGCTTATTTGAGGCTGATATTTTGTACAACTCATATCGCATACTAGGTGAATGTTCAGAAAATGACTCTGATAGATATTTCATTGCTATCGCGTTAGGCTCATTTATAATCTCAATGTGACTGTTATGCGGTTTTAATCACCAATGTGACATATTGCATTAAGTTGATCGAAAGTTTTTATCATTTGATGACTCTCCATGGTATTAACTCCAATTTGTCAAAAATGTCGAATGTGACTGTTATGCAGTTATGGGCAGTGTAGTTGCGTGCCCGACTAACCCGAGAGAAGCACTTCTCACATTCTCAAATTCAAACCCCTGATACCATTTGTGTTCAATCGAAACTTGCTCCAACGAAAATACTCAACCGTAGAAATATCAAGTCTCTCTCAATCCGATTTCGACCGATCAAGACTAAAAGGCAAATACACCTTACTATTAAAACTCAATACACCGCTAAACGTTCAATGTGTGTTATAGGCCTACATGTATTATCCTCTTCTCGCATTTGTAAAATTTTGGCTTACTATTACTTTTTCCCTAGGGGTGTGGTTGTGGCTTAATACTATCGGTACCTTATTGTAGCATCTCTAAATTTCCATATATATTAACCTTGCCAAGTGAACATCGACCTTAATACTTGAGCTTACCATTTCATATCATACCTTTGTATTTCTATCTACCTTGCTTGTGTGTGATACCTTTGTGTACGAATCCGGAAATAAAGAACGAAGAGGCAGTTGTATTGCAGACGAATGAAAGAGCGGACGCGTTCGTGTATATTGTCGATCCGAATCTTCTACGACGTTACATTGGCGTACGAGGAAAAATCATTTCGCGTTTGATTTAAGATTGTGCGTTGTTTTGTTGGAAAAAGTGTAAGCTACTGGTTTTTGTAACCGGAGAGGTGGGTGAGTTGGAGATAATTTAGAAATTCGAAGAGAAAGTGCATTTTCAGTGAATTTTCAGAAAGTGCCAATATGGCGGCTATTAAATTTGGAGCTGGGCTGGTTGGGTCGGCTTGATTATGAGTGGATGGCTTTGAAAGGTTGAGGGGGCTGCGTGAGTTGAAGTGCATTGGTGTTGGTACTGGTTTGAAAACCAAAAAAAAAAAACTGGTTGGGAGCCAGAATGCAGACAACGTCGGATTCCGGTGGCAATGCTATGACATAATTGGATGTTTGAGTGTGGAGTAATTCAGGCAGCAGATGGATGTGGAGGTGGCAGTGGAGAGGCAGCAGAAGGAAAAAGTTGTGAGGTTAACGTAATAGTATTGGTGGAGGAAGTGTGGATTAATTCAGAAGGGCAGCACAAAAAAAAGTTGAAAGATGCAAAGTTAGAGTAATAGTATTTGTGCAGCATCTATTGAAAGAAAGCGCTCGTGAAATATTAGCACATATGCATTAGTGAATAACACGGTGAAAAATTATCAACGATTGATGAAAAGCAAATGGTTTGGTGTGGATGTGAAAAGCGCTGGTTGATGAAAACAGAAGACAAAAAAAAAAGAGAAATTCTTATGCGATGCATTTCAACTACAAAAAAAAAATAATAATATGATTTTAAAACAGAAGATAGTGTATGCAAAAGATTTGTTTGCAGTAGCGGTTTGATGTTACCCAGAGTGAGTATTATTTTCAATAGATTGAAATCTCGATACCTGCTTAACGGTAAGTCATTTAAGCAAATTTAATTTATGAGCTGTCTAACGTTAAAAAGAATAGATTTTGATTACAAAACGAAGTTGTTTAGAACAATTAATTGAGTTATGTGGTATATAACTGATAGTGAAATGGGACGAGTTCCGGATTCACTAGGAAAACGTGAGACATTAACGGAATTTATGGAGAATGATGGTTATAAAATAAGATTTGAGCTATTAGTTGGTAATAGTTTGATGTTAATTGATATTTAGACATTAGTGAAATGGGACGAGTTCCGGATTCACTAAAATAGTAATAAAAATAAGGAATGGGCCGAAGGCCGGATCCTCAATAACAGCTGTTGTTTCTAGATGAAATGGGCCGAGCTCCGGATTCATCTAAAGAAAGATCGTTTGAAAATATGAAAAAATGTAATAGCATTGGTTTAATTTTATATAAAACTATGGTGGAATGGGCTGAATTCCGGATCCACCAGATGACAAAGTCTAAGGTGGAAAATAATTTTGAACACTGATGAACCGCTTTGATTAATGGTCTAACATTCCAATGATATTTAATGGTTTAACATTCCAGCAAATAAAATAAATGTATTGTAAAATGTGAGGTAAAATAACAAAAACATTTTTTTTTTATTTTTGTCTAAACTAGAGAAATGCACTAAACAATCGGAAATTTTTTTATAAAAATATATATTTATTTTAATTCAATGGGACGTATATTAACGAGAACATTATTTTTTTAATTCATTGAAAATGCACTTGCAAACTATAATCGTTATTGCACATTTGTAATGTGACAGCGTTGCACGACATACTGGGGTTTACCAATTCTAATATTTTTTCTCAGGACATGGAGACTTTTAGACCGGTGAAACAATTTGATGCCAAGGTTGATCAATCCCAGCTGGCCACAGAATGGCGAAAGTGGAAAAGAAGTCTCGAATACTATCTCACGGCCTCGGGAATAACGGGACAGCAGGAAATGCTTAATCAGCAGCTTCACCTTGGCGGGCCAGACCTACAAGATATATTTGACAATTTACCAGGAGTACATGATGTTCCTCATGTCACTCCTGATCCTCCCTTTTATGATATCGCCGTCCAGAAACTGGATTCACATTTCCAGCCATGTCGCCGACGAACCTACGAAAGACATGTGTTCCGGCAAATCGCTCAGCTTCCTGGAGCGCTTTGGCGATTTTGTCATGAAGCTCCGGGTTCAGGCCAACCGATGCGACTTCGATGTTTCCGGGGGTTCTGTAATGGAAACCATGATAATCGACCAAATTGCGGAAAAGTGTTTATCGTCCACTCTTCGGAAGAAGATATTGGAAAAAGATCGTACCTTGGAAGAGGTAGTAGCGATCGGAAAGACGATTGAAGATGTTGAACAACAGTGCAAAGAGTTGGTGAACAAGAAGGAAATCGACGAAAAACTCCCAGAAACGGTCAATAAAGTCAACTCACTACATGCACAAGGACAACGAGACACTTGGGCATCGTCGGAAAGATTTTCTGCTCCGCAAAGAGGATTTCGTCGCCAATTTGGACGAGGTCAATCATCTGGAGCTGGCTCATTCCGATTCAATGTACGAGGAAATTCGGACAGCCAAATTAACAGCCGACCATATCGAACTCAAGACCGGCCTTCATTTGCGTCCAAGAATTGGACATCAAACCAGGATACCAGGATTTGTTTTGGCTGCGGTCGTCGTGGTCATCTAAAGGGAGGGCCCGAATGCATCGCAAAGAACGCACAGTGTCTCCGATGCCGAAATCTGGGTCATTTCGCTAAATGGTGTACGAAAAGATCCATCGAAGATCCCGTGGAAAACCAGCCAGGTTCAAAACGGATTAAAGCGGTTTACGATATCAAGAAGGACCACCTTGATTCAACCTTGGGTTCGACAGCTGGCTCCGAAACCGAGAAGAATATATGCTGTGTTATGGGCGAGAATCGTTTCCGGTTCAAGGTAGGCGGTATTGGAATCTTGATGACCATAGACTCCGGTGCAGCTGCCAATCTAATTGATCGACAGACTTGGGTGAATCTTCAGAAAGCTGGAGCAAAGGTGAAGTTCAACCAAAAAGTTGATCGTACGTTCAAAGCATATGGCTCAGATTGCCCCTTGAGTATGATTGGGATGTTTTCAGCAGAAATTGAAGCAGAAGAACACAAGGTGGAGGCCGTGTTCTATATTGCAGAAAACGGAAAGCAATGCTTACTTGGAGACGAAACTGCGAAACAACTTAAAGTGTTGAAAATTGGGTACGGAGTGGCAGCAATCCACCAGCATGCTCCACCGTTTCCAAAAATTAAAGGCATTTTAGTGGAGATCCCGATTGACCCGAACGTTAAAGCTGTACAACAATCATACCGGCGAGCACCATTTGCTCTAGAGGATAAAATTGCCGAAAAGCAACAGTACCTACTAAATCAAGATATCATCGAGCAAGTGGACGAGCCTGGGTCTCTCCTATTGTACCAATCTTGAAAGATAACGGGGAAATTCGTCTCTGCGTAGATATGTGCCGGGCAAATCAAGCCATCATCAGGGAAACGCATCCATTACCGATTGTGGAAGAGCTTTTCGGGGGAATTACCGGAGCAACCCGATTTTCGAAACTCGACATAAAAGAGGCGTACCACCAGGTCGAAATATCCGAGCGTTCCAGGGGAATAACGACCTTCATTACAAAGCAAGGTCTTTTCAGGTAAAGTGATACGAGAACGGTTTTTAAATAAAGATTTCTGATTTTCCGATTGATCAAAATTTTGTTTTATTCGATACTGTTTTCAGTAGATTATTGTTTTGTTATTCTTCTAAAAATCAAATTTGTTTGCTTGATTGTCCATGTGTTTAGATTCAAACGTCTGATGTTTGGAATTAGTTGCGCCCCTGATTTATTCCAGAAGGCTATGGAATCGATCGTAGCAGGACTTGACGGAGTAGTGGTGTATTTGGACGATATTCTGGTGACTGGTCGAACACAAAACGAACACGATGCAAGGTTGACACAACTCATGACTCGCTTACAGCAATATGGTATTCTATTGAACGAGAAGAAATGCGTTTTCAATGCTGATCGTCTAGAATTTTTGGGTCATGAGTTATCAAGCGAAGGAATTAGACCAACAGAGAGCAAGATTACAGCAATCAAATCATTTAGAGAACCAGCCAACGTCAGCGAGCTAAGAAGTTTTTTGGGGTTGGTAACGTACGTAGGTCGATTCATACCAACTTTGGCGGATAGGACAGAGCCGCTTAGAAATCTACTTCGAACTGGAGAAAAATTCAAATGGCAAGCTGAACATCGTCGGGCATTTGAGGATATTAAATTGTCACAATGTCGTACACCATTTCTGGGATACTACGATCCCCAAGACCTATGTATTGTTATTGTAGACGCAAGTCCAACAGGTTTGGGGGCGGTATTATTACAACAAGACAAGAAGGGTACGACACGAATAATTTCGTTTGCTAGCAAGGCTTTAACGGATACCGAAAGAAAGTATTTCCAGACCGAAAGAGAAGCGCTGGCTCTGGTTTGGGCGGTTGACAGATTTCAACTCTATTTACTGGGGAAACATTTCAGACTCGTAACAGACTGCAAACCGTTACATTTTCTATTCAAGGATAGAGCAAAACCTTGCGCTAGAATAGAGCGATGGGTAATGCGTTTGCAGAGCTATTCCTACGATGTAGTGTACGAGCCAGGTTCCAGTAACTTAGCTGATGCTCTTTCAAGGCTGGCGGTAATAAATCCGGTTGACTTCAAAGGTTCCAACGAAACATGTATATACCAACTGGTTCTGACAGGGTTCCCAAAGGCAGTTACAGTTCGAGAAGTAGAGGAAGAAGTTCTCAAAGACGAAGTTATACAAAAAGTTATAAAATGTTTGGAAGCTGGAGCATGGAATGAAGAAACAAAGGAGTATAAGCCATTCAGCTCCGAGCTGTGCGTGGTTGAAAACTTTTTGTTGAGAGGAGATCGGTTAATAATCCCAGATAAACTGCGAGATCGAGTAATCGAAGTTGCTCACGAATCTCATCCGGGAATGGTCACCATGAAACGGAGACTCCGTCAAAAAGTTTGGTGGCCGAAAATGGATCGACAAGTAGAGAATTACGTAAAACGATGTAAAGCGTGTACTCTGGTGGCGACTTGTGATCCTCCAGAACCAATCATTTGTACTAAGATTCCTACAAAACCATGGGCTAATCTTGCAATTGACTTTGTTGGGCCGTTACCATCGGGTCATAATCTCCTCGTAATCATCGATTACTTCAGTCGCTTTGCAGAGGTTATTATAATGAAACAAATCACGGCACACCTCACAGTGAAAGCTTTGCATGAAACATTCTGCCGATTCGGAATGCCGGAATCAATCAAAACAGATAATGGTCCACAGTTCATTAGCTCTGAATTTTACGATTTCTGTAAGCAGTTTGGCATTGATCACTTGAAAACTACACCCTATTGGCCACAAGCCAACGGTGAAGTGGAAAGGCTGAATCGTTCAATAGGTAAAAGATTAAAAATAAGTCATGAAACAACAGGATCCGATTGGCAGTGGGACTTAAGAACATTTGTGTTGATGTATAACTCAACACCACACTCGACGACTGGAGTGGCTCCATCGAGCATGCTGTTTGGAAGGAAACTCAAAGACAAGTTGCCGGGGTTGATGATGAAAGACGAGCACATACTAGAGGAAATTCGTGACCGTGATCATATGAAAAAGTTGAAGGGAGCGGAGTACAGCGACAAACGACGAGGAGCCAAAACGGATGATCTTGAAGAAGGAGATAAGGTAGTTATCAAGCGCATTCAGAAGGATTCCAAACTATCAACGACTTTTGATTCGGAGGAGTACATTGTGATTAGTCGTAAGGGTTCTGATGTAACTCTGAAATCAACAGAATCCGGACGGATCATTCATCGTAATATTTCTCATCTAAAGAAACTCTACCCAGCCGAAACTGTACAAAACGAAGCTGACGATACCAGGGACGAAACGAACGAGGCTGATGACGATTCCGAAACTCAACAGCTGCATGAACCATCGACAACTTCGGATAGAGCGACTGATGAAGCTAGTTTGCGACCAAGACGTCAAATGAAACGGCCTTCGCACTTCAACGATTATTCTATGAACACAATCATTTAATGTAAAGAAAAAGAGGAATGTAGCATCTCTAAATTTCCATATATATTAACCTTGCCAAGTGAACATCGACCTTAATACTTGAGCTTACCATTTCATATCATACCTTTGTATTTCTATCTACCTTGCTTGTGTGTGATACCTTTGTGTACGAATCCGGAAATAAAGAACGAAGAGGCAGTTGTATTGCAGACGAATGAAAGAGCGGACGCGTTCGTGTATATTGTCGATCCGAATCTTCTACGACGTTACACTTATGACGTTGCGGCCGTTTGTAGAACTGCTCTTGTTCCTGGGATTTCACACATCAAATTTTCGATCAATCTTCCAGCAATTTCGTTTGCTGAAACCAATTCAACAATACACCAGTTCTCAATCCATGCTTCAAATTTGCCAAATAATGCGGATAAGTATATCAATACCAAGCAACTGGGCACCCCTCACAATAATTTGTCCCTTACCGCGTTAAGGTCTCCGTTGAGGAGAGCGGAAGCAGGAGGAGGCAGCAGCGCACGTAGTGCCAGTGCTGGACACCATATTTCATCCCCGGCTAACGCATCGGGTGAAGTTATGGATGGAGCGTGGTTGATGAGGGCCATCAATAAAAGTAGAGATGGGCTCTCTGCGATGGAAGTGGCTGCACAGCAGCTTGACTCCATAATTGACTTTGCGTCCTCGAAGTCCAACATCAGAAAGGACCCTAAGCAGGCCCTGTTGAGACTTGGTAAGTCGATGTTGGCGGCCAATCAGAACCATGCTGAACCCATGGCGACTGTGGCAGCGGCAGAACCCGTGGAATTGAAGGAGCCGAAGTCTACCCAGACGGAGCCCTTCGTTTTTGCGGGTAGCCCTAAAAGTGCGGAAGCGAATGCTTATAATAAGCAATCGCAGAAGCGTGCGAGGCAGCCGTCAGAGGAGGACCTACCCGGCGATGCTCGCAAGGCCAGGGGCGGATATTAACCCCGACAGTCGGCATAAGTGCCGGAAAATCGGACCCCAGCCAGGCGTCCCGGAAAGCCGAGAAGGGTAGGCCCGAAAAGGTTGGCCCCTCACGGATTGATGGGAACAGGGGGCTGCGACCATTGAGAGGTCCTCAAACACCACAGATTAGGGCGGATCAGGGGGAGACGCCCCCTGGACAACCGTAGAGCGAAAGAAGAGGAACAAGAAGCAAGAAGTGCAGGAGCGTATGGATACCAGGCCAAAGAAAGGTAGGAGGGTAGGTGCCAAGCGCGAAAAGGGTGATGCGATCATCATTAAGACGGAAGAGTCCAAGTACTCGGAAGTCCTGAAGGCGATGCGCAGAGACGCGAAGCTCGCAGATCTAGGAGCCGACGTACGAAGAGTCATACGCACTCGTACAGGTGAAATGATCCTCGAGCTTAAGCGCGACAAGGAGCGCAAGGGCGCCGTCTACAAAAGCTTGGTGGAAGAGGTCCTTGGCGAGGGTGTCGAGGTGAGGGCTCTAACGCAGGCAGTGACTCTGAAGGTGATGAACCTTGACGAGATCACCGACGCAGAAGAACTCGTCACGGCGCTGCGGCAACAGTGCGAGATACAGGTTCCCACCGCTACAGTTCAGCCACGGAAAGGTCCGGCAGAAACTCAGGTTGCCTTAGTACACCTACCTGTGGTGGACGCTGATAAGTTTGCTAAGGTAGGAAAGATCAAGGTGGGTTGGTCAGTATGCTCATTGGCCATACACGAGCAACCGGTGATCTGCTTCAGGTGTAGGGAACCAGGACACAAGTCCTGGGGCTGTAAAGGCCCTGATAGGACCAAGTTATGTAGGCGATGTGGTGAGGAAGGTCATAAGGCACTAGGCTGCAAGAATCCTCCCATGTGCTTGATTTGTTCCGGGAAGTCCGTGAACAACAAGCATCCAACGGGAGGCTCAAGGTGCCCGACCTTCAAAAGAGCCATAAATGAAAAGTCACAGTGCAGGTATCGCAGCTGATCCTGAACCACTGTGACGCAGCTCAGCAATTGCTGTATCAGGCAGTTGCTGAGTGAGGGACGGATATCGCCATCATATCGGACCTATACCGTGTACCCGCCGGCAACGGCAACTGGGTCGTGGATGGATCCGGATAAATGGCGGCGATATGGCCGACGGGTAAATACCCCGTCAAGGAATTGGTGTCTACTACCTACGAGGGCTTCGTGATCGCCAAGGTAAACGGGGTCCTCTTCTGTAGCTGCTATGCGCCTCCGAGTTGGTCGACCGAGCGGTTCACGCAGATGCTGGACTGTGTGACGACCGTGCTGACAGGGTGAAGGCCAGTAGTAATAGCGGGTGACTTCAATGCCCGTGGCCAATGGCCGTGGAATGGGGAAGCCGTATCACGAACTAGCGGGGTCAAATCATGTTAGAGGCACTGGCCGTGCTAGATGTCGATCTGGCTAATGTTGGTACCAAAAGTACCTTCAGCCGTAACGGAGTGGAGTCGATTATCGACGTTACTGTTTGTAGTCCTGGCCTAACGAGTAGTTCAAACTGGAGGGTAGACAATGCCTACACTCACAGCGACCACCTGGCGGTTCGCTACAGTATCGACTACAACAACAGCAGGCAGCGAGTAGAGGAAGCGGCTAGGTCAAGGCCAAGCCCTCGTAGGTGGAAGACATCGTACTAAGTACTAAGCACTACTGACGAAGTACTTAGAGAGGCGCTCCGCCGTGAGCGTAACCTAATCGGCCTAAGTGAGGACGTACTGGTAGCGGTGCTCTCGCGTGCATGCGATGCGACCATGCCTAGGCAAGTCCACTCTAGGAATGGGAGACCACCGACGTACTGGTGGACTCAAGCGATTACGAACTTGCGTCGTGCCTGCCTACGGGCCAGGAGGCGGATGCAGCGAGCACGTACCGAGGAGGAGCGTGAAGAACGACGAGTGGTGTTCACCGCTGCCAAAGTCGCGCTGAAGTCCGAGATAAGGGCAAACAAAAAGGCCAGCTTTGAGGGACTCTGTCAGAGTGCCAACGCGAATCCAAGGCCCGATGCCTACAGGATCGTTATGGCAAAGACAAGAGGTGCAATGGCTCCTACAGAGCAATCTCCAGAGATGCTGGAGGGGATCATCGAGGGGCTCTTTCCACGCCACAACCCTAACCCTTGGCCTCCTTTCGCAGGACTGCCAGGGATTGGGGCTGACGATGAGGAGAGGGTAATTGATGAGGAATTTGTAGGGATTGCAAAATCCCTAGGTATAGGCAAGGCACCAGGTCCGGACGGAGTTCCAAACCTGGCCCTCAAAGTTGCAATCTTGAAGGCTCCCGGGATGTTCAGATCTGCGCAGTAGTGACTCTGGATGTAAGGAACGCAATCAATAGTGTTAGTTGGCTATTGCTGATGCGCTCCCGCGTCTGGGGATACTCGAGTACGTGTACAAGATTCTCGGGAGTTACTTCCAGAATCGGGTATTAGTCTATAACACAGAGGTGGGTCGGAAGTGCTTTCACATAACCTCAGGAGTCTCTCAAGGTTTGATCCTGGGTCCGGTGTTATGGAATGTCATGTACGACGAGGTGTTGAGATTAAAATTCACAGCGGGTGTGGTCATCGTTGGCTTTGCCGACGATATTACGCTGGAGGTCTACGGTGAATCGATCGAAGAAGTGGAATTGACTGCAGCCCACTCGATCGCAACTGTGGAGGAGTGGATGAGCTCCAGGAAACTGGAATTGGCTCATCACAAAACTGAGGCGGTTGTTGTCAACAACCGAAAGTCGGTGCAGCAAGCGGTGATCAGTGTAGGCGACTGCAGGATCACTTCGAAGCGCTCCGTCAAACACTTGGGGGGATGATCGACGATAAGCTAACCTTCGGTAGCCACGTTGATTATACCTGCAAGAGAGCCTCCACAGCTATTGTGGCACTGTCCCGGATGATGTCCAATAGATCTGCGGTGTACGCCAGTAAGCGTAGGATTCTGGCTAGTGTCGCCTAGTCCATACTGAGGTATGGTGGCCCGGCTTGGGGCACGGCTTTAAGTACCAACAGCTACCGTAGCAAGCTAGAGAGTACATATAGGCTAATATGCCTGAGGGTTGCGATCGCGTACCGTACCGTGTCACACGATGCAGTCTGTGTCATCACCGGTATGGTGCCTATTGGTATTCTTATCATGGAAGAAATAGAGTGCTTCGAAAGGCGCGGCACAAGAGGCATACGCAGGACTGCCAGACTGGCCTCCATGGTCAAATGGCAGCGTGCGTGGGACAGTTCCACCAAGGGAATGTGGACTCGCAGGTTGATTCCGAGGTTAGATATCTGGGTCAATAGGCGCCATGGGGAACTAACATTCCACCTGACACAGATCCTTTCGGGCCAAGGTTGCTTTAGACAGTATCTACACCGTTTCGGTCATGCGGGTTCTCCAGAATGTCCAGTTTGTGCAGGTTTAGAGGAAACGGTGGAACACGTTTTGTTCGTGTGCCCGCGTTTCCGCACAATGCGTGACCGCATGTTTGCCACATGCGGTGGGGACACGACTCCGGACAATCTGGTTCAGAGGATGTGTGGGTCAAGGAAATTTTCATTGCGAAAAGATCTTTTCATTGTGAACCCAGACACCTCCATCGGGGCCTTTCTTTGTAGCCGTGGACTCTAACCACTCGGCTAAGGAAGGCAGGATAGTCTAGTTGATTTCAAAAGACTCTGGGACCGTACGGAAAGCAAACCCATTCACCTTAAGCATAACATTGCCTAACTATTGCTAAGTAAAAAAGGCCCATTCTATTTAGTCTATAAAATACGATAAATTTCTCCGGATTTACTTCAAACAGGATGATAGCTTTTCGGTAATCCATCAAGTGCATGTAAAAAAGTTTATTAAATAAATACCAAATTAAACAGAAGTTAACCGATCCAAAACCGAAACCATTTATCTGCTGTCTCGGTGGACCACAAAAAAAAATACACTCGCAATTCGAATGCAGCTTTGGTGGACATTGACAATTTAAAACCCCCTGCAAATGAACACGACTACAGTGGTGGTGACATGGACCAGGACTTGCCGTCAGTAGTCGTTCCCACAGGGTGAAAAAACAACCCCTCGGAAAAGCAATATATTTAGCTTCAAAACCATATGTGCTGTGTTTTGGATTATTTTTAATTTAATTCCAATTTATCTCCGGTTTCCTGCCCTGTCGGAATTGGATTTCATGATTAATGGGTTGCCATCGTGGTGCTCAGCTCATAGTCGATCCGACCACCAAACATTCCCCGTACCGGGTTTTTCTGGTGGAAGATGACGATTTTCGCGCTAAGCTTTGGCAATACCTACAAATGGAAATGGAAAAATTGTGCGCTCCGAACGTGTATCGAACGTGTATCCGACCAACTTTAAAAACTGTGGGTTTATTTTATCGATGACTTCTTCTTTTTCTAGCGATAAGTCGCAACTTGAACAGAACCTGCTTCTCAGTTTAGAGTTCTTATGAGCACAATTACAGTTATTAACTGAGAGCTTTCTTTGCCAAAGTTGCCATTTTCGCATTCGTATATCGCGTGGCAGGTACGGTGATACTCTATGCCCAGGGAAGTCAAGGAAATTTCCATTACGAAAAGATCCTGGACCGACCGGGAATCGAATCCAAACACCTTCAGCATGTCTTTTCTTTGAAGCCGCGGACTAAAACCACTCGGCAATGGAAGGCCCTAAAAGCTTAACTTAGGTTTACCAAATAAGTTAGATAGTGTTGTCTTACACTGAACACCTAGATATAAGAAATGAATGTAATGTTTGTAATGATACTCATGAAAGGAATTAAATAAATGCTTTAATGCTTTACTGCTAACGATTTCCTCTAATTGTCATTAGCTCCTGCTCATAGTCAAGATGTTGCAATGGATGGATATTTTCCTCTCAAGTTTTTTAAGCGAATCATCCCATACCCTTGACACTGTAATCGATTTAGGAACGCTTTCGCCGAGAACTTTACGAATGCAAGCAGAGACGATGTTTTCTCCGCTTCAACGGAGCTGGTGGCGTGTTCATTTAAATCGGATTATCGTTCATTAAATTGTTTTATAATTGATAAATCCTTGGACCAACCAACGGAAGATTGTATTGCCGTTGCTGCTTCGCTATTAAGAAATTTCTAACCAGTGAGATAACTGATTCCAAGCATTTTTTTTTTCGAGGTAATTTATCTTCTTCTAGCAAATTCCCGGATTGTGATATCTTTCTCTTGTTTTTTTTTTCTCATTTTCTATAACAAAGAAACTAGGTTGAAACTGTAAAACTTTTTGACATTAAAATGCAACTAAGCTGACACATAAATGTTGCGGGTGCCTTCAAAGGAACTTAATTGAATCAATATCTGGAAAACAGCATTTTGAAAGATGTTGCACGTGCTACTTGGGAATGCCCACATCACCCGCAAAGCACACAAATTGACTGGATCTGTTGGAAATCATACTCCGACTCTCCGCATAACACCTTCCAGCACTACATTGAAAAGCACGAACGTCATTCACCTTGTCGTGGTGTCCGGCGAGATTCAAATATCTGAAATATTTACGCATTTTTACACACCTTCCATCGTCACTCTTATCGGTCTTGTGAGCCTTCAATCACTCATGAGATCCTATGAGAGATGAAAGTAAAAAACCTTGGCCAAATTAGGTGTATTCAAGTTAAAATTTAAAGAAAATAAATTATCCTAATTTTTGAAATAATTATATCATTAAAATTGGACGATAAGTAATTTTGCTTTGCAATCGAAGCCCATTTACTTATCACGAACAAAATGTTGTCACGAACAAAACGAACGAACAAATACTTATCACGAACAAAATGTTGTCAAAATGTTATTATCCCATCACTAACCATCAAAACAAGAAATCCGCTTCTTCACCTAAAAACTGCTTCCTATGTATTCCCAATGCCCAGAAGGTTGTTGCTGACGGTGCACGTTGACAGACCTAAGAATGGATTGCGTATTATTTGGCCTCTGTATCGGACACTGGTGTACATTTCGGGGCGCCCGATGACGGTTATGGTTAAAGGGTTTGGGGGCGAACAAAATGAATGATTGGCTTTTGTGTGTTGTGTGTGGGTATTTTTTATTGCTCCAATATCCGATGTCCAGGAGCCCCGTTGCACAGTGGGCTACATCGGTTCCGTTTTCGAACTTATTCAAAAGCCTCTGGATCAGAATCTTGAAATGGTGCATTTAAGATGGAAAAATTCTTAAAAAATCAATTTTTGCAGGTTTATTCCGTTGGAGCCTTCCATAGCCCAGATAGCCGTAGCGGTAAACGCGCAGCTATTCAGCAAGACCAAGCTGAGGGTCGTGGGTTCGAATCCCACCGGTCGAGGATCTTTTCGGGTTGGAAATTTTCTCGACTTCCCAGGGCATAGAGTATCTTCGTACCTGCCACACGATATACGCATGCAAAAATGGTCATTGGCAAAGTAAGCTCTCAGTTAATAACTGTGGAAGTGCTCATAAGAACACTAAGCTGAGAAGCAGGCTCTGCCCCAGTGGGGACGTAACGCCAGAAAGAAGAAGAAGCCTTCCATAGCCGAGTGGTTAGAAACCACAGCTACAAAGTATGCTGAAGGTGTCTGGGTTCGATTCCCGGTCGGTCCAGGATCTTTTCGTAATGGGAATTTCTTGACTTCCCTGGGCATAGAGTATCATCGTACTTGCCACACGATATATGAATGCGAAAGTGACAACTTTGGCGAAGAAAGCACTCAATTAATAACTGTGGAAGTACTCATTGAACACTAAGCTGATAATCAGGCTCTGTCCCAGTGAGTACGTAATGTTAAGTGGTGGCTTCGAATAAACCCGGGTCCAATTTCGTCCACTGTGTGTTAGTTGTTACCGGGGACGACGGGTAATGGTTGGCGGCTAAATTGGGAAATCGATGGCAGTGAGTGAACGAAATAACTTCATTTAACGACAGTGTGTCGCTCGTTGCCGTGGTCGAATAGAACTAGAAACCATCGAATGGTCAGCAGAGCAAACGATCCGTTCCGGGGAAAGGGGAGGGAATGACCAGAGGATATCACTAGAGGTTCCATTCGTTGTAAACGACTGTTCTAGAGAATGACCTCTCGCTACCAGCACGCGCTCGAGGTTTCATTTACGAAGCGGATATTAATGGTTATCGTTTTATCAGGGATTTGAGGAAAAATGGATGTGAGAAATCTCCTTCGAGATAAATTGGATACACACGTTCGCTCTTTCGGAAAATGAAGTCCCCGGCCCCAGGGGTCACTGGGGGTGTGGAAGATGGCATAAACAACGAATCATTAGCCGCAGATTGGGGGAAAGGATTGGTTTGAGGGCAGAGCGAAGCCATATTATGTGTGGAACTATTCGATGCTGCATGTACACAAATTCTTTCTGCCTAGAGAAGTTGAAATAACCAAAAGTAATAACGCAATACTTTTCAGCAGTGTACCAAACTCGATCTAGAAAAAAATGAAAACTGAATGGACTGTAATTTTAAATTTTTCTTTACTATAGACACGAATGCACTAAATAATGTAAAGTATTTCTAATTAAAAAAGTATTTTGCAGTGCTACAAAAACAGTACTTTCAGTGCTACTTTTTAGAACTATTGATCCATTTTCGATCCTTGTTTGGACCCGTTAGCAAAAGCTAGCGGTGGTAGAGGTATTACTTAGTATTATTAGTCTTGGGAAAAAAAACCTCTTAAAAGGGCGCTTCTCTTTTTGTTTATTAACTGAATATGTTTTTAACTACGAACAAAAGGAAGGGTGAATTTCTGAATTCGTAACTTCCTTTCTAAAGAGTGGGTTTTAAAACTGTCACTAGACATGGAAAAAATGGGAATAAAGACGTTTCTCTGGAATGGAAGATAGCGTCCGTCCATAGAGAAGTGGATAATGTTGATAATTGCATCGAAATGAGCAATCAGTTCGATGCTCTAGACAAATTTTCCGAACACCAAATCGAAACAGCCTCTAGCCCAGGCTCTTTGATTCAAGGAAGCAAAGAGTGCCCCCTATCGTAATCAGTTGTTTTAGGCAGAGATCTTAAACTCCATTAGGGGAATCAAGGTTTCCTTTCAAATTGCAAAGAAAGGAGACTGTCGCGTTTTGCCGGAAACCCTTAAAAATCGCGAACTTCTTCTCAAACATCTTGAAGAGAAGAAGCTCAAATTTTTTACTTATGAAGACAAAACTGAACGTTTGTTCAAAGTCGTCTTGAAAGGTCTCTCAAGTGACTATAGGTCACCTGAAGAGATCAAAAATGGAATTAATGATTTACTTGGATTTTCCCCAGTCCAAGTAATCATTATGACAGGAGGAAATTACCAAAACCCCACTCAGTACCGTCGGTGCCAAAAGTAGGGTCACGGTACAAAAAATTGTCGCATGGATGCTAAATGCATGATTTGCGTAGGTTCTTCTCACGCCAAGGACGTCTGTTCAGTGAAGGAAGATACCACCAAGTTTATATGCTCGAATTGCGGGGGCAATCATAAGTCCAATTTTGGTTTGCCCTTCGCGAAAGCAGGTCGTCGAGGCTCGTTCCAGGCAGATGAAAGATAATATCCGTTACGATAACGGTCGTTTCCAGAATTTCCCTGGTAGAGTATCGAACAATACTTATGTTTCAGTTAATCTTAATCATAATCAATCACCAACTAATTTTAATCCGTCGGGTAGCCGTTCGAATCTTTTAATTTCGAACGTATCACAAAGATAACATCTACTCCGCCTCTTCGTCTACCGAAAATTTTAACGGAAAATCATCAAATGTACCCACTTCAAGTGATATGTCTGCCTCTGATTTTAATATTCATACTGAACAATTGAATCTAATGATTGATGCAATGTTCAAAGCCACCACTGACTGAAACAGTCCAAGTTGGTGTAAAATTGATTAATCAAATTGTTATTGAATTACGTTTTTCTAATGGATCCAATAAATAATAATTTGAACATTTTAAATTGGAATGCTCGTTCTCTGAATGGTAAAGAGGACGAGCTGTTTAATTTTCTTACAGCTAATAACGTGCATATAGCAGTAATTACCGCTTAAACATATTTAAAACCTGGATCCAAACTAAAAAAAATCCTAACTTTTCTGTCTAACGTAATGATCAACTTGATGGGGCATGTGTTGCAATCATCATTCATAGGCGTATAAAACATCAACTGTTTTCGTCATTCTAAACTAAAGTTTTTGAAATTTTTGGTGTCTCTATTGAAACACAGCTTGGCAAATATACTTTCATAGCTGCCTATTTGCCTATTCAATGCTCTGGGCAGCAAGTTAATTTGCTCCAAACTGACTTGCGAAAATTGACTCGCAATAAGTCAAAATTTTTTGTCATTGGTGACTTCAATCGGTCGTGGAATAATTCTCAAAGTAATTCCAACGGAAGAATTTTATTTGATGAGTGCTCTTCAGGATATTTCTCAATTCAATACCCTGATAGCCCTACGTGTTTTTCCTCTTCTAGAAATCCATCTACGATTGACTTGATCTTAACCGACTTTAGTCATCTTTGTAGCAAATTAGTTACTCATGCTGATTTTGATTCTGATCATGTCCCTGTTACATTTCTTATAACCCATGAAGCGATTCTCAATCCTATCAGCTCCACTTTCGATTATTTTCGAGCCGACTGGAATATGGATTGACTCTAATCTTGAGGTTAACATTTTATTACAAACTAAACTTGCTATTGATAATGCTCTTGAAACTTTAGCATATTCCATTGTTGAAGCCAGGAGCATTGCAATTCCAAAATGTGAAAATTTGAATCCGTGATTATAGAAGATGATCTTTAACTCTTGATCCGCCTAAAAAACGTGAGGAGAAAGCAATTTCAACGCACTCGCGATCCTGCTATGAAAATTATATGGCAGGATTTGCAGAAAGAAATCAAGAAACGTTTTGCACAATTAAGAAACAAAAATTTTGAGAATAAGATTTCCCAATTGGACCCTGGCTTCAAGCCCTTTTAAAAATTATCTAAAATTTTGAAAAAGCCTCAGAAGCCAATACCGGCATTGAAAGAGGAAAACAAATAATTACTAACTAATTGCGAAAAAGCTTTAAAAATTGCTATGCAGTTTAAAAGCGAGCACAATTTTAATTTAGGACTTACTTGTCTAATTGAAAATCAAGTTACTCAGGACTTAGAAAATATTCTCAATCAAGAAAATATTTTTGAAAATTCCTGGGAGACTGATTTGGAAGAAGTGAGAACTATTATTAAAAAACAAAAATATGAACGCTCCTGGCGATTATGGCATTTTCTACATCCTCATCAAGAAACTTCCAGAAAGTAGCTTATCATTCTTAGTTGATATATTTAACAAATCTTTTCAATTAGCATATTTTTCTGACAAATGGAAAAATGCTAAGGTTGTACCAATTTTAAAACCAGACAAAAATCCTGCAGAAGCTTCTAGCTATCGTCCAATCAGTTCTCATTCCTCCATCAGTAAACTTTTTGAAAAGGTTATTCTGAACAGAATGATGGCCCACATCAACGAAAATTCAATTTTTGCCAATGAACAGTTCGGATTCCGCCATGGACATTCGACCACTCATCAACTTTAACGTTTAACAAATTTGATCCGTTCCAACAAATCTGAAGGCTATTCTACTGGTCTTGCTCTTCTAGACATAGAAAAAGCATTTGACAGTGTTTGGCGTGAAGGTTTGATTGTAAAATTTAAAAAAAATAATTTTCCAACATACATTGTTAGAATAATTCAAAGTTATCTGTCAAATCGTACACTTCAGGTTAATTATCAGAACTCCAGATCTGAAAGACTTCCTGTAAGAGCTGGTGTTCCCCAAGGCAGCATTTTGGGACCAATATTATACAATATTTTCACATCTGACTTACCTGAGTTACCACAGGGATGTCATAAATCTTTGTTTGCGGATGACACAGGCCTCTCCGCCAAAGGACGAAGCCTGCGTGTCATCTGTAGTCGATTGCAAAAAAGTTTGGATATTTTATCTTCATACTTGCAAAAATGGAAGATTTCTCCTAATGCTTCCAAAACTCAACTAATAATATTCCCACATAAACCAAAAATTCTTTAACACCTTCAAGTACACATGTTGTCACGATGAGAGGGGTTCCAATAATTTGATCAGATGAAGTTAAATATCTAGAGCTCATGCTAGATAAGAATTTAACTTTCAAAAATCACATTTAGGGCATTCAAGCCAAATGTAACAAATATGTTAAATGCTTCTTTCCCCTTATTAATAGAAAACAAAATTTTGTCTTCATAACAAGCTTTTGATATTCAAACAAATTTTCAGGCCAGCCATGTTGTATGCTGTACCAATATGGACTAGCTGTTGTAATACCAGGAAGAAAGCTCTGCAGAGAATTGAGAAAATTTTGAAAATGATTCTGAAGCTTCATCCCTGGCATAGTTATAATAAGTTATATAGAATATCCAATGTTGAAACATTGGAACAAATGTCAAATAAAATAATTAATAATTTCAGGCAAAAATCGGTGCAATCTTCTATTGCCACGATTAATGCGTTATATATTTAGGTTAAGTTAGATTAAGTAAATTGAAAACGTGTTTTTTTTCTCATATAAGCAGGTGAATCCAACTCACCTGTAAAAAATCTGAACTGCTACGGCAAACGAAATGTTGTTGTTAACAAATGCTTATAAAATTTTTAATTTGTTTAATTTCATTAGGATGATAGTGTTGTCTAACGCAGAACACCTAGAAATAAGAAATGAATGTAATGTTTGGAATGATACTAAATAAAAAAAATAAAAAAAAATTCCGTAAGACATGCTACAAATTATCAGTAATGCAAAGCCAATGTTATTTGTTTTATTTTCCTCAAATATTGCATTTGTTACCAAAGCTACTTGGGATGGAAAAAGTAGGCATTGAGGAAATAGTGCGTAAAGTTTGAAGTTTATCTTCACATACAATTGTTCATAGTTTCAAATACGTTTCTGTATGCCATATTACTTGAGACCCGCCGCACAGATAATTAATTTGGCTTCCACTGATCAGCGAAAAACATAAATTTGAACACAGTTTACGCTTTACTGGCTGGTTGAAGACTCATGTAGAGGTTTTAAGGACATTTTTTGTTCAATATGGAACTGCACCAACTTCATATTTTTCCAAAACATTTTCAAACAAAATATCATAACATAAATGTTGTGACAAAAAAAGTTGGGACAGTACTGCTTTCGTGTCCAGTACAGATTTTTTTTTTTTTTTTATTAGGCACAAAAGCAATTACAGCATAACGGCGCCGAGTAGCGATTACAAAAATATTAAAATTAAAATGTATATAAATATAAAAAATGAAGGTGTTAGAATTTAACTATTATCATTGAAGAGTTTCGTTTTTTTTCTGTGGTTCTCTATAAAACTATTTTCGCTTCGTTTATAAAGTTATTTACACAAATCAGAATCTGGTTGTTCAATATGCCCAGAATATCCCTAATACTGCAGGGTGTCGCGTGTCCGTGTTTCTGCAACTCGTCTAGCATTTTCCTTCGATGCTCATTATATCTTTGGCAATGCCAAAGAATATGATCGAAGTCCTCATATCCGTCCCCGCAATCGCAAATGTTTGACTGTTTAATTCCTATGCGAAAAAGATGAGAAGAAAGGCAAAAATGATTAGCAATCAATCGACTCATATTTTTAATTAGGTTTCTACTAAAATCATGTTCGATAAACCATGGCTTATTGCTGACATTTGGTAATATTGAGTAACAAAATCTGCCTAATTCATCTTCGGTCCATTTCTGCTGCCATCTTGTTTGCATATAGCTCTTGATTGTTGGTAAGTATTCGTCATATTGGATATTACGTTCGAAGACCTCTCCTGTTAGTGCTCCTGTTTTTGCAAGATCATCTGCGGACTCATTGCCATGAATACCACAATGGGCCGGGACCCACAAAAACCGTATTGTGTATCCGTTAGAGTATAGCTTTCTCAGAATTTGTTTCACCATCAACACAGTACTGTTTGAGTTTTTGTCAAGAACACGCGAAGAAAGCGCTTTAAGTGTACTCATACTATCGGAGCAGATCATATAGAGTCCTTTAGGAAGTTCATCTATTAGGGTGCAAGCTTTGTAAATTGCAGTTGATTCTGCGCAGAAGATCGATGCAGGAGATTCAAGTTTGTAACTTAAGCTAACGGTTTCGCTGTGCAATCCAAAACCTACGATTTCGTAAGATTTTGATCCATCGGTGAAAAACATGTTCTCAGGTGGTACGTTTTCGGACTTGTTCCGGAATAAACTATTAGCCAAGCTTTTGCGGCATATTTCAGAACTATTCTCTAGCTCTGAATGTAAAGAGAAGTCAATTTGAGGTACAAATAGGAAGTCATCTATTTTGAGATGTGATGAGCATGAATGTGTGCTTGTTGTAGCATTCATCTCACTGATGGTGTTGAAGTACGAAACGAGGTAATTCTGGGGCTTGAGATTTTTCAAAATGGCAAGGTCCTTTTTAAATTGATTGTCTGAGGATATGTTTTTCAGAACAAATCTTAAATTCAATTCCTCATACCTTAGCTTCAAAGGTTTAATTCCAGCCATGATTTCCAAAGATGAAGTATGGGTTGACATCATACTTCCTAAGCAGATCCTTATAGCTCGATATTGAATGCGTTCTAATTTGAGAATATGTGTTTTGGAAGCGCTGCAGAATGTAATGCTACCATATTCCATCACGGACAATATGGTTGTTTTGTACAGCGTGATCATATCTGAAGGGTGGGCTCCCCACCACGTACTGCAGATAGTTTTCAAGAAGTTTATCCTTTTCTGGCATTTTCTAACAATATCTCTAATTTGACCACCCCATAAGCATTTCCGATCAAACCAAATTCCCAAATATTTGTGTGATTCTACCGCTTTGATCTCGTTTTGATCCAACATTAATTTCATTTCTGGCAGCTTATGCTTTTTCGAGAATATCATCATTTCGGTTTTACTGCTGGAAAAGGTTAAACCATTGTCAGCTGACCATCTCTCAAGATTTCGGATTGAACTTTGAATGTGAGTTCTTGCTATTTTTTCGTCTTTTTCGGAAATCCATATTACAGCATCATCAGCAAACTGTATCTGCTCACAATCCTCCGTGATACAAGAATCGATATCGTTCACGTATATATTATAGAGTAGGGGGGACAAGCATGAGCCTTGAGGGACTCCAACGTATCCAATCCGGGTTTCTCTAATACATCCGTTTATTATGAAGTGCATAGTTTTAAACTTCAACAGCGTAAAAAGAAAGTCGCTCATCTGCCTTGGGAGTCCTATGGAAACCAGTTTTTGGTATAGAAGATCAATACGTATAGAATCAAAGGCTCCTGAAATGTCCAAAAACACAGCGGTCAAATTTTCTTTTTTGGCAAATGCTAGTTGAATCGCAGTAGAAAATTTTCCCAGGCATTCACGCGTTCCACGAGCATGTCTAAAACCGTACTGAGAAGGAGATAACACTTTTTGTTTCTCTGCCCAATGTTCTATACGAACCAAGATCATTTTTTCAAAGGCTTTTCTGTCGCATACTAAAAGTGAAATTGGCCGATAAGATTCATGTTCGGCAGCACTTTTTCCTGGTTTCAATATAGGGAGGACTTTTAGTTCGTACCACGTACTAGGACAAACATTAAATTTGAAAAAGGCATTGTAAAGATTCAATAAAAGTTGTTTCGCGTTGAGTGGCATGTTCTTCAGTAAAGCAAACTTGATACCATCCATTCCCGGAGCGTTATTCTCTGCCAGACACAATGCTGATTCCAGTTCTTCCAAACTGAAATCCTTCGTTAAATCACAGTTGCCATCTCCTAATGAAGAGTTCTGAATCTCGGGCTTCGACTTTGGGGCGAATTGAGGGCAAATTTTTCTGCTGAACTGTTCGATCCATTCTTCAGAGTAACTATTTAAATTTTCCCTAGGTGTACTACTGTTTCGCATTTTTTTGGCAATAGCCCATAATGACCCAAGAGCGGTGTCTTTATCAAACGATTCAATGAGTTTTTTCCAGTACCCACGTTTTTTAATCTTGAATAATCTTTTAGATTCCGCCTCGGCTTTTTTATATTTAAGAAAGTCCTCGGTACTCCCCGATGATCTAAACGTTTTGAATGCATCTGACCGTTTTGTCAACATTTTGGAGCATTCCCAATCCCACCATATTGTAGGATTCTTCCGAACATTGCCTCCGTTAGGGATTGGTTTCGTTTGACTCGCAATTGCACTTTGTTTTATGGAATCGATCAAAAATGCGTGTGTCTCTATCGGATCCTCGGAGTGATTAATTTCGGTGACGATCGAATCTAATTGTCCTCTATACCTATTCCAGTCTATGTGTTTGGTTAAATCATAGTTAGTTGTTGAAGCTGATTCTGGAGTGTTAGATTGAAGTGATACGATTATCGGAAGATGATCGCTTCCTGATGGATCATCGATTACTCTCCATGAACAGTTTAACGCTATTCTTGATGAACAAATTGACAAATCTAGTCTACTACATGACTGAGTGGGACACGCTATTCTAGTTATTTCACCAGTGTTCAAAATTACGAGATCAAATTCATCAGTTAAATCGTAAATAATCTTTGCTCTACTATCATCTATTTGCTCACCCCATGCGCATCCTTTCGAATTAAAGTCACCTAAGAGCATCAGAGGCGCAGGAAGTGTATCTACCATACGCTTAAGATCTGTGTATCTCAAGTTGATAGTGGGAGGAATATAGATGGAGGCAATAGTTAACTCTGTTGATGTGACATTAATAGTAGCGGCCACTATCTCGATAGGGGAGGGTTGTTCAATCTCAACTCGTTTAAATTCAATCCCGTGCTTCAAACCAAGCAAGACTCCGCCATACGGCTGGTCTCTGTCGCTTCTAAGTATGTTGAACTGTGGTACATAAAAATCTTTCTCTTCTGTCAACCATGTCTCTGATATTGCGAATATTTGAACTTGATTTAAATTGATTAAGGATCTGAAGTTTGCTATTTTTGGGAGAATACTATGAGCATTCCATTGAAGTAAGCTTAGTTGTTGCGGAGTAGCACTAGGCATCATTAGCAGCAATGAAAGCAAGGAGGGGCATATGGGCGATTATCTTTTCCCAGATTAAGCTGAACAGGGGCATCAGGCTTTCAACAACGGACATCCACACATTGGAGACACGGAATACTGCGCACATCATACGAATCAACTGTGGTATGGACAAAATGGACTGATCTGGACTGCTACCTGCAGGTTTATCTTGTGTAGCTGGGAGCGGAGGAAACTGTTTCTTGTCGTGAATGCTAAAAGTCGCGCCGACGGTTTGCTGAGGGACTTTTTGAGAGAGTCTATAGAACTGTTGTGTTATGTTTTGCTTAGACGTGTTTGGAGACGACTGTTGTGAGGGTAACTGATCTGATGTTAACGCGATCTGAGGAGCTTGGTTTTGGGGAGACATGTTTTCGGATCTTCTTTTGATGTTAGCGGTCTTTTTCTTTCGTTTTGGATAGACGTATGTGTAGCTACAGTTGCCATTCTCGTCATCATCGAGATCATCGGCTGGAAGGTCTGCAAGTGGAGAGAACAAATTGTCTAAGACAACTGTTTCTTGATCCGCGGTGGAAAGCAGTTCAGCGAATGAAAGTCTGGACTTTTCCAATAATTTTCGCCGGGTCATGTTAACGTGGTCTTGATAAGAGGGGCAACTCTTCGGGGATGGATCATGCTCCGCATTGCACCGAATGCACAAAGGAGACACGAAAGAGCACGTTGATTCGTCATGAATTTCAGCACATTTGCCACAACGTGCTTTGTTATCGCACATTTTAGCCGAGTGACCATATCGTTTGCAATTCGTACACATCAACACTTTAGGAACATATAATCGAACGGGAATCAACACGTGATCGATTTCAACAAAATCTGGAAGGGCCGTTCCTTCAAAAGTAATGCGAAAAGAGTAACTCGGATCATATACGACATCTTCACCTTCTTTGCGAGGGACGACTAGTTGGTTGACCTCCAGAACATTCACCGATGGAGCATTGGGATTTCTGAACTTTCCGACTCCATTTTCTAATAGGTACTGGCCGCTCAAGGTGGAATCGGAGATAACACCGTCTATCTCAACTTCTTCGCTAGGGATGTACACTCTATACTGCTTGAATAAGCGATTCTTTACTATGTCGTTGGCATCGTTACATTCTGATACGACTACCCGAATTTTCCTCATGGTAATTTTACGAGTCTGCTGTATAGAGCGGTAATGCTTATGGAGGTCATTGGAGATTGTTGTGATGTCTAATGTTTTTTCGATTTGCCGGAAGAACACTACATATGGAGGTTTAGCTGTAACAGGGTATGCTCTGGCTCTCGGTGAATGTTCTGGATTTGCCAAGTCAGGAGGATCTTTTATGTCCGTCTCCATAGCCGCAACGGACTTGCGGTCACTGGCTCACACACGCTACAAATTCTCGGTAGGAAAGAAACAATGGTACTTAGCTTTGTTCAACGATCACTCGACGGAGGAAACAAAAGGCTTCACTTTCTATACCACAATCGAACACTGCTTTGCCAACACGACCGTTCTCGTCAAAAGCTAAACGTGGCCCAGTACAGATTTTCATAAATTAAAAAATATATATATTTTCTGTTAGGCTGGTCAAAACCAATGCTTCTACCCTATTTGGATACAAATATTTTTTGCTTTAGATGAAGATGCGTCGAAGCCAAACTTTCAATTTTCAAGAGCACAAATCTAGAAAACACAGCGCAACAAAAATTACATTTTTGCGTGTCTCAAGGATCAAATTATCTGTCTCTAGTAGATTTTGGGTCGCTGAATCTGATGCCGTTCTCAGAAATGTTCCAGCACGTCACAATTTTTAGCTAAAGGTCGCCAAAGTTGCTTAAAACATTGGTTTTATTGATGTTTACATGAAATTTAAAGTATGATTTATCAAACTTTTTTGTGGTATAATCTACCAAACACGCCAAATAGGACTTGAATTTCTAATTTAGATACAATTCAGTTGAAATTGAATGATAAAATTTAGTTTAAATCGATTTTTTTTTCAACATGCCTGCAGTCTTCATATAAAATTCTTCGTTTCTCTTATATGGCAAAATACAATACTTTTTTGAACCACCAAAAAATAATATTTAACCATCGAAAATATTATGAACTTTGTCGATACTAATTGTTTTATATATGAAGTTTTAATTCTGTGACAAATTATGTAAAAAAAATTGCCGTACAAGCTGGCAAACTTGCATGCAAGCTGGCTGAAACAGTCAAATTTAGCATTTTCAACAGTCAACAACCCTTAATTTAGTAAATAGCGGTATTTTGGTGCTTGAGACTAAAACGTATTCCGCAGTGGAATCAGACAGCGGTTTGAGCTGAAAGCCTAATCGATTGGCCACACGCTGGTGATGACCAATCGATAAAATTTCAGATTTATCGGCTGTTTAGTTTTCTAGATTCTCTAGATAATTTAAGGTTTGGCTTCGACGCATCTTCACCTTAAGCAAAAAATACTCGTAACCAAACAGGGTTTGTTTTCTCGTCTTCCCCATTTTTATACGATCCTGACAGGATTGTATGAAATTCAAATTTCACAGATCCCCCCTGCTCATGAACGTGTGAAACCTAATCCCGCCAAGCAAGCAGCATCCGCCACGGCATGTGACTCATAGAAATTTCCCACCCACCACAACATTTTCGCGATAATATCAGCTGATTCTGGCATTTAACGTAAACAGCTATCTCGAACGCTAGCCAACCAACAAATTTCCAACAAACCACTCAAGCTTTCCTGGGCGGGCAAACGTCCGAAAGAGACTCTTATCGCATTCTCTGTTGTTATCTCAGCAACTATTTTCAAATAAACAGCGATTAGAACTCTTCCTGCCTCGCCGTATCTCTCCGGATTCGTGTTGCTGTATCGTGTTGCCAAACAGCCACAAGCCACACTGCGATAACAAGCTACCGTCCTAATCCCATGGGCAATCTAAGTGTGTTTTAGCACACCTCATCATCACTCGGCCAACAGCTTCCAAGCCAGAAGAGATCCGAGGGCAGCGATGGTGTTTCCAACCGACATCAGTTGCCCAGCTGGGGAGAGATATCCAGTCATCGGATTAAATCTCCCACCGCAAACCGTCCGTTTTGCCGGCACCACCAACGAAGAAGTGGCTATTCGCGTAAACAAGTACCTCCAACAAATTTTAAACCCACTATATAACCGAATGGTGCATCCTCAGAGAAATCAAATTAACTCGACACTCATTGCAAGTGATATCGCTACTTAACTAGTAATTAATATTCCTATCTTGTGCACAGCTTGCAAATTTCGCTCAAAATGAGTAAACTAACTATTTTCGCTACACTTCTCGTGCTTGGAGTCGCTCAAGGATCGTTGTTCGGACCATTCGGTCCCTTTGGACCATTTGGACAAGCGCCAGCTCCTCAGCAACCTGGATGGCCATCGGTATACCCATCGTTCCCAGCATTCGGGCCTCCAGCCAATCTACCAGCCTTCGGACCTCCAGCAAACCTGCCAGCCTTCGGACCTCCAGTTGGATTGTTCCCATTCTCTCGTGCCCTTCCGGGAGCTGCTGCCGCAGTCGGAGGTGCAGCATCCACCGGCAAGTTCCGGGCCAAGCCTTCGGGCGTATTGGAACGACTAGCTGTAGCCAACCTTCCGGAAGACCTCCAGGCACGCTACGACGATTTGTTGGTGGCTCTAGAGCAGGGTAATGCGGCCTGCGACGAGGCCTATCCCGGTGCCGTGGGACCATTCTCCGGGCTGCATCGACGATGCGTAGTTCTACAAAAGGCCGAAACCGAACGGGCTGCTATGGCCTTGGAGAAGGAAGCCTCCGATAGGGCTGCCGCCGAAAGCGTAACCGACGCGGGAGTGGACACTGTTGTGTAAGATTGGAGGTGGAAATCAAAATCTATGGTTAAATAAATTATTTTTTTCGAGCATGCAAAGCACATATATGCGTTTAGAAATCCTTCCGAAACTTCCAATAATATTTTTCGTTTGAATAGTTACTCTTTAATATTAAATGTATTTCAACACAGCAGGAAAAGCAATGGAATTTGAAGTTTATTATCATAGACATATTTGAAGCATTTGCACATCGTTCAAATGAAAATTGGTGCAAACATCGTTTAACTCATTGAATCCTGAGGGGTGCGGTCTCGAACATTTTGGTTATTCAATTTGAACACAATTCTGTTTTACCAGTGCTAACCGTTGTTAGTTTACTTGTCGCACAGGAAACCATTTTCAAGATGCAGACTTAAAATACTCCACACAAAGATTCTGCAATTTGATACAGGAAATAAGTACAATGAATCAGAGTCAGATAGTTTCTGACTGTATGTTAGAAAAAAATATATATCACAAAAGTTCTGAAAAACTTACGCACCAATAAGATCAAGTAAACCTTTTTTTCAATAGTTTCGGATCTATTTATAATTCTGTCAGTCAACCCGATAAAATGAAAACAAAAAGAAAAACAAAAAATTTGCTAGAGCAAGACTCGAACCAAGAACCTTCAGATTGAGAGCTACGTACTTTACCACAGTACTAATCAATCTTGATGAATGATGGGTGATCGATGCGCATGACTTGAAGCAAAGTGCACCGCTTCGTGTTGTCGCTCTGGATGTTACGTTTATAGAGAATCATGATTATGACTCCAGAAACCATGATTTGTCGTCCTGATATCACGATTTAACCAATTTATGAATTTAATGACTTGTAAATCATGGTGTGGGAATCAGATTTTTGTGTAAAAGGAAAAGTGTTACACTACTTTTATATTATTTCTATTTAAGATGTTATTGTAGCACTGCTCTGGGATATGTAGAAATTCAATCGTTTTTGCTTTTTCTCACCTTTAATAAAATGTAAAAATATACTTCAATCAACTACGTGTTTCTGTCATGTTATTCCATTGTTTGAGTAGGCGACTCACACTGACAGTTCGTGATAACAGACTCTTGGCTCACATTGACGTACACAAATTTTGTATCGGCTTCTACATCACAGGTCACAATATGCATCGTATTGGAGAAGCAGTCTGCAAAGTTTCTGAAAATTCGGCCGAGAAAACCCTTGAAAGAACCTTGAAAGTTTACAAATAATGTTTTACCCTACTTCATTTCATTTATTTAGTTAACATCTAAACAGATAACAGTGAATCAACAATTTCACGCCACAATACTCGGTTCATGGCCGTATCTCTCCATCCGATACGCACTTGATCCGCCCACCTAGCTCGCGGCGCTCCACGCCTTCTTGTACCAACCGGATCCGACGCGAACACCATCTTTGCAGGGTTGCTGTCTGGCATTCTTGCAACATGCCCTGCCCATAGTATCCTTCCAGCTTTGACCACCTTCTGGATACTGGGTTTGCTGTAGAGTTGGGCTTCGCCGCCACACACCGCCAAAGATCGTCCTAAGCACCCGACGTTCGAAGACTCCAAGTGCTTGCAAGTCCTCCTCGAGCATCGTCCACGTTTCATGCCCGTAGAGGACTACCGACCTTATGAGCGTTTTGTACATGTTTCATTTGGTGCGGGTGTGAATCTTTTTTGACTGCAGCTTCTTGTGGAGGCCATAGTAGGCCGGACTTCCACTGATGATGCGCCTCCGTATTTCACGGCTAACGTTATTGTCAGCCGTCGGCAAGTATCCAAGGTAGATGAACTCATCGACCACCTCGAACGTATCCCCGTCTATCGTAACACTGCTACCTAGGCGAGCCCTGTCGCGCTCGGCCCCACCAGCTAACATGTACTTTGTCTTGGCCGTATTCACCACCAGTCCAACCTTTGCTGCCTCGCGTTTCCGACGGGTGTACAGGTCTGCCACCTTTTCATATGTTCGGCCGACAATGTCCATATCATCCGCGAAGCAAACAAATTGACTGGATCTTGTGAAAATCGTACCCCGGCTGTTGACCCCGGCTCTGCGTATACCACCTTCTAGCGCAATATTGAACAACAGGCACGAAAGTCCATCACCTTGTAGTAGTCCCCGGTGGGATCCAAACGAACTGGAATGTTCGCCTGAAATCTTCACACAATTTTGCACACCTTCAATCGTCGCTCTTATCAGTCTCGTGTGCTTCCCGGGAAAGTTGTTCTCGTGCATGATTTTCCATAGCTCTACGCGGTCGATACTATCGTATGCCGCCTTGAAATCGATGAAAAGGTGATGCGTTGGGATCTGGTATTCACGACTCACGCTCGTCCGTCAGAATGCTCCCATTCTTATCCCTGCACATCTCTGCTCGCGGCACGAAGCCGTTGCGGGATGCGTTGAGCTTCTGATAGGACTTGCGTGTTTCTTGAGAGGCACAGCTGTTCCATCTCCTCACACTCCGTCTCCTCCAGGCGGCGTTTTTTCTCCCGAAAGAGGCGGGTTTGCTGTTGCCATTTCCGTCTAGAACGCTCCACGTTCTGCCGGGTCACTTGCTGCAGCAAGACCGCCCGTGCTACGTTCTTCTCCTCCAGAATCTGCCTACATTCCTTGTCGAACGAATCGTTCTGTCGACTCCGTCCCACGTACCCGAAGCTGCTCTCAGCTGCATTGTTAATGGCTGAGCGGTTCCATTTGAATTCGAATGTCGGTTTACTTATGTATTTTTTGATTTGGATGAAATTTGGCATATGCTTTCTTTATATTCAAAAATGCCTATTTGCATCATCTGTTCCCTTTTTTTACTCTAGAGTTACTTTTGAGAAGGGCCTAAGGAAAAAAGCCTTAACAATTTTCAAAAAATTTAAACTCAGACACTATTTTTCTGATCGGTTTGATGTCTTCCGCAAAGTTTAAGGTTATTGTTGGAACTATCTGGAAAAAATATACACTGTAACAAAAAAATGTTGTATTTTTTTTATTTCGAAAATAAAGCTTCAAAATCCATGTTCTCAAAAATCGTTTTTTTTTTATATTTTAAAGAAAACAAAAAATGGAGTATTTTGCACAGTGGGTCAAGATGGAGAAATCATGGACAAAAAAGTTATGGTTTTTTTAAAAAAGGTTGATTTTTCAATATGGCCTAAATAAACTTTTTGAATGCTTTTCGAACCGATTTTATGAAAGTACGCAAAATTTGCAACAAAAAAGGTGATGGGTAACGGGCGACTCACCGGGTATGAAGACGGGGAGGGGTTCTCTAGCCTTCCTATTCGCGGGTTTTTCGACGAACAGCTATTCCACGGATGAAGGTACACTCTACCAATAACAACGTAGAATCAGCCACAGCAGCAGATGGGAGTTGTGAATAGCGGCCAGTGGAGTTCTCCCTGGGTTTCTTAGGAAGGTAGCGGTTTAAATCCTCTACTGAGGGCACAAATTCACTCGCGGTATTCTCTTCAACCGGCGGGAAATAATTGCAAGGGCAAATTCCGGGCGCAAATATCGAGAATTTTCGGGACGGTGAATAATTTACTTGCGTTCACTTTCACTTTCCTTATACATGTATTGAGCGAGGCAAAAAGTTGGTGGCACAATGGGTCGATCTATATGCGTTCTTCTATTCAAAGATAGCAGTAGTGAACTCATACGAGCATAGCAAAAAGTTCGTGTAATTTAGAACTGCTCAGAACTTAGGGGAAATAAATTTAATTTTATTTACGTCATACCAAAGGTATATGGGAAAACTTTTCTAATTGCTACCGTTTCCGAGATACAGCGATTTAAAAATTAAATTTACTGAAAATTCACAACTTTTGGTTGTTTTCGGATGTTTTTCGAGTTGATAAAATAAAGAATATTTTTTTCTGAAAGCATTTTATTTCATATTCTTATACAATGATGGAGTGTCCTATTTTGATACAGATTTCTTACTTTTTCATAATGTTTACAATTTTTTTTACTATCATTACAGTTTGAAAATAGCCTAACTTCCATTTTATCTACGGAAACTGGAAAAAATGAATGGTATTTTTGTGTTCCCTGAATAGTTATTGCTTTTGAATATTGTTCATTAAGCTGCTCCTTGATATGTTCATACTCTGTTGTAGTTGCATAGGAAAAGAAAATTTGTGTTAGTTGCTCCTCCTTGCCATGCGATGTTGCAAAAAATCTATATCATAGTTTTTCTTAAATTGGCAAAGTTCTTTCTATTTTTATATTGTGATGCAGCTTCATCGGACATGAAATAAATTTTGTTCAAATTTAAGTGCTTTTCTTGGCGTATAAAATTAATCATTTTTTAGATAAATAAGTTAACGGATATAGAATCGTGCCGCAAATCTTTGGAAATTACTACAAAGCTTAAATGATTGAGCATGCCATTTTCCTTAGGATAAATCGCAAATGGATGAATAGTTGCTTGCTGCGCATTCCAGTGATGACTTTGAACTTCATCCCGAAGTAAAAAAGTGTAATTTTGTGAAAAATCACATACAGCTACAAATTCTCTTTCCTGCAAGTTATTTTTTTTTTATTTTTCAAAAATGTAGACTGCTCTTTTTTAATTAAATTATGTGGTATAAATTTTTCTAACTTCTGAATGAAATAGGAAACAAACTTCGTTATTTTGTAATTTTTTAACTTTTAACATTTTGTTCCATATTTTCAGGATAATTACATATCAAAATATCACAATGTTGAATGTTGAAGTTGTGTTTCGTTAAAAAAATAAATGAATCATTTTTACAGGGCACATTTTTTATTTCGCCTCATACAATGAAAAATTACCAAATCAATATTTTTTCAAACATTTTAGTCAAAAATTATCTGCTCTTTCAATCAATGAACAAATTTCTAGGCTTATGAGCCTCGAAAACATTCGAAAATGACCGAAAATTGAAAATTATATCATAATTTTGTATTAAAATAGCTGTATCTTTAAAACGGTAAAAGTTAGCCTGATTTTCCTGTATACCTTTTTTGTTGTAAATTTTGCGTACTTTCATAAAATCGAGTTGAAAAACTTTTAAAAAGTTTATTATGACCATTTCCAAAAATCCACCTTTTTTTAAAAAAATCATTACTTTTTTGTCCATGATTTCTTCATCTTGGCCCACTGTGCAAAAGTTTTCATTTTTTGTCTACTTCAACATATAAAAATAAAAAAAAAATCAAAAATACGATTTTTGAGCAAATTGATTTTTAAGCTTTATTTTCGAAATATACAAAATTACAACATTTTTTTACAGTGTATTTTTTTCAGATAGTCCCAACAATAACCTAAAACTTTGCGGAAGACACCAAACTGATCGGACAAACCGTTTCTAAGTTATATTTTTTTGAAAATTATTAAGGATTTTTTTCTTAGGCCCTTCTCAAAAGTAAGGCTAGAGTCAAAATCGCGAACCGATGATGCAAAAAGGCATTTTTGGGCATAAAGAAAGCATGTGCAAAATTTCTTCCAAATCAAAAAATATAAAAATGAAATTTGAGAAAACAAAATCGTCATTTTCTGTGGAACCGCTCGGCTGCCTTTACAGTTCTCCAGCAGTCCTCAAGATGCATGCCTCGAGGTTCTGCGCGTACGCATTGGCGATATCCGGTTGCTTAAGCCACTCTAGGACGTACCGTGGCAGCCGTCGGTACCGTACGTTGTTGACGACGGAGAGTTTTGGGCGCAGTTCAACCATCACCAGATAGTGTTAGAGACGATGTTAGCGCCACGATAGGTCTTGACGTCAATAATGTCGAAGAAGTGCCGGCCATCAATCAGAACTTGGTCGATTTGTGATTTTGTCTGCTGTGGTGATCTCCAGGTGTATCGGTATGGAAGGCTGTGCTGGAAGTAGGTGCTACGAACGGCCATATTCTTGGAGGCGGCGAAATCAATTTCAATCGCTAGTCCCTTTACGTCGCTGTGGTCTTCGCCGATTGTCCCGGCTCGTATTCTCTCGTTGATTATTCGTTGCTTGATTTTTTTTTCTGCTGGCTTGTAGGGCCTGACACCAATCCCCTAGATTTCCGGAGGACCATAGTGCGCAGTTTAGCTTAGAGTCCTTCTCTGGTAGGGCTGTGCACAATGACGATTTATCGGTATCGGCGATATATCGGATTTGACATTATCGGTATCGATATCGGGATAACTTTTAATGAAGCTATTTTCAAACAAAATCGATTATTTCGGCGTCATTTTACACCAACTGTAACATTATGGAGTCAATTATTTGAATTTTGTAGTTATGATATGTTATACTCATCGGATATCGGAAATTTCTTGAGACTAATTTAACATAATCGTTAAGCGTTGTTCTGATAATCGGAAAGACAAAAGTCTTATCGATATCGGAAAATATCGAGTCGAAAGATATCGGATATCGTATCGATAAAATCGATATTTGTACAGCTCTATTCTCTGGCACTCGGACGATGATCAGCCGCCCCTGACATGAGGAACAGACGCTGTTGTGAGCCGCTCCTAACATGGAGTACAGACGCTTCAGGTTTGTTGAAGCAAAAGCTAAAGCAAACCCCCCCTTCCCTGTCAGCATACGACCAAAGTTCCCACCGGGGATTGGTTACCCGATCTTCCCCAAGGTTACTCGATTTTTTACGAGAAGGTAGGGATAGGAGTTGCTGGGCAAGAGGTTTAGGATTAGGATGCAGAAATAATGGGATAATATGAAAAAAGTTAACTTAATTTACTTGTCGTATCAACTAAAAAACAAAGTCAAGGTAGTTAACCATATTGTAGGTAATTCCTTCAAAGACTGATAGAGGCAATATTTCCGAAAATCATCCATATTACCGCTGGTGATTCCTCTACGAATTTATCAAGCTATTTTTTATTGAACTATTAAACAACTCTTCAAACATTTCTACTGGTTATTTATTACTTTTCTCTCGTTATTAATCTCTCTTTCCATTAAACGTACAAAGTTTCTTTGAACCGCACGAAAAATCACACGCATAATTGGATAATCGCAGACAGCAAATGCTGATGCTTTTCAACACTCAAACAGCGGGATGTCTAGCAGCGTTGTGAGCCACACGATCACACCCACAAAACATGAACGGTAGGCGCACTTCGTTGCGTATACCCTCCTTGGAGATACACATTTACTCAAAGCTGTCCGTGTGTAACTTTTTTATCCGTGGGTAAACATTGATAGAAATCTGGGTATTACTAGATTGGAGTATATTGTTTACATGTGCAAAATTTCACAACAACCGGTGCAGTGATTATTGAGATGGCATCAACACAAGAAGAAAATCGCCGGAGAATTTTGCGTGCCGTCATGGAAAATCCGACTGCGAGCATGAGGTGGATCGGAAGACAACTGAGAATCACCCAAACAACTGTCCCTCGGGGAGTAAAACCTTTTAAAGAGTCCCTGACGACCGAGCGGCGGGCCGGAAGCGGAAGAAAACCGAAGACAGCTGACCCTGTGAAGGCCCGGAAGGTGTTCGATTATTTCAAGCGTAATCCGAACCTTTCGATTTGCGACGCGGCTCTGAATTCCAAGTGTTTCGCCTGGTTCGTTCAGCAAGCCATAAAACCAGACATAAGGAAGAAAAAAATGGACAAATTCACAAAAAAATACTTTTTTCTGGTACGCCATATGCCAATTTGGTAAACTGAGTATTCCAATGTATGTTATAGATACCTTGGAGTATACCGTACATTACAACGGCAACCATCAACAGCGAATTTTACCGCACCATGTACCTCCAGAAGCGTATGTTGCCCTTCCTGCGGTCTCATGGAGGCGAGACATTATTTTGGCCGGATCTGGCAAAATGCCATTACTTACGCGCGATCGACGTTGGATTGGTACAAAAACAATAACATTGTTTTTGTACCAATAACCGCCAACCCCCAAAATTCACCAGAATGGAAAGGTGCGGGCTTTCAGCAAAGGAAAGGACATTGAATAAAGAAATTATGCCGAAGCATTATCCAACATATGTATTAGTTTTTCCCTGAAAGTTTCAAGAAAATCCGACTTAAAATAAATTTTTCGCGAACACTTTTGTCTGGTGCATTTTTTTTTTCGAGTGCAGGTCTTATTTCACTTGTCCTTGTACCTGCTTGATAATTAACCATCAAATAGCCATCGTTCGAGTGATGACCACTTTCCAACTTATTCCTTATTCCATTCTTTTAACTTATTACTTATTCCATTCCTTATTTTTCTCATTACTGGGAAATTATAGTTGCTCAAATTCAGAGCAACCGTCAATTATTTGAGTCCTTATTATCTATGACTGATCGAATCCGTTTCTTTCACACCATCATCGAATGTCAGTAAATCAAATGCCGTCCACGGAACAAACTTCGTTTCGTTTGCTGCCGAATTTCGGGACGAGCACGATATTTTGAACTGTTCGCCGTTTCTAATTTGGTCGCTAGCCAACGTCAACAACCGTTCGATCCCCTTAAAATTTCAACTTGCAATCCTTCCCATACCCTCGTCGTCGTCTAGCTTTTGTAAAATGGAAGTAAATCTGTAAAGCCACCGCACCGCATCCGGAATGAAAATGGAATACTAGCTGCTTCTGTACCCGAGCAGGAACAAATAACGACCGCGAATTAGGTATTGTTCAGTAGTCAACCTCGATTATAGCTTTTAAAATATTGTTCCAAACAATTAAAAATTCCTCATTGAGGTGTTCGAAACCTAATGAATAGGTACTATTAAAATTTAGTTTCTCTGCGGCAATTAATCATGTATTATTTATGCATTCCAAAACATGATCAAATAATCAGTTTGGTGTTTGTAGAATATGCATAAGATATTATTTAAGCTATTTTGATTCTTATGGATGGGTTTTTTGAACCATATCAAAGTATAAGTATTGCAAATTATTTGGCATGGAATAGTCTGGTATTCCGCAGCAATTTTCTTCTACTCGGGGAGCGGTGAGAACGACGTTCAGTTGTAGCGAAGGGTCAAAGTGGAGCCAATCCACTTTGGAAGGGCTACCGAAAGCGCCACTACTGCTCTGCAACTCAACTGCTAGGATAGATTAAGTGAGGCAGAATGGACGGTTTACGGTTGATTGGTTGTAATTTTTTCGGTCCTTTTCCAGCTGTCGGTGACGTTCGACGATTGGCTTGTATTGCCGAATGGTTTGGCTAATGTTTTTTTGTGGTATTTGGTCATTTTTCTTGCGGTGTGAAGTTTAGGTTTGGCTTCTTGCCATTGCAGTTCGTCTATGTTTAGTACTGAAAGGCTATTAAACTTTTCGGTATAGGATATAGAGCTTAGCTAGTTGCCTCATTGCACTCCAGTCAAGGATCTTTGTGGGTTGAAAATTGAACTTTTCAAAGCATACATGCTAACAGTAACCAACTATTTTTTCTAATCGCTTCAAATTACGTTCTGCCCCTGACTGTCTGACTGTCAATATACAGTAATACAGTAATAAATTTGTGAAGTTCATCCGTTTTGAAATTTATGAATAAGCAGAGGTGTTTCCAATTTTGATAATAACTTTTTCCAGATATGATTGGGGCCGTCCTTAGCCGAGTGGTTGGAGTCCGCGGCTACAAAGCAAAGCCATGCTGAAGGTGTCTGGGTTCGATTCCCGGTCGGTCCAGGATCTTTTCGTAAAGGAAATTTCCTTGACTTCCCTGGGCATATAGTATAATCATACCTGCCACACGATTTACGAATGCGCAAATGGTAACATTGACAAAGAAAGCTCTCAATTAATAACTGTGCAAGGGCTCATAAGAACACTAAGCTAAGGAGCAGGTTCTGTCCCAGTGGGGACGTCAATGCCAAGAAGAAGAAGATACAATTGAGCATGTTCATAAACAATTTAGTTATCTAAAAGTTCTTCTGAAACAAAATATGCCAATTGATGCCTTATTCGTTCGCTTTTTTGGTATTTCAAAAGTCACAGCACAAGTTGTGCGAACTACCATCAATAATCACAACATGTATTGCAAATGTATGATGTACTTATCCATTTCGAATAGTGTTACTTGGGTATTTAGTGAACATATGGAAGTCTAAATTCTAAGATTTCTATTATACTTTGCATCCCTGACCTGATTTCCACAATTTTCAGACGAATTCAATTAAATTTTGATACAACACCACAACACTATGCAAGTCTCATGACCTGCACTAGGAACCCCTCGGTTCCAACTCTGTACATAGAGTACATGGGGTTTGCCGAAGGTCATAGAAGACATTTCCATAGAAGAGTTTTTTGGAATCCCCGAAATTTTAAACAAAATCCAACAAGAAATATGTTGGCTGGATGGAAATTAAATATTTACCAAGCAAAACCTTCCAAATTTTTTCAAAAGCAAAACAAGTTCTAAGAATCGCAATAATTGTTGATTCATCATCTTCATTGACATTGTCTCATAAAACCAAAATTAGATTGTCTGGTTATAAAAGCAACACAATCGTTACCCACTCAACAAAAAAAAGAACCTCGCACATAAAAAGAAAATCCATCAAAAATCCTTCAATTATGGAAGCTAACGACAATTCCCCTGCCCGACAATGCTCACCTTCCTAATGTTGTCCCCGCTCGTTGTTGATAGCAAGCCTCACTCCCACGCCCATCCACCATAGAGTCCATCTACTGTACTTAATGACATTAGCTCTAAATTCTCTAGAGCCATTTCCAGGCCAAAACGCAAATTGCGCTTTCTTTTCCGAATTGGTTGAAACATCACACTGAAATGGCATATCCCTTCAATATTTTCTTATATTTTGTAAACTATGTTTTGAAAAAGTCCTATCAAACTAAAAAACAAGGACTTTTTAAAAATATACATTTAAGGTGATTATAGAACGAAGCCACAACTCAAATTTTCAAGAGCACAAGACTTGATAACCAAACAGCGCTCCGCATTGAAAATTTATCCTATTGGTCACCACCAGCAAACAAGTAGTTTGATTGATTTTTAACGCGAACTGTTGTCAGATTCTCCAGTCTTGTGTACTTCAAAATTCGAAGTTTGGCTTTGTTTTATAATCACCTTAATGAAAATATAGAAATAAATCAGTTTTTCTCAAAACCATACCTCTCGATTAAAAAAAATCCTGATTTGCAAAACAATTTAAAATAGATGTAACATTTGATTGTTGATATCAAAACCAGATTTGAAGTTAAAATTCCTTTCAATTAGGTAATAATATTTTCTTTCTTAAGCCTGGTTATTGTGATATAAAATAAATGCGTGTTCTTATTTATCTTTATTCTCTATATCATCATATTATATCTTTATTCTTAAAGATATTGTTCCTTGTTCTTCAGGTAAACACACCAGGAACACGTTCAGGCATTTACTGGAGAGTTATTTCAGAAATTTCTTCACAGAATCCTCTGAAAGCTCCTCCTAGAATTCCTCCCGTTTCATAAATTCTTCCATAGGTTGAGGCCCTGAGTTCATCCATAAATTGCTCCAAGAATTCATCTGGAAATTTCTCCATAGATGACCTTAGGAATTTCTCTAGGATTTTCTCCAGCGATTAAAGTTTTTTTTTCCAGGGATTCTTTAGGTAAATCTTCCAGAGATTCATCTGCACATCAATCCAAAAATTGGTCCAGGATTTACTCCAAAACCCTCCGAAAATTCTCAGATAATAATTCAAGGAATTCCATAGAAATTTTTCCGACAATTCCTATAAAATTTCCGAAGAATGTGTGCAGAAATCCCTCTGAGCATTTTTCTAGGATCTTCCTTGGAGATTTTTTATGGAGTGAGTGATTTTTCCAGTAAAACCTATGGATTTTTATTGGAAATTGCCCCAGAAAATTCTTCAGGGCATACTCCGGAAATTCTTCTGAGCAATACTGTCAGAATTCCTCCAGAGGTTCTTTATAATATTTCTCCGAAAATTTTACCAGTATTTGCCCGCGAGTTAATCCAAGAACCCTTTTAGAAAAAAGCCCAAAAACTTAAAATAGAGTTTTATAAGGAATTTTCTCAGCAACTTCTATAGTAAATCTCCTGAAGATGTCTCTAAGAATTCCCTCAGGAAGTATTCAAAATCTCCTTCCGCAATTTTCTATGATTTTTTTCTGAGAATCATTCCAAAAACTCCGTAAGTTATTTCTTCAGGATTTCCCCAGTGAATCATTTTAGAGCATTCCAGAATATGGCGTCAGAAATTCCTCAGGGGGGTGGGTTAATTCTGCTGGAATTTTGCTGTAAATTCGTTTAAAAATTCCCTTACAAATTCGTTCTAAAATTTCACTAGAACTTTTTACAAGGATTCACCTGAGAATATCTACAGATATAAATTCCTAAGGAAATTCTTTGATGAAATAATGGAGCAAAATTTGAAATATTCTCTGAAGCAATCCTCATTGGAACATCTCCGAAAATTGAAATTATTTTTGATTACGTTATATCATAACGATATACCAACGAAGTTATTGGAGGAACACCAGAAAGAATTTATATAGCAACTTTTATGCACAAATCCCCGTTGAAAGTCTCGAAAGATTTTTCAGAGGAACATCGGGTTGAAATAGAGAAATTTCAGGATAATCTTCTGGAGAAACTCCTTGAGAAATTTCTAAATACATCCCTAGAGGAATATCTACAGGAATCCTAGAGAAAGTACTTAATTAGCTTTTGAAGGAACTTCTGGGAAATCTTTCCGAGCAGGTGGAAAAAGCAGACCAAGATCATAATTTGTTGTTGTATAGTAATTACAGACGATCAAAAATAGCTATTGGTTTGTTGGAAATAAGAGATAAAAGATCAAAAATTAATATGGAGAAGTATTGAACAATATCTTGTTACCACAAATCAATATCAAAATATGATCAGACAGATGGCAAAGAATAAAAAAAACGTTAATCAGGATCGAACCTTCGACCTTCAGATCTATAAACAGAGATGCTACCACCCATGCGCTATGTCACTAACACGGAATATCAGGGAAATAAGAGCATCAGATTTTTCGCTTTCTGAGAGTACTCTACTCTCCTAGAGGTCTTATTGTTCAGTCCGGCCATTTTGTAGTTGTGAGTTGTGTTTGATCCTTCGACCTTGACGCTTGCTCCTGCGGGGGCGGGCGATGAGGGCAGGATCAAACATGTCGCGCGTCGATCGAGTGAAAGTGAAAAAGTAGCGTGATCCTTTAGTTGAGTTTGATCCTTCGACCTTGACGCTTGCTCCTGGGCAGTGCGTCAAGAAAGCCCGAGCAGTCGTCAGTTGTTTTCCCTCTCGGGTCGCGCGCCTATTTTCTCTGAGTGCTTTTATATAGCCGAGCAAACGAGTGAAGCTGACAGTGGATTGTTGCTGCTCAAGGATGACGGATCAATTGGTGAGCTCGTTTCATGCTACTATTCTAATTTATAAAATATGTATGACTGCACCTGTAATCGTTACAAAGGTGAGACGTAAATATGATTTTTCAACAAACTATGAAAGGTTCACTGTGAGTGTCGACATAAACTCTGATTTATAAATTATTTATGTCTAATTTTTTTTTCAAAACACCATTTTCCTTTTACTTGCGAAAAGTTCACTTTATTCAACAAACTTTGAAAGGTTCGTCACGTCAAGTGTCGTCATAATTTTTCTCTACATAGATATTGTTCTCATCAAATGAAAATATTATATTTGCATATAAGCATGTTTATATCTCACCAATAATTATTTATCATGGTCTAATCGCTTATCAAAATGAATCCTGTGACCCAACGATCCTCCCCATTAACAAACATCCCTCCCAGTAACCTTTGTGGAAATGCAGAGGCAAACACGGTCTCCAAATAGCAAAGGTTATACACTAACATTCCTTCCCCCAACCCCACCTGACTGCAAGGACGTGGCCGGCGCCGTTATTGACCATGTATAAAAAGAGGCACTGAAGATTATGGCCAATCCCAGCCGATCTTCTAGTTGATTCTTTGAGCATTTTCACTGACTTCGGTCAATCACGGAATAGCAACAATTGATATGTGTAGTCTGTCTAAGCTAAGCTAAGCTAAATCCGGCCATTTTGTGTTTTGTTCCATGTCAAAGAACTAATTTTGATCTTGTATACATATTTTCAGATGTTGAGCTATAGCGCTGAGATTTAAACAATTTTCGAACATCTTTTCAATATCAAATTGAGATATGCAATCATAATTTCTTCTTTTCGAGATGTGATTTTGATTTTTCTGTCTGCCCGGGTGTGGAGCTTCAGGAACTTCAAGCAGAACTTCATAGGAGAAACAACATGGGAACTTTAAGAAGAAATGATAGGAAGCTTCCGAATGAATCTCAGCAGAAACTTCCGGATGAACTCCTAGAGGAACTACCATAAGAACTTTTAGTTGAACTTCTGGAGCAACTCCTACAGAGGCTTCTGAAGGAATTCCAGTAGAAAGTTCCAGATGAATTTTTACATTACTTAATTACTTTTAGAAGAACATCTGAAGGAACTGCTAGCGAAACTTCCAGAAAAAATCCTAGTGACAATTCCAAAGTTACTCCTGGGGATATTTGCGGAGGAACTTGAAAAAATACTTTCAGAGGATTTTTTACGGGACGTGTCTTAAAGGAACTTCCAGCGGAGCTCCTAGGAGATTTTGCAAAGATATTTGTTGCGGAACGCAGAGGAAACATGAGAACTTCTACAGGTTTTCATTCCCAAGGGAACTCCCAGAGAAGCTTCCAGAGAAACTTGGCGAGTGATTCCTAGAGGAGCTTCCGGAAAGAATTTCTATAGCTACTTTCATGCAGAAATCTCCGTTTAAAGTCTCGAAATATTTTTTCAGAGGAACATCCGGAGAAAATAGAGAAATTCCCGAATACACTATCGGAAGAAATCCGGAGGAATTCTGGAGGAACTACTACTGGAACTTAGGGGCCCAGATAGCCGTAGCGGTAAACGCGCATCTATTCAGCAAGACCAAGCTGAGGGTCGTGGGTTCGAATCCCACCGGTCGAGGATCTTTTCGGTTTGGAAATTTTTTCGACTTCCCAGGGCATGGAGTATCTTCGTACCTGCCACACGATATACGCATGCAAAAATAGTCATTGGCACAGTAAACTCTCAGTTAATAACTTTGGAAGTGGCAACACGGCTGTGAGAAGATTGAATACAAAATTTGAGCACTACAATTATAATAAAAAAAAGTGGTGAAATACATCTCCGTAATTCCAACGTGGCTGAGATACGATTAGTGTTGAACGGCAGCTGGGGTCCCAACGCACATTTGAGGTAAATTTCGTCTTGCTAATCGAAGAAAATTCCATCCATAAATTGGCAGCGATATCATTATCTTCGATAAACAACCATTGTCATAAAAAACTGGGGCGAAATATCCACAAAGCTACTGTCAACAAGTTGGTTTTCGCCTTTGCGTATAGCTTATCATACGCATCAGCACTGTGTGGATAGCCGGTGGTAGCATTCGCTGTTATTGTCGAGCAGTGAACACAACTTCTATAGCAGCATAGGATTAGCGTACGTTTACTGCTGCTGATGATTACAACTATGGAAACGATTGACGACGATAAAGTGGTTTGCTTCATCTGTGGTAAACTGGAAGATAATCTGGAGAGGATCATCGAGTGTGTCCAATGTGCTAAATCAGTGCATTTTCGTTGCAAGAATTTACTTGGGAACGCTGTTTTGAAAGCCAAGAAACGACCATTCTACTGCTCTGTAGACTGCGCCGACATGTTCGCTCGTACGACCCGGGACACAAATGGTTACGATTAGATCATTGGCGAAATCAAACTGCTCGCACAGTCTGTAAGAGAGTCGAAGCAAGAATCTGCACACTTGCGGCTAGCGTTCGAAGAGTCTGCATACAAAATTGATGCCCTGGTGAAGACGTCTAAGGCAATCGAGGAGTCGCAAGAATTTCTTGCAAAACAGTTCGACGTGCTGCAGAAGAATTTCGATGGATTCAAAAAGGAGCTAAACGGGCTGAAAACGGAAAATGAAAGGATGCGAGCAGAAATTGGAAGCTGGAAAAATGAGCAAAATTCCGTATCGTCGAGGCTGGACCAACTGGAAAATGAGCTTGACAAAGTTAACCGTGGCATGATATCGTGTAATGCAGTAATTTTGGGTATTCCTATACTCGAAAACGACAATCCCAAGGCGTTGATTATACAAATTGGAAACATCGTTGGTTCCGTACTCGATGAAAACAGCGTGTGTAGTGCTCGTCGTCTCCTTGGGAAGAACCGTAATACTCAAGGTACCCCGATTCTAGTAACGTTTGGCTCTGCGTCAATTAAGGAAAAGCTGTTTGAGCTTACGGGCCGCTAGAACTGTCGACGCTAGGTGATTCTTTTCGTGGATTCAGTACTCGAGTAGTAATCAGAGACGAACTGATAGCGTTTGGACGAGAGTTATATCAGGAAGCAAAGGAACTGCAGTCATCAAAGGGTTACAAGTATGTGTGGCCAGGAAGAAACGGAAAGATACTCATCAAGCGGCAGGACGGTGGAAAAATTGAGGAAATTGGTTCGAAGAAACAGATTGAAGATTTGAAGAAAATGTCAGCGAAGCGGTTGCCTAACTCGTCGTCCAAAGAAAGATCAACATCTTCATCTCCTGTACAAGAACCAGCCTCGAAACGTCTGCAGATGTAAAGCGTTAAACATTTTGTGTGTGTCATATCTGAGTTTTCTATATTATAATGTTCAGTAACTATGTAAACAAGAACTTTTTTTATTATACAATTGCGGAGCTAAATAAAAATGTGAATGTAAACGTAGATAACAAACAACTAAAAATATCGCACCAACCATAACGTGCTGCGAACAGTCGTCCGTGGACCACTTATATTTTGGCTGAGAGCAGAATCCAGCTCTTCCAGAGGCACATTGACCGCCTGCCTGCCAAACGAGAGGAGAATCTAGCCTTCTGATTCATCCGTGGACCGCACATCCTTTGTCTGAAAGCAGAATCCAGCTCTTCCAGTATATCGACCGCTTCCCCCGCCAACCATAACGTGCTGCAAACAGTCGTCCGTGGACCACTTATATTTCGGCTGAGAGCAGAATCCAGCTCTTCCAGGTAAGAGACTGGTATATGTTTAGCCGAAGTCAGTGATGCTGCGCGCCTAATCAGTTTGACCAACTGTTCCAGAGGCGCATCGACCGCCTGCCCGCCAACCGAGATGAGAATCTAGCCTTCTGATTCATCCGTGGACCGCTCATCCTTTGTCTGAGAGTAGAATCCAGCTCTTCCTGTATATCGACCGCTTCCCCCGCCAACCATAACGTGCTGCGAACAGTCATCCGTGGACCGCTCATCTATCGGCTGAGAGCAGAACCCAGCTCTTCCAGTGGCGCAACGACCGCTGGCCCGCTAACCGAGAGGAGAATCTAGCCCTTCATGACAAGACCTCATCCGTGGACCGCTCATCTTTCGGCTGAGAGGAAAATTCAGCTCTTCCAGGTAAGAGACTGGTATATGTCTGGCCGAAGCCAGTGATGCTGCGCGCCTAATAAATAATTAATTGTTCCAGCGAAAACGTCCACATTCAGCCGTCTATAAACCGTTTGTCCATCGGACTGTAGGAGAGGTGATCTAGAGGAAGTATCAGACCCAGCCGTTTCTCGACACAACCGACGAAATCATCGCTCAAAGATCCAGCCTTGAACTGCTATCCAGCAGCCTGGGATAAAATAATCAAATTTTGTATTATATACTTGTGTTTTGTAAGTTGATTGTAAAATAGTAGTTGTTAGATATAACGCTTCCTTCAAAGAGAATTGAACATTCTCACTGGAAGTGTAGTTATGTACAATGTATTTTGAAAAGATGAGGAGGTTTTACGCCTTTGGGAGAAGGAGTTTAGAAGGACATACCACTCCCAGGGGCTTTTCCCTGCTCCAAATAAAGAGAAATAATAATAAGTAAAAAAAATATTTTACATGCAGTTTGTTAAAAAATCGTTCACCACACAGAGAGAACACACGAAAAAAAATTTTTTTGGGGAACTTCCAGTGGAACTAATGGATGAACTTCCAAAAGACATCCTAAAGAAATTTCCAGAAGGAACTCCAGAGCTAAAGAAACTCCTATCGGAACTTCCAGAGAAACTTCTGGAAGAAATCCTAGAGGAACTTCCGGAAGACCTACCAGAGAAGATTCCGGAAGAACTATTAGTACAGAACTTCCGGAATGAACTGATAAGGGGACTTCTGGAGGAACTCCTAACGAAACGCCAAGAATTACTCCTGGAGAAGCAGCATCCGGAGTAACCGGAAGAACTCATGGATACCTTCCTGAGGAATTCCTAAAGGAACTTCCACAGGAATGAAAAGAACTATATGAAGAAATTCTTGAGAAACTTCCGGAAGAACTTCTAAAGGACTTGCTTGGTAAACTCCTAGAAGAATTTCTACAGGAAATTAGGAGCCGTCCATTAATTACGTAAGATTTTAGGGAGGATATGGGGTTCGAGATTTCTTACGTGCCATACAATATATTTTTAGTTTTCATAGAAAACATCTTACCATTGGGAGATGGGGTATTGAAAAATCCTGAAAATTGTCTCACGTAATTAATGGATCGCCTTTTATAAAAAGCTTCTAGAGGAACTCCTAGATGAAGTTTTCTGGTAAAATATTACAAGAAAGTCCAGAGGAACTCCTGGAACAACTTCCGGAGGAACTTTTACGGAAACTTTCGGAGGAACTCTTACAGAAAATTTCGGAGAAACTCCTACAGGAACTTCCGGAGAAATCCCTACAGGTACTTCTAGAAGAACTCCTACAAGAAATACCGGAGGAACTCGTAAGAGAAAAAATCCCAGAGAAACTTCCGGAAAACCCAAGAGAAACCTCCGAAGACCTCCTAGAGGAACTTCAGAACAATTCCAATGAAAACATCTAGAAAGAAATTGTTAAGCAACTTACGGAAAAACTTCTAGAGAAACTTATGAAAGAACTCCTAGTGCAACCCCCCAATCAAATTCTACAGGAGCTTATGGCGGAATTTCCTAGCGGAATTACCGAAGGACTAATGAAACTGTCAAAGTTACTCCTGTTACTACCTTGAGCCTTTTTTAACGGAAAAATGCGGAGAAATTACCAGAAGGTATCCTAAAGGAACTGCCAGAAGAACTCCAAGCTAAATTTTCAGAGTTGTTCATTGCGGAACTCGGAGGAATTTTCGGAGGGATTACTTCAAAAACTTTCTCAGGTATTCCTAAGGGGGCTTCAAGAGCAGCATCCGGAACATTTAGAGTGATATCTAGAGGAACTTCCTAGAGGAAAAAATCCGTAGGAATTCTGGAGGAACTACTACTGAAACTTCCGGTGCAACTCTTAGCGAAACATCCAGAGTAGTTATTTGGAAATTTACGGAGGAATTATTAAAATAACTTGCGGGAAAACTCTTAGAGTAACTCCTAGACGAACTTTCAAAAGACATCCAACAGAAAATTCCAGAAAAGCTCCAGAACTTGAGAATCTTTTGGAGTAACTATTACAGGAACTCTTGGAGGAACTTATGAGAGAAATCCTAGAGAAACTTCCAGAAGAACTGTAAGAAAAATATCAGGAAGACCTACCAGAGGAACTTCCAAAAGAACTTCAAGTGCAGAACTTGCGGAATGAACCTTTAAAGTAACTTGCTGGAGGAGCTCCTAGCGAAACGTCCAGAACAACTCCTGGCGAAGCACTTTGGTGATCTTCAAGAGAAACTCATGGGTAACTTCCGGAGCAATTTGTTGCGGAAAACAGACGAACTTCCGAAGGAACTTTTACACCAACTTCTGGAGGAATTCTTACAGAAACTCCCAGGGAAACTTCTAGAGGAGCATCTTGAGGAATTCCTGGAGGAACTACCGCAGGAGCTTTGAGAGGAACTTCCGGAAGAACTTCTAAAGAACTTGGTGAGAGAACATCTAGATGAAAACCTAGGAAAACTTCCGGATAATCACCTAGAAGAACTTTTGGAGAAGCTCCTAGTGAAACTTCCGTCAGAAATGCGAGGAGTTTTCAGAAGAACTTCTACAGGAACTTATGGAAGAGCTTCTAGAAAAAACTAGTAGATAAATTTTCTGGTAAACTGCAACAGGAACTTTTGCAATAGCTTTCGGAGGAATTTCTACAGGAAATTTTAGAAGAAGGGAAGGGAAAAAATCCTAGAGAAACTTCCGGTAAAATCCACGAAATTCTAAGAAAAAAAACCATTAGCAGGATTTCTCAGAATCTTAATATCAAATTTTCACAAAACTCTGGGCAGAGTTTTTAAAATACCTGGGTGCATATCTGATTGAATTCAAGATTCATATAAAATCTTGGACAGATATTTCACAGATTTCAGGACTATAATTTTAAAAATAAAGATTAAAGATTTTTTAAGATTCTCACGATATTGTAGAAACAAAGAAAACCTGCGTTGGAGTTTTACAAAATGTCACGAAGGATTCTCACATAACCTTAGCCAAGATTTTGAAATAATGTTTGCCCAAATAATCAGATAGCACTTTGATTCGCCTTGCGTGCCAATATAGGGCTATAATACAGCTGAAATGCCCTATATTAGCCGTATAATAGCCCTATAAGGCCAAAGAGGTGAATAAGCGGGCTAGTGGTTACTTGGGTGGTAGGATTGTAAAAAAAAATCTGAGCAGATTTCTAATAACATATTTGACATGTATGAATAAAGCCTTCCTTAGTCAGATGGTTAGAGTCCGCGGCTACAAAGCAGGAGGACTTTCTACAGGAGCTTGTGGAGAAATTTCCTGTGAAACTTCTAGAGGAACTCCCGGGGGAACTCCTAGCGGAACTACCAAAGGACGTCATAGGACAATTTTGGGAGAATTTATAGGGTGCTTTCAAGAGAAACTTCCTAAGACATTCCCAGAATAATTGCTAAACTAATTTCTGCAAACACCACTCCATAGTACCATGACCCCACAGTTATGGATCAAATAGTGTGGAGTCCAACCTATAAAATTCAATAAACGACATGGAAAACGTAAAATTGTTATTTAAAAGCACTAATCGAATCGTTTCAAATTGGAACATCGTTTAGTAAACTGTTTTGAGTGTAATATTTACATAGGATTGCAAAAAAAAATTAAAATTGTGTCGGTTCCTGAAAACCATATTATGGATCAATTATCATATTATAGATCAAATTGTGACATATTACGGATCAGTGCGCAAAATCAAGAGATTTTCAACTCAATGCATCTGTATTGCATGGTATGGCGAAAGTTAACAATGTGTCATATATTAATGCAAAAAATAGCAGTGTTAGAGCTGGAAACAAGGGAGTGATTCCAAGCAACAGCACCAAAATTTGGTAAATTTTTTAATTCATTTTTTCTATTGAGCTGAAACTTTGCACAGTTTTCCAGTTCCATCTAAATCGTCATTTTCCGATATCAAATCTTCAAGTTGAGTCACGACTAACTTTTCAAAAGGGTGTATGTGAAAATGGTTCAAAAATATTCAAAAAGCTGCACAGCAAAAACGGTTCGTTCGATTGTTAGACAACTAAAGAAACAAAGTTAGACAACTAAATAAAGATTCCAAAAAAATACACACAGTAAAAAAAAATTTTTTTGCATTAAAAAACATAATTTTTGACACAAAAAACTCAAATATCTCAAAACCCTATCGGAATACCAACGTAATTTTTTGAGGGAAAACGGTCCATTATATTAGCTATCTACCATAAAAATTTGGTGAACGTAAACCAATAAACAAAAAGTTATGATATTTCAAACATGTCACAATTTTCACATTTAGTAGAAAAAAAAAATTTTTTTTCGGTGTAAATTATTACGGGAACCGCAGTTTGTTGCTGATTTTATTGTTAAGGGCCTTGCGTGAATTAAACAAGTCGTTTTCATGTATTCATTAGTATTATGTATATTATATGTATAAATATTATGTATATGTATAAATATTATATGTATATGTATATATGTATAAATTAAAATGAATTAACAGATTACACGAAAATAAAATTTTTTTTTACCAGGATATTTTTTTTTAGAGTATGATCGATGAGTTTCTAAATGTTATGTATTAACTTTAAAAGTTTTGGATTTGGGTATGCGTTATGAGATCATGAAAACATTTTATTAACACTTATTTATTTATTTATTGTTATTCAATTTTTTTACAATATCGAAAACTTTTGCATCATTATCAGTACAGTTCGAGTATAGTTTTGCTTTAATTTTATTTTCTGACAATGGAATGAAACAGTGAAATTTTTGGGTTCCTTGGATCGTTTTCGCGTTATTATATTGCTCGCTGAGCTCTGATGCCGTTAATTCGTACTCTTCAGTAGTAGTAAACAAAATGATAATTTTGTTAAATCTTCTCTTTTCTGCGATTCGCCCAATCAAATAGTTCTTTTGCAGTTTTAATTGGATGCTCACGTTCTTTGGCTAAACTTGCTCTTGTGGCCATGCGCTTTATGGTTCCTCCAATAGCATCACAAGGACCTTTGCCATGTGACGTAGCAAAGAAATGCCATTCTGCATCAATTCCGTACTTTGATTTAAATTGACATAGGCTCGAAAAATTCTTACGGTTTTTGTACTGCGATGCTGCTCCATCAGACATGAAATATATCTTTCTGATTTCTTTATCCTTATCAACGCGTAAAAAGTTAATCATTTTGGCAATGAACAAATTTACAGATACTGAGTCGTCTCTTAAATCTTCGGAAATTACAATAAAACTAAAATGTTCAATTTGCGTATTTCCATTGAAATAAATAACGAATGGATGAATTGTAGCTTGTTGTACGTTCCAGTGATGGGACTGCACTTCATCTTGCAATACAAAGCTATAGTTTTCAGAAAAATCACAAATGACTAAAAATTCACCATCTTGTAATGTATTTTTCGTATTTTTTAAAAAAGCGGCATTGCTCTGTTTTAATAAAGTCGTGAAGAATTAAACTTTCTAATTTCAAGCAAAAAAATGACACAAACTCATCTACAGGTTTTACAATAGTTTCTAGGTCACACCTATCCGTGGTCACCCATTGCTCAAATGATAACTGATCAATATAATTTTCTTCAAACTCAGCGAATAAAGTATTTTCCAATGATGAAGAATCTGGACAATCCGAACAAGATCGTAGATAGCAATTTTATGTTGTATTTTCACACAAAAAACTACCAGTTAACATTTTAATATCCTTTGATAAATTGATTCTTTTCAAACTATGTAAGATTAGGTTAATATTTTCGTGTGTTGTGCACACACAAACATTATGTGTTCCTGAATTGGATAGAAGCTTGCATTGCCTTGGACGAAGGCTTTTCAAATGAGGAAAAACCTACCTTAATATTTTCGTCAATTTCCTTGAAGCGTGTATACGCTTCTTTCAAAGTAGTCATCATTAATCGTTTTTGGATTGCTTGACGCTTTCCATCTTTTTTACAGATACATAATCTTTTTGGCCAGGCATAGCTCTACTTACTTCATCGTCTTCAAAATATTGAATTATTTTTTCTTTTGTCTCATCTGTTAATGAAGTACTCGACCTAGCATTTTTGGTTGCAAGACAGTTATTTTTGAATTGTTTTGCCTCTTTTGCTGTATTTCTATTGGTTTTGAACTCATCAAATGGCGTCTTGAATAGACCACGAGCTTGGCAGCATCGACAAAATCAATAATTTTTCTTTCCTTGTCGTGGCTAGATTCGAGAACCTTTCCTTCATATTCATAATTACCTCATCGTAGTCTGTATTTTCCACATCCTCAGGTCCTAATTTGAAGAGGTTTCTTCGTACAGCTTCGTTGATTTTCACGGTATTTTTTCTCGGGATAATTGACGTAACCCATCTTCGTCCATTTAATCGGAGTCACTTTTATTCCAGCTATCCCTTCGTTGAAGCGTTTGATGTTGACCTTCTGGATGCACTCATCTTCTGATTGATTTGTTGAAACAGATGTCGCTGATGGTACCGTGGCAAGACTATCTGCATCTAGTAATTCCTCAGTTGTTGTTGTTTTCGAACTTCCTGCAACCTGATCCACCGATGATGTACAGATTGCCCGTTTGTCAACGTTTAAACGGCAGGACGTACAAATGCGTAAATTTGTATTCAATGTAGACATTGGAGCATAACCAGCCGCTTTCAGTTTATCTATGGTGCTTTCGGTGAGATTTCGTAGCTCTTTCGAACACTTTTTTTCTGCAAACGGCCTGCAACAGTTGAGAAAGCGACTACTCATGTTGCTCGTTAGATTTTAATAAACAAAATCACTTTTAAGTTTTTACTGACTAGTTTGGTGTCGTTTGCTTGAGTGAAGAAAAATTTTACAATTAAATCTTTTATAACCATAGTGGTAGTATATTTTTAGCTTTTCATGAGTATGTTCATGGTATGTACCTATCATGTTTTTGATGTTGTTGAAGTTACTCGCTTCTCCCAAATATGATTAACAAAGTCTATTCTCTACCAAGGCGGGTCTATACCCAGGTGTAATCAGATTTTAACTTTGTGGAGAAAACCAGCGCCGAGAAAACCGACCTGCTTTACGTATACTAGATCACCTGGGTATAGACCCGCCTTGTTCGCTACGAGGTAAACTTTTTGCAGGTAAGCTAGTCGTATACCTGCATAGAAAACTTTTTTTGTAGCTTTTGTCTTCAATATTAGATTTCTTATAGGTTTCTTTTATCAAAAGGTTTCAACACTATTGAGAGAATTTTTCTTCAGTTACGTACAATAATAAATATGACACTGTGACTTTAGATCACAACACTGGATCGCGTCTAACTTTCTAATAGATGCTGTAATAGTTATGAATAATTAAATAAAATATCATGAAACCAACTTGTTAATCTCATGTGGTACCCTTAACAAAAAATTCAGCAACAAACTGCGGTCCTAAAAAAAATTAACAATGAAAAAAAATTTTTTTTCACTAAGTGTCAAATTTGTGAAATATTTGAAATGTCATAACCTTTTTGTTTATTGGCTTACCATCACCAAATTTTTATGGTAGATAGCTAATATAATGGACCGTTTTCCCTCAAAAAATTACGTTGGTATTCCGCTAAGGGTTTTGAGATATTTGAGTTTTTGTGACAAAAATAATGTTTTTTAATGCAAAAAAAATTTTTTTTTTGCTGTGTGTATTTTTTTTTGGAATCTTTATTTAGTTGTCTAACTTTGTTTCTTTAGTTGTCTAACAATCGATCGAACCGTTTTTGCTGTGCAGCTTTTGAATATTTTTGAACCATTTTCACATACACCCTTTTGAAAAGTTAGTCGTGACTCAACTTGAAGATTTGATATCGGAAAATGACGATTTAGATGGAACTGAAAAACTGTGCAAAGTTTCAGATATTTTTGAAATGGTCGATCAGAATCGACTTGCATGCCTCCGTGGAATCCCTCCCGGGTAAAATGCCCTTTTATTGTGATACTGCATTGTAGTAACTGAGACATGAACTGTTTCCGCTCCACAACCAAATTTTCCACCCCTTTTTGTCTGCTAAAATATGAAATTTACAAACCTTGATGTTGTATTAGTTTTATCCTTAGTGCTATTCGAATCCAATGCATAAAATAGCAGAAATCTACATTCTATGGAAGTGATTCATAACCGTGGTAAACAATCATTTCCTGGTCCATATTATGGATCACTAGTTAGAAGTGCTAATATTCGGTGTTTTGAATAAAAATTCATGTAAAATGTTTTCCAAAGATGAATTCATGTGAGAATGCGAGAGACCGATGAAGAAGAGCGGTAAATCGTTTTCGAAGCCAAGCGCAGCAGTTGAGTTGAGGTCTTCCGCGAGATTAGGAGTGTTTCAGACCGCTCCGTGATAATTTGGTGAAGTGATTTATTTTCCATATTTTAACACTGAATTGGCAATCATTAAATAAAGAAAAAACGTTTAAACGCGTCTTTTTCTTACATGGGGGCTCAACCGGGATTGCCTCCCAGTGTTTTTAGTTCCGGAAGATTGAGTGGAAAGCGATTTTCGTTCATGTGTTGAATTGAAATTTCGCGCCGCCATATTGTGTGATCGAATGTTGAAAAAATCCCGAGTGTTGTGAGATTGGAGAGAAGTCTCCAAATTGAGAGCTGTGAGAACGAAGCGAAATCCTACTACCACTGTGAGTTATGTGGTCGAATGGAGAATATCTTCGCCTGTGAGAACAGAGTAGTGTTTGTGTGGACGTGAAACGAGATGCTGCATAATGTCCGAAAGTGAAGAGCAGCTTGCGCAACAATCGCTTCGGAATTTGCGAGAACTGTGTGCGGAGAAAAACCTCTCGACTAGTGGCAAAAAGGCGACGCTCGTGCGAAGGCTTTTAGGAAATTACCACGGTCGAAGACGAAACAGTGGTAAACGTTGGTGGAAAAAAAGTCACCACATCAACTCCGAAAATTACGAGAAACCAGCGCGAAATGGGTTCGAGTGACGAAGAAGAAAATGTGCGCGCGCCGCAGTTCACCTTCCACGATATCGGTGATTCGCTCGAAAAGTTTTCCGGAGAACGTTCCGATCGCGGTGTGCTTGAGTGGCTGAACGATTTCGAGAAGACGTGTGACAATTTCGGTTGGAATAGCGTGCAAAAGTTCGTTTACGGCCGCAGACTGTTGAAAGGCACTGCGAAGCTGTTTGTGAGTAGTTCATCCGGGCTCAATGATTGGGCTGCGTTGAGAGCCGCCCTTGAAGAAGAATTTGAAGATAAAGTGACGAGTGCGGAAATCCACGAGCTGTTGCGAAATCGCAAAAAGAAGAGTGACGAATCCTATCTGCAATATATCTACCACATGCAAAACATCGCGAAACGCGGTGGAATCGAAGAGGAGGCTGTGTGTGATTACGTAGTTCGTGGCATAACCGATGATCCGGTGAACAAAGTGTGTTTGTTTGGTGCGACCAAAGTGAACGATTTGAAAGACCGCGTGAAGCAATACGAGAAAATGAAAAACCAAATGCGAGACAGTGGTCGTAGTAGCGCGAAGCCCGTGGTGAGAGCCGAGAAAGAAAAAGTGAAAAAGAGCTCAAAAATCTCCACCAAGAGCGACACATCCGAGTCCACTGCCGAAGAAGTGCGGTGCTACAACTGTGGAAATCGTGGGCACTATGCCAATGATTGCGACATGAAGTCACGCGGACCGAAGTGCTTTGTGTGTGGTGATTTTGATCACCGTGCGAAAGACTGCAAGCAGCAGAAAGAAAAGGATAACGAAGTCAACATTCTCACCGAAGAGAGAATGCCCGTGCTCCAGATCAGAGTGAAAAATATCGAGCTGCGTGCGTTGTTCGATACGGGCAGTCGGCATAACTTGATCTGTGAAAGTGCATACAAGCGAATTGGAGAGCCGGCGCTTACCAATACTCCGATGGTGTTTAGAGGTTTTGGTGCAATGAAAACGCGAGCACGTGGCAAAATCGTTGTTGGTATTTGTGTTGACTCGGAAGAGCAACCAGAGATGCCATTTTATGTCGTGCCGGTTGGTAGCATGTCATATGATGCTGTTTTGGGCATGGATGCGTTGAATCGATTGGATGCGGAGATCAACAAAGAGGGAGTGAAAATCAATAAGATGAAAAACGAAGCAAAGTGCGACGACGAGAGTGAAATGATGATGGTTTTGGAAGGGGAGAAGAGTGATGTTGATATCGATGTGCCACCTCGATATGCAAGTGTTATCAGCGAGATGATTAAGAACTATGAACCAAAAAGCGATGTGAAAAGTCGAGTGGAAACAAAAATCATTTTGAATGACGACGTTCCAGTGCACATTCCTCCGCGACGGTTTGCTCCGAAGGAAAAAGCGATTCTGGAAAAAAAACTGTAGACGAGTGGCTCAAAGCTGGCATAATCAAGGAGAGCGTCAGTGAATATGCAAGCCCCGTTACACTTGCACCCAAGAAAAACGGTTCGATGAGAGTGTGTGTGGACTACCGACAGTTGAATCAGAAGGTTGTGAAAGATTGCTTTCCGATGAGAAACATTGAAGATCAAGTGGACAGTCTCAAGAAGGCGAAAGTGTTTACTACACTCGATTTGAAAAACTCGTTTTTCCATGTGCCTGTGGAAGTGTCAAGTCAGAAGTACACTAGTTTCGTAACTCACACGGGACAATACGAGTTCATGAAGACTCCATTCGGATTTTGTAACAGTCCGGCTAGCTTCAGTCGTTTTGTGGCTGACGTGTTCCGTGACCTAATAAGAAGTGGTCGGCTGATAATTTATGTTGACGATGCGATTATTCCGTCGGAGTCCGAAGAAGAAAACATCGAAGTGTTGAAGGAAGTGCTCAAAGTCGCTGCTGAGAATGGGATTCAGTTTAATTGGGAGAAATCTCAATTTTTGAAGGACGAAGTGGACTATTTGGGTTATGTGATTGGTGATGGTAGTTACCGCATATCTCCAACGAAAATTCGTGCTGTGCAGTATTACCGTGAACCCTCCAATGTGAAGGAGTTACAACGTTTCCTGGGTCTCACGAGCTACTTCCGAAAATTCATTCCGGAGTACGCGTTGATTGCGAAACCGCTCACTTCACTTTTGAAGAAGGATGTGTCGTACGAGTTCGGTGATTCTCAGCGAAAAAGCTTTATGTCGCTGAAACAGTGTCTAGTGTCCGACCCCGTTTTGAAAATTTACGATCCTGATGCCGAAACGGAGCTGCACACCGATGCCTCCAAGGAAGGGTATGGTGCTGTGCTTCTTCAGAAGAGTGATGACGGGAAGCTGCACCCAGTGTATTACATGAGTCAGCAAACTTCGAGTGCCGAGAAGAATTACAGTGCGTACCATTTGGAAGTTTTGGCAGTGATAAAAGCCGTCGAAAGGTTCCGCGTGTATCTGTTGGGAATTCCGTTCAAAATCGTGACGGATTGTGCGGCATTTCAACATACGATGAAAGCGAAACAGTTGGGACACCGTGTGGCAAGGTGGGCCTTGCTGCTGGAAGAGTTTACGTATACTGTTGAACACCGAGCGGGAACCGAATGAAGCATGTCGACGCGTTGAGTCGAGCTCCTGTGATGCTGACATCAAGTGATCCAATGGTTGAAATGATTAGAAGCGCTCAGAAGCGAGATGAGAAGATTAAAGTGATTACCGAACTGCTGAAGACACAAACTTTTGAAGATTATTTTGTGAGTGATGATTTGCTGATGAAACTGATTGATGGACGAGAAGTGATTGTTGTTCCGGCAGAGCTTCAGAGTGAAGTGATCCGAAGAGCGCACGAGAACGGACATTTTGGTGTGCGGAAGCTCGAAGACGTTATCAAACGTGACTTTTTCATACCGAGTCTGGCTGAGAAGATGAAGAGGCAGATTGAGTGTTGTGTAAAGTGCATTTTGGCGAATCGCAAGCGAGGAAAAGTTGACGGATTGTTGGCTCCAATTTCGAAAGGTGATGTGCCTTTTGACACGTACCATGTGGATCATCTTGGACCAATGGACGTCACCGAGAAGATGTATAAGTACTTGTTTGTCGTTATCGATGCATTTACGAAGTTCACGTGGATATACCCGACGAAAACTACGAATGCCCATGAAGTGATCCAGCGATTGCAGAATCAAAGCGAATTGTTTGGGAACCCACGAAGAATCATCAGTGATAAAGGGGCAGCGTTCACCTCGAATGACTTTAAGGTGTACTGTGCCGAGCAGAATATCGAATATGTGGAGATCACAACCGGAGTTCCTCGGGGAAACGGCCAGGTAGAAAGGTCAAACCAAGTGATACTGGCGATGCTCACGAAGCTCAGTGTGAATGATTCGACGAAGTGGTACAAGCACGTTGCGAATATACAACGGTGGATTAATGCGAGCGTTCACCAAAGCACTACTGTGTCCCCGTTCGAAGCCATGTTTGGGGTACAGATGCGCCATGCCGGTGACGTACGATTGTGTGAGTTGTTGGAAGAGATTCGTGTCGCTCAGTTTGATGATCAACGAAGCGGCATCAGAGCAAAAGCCAGAGCAGCGATCGAGAAGGCACAGCAGGATCAGCGACGATCATATAATCTGCGAGCACGAGAACCACCTGTCTATAAAATCGGCGATGTGGTTGCTATCAAGCGAACGCAGTTTGGTCCAGGTAGGAAGTACGCGGCTGAGTTTCTCGGGCCGTACAAGATAACCAATGTCAAGCCCAATAATCGATACGACGTCGAGAAGATTACCGGAGAAGGACCGAAGAAGACATCAACGGCGGCTAGTCATCTGAAGCCGTACCGGATCTGGGAACCAGAACCTTTGCAGGATGACCGAGTTGTGAGAATGCGAGAGACCGATGAAGAAGAGCGGTAAATCGTTTTCGAAGCCAAGCGCAGCAGTTGAGTTGAGGTCTTCCGCGAGATTAGGAGTGTTTCAGACCGCTCCGTGATAATTTGGTGAAGTGATTTATTTTCCATATTTTAACACTGAATTGGCAATCATTAAATAAAGAAAAAAACGTTTAAACGCGTCTTTTTCTTACATTCATACTAAATCGAAGCGAACGAGCATAAAACATCCTATAGCATTTGAATTTTACCACCTGTGGGAGCTTATGAATGCTGATGGCATTTCTTACAGAAAACAACCATATAATGATAGCTGTGTGGTACGAACTAAACATTTGTCAAAAACACCGTTATTTAGCGGTTGAATGTTGTGCTTAACATTATTAATGGTAGAAGACAAATAGTATAACATGGGAAAAATATGTTTTCATCAACGTTTATGTTTTGAACGAGTTATCTGATGTTGAACGCCAAAGTGATCCGTCACTGTGGGTGATCCGTAACTGTGTGGGCATGGTATGTCTGAACGAGGTAAAATGCTTAACATTACAAATGACTGAAGATAGTTAGACTATTAGACTAAATTTCTAAAATGATCCATAACCGTGTGTGATCCATAACTGTGTGGGCATTGTATTTCAAAAACCTAACGAAGCCCAACGATGACTTGTTCTCTAAGCGCCTTTTTTCCTTGAATTTGGCAATGGCTTTCTTCACCAATTTCGTTGGTATGAGGCTCAAGCGCATGAGGGCCGAAATAGCCGTAGCGGTAAACGTGCAACTAACCAGAACAACCAAGATGAAGGTCGTTGGTTCGAATCCCGCCGGTCGAAGATCTTTTCGTAGAGGGAATTTTTGCCTTTTAAGCTGTTTTTAGCCATTTTAAGCTGTTTTTTTTTTTGCTCAACTAAGCCGTTTTGATTCGTTTTTAGCCATTTTAGGTTGTTTTTATCTGTTTTAAGTTATTTAAAGCTGTTTATTGCTGTTTTAAGCCGTTTTAAGCTGTTTTAAACTGTTTTATGATGTTTTAAGTCGTTTTAAGCTGTTTTTTCTTTTTGCTGTTTTAAGCCTTTTCGAGCCGTTTTTAGCTGTTTTTAGTCGTTTTCAAGCTGCTCTTTTGTTGGCTTAATTTTTAGCCGTTTCAAGCTGTTTTAACTGATATAGCCGTTTTAAGCTATTTTTTGTGGTTAAGCCGTTTTAAGCCTTGTTAAGCCGTTTTCAGTTGTTCTTAGCCGTTTTTAGCCATTTTAAGCTGTTTTATTTTGTAGCTTAATATTTAGCCGTTTTAACTGTTTTAAGTAGTTCTTACCCATTTTTGTTTTTTTTTTTTTGCTATTTTAAGCCATTTCAAGTTGGTTTTAACCGTTTTTTTGACGTTTTAAGCCGTTTCAAGCTGTTTTATTATGTTTTAAGCCGAATTAAGCTGTTTTTGTTGTTTTAACATTTCAGTCGTCGCGCTGTTGTATTTTGTACAACATTGGTGAAAAAGCCTCGCTTATCATACACAACATCAGCGTGGTGCTTCTGACGGCGGCAAACCGCGCGACGACTGAAAGGTTAAGCCTTTTTTTGCTGTTTTCTTAAAATAGCTGTTTAAGTCGTTTTAAGCCGTTTTAAGCCGTTTTTAGCCATTAAAAGCTGTTTAAAGCCGTTTTAAGCTGTTTCAACTATTTTAAGCCGTTCTTAACCATTTTAACCTGCGATTTTTTTTGCTATTTTAAGCTGTTTCAAGCTGTTTTAACTGCTTTTTTGACAGTGTAAGCCGTTTAAAGCTGTTTTTAACTGAACAGGTTGTTAACAGTTTTATGACGTATTAGTCATTTTTATTAAGCTGGTTTTTGCTGTTTTAAGCTGTTTTTAGCCTTTTTATGCTGTTTTAGGCCGTTTTTAGCTGTGTTTAGCTGTTTTAAGCTGGTCTTAGCCGTTTTTGTTGTTTTAAACTGTTTTATGATGTTTGAAGCTGTTTTAAACCGTTTTTGGCTTTTTTTTAGCGTTTTATGCTGTTTTTTCCTGTTTTCAGCTGTTTTAAGTCGTTTTAAGCCGTTTAGAGCCGGTTTAAGCCTTTGTCAGCTGCTTTTTTTTGCTGTTTTAAGCCATTTTAAGCTGCTTAAAGTCGTTTTAAACCGTTTTAAAGCCGTTTAGACCGTTTTCAGCCGTTGTAAGCCGTTTTGAGCTGTTTTTAACTGTTTTCTGACATTTTAAGCTGTTTTTTTTGCTGTTTATAGCTGTTTTTTTTTTTGCTTTTTTTAACTGTTTAAAGCCGTTTTTACCTTTTTCAATCTGTTTTTTTGCTATTTTAAGCCATTTTAAGCTGTTTTTAACTGTTTTATGACGTTTTAAGCTGTTTTATTTTTTGCTGTTTTAAGCCATTTTAAGCCGTTTAAGCCGTTGTAAGCCGTTTTAAGCTGCTTTAAGGTGAAAATGAATCGAAGCCAACCCTCGAATTTTCAAGAGCACAAATCTGGAGAACTGAACATCTGTTTAAGCTGAAAACGTTATCGATTGGTCACCACCACCTAGTGACCAATCGATTAAATTTTCAGCTCAAACGAATGTGTGGTTCTTCAGATTTGTGCTCTTGAAAATTTGGGTTTTGGCTTCGATTCATCTGGCTAAAGGTGAGCCAATATAAGCCGTTTTTGGCCATTTTAGGGGCGATCCATTAATTACGTAAGACAATTTTGGCGGTTTTTAGACCCCCCCCCCCACCTCCCCCCATAGTAAGATTTTTTGTATGGAAATTAAAAATAATTTGTATGGCGCGTAATAAATCTCAAACCCCCCCTCCCCCCATAAACCCTTACCTAGTTAATGGACGACCCCTTAAGCTATTTTTTGATGGCTCAATTTTTAGCCGATCAAAGCTGTTTTCACCTGTTTTATGACGTATTAAGCCATTTTAGGCTGTTTTTTTTTGCTGTTTTAAGCCGTTTTAAGCCGTTTCAAGCCTTTGTAAGCCGATGTAAGCTGTATTTTTTTTCTGTTTTTAGCTGTTTTAAGTCTTTTTTGCCATTTTAGGCTTGTTTTGTTGTTTTAAGTCGTTTTAAGCCGTTTTTAGCCATTAAAAGCTGTTTTAAGCCGTTTTAATCTATTTTAAGCCGTTTCAAGCTGTTTTTAACTGTTTAATGATAACAACTACCGAAAAGCCAAACATTACATTTGCAATTGGATTAGATGGACAGCCGTTTTTAGCCGTTTTAGGCCTTTTTAACCGTTTTAAGTTGTTTTTTGCTGTTTCAAGCTGTTTTTATTTGTTTTTAGTTGTTTTAAGCCGTTCCAAGCCGTTTAATGACGTTATAAGCCGATTTAGGCTGTTGTTTTTTTTTTTGCAGTGCCGTTTTCAGCCATTTTAAATTGTTTTTGTTGTTTTAAGTCGTTATAATCCGTTTTATGCCGTTTTAGCTGCTCTTAGCCGTTATAAGCCTTTTCAAGCCGTTTTTAACTGTTATTAGCCGTTTCAAGCTGTTTTATGACGTTTAAGGCCGATTTAATCTGTTTTTTGCTGTTTTAAGCTGAATTCTGCTGTTTAAAGCCTTTATGCACTTTTCAGCCATTTTAAGCTGTTTTTGTTGTTTTAAGTTGTTTTAATCCGTTTTCAGCCATTTAGAGCTGTTTTAAGCCGTTTAAAGCCGCTTTAAGCTGTTTCAACTGTTTTGAGCCGTTCCTAGCCATTCCATCCTGTGTTTTTTGCTATTTTAAGCCGTTTCAAGCTATTTTTAACTGTTTTATGACGTTTAAGCTGTTTTTTGCTGTTTCTAACTGTTTAAAGCCGTTTTTAGCCTTTTCAAGCTGTTTTTTTTTTGCAATTTAAGCCGTTTCAAGCTATTTTAAGCTCTCTTTTGCTGTTTTTGCTGTTTTAAGCCGTTCTTATCCGTTCTTAGCCGTTTTAGGCCTTTTGAACCGTTTGAAGCTGTTTTTTGCTGTTTCAAGCTGTTTTTAGTTGTTTTTAGTTGTTTTAAGCCGTTTTAAGACGTTTAAAGACGTTTTAAGCCGATTTAGGCTGTTGTTTTTTGCAGTTTTAAGCCTTTTTTTGTCATTTTCAGCCATTTTAATTTTGTTTTGATGTTTTAAGTCGTTTTAATCCGTTTTAAGACGTATTAAGCCTTTTCAAGCCGTTTTTAACTGTAATTAGCCGTTTCAAGCTGTTTTATGACGTTTTAGGCCGATTCAAGCTGTTTTTTGCTGTTGTAAGTTGAATTCTGCAGTTTAAAGCCTTTTTTGCCGTTTTCAGCCATTTTAAGCTGTTTTTGTTGTTTTAAGTTGTTTTAAGCCGTTTTCAGCCATTTTAAGCTGTTTTTGTTGTTTTAAGTTGTTTTAAGCCGTTTTTAGCCATTTTAAGCTGTTTTGAGCCATTTAAAGCCGCTTTACGCTGTTTTAACTGTTTTGAGACGTTCCTAGCCATTCCAACCTGTGTTTTTTGCTATTTTAAGCCGTTTCAAGCTGTTTTTAACTGTTTTATGACGTTTAAGCTGTTTTTTGCCATTTTTAGCTGTTTTATACCGTTTGTAGCCGTTTCAATCTGTTTCTAACCGTTTTATAACGTTTTAGGCTATTTTGTGCTATTTAAAGCCGTTTTTAGCCTGTTTGGCTTGAAAAAGCTTAAAACGGCTTAAAATAGCAAATAGTTTTAAGTCGTTTTAAACCGTTTTAAGCTGTTTTTTTGCTGTTTTGAGCTATTTTTTGCTGTTTTAAGCCGTTCGAAGCTGTTTTAAGCCGTTGTTAGCTGACAAGCAGGCTCTGGCCCAGTTGGAATGTAACGCCAGAAAGAAGAAGAAGAGGCTCAATCGCATAAAAAGCATTACGGAGCCGATAGCCATTTGCTACTGAAAGTTCTTCATAGGTAGACTACATACAATAATAACAATAATATAGTACATGCTATGGATTACTTCTATTGTCCTTTAGTCGTGTTTTAAGCTGCTCTTTGGACATAGTAGTGTCAGTGAATTCTTAATGTACGTTATAGTAACGCATCATACAGTTAATTGGTCCATTTTGTTATTCTTGTTCTTAACTGCCGAGAGGGTGTGTAGAAGTTTAATTGAGAGAGAAACGCAGCTGAGTCTACACGGTTCGAATTAATGTTGTTGATGAAGAGAATCACTGCCAATTCCCGGCGTTTGCATAAGTGTCTCCTAGTTGATGAGCATGCAGCGTACTTCATATGACGGAAGTGACAGTACAGTCTAATTCGCCATTTTAAACAATGGCATAATTTTTTAGCTATAAATTTCAAAAACAAGAAAAACCTTCTATTTAAGAGGCCTTTTTCAAAATATAGTCTAAGAAATATGTTGGAAAGTGTAATATCGGATGGCCGCTAATACAGATGGGAAGTTTCATTTGCATTGAAAATAGTCAGTCTGAAAATACCATTTTCGTTTACGTTTTGAGCTGGAAATACTCTCCAGCCTCTCGACTGCTCCCTATCTGCTACCTATAGTGATAAATGTGACGCGCAAAGAGCAACCGCTTAATGTCGGAGATTTTTATGGCATTCCCAGATGACGACGAAGAAGGCCGGAGAACATGACGGCTTTGGCGGTGTCATCATCTATCAACGACGTCATTGTCGGTATCCACCACGGTCGGCCGTTATAATCACGTCTTTTAGAATAGGTACAGCGTAGAATGGCAGACTTGCCCTGAATTAGCATCATTGAATTGCACTTCACAACGGCGAGAGTGTGGTTCGAGGAAGTTGTCATTTCATTTGTGATAACATCAACGTTCGAGAATCGTTTCGGTGGCACCTTGGCACCAGTACGAACATCATAAAAAATGTAATCTAATTCTTTGCCTGTTTAAGTATGAATTACCTGTTGTCATGATTGTTAACAAGCACAGTGATGATTTGTTCCTATATGCGGGAGCCAAGAGTATGGCCGTAGCCAGATGGGGGCGTTCCCCTTTCCTGACCGATGAATAAATAACTACTAAGGAAGAATTATGAGTAACACATCATATGTTACTAGAGACCGAGAACATCTCTGCATCTCAATAGTTGTCAGTCACGAGAAGGAATTTGCTAGGAAGCTACATAACAAAAAATTTAACTTGGTAAGAAATGCGATTCATGCAGCCTCATTTCAAAAAGTTACCCATAAACAACCATACCTACAGTAAGTCCACAACTAGGGGAGTCAAATCACTCATACACACCAAATCCATTCAGCAATATTTTGCTGAAATTTGCCGAGCTGAAGCGCTCAGCAATCCTTTGCTGAAAATCAGAGAAAAATGGCTAAAATTAAGCAACTCAATGCTGATGTTGAGCAGCATTGACTGAAACTTATCATTGTTAGTTGATATATTTAACAAATGTTTTTAATTAGCGTATTTTCCTGACAAATGGAAAAATGCTAAGGTTGTTCCAATTTCTAAACCAGACAAAAATCCTGCAGAAGCTTCTAGCTATCGTCCAATCAGTTTGCTTTCCTCCATCAGTAAACTTTTTGAAAAGGTCATTTTGAACAGAATGATGGTCGTCTACATCAATGAAAATTAAATTTTTGCCAATGAACAGTTCGGATTCCGCCATGGACATTCGACCACTTATCAACTTGTTTATGTAACAAATTTGATTCGTTTTAACAAATCTGAAGGCTATTCTACTGGTCTTTCTTTTCTACACAGTGTTTGGCATGAAGGTTTGATCGTAAAATTAAAAAAACTTTGATTTTCCAACATACATTGTTAGAATAATTCAAAGTTATCTGTCAAATCGTACACTTGTGGTTAATTATCAGAACTTCAGATCTGAAAGACTTCCTGTAGGAGCTGGTATTCCTCAAGGCAGCATTTTGGGACCAATATTATGCAATATTTTCAATATGTTTGTTATATATTTATCGGCAAAAAATATGATATGACATGGTTCTTAGACAAAATGTCAAATTCGGTGAAAAAATCGTTTTTTCACTAATTTTCTCCAATTTTGCCAATAACTCGAAAACAGTAGGCTGTAAAATTTTGACGTCTTCGAAAGAGTTTTTTATTTATTTATTCATTTATTTATTATTTCACAATTCTTGCGACGTAAGACCTAGTCTTTTTTGTTGCCACAAAATGATTTCAAAGAAGAAAATTTTCAATTCAGTAAGTTAACTTAACATAACAATATCTAGTTTTTGAAGGTTCCATATAATATCTGATTCATATTAGCGAATCTGGAAAGAAGTTCCCGCTTAAATCCAACTAATGATGTACACGATTTGAGACTAATTGGTAACGAATTCCAGTGTACAATGCTTCGCACAAAGAAAGATTGCCCATAATATATAGTAGTGTGTTGAGGTATATTGGAGTTCATGGTCCTTGGTAAGCGCGTACGAGTAATTTTAGAAAACAAATAGTTTGGTGTTTCAGAATTAATTATTGCATGAGCATGATTGACCGCTCACAGATGCTACTCCGTTATTGCAAGAACAGCTGTACTTACACAGGGAACCAACAGACGCTACTCGGGATCAGTAGCATCCTCAATGTGTTTTGGTGTTTCAAAATTAATTATTTAGTAAAAAGTCAGACATATTCTATATTCCAAAAATCGCCAGAAAGAACACCCGAGCAATATTTTGTGGAAGTGCGATACTCTTGAAAATCGTGACAAACAATAAACGTAGCGCACACATGCATTAAGAGCCAAACGCAACTTGTTCATTGCAGCCATAGATGCATTACTGTAAACAAAGTCACAGTAGATGAAATGTGACAGTATAAGCGCTTTGAAGAGCTTAATCTTCGTTTGGATGTCCAGGTGCCTGGTTGTTAAGTTTAACTGTTTTAATGCGTAATATACTTTTCTACACTGCTGATTAACTTGAGCATCCCACGACAGGTTTGAAGTGAAAATCAATCCTAAATTTGAAGCTTGATCTAAAAATGCAACCTTTTCACTGTTAAGAAATAAGTCTGGGGTTCTTATTGTAGAATGCGATCTATTAATTAGCAATGCTTTTGTTTTAGTTGGATTTATCATCAAGAGATTTCGTTTAGCCCATTCCAGTAGTTTTTGAGGTCGGAATTTATTTTTCTTGACATATCATCAACATCAATGGTTTTATCACTGCAAAGATAAATTTGTACATCGTCTGCGAAAAGATGAACTGAACAATACTCTAAAACTGAAGGTAAATCATTAATAAATAGAGAAAATAGTAATGGCCCAAGAATCGAACCTTGAGAAAATTCCATATTGTGGAAGACAGTCTGCGTGCGTCCGGTAAAATAAGATTTGATCAGTGCGACAGCAGTATTGGAAAATATGAAGTTAGATGATAATTTGTTGAGCAGTGACACTCTGTCAAAGGCTTTCGCAAAATCAATTAATAATAATATTGCAACTCCTTTTTTGTCGACTGCTTGGGCAATATCGTCGTGCACTTTTAGTAAAACTGTATTTGTGCTGTACTTTTTCCGAAAGCCCGATTGATTTTGATTGAGAAAATCCATCCTATTTATAAAATCACACATTTGATATTTTAACAGTTTTTCGAAAACTTTGGAAAGGGAGCACAGTAAACTGATCGGTCTGAGATTAGAAACATCGGAGCAATTGCTTCTTTTCTTAATTGGTTTAACCTTTATTTGTTTCCATTTCACAGGAAATATTGAAGTAGCAATAATTTTGTTCAAAAGATGTTTAAAAACTGAAACTGCTAGTGGTAAAATAATCTTAATAAATTTGATCGAAATATTGTCTAGCCCCACGGCATTCGATTTAATATCAAATACTGCATTAACAATCTCGAAATCCTCTACTTCGTGAAAAACGAAACCATGTGAATTTACTTGGAAGTTATGCATAGGTCGACTATCTGAGGTGAAATTAGAAGAATTGTTTTATCAAAATAAACAACTTTGCCGAACATGCCATGTCTCTAGAACGTCACAGTAAAAAAAAATTGGGGTGGGTAATGTCTGTTACATTACCGCGGGGTTGACGTAGAACTACTATGGACACAACTTCGATCAATTCTGGCTCGGGGGACGGGCCTGGTGTAGTGGTTAGAACACACGCCTCTCACACCGAGGACCTGGGATCGAATCCCATCCCCGAGATAGTCACAAAAAAAAATTAGTGACGACTTCCTTCGGAAGGGAAGTAAAGCCGTTGGTCCCGAGATGAACTAGCCCAGGGCTAAAAATCTCGTTAATAAAGATAGAAAAATAAATTCTGGGTCGGACTCTTACAACAGAGCGGTAGCTTTTTGCAGGTGATAGGATGTTTGATGATAGGTGCTGTGATTGTGAGTATTCAATAAGGGAGATCAGTCATTTGGTTTGGAAGCCTTTTCAGAGTTTAGGATTTCAGATTTCGAAGTAAAACCCACCCAAATAACGAGTAAGCACGATAATGCGGCACGGTAATCGCATTATATGCGCATATAGGGTAATCATTTAATGCATGTCAGTTTTATATACGCATATAATTCTATTATAATGCCAGAAAAGGCGAAATAGCGTGCCATTATAGTGCAAAGATATAACCGTGCTTCTCTGCACCACTAATGCTGATATAAGACCACGTGAGAAACGTCAGTTGTTTTCGCCAGGTTTTTAGGGCGAATATTTTGTGCTTTAGCGGTCGCAGCCAGAGAGCATTCGCGTATGCGGCCAAGCAACTGGTACACGAGGTAAATAAATGAATGAATGAAAACGGAAACCTCTAATAGTATGCAAAAAATGTAATAAAATTATACAGATAGTACTTCTCCGTATCAGACATATTCGTTTTGGTAGTTTTCATCCTTTTGAGGACTTGCAATTGCCACATTTTAATCCTCGTTATATGATGATGAAATTCCTCATTTTGCGTCTCGAACCTGCGACACCCGTATTGTTGAGTTGTTGAAGTTCTGCACCTTTGCTCCTTCGGCCACATAACATGAATATTATTGGGAAGAAAATTGACCAATATAAACCATCACTTTACTCCGTCATAAAACCTGCGATTGTAGTAGTTAGAAGATTCATTTTTGACTCCCACTTACCACTATATGCAAATACAAAGCACGTGGTATATTTTCCAAAACACCGGAGGATATTTAAACATGCCTTATGGGAATGTAGAGCCAATATAGTGCTTATTTAATGCCTGTATGCATCAGGCTTAGAAGCATTATTGATGCAGTAATAGGGTTTCTATACAGAAGAAGTGCTGTTATTAGGCGTGTAAGCATTTGTGGTACTATTATAAAGCATGTATGCATCTGTGATGCTGATTAAGGTCTTATTATTAGTGCCTATGGTTACTTGGGTATGCGAACGATTTACGAACTATCCGTTTATGTCAGTAGATGGTCCTCGTTGTTATAAAAAACTTTGCCGAAGACACCAAATACCGAAAACGCTTCGTTATCGAGTTATTAATTTTGTCCCTCAGACTGCGTCCCTGGCCCATAATGCACTGGTTACAAGTTTTTTCGTGAGATAATATAGAACTCAAACTATTGTTTAAGCAAGAAATAATACATCTCAAATTGATGCTTATACTGAGTTGTTTGGTAATCAAATCCGCATTGTAATTATTAAATACATCTCAAATGAACCTTAGGATAGGCCTTGCTAATCCATCACAAAAAATCTTAGAATACTTGTTTTTAATTATGAATCGTGGCATTATAGTGCAAAGAGGCGCCTCTTGTAATACTAAGTAATGGAAGCTTAACAAATTATATATACACTGAAGTTTTATAGGATCTATCAGTCTTGAGGCAACTAAAACGGCTTTTGCTTCTACTTCTCCGACGTTTCGGCATATATTTCGCCTTCCCTTGAATTTCTGCAATTATAAATGCGTGTGGTGATTAACAAAGTACAGAATTTAGAAATTAATGCAGATTTTTGAAAAAAAAAAACAAACTTGTGTTGTGTGACTTTCAGAGGCTGCTTTTTGCTGTGTGTATTGGTGTCATGTCCCACTTGTTACCGTCTAAAATTGCTTATGGCCTACCACCATGACTGATGTTCCAAAAAATGATTTCAAAATTAATTGTTGACTTTCAACTTACGCTGTGGGTACCATTCATTGAAATGTTTCGCTAGGCTTTCAATCGAGCTTTCGCTGGCACCTACGCTTTTCGATAAAAGCTCTATGTGATTATTGCCTGCGTACAGTTGCTTCAGCATTTCCTAACTGATGAAAAAGAAATGAACTAGTATGTCCTTGATGTGTGTGTTTATTGTGTTTGAACATGTTGTGATTGTGTTGGAGGTATATTTTGCCTGTTTATTCCGGAACTTGACTATTAATACATGATTTTATCGAAAACCTTCGATGTGGTGAGCTCAAGTATATTGTATCTAAGATGGTCCATAAGAATTTTTGTTAAAAATTTTATTCTGTTTGCTAGAAAACACTTGAAGAAATGGTACAATTCTAAACAATTGCTGATTTTTCTCTCCACTTAAGACAAATTCACGAAATCATAGCTTTTCAGATATTTTCAATATAAATAAGAATAATTAATATACATATTTACCTACCTTGATACCTTGATGGCTACAGCGTAGCATCACACCATTGTCGGGCGTATTGTGATGAAGATGGAGCTCCTTCGTCGGTCTTGGGCGAAACTTCTCCAGTTGCCCCGAACGTTTAGGGTCGCCAGGTCCTCTTCCACTGCGTACAGCCAGCGTATTCGTGGTCTTCCCCGAAGCCGCCGACCTCTACCTGGTTCCCTGCTGAATATTATTTTCGCAATTCTTTTTTTTCTGACATTCGCACTAAGTGACCAGCCCACTGAAGTCTGCCGTATTTTACACGCTTGATACTATTCGCATCTTTGTACACTTGATATAACTCGTGATTCATGCGTCTGCGCCACACACCATTTTCGAGTTTCCCACCGAGTATTGTCCGCAGCACTTTACGCTCGAAAACACCGAGAGCTTTCCGGTCTGACTCTTTCAACGTTCACACTTCGTGCCCGTAGAGAGCCACCGGAAGAATCAATGTTTTATGCAGGGCGAATTTTGTTTCCGTTTGCAAGCTGCGGGACCTAAGCTGGTTACGTAGTCCGTAAAAGGCCCTATTCGCAGCCGTAACACGTCTTTTCACTTCGTGGGAAACGTTGTTGTCACATGTCACAAGTGTTCCAAGGTAAACAAATTCTTCAACAACTTCAAACACATCCCCATGAAACACTACCTCAGCACCTACACCACCATGCCTGACTCTATCTCTACCTGCAACCATGTACTTCGTTTTGGTAGAATTACTGGTCAGGCCTATCCTCGCTGTCTCCCTCTTCAGAGGCACGAAGGCCTCTTCCACTGACCTGCGATCGATTCCAATAAGGTCTATATCGTCCGCAAAGCCAAGGAGCATGTGTGACCTTGTGATAATAGTGCCATTTCTCTGCACGCCAGATCTCCTAATAGCACCCTCGAGTGCAATGTTGAACAGTATATTCGAAAGTGCGTCTCCCTGTTTCAAACCGTCAAACGTCACGAACGAGGTTGACACCTCGTCTGCGATCCGATCACTTGATTTCGAACCATCCAGCGTAGCACATATCAGCCTAATTAGTTTCGCCGGAAAACCATTTTCAGACATTATCTGCCAAAGCTCATTTCTTTTCACTAAGTCGTACGCCGCCTTGAAATCAATAAACAGATGGTGAGTCTGCAAGTTATACTCCCGGAATTTGTCTAGGATCATTCGCAAGCTAAAAATCTGGTCCGTTGTCGAACGGTCCTCACGAAAACCAGCTTGGTATTAGCCGCGAAGGACTCCTCGAGCGGTCTCAGTCTGTTAAACAGGATGCGCTACAGAATTTTGTACGCCGAATTCAGCAGGGTAATTCCTCTGTAATTGGCACACTCCAGTCTGTGCCCTTTCTTGTAGATAGGGCGGATTAGGCCATCCAACCAGCCGGTGGGCAATTCTTCGTCCTCCCATACCTTCAGAAGTACTCGATGGATCGACTGGTAAAGCTGCTCGCTTCCGTGCTTGAGAAGCTCGACCGGGATCTCGTCCTTCCCAGCAGCCTTACAGTTCTTCAGCTCGCTGATAGCCTTTTTAACCTCTCCTATGGTCGGTGGATCCACAGCTAGATCGTCATCATCTATGTTCATCCTGTTCCTCGCTACATTCCGGTTCATGCTTTCTTGAGCGTCAGCTACCACACTTTCTTCGTGCTGCCTTTTCTTTCTGCGGTGGATTCGCTTTTCTTCGGCTCTCGCTGCCCTGTACCGCTCTCTGTTCTGTCGGCTACCGGCCACAAACATACGGCTTCTGGCGACATTCTTCATGTCTGTCACCCTCTGGCACTCTTCATCGAACCAGTCGTTTCGTCTTCGTCGTTGACCAGTGCCGATCACTTCCCGCGCCGTTGTTGTCACAGCTTCGTGAATAGGGTCCCAAGGCTGTCGACGTCTCCAGCAACGTTGATTCTACCCAACTGCTCGTCTAGTTGCTGACGGTACTGCGCAGCTACCCCATCAGTCGACAAGCGTTGTATATTGAAGCGCAGCGTTCTGTGTGTTGCGAAACTCGTGACGCTGGATAACCGCGCCCGAATTTTAGCTACAACGAGGTAATGATCCGAGTCGATATTAGGGCCTCGGAAGGTCCTGACATCAATGACATCTGAGAAATGTCGCCCATCAACCAGCACGTGGTCTATTTGGGAGCAGGCATCGCCACTCGGGTGTCGCCAGGTGTGTTTGCGGATATTCTTTCGTGCGAAGTATGTACTGCTGATTGCCATCCCTCTAGCAGCAGCGAAGGTTACTAGCCGCAGGCCATTATCATTGGTAACGGAATGAAGGCTTTCCGTTCCAATGATGGGTCGGAAGAAATCTTCTTTCCCGATCTGCGCATTTGCGTCGCCGATGACTATCTTGACGTCTTGTTTTGTGCACTCTCCGTAGGCCTTATCCAGGCTCTCATAGAACTCATCCTTCATGTCATCGGGCTTATCGTTCGTTGGCGCATATATGCTGATCAGGCTGTAGTTGAAGAACTTGCCTTTCATTCTCAACACACAGATTCGGTCGCTTACCGGTTTCCACCGAATAATTCGCTTCATCTGCTTCCCAATCACTATGAAGCTAACTCCCCGTTCTGCTCTGTCGCTTCCGCTGTAGTAGATGTGGTACTTGAATGAAGTGTTGGCGATGGGTTCCACCGCTCGGAATTCGCGTTCTCCGGTTCTCGGCCAGCGTATTTCCTGGATAGCTGCCACGTTCACGCCGACATTCCGCAGTTCACGAGCCAGGAGCCCAACACGCGCGGGTTCATTCAAAGTTCTCTCGTTCCAAGATCCAACTTTCCAATCGTTGTCCTTTATTCGTTGCCAGGTCTGTTGCCGTAAAATCAAACCGTTTGCTCTACTTTTGACTTTCTTGGTTGGTGAAGAGTCTTCGATAGGCCACCTAACCAGGGTTGCGCTACCTACATCGTGCTAGAGGGGCTGCCTCCTCGGTGCTGACACGATACAGCAATGTTCGTTTGTTCTTTACATGATGACCACGGTCATAGCCATCACAACCATCCACCTTTATCAGGACTTTGGACCTGTAGCTCTGGTTCTCAATAGTTTCAAGTTCTTTCGGACATGCTACTATGGTGAGCCGTCATGCGCTAGCGGTGTTGTTATTACATATTTACTTATGTGAATTACATATTTATTTATGGTAAATATCTATGCTTTTGGATAGGCAACAAAAAAATTAGATTTTCACATGTTTTAACGGATGTACAAGGCTGCACTTTTTTAATTTATGGAACGGATTATTAGAGCATGTTTTAGAAACAAAAATCTACTAATTGAACTTTGACACTTCACTTCACTTTTGCAAAAGAAAAAATATGATACTGAAAATCACAAGTAAGGCGAGCAAATACCTTTAAACTCTAGTATGTTTCATAACATATTAAAGTTTAAAGGTTTTTACTCGTTTTACTAATGATTTTAGGATAACAAGGACTTGGTTTTGAAATCGACCAATATTTAGTTTCTATTCAAATTTCATATATTTGAATTATAATTTCCAATAAAGTTAGTGATACTCTGATCATGTATCGAATCGCAATAATAAATATATGTGTTCAGATTTCTACTGTCGTACTTTATGACCTAGCACAAATTTCGTACAACAAATTCGCTCAGATATAACGCGATTTTTGCATAACTAATAAGAGGAGCTTCCAAAAATGTTACTCCGTACACACATAGGTAGCGAAAAAATCACTCAAAATTCAGAATCTGCTCTTGATAAGTGCGAGAAATTTCTTTAGGCAATCCCCTGAGAATGATCAAGAAGTTTTTTCTTCAAGAATTTCATCTAGACATTCTTTTTCGAGTGACTAATTCAAAAGTTTCACAAAAGCTCATACAGTGCTTTCGGCTGTTTTCAAAGGTCATCTTGGTAAACTATGTAAACCTCTTCAGATATTTCTCCAAATATTAAATATTGATATCTGCTGGGGCCCAGATAGCCGTAGCGGTAAACGCGCAGCTATTCAGCAAGACCAAGCTGAGGGTCGTGGGTTCGAATCCCACCGGTCGAGGATCTTTTCGGGTTGGAAATTTTCTCGACTTCCCAGGGCATAGAGTATCTTCGTACCTGCCACACGATATACACATGCAAAAATGGTCAATTGGCATAGAAAGCTCTCAGTTAATAACTGTGGAAGTGCTCACAAGAACAGAAGCAGGCTTTGTCCCAGTTGGAACGTTACGCCAGAAAGAAGAAGAAGATCTGCTAGTAAATTATGGCAAACCTTATCTTATATATGTTGGAAAGATTTTTCCTGGATTCAATCCAACAATCTCTCCTAATATTCATACAAGAACACTGCGGAACACGTTTTTGTCTCAAGCACCAAAACACCGCCTTTCAACTTGTTAAGGGATGCTGAATCTATTGCCGTTTTCGTAAATATCATAGCACATCTAGTTTTTGAGATATTGGATATTGAAAATGCTAAATTTGACTATTTCAACCAACTTGCATGCAAGTTTGTCAGCATGTATGGCCATTTATTTGCTAAATTTGCCACAGAATTTTTTTTATCTATTTCGCTCAACTAGGGTTGTCATGTCTATTACGGCTTAACCAGCCGACGGTGTTTTGAAAAAACCTGAAGGTCGTAGACACAAAAGTCAATTTGGACAAATTGAGATGTAAGATTGTGAAAAATAATAGAATCGTTCTGGTGGGCTTCGATCCCACGACTCCCAATACGCTAGACTGGGCGCGTTAACCAACTACGCCACAGAACGGGTAACGATTCTGCAGCGCAATCGGCCAACCTGAAACCAAAGTCCGTCACGACCCCATTTTCTCCTTCACAACCCTACACCTCCTTCGGCTCTCTGAGATGCCCAATTCGACTCTCCTAAGCGTGCCTACGAACAACAGTGAGAGATTTTATTTTTAGCGTCGCACTGTTGCCTTGTTTGTGCCACACTACTCATTAGCCAACGTTGGCTCAATGAGATGGTTAGTATGGGTCCGGCTTTCGACGTGGTCGTATCTCGTCATATCGACCCCTTTTGCGATAGAGAGATCGCCGCTCAATTTTACTCAACTAGGGTTGTCATGTCTATTACGGCTTAACCAGCCGACGGTGTTTTGAAAAAACCTGAAGGTCGTAGACACAAAAGTCAATTTGGACAAATTGAGATGTAAGATTGTGAAAAATAATAGAATCGTTCTGGTGGGCTTCGATCCCACGACTCCCAATACGCTAGACTGGGCGCGTTAACCAACTACGCCACAGAACGGGTAACGATTCTGCAGCGCAATCGGCCAACCTGAAACCAAAGTCCGTCACGACCCCATTTTCTCCTTCACAACCCTACACCTCCTTCGGCTCTCTGAGATGCCCAATTCGACTCTCCTAAGCGTGCCTACGAACAACAGTGAGAGATTTTATTTTTAGCGTCGCACTGTTGCCTTGTTTGTGCCACACTACTCATTAGCCAACGTTGGCTCAATGAGATGGTTAGTATGGGTCCGGCTTTCGACGTGGTCGTATCTCGTCATATCGACCCCTTTTGCGATAGAGAGATCGCCGCTCAATTTTACTCAACTAGGGTTGTCATGTCTATTACGGCTTAACCAGCCGACGGTGTTTTGAAAAAACCTGAAGGTCGTAGACACAAAAGTCAATTTGGACAAATTGAGATGTAAGATTGTGAAAAATAATAGAATCGTTCTGGTGGGCTTCGATCCCACGACTCCCAATACGCTAGACTGGGCGCGTTAACCAACTACGCCACAGAACGGGTAACGATTCTGCAGCGCAATCGGCCAACCTGAAACCAAAGTCCGTCACGACCCCATTTTCTCCTTCACAACCCTACACCTCCTTCGGCTCTCTGAGATGCCCAATTCGACTCTCCTAAGCGTGCCTACGAACAACAGTGAGAGATTTTATTTTTAGCGTCGCACTGTTGCCTTGTTTGTGCCACACTACTCATTAGCCAACGTTGGCTCAATGAGATGGTTAGTATGGGTCCGGCTTTCGACGTGGTCGTATCTCGTCATATCGACCCCTTTTGCGATAGAGAGATCGCCGCTCAATTTTACTCAACTAGGGTTGTCATGTCTATTACGGCTTAACCAGCCGACGGTGTTTTGAAAAAACCTGAAGGTCGTAGACACAAAAGTCAATTTGGACAAATTGAGATGTAAGATTGTGAAAAATAATAGAATCGTTCTGGTGGGCTTCGATCCCACGACTCCCAATACGCTAGACTGGGCGCGTTAACCAACTACGCCACAGAACGGGTAACGATTCTAGTTGAGTAAAATTGAGCGGCGATCTCTCTATCGCAAAAGGGGTCGATATGACGAGATACGACCACGTCGAAAGCCGGACCCATACTAACCATCTCATTGAGCCAACGTTGGCTAATGAGTAGTGTGGCACAAACAAGGCAACAGTGCGACGCTAAAAATAAAATCTCTCACTGTTGTTCGTAGGCACGCTTAGGAGAGTCGAATTGGGCATCTCAGAGAGCCGAAGGAGGTGTAGGGTTGTGAAGGAGAAAATGGGGTCGTGACGGACTTTGGTTTCAGGTTGGCCGATTGCGCTGCAGAATCGTTACCCGTTCTGTGGCGTAGTTGGTTAACGCGCCCAGTCTAGCGTATTGGGAGTCGTGGGATCGAAGCCCACCAGAACGATTCTATTATTTTTCACAATCTTACATCTCAATTTGTCCAAATTGACTTTTGTGTCTACGACCTTCAGGTTTTTTCAAAACACCGTCGGCTGGTTAAGCCGTAATAGACATGACAACCCTAGTTGAGTAAAATTGAGCGGCGATCTCTCTATCGCAAAAGGGGTCGATATGACGAGATACGACCACGTCGAAAGCCGGACCCATACTAACCATCTCATTGAGCCAACGTTGGCTAATGAGTAGTGTGGCACAAACAAGGCAACAGTGCGACGCTAAAAATAAAATCTCTCACTGTTGTTCGTAGGCACGCTTAGGAGAGTCGAATTGGGCATCTCAGAGAGCCGAAGGAGGTGTAGGGTTGTGAAGGAGAAAATGGGGTCGTGACGGACTTTGGTTTCAGGTTGGCCGATTGCGCTGCAGAATCGTTACCCGTTCTGTGGCGTAGTTGGTTAACGCGCCCAGTCTAGCGTATTGGGAGTCGTGGGATCGAAGCCCACCAGAACGATTCTATTATTTTTCACAATCTTACATCTCAATTTGTCCAAATTGACTTTTGTGTCTACGACCTTCAGGTTTTTTCAAAACACCGTCGGCTGGTTAAGCCGTAATAGACATGACAACCCTAGTTGAGTAAAATTGAGCGGCGATCTCTCTATCGCAAAAGGGGTCGATATGACGAGATACGACCACGTCGAAAGCCGGACCCATACTAACCATCTCATTGAGCCAACGTTGGCTAATGAGTAGTGTGGCACAAACAAGGCAACAGTGCGACGCTAAAAATAAAATCTCTCACTGTTGTTCGTAGGCACGCTTAGGAGAGTCGAATTGGGCATCTCAGAGAGCCGAAGGAGGTGTAGGGTTGTGAAGGAGAAAATGGGGTCGTGACGGACTTTGGTTTCAGGTTGGCCGATTGCGCTGCAGAATCGTTACCCGTTCTGTGGCGTAGTTGGTTAACGCGCCCAGTCTAGCGTATTGGGAGTCGTGGGATCGAAGCCCACCAGAACGATTCTATTATTTTTCACAATCTTACATCTCAATTTGTCCAAATTGACTTTTGTGTCTACGACCTTCAGGTTTTTTCAAAACACCGTCGGCTGGTTAAGCCGTAATAGACATGACAACCCTAGTTGAGTAAAATTGAGCGGCGATCTCTCTATCGCAAAAGGGGTCGATATGACGAGATACGACCACGTCGAAAGCCGGACCCATACTAACCATCTCATTGAGCCAACGTTGGCTAATGAGTAGTGTGGCACAAACAAGGCAACAGTGCGACGCTAAAAATAAAATCTCTCACTGTTGTTCGTAGGCACGCTTAGGAGAGTCGAATTGGGCATCTCAGAGAGCCGAAGGAGGTGTAGGGTTGTGAAGGAGAAAATGGGGTCGTGACGGACTTTGGTTTCAGGTTGGCCGATTGCGCTGCAGAATCGTTACCCGTTCTGTGGCGTAGTTGGTTAACGCGCCCAGTCTAGCGTATTGGGAGTCGTGGGATCGAAGCCCACCAGAACGATTCTATTATTTTTCACAATCTTACATCTCAATTTGTCCAAATTGACTTTTGTGTCTACGACCTTCAGGTTTTTTCAAAACACCGTCGGCTGGTTAAGCCGTAATAGACATGACAACCCTAGTTGAGTAAAATTGAGCGGCGATCTCTCTATCGCAAAAGAGGTCGATATGACGAGATACGACCACGTCGAAAGCCGGACCCATACTAACCATCTCATTGAGCCAACGTTGGCTAATGAGTAGTGTGGCACAAACAAGGCAACAGTGCGACGCTAAAAATAAAATCTCTCACTGTTGTTCGTAGGCACGCTTAGGAGAGTCGAATTGGGCATCTCAGAGAGCCGAAGGAGGTGTAGGGTTGTGAAGGAGAAAATGGGGTCGTGACGGACTTTGGTTTCAGGTTGGCCGATTGCGCTGCAGAATCGTTACCCGTTCTGTGGCGTAGTTGGTTAACGCGCCCAGTCTAGCGTATTGGGAGTCGTGGGATCGAAGCCCACCAGAACGATTCTATTATTTTTCACAATCTTACATCTCAATTTGTCCAAATTGACTTTTGTGTCTACGACCTTCAGGTTTTTTCAAAACACCGTCGGCTGGTTAAGCCGTAATAGACATGACAACCCTAGTTGAGTAAAATTGAGCGGCGATCTCTCTATCGCAAAAGGGGTCGATATGACGAGATACGACCACGTCGAAAGCCGGACCCATACTAACCATCTCATTGAGCCAACGTTGGCTAATGAGTAGTGTGGCACAAACAAGGCAACAGTGCGACGCTAAAAATAAAATCTCTCACTGTTGTTCGTAGGCACGCTTAGGAGAGTCGAATTGGGCATCTCAGAGAGCCGAAGGAGGTGTAGGGTTGTGAAGGAGAAAATGGGGTCGTGACGGACTTTGGTTTCAGGTTGGCCGATTGCGCTGCAGAATCGTTACCCGTTCTGTGGCGTAGTTGGTTAACGCGCCCAGTCTAGCGTATTGGGAGTCGTGGGATCGAAGCCCACCAGAACGATTCTATTATTTTTCACAATCTTACATCTCAATTTGTCCAAATTGACTTTTGTGTCTACGACCTTCAGGTTTTATCTATTTCGTTTATTTGAGGCTCAAATGCGTTTAACGCTTTACGGAGCCGAAATTAATTTTTTGTATTTTTATTACATACAATTACTTAGCTTTTTCAGTTCAACATTAATATGGGATGGAGCCAGGGTACTCGTGGCAACTCGAGGTTAGTGGTCACAATTTTTTAAGGAAGGACATGGTAGGGATTGGGATCAGGGTTCTCAGCAGCTCATCCGGGAGGTATAACGTGGCATCTTGATTTTCGTTTCATGGCGTTGGTAGCGATTTCTTGCCGGTATTCGACTGCCGGATGGCCAGGATCCTCAATCCAACACAAAGGGGACAAAACACAGAAAAAAAAACTGGGGAAGAGAACACAAGAGAATTAAACTTTTATGCAACACAAGCGAAGGAAATCGTAAATTGCGACCATGTAAATAAGATCGCGGGTTCCCAACACATCTCTAACTGGAACATAGGGTTGTCTACCTCGGGCCGCAAGGGTATCCAAAAGTTGCGCTCTGGAGGCGTCCATATCCGAGCACTGCCAAACTACGTGATCGATGTCATCATAACCGGAACCACACCTGTTACAAATATTGCTCAGCGCGAGGTTAATCCTGTGTAGATGTGCATCTAGCGAGTAATGGTTGGACATAAGCCTTGACATCACGCGAATGAAATCTCGACTTACGTCCAAGCCTTTCCACCAGGCTCGCAAAGAAACTCTAGGAATTATGGAATGTAACCACCGTCCCAGTTGGCCATTTAGCCAATCGCTTTGCCAACCGTGAAGAGAACTTTGACGTACTAAATGAAAAAATTCATCGTGTGAAATTCGTCTATCATAAATCTCACCTTCCTCAGCGCCCACCTTTGCGAGAGAGTCCGCCTTCTCATTGCCATAAATTAAGCAATGTGACGGGACCCATACAAAGGTAATCTTATATGATCTTTCGACCAGTGCACACATCTGCTCTCTTATTTTTGTAAGAAAGTAAGATGCATGCTTTACAGGTTTCATCGATCGGAGTGCCTCAATAGAACTGAGACTATCCGAGAAGATGAAGAAGTGGTCTGCGGGCATGTTAGAGATCATCCCCAAAGCGAAGTTGATTGCTGCCAGCTCAGCAACATAAACCGTGCAAGGTTCTTGAAGTTTTCGGAAGGCGGAAGAATTTTCATTGAAGACACCGAAGCCAGTGGATCCATTTATACGTGACCCGTCAGTGAAATATCTCCTGTAGGAATCGACATTCTGGAACTTTGCGTTGAAGATACGTGGAATAGTTATACATCGAAGTTGATCTGGAATTCCATGAATAGCTTGTTTCATGGACAGATCATATTCAACAGAGGAACTGTCATTGGTGAAGCGTACACGTGGAGGGTTATAACATGGAAGGCTAATGTCAGATGACATGTAGTAGAGATAAACTCTCATGAATTTTGACTGAGTATTCAGTTTGAGCAATTCTTCGAAGTTTTCGATGACGAGTGTGTTGCTCACTCCACACTTGATAAGTATTCTTAGCGAGAGCTCCCAGAATCGGTTTTGTAGCGGTAAAACCCCTGCCAGAACCTCTAGGCTCGCATTATGTATCGAGTGCATACACCCTAAGGCGATACGCAAACAACGATATTGAATTCGTTCCAATTTGATCAGGTGGCATTTTGCTGCTGAGAGAAAACAGAAAGAGCCGTACTCTAGAACAGAGAGAATGGTTGTTTTATAGAGTTTTATGAGGTCTTCCGGGTGAGCACCCCACCATGTTCCGGTAATTGTTCGTAAAAAATTGATCCTTTGTTGGCTTTTTTCCGTTAAATACCTAATATGGGTTCGCCAAGTACCTTTTGAATCAAACCAGACCCCAAGGTATTTTGAAGTCAAAGACTGGTCGATGTCGATTCCCAAAAGCTTAAGCTTTAATTGGGCTGGATTCCGCTTCCTTGAAAATACAACCAGTTGAGTTTTTTGCGGCGCAAACTCGATCCCTAAATTTCTAGCCCAAATGAATAGATTATCAAGGGAATTTTGCAATGGTCTTTGCAGGATTTCTGCTCGTGATCCCTTCATAGAGACCACAGCATCATCTGCAAGTTGTCTAAGTTGGTTCTTCCAAACAGTTGTCAATATCTTTAACATAAAAATTATAAAGCAAGGGACTTGGACATGAGCCTTGGGGAAGACCCATATAGCTAATTCTGGAAGTTGTCAGTTGACCGAGAGTGAAGCTCATGTGTTTTTCTGACAACAAATTGTACAAGAAATTATTCAACATTCCAGGTAGTCCACTATTGTGCAGGCTTTCTGACAATATTTCTATGGAAACTGAATCAAAAGCGCCCTTAATGTCCAAGAAAACTGAAGCCAATTGCTCCTTGTCAGCAAAGGCTAGTTGAATATCTGATGAAAGCAACGCTAGACAATCGTTTGTTCCTTTGCCCTTGCGAAAGCCAAATTGAGTACTGGAAAGCATATTGTTTGATTCGACCCAGTGATCGAGTCGGGATAGGATCATTTTTTCTAACAATTTCCTTAAACATGATAACATAGCAATCGGGCGGTACGAATTATGATCAGACGCTGGTTTCCCAGGCTTTTGAATAGCTATTACTTTGACCTGTCTCCATCCAGGTGGAACAATGTTGTGTTCCATGAATGAATTGAACAGGTCAAGCAACCGTCTTTTAGCGATATCAGGGAGATTTTTAAGAAGATTGAACTTAATCATATCGCGTCCCGGAGAGGAGTTGTTTGATGAAAGAAGAGCCATAGAAAATTCCAGCATAGTGAATGGTCTGTCCAACACATCGTCTCTCTGGGTTTCCCAGAATGGCGGTTTAGCTGGAACTGAATCTGGACAGACCTTTTTTGCGAAGGTGAATATCCAACGATTGGAGTATTCGTTACTCTCATTTGAGGATGAGCGGTTTCGCATGTGGCGAGCCACTCTCCAAAGCGTCGTCATTGAAGTTTCTCGTGAGAGGCCATCGATAAAACGTCGCCAATAGCTACGCTTCTTCGCTTTAATAAGATTCTTCAGTCTTTTTTCGAGCTTCGAGTACTCTAAATAAAGTTCTGAGGTACCATATCTACGAAAAGCTTTGAAGGCATTAGATTTTTCTCGATACAACTGAGTGCATTCATCATCCCAACCAGGTGTGGCTGGTCGTCTTTTGAAGGATGCACTTAGAACTCGTTGCTTTTGGGATTCTAATGCACTTTTATAAATCAATTCTGTTAGGAATCGATACTCATCCAACGGTTGGAGTGTGTTGAATGTTTCGATACCAAAAGTTACCGCTGATGCAAATTTTTGCCAATCGATATTCCTAGTGAGGTCGTAAGGAACCTGAATTGACTGTTCTGACCTTTCACAATTATTTCTGATAGAAGTTATTATGGGCAAGTGATCACTACCATGGGGATCATCAATCACCTTCCACATGCAATCGAATGATAGCGAACTTGAACCCAAAGATAGGTCAATGCGGCTTTCTTTGCCGTCGGATGAAATACGTGTCACTTCACCTGTGTTCAAAATGTTCAAGTTGAAATCGTCGCATAAGTCATAGAAAATAGCCGCTCTATAATCGTCATAAGATTCGCCCCATCCAGTACCATGTGAGTTCATATCACCCAGTATTAAAACTGGGGATGAGAGCATGGAGACTGCATTCCAGAGATGACGGCGGTTTATTGATACTCTTGGAGGAATATAAACAGAAGCTACGCAAAGATCTTTACCCTTTACGTTTATTTGGCAAGCAACGATTTCTATGCCTGGATGAGTCGGGATGGGGATTCTGTAGAATGAATGACACTTTTTGATCCCTAAAAGCACACCCCCGTAATTATCATCTCGATCCTGGCGTATAATGTTAAAATCGTAGAAGTTAGGATCATCTTCAGAAGAAAGCCATGTTTCACAGAGTGCAAATATATCACAATCGGAATTGTGAAGCAAAAACTTAAATGTGTCTAATTTAGGTTTTAGACTATGACAGTTCCACTGTAACACAGTGATCATATCTTGTACCTCACTCGATGAATTATCCATCGAAAGATGTGATCGAAGCAAGGAGGGGCCACGAGATAGTCAATTCACTGAGATACTTCTATTGCGGGGAGGAAAAGGTCGAGTATGCCTCTGAATGAGTCTGAAACTCCGAGGGCATCACATATGCGATCCACAAGGGCCGTAAAAGTTATCAGTCCTCGCTTGGCCCGGGGGGTTTTCGAGGAAGAGCGAGGAACTTCAGTAGCTTTTTTCTTGCTATCTTGTCTAGAGCTTCTTTTCGAAGTATATTTAATCGGTGGAGGCGGGGGCGGAAGATCTTTGCTGCAACACGGAACGGAAGCATCAAAGACCTGTTTCTTCGGCAATTTCAAATTTGCCCCACCTCCTTTAGAATTCGGCAAACTTTTGTGGGAAGATTTCATTACCTTACGGCGCAGTCCCGGAGAATATGGAGACTTTCGTTTTCCGGGTGCGTGTACCTCCGAAGAATCTCCCCCATCGGTTTCGTCGTCGTTCGCTTCGTCGGAAGACAACTCTTGAAAAGAGTTACCAACTGGGATGGCTGATGAAGACTCTTTTGCAGGCGGATTTAAAGCTTTCACCATTTCCGCATACGTCTTCTTGGAGCGCTTCACAATGGAGCGACTCTCATTTCGAATGCGCCTTTTGTATGCCGGGCACTTCTGCAAATAATGAAGATCCTCACGACAGTAGCTGCATTTTTCAGCTTCCTGTGTGCAATCATCTTCCAAGTGAGCTTGGTAAAAAACACTATCAATGCAAACAAATTTCGGGAGAACGGAACCAGGAAAAGTTACACGAAACGAGGCTGACGGCGAGAACACTTTCTTATTTCCTTCCATGGAAACTGATTGTAATTGTTTACAATCCAGTATAGCCACATCAGGAATGGACCGGTTCTCAAAAACGCCTTTGCCAGTCTTAATGTCATCACATGTCAGACTCGCGTCGATAATTTTCCCTTCCACCTCAACCTCTCTGGCCAAAATATACACAAAATATTCCACAGTAAAAGCCTCATGCTGAGCAATCTCATTAGCTGCTTTGTAACTAGGTGCAGTTACACGCAGCTTGGATTGCTTCACTTGGTGAATAACGGTCCCAGGATATTTACGCGTCAGCTCTCTAGAGATCGAGAGCACATTCAAAATCTTATTTTTGCGCCGGAAATAGACAACCCAAGGCCCAGCCGAAGACGGTTGATAAAACCGCGTTCGAGCAACGAGATCTTTAGGAGGCGTATCGCCTCCATCCGATTCGTCCATGCGGGTTAAAAATCAACCGCAACCAAAAAAAAAAAAAAAAATAATAATAATAAAAAAAAACAAAAAAAAATAACTTATCAGTGGACTATTTTGTACACACTTCCCCTAAATGGGCAAAGCAAAATTACAAAGAAAAAAAAAAGAAAAAAAAACTTAACCACTTAGTGGGCTATTTTGTACCCAACTCCCCTATACGGGCAAAATTGCACTGGGAGAGAGACAGAGGAGAAGCAACAAACAACCTTGAACTCAACACTGTATGTTCGGAGATGCGAAAGCAATTCAATAGATACAAATACAAATTGTATACTTATCCGTTCTACAGCAGGAGAACGTCCACGCGCCGTAGGTAGCAAACCGACCGGGTCGGTCTTCTGCCTTGTTGTTGTTCACGGCGCGGGAGAAAAAATCAATCATCGATGAGTTGATGATGGGCGATGATTTTTTTTTCGGTGGAACGACACTAGTTTCACTAGTTCGCTTCCTTCGCGAAGCGCGATCGCCTAAGCACTCACTTTACAAAACTGAGACTTGTTTTTCTCACTAAATAAACCAAAAACCCACGCGGGCGGTGGGGAAAAAGGCCTAACTAAACTTTGCAAAAAGTGCCGTGCGATGAGACCGGGATCCTGTCAACCGACTCGTGCAAGCGCTAAGCAAGGAATGATGCCACAGAATTCAAACTTCATGTGTATAACAATACAAATCAACAAATTTCATAATTTTTGCGATGTTCAAAAGTTATTTTTTGATGGTTTCGAAAAGTATTGTATTTTGCCATATTATAGAAACGAAGAATTTTAAGAACGAATTGTATGGATACTGCAAGCATGTTAAAAAAAAAATCGATTTAATCTAAATTTCATCGTGAAATTTCAACCAAATAGTATCTGAAATGAAAATTAAAGTCTTATTTTGCATGCTTGGGGTATTAGATCACAAAAAGGATTGATAGATCATACTTGAAATTTTATGTAAACATCAATAAAACCAGTGTTTTATACAACTTTGGCGAGCTGTAGCTAAAAATGGAGACGTGCAGGAACATTTCTGAGAACGGCATCAGAATGAGCAACCCAAAATCTGCTAGAGACACATAATTTGATCCTTGATACACGCAAAAATGTCATTTTTGTTACGCTGTGGAATTCTATCAATGATACTTAAGGAATGATTTCAGAAATTTATTCATGATGTCTAAGAACCTTTCAAAATTAATTCATGAAGTCCAAAGGAAATTACTGAATTTTTTTTTTTTGGATTCCTCAAATTACTACAAGAAGCACTTCCTTTAAAATCCTTGAAAAATCGCGATTTCTTGGATGATATTTTAAATGAATTCTTTGAATCATGCTTAAAGTTATTCAATGAGTTCATTCTATTACGAGCAATCTCTAGAGAAGTTTTAATAACAAACTATGTAGGAATTTCCGTGATCTCTCAGAGTAGATTTTGGTGTAATTTCAAAAGAATTACGGTAGGTATGCCCGAAAGAACTTCGGTAGGAAATCATCTAAGATTTTTTGGAGGTATCTCGGAGAAATCTTTGAAAAAACTTATGGATAAACCATTGGATGTATATCATTAGAAACCTTTAAAAAAATCCATTGAAAAAGATTCATGGTGAACGAAATTCATGGAAAATTCACGGCAGAGTACTAGAAAAAGCAGAAGTAATCTATAAGAGGCTTTCTTTAGCCGAATAATTAGAGCCCGCGGCTACCAAGCAAAATCATACTGAAAGTGCCTGGGTCGATTCCCGGTCGGTCCTGGATGTTTTCGTTATGGAAATTTCTTAGACTTCCCTGGGCATAGAGTATCATAGTACTTGCCACACGATATACGAATGCGAAAATGGCAACTTTGCCAAAAAAGCTCTAAGTTAATAATTAAGCTAAGAAGCAAGCACTGTTCTAGTGTGAACGTAATTACAAGAAGAAGAAGAAGTAATGTATGAAGAATTATCTTGAAAAGAATCATTGTTTTCGGCTGTAAAGTCTTTTCAAATGCATTGATCCTTGTATTGAACATTCTTGAGGGCTTGACACACGATTTGAAAAACCGACTTTATTGATTGATATCGATCCTTGTCTTAATATTTATGGCTCAAGCTTTGTGGTTTCTCTTTTTATGAAATTTGAAATCAGAAGAGCACATAAAGTTTTGATTCTGGGGACTTTTAGAAAATAATCCATATCCTAATGTATTCGGTTCATAATTTAACGTTTCATACAAATAAGTGTGAAGCTGTACACGATGAACGTTTTCGCATAAAATTGCTTGATAAACTTTTGAGGTCACTCGACCCCCTTATCACCTTCTGAAAATTCTGGCTACGCCCATGGAGCCTAGTATGAAACGTTCAGATTCAGAGACAGCAGCGTACTCTCACAACCTACGTAGATTGGAAAGCTAAATGATTCACCATAAATCCAGTGCATTGCTCAGCTATCATCCGTCGCCGACCAGATCCGGCGTAGTTTATCTTCGTCTTCGTACCTCGCAAATCTTGAATTATGTCCGGCGGGGTTCGCCATTCCGCCAGCTAGAATCTAGCGAAACGAGACGCAAACGCGCGAATAGGATTAATGAATGAGAGAGTTGTTACCCCATTGCTGTAGTGTTGTGCTGTAAACTGTAACATTCTCTGCGCTGCTTCTGGGACCTTGGGTGACTACTGCTATGCATTGCTCACTCTATGCAAGCACTACGGCACGGTATTACATCTCTGGAATATGCTGAAGAGAATGTTATTTATGAAATGAATAAATCTTCTTTATTGTGCCATTCGAGCTTAAGTTCACTACTTGAGGTTATCCCAGGAATGGTCGTTCCAAGTGTGACGACAGCAATGTCAATTGGTCGTAAAAAATAAATCCTTGTTTTGTCCGTGTCGTGATGCTGATGAACATTGTTTTGAACTGGATTTATGAGTAGATCAGGCTTGCTAGTGCACGATTTTTCGAGAGCATATTTCTGTCGTGCTAGTTGAAACTCGTTGGGGTTTTGAATAAAATACATACATAGTTGCATTTAAGAATTAGATTTTAACGAAACTCTATTGGCGTGAGACAATTCTGTTTCTAAGTGAAGACAAAAGATGTTCGTATATAGAGTTTACATAGTTATGGTATACTTCGTAGATTGGCAACTGGTCGAGTGTCGAAAAGATACAAACAATAATAATGATTTACAAATTCAGGCAAACATGTGAAACCATTTTCACTTATATAATCACATGTATAATAGCGTATGCTATGACACACTACGTTGACATATATCGAACCTATACATATATGCACTTTCACATACACACGCAGTGTCGAGTTTCTCGTATTCTCATAACTCACGATTAAAATTTTTCATGCGCAATTTGTCAATCACGCAACTCAGCAGTCAATAAATCATGGATGAGCTGACTTATCTGTTTGATTCATTGTCTCGTATTTCCGCAGTTTACTCAAACAAAGCAATGATTTCTTGTTAGTCTTGTAGCATACCAGTTGGATCCATAACCCAAAATAAAACCTATGTTGTAAAATAACACACACCAACCATCCTAGCACCAAAGCAATGACCAGGCAATTATGCAATCACAAACGGCACATATGGAAGTCATTAACCACCGAGGTGCATCGTTCTATCGGCTCACCTTACCTCCCTCGGTGAGGTCCGGAGCTGGTTGCGGGCAACTCGGAGGAGTCAAATAACAAGCCAAGCCAAAGTGATCGCGACAAATAACCGATATTGCTTACCATGCAAAGATGAACTTTTTGGTCACATTGTCAATCCAGTTGTCTCACCTATGCAACAAATTACTCTTTCTATCATACACACTTTAGCAAACTGTTCCAGACCTTGAAAATGTATAAAAACCTTTGAACTGCAATAAACGTGACGATTCTGATACATTAGCTCGACCCAATTGGACGTGTCCAAATTTGGCCATCGACCACTAATTGAAGAACCCTTAAGCGACCCAACTGGCAGACGTCAGGTTGGCTATCGTTTAGCAAGTAAAGTCAAGTTCGTCGCGATTCAATTAAGAACAGCGAGGTTCGCAAAACCACGTTGTACCGCGGCGTACCAGTGATCGCGGCGTACCAGTGATAAGTGACCTAAAAGTGATAAGTAACCTAAAGTCTGGTAGAATTATAACAATCCTTTCTAACGTAAATTACAACGTTCCGTTTTCACGATTTTTTGGTGTTAGTCATAAGGATGACTTATAATAATTTTTGACGGCTTGGGTGTGATTGAGTGATTTTGCACGAAAAACTCAAGCATAAGATTTGAAGCAGATTTCTAATGATTTTGCCCTCGTGGGAGAGCCCATTGATTGCAAATTGAGTGTGAGTCTGTCAACACTGCCCTCGCCACACATATAGGCCCTCTATTATTATTCTCAAAAAAAAATGTTTTCACGCCAGAAGCTAGTCATTAAAATTTCATGGGTTTTAATAAACAAAACTATACTCGTCCTACAAACCTCTCCCCCGACAGGAAACATGAAACAAGGTTTTATAGTGTCATTTGAAAAAAACTTTATCTTTGTACAACTGTGACTATGTATTGAGTTACATGCAAAATAAACTTATTATCAAAGAAAAAATCCTCAACAGAAAAGTAGAACATTCGCACTCCGGAAAGCAATATTATGCAAATCATACCAAAGTCCGCTTTTCTGCTGAAACATGGATGTTCGATTTACAATTGGCCTCAATGGACCACTTCCCGACAAGTGTTGGACGCTTTCCAAATTCAAACCCAGCGACGGTCGTCGTTGCACAGAGTAACGCTCCTCCAGCAACAAAAACCGAAAACATTCAATGCACATCGAAAACTCTTTCTTGCTTTCGGTAAAATATGGCTTCTGAGAACCCTGAACTAGCAAAACGTCTCTCCTAACTAACCAATCACAACTCAACCAGCTGAAGCACGTAGACTTCCGCTCCAACCACGGTCCCAAAGCTTCCCTCATATATCCCTTAATCCCTTTCCCAATCGGAGGTGAAAAAAAATACTCGAGTTTCTCTCGCATCTTCCAATCTAATATAATAAAATGCTAACCAAATGCATAATGCGCTTTGCTGGGAACACAATTTTCCCAGTTTGTACTTACTGGGGAGCTGCTCGCAACAAAAAGTCCAAGTCCTGCTTACTGGCACGTATCGACAATTGTGGGATGCGAATAAATTCTACGGGGAAACCCGTGTAGCATCGAACACCGTGACGAGGAAGGGACACTTTCGCTTCTTGTTAACCGTCACCCATTTCTCAAGATATGCTCGCTCAGACGGCGACGAAAACGACGACGGCAACGACGGTAGAACTCAGCCACGCTACATTGATCATTGTCATGGGTCGAATACACTGGAATCTCAATTTACGTGACTTAAGTGAATTCCTTGTACGTCATTCTATTGTCAAAATACTACGCTGAAAAAATGCTGAGTTCATTTGGGGCTTCGTGGCTTACGCTTAGCAAATACTTATGAATGTTTTATAAATTCGGAACATTAAAGTATTTGCAAAACCAAAGGAACACCTTAAAGGCTACTATATGCTTGACGATGATCTGAAGATCTTTGGAATATGGGCTTAGGGGCCCAGATAGTCGTAGCGCTAAACGCACAGCTATTCAGCAAGACCAAGCTGAGGGTCGTGGGTTCGAATCCCACCGGTCGAGGATCTTTTCGGGTTGGAAATTTTCTCGACTTCCCAGGACATAGAGTATCTTCGTACCTGCCACACGATATACACATGTCATTGGCATAGTAAGCTCTCAGTTAATAACTGTGGAAGTGCTCATAAGAACACTAAGCTGAGAAGAGGCTCTGTCCCAGTGGGGACGTTACGCCAGAAGGAAGGATCTTTGGAATATCGGTATTCTTGAACATAAAGGTAAGTGATCATCGGAAGGATGATTATGAGGATTGCAATTCAAACTCACGCAGGATTAACAACTGTGAGCAATTATGTTTTAAGTTCAACTCCCATCTATAGTCATCCAAGTACTCAATTGGAATATAGTACTCCATATCTACACGCGTAACCCGGGCTTTTTTGGCGTTAATGAACAACGTGTTTACCCACACAGGCTCACTAAAATATATCCCATCAAGTTTCGAGTTTATCAATTATATGTGGCTATCCACGAACTACTTTGAGTAGATGCCTTCGAATCTATAGATATACCAAGAAATCTCCCGAAATTTCATAAATCAGGTTCATACTCATGGAAAGCGACGAAAATGGACTAGCGATTGGAAACTCGGTACGTGGAACTGCAAATCTCTCAACTTCATCGGAAGCACACGCATACTCTCCTATGTACTGAAGATCCGCAGTTTCGACATCGTAGCGCTGCAGGAGGTGTGCTGGACAGGTTCGATGGTGCGAACGTTTAGAGGTAATCATACCATCTACCAGAGTTGCGGCAACACACACGAGCTGGGAACAGCTTTTATAGTGATGGGTGATATGCAAAGGCGCGTGATCGGGTGGTGGCCGATCAACGAAAAAATGTGCAAGTTGAGGCTCAAAGGCCAGTTCTTCAACTTCAGCATCATAAACGTGCATAACCCTCACTCCGGAAGCACTGATGATGACAAGGACGCATTTTATGCGTAGCTCGAACGCAAGTATGACCGCTGCCCAAGCCACGACGTCAAGATCATCATAGGAGATTTGAACGCTCAGGGTGGCCAGGAGGAGGAATTCAGACCGACGATTGGAAAGTTCAGCGCCCACTGGCTGACAAATGAGAACGGCCTACGACTGATAGATTTTGCCGCCTTCAAGAATATGGCCATTCGTAGCACCTATTTCCAGCACAACCACCCGTATCGGTAAACCTGGAGAGCACCTCAGCAGACAGAATCGCAAATCGACCACGTTTTGATCGATGGACGGCACTTCTCCGACATAACCGACGTCAGAACCTATCGTGGCGCTAACACTGACTCCAACCACTACCTGGTGATGGTGAAACTGCGCCCAAAACTATCCGTCATCAATGATGTACGGTATCGACGCCCGCCCCGGTACAATCTCGAGCGGCTGAAACAACCGGATTTCGCCAATGCGTACGCGCAGCATCTTGAGGCAGAGTTGCCGGATGAGAGCGAGCTCGATAGGGCCCCTCTTAAGGACTGCTGAAGGACAGTCAAAGCAGCCATTAACGACGCTGCCGAAAGCATTGTCGGATATGTGGAACGGAGCTCAAGAAACGATTGGTTCGACGAGGAGTGCCAGGAGGTTTTAGAGGAGAAGAATGCAGCGCGGGCTGCAATGCTGCGCATGGTACGCGGCAAAACGTGGAACGATACAGACTGAAGCGGAAACAGCAAACCCGCCTATTCCGGGACAAAAAGCGCCGCCTGGAAGAGGTGGAATGCCAAGAGATGGAGTTGCTGTACCGTTCTCAAGAAACGCGGAAGTTCTATCAGAAGCTCAACACATCCCGCAAAGGCTTCGTGCCGCGAGCTGAGATGTGCCAGGATAAGAATGGGAGCATCTTAACGGATGGACGCGAGGGAATCGAAAGGTGGAAGCAGCACTACGATGAACACCTGAATGGCGCAAAGAACACAGGCCCAGAAGGTCAGGACTGCGAAAGCGATGGCTACGTCAGCACAGCGGACAGTGGAAACCAACCAGCTCCCACGATGGGGAAAGTTAAGGATGCCATCAACCAGCTCAAGAATAACAAGGACGCTTGTAAGGATGGTATTGGAGCTGAACTCATCAAAATGGGCCCAGAGAGGTTGGCCGCCTGTCTGCACCGGCTGATTGTCAGAATCTGGGAAACGGAACAGCTACCGTAGGAGTTGAAGCAAGGCGTTACATGCCCTATCTACAAAAAGGGCGACAAACTGGAGTGTGAAAATTATTGTGCAATCACCATCCTAAACGCCGCCTACAAAGTGCTATCCCAGATTCTCATCCGTCGTCTATCACCTATAGCAAACGAGTTCGTGGGAAGTTATTAAGCAGGTTTCATCGACGGCCGCCCGACAACGGATCAGATCTTTTCCGTGCGGCAAATCCTTCAGAAATGCCGTGAGTACCAGATCCCTATGCACCATTTGTTCATCGATTTCAAGGCGGCATACGATAGTATCGACCGCGTGGAGCTATGGAAAATCATGGACGAGAACAGTTTTCCCGGGAAGCTCACAAGATTAATCAGAGCAACGATGGACGGTGAGCAAAACTGCGTGAAGATCTTGGGCGTCACTTATATTTGATAGCCTAGTTGTAATAGAACTTGAAAATGGCCTCAAATCTCTTAGCGAAAAACACGTTCACAAACTGGGACCTTTTTTGTAATTTACGTCAAACATTTCCATATAACGTTAAACGCCTAGAGGTATGCAACGCCCTATAAATGTTACGTTATTCACTCAATTTTGTTCGATTCATACTCCATTATCAAAGAATTCTCAAAACAAAAAAAACGACTTCCGATTTTATGAAAAATTATATATCAATTCAAAATGAATCTTTTGGCAACCTATCAACTGCAATCGTTAGCTAAGATGTCAGTACATGTTTTAAAAATATAAATTATAATTCTTTGAAACAGCATACATAAATATGCAAGTTTTCTTCGCGAAAACTATCAAAGTTACCCAGTTTTATATATAGGGCCCTATCGAGCTCGCCCTCATCCGGCAGCGCTGCCTCAAGATGCTGCGCGTACGCATTGGCGACATCAACACCAACGTGTCCAAAGCAAACATTTTTGGTAGGTACTTCAGAGATTTTCCAAGCGATGGATGTTAAAAATTGATGTGACATTAAAGATTGAAATTAAATTAAACTCATGACGGGTCTTGTGGAACATAGTGTATTTTTGAGCCTGTTGTGGTATAGGGGAAGATACCCCAGTACCGGATAGCAAACAATACCGGACACCATCGAAAAATTGAGAAATCATGGTCCAATCAATCCAATCACTTTCAATTTGGAATATCATGTGTTTGTAATTTTTTTGTTTTTTAATACTAGCAGGTTCAAAAGTAATGATCATTCTTACAACACGGCTTGCAAGAATTGATAAAACAGCAAAATACAGTCGACTCTCCACATCTCGATGTTCTACATCTCGATATCTTTCCCTATGTCGATGATTTTTTCGGTCCCTTCACTCTGCATACATTTTCACTCTCCATATCTCGATATCCTCCTTATCTCGATATCTCCACATCTCGATGTGATTTTCGTTCCCAATTTTCTCTCCGTATGTCGATATGCCCATTATCAAAGGTTACTAGACTAGATTTTAGAGATTCAAAACAATTTGCGAAGACGAAATGACATCTGTTTGTTTTTGATTTTCCTGGCAACGGGGTGATTTTCAATCTAGTATTCGTTAAAACTTTGTTCTATGTCTCGATCTCTCCCTATCTCGATGGTCCCTTCGATATCGAGATGGGGAGAGGCGACTGTATAAAATTGTTTAACTAATAGCTTTACTAAATTAGATTTAAAGAACAGCCTAAATGAAGGCAAAATTTAGGATTAAACAGTAGAAAAAATGATTGCAGCATAATAAAACGAAGAGTCATCGAAGTGATTGCAGTGATCGATTCCTCTTTTTAGCTGATTACTTGAGTATATTAATGTTATCGACTGCCGCCGAAACAAAAAAATATCTAAAAAATATAACCTCAAATTTATGCATTTGAAGGTGAAACTTATTTAAATTTTGAATCAACAGTTTTTATACCTATAATTATGGTTACATCATATTTACAAAAAACATCCAACGTTTGAAAGAAGGGTTAATTTGTACTAAATATATTAAAATCTTTAGTGCAAAAATATATTCCAATAGCGAAACTCAATAGAAGATTTATTATTCGGATGAACGGTAATTTCTGGATAAATAATAAAATACTATTGACAATAACTTTCCTTATATGCCTCAGTTTATACAAGAGCATATTATTATTGAACAAAGTGACATTTTGTATCATTTGACTCCAAAACAAGCCTGATGTCATCAGAAAGATTCAATAGAACGTATGAACGAATGTAATCTTAAGAAATACTTGGTTTCAAACTCATTATGCCAAACGACTATTATGCTAAACGACTTTATGTCAAATGACCATTATGTCAAACTTCTTTATGCCAAACGAGTTTATGCCAAATGACCTACCACCCAGAATATATTGTCATGAGCCTTTATGGGTGTAAATGTTATTCATAAACCATCATAAGATCCTCAGACCCATTACATGACTAGAGATTTCAGTGTAGAGCAGCATTCGGCTGAGCTGATGTTCGAAATGGTGACTGAAGTCGACCACCCGAGGCTGCTCGGGATGCTGCTGTTCCGTCGCAATTCATCTGGATTACTCTTCATGCCTTTTCTGATAATGGGTTCAGAATTTCCACCCTTCGCCCACGCATGGTTGGTTTCCAGATGGTGCGCTGTTCGATAAATATCTAATCTGATTCATGTTCATATTTGGGTCGGTATTGAGAACAAGAGCAGTTAGACATTGCATTACCAATCATAAGAATTTGAAACATTTTACGTATATTTTTCTCGAATTAAGACTTTTTAACACACTGAAATCTCTTTTTTATATTAAAAACATTTTAAACAAACCTTTTCCGAAAAACAGTATTATTTTCGTAATAATCGGAAAAAAATTAGAATATTAAACGTTATCATAGAAATTATTGGATAAAAAAATCGATTCGAATCGGATTGGACATTGAACATGATAACCAAGCATTTTACAGAATTGGTGAGAAAATAATGTTAGATTTCGAGAAATCGATGATGGAAAATTGAGAATGTTGTCTCTCTGACAAACTTAACTTAACCATATTTTTGAAATTTATCTTTTGATTCTCAATACAGTGACCAACGCAATGAAAATAAGGAAAAAAAATGTCAAACAAAATAGAATTAAGACGAGCAAACTAGTTAACAGTGCATAATCAATTTTCAGGATATGCTAAGTCGTTAATGTACTCTTTAGTACTCTTTTAAAGAGTTGAAAAAATGTACTCTTTTCGGTAAGAGCAAATATTGTAACCCTAGTTTGAGGTTGTGCAAGAACTCTTTTGATTATAGACTTTCAGATCTCCAAGAATAACTAGTGATCTCTTGAAGGACTATGAACATGTTTGATATCCAAACGTACTCACTTGAATCAATATAGTTTTGCATTGTAGCTGCGAACGTTACCTCTGGGCAAAGGGAAGTTCCCTTTTAATAACAGTCCTGTGAAGGTGTTTCATTATTGACCCCAAAAACTTTATGTAGTTTAAGAACGTCCCCTTATCTTGACGTTTTTACTCTCATTTCACTCAATTCAATAAATTACATCTCCCAAAAAAAACCTCAACAATTTCCATCAATTCCATCTCCAATTGAGCAGCAACAAATTGATATTTTACAACACATCAGCTTCTTACACCTAGACGAGGGCAGTGAAGCATGCATTTTCCACCGAATCCGATATCCGATGATGGTTACCGTGGCTGGCTAAGCCATAGATTTTAGTGCCACCTGAGTGGATTCCTTTTTTTTTGTGTGCACGTATTCTCCAAACCGGGTCATAATTTGGCAGTGTTTATTTGCACCGAAATTTTCTGGCCCGTGTGGTGGTGGTTCGCTTCTGTTCTGTTTGTCGAGTATTACTTCAGCCCGGTATTTCACGATTATCCTTGAAAACGTTTTTCGGTCAGGCCACCACCGCTGTCTGGTACGTCTGGTTGGATGTTTTACGACTTTCAATTGTTGCTGCCGCTGCTGCTGTTGAGATTCAAAGTTTTACGACTCATGCTGCTCCATGATTATGTGACATTTGGCAGAAAGTCATTTGCCAGAAAATTGTTTTGGCAGAATATATATTCAGCGAGGCCAAGCTGAGGATCGTGGTCTCGAAATTGTAAATTAATAGACACAGACATACGTAAAATTATAACATTGACGATAAGATATGATACGATTCTCATGAAGCGTGCAAAAAAGAAACGAATTCGTTTTATTACAGTCGACTCTCCACAACTCGATGTTCTATAACTCGATATATTCTATAACTCGATGGATTTTGCGGTCCCTTCAAATTCCCATACATCATGCTCTCCATAAGTCGATATTTCTATAACTCGATATCTCTACTAGTGGATGTCACGTGGGAGGAAAATTTCCCTCCATAACTCGGTATCCATCTAAAAACGCTTTTTTATACAGGGAAACATGGACCTTTTCTGGTATGGCAGTGAATGAAGGAATTGCAAGTTGTAATAAAAGTTAAAAACATAAAAATAAAAAAAATATTTTTTTAGTAAAAGAAGGGATTTTCGAGCATTTTGAAATAAATTCCCAAAGATATTTTTTTCAAAATGCTGTCAACAAAATAGTGTTGTTTGCTTACAGAAGTGGTCATAAAAGTATTGGAAATATAGGAATTTGAACCTTTGATTTTAGAATTTTTGGTATCGGTATGTTCTATAACTCGATAATTCTATAAGTCGAAAGTCCCTTGAATATCGAGTTATGGAGAGTCGACTGTACTTACTATATGGACTAAGAAACGAGAAAAGATTTCTTAAATCGGTTGAACCATTGCTCAGATATGTCTGTTTGAAATTTTAGGTACAACTTGTACTGTATCCTGAGGCTCAAAGTTTATTAAATTGAAATTCATAAGTTTAGTTGTTTGGTCAATTGGTCCATTCTGGCAAATGGATTTCTAGCAATTTGCTGCACACGAATCCACCATCTCGGAGAAGCCACCGCGTAAGGAATTTAAACGGAACACTGAGGAATCGAAATTGCTCCGCTCACCACTATCGAGGAAACAGCGATAAACTCATGTCGTGAAAATCCCGAAGTACAATGTATGGAACTTGTGTGTGCAATCGGGGCGGTGCAATGCCAGCGCACATGGGGAAGATTACATAGTCCAAATGTTGAATGCACTGCTGGCTGGCTGCAGCACACTCGACTGGAACAGATTGAAACCGTAAGATAAAGTTCCCGAAGCCATAACTATTTTAATATTATCCATAGTTAAGCCAATATTCTTCGGCATTCAAGCTCCCTCTCAGCTGCAGTGGAATTTGCGAACAACAATGTTAAGATGGTGGCATGTACTCAGTGCAAGTTGTTGCAAAGAATTTGATTGATTTCCCAGATCAATGGTTATTAATACATATTACTCCTTTTTCCATGGTGTAACAGAAAATGTATTCCAAGCTTAAAAAACGATAAGTAAGTACATCGCTACTTCGCTTGGACTTGGATTTGGACTAAGAATCGGACTTGCCTCTGGACTTGGCATAGAATATCGATTAGGACTTGGCTTTGGACAACGGTTTGGTTTTGGCTTTGGATATCGGTTTTGACTTGGTTTTGAACTTGGCTCTGGACTTGGCTTTGGACTTGGCTTTGTATTTGGCTTTGGATTTGGCTTTGGACTTGGCTTTGGACTTAGCGTTAGACTTGGGTTTGAACATGGCTGTAGACTTGTCTTTGGACTTGGCTTTGGACTTGGCTTTGGACTTGGCTTTGGACTTGGCTTTGGACTTGGCTTTGGACTTGGCTTTGGACTTGGCTTTGGACTTGGCTTTGGACTTGGCTTTGGACTTGGCTTTGGACTTGGCTTTGGACTTGGCTTTGGACTTGGCTTTGGACTTGGCTTTGGACTTGCCTTTGGACTTGGCTTGGCTTTCGACTCGGTTCTGCACACAGCTTTGGACTTAGCTTTAGAGTAGGCTTTGGACTTGGCTTTGGACTTGGCTTTGGATTTGGCTTTGGACTTGGCTTGGCTTTCGACTCGGTTCTGCACACAGCTTTGGACTTGGCTTTGGACTTGGCTCTGGACTTGGCTTTGGACTTGGCTTTGGACTTGGCTTTGAACTTGGCTTTGGACTTGGCTTTAGATTTGGACTTGGCTTTGGACTTGGCTTGGCTTTCGACTCGGTTCTGCACACAGCTTTGGACTTGGCTTTGGAGTAGGCTTTGGACTTGGCTTTGGACTTGGCTTTAGAGTAGGCTTTGGACTTGGCTTTGGACTTGGCTTTGGATTTGGCTTTGGACTTGGCTTGGCTTTCGACTCGGTTCTGCACACAGCTTTGGACTTGGCTTTGGACTTGGCTTTGGACTTGGCTCTGGACTTGGCTTTGGACTTGGCTTTGGACTTGGCTTTGAACTTGGCTTTGGACTTGGCTTTGGATTTGGACTTGGCTTTGGACTTGGCTTGGCTTTCGACTCGGTTCTGCACACAGCTTTGGACTTGGCTTTGGAGTAGGCTTTGGACTTGGCTTTGGACTTGGCTTTGGACTTGGCTTTGGATTTGGCTTTGGACTTGGCTTGGCTTTCGACTCGGTTCTGCACACAGCTTTGGACTTGGCTTTGGACTTGGCTCTGGACTTGGCTTTAGACTTGGCTTTGGACTTGGCTTTGGACTTGGCTTTTGACTTGGCTTTGGACTTGGTTTTGGGCTTGGCTTTGGACTTGGCTTTGGACTTGACTTTGAACTTGGCTCTGGACTTGGCTTTGGATTTGGCTTTGGACTTGGCTTTGGACTTGGCTTTGGACTTGGCTTTGGACTTGGCTTTGGACTAGCGTTGGGCAAATTTGACCAGAACATCGATGCTACTGAATCGATTCACATTTAAACTGCCGAATCGATTCACCGATTTAATCGAATCCTTTGAATCGATGTTTTCGAATCGATTCGAATCGGATGAAAATTGACATTTATAAAGCTTGAAATGAAATCAAATGCATTTGCATTCGATTTCATTATCTCTCAATCAAATCAGTTTTAAAAATCAATCGATAAGATTTAAAACTTCAAGATTAATTCAAAATATGGTTCCTTTTCCACAAACTCGTTAGGAAATATTTAACGATTTCAATAAAATTAATCGAATCAAAGAATCGAATGAAGAGAATCGATTCACCAAATTTTAGATGCTCCAAACATCGATTCAAAAAATCGATTAATCGGAAAGCAAATATCGATTTTCGGAACATCGATTCAAAATCGCCCAACGCTACTTTGGACTTGGCTTAAGACTTGGCTTTGGATTTGGCTTTGAACTTGGCTTTGGATTTGGCTTTGGACTCGGCTATGGACTTGGCTTTGGGCTTAGCTTTGGAATTGGCTTTGGACTTGGCTTTGGACATCGATTTGGACTTGGCTCTGTACTTTGCTTTGGACTTGGTTTTGGACTTAGCTTTAAACTTACCTTTGGACTTGACTTTGAACTTGGCTTTGGACTTTGCTTTAGACATCGATTTGGACTTGGATTTGGACTTCGATTTAGACTTGGATTTGGACTTTGCTTTGGATTTGGCCTTGAACTTGGCTTTGTACTTTGTTTTGGACTTGGTTTTGGACTTAGCTTTAAACTTGCCTTTGGACTTGACTTTGAACTTGGCTTTAGACTTGGACTTGGCTCTAGACTTGGCTTTGGACTTGGCTTTGGACTTGGCTTTGGACTTGGCTTTGGACTTGGCTTTGGACTTGGCCTTGGACTTGGCTTTGGACTTGGCTTTGGACTTGGCTTTGGACTTGGCTTTGGACTTGGCTTTGGACTTGGCTTTGGACTTGCCTTTGGATTTAAATTTGAATTCGATATGAATTGGTGTTACATGAATCTGACTAAATAAGCCTGAATTTACGAAAAACAATAGATTTCCGTTTGAAATTCTGCATATTCAACATGTTGGTCCATAATAAATTTTCAATTATTCAAAATTTCCTTCGCAACACAACTAAATGGGATCCTCTCGTCAGACTGGTTGCGTTGTTTGGCATCCTTATGCACCACCCCTCGCATGCTCGTTAACTTAATAGCTTTAATGTAGATTTATGGCTCGCTCACGCCCAACTACTTTCACAGCAGAGAAGAGACGGCTACCGAGTCCAGTGACTGTCGTCATCGGCCATGTTCTCCGGATGTAGAGTACAAGCCAAACTGACACAAACACGTGCACATACAACAACCGCGCGCGCGAATCTGGTGTGCCCATCGACCTCCCGATTACGACATAAAAGGGTTGGACATGACAAGGCAACAACCGTTGAAAATCGTTTAACCATATCTCCCGTCTCGTTTACATCAAATGTGTTGCTTCAGTATCGTTGCCCATTGGATCGTGTGGTTGTTGATGCGATGGGGACCCATTCGAAGTAAATGCTGCTGTTGAATTATTAGTTTAGAATATGTTTGCCCTATTAATGCTGCAATTTATTGCTCTCGAAGAGACTGGAAGCTCGTTGAAAGCAATTGTTGGTATATGGTGACAGGGAAAACATGTGTGGCCATCATCTTTTAGTCTTCTAGTCTTCTAGTCTTCTAGTCTTCTAGTCTTCTAGTCTCCTAGTCTTCTTGTCTTCTAGTCTTCTAGTCTTCTAGTCTGCTAGTCTTCTAGTCTTTTAGTCTTCTATTCTTCTAGTTTTCTAGTCTTCTAGTCTTCTAGTCTTCTAGTCTTCTAGTCTTGTATTCTTCTAGTCTTCTAGTCTCCTAGTCTTCTTGTCTTCTAGTCTTCTAGTCTGCTAGTCTTCTAGTCTTCTAGTCTTCTAGTCTTCTAGTCTGCTAGTCTTCTAGTCTTATAGTCTTCTACTCTTTTAGTCTTCTATTCTTCTAGTTTTCTAGTCTTCTAGTCTTCTAGTCTTCTAGTCTTCTAGTCTTCTAGTCTTGTATTCTTCTAGTCTTCTAGTCTCCTAGTCTTCTAGTCTTCTAGTCTTCTAGTCTGCTAGTCTTCTAGTCTTCTAGTCTTCTAGTCTGCTAGTCTTCTAGTCTTATAGTCTTCTAGTCTTTTAGTCTTCTATTTTTCTAGTTTTCTAGTCTTCTAGTCTTCTAGTCTTCTAGTCTTCTAGTCTTCTAGTCTTCTAGTCTTCTAGTCTTCTAGTCTTCTAGTCTTGTATTCTTCTAGCCTTCTAGTCTCCTAGTCTTCTTGTCTTCTAGTCTTCTAGTCTGCTAGTCTTCTAGTCTTCTGGTCTTCTAGTCAGCTAGTCTTCTAGTCTTATAGTCTTCTAGTCTTTTAGTCTTCTATTCTTCTAGTTTTCTAGTCTTCTAGTCTTCTAGTCTTCTAATCTTCTAGTCTTCTAGTCTTCTAGTCTTTTAGTCTTCTAGTCTTCTAGTCTTCTAGTCTTCTAGTCTTCTAGTCTTCTAGTCTTCTAGTCTTCTAGTCTTCTAGTCTTCTAGTCTTCTAATCTTGTATTCTTCTAGTCTTCTAGTCTTCTAGTCTTCTAGTCTTCTGGTCTTCTAGTCTCCTAGTCTTCTAGTCTTCTAGTCTTCTAGTCTTCTAGTCTCCTAGTCGTCTAGTTTTCTAGTCTTCTTGTCTTCTAGTCTTCTAGTCTTCTAGTCTTCTAGTCTTCTAGTATTCTAGTTTTCTAGTCTTCTAGTCTTCTAGTCTTCTAGTCTTCTAATCTTCTATTCTTCTAGTCTTCTAGTCTTCTAGACTAGTCTTCTAGTCTTCTAGTCTTTTTGTCTTCTAGTCTTCTAGTCTTCCAGTCTTCTAGTACGCTCCAGTTTTATTCGTCGCACACCTTGGAAATTCTTTGAACGGTCTTTCCATCTTAAAAACCGAATATCTACACAATTTATTCCTCAAACAAAACGCTACTACCACTCCCTTGACACTCATCAGTCTTTCTTCTCAGGACCAATAATCTTAATTTCTCTTCTGTCGCATTTGCTATTGTTCCCCAAAGAAGGAACATAAATAAACACTTTCAAGTCTCGTAACCGCAGTCTTGGTTGGCACCAGCAACAGTCGTCATATCGCTGCTGCCAAGAACATGATAAACCCATTCCGAAACCATCAAACTGCGATGTTCCCGCTCTCGGAAATCATTATCCCCTCCATTGCGGTTGTTGTTTCGACCAGACGGCGAAGGTTTTCCATTTTGGTTACCCCCATTTAACCAAGGACGACTTCGGCGACGACGACGAAAACGATCATGTAGTCGTTCAACAACCCATTTGGAGTTCTCTTTCCCCACCTTTTGAACGTCTGCTTGTTCGTCAAGCTTTTTCCAGAACCATTATGATGCTTTCTGCCAATATCATGGTGCTTTTTAGACCATTCTTATCGGACAAAAATCTCCATCAACTCTGAGTATACCAGTCGTTTTCCATGGCTAAGCTGTACATAATTGTAACTTATATCTTCAAAAGGGTTCAACTTTAAAATACCTGGAAAATAAGGACCTGCATTTTTGATTAGACATGCAGCTAAACCTTAGAAAATGACTGGAAAACATAGATTTGTAAAGCTTTTTTCCTGATAATAACGGTCTGGGGAACACCGTAACCACCAGATGCATTGCATTTTATTTAGATGTTCTGGTTGATATCGAAAGGCCACCAACATCGGTGGAAAATTCAAAATTGCTTTATCACCAGTCCGGGAGCCGAACCGAACCGCAACTCGTCAATAAAATTTAACGATTATGGCACTCCGCAGTAAACTGCGCAAACTGAATCATTGGGACATTCGGTTGCCGTTTCTGTTGTAGTACCGAAGTGCGACGTAGGTAATGGAAGATGATGATTTGATTTTCTCACGTACGGTTTAGTTAACAGGCCGGATGCCGGTGGGGTAAAGAATGCTAATGTCGACAATACAGCGGGATAATTTCCTAATGGATCACGGAGGATCAATAAATATGGCTCTTTTGTGCGTGTGAAGGTAATGCTGTACACGACGATTGATTCGCACTCTGGATAATAATGCTTGAATAAATTGATATATTCATAAATTGTATCGGCATGCTCTGAAAAACTGAGTGTTGCTAAATATTAATATAGGATACATACATTTATTGGTCAATGCAAATTTACATTTAAATTTATCAAGTGGCATTTCAGTAACTTCCGGAGCTTGTTGAGATTGGTTTTATCATGCTCTGTTGGTGAAAGCCGCACGATATGCAGCCGACGCACGAATCGAAGTAGAGTACTAGGCGGCGCACCACAGTGACGACTTGTTCGGCGGCTAACTATCAGCCGCTCTCTTCTTCTTTCTGGCGTAACGTCCCAAGTGGGACAAAGCCTACTTCTCAGATTAGTGTTCTTATGAGCACTTCCACAGTTATTAACTGAGAGCTTTCCTTGCCGATTGACCATCTTTGCATGTGTATATCGTGTGGCAGGTACGAAGATACTCTATGCCCTGGGAATCGAGAAAATTTTCTTTACGAAAAGATCCTCGACCAGCGGGATTCGAACCCACGACCCTCAGCATGGTCATGCTGAATAGCTGCGCGTTTACCGCTACGGCTATCCGCCCTTGATAGCGGCGAATGCTTCACCCACTGATGCTGTCAGTCAAACTCGATGACGTCACCTTCAGAACACTTTGGTGGAGCATGCGTGTTCAGAGGCGTGATTTCGCTGACTATGAGGGGTGGTCTCAATCGTATACCACTTGAAGGGGGCAACACGTGGGCACTCCTGCCTGGTTCAATCCCTTCGAGGCCGTAGAAGTTGACTCGGTATTTGGGGGACCGATCACCTCCTGATAGGCGTGGATAACCTTTGACCCAGGGTGCACGAGGGTCGATTACTGGCTCGACGACGAGGCGGGCCTACAAGCCGCCGGGCTTCGGAATCGTCCCTAGGAACAACTTGGCTGGTTGTTATTCCCTACACCCTATGCAGACACCTTCACTTGAAGGATAACGGTGTCCTTCAAAGAGTCCTGCACATAGGGAACAATATGAACAATATAATTGTCTTCCACATTACCTGATCCTCGAGGTATTGGCGCACCTGCATGCAATATGCAGTTTTTTAAGTTTTTGACTCACAAAGCTACAAGATTAATAACATATTATTAGTTTTTACAAAAAGTTTTCTTTGGTCTATTTCAGGTTGCTTACAGATTAAATTCAAAAACATTTAACTAACAGGCCTTTTTTCTAACTTTTTCCACAGTCATTTCTCTCTGTAATAATAATTTGAACAATAGTTATAAATAATTTTAGTTTACACGATAATTGCACACACTTTTACTTTTCAATCCTCTATAGGTAGCTTGATCTATCACTTCTACTTGTAGCTATTTTTCACGTCTGAATAGTCGAACGATCGAACTGAGAAGACCTGATCTTTTCACGTGTACTCAAATCCAAGCCCTCCTTTTTTTAATCCATTATTATTTCAGAAAAACACCTCATCAGTTGAATCTCAAACTGATGAGGCTTCTCGGTCATCGCTTTTGAATAATAAAATCATCAAAACAAAATCGCCCCACAAGAGATTTGAATTTGCGGTTTCATCACCCACCGCTTGGGGCGCTCATGTCTCTAAAAAGTGATCGATTAACCCTTGCTGGTCCTATGCGTCTACTTCAGTGTGTTTCAATTGGCGTAAAGGGGATTAGTTTTTTTTATAAAATAATGATACCGTAGTTTTTTTTGTAACAACGTTACACAATGTTGTAACAGGTCACTCGTTAAGCTTGTAGATCTGATGAACTGTATTCCGAATAGTTTTAGGAAAACCTTGAGCAGTCGTTGTCCTAATATTTTGGTAGTGTTCCGAAGAACAAGGACTCTTCACCGATTCTATCAGCAGATCGCAAACACGTTACTTTGTGCGAAACAGCTATAAGCTATAAATTTTATTCAATTAGTTTTAGTTCATAATAGTACACATATTTCGGTAGCTTACATGTTTCGGTCTAGAGCGTAATTCAAATTCCTTGATGATGCCCTATTGTTCCTCAAGCACGTTTACTACAGTCTGTGATTTAGTTTTTAGGTTAGGAATAGTATGACAATTCAATTTTAGTGTAACTTACTTCTTCTGTGATATAAACTGTGATACTTTAAGATTTAGGCCGAATTTTACGATAGCGCGATTAGATTTTTAGCAACTATATAAATAAAGAATAAATTTTAGCAACAAATTCAATTAACAATCAATTGTTCTCCTTACGCAACTCCTGATCGATTTCAGTTCACAAATGATAATGAGTGCAGTTTCACATTTGACAGGTTTCGATGACAACTCTGTCAGTATGCGTTCACCCAGCAGTGCTCCCAGTTGGTAACATCCTCCCCCCCGTAATACTGGCCACCAGTCCAGTTTTACCAACCCTAGCCACTTTCCTTAACTTCCAAGATCGCAAGTTTTGCTACCGGCCTTTTCATCAACCCCCTCGCAGTCTGTATTATCGCTTGGCGGATTCTACGATCATTTCCAACTACGACTTCTCTTACACGGCCGCGGACCCATTCGTTTCGGGGCCCTCCATCTATCACCAGAACTAAGTCTCCTACAATAATCGCTCTTTGCTCTCCGAACCACTTCGTGCGTTTCGTCAATGTCGGCAGATATTCTGCAATCCAACGCTTCCAAAACATATCCAAATGCTGTTGCGTAGCGTTCCAGGTTGCCTCTACAATCGCCGCTGCTTCTCTGTTGTCCTCCTTCGTAGTTTTTTCGTCGGATGATCGCTGCAGTATGTCGCCGGAGCTTCCCAATGGCAACAAAAAGTGATTTGGTGTAAGTGCCTCACATTCTGCTGACTCTAGCGGCATGTATGTTAAGGGTCGGCTGTTTACGATAGCTTCCGCTTCGGTTATTAAGGTTAGCAGCCCTTCATCAGTCAGTTTGCGATTGCCTTCATAGGCAGCAAACATCGCGGTTTTTACGGAACGCACCATGCGTTCCCACGCTCCACCCATATGGGGTGACGCAGGTGGGATGAACAGCCATTTCGTTGTAGTGCTAGTGAAGGTACCGGCCAAGTTTTCATTTATTTCTCGAATCATATCTTGTTGTTCCTTCATCAATCGGGCGGCTCCCTTAAAGTTGGTTCCGTTATCAGTATAGATTTCGTTAGGAACACCTCGTCTACAGATGAAGCGACGTATGCACTCAATGCAAGATTTCGTAGTTAAGCTGAACACTACTTCAACGTGAACTGCCCGAATCGTAAGGCAGGTGAACAATGCAATCCATCTTTTCAAGTAGCTCCGTCCAACCTTCACCAAAAAAGGGCCGAAGAAGTCCAGCCCCACATAAGAAAATGGACGAACACAAGCGGCAAGTCGTGCTAGTGGTAATGGTGCCATCCGTGGAGTATATGGCCTAGCCCTTATGATTTTGCACACTTGACAGTCCTTGGTTACCTTCTTGACAGCTGGTCGTAGACGGGAAACATGGTAACGTTGCCGAATTTCATTCACGACTGTTTCAAAATTGGCATGATGGAACTTACGATGGCAGTCGTCAATTATAAGGAGTGTTAGTCGATGTGTACGTGGAAGAATTATTGGGAATTTCATCGATTGCGTCGCCTTATCAGCAGCTTTTATTCGGCTATCAACTCTCAGAACTCCTTCATCGTCCATGAAAGGGCTCAAAGAGTGGAGGGGGCTTGATGTTTTCAAAGGGTTCTGGCGATTAACCGTCAGAAGTGCCATCTCATCGGGATAAGTTTGCCATTGTACCGATTTGAATAGTGTTGTTCGCGCCAAACGTAGCTCTTCCCTCGTAAGTATCCCATGTTCAGTATTCGTACCAGCTCGTTTCAAATTGAGGTTGTTGATAAATCGCAGCACGTAGGCCATAGTTCTCAGTAAACGTTCCCACTTGGAAAATCGTTGATAGTCGGCTACTGCGCCGGGTATGATGATTTCTCGATGCGAATGACAAGGACGCAATTCTTCTTCTGCTACTGCTGTTAGCTGCACACTTCGCGGACGCGGCCATTCTTCTTCGGGTTTCCTTAGAAATTGTGGACCTTCAAACCAGCTCTTCTCAGTTTCCTCAAAGGGCCCTTTTCCCCATTTCGTTGCAGTATCCGCTGGGTTCATCTTCGAAGGCACCCACTTCCAGTCTTCAATGTCGGTTAACGTGAGGAGCTCCCCAATTCTGCATGCCACATATTGTTTGTAGCGTCGATGGTCTGAACGTATCCAGGCCAAAACAGTTGAAGAATCGCTCCAGAGGAATCGCTTGGAAATTTCTACGGTGTGGCTTTCTGTAATGAAACGCATCAACCGCGCTCCCATCACTGCTGCTTGCAGTTCTAGTCTTGGTATCGAGAGTGGTTTAAGTGGAGCAACCTTTGCTTTACCCGCAACCAAAGCGCAAACCGGTATCCCCTCGGAGTTGAGTGTGCGAAAGTAGGCCACTGCTGAGTAGGCGACCTCACTCGCGTCTACGAACACGTGGAGTTGTAATCCTCTGTAACTGACGGACGTTGCTTGTTGAAAGTAGCATCTGGGAACGTGTATGTTGTTGATCCTTTTTAACGCCTCGACCCATCTAATCCATCGCTCCCATATGTCATCAGTAACAGATTCGTCCCACTGAGTTCCAGCTCGCCAAACGTCCTGTAGAAGAATTCTTCCGTGTATCAGGACTGCGCTGAGCAACCCCAGCGGATCAAAAAAACTCATGAGGCATCGTAGCATCTGTCGTTTGGTAGGCCGCCTGCTGGATTCCATTACTTCTCGTACTTCTTCTTTGATTTGGGTGGAAAAACAAAGAACGTCATCCTTCGTGTTCCACAGCATCCCCAAAACGCGCTCACAATCGGAAGTCTTATCCATGAACAAACTTTTCGTTTCCGTCGCTGCATGCGCTCCCAGACTTTCCAGTACTTTTTGCTCGTTAGACAACCAGTTTCTCAAATGAAATCCTCCACGGCTGTGGACCATTTTCACTTCTTGCGATACCCGTGAAGCGTCTTCAGCGTTCTCGAAACTGTCGAGGTAGTCGTCTACATAATGGTTATGTATGATTGCTTGTGCTGCCTCCGGATACAAATCGGCGAACTCTTCCGCGTTTTTATTCTTCACGAACTGTGCGGATGCTGGCGAGCAGGACGAGCCGAATGTCGCGACGTTCATGAGAAACACCGAAGGCTGTTCAGATGAATTCGTGCGCCATAAAAATCGTTGGGAATGTCTATCAGTTTCTCGTATTCCAATCTGGTGGAACATTTCCTGCAAATCCGCTGAAACTCCAACTGAGAATTGTCGGAATCGTGATAGTATAGCTGGTAGTGATGTTAGCTGATCTGGTCCTTTCAGAAGCAAGGAATTAAGCGAAATCCCATTCACAGTAGCAGCCGCATCCCATATAAGCCTTACTTTTCCGGGCTTCTTTGGATTGACCACTGCTCCCAGCGGCAAATACCAGATCCGCCTAGGATCTGCTTGATCGAGCTCTTTCTGTGTAGCTAGTTTTGCGTACGCTTTTGTTTGATAGTCCTTTATCTGCTGATGAATGTTCAGTTTAAGGTTTTCATCCCTATTCATCCTCCTCTCAAGGCATTCAAGGCGTTTCAGTGCCATGTTATAGCTATCCGGAAACTCGATGGAATCATATTTACATAAAAGCCCCGTTTGATATCTATCGCCCACGCGTTCAGTAGTTTCCTGAAGAATCACTCGTGCTCTTTTATCATCTGTCGATTCCAGCTCCACTTCAGCTTTTGTTCCCATAGCTTCTAAGGAGAAGTAATCTTTCACGATATTGTGTAAATCACGATCAATCGTGCAAGCACACACATGTAGATTAAGTGAGTTCGACGATGAAGTGTAGTCTGTTCCGCCGTATATACACCAACCTAATCGGGTCTTTACCGCAACCGGATCATGACGGCGCCTTTCCTTCATTTTCAGCGGCACCGTCAAATTCAAATTGTCAACGCCGATCAGTAATCGTGGTACTGCATTCTTGTAGCTGGCTATCGGCAGTCCCTCCAAGTGCTGGAACTTCTTCACAAGATCATCATAGCACAAAGTCTGGCTAGAGAGACCTAGCTTTTGCACGGTGTGCTACCATACCCATTCCTTTTTTGTTGCCTGCGCCAGACACGGATAGCTGTACTTCCATTGAACTCGATTCCGTTCGCGACATGTTTGCTGTCCAGGTCAAGCAGAGTGGCATCGACGTCCCGCTAACTCCCAATTCTTCAATCAAATCTTCCTCGATCAATGTGAAGGAGGATCCATCATCCAGGAATGCAAACGTCGTCACAGAAGTTCTTGGTCCATGCAATGTGACGGGAACGACGCGGAACAAGGTAGATTGCGTGGTCGGACGATGTGTGTTGTTGCTAGCGGTCCCTTTTGGTGTACTCTCGTTCGACGGTCGGTTACTTCTGTTTGAATGTAGCAATGGATGATGATAAAATTCACAGTCTCCTACGCCACAACGTCTGGCGTAGCGGCAGCTCCTTCTCCCATGGGCGTTCAAACAATTGCGGCACAATCCTTTGGACTGGACACATTTCCATCGACCGTCCACTGAAAACGACTTGAACAAAGCGCATTCCAATACACGATGGCCTGATTCTTCACACACACAACACATTTTATCTTCTCGCGCCTTTTCTTCACCATCCGCATCATGCGCATTGATGTATCCTTTCTGCTTGCCTTTGAGCCTATCCGTTGAACTAGACTTGAAGCTCCCAGCATAAGAAGTCACCTTGCTCGCTGACACCACAATAGACGACATAAATACGCCAAAGCTTTGAAGATTTACCTCCGGACACTTCTGTAGAAACGTTGCCCATTCCATCTTGGTGTGAGCGGGAAGCTTCTCAACCAGTTCCATTAGCAGTGTTGGGTTTGAAAGATGGGTGTGTTGACCAGCAGCTTCTAGATGGTCACACAGACTTTGTACCGCCATCCCAAACTCGATGAGCGTTTCCAACTTCTCCGCTCTCGGAGCTGGTATGGACCGTACCTTATGTAGAAGAGCGCTTATCAGAAGCTCCGGACGTCCATAAAGCAACTGCAGTGTGTTCAGCACTTGCGGAACGGTATCTGGAAGAAGCAGACGGCTTCGAACAGCTTCATACGCATCACCTTTGAGGCACCGTTGTAATCGCGCGAGGTTCTCAGCACTAGTATATCCACACGCGAGCGTTGTATTGACAAAACTACTAATAAACATGGGCCAATCGGCGGGGTAGCCATCGAACGGAGGTAAGTCGCGAGGCATCACCTGCCTGGCGGCTAACTGCGAGGGGGTGGGAACATAAGTGGGCATACCCGAGGATCCCAAGACATTGATTGATCCCGGATACACATTTGACTGAACGTTATTATTGGAATTATTGACATTTTGGCCCACTCCCAAGGCAATATCAATGTTGGGCAAAATATGTTGTACATTGTTGCAATCGGAAGCAGAATGCTGCTGAGAATGCTGTACAGTTCTAGTTGAAAGTGCCGGTCGCAAAGGGGCGCTTTCAACGTGTGGTGGCACTGTAGTGGCCGTAGCATGATCCAAATTTGTATTGCAAAACTTCTTGGATAATTCTTGGATCCATTGATTGTAGTTGGAGGAAATGGTTTGATTTTCGAGTGGCTTACCTGGTGGCTTTTCGGGGGGAGGTGGGAGATCTTGTTTACCTTTCTGCCGTTCACTACCTCTTTCGGTCCCGATCCTGGTAGACGTTAGGTCTTTCGGTGCTGTTTTGGAAATCGCGCCTGTATTTCGAATAGGTATCTCAGCTCCGGTGGTATGCTGGAAACCTTTCGACGAGTTTGTTGCTTGAAGAGCTGCCTGGACTGCCGCCTGCACTGCTGTGTTGATAGCGGCTTGCAACGAAGATGACAATGTATGCGGTCCTTCCTGCACAGTTGGACGCCCCCTGAGTTCATCATCACGTAGATTTGTGGCTGCAGCTGCTTCCCGGTCGACACCTTGACCATCGGCGCTATTCGCATTTCCCGCGTGCCTATCAACCCATTCAGCGGTTCGTTGTTTACCTTGTTGCTGTAATTGATTATTCCGTTGTTGTAACGTCTTTCTTTCTGCTTCAAATGCCAGTCGTTCATTTTCAAGTTCCTGTCGGGCCAATTTGCACTGGGCTTCCATTTCCCGTAAACGGAGTTGCATTGCGGCCACCCTGCTACTTGAAGATGACACGTGAGATGACACGCTAACGTGTAAACAGGCCTCGCATGTGAACGATCGGTTTGCAATAGAGTCGGAGACTCCAGCGCATAAATAATGCCACCATGCGCTGCACCGATCACACTGGACGTAGTTATCGTATGAATCGGGTCTGTTGCAGTGAACGCAACTACCCTGCTTCTCCTTATCCACTGTTGTATTCTGGGCTCCGTCGTCCGAAGGTGGCATGACGAAACATCTTATAGAATTGTTCCGAAGAACAAGGACTCTTCACCGATTCTATCAGCAGATCGCAAACACGTTACTTTGTGCGAAACAGCTATAAGCTATAAATTTTATTCAATTAGTTTTAGTTCATAATAGTACACATATTTCGGTAGCTTACATGTCTCGGTCTAGAGCGTAATTCAAGTTCCTTGATGATGCCCTATTGTTCCTCAAGCACGTTTACTACAGTCTGTGATTTAGTTTTTAGGTTAGGAATAGTATGACAATTCAATTTTAGTGTAACTTACTTCTTCTGTGATATAAACTGTGATACTTTTAGATTAAGGCCGAATTTTACGATAGCGCGATTAGATTTTTAGCAACTATAGAAATAAAGAATAAATTTTAGCAACAAATTCAATTAACAATCAATTGTTCTCCTTACGCAACTCCTGATCGATTTCAGTTCACAAATGATAATGAGTGCAGTTTCACATTTGACAGGTTTCGATGACAACTCTGTCAGTATGCGTTCACCCAGCAGTGCTCCCAGTTGGTAACAGGTAGAGTACAATTATCTGTATGGGTATCAACGAATGTAGCAGGCCTTACCTAACTTTAAATCATCTTAGTAGGCCGTGTCTGCAAGTTAGGAATACAATGGTCACTAATTAGCCGACCACCAACTAAGCAAGTTGAATAAAAATTAGCTCGTAACAAAACATCGTCTTTTCCTTGGTTACGACTTTTGGGCTTGGTAACGGCTATTATAGCGGGTGACGAGAAAAAGTTTGGTAGCAACTTGAAGACCCTCAAGATTTTTTCACTCAAACGCCAATCAAGAAAATATCAGGTGCGGATCTGAAGAACGCAATCCTGCAGTTCGCCAATCTCATTGTGCGGTAGCAGCAGCACATTGAAATTCAGATTCAGATCTAAAACCTGGGGTACCGAGACAATCCGATTGCTGGTAGCGAGAAGATCATCGAGTCATTGACAAGCGGAATCCAGGATTTGCAGTACGATCCGGACGGAGGCGTTTTTTTCGATGGCTGGTACGCAAAGTATGAGGACGTCATCACGTTCAGTCGACAGAAGTTGGTCTTTCATTTCCGTTACCAGTGCCTTCAGTATGCGAAAAGTGACACGAACGACTTCACCTTGTATGCTGCCATGAGCTTGAGCTTGAGCTTAAGCTTGAGCATGATTGGCCGCCCGTGGTTGCTAATCCAGTATCGCCAGATCAGCTGCACTTACACAAGGAACCAACCAGATGACTGCTTGAGACTAACAGACACTCTCAGTGTATAAGTGCTGGTGATCTTTTATTTTTAGGCAACAATGGCGCCTGCTACGTCAAAATGCAGACCAATGAGGGAGAGGGAAGGAATCGATGATGCATTTGAACTAGCTCCTACAGTAGACCAGTTATACCCCTTCATCTACGCCAGTTCATGCGGGAAGGTGTAGGTCTGGTATAATTATGGCAGAGAAGCTTGCTGTTTGGTTAGCAGATTGCCTATGTATCAAGCGTAAGGAAATGCGTGCTATAATGATGGAGGAATGGAAGCATAAGGAAACTTTTTTTTTGTCCGTCTCTGGTGCTAGCAAATGCTCTGAACTGTGAAAGATCAACTGTGATAAGTCAACTGTGATAGATAGAGTGGATGATAGAAGCAAGTGATAGATACAACTATGAAGTATAAGGAAAGGGACGAGCCTGGAATTGAATCCATGACCTTCTGCTTTCGAAGCAGAAGCGGTAGCCACAAACCCCATTGACTTCACCTCGTATGCTGCCATGGTGAACAAGCACTATGAAGCGTTTCAACTTTCCAAGCTCACCGCGGATCATTTCAAAGCGCTCCGTTTTGCCTGTGGACTCCAATCGCCACGGGATGAAGACATCCGAGCCTGATTGACATCGAAGCTGGGAGCAGACGAAACCATAGTCAACGAACAAGGAGAAGCCTCCAGCAAGGTTACCCTGGAGAATCTTGAAGAAGAATGCCACCGTGTGGCAAACCTCAACCAGGACACACTGATGGTAGAGAACCACACCTATGAAGTCATTCAAGCACTCGAAGTCTAACGAGAACGTCAAGAAGTATCCACACGGTTCGCAACGTTGGAAACATGCGAAAATTCATCCCGGTCGAGCTCAACGGTGTAGCAGTCAAGCTTCAGCACGAATCGGCGTCCAACATCACCATCACCATTCTTGCCGAGTTCCATGCCGAGATCATCGCCAAGAATGTTACTAAAACCGGTCGCATTTTCAGCACAGGACGGATGTTCTTGGAATTGAAACTTGGGCAACGCCGTGCACCATCGTCCCGACCAACAATCCGATCAGTACGTCAGTCAACTCAAGCAACACTTTCCGGAAGTATTCCGAAACACGGAGGGTAAGTGCTCCAAAGCGCAAGTGGAGCTGTACTTGAAGCCTGATGAACGCCTTTTCCTATTCACGGTAAAAAATCTGATTCCCAAATCATGATTTACAAGTCATGAAATTCATAATTTGGTTTGGTCATAATATCAGGACCACAAATCATGGTTCCTGGAGCCATAATAATGATTCCTCATAAGCGTAACATCCAGACTTACAACACCAAACGCGGTGCATTGCATAATTTCATTCGTTTCGATCACTTCGATTTCAACAAAGTAAAGTGGTAGTGTGGTATGATACGGTGTAGCGGTCCTGCCGACCGCATTCCCCTCCCCGTATTGAATAATTCGAAAGATCAATGATCACCATTGATCTAAGAAAGAACCCTTTTATTTTTCGATGATGTTCCACGCAAGTTAGTGGATTTCATCAGATGTGGGTTTTCACTAGGTTAACTAGGAACAAGCGATGTAAGCAGAAGACAAGAACCTTACTGCTTGTTGCTCGTTAACGTGCTCCAATGCCGGAGAATTTTTTTGTTTTAATTTTGTTTGTGTGTCACCCGACAGCGCTGACTGAACGCCCCAACAAGGTCTCGGTCACATGGCTGCACTAACCGAGCCAGAGCGACGCTCGTTTTGGCTTTTCTCTTTTCTCTCTTTATTTTCAGATTGGGAGATTGAGTTCCCCGCGGGAGCGCGATAAAACGCCCCGATCGCTGGCGGTGAGGTCCCCAGTTATGACGGTCTGTTGCAGGAGGTGTGGCGTTCGGATTAAACCTACTTTTCGTTTTCGACATTTTCGGTCAAAGCTCAGTGGACATTTTCTGCCAAATTGACGAGCGGGTCATTTCGGGTCGAGAGTGTTTGATAGTGATATAAGGTGGATAAAGTATATTTCGGGAAATTGGTGGAACCACCCACATACGCGATCAGAATCGAGGGAAAAGTGAAAGTGTCTCCATCGATTCTCCATCGATCTGTCTCGAACGATTCTAAGGGCGGAAAGCTAGTGAATTGTGACGACTTTTAGTGTGAACATCTATAAAACTTTCCTCATTAACGAATCCCCCCCCCCCAACGGTGGAGCTTAGCCTAATAATAAATAAAATTGTGCAGGAGAAGAAATTGATTGTTCAATGATCCGAAAAACCAGTGCCGCGAGTGCCTCGGATCGCTACAACGGGGCTCTGAATCCAAAGGTTCTTGGTTCGAATCTCTCTCTAGCTATTTATTTATTTTTTTATGTTGTCGATCATACACGGATGCGCGGCTCATGATTATAGGCATGTGATTCATGATTCCGAGCAATCCGCTACAAAAACATAACGCTTGTGTTGCGTTATGGGAATTTGACTCATGATGTCATGAGTCCAAATCATGGTGTATTTTCATAAGGTGAAAATACTCTGAAATCATGATATCGTGGGTAAGGATGGTATTTGACCCAATCTATCCAAAACGGAAGCACTTACCATGATGCAACCTCCAAAAGACGTTCAGCAGCTCCGTTCCTACCTCGGTGCTGTGAATTACAACGGTCGGTTCGTCAAGCAGATGAAGAAGCTCCGGGCACCCCTGGGCAATCTACTCAAGAAAGATGCCCGCTGGAATTGAACCAACGATTTCCAGCATTCCTCCGATCAGTTCAAGGCCATTCTCCTCTCCGATCTGCTGGAGATTGAGGCAATCGCTTATGCCTCATTTCACTGACACCAGCAGAGATGAACTACGGCCAAGTGGAAGAGGAAGTATTGGCCCTGATCCCCGCGGTCACTCGATTCCATAGAATGCTCTACGAACGCCACTTTCTCGTACAGACGTACAGACCGACCATCAACCACTCCTCAAAGATTTCGATTCAAAGAAGGGGATTCCGATATACACAGCAAACCACTTGCAACGCTGAGCTTTGACACTCCTGCTGTACAACTTCGACGTCAAGCACGTTTCGACAATGAACTTCGACTATGCTAATTTCCTGTCCCGACTGATGTCAGCACAAAGTAGACCAGATGAAGGTTACGTGATAGCCGCCGTGCACGTCGAATCCGAAGCAAAAGCAATTTTCGACGAAACCATCAGCAACCATCCAATCACGCACCAGATGATAGTGGCTGAAACGCGAAAAGGTCCAGTTCTCCAGCTAGAGGGGACTTTTTTTCAATAAGGTTGGCTGGCCTATGTGAAGTAAATTGAAGATCTTGATGTCGAGAAGTATTGGTCTTGACGAGATGGACTTCAAGTCGTTGATCACTGCGTCGTGTTCGGCGATGGAATCGTCGTGCCACTCAATTTCCGCAAACGGACTATTCGACAGCTACCCGGATACTTTGGTGCCGGATAATACATCAGTGTGCAGCAGTTTCAGCACTATTGCCGTGAAATTCGTACCACTTCTTACAACCCGCAGTACAACAGCCAAACGGAGCGATTCATCGGTTCCCTCAAACGTGGTCTCAAGAAGCTCAGTAATGGGGGAAGGCTCGCCTACACTAGAGCACTTGCAGACATTCCTTTCGCAGACGAATAGCGGCGCATGTTGATTTTCATACAAAATGCTCAACTTTGACATGCTGTAGTTTTGTTCCCTTTCAAGCAATCGAGTTGAAATTTTCTCCACAGAACTACAAATATGCCCAATTTTGTAAACACAAAATTTCAAAATTTTCTAAGCCCCTGCCGGAAAGTGAGATACTAGGTGAAATTGTTCGAAAAAATAGCAGTTTTAAAAATTTGAATTTCGGCTTGACATTATAGTTTTAAATTGTATATCACTTACCATTGGAACAATCTCCTCCTACTTATCAAACTTACACCTAAACCGAAAATGTTTAAAATATTTGTAGAAAAAAGATTTTAAAATGAAAAGCCGCTATTTTTTTGAAAAATTTCACCTAGTGTCTCACTTTTCGGCAGGGACTCAGAAAAAACTGAAATTTTGTAGTTACAAAATTGATCATATTTGTAGTTCTGTGGAGAAAATTTCAGCTCGATTGCTTGAAAGGGAACAAAACTACAGCATGTCAAAGTTGAGCATTTTGTATGAAAATCGACATGCGCTGCTATTATTCAGAACAGCACTGTATGTAGTGCACAACCCAATAAATTTTCTGCTCCATCGTTTCACTAAAACTCGAGATTTGCTTCCACAAAGTTTTATTGATAATTGTTAGAGTGAGACAAAAGATAGGGAAAATAACACGATCTCCCGTGTCACCTTAATTTTGATAGCGAACAATGAATTTTAAAGGAAATTATTATTTTTCATCATGCTGAAGGTATGGAGGTAGATGCCTGTAGATCTATATATTCTAGTAAAACATTGTATAGCAGCGTTGATATGTTGTATTCTAACCTCTCACTATATCATAGTGAGCCGTAAGTTGTGAGACGAATCTTAAAACTGATTGCGACAGAAATGAAAACGATACGACGAATTGAGAATACGGCAAGATGCAATTTCATTGCATTATTTCCAAAAAGACGATAAAGATTTATCAAAATCTTATTGTACAATGCAAAAGCCGTTTTGAGAAAGAATTGTTTGGCATCGATTTGTATCAGCATTAATCACTGCAACACTGGGAAAATTGTAGGTTCTCATTGATCAAAGCTTAATACGGATCTTAAGGATCGCTTGAAATTTGAACCAAAAACTTGGTTTTAAATTTGTGATGATTGCTTATGATTGAATTATAGATTATTGAGCCTATTTCCATAAATTAAACCTTAATTCACAAAAAACAATGTCTATGATAAGAAGAACCATGCCAGCCATTTTTAGAGCGATTCTCTTGGAAAGAAAAAAAAATATGCTCTTTACTTTAATTATACAAAGTATTGAAATCATTCTCTTTTTTTACTGTATATCTTTTACTCAACATTGCCCATTGGGCCTCTTTTGGTCGAGTTACTTTTAAAAAAATTTCGTATCTATACTTCACGCAAACGTCATCTTCCACATGTGCGTATATTTCAACCTCCCAGAATAATTTTCCAATGGATTAGCCAAGAGCATCGACCAATCCTGCGAAGCGTTACGAGAATATAATCGAATCAGTATATCTCAGACATCGGTACACCTAGGATATGCAGGATTCGCAGCGTGTTTCGAACAATTGCCTAAATAATGCCTTCGAGGTTTATGCTAAATTATGCTAATATTGCCCAAGTTACGACTACAATTCTTACCGTTGGTTGCGCATTCGCTATCATGCGAATAGCGGAATTCACGTTTGCGGAAATTAGCGTCGAGTATGGAACGCTTTCCATGATGCTATAGGTGCCATACTAACCTGAGCAGAAGAAAATTGCTGCTGAATAACAAACGAAGCTGCCCATTTCCAATACTTACCACCTGAATAAGATTCAAAACAGCTCTGCATAAGAGGTAAAATACTTCAAAAAATATCTCATGCATTTTCTTCAAACGCCAAAATGATAAATGAATCAGGTATTGCCAAACCTAAATAATACGCGTTTCATTTTCATTAAGAAATGATTTTTTTCGAATGCAATGGTTCAATACCTCAATTATGCATTTTTAATTATTTCAAACAATATTTTCAGTAGTAAAATAATACTGAATTGAGAAGTGGACAATACCTGCACTGCTAAACAATACATAATTATGTTCAAAATATGGTATTGTCGCACCGTCACTAAACCGGATCGCGCCAGTGTGACTCGCGAATTTCCTTAAATTAGTTTTTCAGTTGGCGCTGTATTCTTACGATGCTTATGAACACAGCACACTATTCAAATATTAGTCACGACGCTTGGAGATTGAGAAAAAGTAAATAAAAAAATGTTTGTCGTTATTTCTGATTGATCCGTAATATGCATAGATAGATGCAAGTTATTCGTTGCACCTCGGGAAGCCATTTCCCCATCAACTTGTCTGCAACCAGACGAATCATCACAGTTCGATCAACCCCACTCCAAGTGGCGAAGACCAGCAGCAATGTTGGCTTGTTTCCTGAAATTGATTCCAGCGATAAAACGTGTTAGGATGTCTTCTCGGAAATGACAGCACTATAAAGTGGATGAGCAGATGAAAGGTGTCTTTAGTTTATTGATTGCTTCACAAGTACCTAGTGAGATGATGTCTTCCGGCGGCAAACAGAAGTGACTTTCCCACAAATGAATTTGCCTATCACACGACGATGTATGAGATACAATGACCATGATAGGTCGTTCAAGTTGTCTGATTTGCATCATCTACTTCTTGGAGGAATGTCCGGCCGGTTTCAGTGGCAATGTCCACACCAAAGAAACAACTCACCGTCCGTCTTGTAGCAGCCTTAGATGAAATTCTTCCATATGGCCCATCCGGATTCAAGCACAGAAGAGGGACAACATAAAGTGATTCGTCTAGTAGTGCTTCGTAACCTCAGTCTGGTTTTGCGGTCGAGGGACCATTATGACGGCCTTCATATATTATTAGTTCTGGAACGAAGCGGCTAAATCTAACGGAAATGGCATTAGGAAAATGGATGGACAGATAGCCACTTCTCACGCCGATGACCGTATACTCGATCGATGGTGCGTACAATGTGGGAAGCATCTTGATGTGGCATTTTGCAGCCATTATGTGCGCCATCAGAGATAAATACTACACATTGGCAATTATTTGCTAATTAAATCAATACGGCACAGCGAAGGCTATCATAATGTGTCATGTGATGTGTGAGGATTAGCATAAGATTCAGAGGCTTCCTAGAGGAGAAATCGCTGAACCGATTATGCATATTGCGAAGCCAATTACATCTCACTGCTTGACTAATGTGAGTAAGATGCGAATAGCTAAAGTGTGTAATATCTACGTATTTTAATGTTCACTTTTTCATGCTCAGTATCTGAAAAGCGTGCATTTATTGCGTTTACGAAATCTTTTTTATGTAAATTTGATATACGTATTTTTTCTACGAAGTTTGTAGTTTAAGCAAAAATTACAACATGCTCAAAAATTAAACGAAGTAAATATAATTAAATCATGTGAAATGCGATGGAAATATACTGTTTTTGGGCAATCTGGACCATTCAAGAACTCCCTAAAATGTTAGTCTTGAAATACAACAACTTGAAATGAACATAATTTGTTATCTAAAGTCTGTTCCGCTTGGAATTTGGTAATACAGACCCAGACAACCAGAAATCGCATGAAAGTTCACGTTACAAATCGTTTATTCATACTAATTACATCAAACCCGCAAAACACCGTGGATAAACTCGTCAGATTGATGACCTTCCTCGCATAAAACACTTCTTTTCTGAATTCACTTGTACATTTTGTTTCGTCTCGTACACTCGTACAAACAAAATCGGATCACTCCGTAGCAGCTGTCAAATCAACATTTGTTATCATAAGTTAAGTCGGATAAGATCACAGGTTAGTTCGGTAGAAAATTTATACACTCGCAATGTATGTTATTATTCATCACATAATGTATGTACGCATATCGCCTCCACTTTTGTACGTAGAAGGCCTTTTCGCGACATCTTATAAGTAAAATGTTGCACATACAAAGCCTCCAGGTGATTGCGTTATACGTACATTCTGGTTGTCTGGGGAATGAATAATTTCATCGAGAGGAAAAAAACATACAACAAATTTAACACATTTTGTTTTAGCAGTTTTTGAGATTCAAATGAATATATAAGATGCTTTTTCCAGGTTTTCGGTTGAGTTTTCTAATTTTAAGTTGAATTCCACGCAGATATTCTTGCACAGTACCATTGTATGTGTTTGCTGTTGCTTCATTTTCAGGAATATCTATATATCATCAATTTAGTAGAACGATTCTTTTCATAATTTTCTTCTTCTTCTTCTTCTTCTTCTTCTTAGCATTTACGTCCTCACTGGGACAGTAATGGAGCACAAATATCAATGTAAGCTGCAGTAAATGAACGTTGCTTGCCGTAACTATTGTCGAATTGCGTGTTGTGAAGTTTTTTGCGTTGAAGAACTATGAAAATAACGTAAAATTTCAAAATCATGCCCGGTGCAGTATTGACAAACACCTATGAATTTCTATTTATAAGCATTTATTTGAACATGGTATAAACCTGAAAGTTTGTGAGGATGCTTGAGAAATATCCCTAAACTAGATTTCATCACCAAAACTAGTACCAATTAGCTCATATGGTTGAAATAATTGAATTTCTGTTAGATATCATTGAATTCCTTAGGAAATTGCATACATTTAGGCGTTTTCCGCGTAATTCTTGAAATTTAACAATTCGTTATTTATATCAATATTGCATTGTTAATAATTTTACAAGCATATTCGGATACAGGGAGCTCGAATTTATCATATAGAGTTGTTTTGTAAACTAATAATAATGACATTGACAAGTGATCAATTTCACCCCGAAATGAGATCCTCTGATTTTTTCTATATTAGAGATATTTGTTAACACTAAAATGACATTTGTTAGAAAATTTCGGTACATAAGTCGATGAGGCTCACCTTCGTACTTGTTTTCCTGCATTTAGTTTTTGGCATTGTTAACATTATAGAAAACAGACTAGAAAAACCGTGAAAAATGATCAATTTCACCCGAAATTACGGTACCTTATATATCGTAACTAAGTTAACGCTGATTTGATAAACTTTACTTTTCTCACTAAAATCAACATTATTCTGTAAAACCATTCTACGACACCGCGACTGCAATGGTAGCTAGTCCATTCAGAACTTCACAGGACCTTTGTGCAATTGAATGAATAGAAAAATCCGAAGACACTTTCCTTTGTAAATTTGTTCACTTATATTTGTTCCAGTGATTGCCTAACCATCAACTTGCGAGTGAAATTATATGTAAAAACTTACTTGAATTCACCCGGTTTAAATTACGTTTTTTATTTGAAATCTCGATAATTTTTGCGATTATTCTACAAAAGTGTAAAGAATTTTCACCCGTCTCTCACGTTCAAACTTCGAGAACTCTCTCGATTAACTCTGGGCGGCTGCGTCACACCTCTATATGACGTATATGACGACTCTTTGTCAAGGAAAGCAATCGTGTTTATGGCTAGCTTCCCGTTGTAGAGAGTGATTGGTATCCATCCAGAATATCACCGACTGGCGATTCAGATGCACACTAGCCTGGGACACGGTTATATGAAAAATTTAGATTCTCGCTCCAGTCCTCTTTTTGGATTCCATTTAGGTCCCATAACAACTGTGCAAAATTTCAGCTCGATCGGAGAAACTATATTTACGCGCCAGCCTTTCAAAGTTTGTATGGGATTTACTATGGGAAACTTTACTTTTGCTAAGAAAAATCGCCAGAGGTTACCCATTGACCTTTATAAAAATTCTGAACACCGATCTCGATAGGTATTTCTACGATGAACAACATTGCCGAAGACTGCAAAGCAATCCGATGCTTGTGAAAAAAGTTATTCAATGAAAACCTATTGTAAGGTTAAATCCTGCAGTACAGGCAGCGCTACGATTTGACCCTTTCGTCGGTGTGGAGAACTTGCTGAAGGCTCCGCGGTAATCCTCACGGTCCACTTTCATCGATTCGGCCACTTTCCGGTCTGATTAGCCCGACTTTCGCTTCTCAGATCCATCTTCCGGCTTTTTCAAACCCGACTTCGCTTGCTTGGACATCCTGCCTTCCTGTTTTTCTTCATTCCCAGTTCCGAACGCATCTCTTTCCCATTCTGCTACCTATTTTCTTGGTGAATCAACTTTCACATTCCCCAGCTTCGCTTGCATCTGCTTCAGCATCTCATTGCTCTTCTTCTGGTTGGCTTCTTCTTCTCCATCTCCAGTTTCATTTGCTTTTGCTCGTAGGTCAACTCCATACCCCGCTTTTCCTTTTCTGTCTGCTGACGCAGCAAAAACAGCTTCTTCTTATGATGCTCCAGCCTCTTCATGTGTAGGATTTTCTGCAATTCTATGGCCTGCTTTTCCTTCTTATCTCTTGATAGAGATTTTTCTAATTCTTTTATAAGCTGAGTGGCCCCTCTTTATCCGCCGACCACGCAAGACCACGAAATGTCACTTACATCGGCTGAAATACCAGCAAACCATCTCACATTCGTCATCATCTGGACGCAGAGTTGCACAACAACAGTCATATCAACTGACTTTTGAATTTGCTCATCACTTTTCTGCCGTCATAATTTCTTCATTGTCTTGAATAAAAAAAATGTTTTTTTTTTGTGGTTATCTCATAGAAATTCAACGATGAGATAATCACAAACAATTTTTTTTTATTCAAGACAATGATGAAATTATGATGGCAGAAAAGTGATGAGCAAATCCATAAGAGACCTGTTTGTTTTAATATAATAAGAAAAAATAATGGGATAATTTCTGATTAGAATTATAGCTGGATTTACTTTAGTGAATGCCTTCAGGATATAATCCTTTAAAAAAGCTGTTCTCTATGGACATATCAGTGAATAGCTTATCCAATGAAAACTTGAAAGAACAGCCTGTTTAAGAAAGAAGAGCAAATTTTTGGTGAAATGCTTGCAGCTATGACGTAAATGATCACTGTAACAACGTGATACTATGGCACAACCTATATTCATAAGAAAGGAAAATATTTGTTTAAAGAACAAAATTGAAATATGAACACCACCAAGAAGTCCATATACCGGTGATCACGCAGCAGTTCAGCAAGACCATATTAAGGGTTATGGATTTGAATTCCTCCGGTGATGAATCATATGCCTTGAACATTTCCATGACGTCCCTGGGCATAGAGGCACAAGTACAAGAATGGTAAATTGACAAGGAAAGCTCTCAGTCAATAAAAGGCTTATTTTATTAAAAGTCAATTCACAAATCCGGTAACGCTGAAGAAGGCAAAAAATGTTGTGGGTGGTTGTCCTCAAAATGTTATAACCTACACACACAATGTCTCAGAAAGAATGAGAAGAATAAAGTTGCCAACAAGATATTTCGATAGAATAACTGACATATAAAAGAAGGGAAAATATATGATAAACATTTTACCGACTAATTTTACAGTTCATTAAAGACGCATTTTTGCGCGCAAAACAAGATACTGTACTGTATCTCATACTATTCGGGGTAATGGCTCATTCGGGGTAGTGGCGTTCGGGGTAATGACCCATTCGGAGTAGTGGCGTTCGGGGTAATGGGATGGAGCCTTATCAGTGTCAGCACGCTCGAATCCCGACCAAATGATAATTCGCGCTATAGTACCACTCTCCGGACATTTTGAAACTAAGGTCATTCGCCATAAAGGCCTATACCGTTAGACCTCCCCAGAGCCGTAGCGTGGCCTTATGGCGCCCTTGGCGAACCGCAATTTGAGCGCCCCTTGTTCAAAGCTCTTCCTTTTTTGCTGGTCTGGTATTCAAGGCATCGATTTATGGAATTATCGAGTTATAGACAAAAAATCCCAAAATCAAAGAAACAAAATCATGTTTTACCAATACATATAAGTTAACTTTTGTTAGAAACCATTTTTATTATGTTGATAGTATTTTACAAACTATTCTTTGGAAACTTTCTACCCAAATGCTCAAAAAATCCCGTTATTTTTACCAATAATTATTATTATAGATTGTATTGAGTTATAGAATATCGAGTTCTGGAGAGTCGACTGTATTTCAAATTTCTTTTGAAGGTTAATTGACTGAATAACCGAAGGTTCTTGAAGAATTTCAAATTGTTTTAATAAAATTACTGTTTATATGGCCAGAGACGAATTTGAAGAAACCAATGAATTCACAGCCCAGAACCTCGCATCGTGTCTTGTATGTGCCTCTGTTAAAGTTTCATTGAAATGCATACTCCTGAAAATATTATTGTAGACATTGCTGATAATTTTATTTCTCCATAAGTTAACAGTACATTTGACTAATGCTTGTTCCAAAAATCGCGTTAATGCTATTGATTAGTCATATTTAGTTGGTTTAAAAACGAAAAAGTTGGTTTAAGTACTCATTGGGTAAACTAAAGGCTAATAAACGAAATGAATTCAACTTCTATAATTCAATAATTCACAATGATAACTATCAACTATCTGTGCATGTGCACTATCGCTTTCACTGTCGACTACACTCTATTGTTGCCTTCGTGTATTGTATCTAGGCTCCGTTCTCTCCGTTTCGTCTAAGCGATTCACTGTTGGAAGGGTTGCCAAAAGTGGAGCTGTGTCGCTAACAATATATATTTTATATATTATATTATATAGATTATATATTCGTAAATCAGAAGAAGATTTCTAAATCTTACCAAGATATTCTGTAGAAGTTTCATTGAATAAATACCAAATGTTGTCAATCAATTAAATTGATGATATAACAAGATCTGTACAAATTAAAGCGTTTCTCAGTCAGTTTGGAGCATTGTTTTCAAGAAATATAAAAAAATCTGTTATTTCAACAATACCCTATTCCATTTCTTATATTCTGTGATAATTGTTGAGGATTGAATCAATTTTTTCGTTAAGATTCTATGCAAATCTTGCTTGAGGTTCTGTGAGTACAACATTAACTAATACCAAAGAATCCTGCTCAGAGTTCTGCCTGGAACCTGTTTAGTATTCTGTTATGATATGGGTTATTTGGAGTTTTTTATTACTTTTTTGTGGAAATTATATGCCGAGTTGTGTGAGAATCCTTCCAGAAATTTTGCGGAATCCTACTATTTTACTTATGAGATGTTATCTACATATTCATTTTGAGAATGTTTTATAGATATTTTTAAAATAGGCACCGTGCATAAGCTTATTTATCATTGCTATGGAAAACTGTTTTCGAAATTATGGAATGAATTTTTAATGATGAATATCTCAGAAATTTCCTATTTACGCATCATTAAAAACCTTCAGAAATGCTTCGAAAATGTTTTGTTCAAATCGTTCCAAAAATAGTTAAAATTTATCATGTTTATGAATAAAGCTTATAAAATATATAGTAATAATGACGAAGCTTTGTCCGTGACTCAGCATTCGTTCCCTATCGCTATTTGTTTATATATATGATTGTTTTTTTTTTTTTCTAGATTCTGTTGCTGCAGAAACACCTTTACTAAATGTGTCTCCAAAAAAATCCCAGGTGCCTCAAGCATTTTGGCGCCCCCTGAAGCCCGGCGCCCTTGGCGGGTGCCAAGCTGGCCAACCACACGCTACGGCACTGGACCTCCCCCCCTTGTTACATGTGAAAGCCAGCCAGTAGCCGTGTAAGAAGAGAAGGCATGAAAAAGAAGAAGAAAGAAAAGAAAAGGATCAACTCTATACAACCCCAGCGTCCAACGAAGTTTCGTCCGTCATCGCAGCAGCAACTGTCGCAACGTACCGGTGAGCTCCCTCCATCGTGAACGCGGAAGCTGACATTTATTTATGTTTGTTTTGAACTTTTCTGATGTAATCCACTTGAAATTATTTCGGTGAAAGTTGTTTTGCAAAGAGCAAAAATATGAAATATTTTCCTTTTTTTCAATTTTCGTCAATGCGATATTTAGTTGTTGATTTGTTCTGCTAATGATTAGTTTGGAAATGTAGCTCAAAGATCTATCACGAAACATAATAAACTTTTAAGCAATCAGGAACTTATGTCCGTGTTACAATATTACTCTTGACGCCGAGCAAACTCAGCACTACTGGTCTGTTGCCAAATCATTCAATATTTCTTCCGCTAATCTCTCATATAAAGTTTCACTATTGCTCACAGTTCATATAGTGCAAGTTATAGCGCCCCTACTGGTCAAATTCTCAACTAAATGCATGATCCTTAACTCCTAAAGGTAGACCGAACTGAGTACTGAAACTTTGCCAAAGACAGCACTGTACGACAGACAGTGATGCATTTGAACGCGTTCATATAAGTGACTTAGTGACGTTCATAAGTGACTATGTCGGGGATAGGATTCGATCCCAGGTCCTCAGCGTGAGAGGCGTGCGTTCTAACCACTACACCAGGTCCGTCCCCACTGGGTCTTCTATAACGCCCCCAACCATGTGTCTTATGGGAGACCTTACTGTATTTAGTTTATTCGTACCATTTCATCACCAGCGTAACAAATGATTATGATTACCTTTCCAGAACGCATTGTGTAACACAAAATGCATGCTTAATCTTTGCTCAAGATTCGATTTTAACAACGTGCAAACAAATTAGATGTATTGAGTTATATCGATATTATTTAAGCAGTGTTGCCAGTTATCGCATAATTTTGAAGCCTCCACGAAAAACTGGCTTACAGTTGAAAAGTATTTTTATGTTGCTTTTCATTCTATATTTCTATTCCGCTCAAATTTTATGATTTTGAATCTTAATTGTTTTTTTTTTTTTTAAATAATGTTGCCAGCCACATGGACATTTATGCTTCGACCGACTGCATGACATACAACACTACTTTCAATTTTGACGAACATTGGGTATCGTTCTATTTATTGGTATCTGCTTATAACACCCCCGTATAGTTGGCTCCTTTGTTAACAATCGTGCTGTGTTGCCATCAGCTCAGAGTAACAAAACTTAAATAGCCATATTGGAAAGTTCTCAATCCATGCCTTATTTTGCCGAATATCTCGGATCTTGATTTCCACATCTAGACGTTGCAATTTTCAGAAACAGAATTATAATCCTATTTTTTACGACCGATTCTTTTTACGAACCTTTTAAAACGGTCATAAAAAGTTGTCGGAGTGTAACCTGAATTTTTATCACCTAAAATCGTTGAGGATCAACAACATCATTACAAATTAATATATATTGGCGTAGGACCAGCACCCCAGAATCGTGCAGCACCACCAAACAAGGCTTAATTAATAATGCCATCCATCTTAGCAGGTTGGAATTCCTTGAACAAAACTTTCCAGGGAATTTCAACCTGGGTGGCAGAAGTTTAAACTGGTGTGAAAAGCCAACAAAATTGACCATATATATTTTTAATCCAGCAACAAGTTCTTTCTCTGAATTTTCTTCAATTTTTTAAAGTAACTTCGCATGGACAATCTTTTTGCTCAACCCCCAAACTACATTTTTCCAAGGCAACTTCTTAGGAAATTCCAAAATTTGACTAATTTCTTGCAGACTTGAAGCAACTCTTTGATATTTCATGAAGATTTGTAGCATAATCAAATTCCTCCATGAATATCAAAGAGTGTTCATTAGAGTGACGCAAATTTTGAAATGTTAGCTCCCCTATGCTTAAACGATTTTAATTATGGTAAATAGCATCTTCCAAAGATTGAAGTGATTCGGAAGAAATTTGACTGTGCACACGCCATTTGAAGTTTATATGGAGATTACTATGGAAAACGCCAATTTTATGTGTTAAACCCTCTATCTCTCCGTCATCATATTTTATGGAAAAGTGAACAAACTCTTCTAGTGTGAAATCCTTCAAGCTACAACTTAGCCGAAGACCACTTTTCGATTGGGCGACAGGATAAATTGTTATTCATCATCATAAAGTTGGTTTGCATGTAGCATGCTTCATCAACTGTTCGGCAGGCAACAGTGGTGCTCCTGGCGGGAAGAATAGATGAAAGTAATCCTGGCTACTATGTTTTACAGCAAAAAAACAGTGTTGCTCTGAAAGTAGTTGAATGATCATCTCAGTATGATTCAGACTTTGTTATCAATAATAACAAATTATCCTTACAGCCCATCAAAATGTGGTCTTCAGCAAAGTTGTAGCTGGTCAGTTTTCACATGAGATGAGTGTGTTCACTTTTCCATAGATTATTATGACGAGCTGTTAGAGGACTGAACGCAAAAGGTTTGGCTTTTCCATAGTAATTTCTATTCTTATTCTTCTTCTTCTTCTTTCTGGCGTAACGTCCCCACTGGGACAAAGCCTGCTTCTCAGCTTAGTGTTCTTACGAGCACTTCCACAGTTATTAACTGAGAGCTTTCTTTGCCAATTGACCATTTTTGCATTTGTATATCGTGTGGCAGGTACGATGATACACTATGCCCTGGGAGTCGAGAAAATTTCCAATCCGAAAAGATCCTCGACCGGTGGGATTCGAACCCACGACCCTCAGCTTGGTCTTGCTGAACAGCTGCGCGTTTACCGCTACGGCTATCTGGGCCCCCTTCAAATAGCGTGTGCACAACCAAATTTCTACCGAATCACTTCAAATTTTGGGAGAATCATTTTCATCATAATTTACATCGTTTAAGCATAGGGGAGCAAAAACTTCAAGATTTCTAGTCAGTCTAGTGTTCATACTTTCAACGTGTATTCCTTCTGGAGGACAACCATTCCTTCTATATCTATTTACTATCCACAAATAGATTCCGAAATATGTTCCCGGAGTCAACTTAAAGAAATTCTTCAACTTAAAAAGCTTACTCAAAACAATTATTGGCAAAATTCATATCAATTATTGGCAATATTCATATTCAAAGAAGCTAAATCTCAAATTTTCAAGAGCACAAATCTAGCGAACTAAACAGCCGTTTAAGCTAAAAACTTTATCGATTGGTCACCTCCAGCGTCTGACCAATCCATTAGGTTTTCAGCTCAACCGCTTTCTAGTTCTCTAGATTTGTGTTCTTGAAAATTAGAGGTTTGGCTCCGATGCATATTCACCTTAATGTCCAATTCCTGTGCGGAATTTCTATAGGCTTTCTGAAACAGTTAAAAAACGAATTTTGCTAGATTTCTAGGAGAATTTCAAAATTAAATAGTGATGGGATTATTTTTTTATTCATTGGAGAAATTATCATTCACCCGTAGAGAAAAAAAACATAAATAATCACTTATCTTTCATTTTTCCGGCACTTTCTTGAGGAACTTCGTAGACAAATCTTTTCTCACTCCAAAACTAAACACTTTTAAGAATCTAAATAAAAAAGATAATCTCAAGGAATTTTGAAAAATTGCGAAATTCTTATACTTATGATTTCTGATATCTGAAATTCTCTCAGGAATTCCTCAACAAGCTTACAAAGTTATGCAAAAATTTCCTCCAAGATTCAAATTCAGTGAAATCTAACATTACGACATTTACCATAATCAAATGTATGTATGTATGTATGTATGTAGGTAGCCACCTTCCTAGCTTGAGTCTTGCTCTGCATGCGGTTCCACTTTACAGTAAAGACAACCTTCATTATCAAACTGAATTCAACATACTATTGTTTGAAGGGCCAAAAGGGGGTGTGGCGGACCCGTAAGTAAAGGCACTTACGCGAAACCCGCGGGAAATAGAGAATCTCCTTCCAATAATATGATCCAACAGAAAGTATAATGAAATTTGCAATATCTGCCAAGTTATCCACGGGATGGTTTGTTATAAGAAGGGCGCGTCAAATCCATTACAACTGTTGGGATAGAAGAACCCATCTACAAGGATGTTACGGTTACTTCAACCCTTGACTCCGGCTGGCACTCCACTCCATTGTCCAGCTGTAACTTCAATGATGCCCTGATGCACCCTCCCAATATCACCCATGTTATATGATTCAATTACATGATTGTTATGTAATAAAATTATATACAATAATTTAAAATTTAAAAATATAAGAAATCATGCAAAAACTCGATGATTTTACCTAGAATCGTTGAATGAATGATGATTAATATCAAATACATAATAACATATTGTTCCAACAAGACTGAAAAACAAAAATTCAATGACAATGTTTATAATGATTGCGACGGCTTCCTGCTATTATGTTGCTGATATATACTGAAAAAAATACATGAATTAAAAATATCGTGGCGGACCCGTAAGCAGAGATACTTACGCGAAACCCGCAGGAAAAACATTATAATACACAAATAGAATGATGAGAATCGCAGTACTTGTCCAGCTTTCCACGAGATGGTTTGTTAGAAGAAGGTCGATTTAAATCCATTACACTGTTGGAGACATACACCCATCTACAAGGATGTTACGGCACATTCCCCCAAACTCCCGCTGGCACTCCACTCCAGCTGCAACTTCAATGATGCCCAGATGCACCCTCCCAATTCCCAACATTTTAAAAAATGAAATGAATATAATGAAAAAAATATAAAAATGTTAATTGTGTACATGTATGATTGATATAGATTTTATTTCAATTAATGTGATGGATTCAATATCATCTCCAAAAACAATCTCCAGAAATAAATACATTTTGTAGAGAAGAACATGCTGAAAGATAAAGAGCATTGATTAAATTAGTATCTCCGGTACGCAGACTTCATAATATTCCTGGAACCAATGAAATACGATAATACACCACGCCTGAACTATAATAATAAAATAAAATGAACATTAAGACTGTGTTATGTATGTAGTTATTTGTTATAGCTAGGACAGTAATAAGTAAAATTAAATAAAAGTATAATACGCGGACGGCCTACACTATCTCTCCTATTGGCACTCCAATCCTCTACCTAGTTGTAAGTCCAATGATGCCCTGATAATGCCTCTTCTTTCCCATTCTATGTTATTCATAGTGATATTTAATTGTTATATAAAATTATTTATGTTTCAATATAAATGTTATATGTTAACATAACATTCCAAATGATGTTACGGGCCCTTATTCCTCCATATGTGATTTTCTCGAAAACTTTCACATTTTGAATACTGTTAAATGTTTTAACAGCAAAATATATTTGATATCAAACTACCCTAAAAACTGAGAACAAATGAATTATCGCGTATGGCGAAATAGGGAAACATTATGTCCATAGCTGATACACCTACCCTATCTCTTTTGCGTGTAAATAATTTCATAGATTGAATCCATCAGACGTTCGCTACATACATATTGCGATGTCGCACTACATGCAGTATACAAGTGCAGATGCAACCAATGTCAACATTGACACATACATACCAGAATAACAACATTGTATTATCCAAATGAAGATCTGAAAACCTTTAGAATATAAATCTATACATAAATATATTAAATTATGAAATATTATAATATTATTTTCATCATCTGGTACCGCAAGAGCAAATAGTCCGAGACATGCACTTCGGGAACGACCTATAAACATCTCGGAACACAGTCATAGAAAACAGTTCGAAGTAATCATGCTTCCTCCGCCTCGACCAACCTGTAAATAAAAACATACAAGCACAGTTTGTATCACTCCCCCCCCCCCCTTCACTTGCCACGACCAGAAACCACCAACATTCTGGCACTACACGTAACTCACGCATATTGCAACAATGATGCCGTATGTAAAACTAGTGTGAGTGAAAACTTATCAGTGTGGATAAAACATAATGCAACATAAAAAACGACATCCTCGAATGAAACATACACAATGTCAATTTATTTGAAATGAATAGCACGCACACAGCAAACATCACCGAAGAAACAAATCAAAACAGAAAACATCTATGGCTCGTGTTATGTCTGTATTTCAGTGCCTCTCGTGAAAAATAATTGAAATGAAAATAATTGTACTTAGCTTTGAGTCTGTAGATTTCGAGCACGTCTCTTGAACCACTCCAGAGTCTCCAAATTCTTTGTTATCATTTAACCAAACCATAACAACGTCCGCAATTTGCGTTTCGCACTGATGTCTGTTTTGACGCGCACACATATCGCGAATTTTATATTATACACAGCTTCAGGTAATACACGGCAGAAAACTCAACACTAATCAGCCACCCGTGTGGGTGTGACACGTACAATTTCACCCGATACGATTTTTTTTTTAACGCACATACGTAAATCTATTTTCGCAACACCATCGATTCATTGTGGAAAAATGGCCGATGAAAAAACAAGCCACTTCCAAAACTCAAATTTCCATACCGAAAATTGCTTGCACTATGAATCTACATATAACACCGTTCACGTAATATCACAAAAATTGTAAAAACTAAACATTTTCACTAAATTCGCGAGAAAATCAACAAATATTGGAACTGAACAAGGAACGACAAATGCCTTGCATCGCACAACGGGCAAAACTCGGACATTTACCATAATCAAATGTGCTTACAAAATACCTCCAATATTTTCACGCTACACCTCTATAGTTGCTACCACAATGATTGAAAAAAGTTCCTCCAAAAAAGGAGTGAGTAGGTTAAAAAAGGTTTCTTCATCAATCTGTACGCCATAATGCCATGAAACTTCAGAGTTCATGCAAAACATACTCTAAGATGTTAGATAAAATTATATAAAGTAAAAAAGCTTTTCTGTCAAGTATATCGTCAAAACAGTTGTGAAAATTGTACGGTCAATTCATTAATTTTCCGACAGGAATAAATTCAATTTTTCTCATTCAATTAAGCTTCAAGCTGATATTACCTTACAAATTCCTTTCAAAACTATGTTTTATATATGTTATTTTTAGAAATCTGATATACATAGACAGATATGATAGATATGGATATGGAGTGACTTGCAGAATTATTTGTAAATAAATCACTAAGAAATTCATTGAGGTTTCCCCGGAGAAACCTTGAACAATACCTGATGGAATTTCTTTGAGAAGTTTAAGAACGAATTGCAAAATCATTTTGGAAATCTATTGAAAAAACATTAAGAATTCCCAAAGGATTTGCTAGTGCCATTTAAAGGAAAAAAAAAATCTGTAAAATACGAAATCTGGAATTTCTGGAGAATTTTCCAGAAGAACCCTAGGACGACATCCCAAGGGAAACAATAATATAATTCTCTGAAGAAATCCCTGAACAAATTGCTCGGGAAATGTTTGAGTATTTTCGCGGAAGAGTTTTTGAAAGATCAGTTGATAGTGTTCCGCTAAAAAATAAAGGAATGTATAATTTAAAGAAATTTTCTAAGGAAGACATTTTTGAAAGATTTCCAAAATTTTATTTTCGAAAAAGTTTTGAAGTAATGTAAGGAGCAACATCATTGATTTAAGAGAAATCCGAAGAAAAAATCATAAAATTTCTGTGAAAAAAAGCAGATTTGTCTGCGGAGATCTTCTCTGAGGAATTTCTAAGAACATTTTTCCTACCGAATCTTGTTTAATCGCTTATAAAAATCTTGTGGAATACTAGGATGAATCTTTAGAGTAACACCAGGAATATAATATTTTTTTTGCTGCGATTTTTTCAGGTAATGTTTTAAGGAGTTGCTAGAGATTTTCTTAAAGAATTGCATAGAAACTTTAAGAAATACCTTATAGGCAAAATTGGAAAAACTGTCAGTGTACTTTCTGAAGAATTTATAAAAAGATTCGTTGCTTGGTAGTTTTGGCGACAATTTTGGTTAGACTTCTAAAATTTATTGGAAAATTGGATCGTCTAGCGTAGTTCAAGTTGTTGATAATAGCCATAGTGACTCAGTGTCCCAAAATGATTAATCTATGTGTAAAATTATGTACAGGAAGCTTCCTATCAAAAAACGGCAATTTTTGGTTAAAATTGACAAAAAACGGCTGACAGCTATACCCTTGAAAAAGGCCCAATAAAAGAGCCGAAACGTCGGGCAAAGCAAAACATACCGTTTTGATTATTTCCCATGACTGAGAAAGCCAAATAAACGTAGTGTAAATCTCAAACATCCCAGTCGAATTTATCCACAGAATGAATAAATTTTAGATTAAACCATTCTTTGACGGAATTCTTCAGAAGTTGTTTTAAGCAATTGGATAAAGAATCCTAAAAACAAAAATTCTGGTAACGAACGGTAGGAAGCCCAACGAACTGCAAGAAAAAATCCCGGGAATGATTTCCAGTGGAAATTCCAGGAGCAACTCAGTGAAAACTTGTGAAGAACTTTTTGGAGAAAGCACTAGAAAAGTACGGAAATAGTTTATCAAGAAACCTCCGTGGTAATCCTTGGAGGAGGAAACTCTTGAAAGCACATGATTGAATTCCTAAGAAGTTCGTGAAAGAATCACGAGGGATATTTCTCGTGAACCTTTTGAAGATTTTTTGAAGGATTGCTTTTACTGGATCAAACAAATAATGAATATTTTCCGTAGTAATTGAAATTTACAATTATCACTGATGAGCTCTTTAAAAGGCCAGCAAGATTCTGGGCAATCATTGGGGTTTGTGGTGATTCATTAAAGTATCATTGTATAATTAGCGCTACCATGAAAGTTGAGCTAACGTGGTTGCCCATTGAAGAGGAAAAGTCATACCTTAAGCTCCATCTATGTATAGTGTTGCACTTGTACCAACTATACCAACTTTATATTCCACAATAGTGGTTGATAATTGTAAAACAAATGAACGGTTGTTTGTCAACAACTTACAAAAAATCATATAAATACTCACCGGCATATCGACCTGAAGTGACTGGTAAGGTTCCAGTAGAAACGTTAAGTTGACTAAAAGTAATCCAAGAAGAAGATGTGCATCTCTACCGGAAGTAAAACGTATGCATTCCGCTGCCAGGAGCAAACGCTGCTAAAATTACTGCGAGGATATGATAAGCCTCATTTTCCGAAATGCATGTACGCTCTTGAGGAACTCGCGGATGAGCTGTCAGTTTCGGGTGGGTTTCTAACCATTCCATGAATTATTACCGACCTAGTGTTTCCCAAACTCTGCTATTCTATGGTTCTGTTTTACAGTTTGTATTCTATCTATATATTTCATGCATCAAGTTCCTCTCTGATCTGTAACAATGAACGAATATAAAAAAATGAATAGTTGAATTTCTTCAATAGTCCTAGACGTAGACAAATTAAAATAAAAAAAAGATTTGTTCTCTCGACAAAAAGGCAACCTTGTCATCTACGGTAAATTGGGAAACCCTGCGGTAATAAATCTTTATCAGCAGCATGTCTCACATCAAGCTGAGTGACGAGGGGATTGCACCGCTGCTGGTTTAAACTTGTCCCGCACGCGAAAGTATGTGCAGCGTAGAAAATGTCTTCCCCGTTCAGAATTCCCCGAAAGCATAGTTTCATCATGTCGCGCAAGGCTACCAAAGTAGGTATCCACCCTCTCCCTCCATAGCGTCATTGCGGAAAATGAAGCGGGAGATTAAGTGTAAATAATGTAATTAATGTATTTCTGGGGGAGTGTTGTTTTATAATTTATCATTTGTCGGCGAACGGCAATGGCAACTCAAATATGAAGTATGCTTTTAGAGTAGGTACCGCTCATTGGCATGCAGATGACGTTGTAAGTTGGTGAAAATTTCCTAGAAACTAATAAAGTTGTAGCTGGGTTTGCGATGTCAGTGTGCTAGATAATGAAAATGGGGGCAATTAAAACTAAAATGCATTAGGACAGAACGAGTAACATGCCGAGTTTGACTCGTCCCAAAATTCTAAGGAAACTTATTGTTTATCAGTAGCTGCTAACTCGACTCTACAATAATATGTAGACATTCAATTCCACCGCATAATCCGACTTCGGTTCCAAAAACCCTTTGAGAGCTCCGAGCGTACAATGTGTGGGTACATTTGCAATCACACTTTCTGTAGTTTTTACGTATAGTAGCAGCTGGTCGTGACTCATCAGCACCGTAAAAGTTTCTGGTCGGCTGCATATTTGCAAAATTTGTTCCCAACGCTTTCGAAGGAACAACGAATGTCAATTTGCATTGTGATTCCATTGGTGAACCATTCTTCCAAGGACCTAACATGTCCCCAGTCGTGACATGTTATCCAATTGTACATCTGCTACCAATTTGGTAATACACTATTATATAGTGTAAGATTATAATTGAGGTTATATTACGCGTTGCAAGAAAAAAAAATGATTCCAGAAAAATCCAGTATTATTGATCGCTAAATTTTCCATCAAAATCATCATAGTATCATAGTGGCCGCCAATTCCTCCACGCAAGCAAATTTAAACCGTGAGTAACCTGTTCATATCCGATGCGCATGGTGAATTTCGCTCCTGGCCCGAGTTAAACCGCTAGCGTGGCCACAACGTTCATTTCGGCCCTACCGTTCGTCCCGTTTATGCGTCGGTAGTCGACGTAGTCGGCAACATAAATTGAATCCCCAATGAACACCACCCGTCGCACCGCACAGAAGAGAGAAAGAGAGTAGCTAGAGAGGGGGAATGAAGTAGTAGAGCTAGGCCTAGAATAAGATTGTAAATATTGTCGATAAAGTAGAAGTTAGCTGATGGAAGCAATACAATGAATTACCGTTTGAAGTTCAGATAGATGTGGTTGATTAAATGATTACACTGCAGTCCACGAGTGTTTGAACATTTTTTTGGAAGAAATCTAGAGAGGTAAATGTAAAGGGATTTCAACGTTTCGTGTCGTTTTTTGTTATTTTTGGCCATTTACTGGAGAGGTTGACTCCGAAATCAACCAGACAGCTTTCTAATCGAACGAAGATTCATTCAAGGTGTTTGAGTCTTGTTTTCCCGTGATGATAACCATCGCGAGCACTTCTTTGTCGTCGGCGAAATCACCTTTCCCACAGAGCCACAAACCAGCATGCATGTTTAATAATTAATCAATAATGATAATGACAGCTGAATAAAAATTTTGGTCTATAAAGAGCTAATAAGGTGCTTTTTCAACACAAACTTGGGTCAATGTTCAACGTTATGCATTAGAATGAACAAAAGTTGAATCGCCACTTATTAATAAGCATGAATAAGAGCTGAATAAGTATCTTATAAAATCCTAATTCAGTTTCAGTATATTATAAGAACAGTTGATCCGATAGAGAGATTTGGCTCACGGTTTCGCGTATGTTTTCGTCGCAGGAGATTTTTTTTTCCTGTTTTGGAGCGTCTTGCTGGGTAGTGCTTCGTGAAGCCCAAGCAGGACAGTTTTTACATTCAGAAATGGAATAGTGAAAAGTGAAAAATGAAAAAGTGATTAGTTTGATTTGTGTCCTCAGTACTGTTGGTTTTTGGCTGCCCTCAGTTCACCGAACCACCCGGAAGTGACAGGCAGCACATAAATTTAGAGAATCAATCCGGTGAGTTTGTTCCAGTATGATACTTTTTCTTTTGTGAGCCTTCCGGATCGTTTTTGTCCGCGTCGTGGAACTTCTGATCGTTTCTGGAACGGAAAATGTTATTTTTGGAGTTTGATAATTATGTTCAGATTGCGCATTCTGTCCGAGCGGGTGTTACGCAACTAACAATCGGTTGTGGATCCTTTTTAGCCGTTCGATGACCCTGGAGGGATCGATTCTGCTTTTCGTAGAATTTTGAGCAGAAAAACCGACTGTGTTATCCTAGGGTGTTTAGTTCGAACGCGCTTCCTTTCCTTTTTCGATTATCTAAAAATACAGTACCACCCAGTACAGTTTTTCAATGGGCACAGTACAGTTTTTCAATAGGCGTGATTTTTTTTTTTTTTTACGCGTATCGTTATTTTATACAATCCGATGACCCTGGAGGGATCGGTTTTGCTTTTTACTGGTTATTGAGCAAAAATATTACTGCACAATCGACAAGCATTTCGCGAAATACTATTTATACTATAAATAAGCTATTGTTTTCTCTTTTGATTGCCGGCATTCAAAAGATTAATTTGAAAACGCTTAAACAACAAATATTTATGGTCTATCGCCAGCTTTCTAGGCGAATCCTGACAATATACCTTCCCCAACCTCCAACTCCGTAGCACTTATGAGGGTGTCGCTGAGTCGGTGGCCTCTCATTAAGTAAGTGCTACATCAACATTTCCTTCCCCTATCCCAAGTTACGGTAAAGATGGGCGTGGCCGATATTCATGCTTTTAGTATTCTTGTTTATGATTTGAACAAGGTATACTCCCCTGCCTTGTTCTTGAAAGTAGTCAGGATGAGATTATTAAAAAGAAACATGAATGTTGCTAGTATCCAATCTACGAAGTATACCGTAACTACGCTAACGCTAACGCTAACGCTAACGCTATTATAAGAACAGTTGATCCGATAGAGGCCAAAATTACGATTAACAAACACATTGTTCAGCAATAAATAAGTCTTGTAAAAGCGATCACACTATGGCTAAATTTCATAAAATGGTCAAAATATCCGAAAATCGTGTTGAGTTCCGAATGCATTTCAAAGCTTGTTTTGTTTGTTTTTTTGTATGTAGTTATTTAATTTTAGATATCATTTCCAGATCTTTTATATATTATATCTATCAAGTTAATATCACTTTTAGCTATCCATATTTTAATTTTCTATTGCTAAGCTCTTTTGTCTGATCGGGATGTTGTTCGGTACAAGAAAAGTGGAAATTTCTTTGGCACAATTGATTAAATAAATTTCTATAGCGAGCTGACATTTCTTCACATCTCAATAGTGCGATCTAAGAAAAATTATTTACTTGGCCATTTCGGAAAAAAATCCCACGCGTCAAGATATTCGAACATTTTTCTATTCAGGCGCATAGTCCTCAGAACACTTCAAATGATTTAAATATATTCATACAGAGCACTATAGAAATATATTTCTTTAATGCCTAATAGGTTTATGCAAAATACAAATCAATAATATAAATAATTTATACAAATATAATTTATAAAAGAAATTAATTTCAATTTAAAATAATGAATCATTTAAATTGAAGTTTTGAACAAACTAAAACTTATTATGAAATTTGATTAAGGGTAACATGCATCGAAGCCAAATCTCAAATATTTTCTCACTGTGCGCTAAAAATAGCCGACTGAACTCAGCTGGGATCAGCACTAAACAGCAGCTGAATAATATGCTTGTTCAGTGTTTGATTAGGGTACCATGTCGAAGACGATGTCGAATAGAAGCTCAAATATGATCAATATTCAGCTATGAGAGGTTTATATTTTGCACTGGACGATTGATTTATCAGGGATATTCTAGGATGGCGCAGATGGCAAGGCATACCGCTGACGATTGGAAGGTCTCGAGTTCGAATCCAATATCCAGACGATTTTAAAATATGGTTTGTTATATCATGATAATTGTGTAAACTACATTTGAAGCGCCAAGAAAAATATTGCTTGTTTTTTATTCGTTTTTAATTATTTTTGGATCAGTCGTATAAAAGCTGAACTTAATGCTTGTAAAACGTTTTAAAAGCTGAAAAATAAAGTTAGAATTTAACAACATGCTTTGAAGTTTCTCCAAATTTGTGTGAACAACGCCTGAACAAAGGTTGGCCATGAAAATTAATAAAATGTTATTAAACATGATGCTGAATAAAACTGCCATAATGGAGTTTGTTAAATGAGTGAATGTTAGTTGGGTAATTTCTTAATTTGCACGACGTCGGTCGTGAGGCATTTTGTTTCCCTGATCAGCTAGCTTGATTCCCGCCCATTAATTTGGGAAAAACCAGAACCCTCCCCTGAAGGGTCTCAGTTCGGTCGGGCAACTTTTCAATTTCGGTAAGTGGTCTCCCTTGGGAGTGATGCGTAAGCCATTTTTACTTGTTCCCGTGAAACTCGCAAGGCTGTCGGGTTACAACCCTTATGTGATCCCAAACTTTGCTCGGGAATGTACATGACTTTACCGATATTGAAAATATTATGGCAATATCGAGTTATGGAACAGATTTTCTTTGGAAAGTTTAGAACTAATTAAAAATTATCGTGAGGAAATGAAAACCGAATTTAGTATTTAAATGGTTCAGTATTAAATTCGGTTTGGAAAACTGTTTAAGGAGACCATCATAATTACCGAGAAGTTTAGTTTTTAGTATGGAGCCTTCCATAGTCGAGTGGTTAGAGTCCGCGGCTACAAAGCAAAGCTATGCTGTAGGTGTCTGGATTCGATTTCTTATTCGTATTGGAAATTTCCTTGACTTCCCTGGGCATAGAGTATAGTCGTACCTGCCACATGATATACGAATGCAAAATGGAAACTTTGGCAAAGAAAGCTCCCAGCTAATAACAACGAAAGTGCTCATTGAACACTAAGCTAAAAAGCAGGCTCCGTCCCAGTGAGGACATTATGCAAAAAAAAAGAATTGTTCCTTAAGTCTTAACAGAGTCGTATGTATTTACTGGAGTTTCTATGGAAAACATAAATAGAATTTCAATGGGACTAAGAATATCAAAATAAAATCGTTATTTGAAGTTGGATTCAGATCTAGCAAACGATTAACCCCTCTACCGGCAGCTTTATTTTTTACCGCAAGAAAAAAAAATCAAATCGCGATAACTTTTTTGTTTCTCGGTATTTTTGCACCATTTTTTCACAAGTTCTCAAAAAAATCTTCTAGTTTAAGAATCCGTGTCGATATTGATGATTGGTGATCTGGTTTTAAAAATATTCCAATGTTCCTTGTGGGACCGACATTTCCCATATAAAGTTTCTTAGGCGGCCATTTTGTTTTACGTCAATTTATCGAAAAAATAAAATATGGGCTATATTATGCCATATAATAAGGTGCTACTCTGAAAAAATCATACAAATTGGTTAAGTATTCTTAGAGAAATATGAAAATTACGATATGCGGTTTTTTTAAGTTTTCATGATTTTTATTTTGCCAGCGTGGTACCAACAACATAAATGCTCATAACTCAAAGACGGATGCACCAAATTGCTTTATTTTTTCACAACATACTCTCATGAATGTATTGTTCCGAAGAGTGAATATTCGAATACGATAAAAAATCTGTAGCCCCAGTTATATGCGTGGGTTATGGTTACACGTCGGTCCCCAAGAAATTTCGGCATATGTCTGGATCCAGATATTCAATGATCAATGTTGACACAGGTTCTAAAACTAGAAGAGTATTTTGACAACTTGTGAAAAAATAGTGCAAAATCACCGAGAAATAAAAAAGTTATCGCAATTTGAAATTTTTTCTTGCGGTAAAAAATGAAGCTGCCGGTAGAGGGGTTAATATCAATAACTGTTTTTTATGTGTTATGAAAGACGAAATTTTATAACATTTTGATAAAAATTTTAAATCAGGTAGTTCCTCAAAACATTTGTTTGCAAAGAATCGATTTTTTTAAAGATTCTTATACAAGAAACAATGTTTGAGAAATATAGACATATGAAACATCCATATTTGGTCAAAACACATAACTTTTCATATTAATATAAAAAATCTATATTTTTCTCCCCTGTTTTCTGGTGTTACGTCCACAGATACAATTTGCTTTTCAGCTTAGTGTTCTTGTGCGCAATTCCACAGTTTTTAACAAAGAGCTTTTTTTGCCATTTGTATATGTTGTGGCAAGTACAATGTACAAAATCTATATTATTTGGAGTTCAAATTTTGAAATGCTTTATTTTCAAATTAGGAACCGTACGGCTTTTATATGAATGTGATTCAACAAAGCACAAATACTTGGAAGCTAATTCCATTGCTCGGAAAAAGACGCAAAGCTGCACGTTGTAAAACTGTTTGCAACCGGTGTCAGAAAGAATTACCGAATGTTGTTGGAGCGTACAAAATTAATGAGTTTCTTCGTAAGCTCCGGAAGCTTCATACATACTCTTCACTTCAGGCGTTCACATTACATCATGTTAGTTCGAAAGAATCCACGAGCTCATATGTGTCGGTTTGCGAACTCCGCGAATGGCTTGATGTAAGTCATCCTGTTGGATTATGACAAGACCGGTCTCATTTTTATTTAACGGAAAATACTTACACATTATGGGAAGATGTTTCCGACGAAGGTCGAAATGAGGGATGGGATGAATGAGCGAAAAATTTGCTAAATTCAACTGCGTCTCACCCAAAGTAATAAAAGCTCTGTTCCGTTCAGCTGTGACCGGTCGACAATTCATTTTTCCATCGCGATGCGATGCGATGCGAAGGATCCATTATCTTAGGGTACCGGTACCAGTGATTGGGAATGTACCAGTGGATTAGATAGTGCTATAACACGTATATTTCGCACATTGTTTTGTTGAACAGACCTATCTTCTTTGTTTGCGGATGACACTGGCCTCTCCGCCAAAGGACGAAGCCTGCGTGTCATCTGTAGTCGATCGCAAAAAAGTTTGGATTTTTTTTTTTCATATTCGCAAAATATGGAAGATTTCTCCTAATGTTTCAAAAACTTAACTTAAAATATTCCCACATAAACCAAAAGCTCTTTATTTGAAAGCTTCAAGTAGACATGTTGTCACAATGAGAGGGGTTCCCATGAATGGGTCAGATGAAGTTAAGTATCTAGGGCTCATGTTATATAAAAGGGCTTTCAAGCTAAGTGTAACAATTATGTAGAATGTCTTCATCCACTTATTACCAGAAAATCAAAACTTTGTCTTAAGAACGATCTTTTGATCTTCTAACTAATTTTAAGGCAAGCCATATTTTATGCTGTACCAATATGGACTAGCTGTTGTAAAACCAGGAAAATAGCTCTGCGAGGACTCAGAAATTTTTAAAATGATAACTATAAATTTTTGCTCTTAAATAATCCAAGTACTATCGGCGCCAACACCCTATTGCCGCTGCACCAAGAGTGCCGGGTCATATGAAGCGATTCACACAGATATTATCGACAATTTACTCCTTCCCTTCGAGAGTGTCAGTGTGTCTATCTGGTGGGTTGAAATGGAATGGGGGTTCGTGTAGGACATGTGCCAATGCCATATCGCGATATAAAGTACGTACTCGCTGACGCTCTATTGGGCGACCGAGAAAGGGAGTCCGCTGTTCCGTTGATGTGATGTATTCTTGCCGATGCACAGTGTACTAAAAAGGAGAAAAAATATAAAATATATATTGCTCGCTTTAACGAAAGAGAACGAATAATTATAAAGTGCTGACAATGATTATGGTGGAGCTCACTTATCCATTTGACAGGAAAACATCAAAACTGAAAACATTTGTTAAATATATCAACCCAGAATGATCCATCATCGCCATGGGCTTTCATATTTTTGAGTTTTCAATAATAGTTGTCACTTTTTCCAAATCAGTACCCAGGAATTTTGAAAAAATTCTCTTGGTTGAGAATGCTTTCAAAATCTCGAGTAACTTGATTATCAATTGGCTTCCGAAGTATTTTAAAGTTTTAGATACTTTCCAAAAGAGTCTATTTTAAAAATTTTGGTTTCTTACCAGACCAAAACTTTTTTTAATTTCTTTTTGCAGATCCTGCAATTGCCTTCTTCTTACGTTTTAAATACAGAATAAGAGTTCAGGACCATCGTATATAATCACGGATTCAAATATTGGTACAACAATGGTATAACAATGCCCCTTGCTTCAACAATGTAGGGCACTGTCAATATCAAGTTTTGTTTTCATAAAAATGTTAACATCAGAAAGGGTGGGCACTATTCAATTTCTCGTGTTTTTTTTTAAGGATAGTATATTTTTTACAGGCCCGTTTTATTGCGTCCGTTTATTATCCAAAAAGTAGTACACTGTGCACCGCTGGCACGTACTTTGGAAGTACATCGTACGCGAGAAACACACTGACACAGAATGGCAAAGGATTCTCATCATCCCATCATCCTCGTCATGGTCTGTAGAGCCACTCACTCTCGTATACGCCACTCACTGCCAACTGGTACTGCTAGCCAATGATACTTTCGAGTGAGGTGATGATAATGGCGGTCTCCATTTTACAAACCATTGATTGTGTTTATCGATGGAAGCGTTTTATGGATCCGTAAACATTCTTCCAGCAGCAATGGCTCATAACCATCGTTGGAATTTGCCACTTCAAGCCTAGCAGTAGTACGTCTTGCAATGCAATTCCCAAACCGTTTTTCGGACAGGGCCGGATGAATAGGTCAGGACGAAATAATCACTGACCTTCACCGCACACACTTAGTATGAGTTTGGCATGTCTTCTGGTCGTCCACACCGATTTGTTAGAAATGAGCATGTGGGTCCAGTTTCCTTTCTCCAAATCATTCCACTCCTACTGCCTCTTGGCCATTGTATCCATTCTGATGGTATTCCTCACATTCCTAGTGTCCTCTTGCTGGTAGCATGCTATGTCCTCAGCCACAGTTATGCAGATGGGAATCATTCCGACGATAACGCACATTGCCTCCGACGATATAGTGGCACTCTCCACCCGTATAGCCATGAGCCGGAACGTACATGCCAGCTTCTCTCGGTTATGTTTGGTTAACAACGCTGTAGCCCGAGCCAGGACTCCGTATCTCAATATGGAAGATGATACGGTTGCCAGAAGACGCCTCGTACTGCTTCTTGGTCCTCCAATGCTGGACATGATCCTAGCTACAGTGTTAGCTGCTTTCACTGCCTTTTCACAGGCATAGTCTACATGGCTGTTGAAGTTTAGCCTTTCATCGACTATTACTCCAAGGTGCTTTAGAGAGCGCTTCGATGAGATTGCGTGTCCTCTGACGTTGATCTCGAGCTGCTGAACCGCCTTGCAGTTGCTGACCAGTACCACCTCCGTCTTGTGATGAGCCAACTGCAGCTTGACTCCGGTTATTCTCGATTCCGCCGTCAGCATCTTCACCTCCTCCGCAGTTCCGTCAGTTATCGCAATAACGACGTAATCAGCGAATCCGACGATCTCGATTACATTCGGCAGTTTCAAGGTTAGCACATCATCGTACATCATATATTCAGGAACCCGCATTCTGTGTAGGCTGCAGCGATAGCCTCCCAACTGGCACTGTTGAATGCGTTCTCCACGTCTATTGATACCACTGCACAGTATCGATTGCGTCTCCTCTTCTGCTTTCTCCGCGCACGCGATGACTGTCCGAATAGCATCCACCGTCGAAGACTTTTTATGGAATCTGAACTGCCTTTGCGACTATCTGTTCTCACCTTCCGTGTAGATCGTCAGCAAGCCGAAGATGACCTTCTCCAGAAGTTTACCAAGAGTATCCAGCAAGCATATTGGTCTATATGAAGCCAGATCTACTGGCGGTTTTCCTGTTCCCTGCAGGCTGCACGGAGGGTGCTGAGTCTGTCGTCCCACCAGTATACAGGAAAAATGTGCTAGCGGGACCATCGTTGCACAGCCTTACCTCCAGCTTCGCTAAAGCTTCCAGCAAACTATATCCTCTCGCGTTGGTCAATATGCTAGCCCACTCCACGGCCCAGGCATTGAAGTCTTCTCCGATAACATGGGTCAGTTTCAGCGAGCAGACCGACCATTCCACCTTGATCTTACCAGCCTCGACGAGTTTTTTGGCTGCTTGCATACCCCCGTACGCTTCCCTCAGCCGGATGGACTGCGGTGCTTCTTCCAGGTTGCATTGAGACAACCTCTCTGTTGTGTTCTGTTGTGATCTTGTCAAGTTCTCTACATTCGATCACTGCCTCCTGGGATAAGGCTCTTACACTTGCCTCGTTGTCCAGCGGCTTCGCGATGAGCTCCCGGCAGGCCGAACTCTTCATCGATAGATCTCTTCTGAGTTCAAAGAGCATATCTCCTTTCTGGGTGTGCCTGGTTCTCGCCACGTTTTCATCCAGCTCCTTTAGATATGGATCCTCCCTCACTCTCCTAGGAATCGTCAATAACAAGGCATCGCCCTCACGAGGTGACCGTCACTTCCCATCATTCTTCGGTTCCTTTTTTTCTCTTCCTCTTCTTGCGTGTTGCATTCTTCTCCTTCGCGGTGCACCATTCACTGCCGTTATTCTACTCGCTAACGCACTCAGTGTCGCTCCTTTGCTTTTTTGGGATCTTCCTGATCTCTTGGTGCATCCCTCCGAGCGGGTGGTCAGATTGCTCCTAGGCGTCTCCTGTGAAACGGCTGTTGCATACACCGAGATCAATGCGTTATCGCCTTTTTCCGTAGCAATCCGCAAATCAATCTGTCCGCGTTCTGTGGCTGTAACGGTGGACTTGATACTCGAGACTAGCTGCTTGATCCTGTGGTGGACATTGTTTTTGGTCTTGACGAACTCAAAGAGTTCGTTGACCTTCCTTTTTACATCCGACAACTCCGACTTATCATGCTACCGGTCGTCTTGAACAGTGCTACTCCCCGACTTAAATATAAACACTTGAGTCAGGAACCTGCATCCCGCTGGTTTCCGGTAGTTCACTCGGTCTGCTGCATCTGCTAGTGCTGGCTGCTACCGTCTGTAGAATCACTGGCGATCTCTGCATCTTTTTGCTCCTGGCGTCTTCGTTTCCTCCACCAGATTCTCTATCCAAATCGATTATTTAATCTATTTGATTGGGTCCCCCCTTCGGGCCGCTATCTCCGATGCAAACCTTCATGGGGGTTGTCTCCAGAGCCCAATCGGCGTAAGTCAGGAGGAGCCTTCTATTCGAGGTTGGTGACAAGTTTCCAACGTACACGAAGGCCTGTCAAGGTTTTATCAGGACGGAGGCAGTCGCCTCTTAGTCCTATTTCAAGTTGGTGTCACCTTTTTTTACTCGGAACAGAAAAGTACACTGCCAGCCCAAGACTATTGGTCGACGTACCCAATCCTGTCCGTTGTTATACACTGTGACTAGTTTACCATAATGAAGATTTTACTGGCATCCATCCTGATGTGCCGGTTGGCACTCCAGAGAGCTAAGGTACTTCATAAGCGGTACATACCAGGTCGCTTATTCAGGGCTACTTGCAGATATGTGGTTTTTAGTAGAGATTCCACAGAGCCCACCGATGAACCCCCGCCTCATCCTAGGGAAACCATGCTTGAGCCCCTGGTTAGATGAATCAGACGCTCGGCTACATCCCGGAGAAAAGTTGGTATTCCATACGGCTGTATGGATGAGTTTCGCTTGGAAAAGACAAGAATCCCAAGCTCTAACCTGGCACCCCCTCACTCTAGCTGATGTCAGAAGGACAACAGTGCCCAGGTTGCTCTACCAGCTAAGTATGCAACCCTTAGCTGGCGGTCTTTGTCGTCGTTTGACCCTTGGAAGCGTGAGGTAGGGGCTTGTGAGGACCAGAGCTATGTTGGACGCTCCTTCCTAGTTGTCGACTCACCATTTGGCAACCATTATGGTTGGTTAAGGTGTTCTCATTCAACGGTCTAACTCTTAAGTATGACAACAGATTAAAAAGGGGAAAACTACTACTATCACGCCACCTGTTTTTATACACAGCCAAGAACGATATGTTCGCCCAGAACTACCGCATGTTATAACTTCAGTGGACATGGGGGCTTTCCAGTACCTCTAGGGCTATTCATCGCTTTTCATTATCTTCGCTGCGTCTCTGCGATGACACGTTACATTCATAGACCCAGCACCACGCCAGAGTCATAACCAGAAGTTGGTTATGACTGGTGCATGATCTTGTGCTTGCTGAGCTTAGCCTCATTATCCGCTGCTTATTTTTATCTTATGGCTTTTTTTATCTCCTGGAAAACTGGTTGAATGCGGTCCTGCGATTTCGGTTGATGCGCTCCGATAACCAAAAGCCGGTGATGTCTTAGGCCACGATCGATACTACTCGGCATAGGGCCGGGCTGATATGGAAGCTAGCCTACTCCGATGTAGAATCCCGCGTTGTTCTAACTAAGTTGTTGACGTATGGAGTGCCAAATTCAGTCCAGCGAATGCGGGTCAACGACTCAGACCAAGTATATGCTACGTGTTACTTGAAACAGCCCCTGCCGGAGGGTCCAACCTAATTCAACGAAGAATTCCTCGGAAGTGAAAGATCTTCCGAAGTGTTGCAATCCGGACATAGTCCGAGGATGAGGTGAAAAGTGACTTCCGGTTCTGATGTGCGCTCTGAAGACAATTTCCGTGAATACCGCGCAATATCGATCGCCTTCTAGTTTCTGCTAAGACTCCTTCTCTGTACTCGCGAGCAGTCCAAACTGCGTCCATTATCGATACGCCTAGATTCGGCAGAAAAACCAGCTTCTTTATCTTAACAACTACCGAAAAGCTAAACATTACATATAATTTGCAATTGGATTAGATGGACAAATTGATGTGAAGATTTGCGAAAAAGTTACACGTCTTCTCAGTGAGAATCGAACTCACGACTCCCCGATCTCTAGTTGGGGCGCGTTAACCACTACGCCATGAGAGGACTCATGAACGCAGAAGTTAACCTGAATTCGATTTCAGCTCAATAATCACGTGGTCCTCTTTCGCAAAGTGCACCTCTTCCACTCGGCTGGTTGGCCGTAAACCACGATTCATAATTAAAAACAAGTATTTATCGAGCAACGGACTCATGTTCCGTAACCGGTCGTTTGAGAACGTCGCGACCCATTGGAAGCCCACACAATAGAAACCTCAGCCAGCGCAGTTGCTGGCTAGTGTAGTGTGCTATTCCTATACCTAAAAAACAATGCGCTCTCGGGCTAGGCATTGGATATATATAGAAAGCGTTGTGTTTGGATGGGCATCTAATTCTTCCGAAAGAGGTGCACTTTGCGAAAGAGGACCACGTGATTATTGAGCTGAAATCGAATTCAGGTTAACTTCTGCGTTCATGAGTCCTCTCATGGCGTAGTGGTTAACGCGCCCCAACTAGAGATCGGGGAGTCGTGAGTTCGATTCTCACTGAGAAGACGTGTAACTTTTTCGCAAATCTTCACATCAATTTGTCCATCTAATCCAATTGCAAATTATATGTAATGTTTAGCTTTTCGGTAGTTGTTAAACTTCCACTCGGCTGGTTGGCCGTAAACCACGATTCATAATTAAAAACAAGTGTTCTTTATCTTTCCAATTTCTGGAAACCTCTTACAGCACTTTTTTGAACCAATGCAGGTATGCTTACATTGACACGTGTGACATTCCATAAATACCAGGAGCTTTCTTCTAGATCGTACTCCAGGAAGACGTTAACTTCAGCTAGCCTGGGTTCGAAGGACCTCCAATTTTTTTCTAAAAAAAACGCCTCACCCCTGGGGTTGGCGCAGTCTGCATATCGGCACAGCGATTCGACTTTTATTTCTTCAGGGAGGGGCCAGTGCATATTGCACGACACATGGAGCAGAAGTAGCCTAGGCAAACTGCTTCTCCTAGCCGACTTGGCCGGCAATTCAAGCATAATGTGAGTGACAGCCGTAGTTACTGCATTCCAGCACTCGGCATCCGCTCACGTTCCCTCTATTATATTGTTGGGGGACGTGTCACCTCTCACAGCAATGAAACGGGGGCAATCGAACACGACATGCTCCGCTGTACCCTCCACACCAGCACAATTTGGGCACGCAAGAGATTGTGAGTGCCCGAACCAATGCAGGTACTGCCTATAACAACCATGTCCTGACAGAAACTGCGTCAGGTGAAAGCTTACTTCTCCATGGTTTGTTTTATACCAATCTGCCACATTTGGTAAAGCCACTGGGTCCATCTACCTTTAGTGGAGTTATCCAATTCCTGCTGCCAATCTTTGAGCGTTGCCTCTTTACACACGTTGTGAACTCCTCTGGTATCTCTTTGGTTGAAGCGTTGAACAGCTTCCTTGATGATGAGTCCGATGGGCGTCATCCCGGCTATGATGCACACGGCCTCTTAAGAAACCTTTCGGTATGCGCTTGCTACTCTAAAGCACATGATGCTATAGTATTTTCCAAACGCTTCAGGTTTCTGCCCGTTCTAAGCGCTTTATTGTGTATGGTCCTCCATACCCTAGTATGGATAGCACCACGCTTATCAGAAGCTTGCGTTTGCTGGCAATTACAGCAGAGCTGTTAGACATCATTATTATTATTATTAGCTTTATTAGGGAGATTTTCAGCCCGCGGCTGGTTCATCTCCATGTTAGACATCATCCTCAAAAGTGCCGCTATAGCCTTGCTGTAATTGCTAGCAAACGCAAGTTTCTGGGTCCTCTCTGAAAAGCGCTGGGTAGGCACATCAACAAACGTTCGCCTTGAAGAGTCTGCGTAGATGGCCGGAGTGTACTAGTTCATTGTCCGCTCATCAAAATGGACGAGACATGTTTCGTCCCTTTCAACGTCATCAACTCAACAGGAAACCGTTCATCAGCATGTAGAATAAGTTCGAATATCAGCCTAGAACTTCCTAGATCCGGCCCTGTCTCCCGCTAAAGTCCGCTCGGCACGGCTTGAGGTTGATGTTGGCGGTTAGCTGCCACAGTCAGTGATCGGAATTCCTGCGGGAGCCGACTGAAGGGTAGAAAGCGGAAAAATTATCGACAGCCAAGATGTATATACGTTTCGTGATGTTCGGGTTAATATATTACGTGCCTTCCGTTTCATGTTCAGTCTTTCTCTGTTCCAGCGCTCTTTTTTTTTATTCTCCACTTCACGGACGGAACGTTGAAATTCCTGCTGTTAGAGTCATTTTGCGATCTACTGACGACTAAGCCGCCGCCGATGGATGCTATTTTCCACATGTGACTACCGTGTGTCGGCGGCAGCTCCGACACTTTTTCCCACCGAGCAAAACTAGAAGATGGTTCACCATTCCACGGCTTTTGAATCATTCATCCTCTCGGTTCCCTACAGTTCAACGTGGGATTTAACTAGTGAGTAAACCGATGCTACCTACCATCATGGAAAGGGCGGATATTCCGTGCAGCTTGTACCGATCCTGTGGAATGAAAATATGAAGATATATGTACGAATAAGTGCTCCGTGTCATACGCTGTACCCTCCTGCTGGAAGAAACGTAACGGGATGATTGCATTAGAGAATTTTGATAAGCTCCCTGGGATTCGTAATAAGCAGAGTGATGGGATTACAATAGGTGCATTAAAATAATGTTCCCATCACTAGGTCGAGCACGAACCCGGAGAGTGCTTTCTTTCCATTAATGTAAAAATTGATATATGATGATGGAAATGCGACTGGAAATTAATTGATATGTTAATCTGGCAATTACGTTCATATAATTGGTATTGAAGAACCGTTCTTTATTGGTTTGAGATACAAAAGAAAGAACATTGAACACACTTTTGCATATCAAAGAGGTAATTTTTACAACGTCATTTTGTTATTGATACTTAAGTTTGATTAGAATTTGAGAAACAAAAGAAGGGCGAAAAATCATACTCGGTAAGTAGGCCTTGACCTGGCTAAAAGGTTTTTTTTCTTCGCTTGTCAATTTTTTTCCCGTTTCAGATAATAATTTTCCGAGGCTTCGATTTCCGATTTTGACGAGTTGGTTTGTGGATTTTCCCGGTGTGGTTGCTTGAAGAGTTGCTGTTCAAGTTATTCGAATTCAAGTTTCCACCTTTTTTCCGTCTCTGGAGATTGGCTCACTGGAAAACCTTGAGTATAATTTTATTTTATTAATTTATTTCTTTTTTTTTTTTTTTTGGTTCATATCTCACATTTGATTTTGTTGTGTTATTGATCTTTTTGTTTCCGTTATGGAAACTGATGGGGATGAGGGGGGATCAAAAGATAACTCTGATAATTCTAGTACCACTTTATTGACCAAACCTTTTCGAGTGAAGGTTTACCCTTCTAGTTTCTCTGGACCCTTTGTTGTATATTTTAGAAAAAAAGAGAAACCAATAAATGTTTTGTTGATTTCCTCAGAGATTTATAAAAAATATAAATCTGTGAAGGAAATCAAAAAAATGTCTTTGGATAAACTGAGAGTAGTTTTTGGATCTCGAGATGATGCTAATGCTCTCTTAGAATCCAAATTTTTTTTACAATTCCTATCGTGTGTACGCACATTGTGATGCATGCGAAATTAATGGAATTATTTATGACGAGTCTTTGGACTGTGATGATATAAGAAATCATGGTTCAGGTTTTTTTAGGAACAAATCCATTTCTCCGGTCAAGATTTTGGATTATGTTCGTTTGTCTAAATTATTCATTGATGGAAATAATTCAAAATATGTACATTCCAATTGCATCAAGATTACGTTTTCTGGATCTGTACTTCCAGATTACGTAATGGTTGATAATGTTATTTTTCACGTGAGACTTTACTATCCAAAGCTCATGCATTGTGATCGATGCCTTTTGTTTGGTCACACTTCTAATTTTTGTTCAAATAAGAAAAAATGTTCTAAATGTGGAGAACTTCATGATTCTTCTACATGTAAAGAGCAATCTGAAGTATGTATGTATTGTAAACACAAACACAATTCTTTAAACGAATGTGTTGTTTACATTGAGAATCAATCGAAATTTAACCAAAAAATTAAAAACAAAAATTTGTTGTCTTATGCTGAAGTTATGAAATCTTCAGACAACACTGCTTCACCAAACACTTTTGAAATTTTATCAAATCATGATGATGATGAATGTCATGAAAATGTTGATAATTATATCTACAAACCTCCTAGCAAAAGAAAAAGAACCATCAATAAAAAGTCGCATCAAAACCAAATGTTTGAACCTCAACCATCTACCTCGTTTGTTATAAATTTCCCCCCTTTGAATAACTCTGCTTCAACTAAAAACATACCTGGATTTCGTAAAGTAGAAGTTAAAACATCCAATAATAATAGTCAGAATTCAAACAATTCACCGGATGAAAGACATAAGGAAAATTCTGATAATTCAATTCTGGGCATTTTAGAGGAAATAATAGATTTTTTTAGATTAAGTAAATTTTGGGAAAAGATAATCAAAATGTTTTTACCTATTTTGGCTTCCTTTTTAAATAAATTGAATTCATCTGGACCCCTCATTTCTTCACTATTTTCGTCGTAATGGCTTCTATAAGTATCAATAACATGAACATTTTACAACGGAATTGCCGCAGTATCATTCCCAAAATTGATAGATTAAAAGCACTTATTAACAGCCATAATATAGATTTGTTTTGCCTAAATGAAACATGGCTAACTACATCAAAATTCTTTCGCATCCCAAAATTTAATATAATTCGAAAAGATAGGGATTCTTCATATGGAGGAGTACTTATTGGAATTCATGACGATATTGAATTTAAGTATTTAGATTTAACATTGCATTCGCAAATTGAATACGTTGCTGTTTCTATTAAAAGAGAATATCGTGAATTTTCTATTATTTGTTTTTATATCCCACCTATTGTCAGTTTTTCGTTGTCGCAAATTAAAAGTATTTTAAATGAAATTCCTCCTCCATTTTACATATTAGGTGATTTTAATGCACATAATTTTGCTTGGGGTAGCGACAAAACAGATGGTAGAGGTTCATTAATTATGGATTTAATTGATGAATTAAACTTACACATTCTCAATGATGGATCTTTTACTAGGATTGTTGTACCACCCAATAAACCTTCTTGTATTGATTTATCTCTTTGTTCTAATAGTTTATCAATGAAATCTTCTTGGAAAACTATTGATCATCCTAATGGTAGTGATCATTTACCAATTTTAATTGAAATTCAAAATCCAGCTCGCGGTAATTTATTACACGATTCTCATGTTCCTGACCTTTGTCAAAATGTTAATTGGACAAAAACTTCTGATCTTATATCCTTTTCCTTAATTAATATTAACAATCTGGATTCTCCAATTGAAAATTACAATATTTTTTCAAAATAACTAATTGATTGCTTGCGTAAATCTCAAACCAAAAAAATGGTGGGTCATAATAAAAAAAAGCGTCCATGTTTCTGGTGGGATAATGAATGTTCCATTGCTCTAAAAACAAAATCAGATGCTTTTAAAATTTTTCGTAGATCAGGCTCCAGAAATGATTATTTTTTGTATTGTAAAGCTGAAGCATTGTTCATTAGACTTACTAAATCCAAGAAAAGAAATTATCGGAAAAATTTTGTCCAAAATCTTGATCAGGCAACATCATTATCTACTTTGTGGTCAGTTGCAAGAAATTTAAGGAACTATGATTCGACTGTTCCTACTGTTTTGGAATATTCTGAAAAATGGATAGAGGAGTTTGCATCTAAAATTTGCCCTGATTTTGTTCCTAAATCCATCAAGTTTAAAAATAGAAGTCAAAATCATTTTCCTGAACTTTGTAATCCACTTTCATTAGCTGAATTTAATTTGGCATTGTCAATTACTAAAAATACAGCTCCAGGAATTGATAACATTAAATTTATTGTTTTGAAAAATTTACCTGATGAAGGAAAACTTCATTTTCTTTCAATATATAATGATTTCTTATCTCAAAATATAATTCCCTATGAATGGCGTTTTATCAAAGTCATCAGCATTCTTAAACCTGGTAGAGATCCTTCCTTAGCTGATAGTAGGAGACCGATAAGTTTGTTATCATGTTTACGAAAACTTTTAGAAAGAATGATATTAAATCGTCTTGAATTATGGGCAGAGAACAATAACATTTTTTCATCTTCTCAATTTGGATTTAGAAGAGGTCGTGGCACTCGTGACTGTGTTTCACTTTTGGCTTCACAAATTCAACTATCGTTTAATAAAAAAACAGGATGTAGTTTCCACTTTTTTTGATGTTTCTGGAGCCTATGATTCTGTACTTATTGAATTACTTTTCGAAAAGATGAATCATTTGAAAATTCCAAATTTAATCACCAATTTCATTCACAATTTATTTTCTTTTAAAATTATGAATTTTTTTCACAATGAATACTCAAAATTATCAAGATATAGTTTTTTTTGGACTTCCACAAGGTTCTAGTTTGAGTCCGTTTTTATACAACTTGTTCACCAGGGATATTGCATCAATTATTCCAAATGGTTGTTATTTGCTTCAGTTTGCCGATGATAATGTTATTTCTATTAGCGGCAAAAATAGAGAAGTTATTAGACATTTTATGCAATGTGCTTTGAATAATATTGATTCATGGGCTCATGAGAATGGTTTTTCATTTTCAGTTCAAAAAACTAAATACATCATATTTTTAAGAAAGCATTCTAATATAACTATTAACTTGTACCTTAATGGAATTGAAATTGAACAAGTTGATGAGTATAAATATCTTGGTATATGGTTTGATTTCAAATTGAATTGGAACATTCATATTAAACAAATTCAAAAAACATGTTCGAAAAGAATTAATTTTCTTCGCACAATCACAGGTACTTGGTGGGGTGCTATTCCATCTGATTTAATAACGCTTTATAAAACTACTATACGTTCAGTTATGGAATATGGTTGCTTCGCTTTTGGAAGTGCTGCAAATACATATTTTGATAAACTTGAAAAAATACAATATCGTTGTTTGAGAATTTGTTTGAAACTTATGAATTCAACTCATACTCAATCAACTGAAGTTCTTACCGGCATTGTTCCTCTCAAAATTCGTTTTCAAGAACTAAATTGCAAATTGTTGATTAATTGTTTCTCCAATTATCAACATTTTGAAGTCCCTATTTGAAATTAACCCGACGAGTAAAATATTGGAATCTTATATTCATTGCTCAACTGAAAATATTGTACCAATTCCATTGAATGGTTTTTACAATTGTAAAATTGATGTTCATACATATCAACCTTTGATTGACTTGTCGTAACTTCACGAATTAAAACAATTTCCAAAACATTTACATCCTCATTTTACCAATATCTTATTTGAGCGTAAATTTGATGGATTTGCCCCTGCACAATTTTATTTTACAGATGGTTCATTAATTCAAGATATCGCGGGATTTGGAGTATATAATGAGTTTTCGGCTCACTTTTTCAAATTGCAAGCTCCTTGTTCTATTTTCTTAGCAGAATTAGTCGCTTTATACTTTGCTTGCAACTTGCTTAAGGAGTGTCCACCAAATATTTATATTGTTTGTTCTGACAGCTTGAGTTGTCTTCATGCTTTGAACACCATTTCTTTTAATTTCAAAACTCATTTTATATTATTTATGTTGAAACAACTTTTATTTGACTTACACTATCAGGGATTTATCATAAAAATAATATGGATTCCTTCCCATTGCAAAATTTATGGTAGTGAACAGGCTGATTTATTGGCTAAATTTGGTGTTGCTCGGGGGCTTATTTATAACCGTGACATTTCTTCTTCTGAATATTATCCCAAATTAAAAGAATATTCCATTAGTAAATGGCAAATTTATTGGAATTCTAGCGACAAAGGAGATGGTGTTATTCAATTTGTCCTAAGGTCAGTCACTTTCCTTGGTTTAGGAATATACCAGGTGGTAGAAATTTTATTTGCTCTTTTTCACGACTGATATCAAATCATTATTTGTGTAACAGTCATTTATATCGTATCAATATTAAAGATTCCAATTTGTGTGAGTGTGGAATCTCGTATGAAGACATTGACCATATTGTACTTCAATGTTCAAGATATATTTTACCGAGAGAAAAATTATTTAATAATATAATCAATTTTGGTCATCCAATTCCTGTTTCTATTCGGGATATATTGGGTACAAAGTACTACCCTATACTTAAACTCTTTTATCAATTTTTAATTGAGATCTCATATATTGTTTGATACTCGTTTTTTTTTTGTATTTTTTTTTATTTTCAGATATCAAGATGATGTTTGGATACCAAAATGATATTTAGTAAACCCCCTCCCTCATCCCATTTTTCAAGATATCAATGCACTCTCAAATCTACATTATATTGCAGTATATGGCTCTGTTATGGTTTTTGTTTTACCGTATGAGCCTTTAGTTTTAGTTTGTTTTTTTTTTTTTGTAACGTTATAAGAAAAGATAAAGAGGTTTTGTGCCTCTTTGAGAAAGATTTCGAAAGGAAATCACTCAAAGGGGTTTTTCCCTCTTTCAAAATTATTGGTTAAAATGAATAAATAAATAAATAAGGGCGAAAAAAATAATAGCAAAATAAATAAATTTATTGTAGAAGAGTATCGTGAAGAATTGAGTAAGAATTTCAGAAAAATGTACTAAAGAAACCTAAAATATCTCATCAGGCGTCTGCAAATCATCTCATGAATTAGCCAAGATCCATGCATGAAATCTTTCAAGAGTCTTATGAGAAAATACTCTCATGGTTGAATTGATAGTAGAAAAAAAGCAACTCTTACATATCGTATTTGTTCGGCTTGGACCACAAGCATGATGTTTCCCCGAGTTTACCGTGAGCTTGTCAGTTCTCCTACGCCTATTGATTGCCTCTCGATTTCCCCTTGCGCATTTCCTTTCATATTCTTGATGCCTTGTACTTCTATGATAACTGACTATGGTAGTTATTATTCGTAGGTCTGCCAGAACTGCTGTTACAGTGCATATTTCAACGCATTTCTGCCCGTCGCTCAGCACATGGTGGGCTCGCATGACGCATTCTAGCCTGGTTTTGAGAATGCGCGAGAGGAGTTTGTATTCGCTGTTGAGGAGCGAGATGGATCGGGCCGTATGATCCCCTTCCTTCTTCTTCTTCACCAGCACGATAATGCCCTCCACAAAAGCAGGGGGAAGGTTGCCTGCTAGTGCTTCGTTGAGAAGGAGATTGAGCTCTCGATGGATTACGTCGGAGAGACGCAAATAACATTCCCGTGGAATACCATCATTGCCGGGGGAACACCGTGGGGCACTCGCTCGGATGGCAGAGAGGATTTCTGCAGTGGTGATCTCGTCCATGCAGGCTTGATTGATGGGATCACACGCTCGCATGTAAACCCGTCACCGTTGTTGTTTTCTGCTGTTGCTTCCTCCGTGTAGAGACGCGAGAAGAAGTTTAGCAGACACGCTTCGATCGCTGCTGGCTCGGCAACGGTCTCATTCTCCTCCGTTCGCAACTGGGTGATGACGATCCTTCTCCTTCGTCACTCCACCAATTGAGACGGGTTCTCGCGCCACGTGCGTCTCGTTCATTCGCATGAACATGTGCGAAAAGTTGCGTTGAAGCGCCAACATTTCGCCTTTCAATCGATTGATAGTGGGTACTATTTCGGGATGCTGGAAGTAAACGTCGTACGCTAGCCGGAGCTCCGCATATAGGTATCAGGTATCAGAAGGCCGGCTCCAAAGGCACGTTCCCCACCAGTTGGGAGATTTGTGCCATCGCCATATTTGAGCCTATTTCGTCATCTACCCGATGGGAGAGGAAAGGGAAGGGAAAGATGGGAGGAAATAGGAGTGGGGTCCCTTGAAGAGGGAAGATCGCATAAGCGAAATGAGAGCATGTAGCTCCATACCACAATGGGTTCGAACAGCGCCCTAAAAAGGGCACTGCAAAACGCATGAGCGTAAAGAGAGCCTATAGCTCATTACCACAGCGGGTTAAGAATAACAGGATGTCCTGAAGATTCAGGCTTCTGTATTCAGTTTCACTTAATAAGTGTTTACCAAGTAATTGGAATCGCATTTGCGCAAAAACTGGACAGTTACATATCAGGTGATACGAAGTTCCATAATCGGAGTCACAACTATCACACACAAATGAGTCAGCACGCTGAATATTTGCCATGTGATGGTTGAGTCGGCAGTGGCCTGTCAACGCTCTGACCAAGAGACTGCAATTCTGCTTTGACAGATTTGTTAAATACTTCGCCACCTTTGGAGATGGCTCAGTAATGTACAACTTTGTTTGACGACACGACTCCAAACTATTCCAATATTGCTTGTGCTGAGTTGCCGCCCAAGAATTAATCTGAAGCTTCACCCAGCACTTCGAAATTGGAATAGCCGGCTCAGGGCCAATGAAGTCATGCGATGCTCCATCGCGAGCTAGCTCATCAGCCAATTCATTTCCAGCGATGGAAGAATGGCCAGGTACCCATACAAGGTTTACAGAGTTGACTGAATTCAGTTCCTCAATTTGAGTTCGACATGCGATAACAAGCTTCGACCTTGAGTTGGCCGAAGCGAGAGCTTTTATAGCAGCCTGACTATCTGAACAGAAGTATATGACTTTACCCATTACGCGCTGTTGAAGTGCTGATTGCACTCCACACATAAGAGCAAATATTTCCGCCTGAAAAACGGTGCAGTTTCTACCAAGTGAGTAAAACTGATTCAGCCTTAGCTCACGAGAATATACTCCTGCACCAGCTCTACCTTCAAGAAGGGAGCCATCAGTGTAACATACTATATTGTTTGATATACTTCTTTCCAAATAGCCAGACGTCCACTCTTCCCGTGAAGGGAATTGTGTGGTAAATGTCCTGTAAGGAAAGTTACAAGCAATTGTGAGATCACTTGGAGCAAGGACAATTTTGTCCCAATTCACCAAAAGTGGAAACAACGAAGTGTGTGTAGATCTACGATTCACTGGATTTTTCTCCAGTAGATCCAGTACCCATAAAACAGTAAGAGCAAGAAAGTGCTTCTTGTTTAAGATATATGTGTAGTGGCGCAACGTCGAAAAGGGCCTCGAGCGCTGCTGTGGGAGTTGTAGAGAACGCACCAGACATCGCCATCAAGCACATCCTTTGGAGATGGCCCAATTTTGATTGGATTGTTCTCACTTCGCCCTTTTGCCACCACACAAGACATCCATATGCCAATATTGGTCGAACAACTGTTGTGTAAATCCATTTGATATATTTGGGTTTGAGGCCCCAAGTTTTACCAAAGGTTCGCCGGCATTGACCGAAGGCCATACAAGCTTTTTTGACTCTGAAATCAATGTGAGCTGTCCATAAAAGTTTGGAATCTAGAATGACTCCGACATACTTTACTTGATCAGTCACATTAATCTCAGTGCCAAAAAGACGTAAAGGTCGAATTCCATCGCGGTTTCGTCTTTCCGTAAAAAGAACAATAGATGTTTTATTCGGGTTAACCGAAAGGCCATATTGGCGACACCAACTCTCGACTACCTGAAGAGCACTTTGCATCAGGTCGAATAGGGTGCTTATGCACATACTAACTATCAGAGCTAGATAGTCGTCGGCAAATCCATAAGTTGGAAAACCGCAATTATTGAGTTGCCTCAATAGCGTATCTGCTACGAGATTCCACAAAAGTGGTGACAAGACTCCCCCTTGGGGGCATCCGCAAACACTCAATTTTCGAATCGCTGCTTGACCCAATGTCGAGAAGAGATGTCGGTTTTTGAGCATTTGATGAATCCAATTGGTAATCATTGTAGGTAGCCCATGGTTTCGTGCGGCATCCAATATGGCATCGAAAGACACGTTATCAAAGGCACCCTCAATATCCAAGAAAACACCCAAGCACGATTGCTTCTGAGCGAATGCTTTCTCGATATCGTATACAACTTTGTGTAAAAGAGTCACAGTGGACTTTCCAGATTGGTAAGCATGTTGATTCACATGAAGAGGCATGTTTGCCAAATAAACATCACGGATGTGATGATCGATAATGCGTTCCAGACATTTCAGAAGAAAAGAGGTCAGACTGATTGGTCTAAAACTCTTCGCTTCCTCATACGACGCACGTCCTCCTTTTGGGATAAACTTTACAGTAATATCACGCCAGGATTTGGGAATGTACCCGGTAGCAAAACTGCTTACAAGTAGCTTTTTCAAAACATGTTTGATAGACTCAAATCCCTTTTGGAGCAGAACAGGATAAATCCCATCCGCTCCTGGAGATTTGAAAGGAGCAAAACTATTAAGTGCCCATTGAATCGATTCAGTAGTTACGATACTGCGAGCCGAGGCCAGAGACTCGTAACTACATGAAAAGACATTTGGTTCATCCGTAGATGCTATGTCCACACATCCGGGGAAGTGTGTATTGAATAAACATTCTAAAACTTCTTCATCGGAAGAAGTAAAGTCACCATTAGGTAAGCGAATTTCGTTCACTTGGAAATCCTTAGACTTTGCAAGAATTTTGTTCAACCGACTGACTTCACTCAAACTGGAAACATTTGTACAAAGGTTTTTCCAGCCGGATCGTTCAGCAGAACGAAGAGCCTTCTTGTAAGCCTTGCGAGCCGACTTGAACGACTCTGATCCAGCTGAACGGCGTCTGTTCCAACTCCTTCTACATTGTTTCCTGAGTCTAGTCAGATCGGAATTCCACCATGGGGTCCCTCTTGTAGTCTTTACAGACCGCAGAGGACATGCTTCTTCAAAAACTTCCATAATGTAGGATTTTGTAGTATCAACGGCATCATCCAGATCACTTGGATTTTCAATGGACGGAGAATATCCATGAAATTTGGTCGCAACCAATTCAATATAGAGTTCCCAGTTTGTTGACCGGGGATTCCTAAAACGCAAAGTCTGCGCAGTTACATTTGAATGTTCAAAGAAGATGTAGCGATGATCAGATAATGATTCCTCATCTGATACATGCCAATTCGTCAACTCGTGACTGATTCTATTCGAGCAGAGCGTTATGTCTAACACTTCTTCTCTATTAGAAACCATGAAGGTTGGGCGATTGCCTATGTTAAGTAATCCAAGGTCTGTACTACTTAAGTATTCCATCAGACTGGAGCCTCTCAAATTGATATCCGAGCTGCCCCAGATGATGTGATGAGCATTGGCATCACTGCCCACAATCAGCGGAAGGCCTTTTGTTACGCTGGGTATGACAACTCGTTCGAAGTCATCCGTTGGGGATGGTTCATCATGTGGTAAATATACCGAACAATAGACGTATTTCCTGTTGAGGTCACCAACAGAAACATCGATTGTGACAGCACATACATCTCTGGTAGTTAACTCAGAAATGAGTGTAGCAACGATTGCTTTATTAACGAGCACGCATGCGCGGGTTTGCCATTTCAAGTTTGCTAAAAGTAGCAAAAACTGGGTCCACAAGGTTACCTAGATAGAAGTTCCCTCTACGAAAGTAGGGTTCTTGAACTAGCGCCACTTGGGCTGCACCATTTTGCATGAGTCTGCAAAGATTGATCTTTGCTGTTCTTTTATGCTGAAGATTGATCTGAGCTAACCTAACCGTAGCCACTACCCAAACTAGGCAGGATTAAGCTTTTTGCAATCTCAGCACGAAAAAGACCAGCAACGAAAAAACCAGATCGGTATCTATTTAAAGTCGCCAAAGGCGAAAGAGCACAGAATACACTGTGTAAAACGCATAATGCGAATCCATATAGGTGATAATTTAAATTAAATGTCAACATATTCATAATCCCACCCTTATTAAGCCTCAGGATAGAGACTGAAGAAGGGCAGCCGATTATCTCGGAGAAACACAAGGTCACCTGCACCATTGCTCCGGGTAGCACAGGAAGGACTCAATACTGTGGAGGGCGCCCTGGTACCCCACAGGCTCCGTTAGCGGTTAGGTTTTATTTAGACCCCCCTAACCATTCATTCCTAGGCACGGTACGCATCACACCATAAATTAGGGGTCACCTGTGAGGTGGACTTTTACCACCGGAACAGGCAGTCCGTAGTGTTTATTCTTAGCCAGTTGAAACAACCGCTACCGACACTACGCGGCTATCTAGGCTGCTCGGGAAAAGGAGGTTAATATTGATGATCAACTCCTGACGTGCCCAAGCAGCCGCCGAACACCGTGGGGCACTCGCTCGGATGGCAGAGAGGATTTCTGCAGTGGTGATCTCGTCCATGCAGGCTTGATTGATGGGATCACACGCTCGCATGTAAACCCGTCACCGTTGTTGTTTTCTGCTGTTGCTTCCTCCGTGTAGAGACGCGAGAAGAAGTTTAGCAGACACGCTTCGATCGCTGCTGGCTCGGCAACGGTCTCATTCTCCTCCGTTCGCAACTGGGTGATGACGATCCTTCTCCTTCGTCACTCCACCAATTGAGACGGGTTCTCGCGCCACGTGCGTCTCGTTCATTCGCATGAACATGTGCGAAAAGTTGCGTTGAAGCGCCAACATTTCGCCTTTCAATCGATTGATAGTGGGTACTATTTCGCGATGCTGGAAGTAAACGTCGTACGCTAGCCGGAGCTCCGCATATAGACGCTGATGTGCATCGTGAAATTCGTCAAAGGCGATCTCCACCACTCGATCCATGAGCCGTTGTTTCTGCGCTGAAGAGTCAAATATTGCCACTGTGTTTGGAACTCGGTAACGTTCTCGTCGGTGAGAAGATGCGGTCAAAGAGACCAGAAACCACGAGCCAGCTCATGTCCTAGCTGGGACAAAGACGGAGTGTCAGCGCTTTGTGGTCCGTAAATGAGCAGACATGCGTATGCGCGGTTCGCAAGTGCTCCCGCAAACCGCTGTTTACATAAATGCGGTCGAGGCGCGATTGTGAGTTCTGGCAATCGTACGATTAACCGGCATCCCGGGAGCGCAACTTTTCCCACACATCGTGGAGCTGCAGCTGCTGCACAGCAGTTTTGAGTTCAGGGCTAGTATTGGGGCTAGACGAGTCGCATGCTCGAAGCACACAATTAAAATCGCCAGCGAGGATGACGTGCTGAGTAGGATAGCGCAGATTGTAGGTGAGAGTGCCGTTGAAGAAATCCTACCATGCTGCGTGCTGAGCAGAGCCGGAGGGAGCGTAGAGGTTACATATCGTGGTATCATGCACTCGCAGAGCGATTAGGCGGCTGTCCAGGCTTCTCTCGATGTGAGAGATCTGAATGTGTTCCTTCAGAGCAACAGCTGTTCCTCTTCTCGTGTGGTCTACATTCGTGTATACGACGAAGCCAGGCAAAGAGAGCTGGTCGTTTTCCACTTCTTGCAGACACACAATATCGAGACTTTGGCTGTTGATCAAGGTGCGCAGCGCTGCTATTTTCGTGGGATTGGTGATGGTGCCGATGATGATGAACGCGATATTGAAGGATGTGAAAGCCATTACGATTGGGAATCCTCAACCTACTCATCGTCATCGTCTTCTCGGCGTGGCTTTTTGCCGGATGGTTGGCCTCTGCTTCGCCAGCTGCTCGTAGATGCCGACAATTCATCGGTCTCGTTGCCGTTGCTATTCTTGCTGTGCGATCGCAGCGCATGGATCGGCTTTTTGAACAAGTTCACCACAACAACATTGTTGAGTCGATCGGTGAGACGACGACGAAACGTGCGCGCGTTGGTGTTGCGGGGTGGGGGACGCCGTTAAGTCAATCTTGTCGGATTGACTTTTTGCTTTCGTCACCGAGGCAGACTGTTCGGTCCGACTCGGAGGCTTCGGCAACTCGGGAAAAGCAGCCGACGAGGCGAGTGATGGCGCGGTAAGACCTACCGGTTTTGTTCTCGGTGGTTTCACATCGGACGATTTTTTCGGTGGCGAACGGTTGCCACTCTGTTTTGCTACGTTGGCGTAGCTCTTCCGCACCAGAAGTTTTTTGTTCTGGACACAAGATATGCCAGAATGTGCCTGTCTTTGCAGTGCTTGCATGATATCAGCTGCCCTTTGTATCCACCAGTCGATGTATCGGTTTAATAGCATAGCCGACCATATGCCGAGTGGTACGCCGGCGAACTCGTAGCCCTCTCTCCACGGTTCGTAGATTGAGATCACTTCACCGAACGCACGCAAGAACTCCACGATCTTCTCTTTCGTCACGTTTTCGGGTAATTCATGGACCTTCACCTCAACACTTCCATCTTCGATGATTAATCGAAGCTTGTGCTTCTTCCCATCTAACTCCACTTCTTGTCGATCGTTATGTTCGTCCACCATTTTCTGTGCAAGCGTCAGGTCGCTGACCTTGACGAATGCACATTGTTCGCCTCTACTGCACTGTAGTCTTAACACATCTTCCTTCTTCAGGCCGAGAACTGTGCGGCAAAAGCCGTACACCTTTTCGAAAGCTGGCGTCAAGGGGAAGCTCGAGTAATCGATGTGGAAGGTGTTTTCTCGCCTCATCGCGTAATCACCACACACGCGACGCGGCACGATATATCGATAAACGATCAGAAAAAATAGGCCTGACTAATGAGGAGCGCAGTCGTAAAAACGTCTTCGCGTCTCAGAAGCTGAGCGATAACTATCATACTTGCAAAAATGGAAGATTTCTCTTAATGCTTCCAAAACTCAACTTATAATATTCCCACATAAACAAAAAGCTTTTCATTTGAAACCTTCCAGTAGACATGTTGTCACGATGACACGGGATTCAATAAATTGGTCAGATGAAGTTAAGTATCTAGGGCTCATGCTATATAAGAATTTAACTTTCAATAATCACATTTAGGGCATTCAAGTTAAATTTATTAAACATATAAAATGTCGGTATCTACTAATTAACAGAAAATCGAAATCTTAAGAACAAGGTTTTGATCTTCAAACAAACTTTCAGGCCGACCATGTTGTAAGCTGTACTAATATGGACTAGCTGTTGTAATACCAGGAATAAAGCTCTGCAGATGATTCAAAATAAAATTTTGAAAATGCTTTTCGAGCTCCCTCCCTGGTAGTAGTTATGAATTACATAGAATCCAATAAAATAATTAGTAATTTTAGACAAAAATCGTTGCAATCTTCTATTGCCACGATTAATGCGTTATATATTAAGGTAAGTTAGGTTAAGTTCTCTTGTCTTTTATGGGCAGGTGAAACTAACTTCACCTGTAGAAATTCTGAACTGCTACGGTAAATGGAATATGATATGTTAAATGTTAATAAAAGCCATATTTAGTTTTTCTAAAGTAGGATGACAGTGTTGCATAGCACAGAAAAACTAGACATAAGAAATGAATTTAATATCTAGAATGATACTAATAAAGGAATACATCATTCTAAAAAATGTTAAAAAAAGGTATCGCAGAATTTCTTTCAAGTGAAATGCATTGTACTGAACATAGCTTATCTGCGTCAAGAGCGAACATCTTGAAAATAATAAATCTATGTTCTACATAACATGATGCCTGACGTTTAATTCCACATGAGTTGATCGTCTGTGTTATTTTTATGCCACGTGTCACCCCCATCTATGCAACAAATTCCTATCCTTTTTTTCTCGAAATATGCCTCCGTTTATTCGTCTGCCCCCGCATTTTTTGATACGAAGCCCGAAGAGCAAAGTCATTAGCACGCGGGGTGTCGATCATAAATTCGACATTTATGTCTTTATGATGTTGTGCATATGGGCGGCAATGAGTAATATGTTCTCGAGGTTATGGTCCATCAAAAAAGAATGATGGCTTTGCCAGACGAAGGACTTTCATAGCGATACATCAAGTGCCACTTTAAAAAATTGTGTCACGTGTAACTCGTACACAAAATCAGTTGTCTGACTGGGTCTTTGACACTTAACATCCTTCTTCAAAGAATTTGGAGTGAAAGTAATGACCAGAGCAACAGATTTTGGCACTCGTGAAGCTGCTGATTGGCTATTCAGAACTTGTTCTATTAATGTTCAAAAAGAATTGTTTCTACGCTGTTAAAAAATACAGTCTACTGCTCCATCAGAAATCGTTTTCATTACAAGTTGTGCAAAAAAAACGTTCAGTAGACAATGTATATTGCATCATTATGGGATCATTACAGCCCAGGTTTTGCCATCTTCACTGGATTATTCTGTAAATGCCAACGGATGCACCAAAGTGTCAACCGATTTACATTACACTCACTTTCGTTGGACGCCTGCAGATCGTTGAAACGCGCTTATAAAACCGAAGGACGGAAAAACGGGATAAATGCATAATTTTTAATTAGTCACTCAATCCCGGACAGGCATAGCGAATGGAATAAGATGTTCCCTACAGAGCAGAAGCTGTACTTTTTTTTTCCAACACTCGCTTCTGTTGGAACTTATCCTCATTAGGAGCAAACTGTCATTTCCCTCTGGAGCTGGACTACGAGGAGGTTTGGAATAGTGGTGTGTAGCAAACGGGCAGGTGGTAATGAGGAAACGACTACTGTCCTTAAAGATGGCAAAACAAACCCGCAGTCAGTGCCGAGCTTCAGTGTATGCAATCTAGAAGAGGGTGAAAAAATAACAATAATTATAAACATAAATATTAATGGACCTTGCGACGACGAGGTGGAAATAGCAGTACTACACCCAGCGGAATCAGAAAAGTACCCCCTTGTATTCCCACGTAAAAATGGTTCGTAATAAGTACAAGTTAAGAGAATCATCTTCCGCACAAATTTCCCACAGCTTTTCTATAATAGTTAAACTAGATTGAAACTGTGAAACTTATAGACAATAAATTGTGTAATAAACTTGTTTTGTGACTGCAGGGACTTCTTCATTGATTGAAGCGCACTCCAAAACTTTTTGTTATCGAAATGATTTTATTGTTGAGTTCGTTTCCATCGAGACCCATAGAGAATGCAACACACGGGTGGTCAACCACTTGGGTGACCTGATTAAGAAAATGCTTGCGTATGTTTTAATTTCGCAGCGGATGTTTATACCGGCGAATTAAAACATAGCAGTTCAGCAGTTGCTTGTTTTTACAAAATACAATGTTGCGAAATCAACATTGCCGGTTAGAAGTTTTACACCACACCTTCCCCCTTTTGGAAGAAAAATGTAGCATAGCGAAATTATTCTCGGAATTGAAAAAAAATTGAATGCTTTCTCGATGAATCTCTTATTCTTAATATGTAAGGTTCCATTGTTGTGAATTCTTAAAATTACACTTTTTATTACATTTTTTTTTATTATTACTATTTTGTTATGGTTTCAACTGTCAGACTATTGTTTTTTGATAATTCTGTTTTTATGTACTATTTGATGATTTTTTGAATTGTCTTCTATTGTAACATTAGGATGATTTATGTAAATAATTTTGAAAGGGCCTGTATAAACTTGATCTAGCTTCCTACGATTTTCTTTTTGAAGATAAACAGTATCTCCTATTGTTATGTTTATTGGACTGGAACTAGTTGTAGAAATTCTTTTCTGTTTTGCTACATCGAGTAATTCTCTGGCTTTTACTGCTGCTGTTTTTAGCTTGAATTTAAGCTCATTATGATAATTTTCAATATTATATACTGGATCGATAGTGTAACCGTTTTTTAGAGATGAAGGGTAATTTGGCTGTCTTCCGAATACCAATTCAAAAGGTGTGTATTGGTGATCGGAATGTGGAGAAGTATTGTAGCAGAAACAATAATATGGAATCCATTGGTCCCAATCATCGTATTCTGCATTTACAAAGCTTCTTAGGAATTCGTTCAAGACTTTATGATTTCGTTCGAGGCTACCAACTGTTTCATGATGGTAAGCCGTTGAAAATTTGTGATCTATTGAAAGCAATTTGTTAATTTCTTCGAAAACTTCATTTTTATATTCCGTACCAAGGTCTGTTTTAATTTGAAGTGGGCATCCATGGACTAGTATAAACTTTTCCACGAATGCTTTAGCTAAAGTTTTGGCTTGTTTATCTGGAATTGGTTCTATTACTACGAATTTGGAAAGTTCACATTGAATAGTTATGGCATAACGATTGCCATGCTGAGATTTGGTAAAAGGTCCAACAGTGTCTATTGATATTAAGTCAAAACATTTCATTGGTGTTTCTGTTTTAATTAATTTTTCTTTAGTATGCTTCGAATGTTTGTTTTGTATACATTTGGAACAGTTTTTAATATAAAATCTAATAGTATTTAGCATATCGTTCCAATAATAATTAGAACGTAACCTTTTATAGAGTCTTGACGTGCCTACATGTCCTCCAGTAGGGCTGTCGTGGTACTCTTTGATGAGATTGTTTATGATTTCAGTATCTGTTATAACTTGTGCGGTTGTGTACAGCACGATTTTTGTATTTTTCAGTGTAGTATTACAAATTTCCTTAAAAATTTGCTTATTCACTCGTTGGAATATCAAGTTGTTATTTGCAATTGCTATTTTTCTGATATTCAACTTTTGGTCATAGTGTCGACTGTTTCAATAATTGTTTTTAGTATATTTGCATCGATGTAATTATAATGAAATTGCGCTAGAGCAAAGTCATTTTTCATATTTTTATTCATTATTCGTACGTTAATAATGTTGTTAATACTTTCGAAAGTCAGTTTCGGTAGGTTGAATGCATCCAGGTTGTTTACAGAATCATAAGCACAGAGGTGATCAGTCTCATTCGCTTTGTGACTCTGCGGTTCGTCAAGTTCGGGAGTTTTTCTCTTAGACATGGATCTGGTTTGAACGGGCAAGATTGATAAGCTCTTAAGTTGTTCAGAATCGATCTCAATGCGTGATAATGCGTCAGGACCAACATTTTCCTTCCCACTAACATGCACAACATCAAAATTGTACTCTTCAAGATCTAATCGAATTCTCGTCAGTTTCGAAGCGGGATCCTTCATTGAGAATAAATAGACTAAGGGACGATGATCTGTTTTCACCAAAAATCGTCGTCCGTATAGGTATGGCCTAAAGTAGTTAATGGCCCAGTAAATGGCTAACAATTCTTGTTCAATTGTAGCTTTGTTTTGCTCACCTTTAGTGAACGTCCTACTCGTATAGGCTACGGGTAGTTCAATGTCTCCGTGAAGCTGCGATAAGACTGCTCCGCAAGCTATTTTAGAGGCATCGGTACATAGAATGAAGGTTTTGTTGAAATCCGGAAATTTCAGGATTTGTGGGTTTAATAAGTTTTCTTTTAAGGACACAAATGCATCTTTGCATTGTATTGTCCACTCAAATTTAGCATTTTTCTGCAGCAATTTATTGAGGGGTGCTGCTAATTCTGAAAAATAGGGAATAAATCGCCTATAATAATTACAAACCGCGACGAATCTTCTGACTTCGTCCGCATTTTTAGGAGTTGGATAATTGGCAATTACTGAGTATTTGCTTTTATCCGGTTGAATACCCTCTGCTGAAATGTGATGTCCTAAATAAGTGACATCAGCACAGAAGAAATTACATTTCGCAGGGTTTAATTTAAGGTTGTAGTTTCTTAACTTTTCGAAAACATGTTGCAAATTTTTCAAATGGTGCTCAATCGAACATCCAATGACAATGATGTCATCTATGTACAAGAAAGCACATTCAATGGGTAATCCACTTAGGGCGATTGCCATCATACGCTGGAAACTGTTTGGTGAGATATTCAAACCAAACGGTAAACGCGTGAATTGGTAATGACCGTTATTTGTGGAGAAGGCAGTAAATTTCTTGGAATTTGCTTCTAAAGGAATCTGGTGGAAACCTGACATCAAGTCAAGTGTTGAAAAATATCTTGCTCTACCGAGTTGATCGAGAATATCATCGATTCTTGGTAGAGGGAATTTATATGCCACAATCTTTTTATTAAGTTGCCTGAAATCAACAACGAGTCTCCATTTTGGGTCACCCGTTGTGGATTTCTTCGGTACTAATAAAATCGGGGAGTTATACGGACTAACCGAAGGCTCGATTATATTATCCGTTAACATTTTATCAATCTGGCTATTAATTTCCACACGTTGGGATTCCGGTGTCCGGTATTTTTTTATGTAAACCGGACTGGGATCCGTCAAAGCAATTTTTTGCTCATGAAAATTGTTAAAAGTTAAGGAATCTTCTTGTAATGCAAAAATATCGTTATATTTATTGCATAGATCAAGCAGTTGAGGCTTACACTCATCAGGAGTGTTTGAAAGGTTTAATTCTTTTTTCCATTTCTCATTTCGATCAATCTTATCTGTTTGACCTAAAGACAGAATGCGAAAATTTTACAATGGTATTATTGAATCATAAAATTTTGCATCGATTTTCACCACTTCTTCAGTGGTATTTATTAACTTTACAATTTGGTTATTTGCACTAATTATAGAGTTGGCACAGAAAATTCCTGGTTTAATCTGCATTGAGGGCATAACAAAATCTCTATCGGCCGCAACGTGAATTTGTCTATACACCTCACATCGTGGAGGTAAAATAAATTCTCCGTTCATGTGGTCTTCGATAGTAATTTCAAACTCCTCTACGTTAGAATTTCCAGTTAGAATCCATGCGTCATAATCGATTTTGTAGTGAAATTTTGTAAAAAAAATCACGTCCAAGAATTCCATCAGTGGCTATGGGGAATTCTTGATGAACAATTTGAAATTTATGCGTAATTTCATTTTGGGGATTTACATTGACTGAAGTTATGATAGTACCAAACGTATCTACCGTATGATTGTTAATTCCTGTAATAGTGCATTTTTCATTTGTGTCTATAATTTGGTTTGGGTTAATTTTGTCGGGCTTCAAAATAGATACCTCAGCTCCTGTGTTGACCAGTAAAATCAGTAAAGAATCGGAGATACTTAATTTCATGGACACGAAATTAGAGCAATTCGATTCAATTCGATAAATTTTTATCGTCTCTGGAAGTGAGCAATCGACACTTGGCCTGGTTGATGCATTAATTGTACATTTTGGTTGGGTACAGTTGTTGGATGGATTTGAGTTTGTGCCATGCCCCCAACTCCACCCTGTTGGGGGGACTGGTTGTTTCCCACTTCCGCATAGTAAACATTACGTGGGTGGAAATTTTGCCCTTGCGCTTGATAGTTATTGTAGTTTTGGCGCGGATATTGGAAACGCGATCCTCTCCCGCGATTTCCAGAATAAAAATGTTGAAACCTTCCCCGGTTTCCTGTGTTAAAATGATATCTTTGCTGCTGCTGTGATCCAAACCTTTGTTGTTGTGGCGGACCATTCCTGCGTCCTCTGTTATTTGTCCGGTAGGACAATATCTGTGGCTGCGCATCCGTAGTGGTATTTTCACGTACCTTCTGGATGGCTTGCTGGATCGTGCTGAACGATCCAGCCTTCAAAATAATTTTGGTATCATGGTTATTGATTTTCTTTGTGAGGGCGTCAACCCCGGCCTTGGTTGCCATTTTTAGAGCAACGTCAGGCGGAATATTGTCAGCCATGTATAAGGATGACAATTTGTTTGTTAGTGAGTCCACCTCCTCGCATAGCTTGTCACAATCCTTTTCTTTGATGGCGTTTAATTTCGCCATTAAAGCTTCTGGTGAGGTCTTTACCTCACACCTCTGCTTAACATCTGAGAGAGAGAAGACAGCTGGCTTAGATTGCGAGCTCCCAAAAGTCAAGGGAACCTGTCATCAACTGTCACTGGAAAACCGCACATTCGAAGGGCAGATCGTGAAAAACCGTCAAAATTTGGCCAAAGTAAAACTGGATGTGATTGAAAATTCAGGTTGTTTTCCTGTGCTCTCGCATATAAAATCGTTGATTATGCGAATATTGTCGATTGGACTCCAATTGCTATTGATTTTTTTTAAATTTTGCGATCTTTTTGATTAGAAATGGGACATGAAAATAGTTTTGACCCAGTTTGTGCATTCCGAATCATTGTGCACAACCCAAACATGAGAAAAAGAAATCAAAGAAGCCAAGAAAACAAGCCAGTTGTCAGTGAGCTGTCTCCTCTCTCTCAGCTTAACATCATTGATTAAATTTGCAATCGAGTTGTAATTATTAGCCAGACCCAATCTGGCTTTGCCAGTGAGTCTGGTTCGAAGAAATTTGATTGCTGTGGTCTTGTTTGCTGCGTCCGTTAGCTCATCAAGTAGATTTGCCGAATCGATGAACGCTTCTAAAGCGTCCGCCGATCCGTCGTACGTCTGTACGATGGATGTGGCTTCTTTTATGTCCAATGGCATGATTATTGATTGTTTTATCAATCTGAATATTTCAATTGAGCGTTGCCAAACGTCAATCGTATAAAATTTGATGTTGTTTTGATAATTGTTCTTTATTGTGGTTAATAAACGTTTAGCCTGCTCAAGTTTTGCAATACGAATTCGTTGTGATTTGCGTAACTTTGTATCGTCGTTTAGTAACCTTAAAATTCCATTGAGTTCATTCTCCTCGTCTACCATAATAAATCTACCAACTACAGTTTATAAGAATCGTTAAAAAAAAACAGTTACATATCATTCACTCAATTCGTTAAACACATTAAATTAATAATCTACTGATCGTTCAGTTCGTACATCGAAATAAAGTCTGTAGTTGACACTTTGTTACATTTGTTATGAAATAAATCAAATAGTTTAAATATTGAGTCACTCACATTGATGTCGATGACTACGCCGTTCTCCTTTCATCATTTTAACACCGTCGGTATGTCAGGTAATGGGTTTCTTCAACATTCTCATCCTTCGTCAGCGTTCCTCTCAGATCTCCCATCGTCACCTCCAATCTGTTCCTCTCCAATCTGCTTTTCTAATATTCTTCTCGGCACCAGTTTTCTGATTGGTTAACTATGAGCACACACTGTTTATTCACGCCGTCAAATTGTCACTCTTTACTTGACCATCCATAAACGCACATTTCAAATTCGACCGTGATGATTTATGTGGGAAATTGAGTTCGGTTTTGCCCACTGTTCACTGTATGCATCAATGTTCACGTCGTCATTAAGAATTGTCACTTTTATCACCGGTGCTTGTTGCGGTCATTTTCTAGTTGTTATTATACTTGCGGGTTTGCCGATCGTGTTACCCGTTCAGCCACTCTAATGGTGTGACTGCTGTGCAATTTCACCAGCGATTTTATGAGCACGTAGCCAACGGCTACGGCTGCTAGTGCACAAAGCGCGATCGTTTGTGCATGGTGATGGTTTTCCTGCGGGCACACCGCGTTGTTGGTCGTAATGACCTCCTCATTGGAAAACCAACCCATCGTGATTGATTAATTTACTCGCGCACCAATTGTTAAACTTTTCCTTTTGCGTGGCGCGTTTCTCAGCTATCAGTTCTAGTCGATCACTGTTTTCAATCTCAATTCGAAATTTGTTCAATCACTTGGTTCACATTGGTTCACTTCACTTCCCTCATTAGATCACACACTCTGGCACGATGTCGCCATGTAATAAACTTGTTTTGTGACTGCAGGGACTTCTTCATTGATTGAAGCGCACTCCAAGACTTTTTGTTATCGAAATGATTTTATTGTTGAGTTCGTTTCCATCGAGACCCATAGAGAATGCAACACACGGGTGGTCAACCACTTGGGTGACCTGATTAAGAAAATGCTTGCGTATGTTTTAATTTCGCAGCGGATGTTTATACCGGCGAATTAAAACATAGCAGTTCAGCAGTTGCTTGTTTTTACAAAATACAATGTTGCGAAATCAACATTGCCGGTTAGAAGTTTTACACCACAATTGCAATTAAACACAAGGAATGTTTCAGGTAACCTCAATGAAACTTACCATTCACATTATTTCATTTTTACAGTAGACACAGCAACCGAAAACAAAAGAAACACATGATAAAGCTATAATCATTTCGCTGAATGTATGTGGAAAAGAAGCTGGGATGGATGTACTGGCTGGCTGGTATGCTCACTAATTGTACTTCTTCTAGATGAATCACCCCACAACGCTACCATTGTAGCTGGGGCGATGCGCTTCTTAGACCATGTTTTGGACAGTAATGTGTCTCGGAACTTTTGCTCTCCTGGAAATACTACGTCGTAGCCCTCGAGAACAATGCCCACCAGCCAAAACAGAGAGACCGTGCTAAATTGCTTCCATTGTAGTGGGAAGGCATAGTTGGTAGAACTGGCAAGTCGTTTGTTCCAATCCCTTACGTTGTCTTTTCTCCATGTTGTGAATTATGCTAATAGTGTTTGTGTTTTCATTATTATGCCAATTCGAGATATTCATTCATTTTTGCATTTTTTATGAAGGTGCGATTACTTTTCAGCTTATCATATGATAATCGTTGATTTCGTTCAACTTAGTGCTTTAATATGATAGCTTATTCATAGAACTACGATTTTATTTAAAATTTTAGTTATATCCAATACAAACCTAGGTGTTCTGTGCTAAACAACATTGTCTTCCTGATTAGTAGAATTAAGTTGAACTATAATTGCATTACACAGCAGTTCAAATTTTATATATATTACGATGTATCAGTGGATTAAGAAATGTTTAGTTAACCTATAATTATGCTAAGGCCTCCAGAACATTCTAAAGTTTTGAAGCTTCTAGCTATCGTCCAATCAGTTTGCTTTCCTCCATCAGTAAACTTTTTGAGAAGAACAGAATGATGGCCCACATCAACGATAATTCAATTTTTGCCAATGAATAGTTCGGATTCCGCCATGGACATTCGACTACTCATCAACTTTTACGTGTAACAAATTTGATCCGTTCCAACAAATCTGAAGGCTATTCAACTGATCTTGCTCTTCTAGACATAGAAAAAGCATTCGACAGTGTTTGGCATGAAGGTTTGATTGTAAAATTGAAAAACTTTAGTTTTCCAACATACATTGTTAAAATAATTCAAAGTTATCTGTCAAATCGTACACTTCAGGTTAATTATCAGATCTCCAGGTCTGAAAGACTTCCTGTAAGAGCTGGTGTTCCTCAAGGCAACATTTTGGGACCAATATTATACAATATTTTCACATCTGACTTACCTGAGTTACCTCAGGGATGTCAAAAATCTCTGTTTGCGGATGACACAGGCCTCTCCGCCAAAGGACTAAGCTTGCGTGTCATCTGTAGTCGATTGCAAAAAAGTTTGGATATTTTTTCTTCATACTTGCAGAAATGGAAGATTTCTCCTAATGCTTCCAAAACTCAACTAGTAATATTCCCACATAAACCAAAGGCTCTTTATTTGAAACCTTCAAGTAGACATGTTGTCACGATGAGAGGGGTTCCAATAAATTGGTAGTTAAGTATCTAGGGCTCATGCTAGATAAGAATTGAACTTTCAAAAATCACATTGAGGGCATTCAAGCCAAATGTGATAAATATGTAAAATGTCTCTATCCCCTTATTAATAGAAAATCAAAACTTTGTCTTAAGAACAAGCTTTTGATATTCAAACAAATTTTCAGGCCAGCCATGTTGTATGCTGTACCAATATAGACTAGCTGTTGTAATACCAGGAAGAAAGCTCTGCAGAGAATTCAAAATAAAATTTTGAAAATGATTCTGAAGCTTCCTCCCTGGTGTAGTACCAATGAGTTACATAGAATATCCAATGTTGAAACTCTGGAACAAATGTCAAATAAAATAATTAATAATTTCAGGCAAAAATCGTTACTATCTTCTATTGCCACGATTAATGCGTTATATGTTTAGGTTAAGTTAGGTTAAGTAGATTCAAAGCGTTTTTTTTTTCTCTTATAAGCAGGTGAAATCAACTCACCTGTAAAAAATCTGAACTGCTACGGCAAATGAAATGTAATATGTTGTTAACAAAATGTTAATAAAATCTTAAATTTGTTTTACCAAATTAGGATGATAGTGTTGTCCAGTAACACAGAACACCTAGATATAAGAAATGAATGTAATGTTTGGAATGATACTAATAGAGAAATTAAAAAAAAAAAGTTACGGGCAGTTCAGGTGTTCATCGTAGTGCTGCTTCCACCTTTAGATCACCTCGCGTCCATCCGTCAAGATGCTCTCGTTCTTATCCCGGCACATCTCAGCTCGCAGTATGAAGCCTTTGCGGGATGTGTTGAGCTTCTGATAGAACTTCCGCGTTTCTTGAGAACGGTACAGCTGCTCCATCTCTTGGCATTCCACCTCTTCCAGGCGGCGCTGTTTGTCCCGAAATAGGCGGGTTTGCTGTTTCCGCTTCAGTCTGTATCGTTCCACGTTTTGTAGCGTACCATGCTGCAGCATTGAAGCCCGCGCTGCATTCTTCTCCTCTAAAACCTCCTGGCACTTCCGTCGAACCAATCGTTTCTTGAGCTCCGTTCCACATATCTGACAATGCTTTCGGCAGCGTCGTTAATGGCTGCTTTGACTGTACTCCAGCAGTCCTCAATAGGGGACCTATCGAGCTCGCCCTCATCCGGTAAACCTGCCTCAAGATGCTGCGCGTACGCATTGGCGACATCCGGATGTTTCAGCCGCTCGAGAATGTACCGGGGCGGGCGTCGGTACCGTACATCATTGATGACGGATAGTTTTGGGCGTAGTTTCACCATCGCCACAGTCGAGTTTAACTATCCGGTGCATTCGGACGTGCATACAAATCGGTGCGATAAAGCAATTAAATTTAACTTCGCCGACACCAACCATCGGGAGGGATCAAATTACGCAGTGCAAGCAGGTGACCGCGAGGTGACATAGCAAACAAATCAGTGCATAAATAATAAATCAAGAACCATACACCCCTCAGGGGGGACCAACTCCACAATGCCGCCTCCCAGCGGCGGAACTGGGGCCTTTCCCGTCTTGGGAGAAAACCCGAACAAATCAAACGGGACTTATCTTGTAATTCAGTGCAAATCCGAAGACGAAAACCTTGCCAAAGCTTCTCCAATTCTGGTGAAAAACCGTCAAAGCTACATGCGGTGAAGTGCAATCTATGAAAAAAACTAGCGATGGCAAAATCTTGGTGCTGACAAAATCGGAAAAACAAGCAAAAGTGATGATGAAGCTGGAAAAAATGGGAAATTACGAAGTGTCGGTTGTTGAGCACAGGTCGCTCAACACCTGTCGCGTAGTGATCTCAGATAGAGAACTGCTGTACGAAGAAGACTCGGAAATCGAAAAAGTACTGAAACCACAAGGCGTGACAAAAGTGGAACGAATTATGAGGAAAAGGGATGCGGAACTCCAAAAAACCTCATCCTTCATTGTACACGTGAAAGCCAGTGTCCCCCCATCAAACTTTAAAATTGGATATCTATCAGTGGTAGCAAGGCCGTATTATCCAAGGCCACTAAGATGCTTCAACTGTCTACAGTTCGGGCATCTAGGAAGAGAGTGCAAAAGAGAAAAAACATGTAGAAAGTGCAGCCAAGTTTATCACAGTGAATCCTGTGAAGAAGAAGAAAAATGCATAAACTGCAAGGGCAAACACAATGCTCTCAGCAACGAGTGCGAAAAATACCAAGAACAAGTTAAAATCACGAAGCTGAAAGTAGATAAGAGAATAAGCTACTGGGAAGCCAAAAAGTTAATTGAAGCAGAACAGAAGAAAAGCTATGCGGAACAAGTCAAACAAGCGACAGCAGAGGTTTACGAGAAAGCTGCATTGCAAAGAGAAAACGAGTTCAAGGAAATGATCAAAGCATACGAAAACAAAATCAAGTCACTGGAAATGGAAGTTCAAAAAATTAACGAAAATTACCAAAAGGCACTAAAAAGGATGACGGAAGAAAGAACAGCTCGGAAACGCGCAGAGAAAGAATACGACGACCTTTCGAAGTGGATTCAATCCACCGAAAGGAAAAAAACACAAGCTCAAAACATTGAATCCGGAACGAAACATGGAAGGCAAAGCTCAGACTATCAAACGTCACCATTAAGAAAAAAATCCTGCAAAAAAATGGACACACAGTCATTAGTGATTGAATCTGATGATTCAATCATTGAAGAAGACTAGCTCAACAAACAAAGGAACTGAATGTGGACCCCTCTATTATACATCAAACAACAGCAGAATTAATCCAATGGAACTGTAATGGCCTCAGAAGCCAAACCGCCGAACTACAAGATCCAGCAATTTGTAGAACATGCGGTGAACCAATCACCGTAAGCCACATACTAATCGAATGTCGTCTCTACGAAACAGTGCGCTGAAATTACAAACTCGGCAATTCCCTGCATGAACTGTTGGGGAATGACACGAGCACCCTTGAAAAAACAAAACAATTTCTGAAAGACTGCAAACTCGACAAGCTGATATAAACCTACAAAAAACACCAAAAACGCACACCAATGCTGAACCAACATTAAGCTGCAAAAGCCATCACCTTATACCGTCGACGAATGACAAACAAGCAGCAGTAATATTATCGACCACCAGTGGAAAATCAAACCTCATCAACATCATGAGCAAAGACAACTCCAAGAAACCCACCCAAAACGGTGACCAGGACGTCACCATCATCGAGAATCAGGAAGTCCATACCGGACTTCTAGAAGACCACGAATGGAAGATTAACCTGATCCTGATAATCTCAACAATACAACTGCTCATCGGCATCCTCACTATTCTAAGGAAACAGTGGAAGAAAACCGCAATAAAAGCTGCAAAATCTGTAGCAGCCCTCGATGTCTAGGCAGAAATCTCCAACCACGGAAACAAATGGAACATAGAACCTTTTAAAAAGTGTTAGAATTAAGAAGTGAACAACATAATAAGACCAAATTGTATTCAACATGAAATCAACGACCGGAATGACCAAATGGTTAAACGGTCTCTAATAAATATACATACATACATTCACCATCGCCAGGTAGTGGTCTGAGTCAATATTAGCGCCACGATAGGAACTGACGTCGGTTATGTCGGAGAAGTGCCGTCCATCGATCAAAACGGGGTCAATTTGCGATTCTGTCCGCAGAGGTGATCTCCAGGTGTACCGATACGGGAGGCTGTGCTGGAAATAGGTGCAAATGGCCGTGTTCTTGGAGGTGGAATACTACCAGTCGTAGGCCGTTCTCGTTCGTCAGCCGGTATGCGCTGAACATTCCAATCGTCGGTCTGAACTCCTCTTCCTGGCCAACCTGAGCGTTCAAATCTCCTATGATGATCTTGACGTCGTGGCTTGGGCAGCGGTCGTACTCGCGTTCGAGCTGCGCGTAAAATGCGTCCTTGTCATCATCAGTGCTTCCGGAGAGAGGGATATGCACGTTGATTATGCAGAAGTTAAAGAATCGGCCTTTGATTCATAACTTTCACATTCTTTCGTTCATCGACCACCACCCGATCACGCTCCTTTTCATATCACCCATCACTATAAAAGCTGTTTTCAGCTCACGTGTGTTGCCGCAGCTCTGGTAGATGGTATGATTACCTCTAAACGTTCGCACCATCGAACCTGTCCAGCACACATCTTCAGTACATCGGAGAGTATGCGTGGCTTCCGATGAAGTTGAGAGATTTGGAGTTCCACGTACCGAGTTTCCAATCGCTAGTCCATTTCCGTCGCTGTGGTCTTTGCCGATTGTTCCGGTCCGTATTCTCTAGTTGACGTTCCTGTGCTGATGTGTTTTTACGGTTGGCATGCAGAGCCTGACACCAACCCCCTAGATTTGTAGAGGACCATTCCCCCTAAATGTTCGGAGGACCATAGTGCGCAGTTTAGCTTAGGACCCTTCTCTGGCACTCGGGCTATGATCAGCTGCCCCTGACATGATGAACAGACGCTGTTGTGTGCCGCTCCTAACATAGAGTACAAACGCTCAAGGTTTGCAGAAGCAAAAGTAAACCCCCCCTTCCCTGTCAGCATACGACCAAAGTTCCCACCGGGGGTTGGTTACCCGATCTTCCCCAAGGTTACTCGTACCCCGGCCAGTACCACGAGGAGGTAGGGATAGGAGTTGCTGGATAAGAGGCCAAGGGGTCTATTTTATTCCTACAGGTACGCGAGAAATTTGAAAAAACACCAAGTCCATTCATATGAGTTGAGAAGACGTAGAACCAGCTGAGCTTCCATCATGCTTTACTTCAAGTGTACCAATAGCCTCAACAGTAGGAGCGTCAGATCCATTCCGGTGGTTTGGTAAATTTATCAATTCGATTCCCGTTGTTAACTTGTTTTTTTATAAACAATTTAAAACCTTTTTTTATTTCATTTTTGTCATTCTGTAGTGCTAAATTTTAGTTATTTTAACAACATCCTGCATCTAATCTAGAACAACCAGTGTTACAAAAAAGGTAGTTAAATAACTCATCAAGTTATAATTTTGATAGTGTCAGCTAGTCGGGTTCGTGGAAGGAAATCGACGGAACGGTTGGTTCGACGAGGAGTGTCAGACGATTTTGGACGCAGAAGAATGCAGCGCGGGCGATTATGCTGCAGCAAGCCACCCGTCAAAACGTGGAACGATACAAACAGAAGCGAAGACAGCAAACCCATCTATTCCGGGATTAAAAGCGCTGCCTGGAAGAGTTGGAGTGCGAAGAGATGGAGCAGCTGTATCGTTCTCAAGAAACGCGTAAGTTCTACAACAAACTCAATGTATCAAATGTGCCAGGATAAGAATGGAGGTATCTTGATGGACGAACGTGAAATGATTAAAAGGTGGAATCAGCACTACGATGAACACCTAAATGACACAGAGGGGGAAGACCAAGGTAGCAGGAGGAATGGCTTCATCAGTACGGCGGATGAGGGAAAGGTGCCAACTCCCACAATAGGTTTAGTTAAGGATGCTATCAAACAGCTCAAGAACAACAAAGCAGTTGGAAAGGATAGTATTGGAGCGGAACTCATTAAAATGAGCCCGTACAGATTGGCCACTTGTCTGCACCGATTGATAGCCAGGATCTGGGATACAGAACAGCTACCGGAGGAGTGGAAGGAGGCAGTAATATGTATACTCAATGTACAAAAAGGATGACAAGTTAGAATGTAAGAATTATCGAGCGAGCACCATTCTTAACGCAGCCTATAAAGGTACTTTCCCAGATCATCTTCCGCCGTCTATCGCCACTGGCAAGCAGATTTGTGGGCAGTTATCATGCCGGCACGATCCTCCAAAAGTATCGCGAATATCAATTCCCATCGCACCACCTATTCATTGATTTCAAAGCGGCCTATGATACCATCGACCGCGCAGAGCTATGGAAGATTATGGACGAGAATCGTTTTCCCGGGAAACTGACTAGACTGATCAAAGCAACGATGGATAGTGTACAGTGCTGTGTGAAGATATCGTGTGCATTATTGGACCCGTTTGAAACACACAAAGGACTTCGACAAGGCGACGGTCTTTCCTGCCTCCAATATTGCGCTTGAAGGTGTTATGAAACGGGCGGGCTTCAACATGCGGGGCACGATCTTCAATAAATCTAGCCAGTTTATCTGTTTTGATGGTTTCTGAACAGTATACCAGGCTGAAACGTGAAGCAGACCGGGTTGGATTGAAGGTAAATACGTCGAAAACGAAATATCTGCTGGCTGGAGGAACCGAACGCGATAGAGCTCGCATTGGCAGACGCGTGATGATCGACGGGGATGAGTTCGAGGTGGTGGACAAATTTATCTAACGTCGGATAACAACTGCAGCAGAGAAATTCGAAGACGTATCATTGCCGGAAGCCCTGATAACTACGGACTCTACAAGACCTTGCGGTCTGGTGAACTCCATTACCGTACTAAGTGTACCATGTACAAGACGCTGATAAGACCAATAGTCCTCTACGGGCATAAGACGTGGACAATGCTCCAACAGGACCTGCAAGCGCTAGGAGTTTTTGAACGACGTGTGCTTAGGACGATCTTCGGCGGAGTATGTGAGAACGGCGTATGGAGGAGAAGAATGAACCACGAGCTTGCGCAACTCTACGGTGAACCCAGTATCCAGAAAGTCGCCAAATCTGGAAGGGTACGATTTGCGGGACACGTTGTGAGAATTCCAGACAACATTCCCGCAAAAATGGTGTTCACCTCGAATCCGGCCGGTACAAGGAGAGCCAGATCTTGGAAGTGTGGAGCGATCGAGAAATTTGAGGTTAGCAGCCATGGATTAAGTTAGTTGGCGTAACATTGTTGTGTAGGTCATGTTTTGAAGAACGTAGCACCATCGAAACTCAAAATCAGGTACGCGAGGTACAAATGGTAAATGAATTCAAGTCAGAATATATTGCGGAGCTAATATTGAATTAGACCATCATCTTTTGTTGGTAAAACTGTGCCCAAAACATTCATCATAGCGTGGTAACACCCGACTTGGTAATAACGCGACTGAAACACACGGAGCATATCTCAGGAAAGGAAGCAGGGAAGGGCTGAAAACAACGTTTAAATTGAAGTGATAAATACAGGATGAAAAACTTCAGTTATACAGAGTGCTCTTTTCGTGAATCAGAACATTTAAACTTTTAAAGGAATACCAAGTTATAAGATTGTATGACCGACGCCTTCTATAGCTAGAAATAGTATCAATGTTTTTTTATATATGCCGAAAATTTGCGAATAGAACATTTATAGCCCAGAATAGATACACCACAGCCGTTATACAACTTTCTAGCAGCTGACGCCAGAGATTTCTTTCGAACCGTCGTTTTTCTTCTCAAGCCTCGTTGGTCTTCAATATAACATCAAGTAGACGAGAAGAAAGGAGATATCCTCAGAAAAACTCCAATCATTGCAAAAGTCCGCTGGTATAAATTTGCATCTGTTTAATAATAAAGTTTCTTTTACCTGCAAAACCCAGCGCTTGTTCACCATTGAGGAGCGCCTTTTAATTGCGTGAACTTCTACTGCGCTGGAAAAACCTGTGTTCTCAACTTTTAACGACTGATTCATCAATCAGGTCAAACTGCTCAAGAAAAAGCCATTCGTACTTTCGGTCAAGCTCAACTGTGGATAACCTTTTTACATTTTCATCAACTGGAGCCTTCTTCATACAAGAAGCATTTTGCTCAACATAAAAAGCGAGCGCAATATTCGAGCTGGGCAATGCGCAACGAAAAACAAAGAAAAACATTACAGCGACACGCTCGGGGAGATTTTGAATTCGATAATAAAATTTTATTGCTGTAAGCATTAGGCAAACGAATGGCTCTATCGGATATCGGAAAGGATATGCTGCTGCTGGCGATGCCATTACTGATGCTGTTGTAACTCGATTGTTTCCGCTTCTTCTGTACGGCTACGGAATGGCTCCACCACGGTGCTCCCCAGACCGTTATTTTCAGAAACAAACCTTCTTCAAGTCTGAGCTCAGCAGACGATTTCAAAAGCTTGACTGAATAACTACAAGAATATTGATATTTATACGGTGTTGCATCTACCTTTGTTATCAGAAGGATTAAATGATCAAAGTTTTATTGAAAGTTGGTTTGTATAGTTCTTTTTTTCGCTATGGACGGATTTTGGAAATAATATATCAGCACAATGTTAAATTACGCCCTTTCTAATGCATAATCGTTAAAAACATTAACTTTAAGTAGAATAATGTATCATAAGAATACCGTCAATAGTCATGATCAATAGTCAATAGTCAATGGCTAAATTCTGGGAGGGAAAAACCGATACGAAATTTATGTACATCAAGGTGAGCCGAGATTCTGCTGTCACGAACTGTCACTGTGAGCCCAGAACTAAAAAATGGACAAACATAATAAAAGCGCGTAATCGGTTAAAACATATTTTTGCATTTTATCAAATGTGACAAAAAATCGATTGCAAAGCTATTCATGCTTATTCAAAAGTAATGTGCTATTGTAACATTACTTTTGAATAAGCATGAATCCGCATGTTTATTCTGATTGAATATAAAGTATTTCAATACGCATCATTTTATTTTTAACTTTGGCCCTTTTTAATGTTTGTCCAATAGAAATATAAGTGTGTAAGTACAGTACGCTGGTGGCGCTGTAATCACAAAATAGAATTTTTTTATTATTACTTACTGTTGAGGTTTTTGGTCGAAAAAATTAATTTGACACTTATAGACCCGGTACTCAAGCTGTCAGAGCGTGGCAAACTAGATGTTGGTCACACGAACAGTCGCGACATTAGCCTTTTACGGCTAATGCTTCTACTGTTTGTCCAGAACGATCAAAGGAACACAACAAAAGAAAACCAGCGATTTTCATCAAGTCTGCCTTGATTGTCGTTGGCAAGCTGGAGTTTTCTTGCAGTTTAAAATAACTTTGTTTCATATTTCGTGTGTAGTATCGGCGCCTCCCTCCCAGGGTAAAATATCAAACCGTTATTCCAAGATTTATGTTAATAAACAAATATTTTGAAGGCTCATGCGCCAAGTATTGCCGAGCCAATTGCAAAAAAAAATAACTCTGTTCGCACTCACTTCCATTGAAAATGTCTGTTTCTTGAAAAGAAAACGTACTCTTGAATCTTTAACTTACGGTCGATGGCAGCACACATTGCCATCTGTCCTCCTGTAAGTATTGATATTGGTGTGTGAATGAACGAAAATTGAGGGAAGATAATCCTACTACACTTTGAACGTTGAACTTATAAATATGAATCCAATAAAATTTCTTCCAAAGATTCTAGTTACAATATTGTTCGAATTTGTGAAAACTAATATATAAACACTATCCAAAATATTTTAATTACCTGAAAATAAATTCTCATTAAAAATAAGTTCTGGAAGTTTTTTTTAAGCCCATACACGCAGTCAAGTTATAAAAATCGAGTGGTGTGGGTGAGATTTTATGAAGATTTTTTTCTGGTTATAATGATTCGAGAACCACGGTGCCCACGTTTAGGACAAAAAACAAAAGGGAAACAATTTCAAAGCTCCGAGAGGAAAAAAGGGTACATGCTTTCGAATAAAGCATGCTCTTGGTCGCTCGCGCTGCTGGCAGGATGATGTTTGTATGTAGAGGACCATGGGTGGAAGCATTTCTGTCAATTTAAGGACCATTAGCGTAACGATGAGACACCAAAGAGCGGATTCGTGCTTTTCTTTCAGTATCCATAGCATAAAGAAGGTGGAGTACGCAACAGACTCGTTGTCCTCTCTTCTGCTGGTGTGTAATGTCCATGTCGTACAATATGCTAAATTGTGCGATGCGATGCGATGATACATATCCATAAAACTGAGAATCAGTGCCGAGAAATACAAACTTCAAAGTGGCTACATTTTGGAATGCAAAACAGCTTAAGGAAGCATTAGAAAAATATGTTTGAAAAAATGTTATCCGGATCACCGGCGTCAGTATTATCCCGATCCCGATATAGAGATTAAGAAATCTCAATATGCTGTCGAAATAGCTGCCAAGGAAGGCAACTGAATTCAAAATGCTACCATTTCGATTTTTTTAGCAAACTATCTTTGTTTTACCCATGGGCGTTGCCCCAACCCATCCCCAAAAATGACTGAAAATTAAGGTGAAGATGAATCGAAGCCAAACCTTAAATTTTCAAGAGCACAAATCTGGAGAACCACACACCCGTTGGGACTGAAAACCTTATCGATTAGTCACAACCAGATTTGTGCTCTTGAAAATTTGAAGTTTGGCTTCGTTTCATCTTCACCTTAAATCTAAATCAACTGGTTTGATTGTTTTCAAATTTTCAAACATCAACGCTAGTATTCACATTCACGAAAAACGCGATATTACAAAAACAGGCTTCTTACAGCATAGCATAAATCATTCAAAAAAATTGCCATGGATCTTAACAATATTTCCAAAAGCATTGTAGTGAAATTCCCTCACAGTTCAAAAGAATTTCCCAGCAGAACTACTAGTTACCTCACGAATGAATGTCTTCAGGGATTTCTTCTGATTGCGATATTCCTTAAATTAGTTAACTTCTTCATTAAATGCCAGTAATTTTCCTCTATTTTTCAAGAAGTATTCCGCGTTTTATCAGAATTTTCTCAGATATTTAGCTGAAAATTCTAACAGCGATGCTTTTAAGAATTTCAATGATTTCAACTGGAACTGTGAGCTGAACAGAAGCTGCAAGATATGGCGAGTATGGGATGCAGCCAAAGGCAGAGAATATGATTATACTGGAGAAACGCGGAGAGCATTTTGACTTTGTTTATAAACAATATTTTCAATGACCATCAATAATTGAGTCGCCAAAAGAAACCAAGCTAATCAATGACGTCATTTTCGTACCGATTTCCACAAACACACATGCATTGTTTCTTCTGTAAAGCATCGTTCTGAGTGTAATTGAATTTGCCCGATTGGAATCACATATGACAGTTCAATAGAGTCCTAAAGGCCTGTCCCAATTTTAATGCCAAACGCTTAAGTTTAGGCCAAAAACACATGTTTACTAAATTTTCCCACCACAAAAAAAAAATCTGTTCTTAACCTTTCAGTCGTCGCGCGGTTTCCACCGTCAGAACCACCGCGCTGCTGTTGTGAACGAATAGCGAGGTTTTTTCAGCAGTGTTGTACAAAATACAACAGCGCGACTACTGAAGTGTTAAAAGAAACATGGTATAATTATTTATAGTAAGAATGATATATCTTGTGCCTTGTGCTATGTTGTATTTTATCAAAACATTATGCAAAGTGCTGCATCCGAATGCAGGTCAATTTGGGATGGGAGGGAAATGTTGACGTGTTACTTGCTTTATGGAAGCCGAGGAGTCCTTTGCACTTCCACGAGTAAACACTGGGAGTTTAAATATGGGGTAGGGATTCGTTCTGGTAAACGATAAATATATGATTTGATATGAATGCTCCTAACCGGATTCGCGATATTACTCGATAAACGCATTGAACGCCGAACAAGTGTTCGTCACTCGCCCCCATAGAAAGAAGCGACAAGATCAAAGGATCAAACACTACTAACGCGTTCCACGACCCGCGACAATATTCCACCGTGCTACGCGAGCGACGCGCAACACGATTGATTCTGTCCTCATCGCCCGCCCCCGCAGGAGCAAGCGTCAAGGTCGGAGGATCAAACAACACTCGCAATACTAAATTATCTCAAATTTATGCATAAAAACTGAAAAACAAGAATATCAATAAACATACTCCGGGTAATCGAGTCTCAAATTCCGGATAATCGACTCCAACCTGTACCTCGTATTACAAACCGAAAATTATTTGTGTATAAACTGCTTCAACCTACAAAATGACTCAATTTACGAACCCACGTCTAAATTCTATGAAGTTCTAGTGTAAAAATATCGAAAGCTGTATAACGCGAGTAAAGCCTGCAATCTAAATAAATTTAAATGGACATCATCAAATCATCATCTTCAAATGGTGTGGATTTGGATGGTTACTCGAGCAAAGCTTGAGATCATATTGAAAATTAATTTTGATGTTGTGATGTCGTAGATTATGATAACTCAGTTTGTTATCATTTTGGTCGTTTTAACGGTTAAAATATCAAAACTGAGAGCAGAAAAATGTTCCATGAAATCAGATAGAAAACTATTTTTGCTGCCAGTGAAAGTTAATTGAAAACTGTTTCTGCTATCATGAACAGCAAATTGAGAACTCACTGAGGCATACATGTTTTCTTTTGATAAAGAAACGAGTCTGCGTCAACACGATTACTTTATTTTTATACTCTCTATTGTTCATACGTGTAAAAATTTATTAAAAACACGACTTTAACAAACATTTAAGATAATAACAGAATGAAAACAAAATATGATATCGAAAAAATAAATGATTAATTGATATCAATTTAAGACATCAACTTGACGCTGAAAACAAGATATGTTTTAGATTTGCTTTCTATCTGATGTTGGACTTTCCTCGGGTAAACATCCACAAACTACAAAAAGATACACAACTTTTTTTTTTTTAATTTCTTTATTAGTATCATTCCAAACATTACATTCATTATTTCTTATATCTAGGTGTTCTGTGTTATTAGACAACACTATCATCCTAATTTGGTAAAACAAATCTAAGATTTTATTAACATTTTGTTAACAACATATTACATTTCATTTGCCGTAGCAGTTCAGATTTTTTACAGGTGAGTTGATTTCACCTGCTTATAAGAGAAAAAAAAAGTTTTTAATATACTTAACCTAACTTAACCTAAACATATAACGCATTAATCGTGGCAATAGAAGATTGTAACGATTTTTGCCTGAAATTATTGATTATTTTATTTGACATTTGTTCCAATGTTTCAACATTGGATATCCTATGTAACTCATTGGTACTATACCAGGGAGGAAGCCTTAGAATCACTTTCAAAATTTTATTTTGAATTCTCTGCAGAGCTTTTTTCCTGGTATTACAACAGCTAGTCCATATTGGTACAGCATACAACATGGCTGGCCTGAAAATTTGTTTGAATATCAAAAGCTTGTTCTTAAGACAAAGTTTTGATTTTCTATTAATAAGGGGATAGAGACATTTTACATATTTGTTACATTTGGCTTGAATGCCCTCAATGTGATTTTTGAAAGTTAAATTCTTATCTAGCATGAGTCCTAGATACTTAACTTCATCTGACCAATTTATTGGAATCCCTCTCATCGTGACAACATGTCTACTTGAAGGTTTCAAATAAAGAGCTTTTGGTTTATGTGGGAATATTATTAGTTGAGTTTTGGAAGCATTAGGAGAAATCTTCCATTTTTGCAAGTATGAAGAAAAAATATCCAAACTTTTTTGCAATCGACTACAGGTGACACGCAGGCTTCGTCCTTTGGCGGAGAGGCCTGTGTCATCCGCAAACAAAGATTTTTGACATCCCTGAGGTAACTCAGGTAAGTCAGATGTGAAAATATTGTATAATATTGGTCCCAAAATGCTGCCTTGGGGAACACCAGCTCTTACAGGAAGTCTTTCAGATCTGGAGTTCTGATAATTAACCTGAAGTGTACGATTTGACAGATAACTTTGAATTATTCTAACAATGTATGTTGGAAAATTAAAATTTTTCAATTTTACAATCAAACCTTCATGCCAAACACTGTCGAATGCTTTTTCTATGTCTAGAAGAGCAAGACCAGTAGAGTAGCCTTCAGATTTGTTGGAACGGATCAAATTTGTTACACGTAAAAGTTGATGAGTGGTCGAATGTCCATGGCGGAATCCGAACTGTTCATTGGCAAAAATTGAATTCTCGTTGATGTGGGCCATCATTCTGTTCAAAATAACCTTTTCAAAAAGTTTACTGATGGAGGAAAGCAAACTGATTGGACGATAGCTAGAAGCTTCTGCAGGATTTTTGTCTGGTTTTAAAATTGGAACAACCTTAGCATTTTTCCATTTGTCAGGAAAATATGCTAATTGAAAACATTTGTTAAATATATCAACTAAAAATGATAAGCTACTTTCTGGAAGTTTCTTGATGAGGATGTAGAAAATTCCATCATCGCCAGGAGCTTTCATATTTTTGAATTTTCTAATAATAGTTATCACTTCTTCCAAATCAGTCTCCCAGGCATTTTCGAAAACGTTCTCTTGATTGAGAATATTTTCGAACTCCTGAGTAACTTCATTTTCAATTGGACTAGTAAGTCCTAAATTAAAATTGTGCGCACTTTCAAACTGCATAGCAAGTTTTTGAGCTTTTTCGCAATTAGTTAGTAATAATTTGTTTTCCTCTTTCAATGCCGGTATAGGCTTCTGAGGTTTTTTCAAGATTTTAGATAATTTCCAAAAGGGCTTAGAGCCGGGGTCCAATTGAGAAATTTTATTTCCAAAATTTTTGTTTCTTAAATCAGCAAAACGTTTCTTGATTTCTTTCTGCAAATCCTGCCATATAATTTTCATAGCAGGATCACGAGTGCGTTGAAATTGCCTTCTCCTCACGTTTTTAAGACGGATCAAGAGTTTAAGATCATCGTCTATAATCACGGATTCAAATTTTACTTCACATTTTGGAATTGCAATGTTTCTGGCTTCAACAATGGAATTTGTTAAAGTTTCAAGAGCATTGTCAATATCAATTTTAGTTTCTAAAGAAATGTTAACATCAAGATTAGAGTCAACATACGTTTCATATATATTCCAGTCGGCTCGTAAATAATTGAAAGTGGAGCTAATAGGATTGAGAATCGCTTCATGCGATATTTGAAATGTAACAGGGACATGATCAGAATCAAAATCAGCATGAGTAACTAATTGGCTACAAAGATGACTAGAGTCGGTTAAGACCAAGTCAATCGTAGATGGATTTCTAGAAGAGGAAAAACATGTAGGGCTATCAGGGTATTGAATTGAGAAATATCCTGAAGAGCACTCATCAAATAAAATTCTGCCGTTGGAATTACTTTGAGAATTATTCCATGACCGATGTTTGGCATTAAAGTCACCAATGACAAAAAATTTTGACTTATTGCGAGTTAATTTTCGCAAGTCAGTTTGAAGCCAATTAACTTGCTGTCCAGAGCATTGAAAAGGCAAATAGGCAGCTATGAAAGTATATTTACCAAACTGTGTTTCAACAGAAACACCTAAAGTTTCAAAAACTTTAGTTTCAAATGACGAAAACAGTTGATGTTTTATACGCCTATGAATGATGATTGCAACTCCCCCACATGCCCCATCAAGTCGATCATTACGATAAACAAAAAAGTTAGGATCTTTTTTAAATTTGGATCCAGGTTTTAAATAAGTTTCGGTAATAACTGCTATATGCACGTTATTAGCTGTAAGAAAATTAAACAGCTCGTCCTCTTTACCATTCAGAGAACGAGCATTCCAATTTAAAATATTTAAATTATTATTTGGATCCATTAGAAAAACGTAATCCAATAACAATTTTATTTGTGAATTTTACACCTACTTGGACTGCTTCAGTCATAGTGGTGGCTTTGAACATTGCATCAATCATTAGATTCAATTGTTCAGTTAGAAAATTAAAATCAGAGGCAGACATATCATCTGATGATTTCCCATTGGAATTTTCGGTAGACGAAGAAGCGGGGTAGGAGTTACCTGTGGCGGTAGGGTTTTTTCCATTTGATTTGAAACAAGTAGAATGGGTACTCATGGAACGAACAGGGGAAGAGTTCAAATTACCTGCTACGATATCGGCAAAGGATTTACCGTGGGTAGATACATTCGAAATTGAAAGATTCGAACGGCTACCCGACGGATTAAAATTTGTTTGTGCATGAGCATGATTATGATCTTCCTGGTGGGTGTGATTCCTAATCAAGCGATCGTTAACTGAAAAATGAGCATTGTTCGATACTCTACCAGGCAAATTCCGGAAACGACCGTTATCGTAACGGATATTATCCTTCATCTGCTTGGCACGAGCCTCAACGACTCTTTTGCGTGAAATGCATTCCCAAAAGTTAGCTTTGTGAGGGCCCTTGCAATTGGCGCATTGAAATTTTCTGGTATCTTCTTTCACAGGACAGTCGTCCTTAGCGTGAGAAGAACCTCCGCAAATCATGCATTTAGCATCCATGCGACAATTTTTTGTACCATGACCCCACTTTTGGCACCGACGGCACTGAGTGGGGTTCTGGTAATTTCCTCCAGGTTTCTGGAAATGTTCCCACGTCACACGGACATCGAACATAAGTTTAGCTTTTTCTAAAGCTTTAATATTATTTAGTTCTTTTTTGTTAAAGTGAACTAAATAATATTCTTGAGAAAGCCCTTTCCGAACAATGCCAGATTGGGTTCTCTTTTTCATAATGATTACTTGGACTGGGGAAAATCCAAGTAAATCATTTATTCCATTTTTGATCTCTTCAGGTGACTTATAGTCACTTGAGAGACCTTTCAAGACGACTTTGAACAAACGTTCAGTTTTGTCGTCATAAGTAAAAAAATTGTGCTTCTTCTCTTCAAGATATCTGAGAAGATGTTCGCGATCTTTAAGAGTTTCCGGCAAAACGCGACAGTCTCCTTTCTTTGCGATTTGGAAGGAAACCTTGATTCCCCTAATGGAGTTCAAGATCTCCTGCCTAAATCCCCCAAATTCGGAACAACTGACCACGATAGGCGGCACTCTTTGCTTCCTCGCTTGAATCAAAGAGCCTGGGCTAGAGGCTGCTTCGATTTGGTGTTCGGAAAATTTGTCTAGAGCATCGAACTGATTGCTCATTTCAATACAATTATTCATTTCACCCTTGGAAGAAACTTCGCATTCCGGGGAAGCGTCCTTTCTTCCATTCTTGCCACGTGTAGTGACAGTTTTAAAACCCACTTTTTTGGAAGGAAGTAGTGAATTCAGAGATTCACCCTTCCTTTTGTTAGTTGTTGATACCATGTTTAGTTAATAAACGAGAAAGACGTGACCTTCGAGAGGTTTTTTCCCTAGACGGTGTCCAAGAAGGATTACCACCGCTAGCTTTCGCCAACGGGTCCAACGAAAAATCGAAGGCACGGGTCCAAACAAGGATCGTAAAGGGATCAATATTAGAAAAAATAGTACTGAAAAGTACTGTTTAAGTAGCACTGAAAAGTACCGTTTTTAATTTTAGCACTGAAAAGTACTGTTTGTGTAGCACTGAAAAGTACTGTTTTATTGCTTTAGGTAGTTTTTAAGAAAACTTCCAAGAGCAGAGAGAATTCGTGTACGCACAGCACGAAGGTACGATGCGCACTGAAAGATACACAACTGATTGCCAATAGCTACAAGTCCTATGCGAGAATTGAAACATTTCCCGTAAGTTTTCCTTTGATATGAATTAAAGAACGTAGCAAATAATAACGCAAAACAATAGCAAACGCTTCCTGTCCGTTATGCTATCAAATCCACCTGATGTATCCTGACGTTTTTTTTTTCTCCCAAAAGCAAGTCACGATCGATTGACTTCCGGCTTGTTCCATGGAACCATGATTTGGCATGAGAAACGAGAGAAATGGATTCCTCCCACTTTTTTCTCCACAGGAAATTGGAAATCGTTTATCCAATTATTTTTCGTTTATTTTCCCATTTCTTCCATTTGCTCTTCTCGGTAGTGTCCGGTGTGACCTAAGTGTGAGGAATCGCAAATTCCTCAAGTGGAGCCTGCTGGATAGAAGCGAAGTAAGAAGCGGCCACTTTCGAAAATTTTGTTTTGTTTTTATCAACTAATTTTGGAGGATCACAAAAAGTCCTGTTTAAAGTTTGTGGATTGTGATTACTTCTCCGATTTGCAACTGGTGGGCTTCTTTTCACAATCATGGTGCTGTCATTATACCCAACTTCGGTTGCTAACGGACAAGTATCGTGGATTATGGTGATGATGTTCGCTGATGAATAATTTAGTCGGATTTTTGCTTTGGGCAAGTAAAACATGAGTTTCTTGTGCCATCTTTCACTGGTGGCGCATTTGTCTCGCTTACAACTTATCTCACCGTCTCTTCGGTGGTCATCATAAATAAATTAACGAGTTTATGAATTGTATTGCCTAATTGAGTCATTGCTGCAGAATGACTGGAGAAAAATGTTGACTTGAGATTGCATCAAGGACTGTGCCTTTTTCTCATCAGACAGATCAGAGAAACTTGTTAAGTAATGGTATAATGAGTTCCAGATCTGTGTGAAGAAATAATTTTGGGTTTTGTTGCCTCTAGCATTTATTGTATGGAATTTTCGGAACGATTTCAGCTGACTCTTTAGTAGCTCATGGCGCTAAAATTCCACTTATTACCTAGTTTAGAATGAAAATCCGATGATTAAAAAACTGGAAAGCCACCCTGGTGCTGCTGCTGCTCCTGCTTCTTGGCATTACGTCCTCACTGGGATAGAGTCTGCTTCTCAGCTTACTGTTCAATGATCACTTCCATAGCTATAAACTGAGAGCTTTCTTTGCCAAAGTTGCCATTTTCGCATTCGTATGTCGTGTGGCAGGTACGATGATACTCTATGCCTTCTCCTCTCATTTTTAAGACGGATCAAGAGTTTAAGATCATTGTCTATAATCACGAATTCGAACTTTACCGTGATGAATCAAAATCCACGGTACCAATATCCGGACACTCTGGTAATATTCATTAATTTAAGCTAGATTTGAATGCTAATATATTTGGGTTTCGTTCAAATTATTAACTTTTACAATTGCAGATCATTGTACTTTTATTTTAAATCTAGATAACACTGCCAAAAAATTGATAAAAATAATAACAAATTAGTAGTTCCAATTGAACATCATTCCGTTGTGGTTCATGCATTGGCGTAGGAACAGGGGGGGGGGGGGCAGGGGGGGCTGGCTCCCTCCAGAGTCGATCGTTCCGATTAATCGATTTTTTGAATCGATGTTAGGTGCACTCAAAATCGAGTGAATCGATTTTCTTCATTCGATTTTTTGTTTCGATTCAAAAGAATGAAATTTATTAGAATTTGTTATTGAGTTGATGAACTATAAATCTAATTTTGAATCAGACTTGAAGTGTTTAATATATAATTTTTAATCTCCAACGTAATTCAATAAGGTCTTAGAATTTGTTATTGAGTTGATGAACTATAAATCTAATTTTGAATCAGACTTGAAGTGTTTAATATATAATTTTTAATCTCCAACGTAATTCAATAAGGTCTTAAAGGCCTGACCCAATTTTAATGCCATATGCTTAAGTTTAGGCCAAAAATACATGTTTACTCAATTTTTTAATATTTTTCGTCCAAAAAACATTTTTAAAAGTTTTTTTTTAGATTTTGTCACATTCCTTGGCCTAAACTCAAATTTTGGGTATATTTTGTTTTCCGTGTCCCTTCCGAAATGTCAGATAGGAACAACCCCAGTGTAAAAACTAAAAGCCCTGTAGTGTTTTTGTTGACTAAGCGAACGTCAACATGATCAAAAGTGTCAAGGTTTATTTATGGACCCAATTTTTAAATTAAAGATTAAATATGATGTAGCCGTTATTTGAGCGAAAAATTGCTAAAGTAGTTGCAGTTACATGCTCTTTCGTGTCATACGTCATACATAAATACGAGATTTCATTAAAAATTTTAGGACCCAATTAAAGGAATTTAAAAAAACGTATGCGATTGCTTTTGGTCTTATTTGGAGATCATGTTTTTGTAAACTTTCATAGCAGCTTGCAAATTGAATCGATTCAAAAACATCGATTCAAATGATTCGATTAAATCGGTGAATCGATTCGACATATCGAATTTGAATCGATTCAGTAACATCGATGTTCAGGTCAAATTTGCCCAACGCTAACCCCCACCCCCCAGAATTTTTGATGATAATAAAAATAAAAATTTAAAAACAAACAATTTAGCATAGAGCACAATCTTCTGAATCAATGTACATGACTACTTTTTTTTTAAACCTTCAGCAGTTACGTTATTTTATGTTGTACAACTATTATATACTATTACAACTATAATAGTGAGAAAATCCCGTTTGTGTTACACAGCATCAGCGTGGCGGTTCTGACTTTGGTGAATCGCGCGACAACCGAAAGTTTGACCGTCTGTAAGTTCAATTGTTTGCTGTTAGAGCTAGTTTCTTGTTGTTTGCGAGAAGCGCAATTTATCAACATCTCCGTTGCAAAAACAAATACCTTGGTACAAAAAGCGTCAATATCCTGGAAATTTGATTCTTAAAATTCGTTTTTTTTTCGAATAATTCAAGTAATGCTGTTTCAGCATAAAGCAGCATATTCACTGCATTCTTATTTCTCATGTTTTTTTAGAACACCCTGCGCGAGGTGTCTAGTAAAGATGATTTCCCTACATTAACTTCAACTCCGAAAAAAAGCAGAAATTTTTGTCGAAAAATAAGGCTTAACTTTCAAGGAATAGCTTAGCCAAGTTTTCTGCAGATGAATGGTAGAAATTTGACTTGGTGTGAAAAAATGTAATAAAATCGTCCATAGTGTTTTACTCCAGCAATAAATTCTCTCTTTGATTTTGATTTAATTTGTGTTAAGTATTTTTGCATGAATAAATTTATTGCATAAACAACAGTTTTCCAAGAAATTATTATTTGTTATTTTGTAGCTGCATTTTTCATATAGCTATTTGAAGTTCTTTATAGAATTATAGAGTCAGGGGATTCTTCACGTTAGATCACTTTTTAAAAAGCACAAACTTTAAATACAAAAGTGTCTATTGATATAAGTAGCCTTACTTGTACACCTAACTAGCAAGAACAAGAGACCGAGCCACGCTGCTGGCTCGCTTTTATTAATAATTAGTGCACACCTTGCACATTCCTATGCCTAACACCTGATTGGTGCACCGCGTGGCGTGATACCGCCGCGTTGCGCGCCAATCGTTCCTATTGGCTAATCCACCTACCAGAGTTTCCTGACTACTCCCCGTCTACTTGAAAGCCGTCCTCGGCTTTCGCGATCTTCGGCAGCTACGGTCCTCCGTTGCTCCGGGCGTTCGTCGGTGTGCAGGGTCTTCATTGTTGCGGGATTAACCTCGGTTTTCTAGGCTCAGGAATGGTACTAAGTTCCTCTCTCGATTCTGGTGGCACCATCTCTTTCTTGTTGACGTCACTAATGCGTAGGATAATACCTCGGAATAGCCAAATGAAAAAGACTCCAATGCATATGATCATCGTAGTAGAGATTGACCCGAAAGAAAGCCATTTGAAGATGTTGAGCCTTAACTGAATGTTTTCCGTGGTAAGGTTCAACTTCTCAACTTCCTAAGGGTTTCTTGATGCTCCAGGTGAAATGTCTGTAAATACTCTAGGGGTATACGGTCTATAATTTTGGTAGCATTTACCTTTAGTCCGGTCGTTGGTAAGAATGATTTGGTTGGTATGATGGTGTCCAGGTTGACGTACTCCTCTCCGTCTATGTATACTGAGCAATTTGACATTTGGATTAGAAAGGATCCAACTAAACTTCTCGGTTCATCCAAACAGTTTGATGATATGGTAGTGTTTCCGTTGTTGATGATGACATTGACTTCATCAATTCTCTTGATGTGGTTCTTGCTGTATGCCTTTTCTATGGGACAATCGGCTGAGCTTCCACTAGTTAATTTCATCTGTCGGTTTGAGGTCGGAGTTGGAACAAATGTAAAGGTTTTTCAACTTTGGACATGGTGATTGAACTGTGTATGATTTGATGCCTTTAAGGAGATAATTTGACTGGATGTGGATTTTCGAACCATTATTGATGATGGGCTCTATGTAGTATAACTCGTACTTGATGGCTTTTATCTTGGGAATCTTAAAAACGTAGATTATTTGTAGAGCATTGTGTAGGATATAAGCGCCTGCGATGTCGAGAATATCATTGGGTGAGTCTAAGTCAAGGTGGTTATCCGAGATAAAATTCCTGGCTAGCTGCAGCTCCTGTGCGGTGATGAGACGGCTGCTGGGGATATTTGCCCTAGCCAATGCAATGGCCTCTTCTATTGTGTCTAAGTGTTTTGTTAATTCATCTATGTTGAAAAGCAAGTTGACTGAACTCATCCGATCAATAATTTCGTTAGAGACATTTGAAATGAACATTGATAAAGATGTAGACATATTTTGAAATCTATTCTCAAAGTACCGGTTAATTTTGACTTGTTCGTTATTCTGGTCTATCAATAAATTTGTGGTTCTATTAATGATTCTCAAGTCTTCCGCGTCAGGGCTACCGGAGATGTATTTCCAAGCTGAACCTAAGGTTTCCCATCTCTTTCTACGTCTCTACGTAACTGGCCTTAGTTTGGTGTAAGTTTCGGTTAGTTTATTTAACTTTAGATTAATCAATGGTCCTATTATATCATCTTTCCAAACCCTATTTTCGACTACTAGTTTAATCTGCTCGATCGCTTCCTCTATGCTCTCTAGGTTTATTCTGTGTAGAATCCTAAGGCTACTGCTGCTAATTCTAGCGTCGCCCATCATTACCACTGCAAGGGGGTTCTGCCCAAGGTCGTGGACATGTAAGAATTTTGAAGCCACCGTCGCCAAAAAACATAGTCTGAAAGTAAAATAGTTGGGTGTTAGAGAAGTTTGATGTCAGTCTTGTGTGTCTTTATGTTATGTCCGTCGGTGACAGTCTTGTCCGTCTGTTTTGTTACGTCTATCAGTCTGTATCGGTTGCCAGAAGGGTGTGGCTTAGCCTTTCCTTTGACCAATACTTGTTTTTCACTTAAAATTATGTATTTGTTTTCATCTGCTTTAGTTTTGTCGTTCTCTTTTGTGACCATTGCCTTGATATTGTCCCGAGCGGTTTGAATATTCCTTTGCCTCGCGAGATTAATTTCTGCAGGGATCAAGGATGAACTCGTTCCGAAAATAATTTCGCGGGGTTTCAGGTTAGTGGCGCTATGCTTCGTATCATTATAGAGCGCTGTTATAATTGCCAGTCCCTCGTAGAGAGACAAGTTTTCGACTTTGCTACGATTAGCTAGGTACACTTCAAGCAATGTATTGTGGAATCGTTCCACAATCCCATTGCCTCTACTGTCACTAGCGAAGCGCAGAGCGACTCCTTGCCTCTCCAGAAATTCTTTGAACCGAGCATTTCTAAATCCTGTTGCCTGGTCACAAGTAATCATTTTCGGCAATCCGAAGATTTTGAAATACTCGATAAGTGCTTCTATTAGCTCTTCAGTGCTTTCGCTGGAGATTTGATATAATTGCGCAAATTTGGAGAAGGAATCTACGACGGTTAGAAATTTCTGAGTCTCTTTAACGTATACGTCAATAAAGACGTTTCCAAAAGACTCGTCGTATATTCTTCTCGAAATTGGAATTTTGAATGGTCTTCTTTCGTACTTTGCGAATTTGCACTCTTCGCAATTTTTTACGAAGGTTTTGACTTTACCTAACATACCAGGAAAGTAAGCAGATTTTCTCACTTTCTCGTACGTTAGTTTGTAATTCCTATGGTTGAAATTATGCAATTTGCGTATAAAATCCTGTTGGTCCGTGGCTGAAATGAGATCAGGTAATAGAATGTTAGAATAATGTATCTTTAAATTTTTATTAAAATCTGTTTCGATGATTTCCTTACAAATCTTAATTAACTCTAACGGTCCAAAAATGCCGTTACTTGCGGCTGGATCTAAATATTTTTTGATTATAGCCGCCAATTCATCTCTTGAATAATTTGACTTGTGAAAGATATGCCTTCTTTGGCCGGGGAAGACCTTCCACATCACATGCGGGCTTTTCCGGTCATTGCTATCTAATCGAATAATCAATTGGTTTTGAAACTTATTGATTATTTCAGGACCATAGATAGCGTCATTTGGGTAGCATTCGCTGAAGAGTTCCTGTAAGTTTAACTCGACTGGTGGGATTCGCGATAATCCATCAGCTACCACATTTTGCTCACCCTTCTTATAAACGATTTTGAAATCATACTGCTCCAAGTAAAGCCTCTGTCGAGTGACTCGTCCAGTGGCATCGGTAAGCTTGAGCTCTTTGGTCAGAGGCTCATGATCAGTGTAAATCGTAAAAGATTTGCCATAGAGGTATGGTCGAAATCTTTTAGCAGCAAAATAGATAGCTAGCAGTTCTTTGGCTGTCGCGGAGTAATTCTCCTCTGCCTTGGACAGCGTGCGTGAAAGGTATGCTATCGGCCTCTCCTTTCCGTCTTCTAATTGCGACAGTACTGCTCCAATGGCAATGTTGGAGGCGTCTGTCGTAAGAATGAATGGCTTATTGAAGTCCGGATAAGCTAGCAACATATCTGTAGACATGATTTGCTTTAGCTTTTTGAAGGAATGTTCAAAGTCTTTGGTGTCATAGTTTATGACTTTGCTTTTACCTCTCAACTGGCTGGTGAGTGGTTTGGCAATGTTAGCAAATCCCGGTATGAAGCGGCGATAATAGCTAAAGGTTCCAAGGAAAGACTTAAGTTGTTTTGGGGTTTTTGGTAGTGGCCAATTTAGAATAGCCTCTATCTTACTAGGGTTTGGTTTCACCCCTTCTGTGGTAACAACGTGACCGAGGAACTCGACCTCCTTGCGGAGAAATTCCGACTTGTCGCATTGCACCTTGAGATTTGCATCGCGTAATGTCTCTAGGACTTTCGCGATGTCCTCAACATGCTCCTTCAGAGAGGATGAGAATATTATGATGTCGTCCATATAGACAAAACTTCTTATTCCCAGGTGTTTCCGAAGGACAGAGTCCATAAGCCTCTGGAATGTTGCAGGGGCATTCTTTAGGCCAAATGGCATTCGAACGAATTCGAATTTGCCGTGGTCTATATTAAATGCAGTTTTTGGGATGTCTTTAGGATCTATTTCGATCTGGTGAAATCCACTGGCCAGATCTAATACTGTGAAATATTGGGCCTTTCCGAGCCGGTCTAGTATTTCACTGATTTCTGGGATAGGGTATCGATCTGCAGGAGTTTTCTCATTTAACTTCCTGTAGTCTACTACTATCCGGTATTTCTTTTTTCCGGAGTTATCCATCTTTTTGGGTACCACCCAGATGGGTGATGTCCAAGGAGACGATGACTCTCTAATTATACCCGAATCAAGCATCTTTCGAACTTGATCGGATACTTCATCCCTTAGATGATAAGGGTATTTATAGGTTTTTTGGTGCACTGGCTTATCATCGCTAGTTTCAATTCGATGCTTAACCTCGTGCGTGAACGTCAGTTTTTGGCCTTCACTAAAGAAAACGTCCTTGAAAGGTTTGAGCGTTTTTACTAGCTCACGTTTTTCTTCCTCGTTCATGTGACTTGCGTTGAAGTTAATTTTGCAACAAGTCTCATTCTGATACAAAAGAAACTTTTCGTTTGCAAATGGTTTCATATTGGCTTTCACACCTGGTTTAACAGTGGATAAGTGGACAGAAGCTTGGTGTCCCTTGGCGGAATATAAGCCAGGTTTCAGCGAAATGCTTGGGGTGAGGTTTATTTCGTCCTCGATTAGAAATGTGCCATCTGCCGTAGTGCAAATGGTTACCATCTGATCGGTCTGTTCATGAAAGTTCATCGGAGAGGGATAGTATCGTGCGAGTTGATACTTTTTATCACCTACTACAAGCTGGTGGTTTTTGGAGTCAATCAAGGCTTTCATCGATGCTATGTTTTCATACCCGATTAGGCCGTCGAAAAAATGATGAAATTTGAAGACATGATAGGGGAGCTTTGTGCTGAATGCCTCCGAAAAGAGGTTAGCGTGAACTACCTTGTCAATAAGGAATTTCCCATTTTTATTTGAAACAATTGAAGGAGACTTCGCTTTGGAAGATTTTTTAACATGTTCGGGGTTAATATATGATTTATTAGCCCCAGTGTCGATTAAAAAGTTGAGGTACCCTTTTGTGGTAGGAAACCTCAGGTATGGTATAAAGTTCAAATCGGTCGTTCTTTGTTCTTGACCTTCTGAAAATTTAGCTCATCGCATTCTGCGTCACTGTCCAATGTATCGTATTCTTCCTTCTGTTCCTCTTCTTCAGGTTCACTTATGATATCATTCTCCTCCGTGTGATTAGTCTCGGCCCTTGGCTTACTGTAGAACGGTTTTTTTATGTTTATGAAAGGTGTTGGGTTGCGAAGCGCTAGCTTGTGGGGGACGAGAATCGTTTGCCTGTGCATTCTGTGATTTGTATGGAGTATTACTTACGATAAAATCCGTAGCATCTATTCCGGTTCTGTGAGCGGCTTAAATGTTGTCGTCCGTCCGGTCGATGTCGCTGCGGTGCTCGAAGGATGGTTCCTCGTGCTGATGCGGAGCGTGATGCGATTCCTCTGGAGCTGTTACACTAAGCACTTTAACAACACTCACTTTATAAGTATCCCACTTCTGACACCAGTCAGGGGATTCTTCACGTTAGATCACTTTTTAAAAAGCACAAACTTTAAATACAAAAGTGTCTATTGATATAAGTAACCTTACTGGTACACCTAACTAGCAAGAACAAGAGACCGAGCCACGTTGCTGGCTCGCTTTTATTAATAATTAGTGCACACCTTGCACATTCCTATGTCTAACACCTGATTGGTGCACCGCGTGGCGTGATACCGCCGCGTTGCGCGCCAATCGTTCCTATTGGCTAATCCACCTACCAGAGTTTCCTGACTTAGTATAATTAAATTCCTCAAGAAATATTGATTTTTTTCAAATCTCTTGGGAATTAGTCAAAGCATATTGTGGGACTTGTGCATACTTTCAAAGCGAATTCTTCCTAGTGAACATAAATTCCTGCTATGTCCGCTTTTTATTAGCAAATTGATCCTGGAATATGTACCCGGATTTACCTAAAAATGTTATTCAATCTATCAAAAGTTCACTTTTCCCTGGCAATTCCTCCAGAAAAATAACTGATCCTGTCAAATCTCATATTGAGATATTTCACTGCAAGTTTTACTACTAATTCTTCTGTGAATTTCTTTAAATACTACACTACAGTCGAGCACTCGACACTGAAGCAGTCTGTAGGTCGCAAACAAAATAGGCCTATCTGTCAAGATAAGCATCATATTAGAGTTTAAAGGTATTTGGTCGCCTTACTAGTGATTTTTAGTATTTAATTTTATCATTTGCAAAAGTGAAGTGAAGTGTTAAAGTTCAATTAGTAATTTTTTTCTTTAATTAGTTTTCCCAAAAATTTTATTAATAATTCTTCTACGAAGTTCATCGGAAGCGCCTAATAAATCCTCAATTCCAAAATCTATCACGTATTACGCCAAAAATTCTTTTATTTTTTTTCTAGAAATTTTGCTTCAAATCCCCAGATTATTCAAGAATTGGACGCAAAACTGTTTTTGAAATGTCTTTTGCCTTCGATTCTTCAGAGGAAATTTGTTGAAAATCCTCAGTCAAACTTCAGGCACTAGAATAGCGGTAGAGGAATCTGTAGAGCAACATGTAACAAAATAGCTGAGAATTTTGCCCTTCACATTATTATTAAGATATTCATAAATAAATTTGTATTGATCTTCCTTAAAACAAATCTCTAGAAATAATGTTACAAATTATTATCAGAATCCATATTCTTGGCTTGAATTTTTGTGCAATACGAGGGCGGAATTTCTAAAGGCTTTCTGGCAGAATTCTAGAAATCCAGAAGTCATGGAAGAATAGACTTTAAGGATAATATTTAAATAAGATTCTGATGAAACTTCTTGATAAATTTTGTGTTTTATTTGTAAATTCATTAGAGAGGTATTAACTTTTCTATAATTTCACCTCTAAAGAAAATATTATATTTTTTTTATTGTTCTACCTGCTTCAACATTTTGTTGTTTCTCCTTCTTTTGCATGATGTTGTGAGGAACTTCGTATAAATATCTTTTCATACTCCAGGAAACAACATGTTAAAGAATCTGAAAATGGTTAATTATGACAGTTCTGAAAAATGGCAGAGTTCTTATACGTATGGTTCCTGATTTCTGGAAGTTCATGAGGAATTGGATCCTTTCCACATCAATATGTTCACCATAGTATCATGAAACATAGTATCATGAGTTCATACAAAATAATAATATGATTTTAGTTACAAATACTTTCAGTAAAATATCCATCTGTTCCAACAATTGTCTATTATAAATTCTACGGTTTAGTTATTGCATTTTACGACTGGAATTTAGTATTTTTTTTCGAATTATATTAAAGCTGCATTAAAAAATACTAACAAAGTTCTTTCAAATCTAGTTTGTAAGTATTTCTCAGGAAATCAGATATGGAGTGTTTTGTAGAGAAATTTGTAAAGCAATCCCTAAAAATATTGAGATTTGAACCAAATATGGAGAGTGGAATTTTTTTTGAAATGTTAGGGCAAGTGTACCAGTTATGGACATAGTGGTTCCCTATTTTGCCATCCGGGATTACCTGAATGTTTTCACATTTTGAAAGATTTTGTGTGTTGTAGTAGTAAGGTTTACGATATATCTTGATGTTTGAATATTCAAAAAGATTTAGAATGTAAAAGTTATAGAAATTTTACATATGCCAAATAGGGAACCACTATGACCACTTTCCTTATTTATGGGAATAAGATTACCATTCGGAAAAAAATAGTTATTTCTAGAAGCTCAAAGAACTTCTGGAGAAATTTTTTGAGGAGTTCATGAATTGCAAAAATCCAATGTAATTTTCTTCAACAAAATCATTTAAAAAATCGTTAGTGTGATAGAAAATAAATCTTTGGAAAAGAAATCGCTGGAAAAAAAAATCTCTGGGAACGAACTCTGGCAATTTTTTTTTTTTTTTGAAAATCTAAGGGAAACAATAATATAATTCTCTAAGATATCCATGAACAAGTTACTCGGTAAATCTCTGAATATCTTCGCGGAAGAGTTTTTAAAAGGACAGTTGGACATATTCCGCTAAGAACTTTATTGAATGTTGGAGCACTTCAAACATTTCTTAGGTAGGCATTTTTGAAAAATAAGAAAACATATTTTCGAGAGAGTTTTGAAAGAATGCGGGATGTTGCTTCTTGATTTATGTGAAATCTTAAATAAATATCTGTTCAAAATGCCGATAGATCTGCGGATAATTTCTTTGAGAATCATGAATGACATTCTCCCAATTGATGTTTTTAATTGCTTATGAAATTCTTGTGGAATATTACGAGAAATCCTTAGAGTAACACCTGGAAGAATCATTTAATTTTTTTGCAGGAAGTCTGGATAATCTTTGCTGCGATTTTTTCAATCCTGTAGAGAAACTTTAGGAAGTTTTCAAAAGCAAAGTTGTAAAAGCTATAAGCGAACTCTATGGAAAATTCGTGGAATGAATCTTGCATTATTTTTTTGGGAAGAAATTCTTCAGTAATTCCTGAAAATCCTCAACAAATTGTTAATGGACAGGATATTTTAAACTATCCATTGGAATTTATATATAATAAGTACGTAGAGAAATTATTATAATTTCTAAAGCGTTCTATGGCGGAATTCTTCATGAGATTTTCAAACGATTCAAAAGAGATTCTTCGTGAAACTTTTTATTGATATCAGAAGCTCTGGGAATGGTTTTCGGTAGGAATCCCAGGACAAACTCAGTGAAAACTGGTTAAGGAGTTCTTGAAGAAAGCACTGAAGAGTACGAAAATTATTATGAAGAAATTCACGGAGGAATTCTCAGAGGAATCTCTTCAAAGAACATGGTTGAAAACCTGAAAAATCGTGGAAGAATCACAAAGGGCATTCCTTGTAAGTTCTTTTTTTTATTGCTAGAATTCTTGAAGGATTTTTCACTGAATTATAAAAAGAATCAATGATTTCCGTAGCGAAAATTGAAATTTACCCATGTGCCACGACAAATAAATAAAATCAATACATATCTGTTAAAACTAGGAAATTTGTGAAAACCATGATTATTGGGACCAACATTATTTCTGAAAAACAAGTATTTGCTGGGCCCCCCTAGCCCCCCTCCAGAAAAAAAATCCTAGCTACGCCAATGGGTTCATGTAGATTCAAGTTCAAAAATCTATAGACGCGCAAGCCAAAACAACGTTTTGTTGCAGAAAAAGTGTGTGAATCTTTTTTTAGCCAGTCTTCTGAACAAAATTATTAATTAGAAGCTTTTTTTAAGTTTGGTGACACGATTTTTGAATCTTAAGATGCAAATATGTGTTTTACAGTGTGTTGAAACACTGTCCGGGATTACGAGTCAGTGGTTTTGAATTCAGACATCAATTGGAAAGCCTAATTTTAACTAGTGAAAGTGATTTTTTTATGAGAAAATTATAGAAGAATTGTAAAAAAAAATAAATGAAAAGCGGTGTGAGTTATCAGAGTACGATAAAATGTGAGGTAAATTGTGTAAATCTTTCGTGATTGACACTCAAGCCGCATGTACCTACTTCAGAGCGAGCTGCAAGTGTTCCAGTTCAGGTAATCAAAACATAAATATTGCTTACGTGCAACATTGTAAGGGAAGTACTTACCGTTTTGATTCATATTACGGACACTTAAGGCCTCAGTGAAGTATAACCCAGCATGGACCATACAAAATAAATCATTCTGTATGATTTTTTAGCGTTATCGAGCGTCGGAAGCCCTTAACTTTCGGATGGTGGGTAAAGAATACGCGTCCGCAACTTGAATAATTTTAAATAAATCAAAACGTGTGGCCTTTTCATGATTCTTATTCCGGACGCTCCCTCACTTTTGCCTCATATTCCGGACGCTTTGATTCGAATTACGGACAGCTCATGATAATCATTAATGGAACAGTCAAATCATCAATTGAAATCGTTCAGCCACTTAAGAGACGTCTAAGGTAGTTGGGCATTATAAATTTGCAATGATATTTATGGAAAAAACCTAATAAAACGAGCCTCGAAAATGAGAACTTTTGGACGGCGAAAATTGAAACATTTCGTGTGAAATGTTTCCCATACAAACGAGAGTGTCCGGAATTTGAAGCTGTCCGTAATATGAATCAAAACGATACATCGATTCTGTCGAAGAGCGATATTTTATCGCGTTTGACTTGCTTTTCATGAGTGATAATCAAATAAATCATATTTTAACACAGATGTCCGGATTTTGATCCAACAGTGTCCGGATGTAAAGACATCTTTTGCATCCGGTGTCCGGATTTGAAGACAAGGTAAGCATCAATATTTTGATAATTTTCTTGTTTAAATATTGGTTGATACCGGATATTTCATCATTTTATGAAGATTTGATTTGTAAGAATGTGTTGAACAATAACATTTTAAGAATATTCCAACAAAACATACATAAATAAGAGTTTGAATATGTGTGTCGTCTTAAGCGTCCGGGTATTGATTCACACATTTCACTAGAAGTAAGTACATTTTCTGATGATTTTTTGCTGGAATTATCTATCTAAACAAAACTGTATATATGACTAACCCAAGAGTGGCAAGGTGGCTCTCCTCAAACTAAATGAGCTGAAATTTATACCAATACGTGAAAACCTGCACGTCACTGAAGTTCAAAGCATTATATTTTAACTGTTGATAAAATACCTGAATCGCACCGGAAATACAAATAAAAAAATATTCAATAGCTTATGTGCCGCTTCTGTTCAATCGCAATAATAAACGATTTGTGATCAATTACAATGCTCCCCTTCCAAAGCAGATCCATATCCAGGCCACAATCTAGAGCCCAACTAAAACTCAACCATAACCCATAAGTGCATCGCAAACGATGATGATGGTAGCTGTAGAAAAACGCAGTATCATCTCCCATTATATTCTGTATGGTTCATTTCATTTTGCAATCAGCGACCTAAATAGCTTCTCTTTGGAATCACCATTACCTCCCGACGACCCCTTTGGTTGGATATCCGCGTTTTGCCCCCCACGTTTTACACTGTGTCATTCCCATGCTCTATTTTCATGCAATTGCGTCCGAAAGGATTCACTTGAGTATGGTTGAAATACTAACTAAATCATCTAAGGACCATTCAACGGAAGCCCCGGCATCGTCATCATCATCGTCTATATCAGGATCGGTTCATATTCTGTTATTTTTTTTCTCGACAGTCATCTGGATCAAGCTGGCTAAAACGTGCTTCCGAGCTTGATAGGGCAACAAAAGAGTAGTGATAGCGCGAAGTTTATCCCCAAAACTCCTTTTCGCACTTCGCGCGGGATAAAGCCCAATCAGTGTCTGTTTCGATGTTTCGCTCTTTTGATGGAGCGTTGTATACCTTGGGATGCTCAATTCGATAACGACAGGCGGCAACAATTATTCAGCTTTCTGTTATTGCATATTGAATGGATGATAATGACGGAAACAAATAAATATTTCAATATACGAACACCATCACCTGAAATCTGTACGCTTACTTGAAAAAAAAAAAAAAACGAGACGTACTGCAAAGATTTGATGTTCTATGAAACTGATTTACAACGTTTAAGTGGTCATTAGGATTTGAACTTATCCACGAAGCTGATTAGCACCGATCAAATACAAAACGTCTCGTTCGTTCAAGAGTGACAAATAGTGACAAACGTGAAAAATACAACCAGGTGCCGATTGCCAGAGGTTGGTACTGGGTTGAACATTAAACGGTACAGAGCCGCGAGAGAAGCAAAAGTAAAGCGTATCAACTGCAGAAAGAAAATATAATACGAAGAAAGTGTGACACACTTAATTTGGAATACCGAATATCGGCTAAATTTAACCGAGATCCGCACATTTGAAATCATGCTTCGTTGCTAAGTAAATCGTGCTTCGTTGCTAAGCAACCGGACAATTTGTTAGCTGAGTCTGAAAAACCGAGATTCGCACAGCCGAGCTCGTGAAAAAAATCTTAGTGTGTAGCTGAAGCACAAAATAACATGAACCAGAACGATATGCACAGATTTTATGAAACGATTAACGGCGCGTGGCACAATGCTGTACCAGTGCCTATCATGTCCAACGATTTTGTATCTTCAGACGTAACTGTAGTATTATAAAGTAAGTTATAAAAAAAATATATGTTTACGAATACCAAAACATAATTTAGTTTATAAATAAAACAAAAAAAAAACTTATCGTGATGTAATCGCTAGAAGATTTCCATCAGTGTAATCGTAATTTCTAAACGAAAGTTTGCTTCAAGTGAAAATGACCGAGTAGAACACGAGAATGCAAGCTGACAATGCACACGGATACGAAGGCAGAATGGTTATGCTGAATGGACGCTCTTCAGCGTCGTTTGAATCGTGGCGACAGGTTGCGACTAAAGGTGAATGAAACGAAACGAGATGAAAGAGGAAAAGAGAGAGCGTTTTCGGGAGTGCTTCAGTGGTCGGCGTCGGTGCGCATCATCGTCAGTCCAATAACGATTTTTGACGCGGACGGTTTGTGTTTATACAAGATGAGAAAATAGAAAAAAAACGGCTGGTGTTGCCATTGAAAAAAAAATAGTTTATTTATTTTGAAAGAATACGACATGGCACAGTCGGTAGTTCCGTAATCAATAATATTACTATGTGAAGTGTGAACAAAACAATGTATTAAACCAGTGATAGTGAGAAATAAGTGGCCTTTTGTTTCACTCGGATCGCGTCGGTAAGAGGTATAGTCAGCCCTGTCGTCCTGCTTAGTCGCGCTTAGTCGACGACTAAGAAGCTTTCTCAGACTTTTTTTTACAAATTTCGCTCAAATTCATAAAAAAATAAAAGTTTTGACATATTTGCAAGAATATTTGCTGCTTAACGCCCTTCATGACATCAACCGAAATTTTTAGCTGTATCAACGCCCTAGTGTAATTTGAACTTATCTGACGTAGATCTCTGCGAAGTCATAAGCGTATAAACGCCCTGTAGAACATCAATCAAAATTTCTTAACTGTATTAGCGCCCTGTAGCATTTTGACCTTATCTCACATAAATCTCTGCGAGGTCATGAATGTTAACGCCCTATAGGAAACCAACATAAATTTTCTCGCTGTGTCAACGCCCTGGTAAACTTTGACTTTAGTTTACGTAGATTTTCACGAAGTCATGAGAACTTTAAAGTCCAGTAGACTATTATACGAAATTTTCTAGCTGTATCGGCGTCCTGTAGTAGCGCCCTTATATCACGTGTATTTTTGCAAGGTCATGAATATGTTAATACCCTGTAACAAATCAATCAAATTTTACCAACGCCCTGGTGAATTTTGGGCTTATCCTACGTAAATTTTTACGAGGTCACTAGGAAATCAATTCAAATTTCCTAACTGTATCAGCGTCCTGGAGTAGTTTGCTCTTGTCTCACGTAGAACCTTGCGAGTTCATAAATAAATTAACGAATTGTTTGACATTAACCGAAATTTCCTAGCTTTAACAACGCCCTGGAGTGATAAACCTTATCGCCCTGGAACGATGTAATCTTAACTCACGTAGGTCTTAACGAAATCATGAGCATCTAAATTTTCTTGCTGAGTACGCTTACGCCTTGGTGAATTTTAACCTTATCGCATGTGGATTTTGGAAAATCATGAGCATGTAAATGCTCTGGAAGACATTAATCGAAATTTCCCTGCTGTTTCAGCGCCCTGGAATGATTTAACCTCATCTTACGTAGATTTTTGTTAATCTTACGTAGAACATGTTAACTCTCTGTATGATTTCCATTAAAATGTCCTAGTTATATCAACGCCCTGGTGAATTTTGATCTTATCGACCATTGATTTTTGCGAGATCATGAGCATGTTAATGCCCTGTATGACTTCCATCCAAATTTCCTTGCAGTATCTTCGCCCTGATGAATTTTGATTTCACTTCACGTAGAAATTTTTGCGAAAGCAAGAGCATTTTGACGTCCTGTAGGACTCTATCCAAAATTTCCTCTGCTGTTTCAGGGGCCTTTAATTAGCTTATCTTATCTAGATCATTGCGAGGGCATTAACATGTACGCCCTGTATAATTATAATCGAAATTTTCTAGCTGCATCAACGTCCTGGTAAGTTTTGATCTTATCTCACATAGATTTTTTAAAGTCATGAGCATTTTAACGCCCTATACGATCTAAATCTAAATTTTCTAGCTGTATCAGCTTCTTGAAGTGTTTGTTTTTATCACACGTTGATCTATGTGATGTCATGAGCATGTAGTCCTACAGGACATTATTCGAAATTTTCGAGCTGAATAAACGCCCTAGTGATCTTTGACCATATCTCACGTAGATTGTTGTGAAGTTAGAGAATGCTTTGTGTCAGATTAAATTTTCTAGCGATATCAACGCCCTTGTGAATTTTGCCCTTATCTCAAGTAGATTTCGAGGTTATAAGCATGTTAACGCCCTGTATGACTTCCATCGAAATATCCTAGTTGTATCTATGCTCTGAAGAATTTCGACCTTATCTCACTTAGATTTTTGCGAAGTCACGAGCATTTTAACGCCCTGTAGGACATCAGGCTAAATATTCTAGCGCTCCGAAGTAATTTAACTTTATCTCACGTAGATCTTTACGAGGTCATGAGTATAGTAATGCCCTGTACTACATTATTCGGAATTTTCTAGCTGCATTCACCAGGGCATAAATATAAATAATCGCGAGTAAATGAACATTTTGTTGCCCTGTAGGACAGCAATCCTATTTTTCTAGCTGTATCTGCGCTCTGAATTGTTTGACCTTATCACACGTAGATCTTTTCAAGGCCATAAGCATGTCAACGCCCTATAGGACATTAAAAGAAATTTTCGTATTATTAAGTTTGTTTTTTTGCCACAATTAACATTTATTTTAACACTGTGTGCTAAAATTGGATCCAGAAATAGTATCCAGGTGATTTCTAAAGTCTATTTCATGATTAAATTGCTATTTTTTTCCTTATTTATCTATATTTAAGTATTTGTGATACTTTTATGGCGAAACGCCCTCATAAACGTCAAGGAATAGAAGCGCCCTCTAGGCTATCAAGACGCCCCCTTCAAAAAGTGACGACTAAGTAGCTCAAATTTTACGACGGGCTGGGTATAGTGTTGAACAGCAACATGAAAGGTAGGTCGTTGTGATCTACAATTCGTGCTTCGGATGCTTTTTGGTGTTAGCCAGTTTTGATTTGATGCTTCGAATGCTTTTTTGGTTTTAGCTAGTTTTGATTGCAGTCACCATAAGAGTAGGACCTTTGAGAAATAAATTTATTATCCTCAAGCTAATCTTCCATCAAGATGTGTGTCGGATAAAAAAAAGGAAATTTTGATGGGTATGTTGTTTTACTGCTATGGCACAAATATTATTTCAATTTATCTTTTACGTCAGCAAAAAAGTGAAAGAGAGGAGTGACAGAAAGCACCTTACAAAATTTGAATAATTAATTTTTCATGCAGAGTTGCTGTAAGTTGGGAGAATGCGTTGGTGTTGCTGGTGAGTTGATCAATTGTGAAATGAAACAGAACATAATTGTTGTATTTTGAATTGGCTTTATTCCGACATTTGATGAGCTAAGTGAGTATTATTGCATGGACATAATAATAAAGGGAGTTGATATCATACGTTTCAAACTTTTTTTTAAGATGCATCTATTGCGGCGCTTATATTAAATCCACATTCAGCGTAGGTGGTTACGCGCAGACAAAATACGCGCAATTCAAACGCATCATCATGATTCAAGTAGGCTTGGATATATTCGTTTTTTTAGAACCCGTATACTACGAATTCTCGAAGTTTGGAGAATTTGATCATTTTGTTATTACTGCGACAGTTGTGTGGATTTTTCTTACAGAGCACAATATATGACGCAATTTTGTTCGATTGAAGTGTAGATTCAACAGAAATCAAGACGAGCCCCGACAATAAAACTGCTAGCAAAACAAACTTGTGTGTGATGCTAGAAGAAAACGAAACATGATTTAATTATGAAGTTAATAAATAAATAGGGGTTTGAACAACCATATCGATAGGCGAGCAGCTATTAAGGGATACCATGTTCCACGGGCTTATAATATCTTCGTACTCGCCACATGCTTATAAAATACACATGCTGTTTGGAAGCTATTTGTATTAATTATTCATTATTAATTGACTAACTGTGGAAATGCTTATAAAAACAATAAGCTGAGTAGCAGTTTATGCCCGAGTTTGGACGATATGCTGGGAGGAAGAAATCAAAATGAATAATTAGTTAGAAAATCAAGCAAGAGATCTACTTCTAGCAATGCAAAAAAAGCAAATCTAAAAAAAGGCTTATTAAAAAAAATAAAAAAGGAATTCAGTAATCAGAAATAAAGCAGAGCGAGTGGGCTACTGCTATCAATGTTTAAGAAAAAGAAATGGAAAACATAGTTACCAGAAATGATAATAAAAAAAAGCAGAGCGAGTGGGCTACTGCTGACAATGCAGATGAGCGGATTCCTACATTATGATGAAAGAAAGAGATAATTAAAAGACATAACGGCAAAGCAGAGCGAGTGGGCTACTGCTAGCAATGAAGATATGTGGATTTCTGCATATGATGAGAAAAGAGAAAGTTTGAAGAGGAAAAAAAGCAGAGCGAGTGGGCTACTGCTAGCAATAGGTTCCTGGATGAAGTAAAATAAAACTGAGTAGAAATACTCATAAAGCAGAGCGAGTGGGCTACTGCTGGAAAGGTACATAAGCCGATTTTGCATACGCTAGAAGGTGAGAAGTTAGAGTTGAGGTAAATAATCGAAATACAGAGCGAGTGGGCTACTGTTGCATATACAGATGATGAAGATCAGCTACTTTTGCTTACTGACAGGTAGAAACTGAAATGTAGCTTATTTTATTGGAAATTTTCTGATTTTGTTACCTGACGGATTTTTCAGGAGCCCGGTGAGCTCAATCCAAGGAAAGTGATGAAAATCAGCAACTACTGCTTACTGACAGGTAGAAAATGTAGCTTCTGTTGATTGAGACATTTGATTGGAATTTTTCTGGTTTTGTTACTCAAAGGATTTTTCAGGAGCCTGGTCAGCTCCATCCAAGAAAAGTAATGGAAATCAAACTATTGCCCATTGACAGGTAGAAGATGTAGCATCTGTTGATTGAGACCTTTGATTGGAATTTTTCTGGTTTTGTTACTTGAAGGATTTTTTCAGGAGCCTGGTCAGCTCCATCCAAGAAAGTAATGGAAATCAGCAACTACGGCTTAATGACAGGTAGAAAATGTAGCTTCTGTTGATTGAGACATTTGATTGGAATTTTCTGGTTTTGTTACTTGAAGGATTTTTTCAGGAGCCTGGTCAGCTCCATCCAAGAAAAATAATGGAAATCAAACTATTGATTATTGACAGGTAGAAAATGTAGCTTCTGTTGGTTGAGACATTGGATTGGAATTTTCTGGTTTTGTTACTTGAAGGATTTTTTCAGGAGCCTGGTCAGCTCCATCCAAGAAAAGTAATGGAAATCAGTAACTACAGCTTATTAACAGGTAGAAAAGGTAGCTTCTGTTAATTGATACATTTTATTGGAATTTTTCTGATTTTATTACTTAAAGGATTTTTCAGGAGCATGGTCAGCTCCATCCAAGAAAAGTAATGGAAATCAGCAACTACTGCTTAATGACAGGTAGAAAATGTAGCTTCTGTTGATTGAGACATTTGATTGGAATTTTCTGGTTTTGTTACTTGAAGGATTTTTTTCAGGGGCCTGGTCAGCTCCATCCAAGAAAAGTAATGGAAATCAACAACTACTGCTAATTGTCAGGTAGAAAATGTAGCTTCTGTTGATTGAGACATTTGATTGGAATTTTGTGGTTTTGTTACTTAAACGATGTTTATAAAACGATTTATATCCATCCAAGAAAAGTTATGAAAATCAGATATTATCGCTTACTTACAGGTAGAAAATTTAATATATTTTGGTTGAGAAACTCGATTTGAAAATTCCCGATATTGTAACTTGAAGAAATTTTCATGAGCCTAGTCAGCTCCATCAAAGAAAGTAATGTAAATCAGCTACAATTGCTTTTGATAGGTAGGAAAAAAAATGCAACATTTGTTGATTATGAAATTTATTTGGAAATTTTGTGTTTGAGTATTTCAAATCTTTAATGTTAATATTAAGAAAATAATTATGTTATGAGATGAAGTCAGCTCCATCCAAAAGAAGCGAGGAAAAACAACGAATATTAACATGGAGAAAGTGTTGCATCTGTTTGTTATGAAATTTAATTGGAAATGTTCTGGTTTTATTACCTAAAAAATAATGGTGTAGTAATGTATTCGGTTTTTATTTACTTAGATAAATATTGTATATTGACTGGTAGAAAATATAACATTTGTTAAAGAAGTGGTAAGAATTAACAAATTGACGGAAGAAAAAAGTAAAATTCGAGAATTGAGATATTTGATTTGATTAAAAAAACCTGGCGAGTTCAAAATAATATGCGAATCAGATATTTTCGCTTGTTTCGGGTTGTAGTATGTAAAGTTTGTAATTATAGCAAATTGGTTGAAGAATTGATATTGGTTCTCTATTTGTATTTAAAGATCTTGCATCAGTAATAGTTTCTCGCAATGGATATTCTGACATGCAGTTGTAACAGATTTGTAGTCACAAATCTATCAAATCACTAACCCTAGGGAAATTCAGGCATATTTGACAGAGAAAAATAAACGCGAGTTCCATTAGAAACAAACCATGTATCATATTTTACATATATTGTAAACTTTATAAAAAAAACGGTGGGAAAGCATATAAAAGAAGAATGTTTACTCAGGGCTCAAGTTAAAATCTAGTATCTCATAACATAATTATTTTCTTAATATTAACATTAAAGATTTGAAATACTTAAAAAAAGTAGATAATTCACATCGATATAATCGGTCACAGAAAAAAAAACTGAACATAAAAAAAAAATAATTTAGAACCCCTGAAGATTTTATTTCAATAGGATAATTATAAAGATTATTGTGGAACAAGAAATAATATATTCAATCTAAAGTATTTCCATTTATAGAATTCTAATATTTATTAATATAAGTAGCATCGAATCTTATTTTGATTCAGTTAGATGAAAAATAAATGATTATGATCATGATTTTATCTCTTGATGATACTATCGCCATTGAATATGGAATAAGCGAGTACACGGTGTCTTTGTGGAGTAACTTTATTACAAAAAAATAGGTAAGTCTGAAATTTCGAACTAAAAACAATTAGACTTTGCTCTTTCATTTGCGACCAAAATCAAAATAATCGGTCGGGGGGTCCAGAACATTTTTTTTTATTTTGTGTGAAGTATTCATGGATACGTGTTTTTGTACCGACGCACATTGCGTTGAACGATACGGGACAAACTGCAAGATCAATTTGAACACCTTGGCTTGAAAGGTAAAGTTGTTCTTGCTCAAAAGAGCTGTAATAAGCATATATGACATATGATATATGCGTAATTGCCAAACTGTCTCAAACGTCATTTTAATTATTGTCCACGAAAAACCTTGAAAATCGTACTTTAATTGGTTATAATGATGTAAGAAGTTATTAGGAAATATTTTTAATGGGTGAAGATGCATCGACATCAAACCTCGAATTTTCAAGAGCTTATTTGTAGATTTGTATCTTGAGAACCTGACAACCTTTTGCGTTGAACATTTTATTGATTAGTCTCCACCAGCGAGTGACCAGTGAGTTACCGGTTGTCTGCTTCTCTAGACTTGTGCTTTTGAAAATTCTAGGTTTGGCTTCTATGTATATTCACCCTTAAAACCATTGATAACCGAGTGTGTAACTCGTTGTTATTAAGCAGATAAACGGACCAAAATAAAAACAGTCACCGCTGGGAGACAGAGGAGGATCTTCTCTTCGTCGTGGCATTGTGAAATAAAGTGTAAATCCATTCGTTTGCTCAGTAATAACAAGCTATGGCAACAGTGTTGTCGCTCGGCGGCCAGTGAAAGAAGCTGAATGTTCGAAAGGTTGTTGCCTGTACTTTTTGCAGCTGGCGCCAACTGTTAGCGTTTAAGAACGAAATAAACAGTCGTTACCCTATTTTGGATTCATCACGGGAAGTACTGAAATAATCCCACGTACTGATTCTTCACCACTTTAATTTCAAGTGGCTGGCTTGTGACAAACCAACTTCATGATTTAGCAAACGAAGTCTAAATAAAAATAGTTCGACCGATATTGGATAACTTGGTCACATGCTGGGCTGTTCCGAATACCGGTTCACTGGTGGAAGTGGCCATTATATTGGCGAATCTAAAACCTGGAAGTAAGTAATTACCTGAAATCTGAAACCTTGCGACATATCAATGTCAAAGGTGGTTCAAATCAAGTCTTAAGGTGGTTCAAATGTATTTGAATGACTTGACCACATGTCGGATTGTTCGGAATTCCCGGTTCTCTGGGGGAAATGGCCACTAAACTGTCGGTTCTGAAACCTAGTTGGCAACATTAAACTTCATAAATTCCCAAATCAAGGCTAAAGAAGTGTAACTCAAAGGTTCTTGGATGACTTGATAACATGCCAGGTTGTTTTGGATACCCTGTTTCCCAGAGAAAGTGGCTATTATATTGGCGGTTCTGAGACTTGCGACACATCAAACATGATGAATTTGCAAATCAAGTCAAATGAAGAATAGTTCAAGAGGTTTACTGGGTTATTACGGATAACTGGTTCTTCGATGCAAGTGGCAAATATGTTGGCGGTTCTTAAACTTAATTTGCGATGTATCTAATATCATGATTTTGCAAACCAAGTCCAAAGAAATGTCAAATGGTGTGATGATTTGTATCATGAATTTTGAGTTAAATATTAATTCCGCAGAATAACCCTGAATTCGCAGATGAGTTTCAGACAAGCCTGTAGCTGGAAGAGTCGATATAGGAATTTATTACATCTTATAAACTCTCTAACTTACTCATCCACTCTTTCTATCACTAACGCATACATTTTCTCATTATCACACATACAGAAAACTTAGCTTTCCATCCCATACTATAAAATCGTATTTCTTCACTTCCCCACACGTGGCTCCGTTTGGCATATGTCACTTGAGCCTTCATTAGGTGCCTTAACATAGTCTTAAGGTTATACGTCCTCTACATTCGGTACAATATATACGTAAGAACGGTAATCTACAGCAGTATGCTTAGCACATAATTGGTCACTACTTTCAGTGGGACTGTTATGCGTAGAAATTCACCAAAAACCTCGTATTTCTAGGCATAACAGTCCCACTTTGTAATTCTTAGCTAAATTTACTTTGTTCCCATAATACAAACTCTTGACTCTAATGAACACACTATTCTTTATACTATTGTAATGATTTTAATTTAATTTACCACACATCTGGTCAATACGAGGCCTAAATGTGTTAAACTCTTTAAACGCGTTTTTCTCGATTGCATATTTTGGAACATGGGACAGTTATGCGTATAACGCCAGAATATCTCTTCTACTATCTGTCGAATTGAATTTATCTCTTCAGCAAGAATGAGCTTTTACAATGGGATAATAAGTTTGTACTTACATCACAGTACAAGCGTGTTTGGAACATACCTCAAAATTTCTTCATAGTAATTTCCATATAAACCTACATTGTCTTTGGGCCACCTTAAATCACCACCTAGAAAGCTGCGAATTTCACAGAACACTATTTTTATAGTAAGGATAGTAAGGAACATATGTAACATTGAATTCTCAAACATTTTTTAATTTTGAACCGCCCTAATGTACATAAACACATAGATAGGCTAATTCAAACATATGTGCAAGTCTCTCGAAATCAAACAAAAAAAAATTACTCTGGACCCCCCGACCGATTATTTTGGTTTTAGCAGCAAATGAACGCGAGAAACCTAGACTTTATTGTGGAGAAGTTTCAGACTTACCTATTTTTTTGTAATAAACTTGTTCTACGAAACACACCGTGAGTAACTAAAAAACTTTTCTTAATTGTTATAATTTTTTGGAGAAGTAAATCAACGGTTTTAAACGAAGATTCATGTTCGCAATAAAATTATAAAAATAGAACGCTTGAAAGTTGATATCACAAAAAACAAGTTTGGAAATTTTTTGACATTTTTCATAACGAAAAGTTTCCTAAATCCTTGACAAACTTTATATAGTGAATATCAGCAATATAAAATGAAGTTGCAAGAACAATAATTGATTCAATTTAACAATCATTACGATGAATATATTTTACACTCAGATAACATACAAGTTAGATATTAAGTAATTATAATTATCAATATCAAATAATTTGGTGCATGTTTTTATGTTGGCGTGAATTGAGTTTCGTGTAAACATTAAAGACAAAAGTCATCCAATTATGTTTGTAGAATAATACCCAAGTAACACCAAATACATCTTTTTGTGCAGCATTAACGATATATTGTTATATTGAAGCTCTATTTGTGTATTATATACCATCTTGTGTTATATATGATCTATAGTACAGTATTCGAAAAACATGTCATGCAAAATCAAGAATTAGAAATTAAACAAGCGGTCTAGGTATTATTATAGCTTCACGAGCGTCAATATAACTTTTTTAAGATTTAAACCGCACATGTTAACGTTATCAAAACGTATGCGCTAAAAAAGTATTTTGAACTAGTTTTCAATAACATTCAAACACCATGAAGATGCATTAACATCAGGCAAGTTGTTCATATTGACTCGGGCCTTTCTAACTCACTCCCGTATGACGACCAAAGTATTGAATCTAAATTTTTAAGGTGACAAAAAGACAATTTTTAGCTGGAATAAACTTTACAAACCATTTTACACCTATCAAAGTGGAGGCTATCTAAGCACTTCACACGACTTTTCCACATTTTTAAAATCAGACATACGATGCCACAAAAAATTGATGAAAATCAAAAAAAAAAGTTTTCACCGGGTCTCGAACACGTGACCTTTGGATTCAGAAGCTAACACCTTATAACTACACCACCAAGTAATGCATAGTGGAGCCGAGATTGTTCACCAATATAAATGCAAGCATTCTATACAGTAGCACATGCTCTGTTATTCTTTGAAGTCCATCGTCATCACAGCTAAGCTACAGCGATTGCAATCGATGCTATTCGAGATTGACATGTGATGTGTTACAACAGTAATATAATCTTATTGAAAAACATCTTGTGGTGAAATACAGTCATTGTAAGGTTTGATGATTACAAGTTGCCTCACAACGTTCAATCAAAAAAACATATGTTTTTGATGCGTATTGAATACGTTGATTATACAAGTATATGACTTCATTACCCTTCTTAAAAATGAGATGCTAAGTAAAACGTCAGTAGCGCATTATGAACACATGTTTGAGCCAACTTGATGGTTTGAGATGTATGCATGTTATTTTTACGTCTTAAATACGTTGTTCAAATAAACTATACAAGCACTTCAGTTGCCACGTGGCACGTACGAATGCAAAGTAAAAATGTGCCGGGGGCAACATTGACGGTCCAAAAAATTGCCACGGCACAGTATATAAAGTCTTTTGATTTATGCTGTCCGAATGTTAATTTGAGAAGTGAGCGCAATAAACACATTGTGATTATCCACAAGTAGTGTGTTATTCAGGATAGTTCAATTGATATTAATGTGGATGTTACTTAGTAACATGATTTTCATGGAAAGTTTAGAATATTTAATCGATAAACATCCGAACATTTTTTGACGGCACTGCAGGCTTCGTGGGGAAGACGCCATATTGTGTTACTGACATTGGGAATTGATCCGCTGAAAAAATTTATGATAATACACACATTTTAAGGATAGTTTGTTTTGTTTTTCCATTTAATTGAGGCGCATGAATTTAAAATTAATAAAATTGTGCATTTCACAATACATCTGGAGCCGCACATATTTTGAGTACACTATTGGGAATCAACAGAAGAAAAGTTAATAATCACCATAAGCAATTCGTGAAGAGAAAAAAAAAACATTCGCTTTCATTATTTTGATTTTGTTTTGAACTGATGCTATCAAAACAAAAATAGATGTAATTTGTAAAACAATACATCTTTTTAGCTTCAATATAACAAGTAAGTATTATTGATGCTATGTAATACATCCTTAACACACAATTGTATGTTCTAATGATGTATTGGAAAACATCTTCTATGACATGAAAGATATTTTATAAGCCGCCATTTTTTGCGCTGTTTCGGTGATATAGGTGTACAAAATAAAGTTATCCATATTCACCACAATACATACCAATTTGTATGCATCAAGTATTTTATTCATTTATAAAACAAGTTGTGTTACTTGGGTAATGATTACATGCACTGCTGTTATGAAAAAAAAATTTGTTGGTGTGTAAAATAAAATACTTTTATAACAAAACAGTTTGGTATAAAAATATATAGACCATTTAATGAGTAGAGAAGAGAGCGAATGTAGTATTATAGAGTAAGTTATAAAAAAAATATGTATACGAATACCGAAACATAATTTAGTTTATAAATAAAACAAAAAAAACTTATCGTGATGTAATCGCTAGAAGATTTCCATCAGTGTAATCGTAATTTCTAAACGAAAGTTCGCTTCAAGTGAAAATGACCGAGTAGAACACGAGAATTCAAGCTGACAATGCACACGGATACGAAGGCAGAATGGTTATGCTGAATGGACGCTCTTCAGCGTCGTTTGAATCGTGGCGACAGGTTGCGACTAAAGGTGAATGAAACGAAACAAGATGAAAGAGGAAAAGAGAGAGCGTTTTCGGGAGTGCTTCAGTGGTCGGCGTCGGTGCGCATCATCGTCAGTCCAATAACGATTTTTGACGCGGACGGTTTGTGTTTATACAAGATGAGAAAATAGAAAAAAAAAAAAAACGGCTGGTGTTGCCATTGAAAAATAAAATAGTTTATTTATTTTGAAAGAATACGACAGTAACCAGTGGGCAGCAGGGACGGAAGTCCAGGGGCATAACGGACCCCGCTCCCCCAGGACCTCTGCGAGTTGCGGAGTTGCTCAGAATGTGGTGAAGTTCGCAGTGGGCTCTGATGAACCTTCATAAAAACCACAAAAATCCGAATGCAACTCTGTCACAGCGACCGGTGCCGCTCAAAGTACCAAAGCACCCTAGCCCAAACTAACAGGAGTGCCAACCGGCACATAAGGATTGATGCCAGTGAGATCCTGATTATGGCATACTGGTCGCGATACAAACGGACAAGGCATGGAACTACGAGTAGGAGTGCTTCAAGCACATTGGGACCAACGCCAGTACGGCCCCAATTATGTATACTGGCAGCGCACGACAAAGGACAACTAACGGTATATGTACTGGAGCATATTTTGAGGCTGACAGCGGCAACATTCTACTCCCTTAGTAGGGTCGGGTGACACTGGCCCGAAACGGCAAGTGGGTTAATGGCGCAGGCTGCCCTCGTTCCGTAAAACCGTGGCAGGCCTTAGAGTACGTTCCAAATCCGTCGCCTGGTTGTCCCAACTTGGCGGGAGTAGGCTCAGATGCCATTACCTGACCTGCGCCGATCCGGCTCTGAACATAGTACCCCATAAAGGACTATGTCAACCCTAGCATGGCCTTCCTGCTTGCATAGATAACCATGGGATCATAAAGGCGACTATTCCAGCGGAGATGGACAGTGGCTTTTAGGGGGACCCATAAAAGATAATCAACCAAAACAAACAGCCTACTCTGCCACTCGTGAGCACATTTAGGTTGGGCCTTCGCCGCTGCTCCGCTCACAGCGATGTCGTTTCCGCCGGTGGGGAGGGAATGGGCGTCGGATGACGCCTGCTCGGGACGTTGCTTCGGCGTCGAGACTCGCGTCGAGACGACCTTGGCGGGTAACCGACGTCGGTATCCGGATTTCTCAATCGCGACGCGGTAAAGTAGGTGCACGCTTTTAGGGTATCGGCACGTATTATCTTCTCCCACACCAAAGCTTCCGCAGTTGTTTTCGGACACACTTTTAATATTCGCCAGTGATCAAGGCTCACACCCGGTTCCTTCACTCCGGCACAAAACTTCGCGGGATCAATTTTGGCTACTACCAGGGCCGGATTTACAAATGTGGAGGCCCGGGGGCCATTGTCTTGTGGGGGCCGTTTTCCCAGAAAAACATTCTGATACTTTAGAATATACTCAATATTGTAAATGTTCTTTGTAAAGCGAAGTATGCACTTCAACAGAAAAGTAATTGCCTATCTCGATGCGTGAGAAATTTCTTGCAAGAAATGCTCAAGAAAAGCATTTTCCTTTGATCGCAGTACGCAGTTGAAAAGAAATGTCAATTCAAATGGAGCTCACTGTAGGAAATTTCTTGACCATTTCTTGGGCAGGAATTTTTACTTTTCTTGAGCGGAACAGCATACTTAGCTTAAGCTTTTGATTATCAGAAGTCAAACTATTTTATAACTTTCAAAAAATGCTTAAAATACATTTTGAACGTAAACCAATTTAAAATTAAAATTCAGGTAACAAATCTGCCCTTTTACGCCTACTTGTCCCATGTTCTATGTAAACCTTATGGGTGGCGGGAGAGATATGCGTAGAACGGCAGTAATGTTGTTTTCAATATTTAATATACCTTTGCAGATTTTATATGTTTAAAGCTTATATTCAATATTTTTGGGGCTAATTCATAAAAAACATTTGATGATTCTCTCCTTATTGGTAACTAAATTCAAATCATGAGTAATCTATTCAAATTTGAATATTTAAGTTGTTGAACATACCGATTTACTTAACAGTTTTAAGTTGAACAAATCTTAGGACTGGTAGCAGGCCTTTTTAGAGGAACTTGGTGTCTTGGTCTCTATTTTTAATGGAAAGTCTTAAAAAATCTCTATTTTATTCAAAATGGTCTCTAAAATCTCGTTTTTCCTTATTCTGATTGCAGTGCAAAACCCTACAGGCTTCAGAGAACATTTCGAAGACTTGAACACGACTATTCAGTAGGTTCTTCAAAAATTTCGTCTCACATGTCTTGAGAAGAAATCATCAAGTGATTTGTCAAGAGATTGAATAAGAAATAATTTCAAACACTCATACAGGGATCTCTCTAGAAATTATTCTAGAGATTCCTCTACCTATTTTCCCAGACACTCTTCCAGTGATTTTTTCAGAATATGCTTAGAGGTCATAATTTCCTCCAGCAAATCATTGAGCATTCCAACGATACTTCCTACAGTTATTTCCTCAAGGATTACCCCGAGTTTTTTCAATGACTGCAGATATTTTTTTTACTAATCCTTCAATCGAATTTTTCAGTTGTTACTCCAGATCTTACAAAGGGTTTTTAAGATAGATCTTGGAGGGTATTCAAAGAAAATCGATGGAAAAATCACCGGATCCTGGAGGATTTAGAATCTTGAAAAATATCTAAAATAATCTTTTTTGGAAATTTCTGATGGAATCTCTTAGGTAATTTCTATGAATATCCTTGGAAAAATTCAGGTTATATTCTCGAGACATCTGAAACAAAATTCTTGGAGGAATTCCTTTGAAAAAATCTTTCTTAATCTTATCATTTCTCGTGAATTCAACACAATCACATTCTGAATAAATTCTTCTTCCACTGTTCTCTCACATTCCTGGTCACCCTGGTTGCACGTTCGCTTTGCTTGGTTATCTTCTTTCGTGCTGCTAGACGTTTCCGTTGACAACCGCCTTTTAGTTTTGCCTGCAGATTCTTACTAGGTCTAAGAAAAAATAATGTAAATTTTGCTTTCGACATGAATGCACCAAGCGGTGTAAAATGTCGTAAATAAAATAAAACAAAACAAACAAACAAACATTCTGAATGTTCTAATGTTTTGTTTAAGTTATATTATTGGATTTATTTGCACAAATTTCTACCATTTTCCGGATTTATTTTAAACAATTTAATCTTCTAAATCATATGATGCAACAAAGAATGCACTCTTACATTGATTTTAGTTATTCGTAAAAGTTGTACTACAAATATGTTTGGCGAGGTTTGTGGGGGCCCCTAAAATTTGGGGACCCGGGCCATGGCCCACTCGGACTCCCCATAAATGCGGCCCTGGCTACTACGCTCGATCCGCACTCTTTGCGAGCTCAAACTTAACAGGCCCTGCTGGAATTCTTTGCTCTATCAAGCCCCAACTATCTGCCCCCTCTCTCTCGTTCTCTCCCACCGTGGCAAAACCGATTTCCTGGCGCCATGCCAACCGTATGGTGGTCTAAAATAAGTCCCGATTTGTCAATCTTAGTCCATTGGTGATTTCATCCGTCTTCAATTCAATTTAGGTTGGAGCATATGGTCTTCTAGTATACTTTGGTGTATGATAGAACTAAATCGTTTATCTTCTTCGAAATAACATTCTTCATCGACTGCATTATGAAATATCGTTCTATGCCTATCATCGTGCTCATCCCTAGTACCTTGTGAAAGCGTCAAACGTAAAGCCACTTTAAAGCTGTTGTCTGTCATCGCGCAGATCGACACCGCCGCCCAATTCATCCTTAACAACACGGTCATCGATGCACCGACCATTTTTTTTTTCACGAGGAGAAAGAAAGTGGGTGAAAATAACGGAAACGATGAAAACTGCATATCGATACGGTTCGGTTGGTCGGTCCTCTAACTCAGTCCGCCGACAGATAGCCCACAGGGTATGTGCCATCCATGATCCAATTATTTTGTCATGGTCCAAGCTCTTCCTAAGTATTACCATTGGGAAGGGATGAAAGGTTTTAAGGCCTTGAACATCTTTCTATGAAAATAGTACCTTTATCCAAATCCATTGGAATATTGCCCTGCAATTTATGGTTACTTTTGGTTTCTAAATTTGTTACCAAAACGAGCATATAGTGCTAATATAGAACAATCGTACAACATATTCCTTAAGAGCTCGGACGTGTTAGTAAAAGTCTGAAAAAACGCGAGTGAGCAGAACTGTCATTTTGTATGGAAAGTTTTATAACGTTTTCGAACAGCATACTTGATGGCAAGACAAAGTTTGCCGGGACCACTAGTGCCAAATAAAACCAAGCTTCCAAAATATTCGCAGTTTAGTCCATAGAGATCTTTCATATAACCAATTCCTTCTACTCTAACTAAACATTTATGTGACTTTGTTCAGCATGGAAAAGAGCGTCACACTCCTAGGAGGATTCTGCCGAAGTTTTCGGTCATCCTTGGTTTTTGTTCGTCGCTAGTAATATGTGATCTACTCGATAGTGGAATTTTCACTCCTACCTGGTAAAAATGAATGATTGTGGAAAATTGGCGGGATTTCATTCTTACTGAATGCTACTGGTTGGATTTGCACGTTCCGGCCATTATTAGAGGCATGCTGTCACACATGTTGGGCTACACGTTTTTTGCCTTAAGCGACCGTTGTTAGTTGATATATGCACGTGCATGCATGGATCCATGGATTTTTTGGTTCTAATGCATAACTTGCAACATTGTAGGGACACCGTTCGGTGGCATGCATAACAAATCTACTATTGGTACGAGCGCATTCCGCCATTAAACAATCATGTCAACATTCGTTCCGAATCATTTCGAACGAGCGTCATAATGTTTGGATAGTGTCATTTTTAAATGCAGCAATCCTTTGGCGAATGACGCTACAATTTATTACTGCTTGTGAAACCATCACAATAAAAACTTGCCGCACCGTCCTTTGTGCTCCGTGTCAGCCGTCTATCAGGGTAATAGTGGAAACGTAAAATATGACAACTACAATATTTCTACCATTGTGTGACACCACACGGCACCAGTTTAACACGCGTTGATTTATTATTGCCATTCTCCCCGGAGCTGTTACATCCATCGTAATGCTGCTTGTCGGTGTACGATGGGGATGACACAATGCTTCGAAGGAGTGTTGCCCATCATGGAGCTGCTCTTATGCTGTCTCTCGTTGTCGTATCATTTACGACGCTATGCAGCAGGACACGGAGATTGGTGCTGAGGATTTTTGCAATCATTAACTGAACCGTTTCGGAAATAGGGAGAAATCTGCAAACAGACGCCTGAGAAGGTAATTCTGGCAATTTCAGGTAATTTCAGCCTTAGACCCTTACCTCCCCGAAACTATCTTACGGTAATGCTTCGGGGAGGGGCCAGTGCATATAGCACTATCCTTTTTACACGCGTTGCGGACTCCTCTGGTACCTATTTGGTTGAAGCATTGAACATCTTCCTTGATGATGAGCCCGATGGGCGTCAACCCGGCTATGATGCACACGGCCTCTTTAGACATCTATCAGTATGCACTTGCTACCTTAACTCTTTCAACACTGATTTATCATTTTCACAAGTTTGTTGGCTACTGAATCATTCAAAACAATGATTTATTTTAGTATTGATTCAACAGTTTTCAATATAATCACTTGTACAACTCTAAGATTGAGACCACTATCATCGTTAATCTCAGGCTTCCCTGAAACTGTTGGCCGAAGGGAAGAATCATCTCTGTTAACAAAGGACGCGACGAGACCACCCGGTCCGCAACAGTACAAACAGCCAATGGAATGTACGAACGACCAGTTACAAAGCTAGCCCTAGCCATCCTAGATGTCCAGCGCAAAGCATAGTAAGCCAACCGGACGTTGCACAGTGGTACCGCCCATAGGTCATAAATCAAAAAACAAAATGTCTTGTTTGTCACTCATATACCTTTCCATGGATCATTTATGTTCTCAAGATTGTAAAAACATAAACATTAATGGCGTTCCTGTATAATATTCATAGTAGGGCTATGAATGATGGAGTGTATTTTCCATGTGTTAAAAATACGTTGAAAATTGAGCGATTTCAGCACATTGTTTATTGTCTTCGCAAACCAAAATCAATTGATTTTCAATCAGTTTAGATTACAGAACCTTAGTACAGATGTATATCTATCACTTCCAATACATTTTAGAGCGTTATGTGACATCTAGGAGTCAGTATTGATGTGAGTAATGAGAATAGAAATATACTCACTTGGTAACTACATCACTTTTCTTGAAGTACGGTTTTGAATATGTTCTTAATCACATTTGAAGGTTCTAGCTGCAAATATTTGTAAATAAGTTAGCAGCGTGCCTTCAAAGTTGTTAGTTTTACCAATAATGGCAATGATAAAAATATTCAAAGAATTTATTACATACCAGTATAATTGAAGCTAACTGGAATGAATGGACAAAATATTGAAATGTTCACTACTAATACTTCAATTCACTATGAATACACTTGCAACATTGTACATTGATTTAATGAGTAGTTTTAGTGAGAGCGCTGAGAGAACAAAATCCTAATATATTAGTAATGGTACAACAGCCATTCTAATATATATGACATGACTTCCCAAAGTGTGGGAGGAACAAAATGAAAATCTTTTTTATTTTGTACATTAGACAAGATCTTCAATAAAATTCCAGTACCTTAATTCGGGATGTAGTTGATCAGTGGGGAGAAGTTGATCATTTCCGTAGCCACCTGTACAATAATTCAATTTCAATTATCAACATTACTGTGTTGTTACATTGTCTAGTACCTGTAATTCATATTCCTTTATTTGATTTGACATAGAAAATAATAACATCATGAAAAAACAGGTTTTTAAGGAAATGTTTTATGAACTGTTGAAGGGTTCTTCTCCAAACAATCGACTATTTCTTAGGCCATATGAAGACACCACTTAAATAAACTGTCGCATTCATTCCAGATATGTTTTGTTTACCCAGTTTCAAATACCTATGAGTTGAGAATAAAAAATCATTTCTAGTGAAAATATTGCTCTTTTCGTGAACAGGGTGCCAATTTCAATGGAAATTGCCTACATTTAGGCGTTTAATGTGGTTTATTCTGTAAATCACGAAATTAAATTCTAAATATGCCGATTTACCAACAAATTGTAAGATTTTTGAGTCTTGATTCAGATTCAGTGATCCCATATTTAGTGAATAGCATATCTCTTTAGTTTTGGAAACCTATCACAGTAATTGATCAACTTCACCCCGGAATCTAAAACTTCACTTTTTGATTTTTAAAAATTATTGTTGGTATGTTTTTTGGATTTTGTCCAAATTTCCTTTACGTAATTCTATAAACATCCACCCAGTACTGGTTTAAAAAATATCTGGATGATAAAAATTGCATCCCACCGGATTTTATTGAACAAAATCGCTCAAAAGTAATCAACTTCACCCCAGTTTACGGTATCTATAGATCCAGCGCTAAAAAAATAAAACTGTGAGAATAAAAAATATATTAAAAAGCAACAATATATAAACAAATAATTCATTAATTATTTCTTTGTTTTAAGTATTTGAAACATAAGGTTAATTACATTAAATGACATGTTCGTTATTTGGTTTTGGTAAAGATTTGATGTGAAATTGGCTTTATTAATTAATAAATATTTCAAGTATTTATTTGGTAAATACATCTCCGGCACTTAGAATAGTGTTCAATAGCTTTTAATATCCATATACTAAAAACAAGGCTTTTGAGCATGTGAACCAACTCTGAGCAGAGAATCTTCTCAAGTTGGAAACAAAATAGTTCTGATATATTGCTTTCAATGTAGAGATTTCATGGTCCTTATCAAGATATTAAGTACTTCATTTAATTTTGGACATGGAAGGAGATAAAATTGCAAAGTCGGTTTTATGCACATATAATCATGCATATAACAGAGCTTTCGCATTATGATCTCCGCATTCTAATCAGAATTTATGAAGTTATATGAATTACGACATCAACATCGACGGAGTTTAAACAGTCAAAAATAATTAATTTGGCGATTTCTCATGGTATTTGCCACCGGATATGGAGTAAAATGATTTATGACCGCTTCGTAGAACAAATGGTACCACTGTGCGTTGGCGTACCCAGGGGAGTTGCGCGCTGTACTGACAACGTTTTTCCATGCACTACCACAGAAGGACGTAGCTGTACCTAGACGGTATCAGGGTATGTACATTGTACTCTGTAGCCAGAGTGTACCTACTTTGGACAGAATCTACTGATAGGTAAGCTGTCAGATATGATGATAAACGATATGGAAAGGAGTAAAAGGATGAGAAGTTGAATGAGAATAAAGCATAACAACTAGATGTACAATGAATCGTTAGACTATTGAATTCGTTATTATTGAGCTAATGTTAGTTGCTGATAAATCTTAAATCTAATTTTAGTCGTTGTTGAAACTTCAATCTACATGAAAGTACAGTAAGAAGTGAATTAACTAATAACATGCAGATGAATATTGAATAAAACTATTTTCCCAATAGTTTACCTCACCCGAAGAAAGAGTGCATTGATTGACGAGAAGTTCTCGTTTTAATTAGTCGATTAAATTAAACACGAAATTGAAGTAATCGTTGATAAGTTGCTGAAAATGTGAAATATTAGTTTACAATTATAGAACCTATATGACCTTTAGGTACCGTCACGCAACAATTACCGGCAGTAAAAATATAAGTGCCTGCTAGGAGCGCAGTAAATGTGAGTAGCTGTTAAAGTTAGATGTAATTAAGGCAAATCATTAAATAAAATTAAATTATAAATACAGAAACTGCCCCTGTTACGCAGTATGCCAACATTTGGTTTCAAATAACGAGAAAAGTTGTTTTATGCGCCTATTTATGATAATAGCAACTCCCCCACATGCTCCATCAAGTCGATTATTAAAATAAACAAAAAAGTTTGGATCCAGGTTTCAAATTAGTTTCAGTAATCACTGCTATATGTATGTTTTTAACTGTTAGAAAATAGAGAAAAAAGTTTTGCATTATCTTCCAGTCATCTCTTAAGTAATTTAAAATGTTGCTAATAGGGTTAATGTAGCTAATAAAACCTTTCTTAAATAATCTCAATTCAAGCTGTTTGGTTATATAAGATAATTTTACTCTTGAATACCATTTTCATCCACAACTATCCAATATGCGATTTTCCCATAATTCGATGAACAGGTAATAGCAATAAAAATTGGTATGAATCACTGGATTTATGATGATTCCATAAATTGAGTTATAATGCACAGGGGAATCGATGAACATGCGGGACCACCATTGCAACACACTGCAGCACCATGAACACCATTTTTCAAACCGAAATCAAAAAGCTATTTGGAGTTAATCGATTTATACTATTCTGTTGGACTATTGAACAGAGCTTTTTAGTTTAAGATTAATCGAAAACCTTCCCATTGTCCATTGGCATAAAATTATTCAAAAATATATATCTCACTTTATCAGATGATTGATTTCAGTTCCATTCTGTTAAACACAAAATCATTCCATATTAAGCTTCTAGAGTAACAGTTCACGTTTCTTTCCAACATGGGACGGAAGTAAATTGATTGAAAACTGCCTAATCCGATAAATTAGCTTCACGTCATTAATCTTCCATTTATCAGATTTTCATCGCAACCACAATAATAATGCGGGTGAAAACCACCGTTGTCGTCATATTGTGCGAGGAATGATGGTGGGTACAAGATGGAAGCTGCCGTACCTTCGTAACGAAATCAATCTTTTCCCTTTGCCAACAAACTTTCTCGATTTAAACTAAACAACTTGTTGCCACGGCAGCTGAGCTGTTTTCAACCTTCATCGCAAAAGATAATGAGCTAAGCTTTCCTAAAGCAAAGTCAAACATCGGAATTACCCCCAGCATCATTATGAGTAAGCTTCAGAAGATAACAAGCCTCTCCTGTTGACTGCGGAAAACAAGAGGAAACGTTATAAATTAGGCAAACCACTCCTTCCAGCTCAGATCATTTTGCAACAATCAATATCACAGACATGAAGTTTATCCTGGAAGTGACCTTTTTGGTAGCATTGGGCTCAGTTTGCACGGTGCCATAAATCATTTTAAATCATTCGCAACCCCCATTAAACAACTTCGCCATTTCTCTCGTAGGCCCAGTTCAATCCGTGGTTCGACGAGACGGAAAGCAACGTTGCTCTTCGGCATCCCAGACCACCCTTCACCGCTGGATCCCCACCACCAGCTGGGGTTTCCGTTCCAACCCGGAAGCCTCCCACCGCACTTGCCACCCAAGCGCAAGAACAACGAGTCGTTAGTTTCCAGAACCGTTCGCTGGAGCGACTATTTCAACGATCCTTCACGGTGGATACTCCTGTCGAGTTCCAGGATGCGGTTGTTCATCTGTACGTTCGCAGCCAACGGGAACTGGACCTCTGCGCTGAGTTTCTGTGGGAAACTCATCTGCTGAAGGAATATCGACGATGTGCGTCCGTAACACAGCGCGCCATCTGGCGACAGGTGCAGATCTTGAAAGAAGATATCCGCGCGCTGACTCTGGCGGACTACGAATATGGAGATTACTGAGCAGTTGTTAACTGCTCAATTTATTGATTAGGCAATGTCGCTTCTCCAAAATGTCGCATAAGAGCATGAAATTAAGATTTATTACTAAAAATATGAACTCACTTTAAAGACTGATTTTACCAGATGTTTTTTTTATTTCTCGTAAGCTTTGACATCCATTTAAACTATTTAATATTTAGAAAAAAAAACTGAAATTCGTAAACACAGGAGTCAATTTTACATATCAACATTATATCATCCCGATATATAAGGCTATTTAAAAACTTTTTAACAACGCTAAGTATTTCTGAAAAAAAAACATGTGGGAGTCTCTGGAATATGAGATGAATTGCTAACAAATTTCCCATCGGAATGTGTAGAGCCGTTATTAACGAACTCTTGAAAAAGACCATGGAAGGATTCTTTTTTTATGCTATTCAGTTGTAGCTTTCTGATAGCTTTATTTGTCAAGGCTGAACCCTCGGTCTGGCTTTTGCCAAGCTTCTCTTCTACCAGGATCAATAAGGTCTAGCCAAATCTAGCCACAAGTTTTTAGCAAAATCTTTGCTATGTATGAACATCTAGAAATACAGTGTTTGGGGTTTTCGCCGTAGTTTTCGAAACAGAGTCGAAAGAACAATATATGCATGAAAAAAATTTGCAAAAAAGCTTGGAGAATGTCGTAATGGATGGCGACACAAACGTAAAATCAGACTTTAACCTTAGTAAGGACCTTGGGTCTTTTTCGACCCATTTCAAAATTCAAATCAATGTAACTTTTGATTGAAATAATCTAGCAATTTGAAACTTTCTGACAATTATTTTTTTTGTGGAAAATTTTGTTTTTGCGGAAACAAATGTTTTGAATGACCCCTAGGGGAGCTTCCATAAAAAGATACAAATTGTGACTTAGGGTCGTTTTCGACCCAAAATTCAAACAGCTCGCAAAAATCAGTGTGTTGACCGAATTTAGTTCTGTTGGGCTTAAATGAAGGGCACACATGTCTAGTTTCAGAAACCCTCCCGGAGATCCGGATTTGGTCACTGTGGCCACCGGGAACCTGCTACATCTGAAAAAAGTCCCTTTAGAGACCCTTACTTTGACGACCTGTAGTTTCGTAACTAAACAAGCAATCTGAACCGTTCTCATTTTGTTGAATAGGTATTCACGTGGACTGGGGATAGAGATTCTCAAATCACTTAGATATCCATACCCGGTTCCAGAAACCCGGAACATCCGAAAAGTAAGTTCCCATCGCTGTTCTGTATATGTAATTCACATCGGTACTATTCGGTTGATGGATATTTTGGCATAATTTTTTTCTGTAATAAGGAACCAATTGCCGGCGCACATTCTCTGAAAAATTTGGTCCTGTATGGTCCATTCGGTACCGGTTCCTGGAGTCCCGGGAGGTGGCCAATCTGGACAATTCGATTAAATTACTAAGATTTGAACCCCAAAACCAAATGAATTGTATCCAATTCTTTACGATTTTTTATGTTTGGATGTATTTTGCCAAAAGAATGAATGGATGGTTATTCTGGCCCTTTTGGAACGCCGGAATGGCCACCGGGAAACCCGTAATATGGGACCACTAGGTTTAAGCACCAAAAGTAGGCATGCGACGGCTCATTCTTCATGATTTTGAATCCCTGTGACTCTGCTAGTTCAATTATTGATGAATGATCACTTTGGTTCTACTGGCCCACCAAAATAACCAAGGAATGGCCACCGGAGATACCCGTATTGTGGGTCATTTTAGTTTTTGTACCAAAACTAGGCATGCGACGGCTCATTCTTCATGATTTTAAATACCTGTGACTCTTCTAGTTCAATTATTGGTGAATGATCACTTTGGTTCTTCTGGCCTACCGAAATAACCCAGGAATGGCCACCGGAGATACCCGTATTGTGGAACATTTCAGTTTTTGTACCAAAACAAGGCATGCGACGACTCAATCTTTATGATTTTGAATACCTGTGACTCTTCTACTTCAATTATTGATGAATGACCACTTTGGTTCTTCTGGCTCACCGAAATAACCCAGGAATGGCCACCGGAGATACCCGTTTTGTGAGGCATTTCAGTTTTTGTGCCAGGCATGCGACGGCTCATTCTTCATGATTCTGGATACCTGTAACTCTACTAGTTCAATTTTAGATGAATAACCACTCTGGCTCATTGTTACCACGAAATAACCCAGGAATGGCCACCGGAGATGCCCGTATTGTGGGTCTTTTTAGTTTTTGTACCAAAACTAGGCATGCGACGGCTCATTCTTCATGATTTTGAATACCTGTGACTCTGCTAGTTCAATTATTGATGAATGACCACTTTGGTTCTTTTGGTCCACCGAAATAACCAAGAAATGGCCACCGGAGATACCCGTATTGTGGAACATTTTAGTTTTCGTACAAAAACTAGGCATGCGACGACTCATTCTTCATTATTTTGAGTACCGTCGGACGGGGCTTCTTTTGATTTCAGGGGCTACTTTGGACACTCACCTTTTGTATTTATTAGCAGCGTAAATATTAATCTGAGCTATTTTGTGTCTTCAACACTTGTATTAACCAATATATGCTCTACCACTAGGCATGATTTTTTCTTGGAACAACATCAACAATAACAGGATAAACAAGAAAACATTTCAAAAAAGCCCACAAGGTATATAACATTGGCTATACAAACATTGTTTGAATTTTACCCATGTCTTGGAAACTTATTGGGAGCATCACAAAACTATCGAATCGTCATGTTTCATGAAAATCTTGTGATTTGTTTTGCTTAAAATTGTTGTTTTATTAAAATAATTTATCAAAGGTCTTATTTTTGCGACTTTTATTTTATTATAATGTTTTGGGTTGTGTATTTTACAACATAAAAAAATAAAATAAATGTTTGTAAAAGTGAATAGACATAAAACACATATGTTTCAATACGTACCAATGCCAAATTCACAAAATAATCTCTAAAAAACTATTTTTCGTCATATTTTACATGAATTTGTAGTACAGAACAGTTGCATCCTTCAAATGCCTAAATTAAACTACACTTAAGCCAGCTCTAAACTGCTAAGAAGCTAAAAGCATATTACAAAAGCAAACTTACTTCTTTACGATCTTGCTAAACTTTACTTCATAGATTGCGTTTTTAATGAAAATAACTTACTAGTATTAAATTAGTAATTGGTATTAATGTGATCCTTCAACATATCATTCATATAACAGTAAGAATAGAAAAAAAGAGTTTTTGTACATAACTCATTTATCATCGCAGTACCTAGTAGTTACGTCGTTCGTTTATGTCAACTTGAAAATCGAGCATTCGTAACTGATAGCTCCATTTAAGAGGAAGTTGAAAATTTAAGTTTCATACTGCAAACTGAGAATGGTGAATGACATGTTTCGTTGAAATTTGTTATATATGTGTAATTGATTCTAGCTTTGCAATTTTCTACAGTAAGTTTATCAATGAAAAACGTTCCATAACATCACAGTGGACGACAATCTATTGAACCAGTTTGAAAGTTATAAGGAAAAATCATTTCATTAGCAAATTGTGAAAATGTCCAAAGTAGCCCCTTTTTTGTCTTGAAGGACACACTTTTTTCACTATTCAAGCATTTTTGTTATTTCTTGATGGATTTGCCTCATATTTTGCACATTTGTAACGTACAACTTAAATATAAGCAAAAATTATCAACATCTATCCATAATTCTAAGAGTTACAAATCCTCAAAGTTAAAGAATGTGGAAATAATGTCAAAAGAAGCCCCCCGTTTGACGGTACCTGTGACTTTTCTAGTTCAATTATCGATGAATGCCCAATTTGGTTCTTCTGGCCCACCGAAATAACCCAGGAATGGCCACCGGAGATGCCCGTATTGTGGGTCATTTTAGTTTTTGTACCAAAACTAGGCATGCGATGACTCATTCTTCATGATTTCAAATACCTGTGACTCTGCTAGTTCAATTATTGATGAATGCCCACTTTGATTTTTTGGCCTATCGAAATAACCAAGGAATGGCCACCAAAGATACTCGTATTGTGAGACATTTCAGTTTTTGTACCAAAACTAGTCATGCGACTACTCAATCTTTATAATTTTGAATACCTGTGACTTTTCTAGTTCAATTATTGATGAATGCCCACTTTAGTTCTTCTGGCCCACCGCAATAACCCAGGAATGGCCACCGGAGATGCCTGTATTGTGAGTCATTTTAGTTTTAGTAGCAAACCACACTCTACACAGTAATAATGGAAATTACTGTGGACGTAATTCGGACTATGACTGAATGGCACATGATGTAACTGATAAAACGACACAAAAATGTGTCCTTGAAGATGTATTGAACAAAAAATGTAATTTTACACGTTAAAGGACACGAAAACGATGTCTCTATGATCGGCATTTTCCGAATCAGACGCTATGGTATTTGGAATGTGACATAAATTCACGTCATTTGGCTCACTTCTTTTATGTGCATCCAAAAGACGTAAAATCACATGATTTTTTCGGAGTGTGTAGGCATGCGACAGCTTATTCTTCATGATTTTGAATACCTATGACTCTGCTAGATCAATTATTGATGAATGACCACTTTGGCCCACCGAAATAACCCAGGAATGGCCACCGGAGATGCCCGTATGGTGGGTCATTTTAGTACCAAAACTAGGCATGCGACAGCTCATTGAGTAGTGTTTGATCCTTCGACCTTGACGCTTGCTCCTGCGGGGGCGGGCGATGAGGGTAGGATCAAATTTGTCGCGCGTCGTTCGTTCAGAAAAATGAAAAAGCGTCGCAGATCGTTAGTAGTGTTTGATCTATTGATCGCGTCGCTTGCTCCTGCGTGGGCGAGTGACGAGCACTTGTTCGGCGTACAATACGATTATCGGATTATTTCGCGAATCCGGTTAGGCGTGATTATATCATGGATCGCATCACCAAACATTGGTGACTCCCAGATCTCTACCCTATCCCGCTAACCCAATATCCTTTCCATGACAACCGTGGAGATGCAGAGGTGATCTCGGTCTCTAGTAACAACGGTAGTCACACTAACATTCCTTCCCTTCCCCGATGACCGTAAGGACGTGGCCGGCGCCGTTATTGACTTTTAAATTTGAGCTCTCGATTTGTGCACATTGAAGAATGGTAAGCTAATCCCAAGCCCCATTCATAATCACGGAGTAGCAACTACGAATTGTACGGTCATCTATGCTTATGCTTATGCTTAAAACTAGGCATGCGACGGCTCATTCTTCATGATTTTGAATACCTGTGACTTTTCTAGTTCAATTATTGGTCAATGACCACTTTGGTACTTCTGGCCCACCGAAATAACCCAGGAATGACGACTGGAGATACCCGTATTGTGGGATATATAATTTTTTGTGCCAAAACAAGGCATGCGACGGCTCATTCTTTATGATTCTGAATACCTGTGACTCTTCTAATTCAATTACAGTAAGGACCCGATTTTGTCAGCCCCTCGATGAATTTTTGGCTGACAAAATGGGAAACTGACAAAATTGGGTCAATTTTTTGTTGCCGTTATTCAAGTATTGACGTGTTTATATTTGCTTATGAACCGCGTTAAGAACTTGATTGATTGATTTGACTTTATTAACGAGATTTTTAGCCCTGGGCTAGTTCATCTCGGGACCAACGGCTTTACTTCCCTTCCGAAGGAAGTCGTCACTATAACTTTTTACGTCATAAGTGACTATGTCGGGGATGGGATGTTAAGAACTTACTTGTGCTCTTAAGGGAGCGGTGGACATGGGTGTAGCCAGGTTTTTATTATCAGGAAAAAAGGGGGGGGGGTCGAAAATAGATTCTTGAAATTTCATTCACGATTTTCACTCCTAATCGACCATTATTCACTACCATGAAACATAAAACGTGATAAAACTATGTAAGATATCCATCCAATTTTTTCACCTAAGTAAAGTGAAGTTCAAAATGCGTCTTGTTTTAGTGTTGAGTAATGGGACCATTTTAATTCGTGGAGAAATAATTATTGGAAAAAAATCTGAAGATCCGATTCGTTGTGATCCGTATGATCAGCAATTTTGTTATGGCCAGTAAGACAAAAGGGACCAACCTGAATTCCTAGTTATACATGACCGTTAAATTATTTAAGAATTTATCCCAAAACACCGAATTTTTTAGATACTTCTTCAAAATAGCAGCAATAATTGCCTCGAAGCTTTTCTTGAAATTCCTCTAAGTATAATTCAAAGAATGTTCCATCCGGAGTTTTCCACATAAATTTTCCTAAAATGTAGTTTAAAATTCATACAGATTGTCATTACCCCCTATGGCTACGACCATGTGTGCATGACATCAAACATCATCATCAGTTTCAATGTACAACCACGTTTACGTTTACATGACGAAAACAATGTTTTGACGAATTTAAAATAGGTTGAAAAAATCGGGGCCAGACAAAATCGGGGGCTAAAAATATCACGTCAGTACTGTATAGCTGAATAAGCACTGGCTCTTCAGGACCACCAAAATAATTCAGGAATAGCCAATGGAGATACCCGTACTGTGGGACATTTCTGTTTTTGTACAAAAACTACTCAATCTTCATGATTTTGAATACCTGTGACTTTTCTAGTTCAATTATAGATAAATTACGACTTTGGTTCTTCTTTACTACCACAATAACCCAAAAATTATGCGATGGCTTATTCTTCATGATTTATAATACTTGTGAATTTGTGACTCTTCTAGTTCAATTATAAGTGAATGACCACTTTGGATAATTGTTACCACCGAAAACCCCTTATCTCTATCTCTATGGGGCCTTCCTTAGCCGAGTGGTTAGAGTCCGCACAGAGTGGGGTACAATAGTTTTTGTACCATAACAAGATATTCGACGACTCAATCTTCCTGATTTTTCGGGCATGAGACTTGTCACACACAATAACAAGTAAATGACCACTCAGGTCCTCAGGTTTCAGGTTGGCCGACGACGCTGTAGAATCGTTACCCGTTCTGTGGCGTAGTTGATTAACACGCCCAGTCTACCGTATTTGGGGTCGTGGGATCGAAGCTCACCAGAACGATTCCATTATTTTTCACAAATTATACATATCAATATATCCAAATTGACTTTTGTGTCTACGAAATTCAGGTTTTATTCTCGGAGTTGTGTTTGATCCTTCGACCTTGACGCTTGCGCCTGCGGGGGCCGGCGATGAGGGCAGGATCAAACATGTCGCGCATGGGTCGAGTAAAGTGAAAAAGTGCCGCGTTCGATTAGTTCTTTTTGATTTTTCGACGTTGACGCTTGCTTCTGGGCATAATGTTTCTCTACGTAGATATTGTTCATATCAAATGAAAATATTATATTTACATATAAGCATTATATCTCACCAATAATTATTTATCATGGTCTAATCGCTTATCAAAGTGAATCCTGTGACCCAACGATCCTTCCCATTAACAAAAATCCCTCGCAATAACCTTTGTGGAGATGCAGAGGCAAACACGGTCTCCAAATAGCAAAGGTTACACACTAACATTCCTTCGTCCAATCCCACCTGACTGCAAGGACGTGGCCGGCGCCGTTATTGACCATGTATAAATAGAGGCACTGAATTATGCACACTGAAGAAGATTATGGCCAATCCCAGCCGATCTTCTAGTTGATTCTTTGTGCATTTTCGCTGACTTCAGTCAATCACGGAATACCAACCATTGATATGTGTAGTCAGTAATTGAACAAGAAGAGTAACAGGTATTCAAAATCATGAAGAATGAGCCGTTGCATGCCTAGTTTTGGTACAAAAAATGAAATGTCTTACAAAACGGGTATCTCCGGTGGCCATTCACTTTGGGCCAGAAGAACCAGAGTAGTCATTCATCAATAATTGAACTAGAAGAGTCACAGGTATCCAAAATCATGAAGAATGAGCCGTCGTATGCCTAATTTTGGTACAAAAACTGAATTGACACACAAAACGGGTATCTCCGGTGGCCATTCCTGGGTTATTTCGGTGGGCCAGAAGAACCAAAGTGGTCATTCATCAATAGTTGAATTAGAATAGTCACAGGTATTCAAAATCATAAAGATTGAGTCGTCGCATGCCTACTTTTGGTACAAAAACTGAAATGTTCCACAATACGAGTATCTCCGGTGGCCATTCCTTGGTTATTTTGGTGGGCCAGAAGAACCAAAGTGGTCCTTCATGAATAATTGAACAAGCAGAGTCACAGGTATTTAAAATCATGAAGAATGAGCCGTCGCATGCCTAGTTTTGGTACAAAAACTACAATGACCCACAATACGGGCATCTCCGGTGGCCGTTCCTGGGTTATTTCGGTGGGCCAGAAGAACCAAAGTGGTCATTCATCAATAATTGAACTAGAAGAGTCATAGCTATTCAAAATCATAAAGATTGAGTCGTCGCATGCCTACTTTTGGTACAAAAACTGAAATGTTCCACAATACGAGTATTTCCGGTGGCCGTTCCTGGGTTATTTCGGTGGGCCAGAAGAACCAAAGTGGTCATTCATCAATAATTGAACTAGAAGAGTCATAGCTATTCAAAATCATAAAGATTGAGTCGTCGCATGCCTACTTTTGGTACAAAAACTGAAATGTTCCACAATACGAGTATCTCCGGTGGCCATTCCTTGGTTATTACGGTAGGTCAGAAGAACCAAAGTGGTCCTTCATCAATAATTGAACTAGCAGAGTCACAGGTATTTAAAATCATGAAGAATGAGCCGTCGCATGCCTAGTTTTGGTACAAAAACTAAAATGACCCACAATACGGGTATCTCCGGAGGCCATTCCTTGGTTGTTGCGGTAGGCCAGTAGAACCAAAGTGGTCATTCATCGATAATTGAACTAGCAGTGTCACAGGGATTCAAAATCATGAAGAACGAGCCGTCGCATGCCTACTTTTGGTGCTAAAACCTAGTGGTCCCATATTACGGGTTTCCCGGTGGCCATTCCGGTGCTCCAAAAGGACCAGAATAACCATCCATTCATTCTTCTGGCAAAATACATCCAAACATAAAAAATCGTAAAGAATTGGACACAATTCATTTGGTTTTGGGGTTCAAATCTTAGTAATTTAATCGAATTGTCCAGATTGGCCACCTCCCGGGACTCCAGGAACCGGTACCGAATGGACCATACAGGACCAAATTTTTCAGGGAATGTGCGGCGGTAATTGGTTCCTTATTACAGAAAAAAATTATGCCAAAATATCCATCAACCGAATAGTACCGATGTGAATTACATATACAGAACAGCGATGGGAACTTACTTTTCGGATGTTCCGGGTTTCCGGAACCGGGTATGGATAACTAAGTGATTTGAGAATCTCTATCCCCAGTCCACGTAAATACCTATTCAACAAAATGAGAACGGTTCAGATTGCTTGTTTAGTTACGAAACTACAGGTCGTCAAAGTAAGGGTCTCTAAAGGGACTTTTTTCAGATGTAGCAGGTTCCCGGTGGCCACAGTGACCAAATCCGGATCTCCGGGAGGGTTTCTGAAACTAGACATGTGTGCCCTTCATTTAAGCGCAACAAAACTAAATTCGGTCAACACACTGATTTTTGCGAGTTGTTTGAATTTTTGGGTCGAAAACGACCCTAAGTCACAATTTGTAAATTTTGTTAGGGACTAAGGAAAGCTAAACAGCTTTTAAGTTTGGCACTTTGTATTACACTTTAACAAGAGACGGTTGAAGATCGCTTCAAGACCAAAAAGTTGTCGAAGTTCGCTAAAAATGGCATGGTTTGGTAAGCTATAGTATGTGTAGTTGTTGTAGCACAGTGATCACCAAACTGCGGCCCTCAGGGAGGTTTTGTGCGGCCCGCGAAATGATTTTGAGCGTTAGTGTAATGTGGCCCGCATGATGTGACTTTACGATAACATGGTTTTGAGTAGTGTGTCATCAACATCATGGCATAATATTATTAGCTATCCTACATGTTGAACAATTGAATGATTATCAGGAATCGAAATAAAATACTCTGAATTTTGTCAACTCTCAAGTATATCTGATTCCCTCAGTCTCAGAACTCCGAAGAGGAGGAATAAGTATGATAGAAATCTGTACTCGCAAAGAAAGCTCATTATATATAATTGTTGATGATTCGGTGACGGATCTTGTTGTTTCACAGTTGTTTCTTTGGATTTATTGTAGTTGATTGACAGCAAGGAAGTTCTACAGTATTATAATCAATATATTGAAATGGCATTCTTGATATTAGGTTGATTTAAATTTTTCGGTGTTCTTTAAATTACTTGATATCAAGCTTAAACGAGAAATCTGGGAAAATACACCTTCGAGCTGTTTAGTGGGGCCTTAGTTAAGTGGTTAGAGTCCACGGCTACTTTAACAAAGAAAGCTCTCAGTTAATAACTGTGGAGGTGATCATAAGAACACTAAGCTGAGAAGCAGGCTTTGTCCCAGTGAGGACGTTAATGCCAAGAAGAAGAAGAAGAATAAGAAGAAGAAGAAGCTGTTTAGTAGAATACCTATAAATAAATGAAAAATCGAATTCAGTACTATACCATTTAATTTCATTAGAGTTTGTATCCTTTGACAGATACGCGTATTTCAACCTCAACCAAACGGCCTTCCACGTTTACTAGACTCGACTGAGGTTCGGAATCTTAAAAATACCTACAAATTATACCGATTTATAAACACTCTGAATTTTGTATCGTGGATTTTCCTAACATTTTAAGTTTGATACTGACTACTTTTTTATGTTCAGCAAAAAAAACTGATTCCCGGAATGAACTGCCGAGTATCAGTAAATTTCGGTTCATTACCAACAAATTTAGTCATTTGTTGTCTAAGCCTCAGTAAATCTTCATAAATTTTCATGTATCTGTTCAGGGAATTGATGTTTTTTTTTTTTTGAAAATCGAATATGAACTTTTTATGCTTACTGGGTTGTTTTTCGTCATATTTAAAGAAATCTAATTCCTTCTTACTATTTTCTGTAATGCCGGAAATCCCGTTTTTAAAAACTTGCTTGTTATACATGCGGCCCGCGCTAAGTTTTGTAAGCACCATAGTGGCCCGCATAATCAGTTAGGCTGAGGATCACTGTTGTAGCATGTTATACAAATTACTGTTTTGTGCAACCTCCCCTATTCGTACTATGAGTACCCATTCTATTTGTTTCAAATCAAATGAAAAAAAAACCCTACCGCCACAGGTAAAATCTACTCCGCCTCTTCGTCTACCGAAAATTCTAAAAGAAAATCATCAAATGTACCCACTTCAAGTGATATGTCTGCTTTTGATTTTAATTTTCTAACTGAACGATTGAATCTAATGATTGATGCAATGTTCAAAGCCACCATTATGACTGAAGCAGTCCAAGTTGGTGTAAAATTTACTAATCTAATTGTTATTGGATTACGTTTTTCTAATGGATCCAATAAATAATAATTCAAATATTTTAAATTGGAATGCTCTTTCTTTGAATGGTAAAGAGGACGAACTGTTTAATTTTCTTACAGCTAATAATGTGCATATAGCAGTTATTACTGAAACATATTTACAACCTGGATTCAAACTTAAAAAAGATTCTAACTTTTTTGTTTATCGTAATGATCGACTTGATGGGGCGTGTGGAGGAGTTGCAATCATCATTCATAGGCGTATAAAACATCAACTTTTATCGTCATTTGAAACTAACGTTTTTGAAACTTTAGGTGTTTCTGTTGAAACACAATTTGTTAAATATACTTTCATAGCTGCCTATTTTCCTTTTCAATGCTGTGGACAGCAAGTTAATTTGCTCCAAACTGACTTGTGAAAATTGACTCGCAATAAGTAATTTTTTTTGTCATTGGTGACTTTATGCCAAACATCGGTCATGGAATAATTTTCAAAGTAATTCCAACGGCAGAATTTTATTTGATGTGTGCTCTTCAGGATATTGCTCAATTCAATACCCTGATAGCCCTACATGTTTTTCCTCTTCTAGAAATCCATCTACGATTGACTTGGTCTTAACCGACTCTAGTCATCTTTGTAGCCAACTGATTACTCATGCTGATTTTGATTCTGATCATGTCCCTGTTACATTTCAAATATCCCAAGAAGCGATTCTCAATCCTATCAGCTCCACTTTCAATTATTTTCGAGCAGACTGGAATATAAATGAAACATATATTGACTCTAATCTTAATGTTAACATTTCTTTACAAACAAAACTTGATATTGACAATGCTCTTGAAACTTTAACAAATTTCATTGTTGAAGCCAGCATTGCAATTCCAAAATGTGAAGTAAAATTTGAATCCGTGATTATAGACGATGATCTTAAACTCTTGATGCGTCTTAAAAACGTGAGGAGAAGGCAATTTCAGCGCACTCGTGATCCTGCTATGAAAATTATATGGCAGGATTTGCAGAAAGAAATCAAGAAACATTTTGAAGATTTAAGAAACAAAAATTTTGAAAATAAAATTTCTCAATTGGACCCTGGCTCTAAGCCCTTTTGGAAAATATCTAAAATCTTGAAAAAACCTCAGAAGCCAATACCGGCATTGAAAGAGGAAAACAAATTATTACTAACTAATTGCGAAAAAGCTCAAAAACTTGCTATGCAGTTTGAAAGTGCGCACAATTTTAATTTAGGACTTACATGTCCAATTGAAAATCAAGTTACTCAGGACTTCGAAAATATTCTCAATCAAGAGAACGTTATTGAAAATTCCTGGGAGACTGATTTGGAAGAATTGAGAACTATTATTAAAAAATTCAAAAATATGAGAGCTCCTGGCGATGATGGAATTTTCTACATCCTCATCAAGAAACTTCCAGAAAGTAGCTTATCATCCTTAGTTGATATATTTAACAAATGTTATCGATTACTATATTTTCCTGACAAATCGAAAAATGCTAAGGTTGTATCAATTTCAAAACCTGACAAAAATCCTGTAGAAGCTTCTAGCTATCGTCCAATCAGTTTGCTTTCCTCCATCAGTAAACTTTTTGAAAAGGTAATTTTGAACAGAATGATGATCCACATCCACGAAAATTCAATTTTTGCCAATGAACAGTTCGGATTCCGCCATGGACATTCGACCACTCATCAACTATTACGTGTAACAAATTTGATCCGTTCGAACAAATCTGAAGGCTGTTCTACTGGTCTTGCTCTTCTAGACATAGAAAAAGCATTCGACAGTGTTTCGCATGAAGGCTTGATTGTAAAATTAAAACACTTTAATTTTCCAACATACATTGTTAATAATTCAAAGTTATCTGTCAGATCGTACACTTCAGGTTCAAGAACTCCAGGTCTGAAAGATTTCCTGTAAGAGCTGGTGTATGCTGTACCAATATGGACTAGCTGTTGTAATACCAGGAAGAAAGCTCTGCAGAGAATTCAAAATAAAATTTTGAAAATGATTCTGAAGCTTCCTCCCTGGTATAGTACCAATGAGTTACATAGAATACCAATGTTGAAACATTGGGACAAATGTCAAATGAAATAATTAATAATTTCAGGAAAAAATCGTTACAATCTTCTATTGCCACGATTAATGCGGATCTCGTGAAAATCGTGCCTCGATTGTTAAGTTTGGCTCTCCGCATGACACCTTTAAGCGCAATATTGAACAGCAGGCACGACAGTTCATCACCTTGTCGTATTCCCCGGCAGAATTCGAACGAACTAGAGTGTTCACCCGAGATCTTCACGCAGTTTCGCACACCGCACAGTGGCGCATGGCCGGTCAAAACCTCAAAAATTCATGTTCTCAAAATCGGTTGCTAATATTTTCTATAGACTTCTATACTCAGCCCTGTCGTCCTGCTTAGTCGCGCTTAGTCGACGACTAAGAAGCTTTTCTCAGATTTTCCTTACAATTTTTCACCCGAAGTCAATAAGATATCAATCGAAATTTCCAACCTGTACCAACCAACGCTCTGGAGTAATGTTACCTTATTTCATTTAGAACTTCATATATAAAATATTACCGCCTTGTAAAAAATCCATAAAAATTTACGAGCTGTGTCAACGCCCTAGAGTAATTTCACCTTATTCGACGTAGATCAAAATTGAAAACTCCAAGCTGTATCAACGCCCTGGAGTAATTTTACTTTGTCCCATATAGATCCGTAGAATCCAAACGCCCTGTATGGCATCAATTAAAAATTCAAGCTTTATCAACGCCTAGGAGTAACTTGACCTCCTTTATGTAGACCAAGTGCATCTTTACGTCCATCTTTATGCCCACATCACTTGAATATTTTAAGCATTATCAACGCCCTGGAGTAATTTGGACTCGCCCCATGTAAATCAGCTGCATCTTAACGCCCTGTGGGACAAATGTCAAGATGTATAAACACCCTTGACTGATTTGACCTTGTCTCACGTTGATCAGGTGCACCTCAATGCCATGCATCGATTAAAAGCTACAATCTATCGACGCCCTAGAGTAATTTTAACTTGTCTCATATAGATCAGCAGCATCTTAACGTACAGGGCTGTAGGACATTATTTAAAAATTTGAAGCTGTATAAATGCCCTAGATTAACTTAACCTCATCCCAAGTAAATCAAGTGCATCTTGACGCCCTGTATGACATCAATAGAAACTCCAAGCTCTATCAACGCCCCGGAGTAATTTGAACTAATCCCATGTCGATCAAATACATCTCAACGCACTGTAGGACATCAATTGACAATTCAAGCTTTATCAACGTCCTGGAGTAATGTGACCTCATTTTACGTAGACCAAGTGCATTTTTACGCCCTGTAGGACATCAATTGAATATTCCAAGATTTATCAACGCCCTGGAGTGATTTGACCTTGTTTCATGTAAATAAGCTGCATTTTAACGGCCTGTGGGACAAATATCAAGATTTATAAACGCCCTCCACTTATTTGACCTTATCTTACGTAGTTCAGGTGCAACTCAATGCCCTGTATCGATTGAAAATTCCAATCTGTATTGACGCCCTGGAGTAATTCGACCTTGTCTCACGTAGATCTTAGATAAGGTGCACATTAACGCCCTGTAGGACATCAATTGAAAACTCCATGCAGCATCAACGTCCTGGAGTAATTTGGACTCGTGTCATGTAATCAATTCATATCAACGCCCTGTTCGATATCTATTTTCCTTGTCTTACGACCTTGTCCAATGACCTTGTCTTACGTAAATCAGGTGCAACTTAATGACCTGTATCCATTGAAAATTCCAAGCTCACTGATACAGCTCTGGAGTAATTTGAGCTCATTCCATGTATATCAGGTACATCTCAACGCCCAGTAGGACATCAATTAAAAATTCCAAGCTTTTGCAATGCCCTGGAGTAATTTGGCCTTATTTCACATAGTTCAGAAACATCTTAACACTTTGTATAACATCAATCGATCAAGCAATATCAATGGTCTGAAGTAATTCCGTTTTATTTCATAATGATCTTTGAGAGATCTGGAGCATGTTTACGCCCTGTTGAAAATCAACAGAAATTGCTTAGCAGTATCAACGCCCTGGAGTAATTTGACTTTATCCTTTGAAGATCAGGTGCATCTTAACGCTCTGATTGATGTCATCGAAATTGTCAAAAATATCAACGCCCTGGATTAATTTGTTCCTTTCTCACGTATATTACGTACATCTTAACGTCCTGTATACCATCAATTGGAAATTCTAGCCTGTTCAACGCCCTGTAATATTTCAAGCTTATCTTATGTAGTTCAGGTGCATCGTAATGCCCTTTAGAAGATCAATTGGATATTCCAAACTGTATTACCACCCTGGAGTAATTTGACCTTATTCTATGTATATCAGGTACATCTCAATGTTTTCTAGGTCATCAATTGAAAATTCCAAGCTCTATCTGCAGTAATTTAAACTAAGTCCACATTAATGAATTGAATCGTAACGCCCTGTAAAAATCAATCAAATTTTTCATTCGGTATCAACGCCCTGAAGTGATAATACTTTGTTTCACGTAGATCAGCTGCATCTTTACGCCCTGTAAAAAAAACAATTAAATTTTGTTTGCTCTATGACCTTAACTAACGGTTTTCAAGTGGAGAGTAGTATTTGGTCCTTTAGTTGCATTGTCTGCTCTTGCGGGAACGAGTGATGCAATCAGGATCAATGTTGACTGTGTATGCTGAGCAATTTATTTATTATATTTGTGAGTTATTTCCGTGTTATATGTTGTTTATAATATCTATATTTTGTCTCATATTATATTTCCATACTATTTATCTAATGATTGTGCTACTTTTCCTGAAATGTCGCTTATGCGAATGATAGTTCCCCGAATAACCCTCTTCCTCGAATCCCATTTTTCCAATTGTCACTTCGAGAAGTAATGCAGTTCATGAAGGTCAGTGACAGAGTGCCTGGTCCGTTCACTACTTTGAAATGAAGGAAGTTGTGAAACGGGATATTCGGAGAACAGACATTCAATGGACCGACGTTCGAGGAAACGACATTTGGGGAATTAATATTTAGGGCAAAGTAGCATTATCCCTTTATTAAATGGATATTACGATTTGCCTACAGAGCTGTATGCGCTTGATCCCAAATATTCGGTATTATTAAAGAAATTGTTGGTTAAATTATTTTGAGAGATCCTTCTATAACAGCACGTGATAATTAAAAGGCCGAAGACCACTCTCGAAGTTTGATGGAATATGTTAATGTTTAAAGAGGCCCAGATAGCCGTAGCGGTAAATGCGCAGCTATTCAGCAAGACCAAGCTGAGGGTCGTGGGTTCGAATCCCACCGGTCGAGGATCTTTTCGGGCTGGAAATTTTCTCGACTTCCCAGGGCATAGAGTATCTTCGTACCTGCCACACGATATACGCATGCACAAATGGTCATTGGCATAGTAAGCTCTCAGTTAATAACTGTGGAAGTGCTCATAAGAACACTAAGCTGAGAAACAGACTCTGTCCCAGTGGGGACGTAACGCCAGAAAGAAGAAGAATGTTTAAAGCTGAAAAAATCTTCAAATCATATGTTCTTAAGACAGTCAGTTCATTCCCCTGGTTTATTTTGGGCCAATAATTTTCAAGTGAACTTTCAGAATCAAGTATGCAAAAAGAGCAGCAATTTTGTGTTTTTAAATTTCATGAAATTAGTTTGAAACCCTTCTGTAATTTATACTTGACAATTCCAAGATTCACAAATATATCTAACGTAAAACTACAATAGATAAAACAATAGCGAAATATATTGAAATCGAGAGCAATTGTTGACTTTTTCCATTTTGATATCACCTCAAGAGCGATATTTTATTTTAATTTAAGCCATATATTTGGCTGAAAATTGAACACCTCTTCTTTAAGTTAAAAAAAAAATCGAACTAGATGTCCTGCTTTTAGAAAACTTAAAAAAATCTTTGTAAACTTAGGGGAACCTGGTCCAATTCGAACCCTGTTCTAATTCGGACCATCAATCATTTCTTCATACAGCCGATACTGTAAAGATCGTGTATACTGTTTTTCTACTCACCGTCTGGCTGGGATATAACACAATAAATTTGACCCATTTTAGTTATTTCGTTTGCTTTTTATATTAGTTTGTTGTTTTGAAGTGGTCTAGTGTACTGTCGGTTAGCACTTTTTCCAAGCTTCTGTAAGCGACAATAATACTTCAATTTTTCTGTGTTATCTTATAATCGAACCCCCTCAGCCTAAACTTTCACCTGACCATATGGTTTTGAAATATCTATGCACTGTTTGTGCTCAACTAGTTTGTAAATCACAAAATGTGTGTTGGTCCAAACCGGACCTTTTGATATGGTTCAATACGGACCTCTCGAATTCCAACGAGAATACAGCCTATTCCAAGAGCTCCATCACGTGAGAGTTTCTTCGACTTGGTAGAAAATCATAGAAGTTGCAATATTGATCGATGGTGTCTTTGTTTCTTTTGTGGTCAAAAAAAGTATTCGGAAAAATAAGAAATACGGTAGACCACTGAAAAATAGAGAAAATAATAAATCATCTACTTAGAGAGTATCTTTATGAAAACCACAGCCAAGCTGTATCCAAAATAGTATGACAATACGTTACAAAACACGTTTACGAGTGCTGAGAACAATACAGTCAACTCTTCCTTACGTGATTCTCTGTGTTTTTGTTCCCTTGCTCGATGGAATGCGCAGTTCCTTCAATATAGCATACTTTGACTCCTAAATTTAAGTCTAAACTTCTCCAACTTTATGTTCCCAGATTCGATGCTGTCTGCTTCAGTATCCCATACACAATACCAATTTTTTTACCAGTTTCGGAAATCACCTCTTTTTTTTTATTAAAATCCACATTTTACTTGAGCTAGTTTTGACTCTTATTCAATTGAAATTTGACGTGCATTCAGTTTATTTTTTTGAGCTTCCGTTTACAGGAGAAGTTCAAAAAGCATGATACCACACAAATCAGAGTTATATTTTATTACTACCTAAGCAAAACCCCATAAAATATAACGTGGTCCTATTTAGAACATGGGGGGTCCGAATTGGAACAGTGTTGGTCCAATTCGGACCTTCTGAAGAATTTTGTTCAAACATGTCTAGTCATGTCCTATTAGAAGATATCACAAAACTCTCTGAGAGAAAAGTGTGCGCACTGAATCAGGCTTTAACGCAAACATAAAACTTTTCATGCCATTTATCGTACTAAAAAGATATGGCCAAAAAACTGTTACTAGGTCCGAATTGGACCATGTTCCCCTAATTATTTGATTATTTTTAAAAGAAAATAAATATAATATTTTTCTATACATACGCTTCATATATTACTTTCCGCTCAAACATAATCAATCAATTGAAGCATTAAATCTTAAGTATTAATTTATTTATTTTTAACTTTAAAACTTTTCTTTGCTTCCTAATCAAGTCTTCAAGTTTTCTTAGTCTGACAGGACTGAGAATACGCATAATACTTCGTTTAAAATGTTTTGGGTTATGGTTGAGTAATTATCGCTAAAATGTGGTTACCATTGGTATATATAATTAGAATTACAGTTTGTGTCGTAGTTCGCTTCAATTTCATAAAACTAGAGGAGAAGCGTTTTGGTTTATTAAAATTGCGAGGCGAATGAACTGACTAATCAAGTTTAAACCCTTATAAAAAAAACGAAAAAAAAATCAAATTAATGAACCCTACCCGAGCAGGAACAAATAACTCCCCAATAACTTATACATACCATATATTGGTATCATACCAAAATAAGGTATTGTTCAGTTGTCAATACCTCAATTTGGTATTATAATGGTTTTGAAAAAAATCTTTAAAACAATTAAAAATACTTCATTGAGGTATTACACAGACATTGAGGTCTGCTGGAGGTATTGTACTACTATTGAAAAATTTCACTTTTATATGAAAATCCATCAAGTATTATTTAGGTATTACAATACCTGATCTAATTATTAGCTTGGTATTTGTAGAATATGCAGAAGGTATTATTTGAGGTATTTTACCTCTTATGCAGGGCTCATTCATACCTCATTCAGGTATTAGGTATTGGAAATTATCTGGTATGGAATACCTCAATTTGGTATTCACTAGTTATTTTCTTCTGCTCGGGTAGGCTTGACAGTTTGCAAAAAGCTCAGTTTTTGAATAAATTCTATGTATTTCTTCACGTATCTTTCTTCCCATATATTCCTTGAAGCACAAAGCAATCTTAGGGGCATCGCATGGAGGAGAGATGTAGTTCAATTTAAAATAATTTTGGAGACCATTTTGAATTCGACTCCATTTTGAATTTTATCAGAAAAACGGTGAACCGTTAGCGCTTCGTTTAGAATTCTGAGATCAGCAACAAAAAGTTTATGAAAAACTGAGTTTGAGCAGCTGCATAAATTTGTCCAATAGTATTAACCGAATGAACGAATTTCTGTTTAAATACAAACATCATATTTTGTACAAGGCCATTTTGTTCTTATTCAATTTATGAAACAAAATGAAATACAAGAAATTCAACTAATAAAAAATATCATATAATTCAGTTGTATTGTCAAAATTTTGCTTTGACTTTTGAAGAGCTTTATACGGGCAAAATGGTACCAGAAACATAAATGGTAGTTACTTGAAAACTGTTGCATCAATTTGCTCAAATTTTTCACAATTTTGTTTAAAAAGCGAAATGCAATAACTATATATTGTTTTAAAAGCACAATGCCGAACATAAGAAAAATTTTGAAATTTGAGGCATTGATTTGCACTCGTTGATCCGTTTTACATTGAGTAATAGGTTCTAAAAGACTGAGTTTATTTCATGGATTGAGATTTCTTTTTAAAGGGCACATCGTAATAGTCTTAGTTGTTAGACTCTAGGAAACAGTCGCAAGCATTGTTATGGTAGATTCAATTGGTACAAGAACTAACAAATTTTCATTTATTTTGAACTAAATAATTTTCAGCCCATGTACTTGATCTCTTCGTTCCACATTTTAATAGAAATGGAACGCAAACTAAATACGTGCAAAAGCATATTGGTTTTCGTTTGTTAGGAATGTATATTAAAGTATTTGTGATATTTGTAATTTTTATATAATAAAATGTTGCTAAGGGTTTTTGGATTTCCGTTTACGATCTGTACAGACTGAAAGTCGAAAACTCATAGCAAATATAACTTCCGTCATAGTTGATCCCTATATATTAGAATATGTATGATATTTCTTATGAGAAAACATCATTAACGCCTGAAAAATAGAAGCGCCCTCTGGGGTATAGTAACGCCCCCCTCAAAAATGGACGACTAAGAAGCACACATTTTACGACGACAGGGCTGTCTATACTATTGAGTGACGATTTACCAAAATTTGAGATTAATCTGTTTTGTTTTCGTTAGATAATCTGGGATAGCATTTTGTAAGGGTTCAGGATAGTGATTGCACGGTAGTTTTCACACTCCAGTTTGCACCTGTTGCTAAACTATCGTATGAATCCAGCAATTTATTTCCAGCGAGTTTGTAGAAATACAATTATAAATACCTGTGAAGTATGGAAGTTAGATATCACACGAACAAGGTGTTTTGGCATAATTCGCTTACTTTTCGTGATTCACAGTGGATTTAAGTCTCGGAGGACTCAGCATGACACGAATTGTTAGTTTAAACCTATCAATTATAATTATTATATTCAGATGTTGGCCTATCAAGTGTGTTTTGGAATACCCTAAGCTAGCAATAGAAGATTATTATTCGAATTATCGAATCCTCATACAACCTGATGGTCTATTTGGCATGTAATCGCCTATACTAAATAAGTTAACAAAGAACAAAATTATATTATTCAATAGTATATTCAATTAAATTTCACCTCACAATTAGCATTCAATTTGGGTGTTGTTTAAAGAGTTCACTAGTTGATTCTATCTATTGATCTTTTCCTCGATTTGTTATGGATACACTCTTTGTGCGACGATCATTCGGGTGACGCACGGATGTGGCGCGATCGGTCAAACCCCGGGCCAATGGACGTGGCGCTACTAACAGCGCCCTTTTTGTAGATGGGACATATAACGCCTTGCTTCCACTCCTTCGGTAGCTGTTCCGTCTCCCAGATTCTGTCTATCAGCCGATGCAGACAAGTGGACAACTTCTCCGGGCCCGTCTTGATGAGTTCAGCTCCGATACCATCCTTGCCAGCAGTCGTGTTGTTCTTGAGCTGTTGAATAGCATCCTTAACTTCCCCCATCGTGAGAGCTGATTAGTTTCCACTGTCCACAGTGCTGACTTATCCATCATCTTTGCTATCCTGGCCTTCTGTGCCTGTGTTTCTGCGTTTCAGGTGTTCATCATAGTGCTGCTTCCACTCTTCGATCACCTTACGCTCGTCCGTCAAAATGATCCCACCCTTATCCCTGCACATCTCGGCTCACGACACGAAGCCGATGCGGGATGCGTAGAGCTTCTGATAGAACTTACGTGTTTCTTGAGACCAGCACAGCTGTTCCATCTCCTCACACTCCGTCTCCTCCAGGCGTTTTTTTTTCTCCCGACATCCGGTTGCTTGAGCCGCTCTAGGTCATACTTTGGCGGCCGTCGGTACCGTACGCTGTTAACGACGGAAAGTTTTGGGCGTAGTTTAACCACCACCAGATAGCGGTCAATGTGAATATTAGCGCCACGAAAGGTCCTGACGTCGATAACGCCGTGAAGTGCTCTCCATCGATCAAAACGTGGTTGATTTTTGACTCTGTCTGCTTTGGTGATCTCCAGGTGTATCGGTACGGAAGGCTGTGCTGGAAATAGTTGCCATAGTCTTAATGGTGGTGAAATCAATTAGTCGTAAACCGCTTTCGTTCGTCAGCCGGTGAGCGCTGAGCTTTCCGAAAGTCGGTTTGAACTCTTCCTCGTGGCCAACCTAAGCATTTGGATCTCCAATGATGATTTTGAAGTCGTGGCTTGGACAGCTGACGTACTCGCGTTTAAGCTGCGCTAAGAAAGCCTAAAGAACCGGCCATTGATCCTCAACTTGCACATTCTCTCATTGATCGGTCACCAGCCGATTTCACGCCTCTGCTCCATTGAGCTACTTTATCCAAAAAATGGGCTTCCTATGATGTAAGGACAGTAATATATTCCATGGTGGAACCGATAAACCGAAACCCTATAAGCTAAGGGTTTCTATCTACGCGGTTCCGCCCTACATAGAATCCTTCAAAACCGTCCAGGAAACCGCGTTGTAATTCGAGGAATGGCTGTATACTGGACTGCCTACAACCTACGAAAGGTCATTTAGAAAGTTTTGTTTTCCTATTTAACATCATGATATCTACAATTAACTTATGATTAGCCATCCTCAGCAACAGATGATAATTGCAGCTGCATTGGAAAATTCCCAGCAACTGGTTCAACTGCATATCACACTATCAGCAAATGTATGCAGAACTATGCCCCCCGTTGATAGCAGGGAAATAAAGTTTAAATTATTATGATAATTAAAAGATAAAGATAAGAAGAGCACACAACTAATTTTTGCGACCGTTGTCGTCGTCGTCTTTATCGTAATCGCGTTGCTCACTCGATACGATATCCAACCCATGAGCAACTTGTGAATGTGCATTGCCTCCCTAACCCTTTTCCCCACCACGCACTGGATTGTCCTTGAAATTTCTCCAAACTATCTCGGCAGTCTTCTCACGTACACGATGTTTTCCTGTCTCGGGGCTGGATCCATTCCGCTGTCCGTCGAGCGTCGTCATCATGGGCGTAGCCATGATTTCCAGAAGAGGATGGCTTGACATACGATATAAATAAAATGCGAGACATAGGCAAAAATTGTAAGAAATACCAATTATATTGAAATGGAGCCAAAATTAAACTACGAACAGTTGATTTTTTTTTTGTAATTTTATATTAGAAGCATACACAAAACTTTATCTTTCATAAGAACCATGATTTGGTTGGAGTTCTCATAATTAAATATCGATGTAAATAATCTAGTTTTCCAATATGCTTGTAGTCTCCATATCCATACACAAATGTTCGTTTGGAATGGAGGATTTCCGTTCCAATGACGGGCCGGAAGAAGTCTTCTTTTCCGATCTGCGAATTTGCCTCGCCGATGACTATCTTGACATTTTGTTTTGGGCACCCTCCGTAGTCTATATCTAGGCTCTCATTTGAACATATTTTTCATTGTATCGGACTTATCGTTCGTTGGCGCATATATACTGATTGAGCTGTAGTTGAATAACATGCCCTTCATTCTGAACACACAGATTCGATCGCTTACCGATTACCGAATAACTTGCTTCATCTGCGTCCCAATCAAGCCAACTCCACGTTCTGCTCTGTCGTCACCGCTGTAGTGACCAACCGCTCGAAATTCACGTTCTCCTGTTTTGGGTCAGCGTATTTTCTGGATAGCTGTCACACTCACACCGCGATTCCGAAGTTCACGAGCCAGGAACCCCCCTGCGACCATCTGGCTACGCCCATGGCCGTCATCCGTGTTGTAGTAGGTGCTGTTTGTTCGTTTGTCTGCCTGTTTGGTGTGCAATACCCGGTCGTACTCAACAGAATATTCCACAAACGTACAAATGCACATGCCGCTAGATATGTACGTAGGCATGTATACCCAGGGATGCGGTTTCTCAGTTTTCCATAAAAGCGATAGAGTCGTGGCGATAGAATTTAATTAAGTTTTCCGCCAGTCTCCGTTAACAGCCCAGCAGTTGGAACAGGATCCGACAGATCTCCTTCGCGGTAGTGTGATTCCGACTCATTTCCACCGCCGCCGTTTGGCCTGTTTGCGTTTAAGGGGAACGCGTTTTCTGCGGTGAAGAATTTCAATAAAAAAGTTTTCGATACCCATTCGCCGAAGCTTGAACAACGAAAACCAAGTGGTTGACATAAGCTTGGAAATGTCGGTTAAATTGCTCGCTCTGGTGGTGACAGTCCTGGGAGTGGCCGCTTTTGCAGCGACGACCGTCAAGGTGAGTAATGCAGGAGTGATATCATTCCGCGGTTTGAAGGGTTTGCTGATTGTTTTGGCCGAGGTCAGTAGCGGGATTTGGGGCAAGTGTGCCACCTTTAGCAAATTGTTCTCTAACTTTGTCTAAAGCTTAATAAAACCACCAATTTAGCCTCACGATGTTAGTATCGCATCTTTTCATAAGCACTATGCCATTTAAAATGAAAATAATTTCAAAAAGTATTAGTTTTGGAGCTTCTCAAAAATCATCCAAAATTACCTAATTTTCAACACTATGGGGCAAGTGTGCCACCCATATGGGGCAAGACGGCCACCGAATGAACATCACATGTAATTCTACTTGTAATAAAAATGTCTTTATTTCATATTGATATTACTTACTAAGCAGAGACTTATTGATAATTTAAAAAATATTTTTAAGTTTACCGTCATAAGGGGATGCTTTATAACAAGGGTCATTACATGCGGAACTCTCTACTAGTCACGTTGGGAGTTCGAATAACTCAAATGGTTATTTTTGTCTTCATTCAATACGATATATGAATTTACCTTTTATTACGGAGGATTTGTATAATATTACACTAGATCAGCAATAAAAATCGGTAAAATATTGATAAAAATAAGTGAAAAAGTTCTTAAAACGCCTAAAACCATGTTATTATCGAATATTTGGAGAAAAAATCACTTTGGGCGCAAAAATGCTCGCTATTCCCGTTCTACACTTCAGAAACTACTACTGGTGCCTCATTTTGGTTCATTATCATGATTATGTGGATGATGTTTACATTTTTATGAATTTCACTCCAACCATTTTTGTTTACCAAATAGGTGGCACACTTGCCCCAAAAAGTATAGATTTCAACCAAAATGGATTTCGTATGTGAAACTAAATATTTTTTTCGTCCAAATGCTACAATAACTTACACTTTTGTATAGCTTCACGATGTACAATACGTTTGAAAAATCTGTTATTAATTTACCTCTCACCATGCTATTTAGAAACAACGAAATCTTATAAAAATTCACTGATAAAAATTCTGATTGTTCTTACAAAAGTCGATGTAAATACATGAAAAGTAGAGCAATTTTCGTCAAATTTTGATCATCGTTTTATGAACTATTAGGGAACATATAGTTTAGCTCAAAGAAAAAATATATTTTGTAGTTTTTATAAAAATAAGGGGTGGCACACTCGCCCCTATGGCACACTTGCCCCTATGGCACACTTGCCCCAAATTCCGCTATTGTCTGTTTCATTCACAACAAAACGCGCCGCCAACTTTCGAACAGACTGAAGAAAAATCATCGCCAGCAAACCAACCAAAGGAGGTGCTTTGCTTTTGTGTTGGCAAGACTGGGGAAACGTCAAATGCCAGAAAATAAATCAAAGGAGGTGATTTGCCAATGTGTTGGTAAGACTGGTGTTACGTCAAATTCATAGCGGTTGCTTGGCTGGCGACGATTTTGGCGACGGTTTCACCGGCGACGATTATTGACTTCGCAGCACCAATCTGGAGTTCGCCGGTTGGACTTCCGAAGCGAAGTTTTGAACGAACTTACTGTCATTGCTCTGCCGGCTCGGCTTTTGTCTCAACTGTTTTAGAAAACTGTCCAACATCACGTCGACGGAAGAAGTTTCACCACAACGGAGGATTTGTCAGTTCGAGCGCGCCAAAATCCTTCCGATTGAAAATGTGTTGGCGGTGCTTAAGGTGCAACTGTTCGCTATCCATAAATAATGATCAATTTTGTAGTTTTGGGCATGTGATATCGGTTCTACCGGACATAGATGAACTGAAAGTGTATCAACATGCCTGTTGTTAGCAAGCATATGATCCGGATAGATCACCGAATGATCGATATGATATAAAACAGAAATATTTTCTTTTCAACGATAGTTTGAACATAGATTGTTCATCGATGCCACGATGAGTCTATCGTGTGTTACCTTAAGTTCGTTGATAAAGAAGAGGAAATTGAGCGAAGTTCTTTTTCTGAATTTTATCGGGATGCACAATACAAATCGTCGCGTCCGATAGGGTGCAAAATTTACAATACTTTCCAAACAGTGCGCCGCGAGATATGATTTCTAAATAGTGAATTCATTGCCTTTTTAAGCCTGATTCGCTGCTGACAAGTAATTTCTTGGCCTATCTTGATGCATGGGAAATTCCTGCAAGAAATCGATCAAGGAAGCCCTTTTTTTCTGATCGCAGTACGCAGTTGAAAAGAACTATCAGTTCAAACGGGAGCCGCTGTAGAAAATTTCTGCAAGGAATCGGTGAGAAAATTCTTTAGCGATTCCTGTTCAGCAGCAAATCAGGCTTTAAAATATACTATAGCACGTCTAGTTTTTGAGATATTGGCCGTTGAAAATACAGTCAACTCTTCCTTAAGTAAAAGATAGTTTTCATGGCTACCTCGATGGTCCCTTGGATCGCATTTGCACTAGTTTTGTGTTCTATAAAACCTGATTCGCTGCTGACAAGTAATTACTTGGCCTATCTTGATGCATAGGAAACTCCTGCAAGGAAACGATCAAGAAAGCACATTTTTCTGATCGCAGTTGAAAAGAATTGTCAGTTCAAATGGGAGTCATGGAGTGTTGACTTACATTATCTAACGATTTTAATCAACTCGCATGCAAGTTTACCAGCTTGTATGGTGATATATTTGCTTAATTTACTACAGAATTCATGTTTTAAAGAATATTTATCAACAAAATTCATGCAATATTTTTGATACATAAGAAAAAGATTTTATTTTGCAATATAAATGAAATGAAGAAATCTGTACGAAGACTGCACTGCCCATAACTGCAAAACAGTCACATTCGACATTTTTGACAAAATGGAGTTAATACCATGTAGAGTAATCAAATGAAAAATACTTTCGATCAACTTACTGAAATCTGTGAGATTGTTCTAGAAAATTCGAAAAAATACCAAGTTGTTTTGTCACATTGGTAATTATAACCGCATAACAGTCACATTAAGATTATAAATGTGCCTCCTAATGTGAAAGCAATGAAATTTCTATCAGAATTATTTTCTGACAATTCACCTAGTATGCGATATGAGTTGTACAAAATATCAGCCTCAAATAAGCATTTTTGAGTTTTTGGTAATTTTTAGAAATCTTAGATTCCTCCCATACTGCTATAAAATGCACACTTGGTATTCCATTTACTCAATGCCTACTTTTGTCGAATGCTACAAATATGCAGTTATGGGCAGTGCAGGTATGTAAAAAAACGATTTAATCATAATTTAATCGTGCAATATAATCCGATCTATGGCTGGGCAAGTGATTCATATGGCGCAAATTTCATTTTAGCTGAACATAAGAATAAATTTAACTATTGATTTTCCTGTATCCACTTACCCCACCGTACCTTACACCTAATGTCCCTTATGCCAAATGGCGTTATGTCAAATGATCCAGACCCGGTGAGCAGTACCATAATTAGAAAAATACTAAGGTCGCCATGATCTGGAAACGTTTGGGAAACTCTGGCCAAGGTATATCTGGCGACAATTTTGCTTTCGAAATCATCGAAATCATTTTGCGGAAGATTCCCGATAGTTCTGAAAACGACGCCAATCTAGCTTCCATTTTCCTTTCAGGCTCAGCAGCCAGCCGAAAGCGATCCGGCATCAGCGGGACCAAGTTTCGAACAGCTGGTGGAACAACGAGTGGCTTCTACATTGCAGGTGGTCAACGTACTCGTTGCCAAATCGAGTGCTCCTCAAGCGGTGAAGGATGCCGTCGTGGCAAACGCTCAACAGGAGATAGGGGCCTGTGCGGCTCAAGCCTTGGTTGACAGGCTTCCTGGACCGTTTTTCGCTTGCAGTGGCCACGTGATTAGTAACGCCAGTAATACGCTGAATGCTGCTACCTCATCTGGTGCTGCATCGGTGAACTGAGTATTTTCTTGTAAGCTCGGTAATTGAAACATGTGATATATATACAATGAATTTTTGGTCATTAACTTCCAATGTATCCGAAAATATCCAAACATATATTTCCCTGTTTGCTTTTTAATTTCCTTATTATTTTTTTGTTCTTTATTAGTATCATTTCAAACATTGCATCCATATCTTATATCTAGGTGTTCTGTGTTTAGGCAACATCATCATCCTAATTTGGTAAAACTAAACTAAGCATTTATTAACATTTTGTTAACAACATATTATATTTCATTTGCCATAGCAGTTCAGATTTTTTTACAGGTGAGTTGATTTCACCTGCTTATAAGAAAGAAAAAACGCTTTCAATTTACTTAACCTAACTTAACCTTTAAAAAACGCATTAATCGTGGGAATAGAAGATTGCAACGATTTTTGTCTAAAACTACAAAATTCAACATTGGATATTCTATGTAACTCATCAGTACTATTATAATACCAGGGAGGAATCTTCGGAATCATTTTCAAAATTGTATTATGAATCCTCTGCAAAGCTTTCTTCCTGGTATGCGGAATCCAGCATCTGCAAATATGACAAACCAAAAGTAATTCAAAAATGGTCACAAGGAAAAACATTTTCCGATGACCGTGGATCCGTGGAAAAACGGAGATGGATAATATAAGCAATATTCAAATGTCAAAGTCACATGATATTCAAGACATTCAACAGCACTGCTAGGAATTCCCTGGAGAATCTCTGAGAGATTTTTTTTTTCTAAAATTGGTACAGGATTTTAGAACCCTATTGTTTCAATTCTTGCAGGAATTTTTGGAGGAATCCCAAAAAAATTCAAAGAAAATCTGAGGAGGAAATTTTGTAGCACTAGAAAAAATGACTCGAATAATTATTAAGAAACCTCTGACAAAAAAAAAACCTTTCTGAAAAAAAAGGAAATAACTGAAAAAATTCGAAAATTTTTGAAGCAAAATGTGGAATAATCTCTGGAGTAATCCCTGGAATATTTCCAAAACAAATTTCTAGAAGGAATCATGGAGGCATCTCTGGAGGGGTTTCATGAAGACTCCTTGAAAGTTTCACTGGAGGAATTTCATGAGCATTTCTAGAGAACTCGCTGAAGGAATACTTGAGAGAATCTGTTTACAAAGGAATTCCTTGAGGAATCTTTATAAAAATTCTGGAAAAATCTAGAAAATTCCTGAAGAATCCCTGAAGAAATACCTGGAACAAATCATTGTAGAATACATGAAGGAATCTCTGAAAGCATTTTTGAAATAATTAAAAAAAAATGTTTTGGAGGAATCTTTGAAAGCATAAATGGTCGGGGTTTTGCTAAACCGCACCAAGTGCCAAAAACGTTATTTCGAGATATTTTACTTTGAAGTCTTATCTTGTACTTGTTGATCGCGAACGTTTAATTTTAAATTTGGTGTTCGATAATTAACCCAAATTTAATATACAAGTAAATCATAATCGATGTAATTGAATTTTGTTTCAAAAATATGAAGCACTCAGTTCGCCCTGGCTGAAAAAAAAATCGAAAAATATGGTTCTTGATTCGGTATACACTGAAATGAATTTTATTGTAGAAAATACTGAATCCATGGTAAAATTAAGAACTGCACCAACGATTTTCAACCGACTACATTAATCTGTTAACTCTACCAATACATAGTCAACATCACTACACATGAAAATTTCTTCTGTTGATTTAACCAGAGTTGTAGTATTTTTTACTAGACATATTCTAGATTTGAGAAGTTTAGCATCATACTTTTGACCACAGGGGATTTTTTTTATTACTGTACGGGTTTGGGCCGAAGGGTCTCAGATTTTCATGAAACTTTTTCCACAGGCAGGGCTCATGGATATATGAATAAAAAAAAATTGAGTTTAGGCCTCTATAACTGGCTTCGGCGCAAAATGGCGCAGACAACTCTTACAAACCATAACAAGTTATGAACAAAAATGATTTTAAACAAGTTTTTTTTTCATACAAATTTGTGTACTTTATGTTAAAATATTCGTAACTCTTTCACAAGATTTTTAACATTTTTCATGTCTTCTACAAAGTTGTTAAATATATTAAAACGCGTGTTTTTGCGGAACATCGCACCTCTCTATCTCTTAAGGAAAAATAATTATCAGTCGAGTTCGTTTTAATAAGGCTTATTTGTTTGATAGTATAAACTTATGCAAAGACGCTTATAGACAAAAGTTTTTATCAACTGCCGAAAGGGGAGATATGGTACTTTCATGATTTGTAAGAGTTGTCTGCGCCATTTTGCGCCGAAGTCAGTTATAGAGGCCTAATCTACCCCTTGAAAAAAGAGTAATTCATGAATAACTTTGTTATTTCAAAAGATAGGGTGATGATATGTTCAGCAAAAACACAGGTTTTTTCATGACAAACAACTTTGTAGAAAACGCAAAAAATGTTAAAAATCTTGGAAAAAAGTTATGATAAAAAATATGATTTTAAGGGGCCATTCACATACAACGGCATATATCTCAAAAAGTATAAGAGATAGAAAAATCGTGTCTTCGACAAAGTTGTTTCAAATTGTCAATTCTACAACTTTGCCGAAAAAACACCATATGTCTATCTAAATGTTTTGAAAAAATAGTTTTTCTATCTCACTGCTAGGTGGATTGATCACAAAACTTTTTTAGTCAAAAGTTGCGCTTTAATAAACCAAGAAACTTCTCCGAACAAACTATATCGCTAAAATCAACGGTTTGGGCGCTATTCAAAGAGCGCATGAAATCGAGAAAATAAAACACAGTGCATGGGCCTGACCATCGTGAAAATGTTTGAGTTGAAACAACTCAAAATTGAGTTGAATCGCATATCCGTGCATGATGCACGCTCAAATCGCTAAACACACTCATTAAAGATAGACAATAATATTAAATATTAAATAAATTATAATAAATTATTCATTTAAAATTATATTAATATTATTTTAATAAATTTAATGAGGCATATCTTTCACCATTTTATTGTATAGGTTTATATCAAGCGAGTGCTAGAATAAGGGAGTAAGTGACATGATCGATTTCTCTTCGTCGATCTTCTCTTCAGTGCACTGAGAAAAATCTACACGCCAAGGTCGTGTGTTTTACTTATAGATTTGCGCAATGAGGAAAACCACATGACTTGAGTGTGGTAGCCATATGGATTTCGTCATTGACCTCACGGTATAATAACATGTGTATCAACATTAGGTTGTCATGTGAAACAAACATGAATGTCTAAATATTAAATCATGAAAACCAACTGATTTGCTTATTGAATTCGAAATGTAGTGGCTTTAGATAGTCATGTGTGATAGAACATGAATGTCATGAGACTGAAAGAAGAAATTTGATAGAAGAAATCTTGCTCCCCAAAATATGGATTCGAGGCTCCTCTGCTTGTTGCAAGCTCATTTGAATGTTTTTTTTTTTTTTTTTTCAAATAAGTGAGTCAGCAACAAGCGGAGCGCCGCAAATCCATAACTTGGGAAGCCCGGGATTAGCATATTTCATTTTATTCGAAGCTGAAAGCTAGGAAAATCTGTTAGTGGAATCCGATTTTTCTCTAACATCATACATTATATCCAACGCTGGAAGCAATGCATTTTATTTATAGAAAATTAGAATGAACTCCTCATATTCACTAATAGAAAGGAAAACGAATCCGCAAATTTTCCTCTAACACTTTCAGCTTCAGAATTTGCTTCTTCTTTTTGGAACATGATGATGACTGTCGTTCGACACGAGGTGCGACCGCAATTTAGTTCGCTATGGGTTGATCACTAATAATTTAGAGATTTGGAACACGGAAATCGACAGCAAGCTCATCGATTTCAAATCGATCAACTTGAACATGATGATCATGACACAAGATAACCATAAGTTAAACACACTGAATCCAAGTTGGCTAATGATCTATGCACCCATAGGTTGACGCATACGAATTTGAAATGGGAAGCTTTAAGAACTTATGTGGAAAACTATGGAATTCATTTTGTCGGTTAATGAATCAATCCATGAAGCAAAACTAAAGAATTGAATGTGTAATACACACGAAGTTTGTAAGAAAATCACAACAAATCGACATAGACGTTCATGAATTGATCCATAATTTTAAACACACGGACCAAGCGTGTGGATTTTTTTCAGTGTGAATACAGGTGACAAAATGCAAGATTGGTAGGGTAAAAGCACCGGTTTTGGCCAGCCTAAGAGAAAATGTCACTAAAAAATAAATGGGAAACCTTATTTATACTACAAATTTGCCAAATGCAAACTTTCAATCCATATTACATGTGTAAAATATCAAAACTGAGCTAAAACCATTTTTTCGCTTTGAAAATCCTGTTGGTCAATATAGGTCAACGGAACCAGTTTCGGCCAGAGATTTAAATTCCTAAATTGGCCAATTGCATTGATTTATCATGAGAGAGGCAACATTAGGAGTGCCCTGGCTAAATTAGGTGTATGGGAGTTAAAATTATAAGGAAAATGAATTGTTTTTCTTATGTTTTGATTCAATTTGGACGAATAAATGAATGTAGTAGATATGGTCAGGTCTCGGGTTTTCAAACCGACGGGTTCGGGTCGGGTTCGGGTTTGAAAATTTTTATTTTTTCGGGTTCGGGTTCGGGTCGGGTTTGAAGGCTTAAAAATTATCGGGTATGGGTCGGGATCGAGCTTGAAAAAAGTCGGGTTTAGTCGGGTTTGGGTCGGGTTTGGGTCGGGTTTGGTGAGAATTGTTCACAAAGTAACAACCTGAAAGCTTCCCTATGCTTCAGAAACGATGAATTTATCATCTTTTCGAGCTCGGGTTCTATTCGGGTTTTTCTTAGAAAACTTTTTCGGGTTTCGGATCGGGTTCGGGTTTGCTTTTCAATTTTTGTCTCGGGTTCGGGTCGGGTCCGGGTTTGAAGAAATAAAATAAGTCGGGTACGGGTCGGGTTTGGGTTCGAAAAATGTGAAACCCGACCATCTCTAGAATGTAGCTCTGTCATATGTATGTGATCTACTGAACACAAAACGTTTCAAGCTGATTGGGTATGTAAAACGGTGTATAATCCACTATGGCTAAAACTGGCGTATGGCCAAAACCGGTGCGTCTACCCTAACAGTTTTTCACATTATGACGCATGGCAGGGATGCAAATGCCAACACACTTGCATCTTGTCACCTTTATTCACAGAGAGGGACAAAGAGATAATAAATTGATCATGTTACTTACGCCCTTATTCTAGCACACACTATGATAGATTTTTGCCCATTGCATGGTGACGCCATCAGAAAATCGCTCTCTATCCCTCCTTCGGGAAATCTGAAAACAACGGTGCCAGTACCTGTCAAAGTTGACATGTACTGGCACCATTGTTTTCAAGTTTTGTTGAAAAGCGAAGAGAGAATTTTGCCGTGACATGCCTAATACACTCAAGAGATATAGTACACTAATTGTCACGCTAAATTTCAACATTTTCTACACTTCTTCCCCTATTTTTGTCACGTTGTGTGTATGACATCTCCGAAAATTTTGTAAGACTCCCCCTTTTTCTCCCTTGAAGCGTGACAAAGTTTTCGAAAGCAATCCCGAAAGGGACCGTCCATAAATGACGTAGCATTTTTTCACTCATTTTTTACACCCCCCTCCCCCTCCCCCCTCGTAGCATTTCTTCACAAATGCTGATACCCCCTGTGGTAGCGCCTCCATTAACACTCGTTTCTCGCGTACTTTATGGTGGCTCGACCGACATCCTTCCGAATGCCTAGTGATGCATTCGAGCAGTCGATCTAACACGTTGAACGAGGATAGTTCGTTTAGCATCGCAGCGCGCGTGTCATTTCGATTCAGAGTCCCAAGGTCGTTACCACACCCCCCCTTGAAAAATACGTAGCATATCAGGCAACCCCCCCCCCCCTACAATTTAATTATTTCTTTTCCTTAGGGACGATTCAAATATGACGTCCATCGTTTTCCGGGATTTCTAGACCCCCCCTCCCCCCTCTGTCACGCTTTTTGTAATACCTTGTACACGTACTGTCACACTTTCGTAGACCCCCCCCCTCCCCCAAATGGTGGACGTCATATTTGAATGACCCCTTAGCAATTTTGTTAAAACAAAAAAAATGGAATCAGAAATTTAATACAGATTTTGATATTAATTACTGACTGAAACGTAAAGATAATCTAACAAATAAATGTTTGATTTGCAGCTGCGCTCAAAAGTAATTTGGAAAACAGTTTTAAATGAACTTTTTCCTGTTTAAGTTGTTGGCTAAATTGTATTACTTTTGCAGTTGTTACCACGAACAATTAGTTTACAGCTGAAAATATAGATAAAAGGAAAAATCTTTGATTGCATTGATGAAGCTAACAGTAACGTGTTAGCTTATTAGAGTTTTGTTTTTTAATTATTCGCTGTTAAGAAACAGATTTCAATGAAAATGATCAAGATAAGATATATTTAATTTGAAATGGATATTCGTCATTATTTCCCAAATTCAAATCCATTTAGCAATTAGGTGCCAGATGTAGAAAAGATTACACTTGTAATATTTGGAATGTTCAGAAAATCTTACACACTTAAACAGACTGTGAGTGTTCGGTAAATAAATTTACTGAATCTGGTCGGTAATTCGTCAAATTACCGATATTTTGGTAAACGACCACTTTTTGACAGATTACCATAATCGAAATTACTGAATTTCGGTGAACCATGGCCAATCTGTCAAATATTTTACCGAAGGATCTGTAAATCTTCAGAATTACCAAAAACTGTAAATATTGTACTGAAATTTCGGTAATCGTGCTCATAGATCACCGACTTCGGTAGATGGCTTGTTGACAGCGTTGAATCGTTTTTTTCCTGTTTTGTCCTGTTAAATTGAAAAGTAGTCCAAATGTTATAACGATGAAGGTAAGTCAACTAGTCTATATGCATGTATAACGTTTTAACCATCAACATTATTCGCAGTCCAGATCGAGGCCAGATATCAGCGACGGTAGTTCTTGTATACATCTGAAGCCAATGTATCGGATCGTGCTTCCACCGGTATCGCTTCAAGTGAAAATCATCGGGATCATCGGGTGCTCCTCTCCCCTCATTTAAATGGAATCTACCTTCACTTTTTTTTGTATTCGACGGAGCAGGATGCACGCAATTGTATGATTTGTTTGATAAAATAAAGATGATATATTGTGCATAGTTTGGTTCTTTTTCTTAGTGAGAATGTGAGATTCCGAGAGAAAACGTGAGCACCGAGACTACCATTCTTCGGTAAATGATCACCGAACATTCGGTTGTTTTTGACAGCTGAGCTGCAATTTTCGAATTACCGACCGTTCAGTAATTTATTCGTTTACCGAATGAATTACCGACCGTTCAGCTGTTGAGATTTCGGTAAACGAATTACCGACTTCGGTGATTTGAGCTGAGTGTGTAGCGATTATTATACAAGTTATTCAACTTTATTCATATTTCAGCCTTACTTCATTATCATTTCCTATACTGAAATAATCTTACACAACCTATAACGAAACAATTAAATACTAAAAATAATCATTCTTCAAATTACCAAGTTATTAAGAAAATTGAATGATATAACAATTTCGCTAACACTCGAATCTGTTGTCCAGGCTTTTCCATCAACTTTTATTCAGGCTATTCCATCAAAAGTATTGATATATCAAAACAAAGCGATGAGTTGATTGGGTTGAGATCTTCTGCAACATTGAGAACATATTTCACGGAACGAATATCTTGTTTTAATGTAATATTTACCAAAGCGAACATATGTTTTTTAAGAAATAATCTCTAACACAAAATATGAATAAAACTAAAACAATGTTTTCAAAGTCGATTGATTTTTAATTAATTTATTTACATTTAAATTTATATATTTATAAATTAATGTGTTAATACATGAAGATAATGCTCACATAATTATTTAAAGCATTAAAAAAATCTGTTTGATTGCTCTACAGAAAATCTAAAATTTCTTAGATTTTTTTCAGTCTTGTCATATGAATGTTTTAAAGCTTTACCCAACTTTATAAGTCAAACAAAGAAAAAGAAGGTTGATAAAAAAAAAATTGTATGTCATTTTTTTTCAGCGCCTCTCATTTTACCGACGTGATTCAAAATGCTACGTCCACTAGCTAGGACCCCTCCCTCCCCCTCGTCGCACATCGTCACAAATTCAGGAAGCCCCCCCCCCCTAAAAAGCTACGTAATTTATGGACGACCCCAAAGCAAATAATCTATCGCTACCCACACGAAAAAAACTTGTCCAAGCTGTCATCGTACCGCTGTATACGTACTGCGACGTGGTATACTATCCAGCATTAACGGAAGCGCTAAAGGAGCAATTACACCGAAGCTTCAAATCAGCCGTACGATTCGTCTACAATCTTCGCCGACGTGACACCACAGCTGACATCCGTCATACGATTCTAGGCAGAAATCTCCTAGACAATTATAGACTGCGCGTCTGCTGCTTCCTACGGCGCGGATACCTTCGAGAGCTACCCCAATACTTACTACAGCACCTCCAACCAGGAATAAACAACCGAGCACGCTCCTTCGTCTTGCCACACCATACGACGGCCAGTAGGAAAAGTGTGCTTATCAGCGGAGCTTCAACATGGAATCATTTGCCTTTAGCCCTTAGGCAACAATCGACGCTTGCAGCGTTTAAGAGAGACTTCACGTAGATTTATGGAACTAGAAATCTTACTTGTAATTGTACTGATTCCCTTTTAAATTCTCTAGACAACACCAAATTTTTCCGATTACTTTAAATTTCCTTTAAACCTTTCCTTGACCTGATCAAAAGTTTTTAACTAACAGGCTTACGTTGAATGAATGAATAAATTAAATTAAATTAAATCTAACTGTGTCGTGGAATTTGATAAACTAAATCAATAACTATGCGGGATTGATTTTTTGTGAGAATTTTTTTTTCTTTGTCGCTTTGCTTCAGCGTGCGCTTGAGTGCTCTCGACTGGTGAGTGCCAACGTGAGTGCTTTGTGTTATGACAGTCAGCTGCCACTAGAAAAACAACAAACTCACGAACAAAACAGATTTTTTTACGGGTTCTGGTGAACGTTTGCGAATTTGTTCCTTGTTATAATTAATTTACGGTAAGTTTTCGTGAATCTTTGCGATTATTGTGCTCGTTTTGCGAAGGACAGTAAGTTCGCGCTTCGAATCACGATGGGCAACCAGCTGGTTGGTGTGGCCCCGTCGCAGATTTTTCCCGTCGAACACTACCTTACGGGATCGTTCGAATCCGATTTGCAATATGAATCAGGGTAAGTCGCTATAATATGCCTAGTAAGTTTAATCCGGATCTATCAGGACTATCGTTGATTATTGTCCACAGAATGGGAAGCACCAGATTCCTGAAAGTTGCCCGAGCCAAAAGTGACGAAGGGCTGGTAGTGGTGAAAGTGTTCGTCAAGCATGACCCTTCATTGCCTCTGGAGCAACACGTCGATAAGATAGAGTACATCAAAAAGAACCTAGCCAATGCTGTGAATTGTCTACCGTTTCAACGAGTTTTGGTAAGTAATTTGGTTGCTACTTTTGACCTTACTTCTTCTTCATGGCATTACGTCCTGGGATAGAGCCTGCTTCTTAACTTAGTGTGAAATTTTCAGCAGATTACACATCGTATGGCGAGACTCGCCATACGATTTTTAACACTGCTGAAAATTTCCAAAGGTTAAGTTTGTTAAATCATTTGATTTGATTGAATTTTATTTACAGACTACTGAACGAGCTTGTTTGATCATCCGAGAGTACGTGAAGCACAGTTTATACGACCGAGTTTCCACTCGCCCATTTTTAACACTGATTGAGAAGAAATGGATCACGTTTCAAATACTGTGCGCAATGCATCAATGTCACAAGCAGAAGACCTGCCACGGGGACATCAAACTGGAGAACATAATGATCACCTCGTGGAACTGGATTCTGCTGTCGGATTTCGCTTCCTTTAAGCCAACCTACTTGCCGGAGGACAACCCAGCGGATTACAGCTTCTTCTTCGATACCAGTCGAAGGCGAACGTGTTACATTGCTCCGGAGCGGTTTGTCAAGTCGGCTAGTGGAGAATCCAAGCCTGACGGTCCTCTAGTTGGTGATGGACCCTGCTATACAGGCTATCTGCAACCCGAAATGGACATATTCTCGGCTGGATGTGCCCTATTGGAATTGTGGACCGAGGGAACGGCTCCTTTTGAGTTCTCCCAATTGCTCGCGTATCGCCGCGGAGAAGTTGAAATGGTCAATAAGCACCTGGAATGCATCGAAAATGATCGACTCAAAAGTTTGCTCCAGTCGATGTTGAGTTTGAACCCAAAGGATCGCAAAACGGCCGAGATCTATCTGGATCAGGAAAGAGGAAAACTCTTCCCGGAGTATTTCTATTCGTTTCTGCAGTCGTACTTGCAAATGTTCTCAACGATTCCAATTGTTCCAGCAGATGAGAAGATAACGCGGCTTAATTTGGATATAGAACAGATCATCAAGATCGTTACGGGACGGGATGATCACGACGGTGTGGATGATGTCGATTTTGCTGCGGAGGATCCGGATAGCTCCAAGACTCAATCGGATAACGATGGGTTGATCTTGATAACGGCGGTAGTTACTTCCTGCATTCGAGGTTTGTATTAATTTAACATTCGACACTTTTTTAGTATCTTAAGTCGTTATTTCCAACTATTTTGATACAAAATTCCAAAAGAAATTTTTGAATTGGCTATTTTTTCTTGAAGCTCCAATGTTATTAGATCAATGTACCTATTAAAGTATTTTATTATTTTTATGAACGAGATTTTTAACCGTAGTAACATAAGTGGTTATCTCGGGGATGGGATTCGATACCAGATTCTCGGTAAGAAACGTGTGTTCTTACACACCTCTTCATGTAAAAAAGTTACCGTTTTATCTCATATTCCGAACACTCGGTTTTCGTATGACGATTTGGTTGAAATGTTCCAATAAAATATGCCATCAAATTTCATTCATAATCATCAAAATTTGATGCTTATATTTAATATATTTTATACTTTGAGGGATGTAATGATTCTCTAGTTTGAGGTCAGTAATACTAGCTCAGATAACTTGAATTGCGAAATTATTCATTTGAATGTGATTTATGTGTGATTCGAAATTTGAATCAAGGTGTTTGGAATATGATACATAATAAACACAATGATCGGCATTTGAATCAAAATGTTGTTCCAAACTTTTACGTAAAATCAATACTAAAAACTTAAATTTATCATTTTTATCGGCATGTCCAGCAGCTAACAGTTAATTTTTACGAAGAGTCAGTGTATCGCTTTGCCTTTAGGCGGCATCCATTTATTACCTACCTTGATACCTTGATGGCTACAGCGTAGCATCACGCCATTGTCGGGCGTATTGTAGAGCTCCATCTTCGTCGGTCTTGGGCGAAACTTCTCCAGTTGCCCCGAACGTTTAGGGTCGCCAGGTCCTCTTCCACTGCGTACAGCCAGCGTATTCGTGGTCTTCCCCGAAGCCGCCGGCCTCTACCTGGTTCCCTGCTGAATATTATTTTCGCAATTCTTTCTTCCGACATTCGCACTAAGTGACCAGCCCACTGAAGTCTGCCGTATTTTACACGATTGATAATATTCGCATCTTTGTACACTTGATACAACTCGTGATTCATGCGTCTGCGCCACACACCATTTTCGAGTTTCCCACCGAGTATTGTCCGCAGCACTTTACGCTCGAAAACACCGAGAGCTTTCCGGTCTGACTCTTTCAACGTCCACGCTTCGTGCCCGTAGAGAGCCACCGGAAGAATCAATGTTTTATACAGGGCGAATTTAGTTTCGGTTTGCAAGCTGCGGGACCTAAGCTGGTTACGTAGTCCGTAAAAGGCCCTATTCGCAGCCGCAACACGTCTTTTCACTTCGCGGGAAACGTCGTTGTCACATGTCACAAGTGTTCCAAGGTAAACAAATTCTTCAACAACTTCAAACACATTCCCATCAAACACTACCTCAGCACTTACACCACCATGCCTGACTCTATCTCTACCTGCAACCATGTACTTCGTCTTGGTGGAATTGATGGTCAGGCCTATCCTCGCTGTCTCCCTCTTCAGAGGCACGAAGGCCTCTTCCACTGACCTGCGATCGATTCCAATCAGGTCTATATCGTCCACAAAGCCAAGGAGCATGTGCGACCTTGTGATAATAGTGCCATTTCTTTGCACGCCAGATCTCCTAATAGCACCCTCAAGTGCAATGTTGAACAGTAAATTCGAAAGTGCGTCTCCCTGCTTCAATCCGTCTAACGTCACGAACGAGGTTGACACCTCGTCTGCGATCCGAACACTTGATTTCGAACCATCCAGCGTAGCACGTATCAGCCTAATTAGTTTCGCCGGAAAACCATTTTCAGACATTATCTGCCAAAGCTCATTTCTTTTCACTGAGTCGTACGCCGCCTTGAAATCAATAAACAGATGGTGAGTCTGCAAGTTATACTCCCGGAATTTGTCTAGGATCATTCGCAAGCTAAACATCTGGTCCGTTGTCGAACGGCCCTCACGAAAACCAGCTTGGTATTCGCCGACGAAGGACTCCTCGAGCGGTCTCAGTCTGTTAAACAGGATGCGCGACAGAATTTTGTACGCCGAATTCAGCAGGGTAATTCCTCTGTAATTGGCACACTCCAGTCTGTGCCCTTTCTTGTAGATAGGGCGGATGAGGCCATCCAACCAGCCGGTGGGCAATTCTTCGTCCTCCCATACCTTCAGAAGTACTCGATGGATCGACTGGTAAAGCTGCTCGCTTCCGTGCTTGAGAAGCTCGACCGGGATCTCGTCCTTCCCAGCAGCCTTACAGTTCTTCAGCTCGCTGATAGCCTTTTTAACCTCTCCTATGGTCGGTGGGTCCACAGCTTGATCGTCATCATCTATGTTCATCCTGTTCCTCGCTGTTTCCATTCTCACCGTTCAACAATTGCTGAAAGTGCTCCTTCCACCTGGCAGCCACCGCCGTTTTATCGGTCAGCAAATTCCCTTCTCGGTCATTGCACCTGGCGGGCACTGGTACGGTATTGTGCCGCGCACCATTGACCGTTGCATAAAATCTCCGCATATCATTTCGGTTCATGCTTTCTTGTGCGTCAGCTACCACACTTTCTTCGTGCTGCCTTTTCTTTCTGCGGTGGATTCGCTTTTCTTCGGCTCTCGCTGCCCTGTACCGCTCTCTGTTCTGTCGGGTACCGGCCACAAGCATACGGCTTCTGGCAACATTCTTCATGTCTGTCACCCTCTGGCACTCTTCATCGAACCAGTCGTTCCGTCTTCGTCGTTGACCAGTGCCGATCACTTCCCGCGCCGTTGTTGTCACAGCTTCGTGGATAGGGTCCCACAGGCTGTCGACGTCTCCAGCAACGTTGACTCTTCCCAACTTCTCGTCTAGTTTCTGACGGTACTGCGCAGCTACCCCATCAGTCGACAAGCGTTGTATATTGAAGCGTAGCGTTCTGTGTGTTGCGGAACTCGTGACGCTGGATAACCGCGCCCGAATTTTAGCTACAACGAGATAATGATCCGAGTCGATATTAGGGCCTCGGAAGGTCCTGACATCAATGACATCTGAGAAATGTCGCCCATCAACCAGCACGTGGTCTATTTGGGAGCAGGCATCGCCACTCGGGTGTCGCCAGGTGTGTTTGCGGATATTCTTTCGTGCGAAGTAGGTACTGCTGATTGCCATCCCTCTAGCAGCAGCGAAGGTTACTAGCCGCAGGCCATTATCATTGGTAACGGAATGAAGGCTTTCCGTTCCAATAACGGGTCGGAAGAAATCTTCTTTCCCGATCTGCGCATTTGCGTCGCCAATGACTATCTTGACGTCTTGTTTTGGGCACTCTCCGTAGGCCTTATCCAGGCTCTCATAGAACTCATCCTTCATGTCATCGGGTTTATCGTTCGTTGGCGCAGATATGCTGATCAGGCTGTAGTTGAAGAACTTGCCCCTCATTCTCAACACACAGATTCGGTCGCTTACCGGTTTCCACCGAATAATTCGCTTCATCTGCTTCCCAATCACTATGAAGCCAACTCCACGTTCTGCTCTGTCGCCACCGCTGTAGTAGATGTGGTACTTGAATGAAGTGTTGGCGATGGGGTCCACCGCTCGAAATTCGCGTTCTCCGGTTCTCGGCCAGCGTATTTCCTGGATAGCTGCCACGTTCACGCCGACAATCCGCAGTTCACGAGCCAGGAGCCCAACACGCGCGGGTTCATTCAAAGTTCTCACGTTCCAAGATCCAACTTTCCAATCGTTGTCCTTTATTCGTTGCCGGGTCTGTTGCCGTAAAATCAATCCGTTTGCTCTACTTTTGCCTTTCTTGGTTTTTGAAGAGTCTTCGATAGGCCACTTAACCAGGGTTGCGCTACCTACATCGTGCTAGAGGGGCTGCCTCCTCGATGCTGACACGATACAGCATCGTCCGCTTGTTCTTTACATGATGACCACGGTCATAGCCATCACAACCATCCACCTTTATCAGGGCTTTGGACCTGTAGCTCTGGTTCTCAATAGTTTCAAGTTCTTTTGGACATGCTACTATGATGAGCCGTCATGCGCTAGCGGTGTTTATTTATTACGTAACGCTAAAATTGAAAATTTTTGATCCCCTCCCCCCCACTCCGTAACACTTTTTGTATAAAAATTTTTAAATTTTTGTGTGAATCGTAACGCTTGAGCCTACTCCCCCCTCCCCCTAGAGCGTTACGTAATTTGTGGACGGCGCCTTAGGGTCGATAGGGTATGGGCCTAGGGCGGTTCATAATTTAAAAAAAGTTTGAAAATCCATTCTCCCATATCTTTCTTACCATCCTTACCATAAAAGTAGTGTTCTGTGAAATTTTCAGCTTTCTAGGTGGTGATTCAAAGGTGGCCCAAGGACAAAGTAGGTGTATATGGAAATTACTATGGAGAAATTTTGATAAATGTTCCAAACACGTCAGTACTTCAATTTTCAGTGCAAACTTTTATCACATACTGGAAACTCATTCTCTTTTTTTTGTCGGTAGCGATAGGGGTAGTACTGGCACTCTTAATCTGCCCTAAACTCCTTCCCAGCATTTGCTTTTATAAGCCTCTATTGCGTTCATCACACAGACGTTCCTAAGCAATGCTGCTCAAATGGTCACTGTGTACGCTAGCAGCAATCAGCCCTTGCCGTAGTTTTGCAGTCTAGTAGTTCAGACTACTATCAAACTATGATAAGGCCTGAAATGGTTAAAGTGAAGAACGAAATAGTTTTACTAAAAGGTCCTCATTCCCCATTTCACCCATCTCACTATCGTCACTTTTATTTTCGACACTCACGTATATCACCGATTATCCTCATCAACTTTCATAATACACTTCAGATATACTTTCCATTATATCACTTTTCACATCACACCATTTTCATATAAATTCATTGTTATTATCATTTACCATCTGTTAGCATTACTAAGTGATTAAAAGATATTCAATTTAAATGTATCATTATTTTTGTTGATGTAGAGTCATTACTATTCAAACTACAATTTAGCACTATGATCAAGAAAGTTACAGTAAAAAAATCACTTCGATCCATTCTTCTGCACTCGCTGTCATTATTAACACTTTTATCATGCACGTTTGAAGAACTAGACAATAAAGTTTATATTCAGAGAAATGATTGCACAATGTATTATGGCCATTATTGAATTAGTAGAGTTCACATCATTATTATTATATTTTTAACAAAACTATCAGAATCACTTTCATTTTCAAATTTTCATCACCATAAATTTTATTATAAAATCACTATTAGCACTTTCCTTGTTTGGAATCATTTTTGAAAAATATTATTTTGTGTTTAGTTTTACGCTATACGGGAAAAATGGTATCCTATTTTTTTTTTTTTTTTTTTTTTTTACAATGGGAAAATCTGCAAACAGATCCCCTGAGAAGGTAACTCAGGGAATGCGGGGATGACGCACCAACGACGACCCGCTAAAACCAGCCTATGCACTGTACATGAGCAATTCTTTTAGATTTATTTTTAGAATTGCTCAAGTGGTGAACAGTGCATCGACATGACCCTTGGACTCAGACCCTTATCTCCCCGGAACCAGAGAATTTGTTTATATAGAGAAGCGCGGATTCTGAAACCAAAGGTTCCAATTGAACCGTCAAACGTGGTTCCAATCGAGCAAATTCAATGAGACTCAATGGAATGTTACGCAAAAGAGACTATGGATGTGTGTTAGTGAAAAGCGATACGAAAGTGACGTCATTGATAAGCTTGGTTTCTGATGGCGACTGATAGGATGACACGCACACTAAAACATTGTTTGAATGACCTCAATTATTGATAGTCAATGCAAATATTGTTTATAAACAAAGTCAAAATCCTCTCCGCGTTTCTCTAGTATAATCATATTCTCTACCCGGAACCACCTTCTTCGGTATTTCTGTATTTCTTCGGGGAGGGACCAGTGCATATAGCACAACTCGTGTAGCAGAAGTAGCCTAGGTAAACTGCTTATCCTAGCCGACTTAAACAATGTTACAAGGGACCAGCCTCGACAGGGCTAATCCTCTGCAGCCAACTCTTGGTCGACGCGCCATGGGCGTTGCAATTCTAACATAATGTGAGTGACAGCCGTAGTTACTGCATTCCAGCACTAGGCATCCGCACACATTCTCTCTATTATATTGTCGGGGGACGTGTCCCCGCCGCATGTAGTGAGCATGCGACCTCTCACAACAATGAAACGGGGGCAATCGAACACGACATGCTTCGCTGTTTCCTCCACACCAGCACAATTGGGGCACGCAGGAGGTTCTGAGTTCCCGAACCTATGCAGGTACTGTCTTTAGCAACCATGTCCTGACATAAACTGCGTCAGGTGGAAGTTCACTTCCCCATGGTTTCTACTATACCAATATGACACATTTGGTTTTAGCCTATAGGTCCATCTACCCTTAGTGGAGTTATCCCATTCCTGCTGCCAGCTTCTGAGCGTTTCCTCTTTACACGTGTTTTTTTTTTCCTTCTCAGCAATGGGAGGATAATCTGCTCAACAGACTCCGGACCAAGGTCCGGGAGTGTGGGGTTGGGGACCATTTACTACGTGCAAGCAATAAACAGGACTACACCCCCGACCCACTAAACCATTTCCATTGCCGCCAAAATCTTCGTCTCTCCGGGACCACCAAGAAGGCATTGCTTCGGAGAGGGGCTATTGCACATCGCAACCTCCTGGTTAGCTGCGTAGCCATGCAGCAACGAACATCGATGACACGCTTAGGGGGGTCCACCAAGGTAGCATGCTGGCGCATTGCCAGCTTCCCTGGTGGCCCTCACCTCCCGTTGTCCGCTGAAAGCGGGCAGGGTCGACCACTAAGCCCGCGCCCAGCTGCACCGCAGGTATCGAGAACTGATACTGCGGGCTTCGCAATTTGACCTACTGAAGGCTCAGGCCCTATCAGCTAGCACCAGCTGGGATTGCTGACGAAGGGGCCTTTACCTGCCCCGAACAACCAGAGGCTCGTATCCAACCCAGTAGGCCGGCGCCACGACAGCAGCGCTACCAGGATGTTCTCCCCGCGGTCACTTAATCGCTGTAAGGGTCGATTTCGATCGTAGGGCACCGGTATGACCTACGTAGCCGACTGCGAACCCTTGGACCACCTGTTGTTTAGCGTCTGCACTAGCCACTCCTCGAGTCCACTCGCCACCTCCTTTGTAGTTCCAAGACGATGTGGGTGATAGCCGATGAAACGGCATTCCAGCCAAACTCGTCTTTACACATCCTCTGAACCAGATTGTCCGGAGTCGTGTCCCCACCGCATGTGGCAAACATGCGGTCACGTATTGTGCGGAAACGCGGGCACACGAACAAAACGTGTTCCGCCGTTTCCTCTAAACCTGCACAAACTGGACATTCGGGAGAACCCGCATGACCGAAACGGTGTAGATACTGTCTAACGCAACCATGGCCCGAAAGGACCTGTGTCATGTGGAATGTTAGTTCCCCATGGCGCCTCGGAATCAACCTGTGAGTCCACACTCCCTTCGTGGAACTGTCCCACGCACGCTGCCATTTGACCATAGAGGCCAGTCTGGCAGTTCTGCGTATGCCTCTTATGCCGCGCCTTTCGAAGCACTCTATGTCTTCCATGATAAGGATACCAATAGGCACCATACCGGTGATGACGCAGAGTGCATCGTGTGACACGGTACCGTACGCGCTCGCAACCCTCAGGCATATTAGCCTATATGTACTCTCCAGCTTGCTACGGTAGCTATCGGTACTCAAAGCATTGCCCCAAGCCTGGCCACCATATTTCAGTATGGACGAGGCGACACTGGCCGAAGCTTATGCTTACTGGCGTACACCTCAGAGCTATTCATCCGGAACAGTGCCACAATAGCTGTGGAGGCTCTCTTGCAGGCATAATCAACGTGGCTACCGAAGATAAGCTTATCGTCGATCATCACCCCCAAGTGTTTGACGGAGCGCTTCGAAGTGATCGTGCAGTCGCCTACACTGATCATTGCTTGCTGCACCGACTTTCGGTTGTTGTCAACAAGCGCCTGAGTTTTGTGGTGAGCCAATTCCAGTTTCCTGGAGCTCATCCACTAATAATCACATGCACGCGAGCACCGCTACCAGTTCGTCACCGCTTAAGCCGAGTAGGCTACGGTCACGGCGGAGCGCCTCTCTAAATACTTCGTCATTGAAGTACGATGACTTCCACCTACGAGGGCTTGGCCTTGACCTAGCCGCTTCCTCTACTCGCTGCCTGCTGTTGTTGTAGTCAATACTGTAGCGAACCGCCAGGTGGTCGCTGTGAGTGTAGGCATTGTCTACCCTCCAGTTCGAACTACTCGTTAGGCCAGGACTACAAAAAGTAACATCGATGATCGACTCCGCTCTGTTTCGGCTAAAGGTACTGTTGGTACCAACATTAGCCAGATCGACATCTAGAACGGCCAGTGCCTCTAGCAGGATTTGACCCCGCTGGTTCGTGATACGGCTTCCCCATTCCACGGCCCAGGCATTGAAGTCACCCGCTATTACTACTGGCTTTCGACCTGTCAGCACGGTCGTCATACAGTCCAGCATGTGCGTGAACCGCTCGGTCGACCAACTCGGAGACGCATAGCAGCTACAGAAGAGGACCCCGTTTACCTGTATAACTTATGCGTATAAATGGATGAATTTTCTCCAAATTTTTCTAGTTCCAATGTTTTTTTTTGTTCAAATTAGTGTGAACTAATATATACATACTTTTTATTATATTTTGATTAAATAAAGATACATACTTTTTAATTTTGAAGTATTCAAATGTAACATTACTAGCACTAATAACAAGAACGAAGGTAATATCATCCTTATTAAACATAATCACACTACATTTGTTTCGAGAACAGATTTTGAAATTTGCTCATACCGCTATTTGTATATGATGGTAATGCATCATAATTCCAATTGAAATTATCATTAACAATAATTTACGATTTTTGAGAAATATTCCAAAATGTTCTGAATTGCGGTATTTTACGGTATTGCGTTATCTAGTAAGGTAGGTTGTAGCGGTATTAGAGATAGTTTAGTAGTGTTGCTGATATATTTATAATAATTAGAAAACTGATGACGCTGTTGTTACTGAAATGATTCATTTTTAAATGTCTTTTATAATATAATATAATATTGTTGAACAAAATGCTGTAATTTAAAACTTATTTAATTCTCTAAGCATTTTTGCACTACTTTGCATTTATCACACCAACACTGGCGACATTAGCGTTCTTTGGGTAGTATTTCTGTTATGTAGTAGTAACCTCTATTGTTTTTATTCTAACGATCATAACATAATTATCGTGAGCGTAGTAGTGGAAATCACATAGAAGTAGCTTTTGTATTTGTAGTTAAGGTATCATGGTATTAGTTCCCTGTCCTTTGGTTTAGAAAGGGATATGGGCGCGTTCTGCCAACTCGGTCGAGGCAGATTTCTTGTGTGGACAAGTTACAACATGGACGTTCTAAAGTTCCAGAATGAAGTGTTGTGCTTGTGGGGAGCATTTGAAGATGGGATGGATTCGCGTTCGTGCTTTACTTCTGCTTATCTATAAAGTTATATACAATAACCGACCCTTAGCTTAACTATTTAAATTAACAGTTGCAAATACAATAATCGTTTTCAGCTTACTAACATGTTGTCGCGTTAATTTTATCATAATGATCTTTTATCTACATCCGTCGAACCATTCTGTATGGCCGTTGTGAGAATATCACCAAGAACTTCTCACATGCAATAAAGCTGTATTGTCATACATTGAAACATCAAGGTTCTCGTTCTATTGGATTCATTTTTTGTTGTTTACCATTAGTTTCAAGGATTGTTATCGTGGGAATCCGAAGAGCGAATTTTGTATGACTTCAATGTAGGCCAATACTGCCATAAAGCATGTAACAATCACTAACATTCCTTCTCTCTTTATCCTTGTTTTCATATCTAACCCACTTCGAGGAATAATTCATCGAAGAGGAAAGGCATCTCTTATCATGGCAGCGTAAAGGAATCATTGAATACTAATTGAAAGGTAAATCAAATGAACTTATTATTTAACTTATAACAAATTTGTTCCACAGAGCGATTTACAAAACACCACACAAAATCCCTCCTTTCACATATCCTACAAAAACCTTGCATCATTCATACGTGTAGGGGAAGTCTAGAGTAAAAGCAAAACTTGAAGAACCTTCTGGTCAAAGATGTTGCGTTGCCTACTTCCAAAACTCCAAATCCCCCGGTGTATTATGGACGGTATGAGTTTTCAAACTTATGCTGGAGACTTGGCCCCTGACCCCCTTGTACATCAATAAAATAAAATAAAAAAATAGCAAACATTTTCTATAATTTCTAAAAAAATATTCTTCCCTAGAGAGCTTGTAGAAACTTCCTAAATAAATTAATTTAGAATAGAGAAACAAAAAAGTAGATTGAAGTACATTTGTTTCTTTATTGAAATTCTGCTCAGAGGATTCGTATACATTAAAAAGAGTTAATTGAGAACTTTTTTGGGAAACTTAAAAAGTTTCTGGGGAATTTCTAAGACTACTTAGGAGGAATATTTGCAATTCCTGGTTAAAATCTTAAAGAAATCCTACGACAATTTCGAAAGAAGTCCTAAGAAACCAATAGAGACATCTCTGGAGCAATCACTTCTTGAATTCTTGAAAATATTGTAAATGTAATTCTAGCAAAATCGATAGATTTTTAGTTCCTTTTTTCATATATAAGCCATGCTGAAGGTGTCTGGGTTCGATTCAAGTCGGTCCAGGATCTTTTCGTAATGGAAATTTCCTTGACTTCCCTGGGAATGCGAAAATAATTGTGGAAGTGCTGAAGTTCTCATAAGAACACTAAGCTGAGAAGCAGGCTCTGCCTCAGTGAGTACGTAATACCAAAAAGAAGAAGAAGAAGAAGAAGATGTGTCTATAGTAGTGTCGCGACCATCATCTGAAGAATCCATAGTTTACTGCACACGGCCGCTGCGAATTGATACGCAACGACGGATGGGCGCTCATTTCGAGCCTCGGCCCGGTTTGCGGTGAATCCAATAATAGCGAGTAGACTCTCAAGACCTCGCTGCTATTATTGCTGTTCCTCCTCGGCTGCTCAAGTTGTTGCGCGTTCTGCGTCCGTTTCAGAAAGAAAGGAAAACGCTCTACTCGCTGCTATTGGATTCACCGCAAACCGGGCCGAGATTTGAATTGAGCGCCCATCCGTCGTTGCGTATCAATTCGCAGCGGTCGTGTGCAGTAAACGATGGATTCTTCAGATGACGGTCGCGACAAGTAGCACTATTTATAATGGCTATTCCTATAGTAGCACTAGCTTCACGTCGCGACGTAGGCGAAACACAAGTCACACAAATTTCTCTCGGTAGTGCTACTTTTAGGTACAATACGTCTACGTTAAATCTAAACTTTTTTACACAAAATAGCTCTAGAGCTGCAATTCAATGGTACTTAGATTAATAGCTCCTGAACTTCATGTCAAAAAATATTTTGCAACAATTTATAGCAAAACGATAGTAAAAACCCCCCGAATGATTTTTATTTCTTATCAACAGTGTAGTTAAATCGTTGGACTTTGTTTTAGTAGATACTACAAGTAGTTGTTAACCGCTTTTATTCATACAAATTTGTTTTTTTTTTCTGCAGGTCTAAAATTTTGCGAATCTAAACTCGCAACTCTGGAAATACTGCAAAAGCTTGCAGAGAACACAACATCCGAAACCATTCTGGATCGTATCCTACCGTATATCCTTCACCTGGCCCAGGATGCCTCTCCTCGAGTTCGCGTCAGCGCTCTAGACACACTGACCGTTTGCCTCAGCATGGTAAAGAACCTTTCGCGGAGCGATGCCAACGTTTTCCCCGACTATATTCTACCGGCCATCGCTCCTCTGGCAACCGACTACTCCACCATGGTTCGCGTAGCTTACGCCAAGAACATTGCGTCTCTTGCAGAGACGGCCGTAGGGTTCCTTGAACAGTCCCAGTTCAGTTGCAGTTCCGAGAACCATCCGGCGCCGCACTATGAAACGGAGCTCAGTGCTCTGCATGAAATGCTTCACCAATCGGTACTGTCGTTGCTCACCGACTCCCAGCCCATCGTTAAGCAAATGCTAATGGAGTCAGGTATCACTAAACTTTGCGTATTCTTCGGTAGGCAAAAAGCGAACGACGTCATCCTGTCACACATGATAACGTTCCTCAACGACAAGGAGGACAAGAGTCTACGGGGATCATTCTTCGACTGCATCATTGGAGTGGCCGCCTTTGTTGGTTGGCATTGTTCTCCAATGCTAATTCCTCTGCTGCAGCAAGGTTTAACCGATCCGGAAGAGTTCGTCATAGCCAAAGCGATCCGGGCGACCACTTCGTTGATTGAACTTGGTCTGATTCAGAAATCGGGCATCATCGAGTTCATAGCCGAGTGCGCATGTTATCTAAACCATCCGAATCTTTGGATCCGACACGAAATTGTGGGGTTGATTTCTACGTCGGCCAGAGTGTTGAACGCGCTGGATGTGCAGTGTAAGATCATGCCGTCCATTGCGAATCATCTGAAGAGTCCGCTGATTCAGGTGGAGAAACCGGAATTGCTGATGGACAGTTTGCTGGCGCCAATCCCACGAAGCATCTACGATGCTGTGGTGAAGTGTCAGGATATCAACCGGCTGATTGAGGTGCTGAGAGAGCGACGGGTCGCTCGAAGCAGATGTGGTGACGGCTTTATTCCGCAGTACGGAGAGACGACTACGCAGATGAAGAATGTAAGTAATAGATATATAATAGTTGTAGGCAGCTCATATGCTTTAGATTTTATAAGTTTTGGCTGTCTTAAAGCAGCGAGGAAAATTCTATGATGACGCACACTTACCGTAAAGTGTCCTAATTCAACGCATCACCTAATTACGCGCATTTTGTCCACAAGTTTACGAATTCGAAGAAAATTTCGACTTATACCTGTTGTGCTACCTGCATATACTGTCCATATTCGCATAACAGTCCCGTGTTCTATGAGATTTCCTATAAACTTGGTACTGTTATGCGAATATGGACAGTATAGTGGTCATGCAATAGAGTTTTGTTGAAACCTATTGTTACCTAAACCGTATTAAATCGAATTGCCCGTACGCCTTCAATGCCGGAAACCGGCCTCAAAAACATATTATTTCGTCAATTTTTGCATTATTATCATGTAGGGGCAATGGGGGCAATATGAACATACGGGCAATATGAGCCACCCCGGTTTTGACCTCAAAAACAGTGTTTTAATGTCATTACGGAAAGGGATATTGGAAAATTAATACTGCTTTCATAGACGATGATTTTATAGAAAATGAATTCTGCTTCGAATATGAGTCGTTGCAAAATAGAATAGCTTATCGTAATAATTTCTACTCCTGGTGGACAAGCCATTTCAAATCAAAAGTCAAACAGTTTTACAAAAGTAAAAGTATAGAATTCAACCGTAGTATGACCGAAAGAAAATCTGAGCTGTATAAGACGTTAGTAGAGCTTTCGAATTTACAAAATGAAAATGAAGACGTTAGTACTGAAATGAATTTTACAAAAGCTTTGATATTCAAAATTGAAAACGAAAAATTGAAAAACATGGAAACAAAATTATCCGCGAATAGTATCATGAAAGACGAAAAAGTTAATATTTATCAGATTATAGCCAGACACAAAAGCTCGAAAAGCAGAACGATTGTAGAACTACATGATGGAAGTAACACTATTAGAGGAACGAACGAATTGAAAAGATACATTTTTGAACATTTTTCCGGTAATTTTGCTAGACAAACTGACGATGAAACTGAAGACCGCTGTGACATGCTCGAATACGTAACCAAGAAGTTAGGAGATAATGATGCTGAGGGCTTGATACGTGAAATCGGTGAAGATGAGCTGAAACATGTGGTTTTTAGCTGTACAAAGAAAAAGACACCTGGTCCAGACGGTATAAGTTATGAGTTCTATGCAAAACACTTCGATTTGTTAAAAAATGATATGTTGAAACTTTTCAATGGATTATTGCATGGCGATGTTATTCCTCCTTCCGAATTTTTTGAAGGATATATAACATTAATACCAAAATCGGGTTGTTCAAAAAACATCTCAGGCTTTCGACCTATTAGCCTTCTCAATTGCGATTACAAAATTTTCGCAAAAATCATTGCTAGTCGCATACAGCAGGTGATAGGAAAAGTAGTAGGTGAAGGACAAACAGCATGCGTTGCCAGCAAATCCTGCATAGAAAATCTCGATCAGTTAAGAACTATGATAGCGAAAGGGAATGGATCGAAGAGATTTAAAGCTGCAATTTTTAGTTTGGACATGGAAAAAGCTTTCGACAATGTTCACCATGGTAGATTATGGCAAGTTTTAGAAGGATACAATTTCCCGTTTCGTTTGATAGATTGTTTGAAGAATTTATACCGTCATGCCTCTTCAAGTGTGCTGTTCAATGGCCACTTGACAAATAAGTTCAAAATTGAAAAATCTGTTCGGCAAGGTTGCCCGCTATCTATGACATTATTTGTTCTGTATCTGGAGCCGTTTATAAGAAAAGTTTATCAATCAGTGACAGGAATTTTAATTGACGGAAATTTCATTAAAATTCTTGCTTATGCGGATGATGTTACGATTATCATCCGTTCAGATTCAGAATTTGATACTGTATTGAGCATAGCTGATGATTATAAAAGAAAGTTTGGAATCCGATTGAATCTTCAGAAATCAGCTTTTACGAGAATTAATAATATTGCATTAGGTCCACAGAAGATAAAGGAAGAAAAGCAATTAAAAATTTTAGGAGTAACTTTTACGCAAAATTGGATAGAATTTACTAAAGTTAATTACAGTCGGTTGATCAATAGTTGCAAATGTGCACTGGGTGCTTTAGGAGTTAGAAATCTGAATTTTGTTCAAAAATCTTGGATAATCAACTCGTATATTTTGAGTAAACTTTGGTATGTTGGCCAACTTTTACCACCGGATAAAGACCATATAGAGGAATTAAGAAAACTTGTCATTCGTTATTTTTGGGGCTCTCAGATTTTCAAGGTGGATGCTAGACAATTGTACTTGGCATTCGAGAAAGGTGGTATGGCACTAATTTGCGTAGAAGAGAAGTTGAAAGCCTTATTTATTAAACAAGTTTTGTACGGTATTAGTAGTTCTATTAGAGAAAATGATCATTTCCTTTTAAATTGTCTATACACTCGAAAATTGTCTCGAGATACTCACGATTGGATTAATATCGCCATGCAATATACAGCCATAGACTATTTAAATACGGTTTCATTAATATACGATTCTTTAATAGCAAAACAAGAACATGTCCCAAAAATTCAGTTGAAATTTCCAAATTATGATTGGCAAAATGTCTGGGAAAATTTTAGTAAGAATTTTTTTAGTTCAGAAGCTAAATCAGTGTTGTATATAATTTTGAATGACATTTTTCCAAATAATGAAAAATTGTGCAAATATAAAATAAGAGGTCAGTCAGAAAACAAATGTATAATGTGTAGTAAACTTGATACTAATATACATAGGATGAAAGAGTGTATATATTCTAGAAAAATTTGGAATTGGATTGAAAAAGTAGTGAGGAAACAGATAAAAGTTAACTTTAGCAGTGCTACTGAGATTATAGGAATCAATACAGGAGAAGGTAGGAAAGACCTAAAAGCAGCTCTTTGGCTAATAGTAGAAGGAATCGCATATACAACAAAGCACTATAAAAACGCTTCGTTATACGTTTTTCAACACATGTTAAGGAATCAAAGGTGGAATCAGAGGTATTTCTTTAAAAAAGTTTTCGGAACACACGCTTTTGTATTTTAAGTTTTAAGTTTTGTAACGATTATTGGAAAATACACATTTAAAAAAAAAAAAAAAAAAAAAAAAATGTCTAGTGTCATTATGATCTGCTAAAGGATGCCTCAAAAAGCCACCACAATGAAAACCGTAAGAATATTTGTTTGAACACTCAAGATATTTACAAAAATGTACAAATTTGTCCTTCGTCATGAAAAGCTTATAATTTTGGCAGTTTTTAATTAAGCCTATAAGACAATTATATATATAATTCTGGAAAATTTTACCAATCCGTTGAAACTTCTGATCATAATGAACAGTTCGTGAGCGAAATTATATTTGTTCGTAAACAAAATGATTGAAAAACAATATATAATATATCAAGATGAAGGGGCGGGGCAAAATGAGCCACTTAGATTTGACCAAAACAAACGATGTTTTGAACATAAAAATGCATTGCCTAAATATACCAGATTATTTTTTTTACTGCATAGTCATCTTTATGCACCATTACAAGTGGAACACTTTGCTAGAAAATACGTTGAACCAAGTAGCGCAATTTAGTACTAGTACAACATGGTCTGTTTACTATGTATTATGTATCTTTAAAAATAAGCCGCTAGAATCAATAATTTCAAGCAAAGCTAATACAATTTCCTTTCCAATAATGTACTCTTCACCACTAACTCTTCTCTATACTGTTTCAAATAAAAATCATTCGATTGCATGAGGTGGCTCATAATGCCCCATATGGTTGGTGACCACGTAGAAAAACATGGTTTTCCAAAAAGTTCCTGAAATAATTTGCAAATTGATGTTAACATGATTTATCGATGTAATATGCCCTGTCCTTTGGTTCAGAAAGGGGTATGGGCGCGTTCTGCCAACTCGGTCGAGGCAGATTTCTTGTGTGAACAAGTTACAACATGGACGTTCTAAAGTGCCAGAATGAAGTGTTGTGCTTGTGGGGAGCACTTGAAGATGGGATGGAAGGTCATTACTTCGCGTTCGTGCTTTACTCCTGCTTATCTTAAAAGTTATATACAATAACCGACCCTAAGTTTAACTATCGAAATTAACAGTTGAAAATACAATAATCGTTCTAAGTTCACTAACATGTCGTCGCGTTAATTTTATCATAATGATCTTTTATCTACATCCGTCGAACCATTCTGAATGGCCGTTGTGAGAATATCACCAAGAACTTCTCACATGCATTAAAGCTGAATTGTCCTACACTGAAACATTGAGTTTTCGCTCTTTTGGATTCATTTTTTGTTGTTCGTCCTCAGTATTGTTGAGATGTCCTGAATGCCGCACATGGCGTACAGTGATCATTGCCATGGAGTTTCTCGTAAGCTGCATGGGGATTGTTATCATGGGAATCCAAAGAGCGAATTTTCTATGATTTCTTTGTAGGCCAATACAGCAATAAAGCATGTAACAATCACTAACATTTCTTCTCTCTTTATCTTTGTTTTCATATCTAATCCGCCATTACAACGAGGAAAAATCCATTGGAGAGGAAAGACATGGCAGCGTATTGGCCGAGAAAAGTTAAGTATCATGTTTTTTGTAAATATTCTTATTACTGATTGCAAGGTGAATCAGATTAACTAAATTTTTTACTAATAACAAACTTGTTCCACAGAGCTATTTACAAAACACCACCCAAAATCTCTCCTTTCCCATATCCTTAGGCAAAACACTTCACTACCGCTATATGTATGACTGATTCGTGTTCTTTTGGCCTTGCATCATTCATACGTGTATTGGAAGTCAAGAGTAGAAGCAAAACTTAAAGAACCTTCTGGTCAAAGATGTTGCGTTGCCTACTTCCTAAACTCCAAAACCCCCCGGTGTATTATGGACGGTGTGAGTTTTCAAACTTATGCTGGAGACTTGGCCCCTGACCCAATACATCAATAAAATAAAATAAAATAAAAAAAAACATTATTTATCGATGTAATATGGAAGATAACATTTTATAGTACAAGTCACTTGCATTTAAACCATATTTTTTGCTGTTTTTCTATGCATTCCATGACGTTTTAGGCGGCCCAGATTGCCCCGATCACCCCTATCCTAAGCGAAAAAAAATTGGATTTAGTCCAAAAAGACTTTTGAAAAGGCCGGTTTTCGAAGCGTTCGACAATTTGGGACAGCACGGTAATTTCCAATTTATGAAATATTTTATAAAATGCATGGATTTCTGACCTTAACTGCGTTGAATTATGACACCTATCGGTAACTGGTTGGGCTGTCTTAATCATGTAATCACATTGCACACTGGTCCAGGAAGCTAATTTAGGCGGACATGAGGTTTTCGTCAAGATTCATTGATTTTAGAGCCATAGTTTATTCTGAGAATATGTTCAGAATTTTCAGTACTACAAAATGTACGGAACAAAAAATTTTTTACGGTGATCGCAAGAGTGACGTATACGCCAACTTTTTTATTTTAACGAATCGTAAGTTGGTATGTTCAGCAAAGTTGTAGCAAATGATCATAGAAACAACTTTGCCGAACAAACTTTTTCTCGGTTTTGCTTCAGAGCCGAGATAATTAAGTATTTTTAATAAAAAATCGTTTTTTGCTCTTAAGTGTTTTATATTTTAGTTTTATTGGCCTACTATGTTCTACAAAGTTTTTATACTTATCATTTGCTACAACTTTGCTGAACATACCAAAGTTGTATTTCTTATGGTTTTCATGTTATTTGAGTTTTTCATCTTAAAATTAGCTATTTTGTATGCCTTGTATCTCAACTATGAGCACCTCAAAAAAATATATCTTTCCACCAAATGATTTTGCAGTCTCTTAAGTACCTGTGAGCAAAATTTGGAGAAGATGATATTTTTCTATCTCGTTTAAAATCGATTTTACTAATAGACGATATGAGATAAATCCATATTTATTGAATATTCCTACATGTTCAACTCACAAAAGTCATGGCTACCTAAGCATATCAAACCAAAGGTAACACGTGTATTTATATAGAAATATAAAGTACATCGTTTTTCAGTTGTTTTCGATTAACTTGAAAGCTTCTGCAAGAAATTCATCGTCTTTTCCTCTACCAGTATTTAATCTATTCCTAAGCAAGATCAACGGGTTGAAAGTCAACATAAGCCGTATAAAATACATATACAAAATTTACAGTCCGATTGAATTCTGTGGCATGATTTTCCCAGAATCTTCTGATGGATTCCACGTTTCATGTTTTTCTTTGGTAACGCGGCATGCCGGATAACACCACTTCCGTGCAATAGTTGTAGACGTATCAGTAAGTGTAACAGCATTCTAAAGGATCGCCACGAAAAGCCCTCAAAGGAAGGTTAGGGCTGAGACTGTACGAACCTCTTCCAGTTGGTAGGAACTCAAATGGTCGTAACACGGCATGCTGCTTTTAACGGGAAGTAGATATTGTGTATTTCTTTCACTACTGGACTGCGAAGTGCGGCCTCATCAGTCCGAAAGTGTGAATAAAAGTGAGGGATTGCATTGAATCCTGTTGGTGTCTGCAGAACACTTATTCTTCGATTTACGAAGAATAAGTCTCCCGAAGACACCTACTCGATTTGATTCAATTGCGCACTTTTGTTAGCGTTTCCACACTTGTAATAACTTCTTTTCACAGATCTCAATCATTTTAAAAGTAGTCAACTTTAATCGGAAGATTAACGAGGAGGCATTTGAACAGTTTTTGTCAGAAACGTACTGTTAGTATCGCCAGTTCTACGATTGGTATGTACTCTCTCCAACGGTGCAAAAACTACTTTCGCATAGAGTGATGTTGTCCGGCATGCCGTCGAAGAAGCATAAAAAATGCGGAATAAATCCATCAGAAGATTCTGGGAAAATCATGCCACAGAATCCAATCGGACTGTAAATTTTGTATATGTATTTTATACGGCTTATGTTGACTTCCAACCCGGTGATCGTGCTTAGGAATAGATCAAATACTGGTAGAGGAAAATACGATGAATTTCTTGCAGAAGCTTCCAAGTTAATCGAAAATAACTGAAAGACGATGTACTCTATATTTCTATATAAATACACGTGTTACCTTTTGTTTGATATGCTAAGGTAGCCATGACTTTTGTGAGTTGAACATGTATGAATATTCAATAAATATGGATTTATCTCATATCGTCTATTAGTAAAATCGATTTTAAACGAGATAGAAAAATATCATCTTCTCCAAATTTTGCTCACAGGTACTTAAAAGACTGCAAAATCATTTTGTGGAAAGATATATTTTTTTGAGGTGCTCATAGTTGAGATACAAGGCATACAAAATAGCTAATTTTAAGATGAAAAACTCAAATAACATGAAAACCATAAGAAATACAACTTTGGTATGTTCAGCAAAGTTGTAGCAAATGATAAGTATAAAAACTTTGTAGAACATAGTAGGCCAATAAAACTAAAAAATAAAACACTTAAGAGCAAAAAACGATTTTTTATTAAAAATACTTAATTATCTCGGCTCTGAAGCAAAACCGAGAAAAAGTTTGTTCGGCAAAGTTGTTTCTATGATCATTTGCTACAACTTTGCTGAACATACCAACTTACGATTCGTTAAAATAAAAAAGTTGGCGTATACGTCACTCTTGCGATCACCGTAAAAAAATTTTTGTTCCATACATTTTGTAGTACTGAAAATTCTGAACATATTCTCTAAATAAACTATGGCTCTAAAATCAATAAATCTTGACGAAAACCTCATGTCCGCCTAAATTAGTTTCCTGGACCAGTGTGCATTGATGCCCCATAGAGCATGAGCATATCTAAGCATTAGGGCGGATAATGCTTTATATGGAAAATATAAATTTGAATTAATCCAGGTTTTAGTAGTCCGGCTCCGATTGGAAAATTTGTGCCATCGCCATATTGAAGTCTATTTCATCATCTACCCAACCTACTTGAAGAGAGAAAATCGCATAACGAAATGAGAAGATTTAGCTTCGTACCACCAAAACTATGTGATAGCTAAGTCGGCAGTGGCCAACCAACGCCGCTCTGACCAGAAGACTGCAATTCTTCTTTGAACGATTTGTTTAATACTTTGCTACACTTGGAGATGGCTCAGTAATATATAATTTTGTTTGACGACACAACTCCAATCTAATCCAGTTTTGCTTAACCCTCTAATACCCTATCCCGCCTTTAGACGGGGTTTTGTAACTTTGAAACTTAGTAAATTTTTTCGTAGCTCGGAAATTAAAATGATTTTATTTTTTGCATAAGCTTTGGACCATAACACGCGTATAGGCCTCTGCACTGTTTCGATTTTGTATGGGATTTTGACTTTTACTGGCCTTGTTGTTTACAAATTTCAAGGTAGAGGGAAAGAGACAGGAAGATTGTTGTGCAGATCCCCATAAGGAAAGATCTTTATGTTTTTTTTATAACCTACAAATGCCTGGAGTTCATTTAATGTGTGATACAATAAATCGTACCATATATATTTTTCTACGATCAACCTATCACAGAAGAAGAGTCTGGTGGTATTAAAATGATTTCAAATTTGTTTTTTTTTCGTTAGTTGCTTGGAAAATAAAACATGTTCCAGAAAAAAAAATCATATTTTCAAAAGTATTGTAGCTTTTATTATTGCTAAAAATCAGTAACCAGAAGAGGTTTTAAGAAAAAATCAAAAGAATAGGGATGTTCAAAAATAAAAATAATAAAAATCAAAAACCAAAATTCATAAATTCGTCAAGAAAAATAAATTATTTCCCAAAACGTGTTTAGAATGATTTTAGATAACGAATGTCATTTATTTAGATAGAAAATAAAACTTTGGGTATAGGAGGGTTAAACTGAGTTGCCGCCGAAGAATTTATCTGAAGCTTGAAAATTGAAATAACTGGCTCAGGGCCAATGAAGTCATGCAAAGCTCCATTGCAAATTAACTTATCAACCAATTAATTTCCAGCTATGGAAGAATGACCGGACACCCATACAAGGTTTGCAGAGTTAACTGAATTTAGTTCCTCAATGTCGACCTTAACTTAGTTGAAGCCGGAACAGAAGTATATGACTTTACCCATTGCATGTTGTTAAAGTGCTGATCGCACTCCAAATATAAGAGAAAATATTTCCGCCTGAAAAACGGTCCTCCACTATGGACCAATGCATGAGTTCATTATTTGACGTTTTAGCGATGCCGTGTTATTTATGTGGCCATGGAAACCAGTGAATTCGGCACCGCTCAAACGTCAAATTAGTGAACTCGTGCATCGATCCATTGGTACACTGTTCCTTTAGTTGCGGTATATTTTTAATTTGTGTTCCTATAGTTACGGTATCCGTTGTTTTCTTATGGGATCCTCTACTATAGGAACACTTTACCGCAACTATGGACCGATGCACGTGTTCACTAATTTGACGTTTGAGCGGTGCCGAATTCACTGGTTGCCATGGTCACATAAATAACATGGCACCGCTAAAACGTCAAATAGTGAACCCGTGCAAAGGTCCATTGGTACAAGTGAGATAAGTTTTAGCAATGTTAATGATATTCAATCAGTTTTAAAGCAATTTGAACGCTCTTTTCAACTATTCCGTGTATCAACAAGCTAATACGTCGATTGTCAGTGTCGGTTATGTGGCTAATGTAATAATATCAGTGAAAACGGCACTACCGCAACTATGGGAACACCCACAAATAATGGAACACTTACCCTATATGATTCGCAAAATATACAAATTTCAACATTTATTATTGGCTAGATGTATGGGAGGTCTGAGAGGTAACAATTGCAGATGTCAAAAGAATATAAATTTGCTGAGCTTGCAGATTGCAAAATATCAGTAGGGTCAGTGTTCCCTTAGTAGACAGTCCCCTATAGTCGCACTAGTGGCTTTTTACGGCCGTTTCGCTATTAAACGGTTCAAAATATTTTTTGACATAAAGGTCAGGAGCTATTTATCTATTAAGTAACATTGATACACAACTTGATTTTGTTCAAAAAATGATCGAAAAAATTAGTTTTGCTTAAAATTTGAGCTCCCTTGAGCCTATAGTAAACCTATTGTTCCTATAGTAGCACTACTGAGAGAAACTATTTTTTATTATACGAAATTATAGATAAATTAAGAACTTTTTATACATCAAACGAAAGCTTTTGATCCACACTTTAAAGGAAAAATATAAAAGTTTTGTAAAAATACGGGTTTGATTTGTATTTTGCCAACGCCGTGGTGCTAGTGCTACTATAGGACAAAAATTAGAAATAGTGCTACTATAGGCACATTTGTTCCTTTAGTGGCACAAGCGATAATAAATACAAAGATATAAGTTTTCGTAGTTTTCGTATTTTTCCTACAAAACCAAGATAAAAAGCTTTCGGATGATGTAAAAATAATGACGCTAGCGTTATTTTTCGATTTTATATGAATATTTGTTCTTAGTTATGCGGCTATTGGTACATCGACCCTACTGCAGTGAAAATAAAATTAGAATGCTACTAAACATTTTCAATTCAGTACCTTGATGGCATTGAAAAAGGCATATTCAATAGTCTTCTCCTTCATCTTTTTTTTTCAGTTATTCCGACGCCTCTCAACCGAGGGCCTTACCGATCTAATCGAGTCTCAACTACTTTCAATGAGCGCGCATCTAATAAAACTTCACCGTTACAAATTGGCGGACACACGCTTACCACACAACAACGGACGAATATCGCTCGACCTCAAGCCAGACTTGGTACGAGAAGTGCAACTCTGCGATCGCATCAAAAACGAGCAGTCCACCAAACACAAACAGCGCAAAAGCGAGTCAGAAGTCACTCAAGAGTGGCAGCACATGTTCACGGCAATTGATTCACATTCCCCATCTCCGACGTCGCCCTCTAATGATTCGGTCGCGTCGGTGCTGACAGTGGCCAATTTGGCACCGCCACCGCAACCGACCCCCACTTCCAGTCTGGTGGAGTACAGCATGCCCGAGCGGACTGCCATGCAAGAACGATCCGCCAAGTGCAGATTAGAGTTTGAAGGTCTTGTGAGTAAGCTGAAGACAAGGTACTCATCGTACGCATTAAACAGAGATCTGAGAGACCCAGCTACCAATGCGCATCCGCTACCCTCTGGTTGGAAAATGAACGGAACAATCATCGCTCACTTGCATGAACACAAGGCAGCAGTGAGCAGAATGACTACACTGAAACCGTACGGTTCGCTGTTTGCTACTGCTTCGATTGATTCCACGGTACGTCTCTGGGACTGTAACAAACTCGATGGGCAGCAATCGATCAATCGATCCAGACAGTCTTACCAGGCAAACACTCCACTTCATGCCATTGCAGCATGTGACGCTGGCCAATCGTTGGCCATTGCTGGCAAAGATGGCGCTCTGCTTCTGTTGAAAATCGACACAAACTCCAGCAAGATGGCTCTTCAGCAAGCCCGCCATCTAGATTCCAGCACTCGGGTTGATCGCATCGGCGGAGAACCGCAAGATGATGGTCCAGTTGTCGAGATGCAGCCCCTGGATCAGGGGGCACAAAGTGTGATAGTTTATGCTACGTTGTATGGGGCACTGGTGGGGTGGGATATTCGCATGCCCGGCTATGCTTGGCGATTGGAAAGTGATCTGAGAAAAGGTGTTATAACTACGTTCTGCGTAGATCCGACCAGTTCTTGGCTAACGGTTGGCACCAGTAGTGGTCGTCACATTTGCTGGGACTTGCGCTTTAGACTGCCGATAGCAGAGATCAGACATCCGCACGATTCCAGAATACGACGAGTGTCACATCATCCTACCGAACCTTCCTGGCTGGTATCGGCCTCGCAAGGGAATAACGAGGTCTACGTGTGGAACATCGAAACGGGCCATCGACAGCAAGCTTTCTGGGCTAGTCCCAATCCCCCGCTCACGAGTCCAAATGCATCTTCACCTTCCGTGTGTGCTCTTCTTCCTGGCGTAGTTGATGGCAACGGGTTTATACTTACTGGAGGAACTGATCAACGGATTCGTTACTGGGACTCGGTGAACGCGAACAACTGTTCACTTGTCGTTCCTGCGCCTAGGGATTACCTGTCTACATCGAATATTTCTTACAAGTAAGCAAGCGTTTAAATTACACGGTTCAATCTGACAATCTGAATGCACAGAGATGCATCGCTCCAGGCTTGAAAGTACAGAAAATTTAAAAAAATCTGTGATCGCCTCAGAACGTTTTTGGATGTGCTTCAACATTTAGCATTTTTTGATACAAATATCGCGTTTAATCAATGACCCGACAAACTATTTTATTTTCAGGAAAGCAGAATTCATGCAAATTATGTTCGAAACTTGGATTTCAATGTGAGAAGTTAAACTAAGTTTTGTATGGATCTTCCCCTTTAATCCTTCTATTGGCAGCATCATTTTTAACCACAAAAAATATTGGAATTGTGAAAATATTGAATAACCTTCAATAATTCCATTGGAACCGCAATTTCGTTTGCAGCAAATTAATTTAAAAAAAAATAAATATGAGCTAAACAATGTTAGCTTCAGAGCTCAATTGATTTTCAACCTTATGACAAATCGAATCAGATCAATAACTATGCTATAATTATTAGAATGTTCTTCTTATTCTTCTTGGCATTACGTTCTCAGTGAAACAGAGCCTGCTTTTCAGCTTAGCAATGGGCACTTCCACAGTTTTTAATCGAGACATTTCTTTGCCAAAGTTGCTATTTTTGCATGTGTATATCGTGCGGCAGGTACGATGATACTCTATGTCCAGGGAAGTCAAGGAAATTTTCATTACGAAAAGATCCTGGACCGACCGGGAATCAAACACAGACGCCTTGAGCATGTCTTTACTTTGTAGCCAGGTACTCTAACCACTCGACTAAGGAAGGCCTAACGATATTTCTACAATTAAATTACTCATTTTAAACATTTATATCAATTATTCGATATTTTAGAAGGGGGGTATTGCAAAGAACAGGAGAAGTTCATACTAGTTTTAGTACAACTCTCCTCTTTATATTGAAATTAAAGTTTAGAAGTATATTTTATCAAAAAGTTATAGATATTCATGTATCTAAAAGACGTCTTGAAAAAGACCTGAACATTCTGAAAAAGCCATTATACTTTTGTATTTTCTATCTCTTATTTCAAGCCCGTGGTGGCTCGTCTCTGTGCATTCAAATCGACTGTTTTGTCCGACTGTATTATCATGGTCTATTTTCTGTTACCTTTAAAATTCAATGTTTTATTGTTTGTAGCGCCCAGTTGATCGATGGAACGCGAGTATTCCAAGAGATCCATTGTAACAGCGGAGGACCCCCGGATCGTAATTCGCGCGCTGGTTCGGAAGACGTGGCGCGGTCGGGACCGGAAATGCCGCCTCCTGGACATCACGACGCAATCAGTGATATGTTAATGTGTCGAACTTCGAAGCAGACATTTGTGGTGTCCAGTAGCAGGGATGGCGTTGTCAAACTATGGAAGTAAGTGATATCGTCTATAAAATATATGTATCGAACATTATGAGATTGACATAATATATATTGGCTCGTTCTGAATATTATCCAAGTATTAACACATTCACTGATCCGAAACGCAGCACTATGGGCTTAAAAGTACTTATTATGTCACATTCATTATGTCTCTCATTGAAGAACTTAAGTAATTGCACGTCTTTTGTTCACTCCGATCCATTAACCAGTCAGGGGGCAGAAAACTCCAGACCATTTGGTTACGCTGCATATCCGATTAAAACTATCAATTGGAGCTGGCCTTGGAAGTGCCTCGCCAACAATTAAGTAGCTCATTAGAGCGACTAGAATATAAATCAGGAAATTGAGAAGCTGCATAACTTTGTCCTACAGTTGAATGTGCTATGTGAAGTGTGGTGGCCTCTTAACATTTATATGGCTTTGAAAACATGTAACTACAATCAACGTCGTCAATTTTATAGGGAGAATCGATTGGTTTTAGTACATTGGGTGCATTAACGGTTTGAAATCCATTTCTAGATTGTACAATACTGACCTGATAGCTACACGTCTTAATGTTACAAGCACAAGTGCCACTACATAGCGCTCCATTATTTAAAACTACATTGGAACAGTCCATATAGCATGTGGACACAAAAATCCCGGTTTTTAAACCTCTTTCCTCCAACCCGTGGACAAGCGTAGACATTTCGTCTACACCTACCCCGTCTCCAAATGTTCCCGTAGACTTTTCAAAAAATAGTTTTTTATTGTATTTGTAAAATTTTTCCAAACAGAAAAAAATTTACTGATTTGCGAGATTGCTTAGTACAAATCAATACAGAGTCAGAATTAGGGCGAATGTGAACACTAATACATTCTCAGTAAAATCAGTTTCAAGTTCAGCAGATATAATTTCAATTTTATATTATGTTAAAGCTAAGTATGCTGCTTCGCTCAAGAAAAGTAAAGAAATTCCTTGATTGAAAGGGTCAAGAAATTTCCTACAGAGAGCCCCATTTGAAGTGACATTTCTTCTCAACTGCGTACTGCGATCAGAAAAATGTGATTTTCTTGACCATTTCTTGGGAGAAATTTTCCACGCATCGAGATAGGCGATTCCTTTTCTTGTCAGTAGCAAACCGGCCTTAACGATCGATTTAATCGCATGATGATTTTTTGTATGATACATTACAATATTAGTTTTGTAACAAACCATTTGATTTGTTTTTTAATGTTATGAACAACATGTTAAAATAAATAAAAATGCATCATTACGCCGCCAATCATCTCGAAAAATCGAGAGGCGCAAATTTTTCGTCTCCTTTAGTTTGACAGCAACGATTGCGCCTTTTGACCTCGTCCTTCTGGTTTGACTATCATCAGCTTCACCGTTTTTCTAGGCTCTTTCACACGAACCTTCTTCACTATCGACCTTCTGCACACTCAGTTTTAAATGCGCCCTGCTGCCACACACAATCTCAAATGCACCCAGTTACCGCAGAGGGGTAAAGGGGCGAAATTGACATCAGAGTTCGTATCGAAAGAGAATATCAAATGCGCCTTTATGTTTTTCTCACTTATTTCGTGAAAAACGTTATTTTCAGGAAACAGTTGTGCATTATATGATTGTAATTTATCAAATAAACTGTTAGGTGAATAAAACTCAATTTGTTTACATTTGTCAGTTAGGCCGTAATTCTGGTATTGTATTGAAATATACATAGTTCGTATGGTGAATGAAAATGACGATATATGTATCGTCACTGCCAAAATAAAATGTCCATTTGCTTGTTAGCACGGAAATGGGTGGAAGCTGGGAGGGAGGCACAGATACTACACACGAAATATAAGACAACGTTATTTTGAACTGCAAGATAACTCCAGCTTGCCAACAACAATCAAGGCAGGCTTCGAGAAAATCGGTAGTTTCCTTTTGTTGTGCATCTTCGATCTTTCCTGACAAACATGAAAAAAGGGCCGCAGTTTTCTATGCACTAAATATTCATTTTCATTGGAAAAAGTAGAACGATACGTTTTTCAATGCTTTATGTTCAATCAGATTAAATGGTGCTCACGTGACATTACTTGCGTAATGTGCATGAATTGATTTTCATTCGATTTTTATCACTTTTGAAGGAATACGAAAATGTGTTTTAATCAGTTGCGCGCTTTTTTCATGTTAGTCCAATGTTTGAGATCTGGGCTCACAGTGACAGTTCGTGACAGCGGAATCTCGGCTCACTATGACGTACAGAAATTTTGTATTGGTTTCTCCCTCCCAGGGTGGAAGTAGTAGTAGTGGGACATCGCCAACACTCCTCCTGGACGGAAGGAACATAGCTGCGACACGGAATCTTGATTGCTTGTCACGAGGAAGTGGCTTCGTCATGTTTGCAAATCATTTTGTTTGTTGGAAGATAATGTGGACTGATGATTCCATGTTGCTTCAATTGACGAGCGTAGTGGAATATAGTGTCCACGTGTTTTGAACAGGCGTTCACTGCCCAGACAACCAGAAGTCGTATAACAATTCACGTAAGAAATCGTTTACTTGTGCGAATTACATCACATCCGCACAACATGGTGAATGAAATCGTTTTGTTGATGAATTTCCTCGCATAGAACGCTATTTTCTGAGTTTATCAGTGCATTTTGTTTCATTCCGTATAAACATACAAAGGAAGTCGAATCAATCCGTAGCAGCTGTCAAATCAACTTTGTTATCATAAACTAAGTCGTATGAGGTTACAAATTCATTCATAATGAAATCTGTACACTCGCATTGTGTGCCATTTTTCATCATATAAATTATGCACATATATCGCCTCCACTTTTATACGCATAAGGCCTTTTGGCAACATCTTATACGGAATCTTTGCGCATATAAGCATCGCATAACGCAAAAGGTGATTTCGCTATATGTACATTTTGGTTGTCTGGGTGGAATTGGATTCATATTGATATTGATTGCGCTTTGGTTATCCGGGGATAATGACTGCCAGCTGAGTCTTGATGACCAGATCGTCGAATAGCCGTAAAACTCATACTAACTCCTTGCAGCTTTCCGTAATTGCAACATAGTCGGCTTCTGAACTGCTCAAGGTCACACATTCCTGCTTCCTGGAGCACCATCCAATCATATCAGTGGTCGATTTGCGATCCTTGGTGTCACCGGCCTAGTCAGCATCTACAAATACTTCCTGTCCAGTGTTGCTCAGACTCATTTCCCCGAAAATAACATTTTCCGAACTAAGAAGCCACGAACTACTACAACCATGCTTTATCCTCCTAAGATAGAAAAGCAGATGGTTAAGCTTGAGTACTGCACACAAAATCGATCAATTTTGATCCCAGAGAGCCATAATTCAAGTTTCGGTGAAATGAAATGAGTGAGTGAGTGAGTGCGAACCATTTCACCGAAACTTGAATTGCGGCCCACCGAGATCGAAACTGTCGGATCCCATGTGCAACACTCAAGCCCAACCACCTCCCCCTCCATCTCAGGAATACAACGCACTGTTATAACAGTTCATGGCTTCACAATTCGAATTTCGGGGAAATGAGTCTGGTCAACACTGCTTCCAGTTGTGTGAGATCTGCACCCAGGATCAGTTCGTGGTCGATAGTACCTTTTGATGTCACCGTGAAAAAATCATTAAATTTCTTTATTACTTCCTCGTATTCCCATTCTGTCTCACACACTATGACGAAATCATCGACGTATACAGAAATATAGGCCAGCTCACCTTTGCTCCTCCTGACGTAGAGACAACAGTCGTTCTTCAATGACTTGAACCCCATTTGCTTGAACACGTCGTCCAATTTGTGATTCCAAATTCGAGCGGCCTGCTTTATGGCTGGTACGCTGATCATAAGCTGAGAGAGGAGACAGCTCACTGACAGTTAGCATATGTTTTCTTGCCTTCTTTGACCTCTTTCTTTTATTCTTGGGTTATGCACAACGATCAGATAAACTTATTCTGGTCAAAATTATATCTACTTCTTATTGTGCACTATGAAAGAGGGTATGAATTAAAAAAAACAATAGCAGTTTGCCAACACACAACTGTATTTAGTAACTTAACCTTTAAAATGTGAAATCGTAGAAAAACACCTAGCAATTTGAATTTAGTTTACTTGAATTTTGACGGTTTTTCACGCTCTGCCCTTCTAATGTGCGGTTACGTCCCGATGACCGAGTTTGCGATGCCAATCATGCAAACACCTTTTTGATTCACAACGCTCGTTCACAGCATCCACGCGCTCCACCATTTGCAGACGGTAGAGAGCGCTGCTTTACCTTGCCACAGCAGCGATTCGATCACCACTGGCAATGGTACATCCACTTTCGTTGAACTTCACGTCAGCACATTTCTATTATTTATTTATTTAGTTGGTGTTACATCAATTAATTTGATAAAACCTCGTAAACGATGTTACGCCAATTTACTCGGTCCATGGCTGTGTCTCTCCAACCTCGATTTTGGCCCACGTTCTCCAGATCTTGTTGCACCTGATCAAGCCACCTCGCTCGCTGTGCTCCCCGCCTTCTTGTGCCAACCGGATTCTACGCGAACACCATCTTTGCAGGATTGTTGTCCGGTAGTCTTGCAACCCTGCCCAGCGCACCCTTCCGGCTTTCGCAACCTTCTGAATACTTGGTTCGCCGTAGCGCCTAGCGAGCTCGTGGTTCATTCTCCGCCGCCACACAACGTTCTCCTGCACTCCGCCAAAGATCGTCCTAAGCACCCTTCGTTCGAACACTCCAAGTGCTTGCAGGTCCTCTTCCAGCATGGTCCATGCTTCATGTCCATAGAGGACTACCGGTCTTATAAGCGTTTTGTACATGGTACATTTGGTGCGGGGGTGAATCTTTCTCGACCGCAGCTTCTTCTGGAGCCCATAGTAGGCGCGACTTCCACTGATGATGCGTCTCCGTATTTCACGACTAACGTTGTTATCAGCCGTTAACAAGGATCCGAGGTAGCCGAACTCATCAACCACCTCAAAAGTATCCCCGTCTATCGTAACACTGCTTCCCAGGCGGGCTCTGTCGCGCTCGGTTCCGCCTATCAGCATGTACTTTGTTTTTGACGCATTCACCACCAGGCCGACTTTTGTCGCTTCATGTTTCAGGCGGGTGTACAGGTCTGCCACCGTTCCAAATGTTCTGCCGACAATATCCATATCATCCGCGAAGCAAACAAATTGGCTGGATCTTGTGAAAATCGTACCTCGGTTATTGAACCCTGCTCTCCGCATGACACCTTCTAGCGCGATGTTGAACAGCAGGCACGAAAGCCCATCACCCTGTCGAAGTCCCCGGCGGGATTCGAACGAACTGGAATGTTCGCCCGAAATCTTCACGCTATTCTGCACACCGTCCATCGTTGCTCTTATTAGTCTTGTGAGCTTCCCGGGAAAGCTGTACTCGTCCATGATTTTCCATAGCTCTTCGCGGTCGATGCTATCATAAGCCGCTTTGAAATCGATGAACAGGTGATGCGTTGGGACTTGGTATTTACGGCATTTCTGGAGGATTTGCCGTACAGTGAAGATTTGGTCCGTTGTCGAGCGGCCGTTGATGAAACCAGCTTGATAACTTCCCACAAACTCATTTGTTATTGGTGACAGACGACGGAAGATAATCTGGGATAGCACTTTGTAGGCGGCATTCAGGATAGTGATCGCACGATAGTTTTCACATTCCAGTTTGTCGCCCTTCTTATAGATGGGGCATATGACCCCTTGCTTCCACTCCTCCGGCAGCTGTTCGGTTTCCCAGATTCTGACAATCAGCCGATGCAGACAGGCGGCCAACCTCTCCGGGCCCATTTTGATGAGTTCAGCTCCAATACCATCTTTACCAGCGGCCTTATTATTCTTGAGCTGGCTGAGGACATCCTTAACTTCCCTCAATGTGGGGGCAGGTTGGTTTCCTTCATCCGTCGTGCTGACGTAGTCACTTGCTCCGCTGTCATGACCCTCGTCGCCTGTGTTCTCCGTGCCATTCAGGTGTTCATCGTAGTGCTGTCTCCACCTTTCAATCACCTCACGTCCGTCCGTCAAGATGCTTCCGTCCTTATCCCTACACATTTCGGCACATTTCTAGACAAGCTTTTCAACTGAGGCAAGGTTCATGTCCTGGTCTGGGACGTACAACACTCCGGTCAGCACAATCTGCTTTTCTTTACTGGCACGCCCGTAACATTGAATTTGGCAGGTGCCAACACCTTTCACTGCTGCCTTTTTCCCATCGACTACCGTCACAAAGCTCGGTGTACCTTCATGAGGGTTCTCAACGGAAACGAAAAATTCACAATTGGCCGGCACCGGATTCCACAATCCAATTATTCATCACTGGTCCTGCTCGTGCAATGAACACGAAAGTTTCTTCACTCGACGCAGCCTTGCTTGCTTTCGCATGTTGCCTAACAACCTTTTTGAAGTCGATTTACCTTTTTCCGTCCACTTTCAGTACCGCCGAATCCGTCGAAACAGCTTCTCCTCGCTTTTGGACCTCGTTGATAATTTTATCCTTAACGAGCGCCAGCGTGAGCACGTCATCCAACCGGTTCTCGAGAGTGGTGGTCAGCGCATCGAACGTATTAGGTAAACTGCGGAAAACTAGGATTAGGTACCTGTAGATCATCAGCGAGCTACGTACCAGGGTTGGCCAACTTCTCGAACAGAGTTTCGAATTCGGCCAGGTGCTCCTCGATATCGCCACCTTCCTGGAACTTGAGATCGCAAATCCGCTTCAGGAGATATACTTTCAACGTCAACGACTTCTTCTCGTGTTGCTTCCGAAGGTTCTCCCACACATCCTTGGCGATCCGCGTTGCCCGAATATGGCCATGTTGAGATCTGGTTAGCAGCAGCTCGCTCCGCCACGTTTGCTCCATTTTCAGCCTCTTCCGGCTTCACCTCGGGGAACGATGTACTTCCGAAGGCTTTCTCGCACCAGCAGGAACTCAACTTCAAGTTCCCCGGTTTCGTAGTTTTCCTTAGTCAGTTTCACGCCGTAGTCCGGGTATTCTACTCTTGGTTGAAATAAAACTTCTGATCTTGACAAGAGACAAACTTGGAATGATATTTATGTAACACTCAACAAATCTATGTTTGCTATGATTAACAGTCGCCAACATTTTGAGATGCGATTGAATTGAATAACCATGCTTCCAGCATCTGATTGTTCCTACAAATGACCATTTTCGGGTCCCCGGAACGCCTCAAATTTACTCTAAAGTGGTCAATTTGTATCTAAACATCTGTGTCAAGCTTATCTGAACGCATTTTTGTGAACTATTATGTTTGAACTCTACTTTTCGACAATTTAAACGGTTTAGTATTTAACAAATCTTTAACCGGTTCTTCAGGGCATTAAGTCCGAGTGGACACATCCGGTACATTCTAAACAATCCAAAACTATTTGTAATGTTGAATATCAGATCTTAATGATTTATACAAATTAAATGATTGTCATTGCATATAAATAAATTTAATTTGGCATGTCCCAAAAAATAGCCCTTTTGAAGCCGATCTGACCCATGGGTGACCCACCGGAACTGTATGTGTGTGACATAATGAGAAAATAAAAGAATTAGTAAAAAAAGAGTTAATAAGTAAATTGGTGGGTTTATGAGAATAAAACAGATGATAGATTGCTATATCAACCCATCTAGCACACTTGACAGAGACTCATCTGTGATTTCAAGGTTGTTACTTACTTACTTATTTGGCTTTACATCAATTATCTTGATAAAGCCTCGCCAACAATATTTCGCCAATTCCCTCGGTTCATGGCCGCTTCTCTCCATCCTCGACTGTGACCCACGCTCTCCAGGTCCTGGTGTACCTGGTCCATCCACCTAGCTCGCTGCGCCCCACGCCTTCTTGTTCCGACCGGATTCGTGGCGAACACCATCTTTACAGGGTTGTTGTCCGGCATTCTTGCAACATGCCCTGCCCAGCGTATCCTTCCAGCTTTAGCTACCTTCACGATACTGGGTTCGCCGTAGAGTTGAGCGAGCTCGTGGTTCATCCTTCGCCGCCACACGCCGTTCTCCTGCACGCCGCCGAAGATCGTCCTTAGCACTCGGCGTTCGAAAACCCCAAGAGCTTGCAAGTCCTCCTCGAGCATAGTCCACGCCTCATGCCCATAGAGGACTACCGGTCTTATGAGCGTTTTGTACATCGTGCATTTGGTGCGGGGGTGAATCTTTCTTGACCGCAGTTTCTTCTGGAGCCCATAGTAGGCACGACTTCCGCTGATGATGCGCCTTCGTATTTCCCGACTAACATTGTTGTCAGCCGTCAACAAGGATCCAAGGTAGACGAACTCGTCCACCACCTCGAAGGTATCCCCGTCTATCGTAACACTGCTTCCTAGGCGGGCCCTGTCGCGCTCAGTTCCGCCAACCAGCATGTACTTTGTTTTCGACGCATTCACCATTAGCCCGACTCTTGTTGCTTCGCGTTTCAGGCGGGTGAACAAATCTGCCACCGTTTCAAATTGTCTCCCAATAATATCCATGTCGTCCGCGAAGCAAACAAATTGTCCGGATCTCGTGAAAATCGTGCCTCGACTGTTAAGTCCGGCTCTCCGCATGACACCTTCAAGCGCAATATTGAACAACAGGCACGAAAGTCCGTCGCCCTGTCGTAGTCCCCGCCGAGACTCGAACGAACTGGAGTGTTCGCCCGAGATCTTCACGCAGTTTTGCACACCGTCCATCGTTGCTCTGATCAATCTTGTGAGCTTCCCGGGAAAGCTGTTCTCGTCCATGATTTTCCATAGCTCAATGCGGTCGATACTATCGTATGCCGCCTTGAAATCGATGAACAAATGGTGCGTAGGGACCTGGTACTCACGGCATTTCTGGAGGATTTGCCGCACGGAAAAGATCTGGTCCGTTGTCGAGCGGCCGTCGATGAAACCTGCTTGATAACTTCCCACGAACTCGTTTGCTATAGGTGATAGACGACGGAAGAGAATCTGGGATAGCACTTTATAGGCGGCGTTTAGGATGGTGATTGCACGATAATTTTCACACTCCAGTTTGTCGCCCTTTTTGTAGATAGGGCATATAACGCCTTGCTTCCACTCCTCCGGTAGCTGTTCCGTTTCCCAGATTCTGACTATCAGCCGATGCAGACAAGCGGCCAACCTGTCCGGGCCCATCTTGATGAGTTCGGCTCCGATACCATCCTTGCCAGCGGCCTTGTTGTTCTTGAGCTGTTGAATGGCATCCTTAACTTCCCCCATCGTGGGAGATGGTTGATTTCCGCTGTCCGCTGTGCTGACGTAGCCATCGCCTTCGCTGTCCTGACCTTCTGTGCCTGTGTTCTCTGCGCCATTCAGGTGTTCATCGTAGTGCTGCTTCCACCTTTCGATCACCTCGCGTCCGTCCGTCAAGATGCTCCCATCCTTATCCCGGCACATCTCAGCTCGCTGGACGAAGCCTTTGCGGGATGTGTTGAGCTTCTGATAGAACTTCCGCGTTTCTTGAGAACGGTACAGCAACTCCATCTCTTGGCATTCCACCTCTTCCAGGCGGCGCTTTTTGTCCCGGAATAGGCGGGTTTGCTGTTTCCGCTTCAGTCTGTATCGTTCCACGTTTTGCCGCGTACCATGCTGCAGCATTGCAGCCCGCGCTGCATTCTTCTCCTCTAAAACCTCCTGGCACTCCTCGTCGAACCAATCGTTTCTTGAGCTCCGATCCACATATCCGACAACGCTTTCGGCAGCGTCGTTAATGGCTGCTTTGACTGTCCTCCAGCAGTCCTCAAGAGGGGCCCTATCGAGCTCGCCCTCATCCGGCAACGCTGCCTCAAGATGCTGCGCGTACGCATTGGCGACATCCGGTTGTTTTAGCCGCTCGAGATTGTACCGGGGCGGGCGTCGGTACCGTACATTGTTGATGACGGATAGTTTTGGGCGCAGTTTCACCATCACCAGGTAGTGGTCGGAGTCAATGTTGGCGCCACGATAGGTTCTGACGTCGGTTATGTCGGAGAAGTGCCGTCCATAGATCAAAACGTGGTCGATTTGCGATTCTGTCTGCTGAGGTGATCTCCAGGTGTACCGATACGGGAGGCTGTGCTGGAAATAGGTGCTACGAATGGCCATGTTCTTGGAGGCGGCAAAATCTATCAGTCGTAGGCCGTTCTCGTTCGTCAGCCGGTGGGCGCTGAACTTTCCAATCGTCGGTCTGAACTCCTCCTCCTGGCCAACCTGAGCGTTCAAATCTCCTATGATGATCTTGACGTCGTGGCTTGGGCAGCGGTCGTACTCGCGTTCGAGCTGCGCGTAAAATGCGTCCTTGTCATCATCAGTGCTTCCGGAGTGTGGGCTATGCACGTTGATTATGCTGAAGTTAAAGAATCGGCCTTTGATTCTTAACTTGCACATTCGTTCATTGATCGGCCACCACCCGATCACGCGCCTTTGCATATCACCCATCACTATGAAAGCTGTTCCCAGCTCGCGTGTGTTGCCGCAGCTCTGGTAGATGGTATGATTACCTCTAAACGTTCGCACCAATGCTCCTGTCCAGCACACCTCCTGCAGCGCTACGATGTCGAAACCGCGGGTCTTCAGTACATCGGAGAGTATGCGAGTACTTCCAATGAAGTTGAGAGATTTGCAGTTCCACGTACCGAGTTTCCAATCGCTAGTCCATTTTCGTCGCTGTGGTCTTTGCCGATTGTTCCGGTCCGTATTCTCTCGTTGACGTTCCTGTGCTGATGTGTTTTTACGGTTGGCTTGCAGGGCCTGACACCAACCCCCTAGATTTCCGGAGGACCATTCCCCCTAAATGTTCGGAGGGCCATAGTGCGCAGTTTAGCTTAGAGTCCTTCTCTGGCACTCGGACGATGATCAGCCGCCCCTGACATGGGGAACAGACGCTGTTGTGAGCCGCTCCTAACGTGGAGTACAGACGCTCCAGGTTTGCAGAAGCAAACCCCCCCTTCCCTGTCAGCATACGACCAAAGTTCCCACCGGGGGTTGGTTACCCGATCTTCCCCAAGGTTACTCGTACCCCGGCCAGTACCACGAGGAGGTAGGGATAGGAGTTGCTGGGCAAGAGGCTAAGGACCGCACAAAGGGGTCTATTTTATTCCTGCAGGTACACGAGGTACCAATGGTACGCCATGCCCAGCCATTTACCGCGTCAAGGTTGTTCTGAGGAGTAAAAATGTATCTAAGTATTCACAACTAAACTCTTAAAATACTCTTGAGTGATATGCCCAATCAAAACAAATCCTACGTCATTCTACGGAATTCTTCTCTGCAGTGTTTTGTTGACCTCACAGAAGCTATATTACCCCATGAAAATGTTAAAATTTCAAATAAGGCTGAAGTAACATTAGGCAAAATGTCTCATTATCAATTTATCTGGACTAAGAGAGCATAAATCTAATAATTTCAAGACCTCAATAGAATGTCCCCAAGGGATCTAAAAGTTAGGCAAAATATAATTAAACGACGCCATCGCCACATAAATCATGACTTCAGTTGAAAATTGATAATAAAAAAATATAATGTTTCATTCATCATAAACTTGGTTTAAGATCCTCCAGCATTGTGGTCACTTTCCCAGGGAGCCGGATATACCGTAAAATATCGACTTGTAGGCAAATAATAAAAAAAAAGCTCCTTCTTTAGACTAGATTTACGAACTCAAGAACTTTGATATGTTGCAAGGTTCCAGAATCGCCAATTTGGTGGCTTCTTCCCCCAGAGAATCGGGTATCAGAAACAACCCGGCATGTGATCAAGTTATCCAAATAGATTTGAACCATTTTTCTTTAGATGTTAATTCATAGGATTCGAAAGAGATCTACACACTCTGGTTAGCCAGGAGGAGGAGTTCAGACTGATTTTTGGCAAGTACAGCGCTTATCGGCTCTTGAACGAAAAATGTCTACGTGTGATTGATTTCGCCGCCTCCAAGAATATAGCCATTCGTAGCACCTGAATCACAAAACGACAACGTTCTGATTGATGGATGGCACTCTCCGACATTATTCGACGTCAGGATCTATCGTGGCACTAACATCAACTCTGACAACTATCTGGTCCAGGTTAAACTGAGCCCAAAGCTCCCCGTCGCTAACAACGTACGGTTTCGACGGCCTCCCGGTTTGACCTGAAGCGGCTAAAGCAACTAGTTGTCGCAGCTGCATACGCGCAGAACCTTGAGGCTGCATTATCGGAAGAGAATGAGCAGGATGAAGGACCTCTTGAGGACCGCTGGAGTACAGCGAAGGCAGCCATCAACGATGCAGTTGAGAGCAATGTCGGACACGTGGAGCGTTATAGACGGAAACGGCCACATCAGACCCGCCTCTTTCGGGAGAACGTCGCCTGGAGAAGACAAAGTGCGAGGAGATGGAAAAGCTGTGCCAGTCTCAAGAATCGCAGGAAATCTATCAGAAGCTCAACGCATCCCGCAACGGCTTCGTACCGCGAGCCGAGATATGCAGGGATAAGGATGGGAGCATCTTGACGGGCGAACGAGAGATGGTCGGTCGGAAGGTGGAAGCAACACTTTGACGAACATTTGAATGGCGCTCAGAGCGCAGACAATGAACGCAGCCACCAGTCGATAGGCACAATTTGGGAAACATAACAGCTACCGGAGGAGTAGAAGAAAGGATTAATATACCCCATCTACAAGAAAGGTGACAAATTAGATTGTGAGAACTTCCGAGCGATCACCATCCTAAATGCGGCCTACAAAGTGTTATCCCAGATCATCTTCCTTCGTCTGTCTTTGTAGTAAACAAGTTCGTGGGATGTTTACTATAAGCCGGCCGATCGACAACGGACCAGATCTTTACTGTATGGTAAATCCTCTAAAACTGTCGTGAATACCAGGTACCAAGATGTTATGCGAAGAGCCGGGCTTAACAGCCGGAGTACGTTTTTCACGTGATCCAGCTAATTTGTTTGATCTGCACAGCCGCCTAAAACACGAGGCAGCAAAAGTTGGATTAGTGGTAAATCTGTTCAGACAAATTACATGCTAGTAGGTGGAGCCGATCGCGACAAGGCTCGCCTAGGAAGCAGTGTTACAATAGACAGGGATTCGTTCGAGGTGGTCGATGTTCGCCTACCTTGGATTCTTGCTAACGACTGATAATAACGTAAGCCGTGAAATACGAAGGTGTATCATCAGTGGAAGTCGGCACTATGGCTTCCACAAGAAGCTGCGGTCAAAAAAAAAATCACCCGCATCAAATGTACCGGTCATAAAATGTTCATAAAACCGGCAGTTTTTTTTTCCTTAAAACCGCTTGAAAAGTGGTCCCATTCGGGAGGAATCTATCGAAAAAGTTGTTTCACAGTTATTTAGTGCGTTGTGAAAGTGGAGTACAGCAGCATATTGAAGTGATTCGTGCTAAAACAGCGACGAAAATTGCAGCGCTCGCTGGTTAATATAAAGTGTTGAGGAAAAGCGAACAAAGGGATTATTAGTGGTGGAGCAGAGGGGGCGCAAAGATAAACCGAAGTGGTGGCTGACAACGTCAGTTGAGTGCTAGCGATAATCTGTCTCACAAACGGAGAGATCTGATGGGTTCTATCGAGTGACTATCACTCTGATACGTGAGAAGAGAATTTTAAAATCACTCAGCATAAAGTGCGGTGTGTCAGAAAGGGATAATTTTAAAACTATTTTGAAAAGAATTGAAAACCAAAAATTTGAAAATAAAATCAGTGTTAGGCAGCACCATGGAGTCCAATGAAGAATCCATGATGAATTCAGCCGCCGAAAACATGGATGTAGATGACAGAAAGGAAGATGATCTACTACAGAGTGTCTCGATGGATGATGTTGGAGGTGAGGGATCTGTCTCGTCTTCCATACTAAACTCCGACGACGAGGATGATGGGGTTAATATCACCATTCAGGAGATACGAAATCAAATGCAGGTAAATGATCAAAATCAAAATCAAAAAAGGCAGATCTTAAGGGCAAAATTAAGTGGAGCGAAAAAGAAGCGTTTCAAGAAACTGTTGTTGAGTGGACATGGTCGGGAGGAGGCACTGTCGATGGTTCTAGTGCCACCAAAAGAGTCGACTCCGAAAAGACCTAGGAACATCAACAACAGTAGTAACAGCGACAGCAAACCCATCCCTAAAAAGCAGAAAGGACAGTCGATTCACATTTCTGTCAACAGCCGGATGGAAAATATCAGACAAGATCAACCAACCTACAGTGAGGTGGCCAAATGGGTAAGGGTTGGTATCCTGCCGAAGAACTATCCTCAAATCCAGCTGACAGACGAACAACTGTACAGTCTACAAGAGGCCATTTTGCTGAAGGTTACGCTGCAAAGAAGGGAGTCTTTCAAGCCAAAGTTTACGAACTGTTGGCAACGAACAGGACATTTGGTGATAAACTGCCAGGATAGGGGAACGTCGGATTGGCTAAATTCAGTGGTTCCTACGCTTATCCCTTGGAAAGGCGCGGAACTTACGGTAGTCAATGCGGACGATATCCCAAGACTGGACGTAATGGTAGGTTTTTTCCCTCAAAGTGTTAATGATGAAAATGACACTATCAGAGTTTTCATAGAGAGCCAGAATGACGGGTTGAGTACCGACAGGTGGAAAATCATTCAACGTAACATTCTCTATGAGAATCACGTTGAATGGTTTTTCACAGTTGGTCCATGCAACATTTTAAGACATGCAACTTCCTCATCAACTACAAGTTCGGGCAAACAAAGCTACGGAAAAAAGGGATGTACAAACCTGGGGTAAATGGGATGGTAATCTCGAGAGACGAGCCGAAGGAGCTGGAACCGGTAAGTAGCGTGGATCCTGGGACCGAACAAAGCCTTAGTGTCCCGGTGACAAGCGGGACAGACGGTAAAGTGCCGGAAGCAAAGTCCTCGAAAAATCACCACCAAAGCACTCAGAGTACAGGGCTTCCCAAAAACGAAAACAGCAAAGGGAAATTCGATGACCGAATTTATTCTGGGCCGTCTAAGAACTCGAACCATTTTGGGCTCCAAGTGGATGTACAATGCCCTGGGCTCGCGAAGGACCAGCAGTGCTCCACAATACTGATGGACCAAAAATCTTCAGAGCGTTCAAAGGACCGGAATACTTTTGGGCTTCCGAAAGACCAATCTGGCTATCAAAAAGATCAAAATTATTCTGGGCGACTAAAAGACCAGAATGCTGCTGGGCCTTCGAAGGACCGTAACTGTTCTGGGTCTCAGAGGGACCGTAACACATCTGGGCTTCCAATGGACCGGAACACATCTGGGCTTCCAAAGGCCCGAAGTCGTTCTGGACATACAAAAGACCGGAATTCATCCGAACCTTCGAAGGAACAAATGCCTCCTGGGCCTGAAAAGGACCAGCACAGCAGAAAATATAAATAACAATCGAAACATGAAGAGTGAATTACTAGTCCTAGTAAAAAATGTATATATATGTATAAAAATGAATACTGATATTAAATTTATTCAAATAAATCTTCACCATGCCAAAGGTGCAACAGGAATACTTTGTCGAAGACTTTTGAAAGAAAATTTTAGTGTCGCGTTTATTCAAGAACCTTGGGTTAACAAGAACCGAGTTCTTGGAATCGCTGGGCAAATAGGAAAACTAGTTTATGATGAAGGAAACTCAAATCCTCGGACATCAATTTTAATAAAAGGGGGAATAAAATTCGTACCTATAACACAGTTTATTGCAAAAGATATAGTCGTGATTCGCATGGAAATACCCACAACTAGGGGCAAAACTGAAGCTTATGTAGTTTCAGCTTATTTCCCTGGAGATGTGGAGGCGGTACCTCCACCCGAATTGACAGCTTTCATTAATTATTGTAAAACTAATAATAAACACTTTATCATTGGTTGCGATGCAAATTCCCATCATACAATCTGGGGAAGCACCAACATCAATAAAAGAGGGGAAGACCTTTTTGAATACATATCTTCGAACAACATCGATTTATGTAACAAAGGAAATCAACCTACATTTATAACTAAAGCTAGGGAAGAAGTATTGGACATAACCATGTGCAGTCCTTTATTTTCGGCGCGTATAAAAAAACTGGCATGTTTCAGATGAACAATCTTTATCTGATCACAAGCACATAGTGTTTCAATGCAATGCTGGGGAAATAGTTAAAATAGCGTATAAAAATCCCAGGAATACTAACTGGGAGAGATATGCTTCAACAATGCAATCTGAATGTTTATTGCTAAATACTACAATTCAATCAACAATGCAATTGGATAGAGTTGCAAAAAAAATATTACTGAACAAATAATACAAGCATACAATGTTAATTGTCCTGTCAAGGAAGAAATCTCAAATCGAGAGGTTCCTTGGTGGAATAAAACATTAAATCATTTAAGGAAAAAATCGCGAAAACTTTTCAATAAAGCGAAAATTTCTGGGCAATGGGACCAATATAAAAAGGCCCTTACAATGTATAACAAAAAAATTCGAAAATCAAAACGACAAACCTGGAGATCCTAGGGGCTGTCCATTAATTACGTAAGGGGTTATGGGGGGAGGGGGGGTTAGAGATTTCTTGCGCGCCATACAATTTATTTTGGATTTTCATACTAAAAATCTTATCACGGGGGGAGGGGGGGTTGAAAAATCCCGAAATTTGTCTTACGTAATTAATGGACCGTCCCCTATTGTGAAAACATAGAGAAAACTCCAGATATAGCTAAACTGCAAAAAGTGCTTTCCAAAGACCATTCAAATGGTCTGGGAAATTTAAAGAAAACAAATGGTGATTTTACTGTTAACTCACAAGAAACCCTTGAAATGTTGATGGAGACTCATTTCCCAGGATCAAACTTAGTGTTAAGTGATAATGAAGAAAGTATAAACGTTGAAAATAATTATGGGCCGACCGGGACTATAATATATAATTCGTTTATACCTGATACCATTTTCACAAAATCTAAAGTTGAATGGGCGATGAACTCTTTCGAACCATTTAAATCTCCGGGAATGGACGGAATATTTCCTGCACTGCTTCAGAAGGGTGGGGAAATACTGCTGGATTCTATAACAAAGCAAGTTTAATGTTAGGCCATGTACCAAAAATATGGACCCAAGTACGAGTTGTCTTCATTCCTAAAGTAGGAAAAAAGAGACAAAACAAATCCAAAATCTTTTAGGCCAATAAGTCTAACATCTACTATGCTTAAAATCATGGAAAAGATAACAGATGAATATATCAAAACAGAATACCTACAAAAGATTCCTCTTAACAGGTATCAGTATGCATATCAAACTAACAAATCTACAGTCACTGCTCTACATAATTTGGTTACAAAAATAGAAAGTACTCTCGATAGAAAAGAAATTGCTCTTGTAGCATTTCTTGATGTAGAAGGTGCTTTTGATAATGCGTCATTCAGTTCAATAAAAAAGTCAATGGAAAACAGGCATTTCGATCCTGGTATTATAGTTTGGATTATGGAAATGCTGAAAAATAGAGAAGTATCTGCTGAATTGGGAGTATCATCTATAACAATAAAGACCACTAAGGGATGTCCTCAAGGAGGCGTATTGTCGCCTTTATTATGGTCGCTTGTTGTTGATGATATTCTTAATAAATTGACAGAACAAGACTTCGAAGTTATCGGTTTTGCTGATGATGTGGCCATAATAGTTCGTGGAAAGTTTGAACATACCATCACAGATTTAATGCAGTCTGCACTAAACTGCATTTCGCGGTGGTGCCAAAACGAAGGGTTGAATATAAACCCATCGAAAACCGTTTTGGTACCGTTCACTCGCAGACGGAAAGTAACTTTTAAAAATATAACAATTGAGGGATGTATTGTCCAATATGCATCCAGTGTAAAATATCTAGAAGTTATTCTAGATGATAAACTTAATTGGAACTTGCACTTAGAGCAGGTAATAAGCAAAGCCACTATTGCCCTGTGGGTGAGTAAGAATACTTTTGGTAAAAAATGGGGTCTCAAACCTAAAATGATTAATTGGATCTATGCGGTTATTGTAAGGCCCAGGGTAGTTTATGCCGCACTAGTATGGTGGCCTAAAACAAAGCAAAGCACAGCCCAAAAAAAGCTAGAAAAATTGCAACGTTTGGCCTGCATGGCTATGACAGGAGCAATGCGTAGTACGCCATCAAAGGCCTTAGAGGCAGTTCTGTATAAGCTTCCACTACATCAACACGTGCAAATGGAAGCTGAAAAGAATGCACTAAGACTGCAAAGAACGAATATCTTTCTTGAAGGAAATCTTTCCGGACATCTAAGTATACTGAAAGATTTTCAAATTAATCCATTAGTAGTCATGAACGAAGACTGGATGGAAAGAACCCTAAACCTAGATATACCATATAAGGTGGTTGAAATAGACCGCCAAATGTGGGAATCGGGTGGGCCTAGTATTTCACCAGGATCGATTATGTTCTACACCGATGGTTCTAAAATGAGTGATAATACAGGGGCTGGAATAACAGGCCCAGGAGTTAATGTTTCAATACCAATGGGACGATGGACAACTGTTTTCCTTGCAGAAATATACGCCATCTTAGAGTGTGCTTCTATATGTCTTAGAAGAAAGTATAGACATGCAAGGATTTGCGTATTTTCAGACAGCCAGGCGGCTCTGAACGCATTAAAATCCTATACCTGCCAATCAAAACTGGTTTGGGAATGCATACAAGTATTGAAGCAACTGGCTATGAAAAACCAGGTGTCCCTGTACTGGGTACCAGGCCATTGTGGAATCGAAAAAAAAGAGAAAGCTGATTTTCTGGCTAGACGAGGATCGAATACTCAGTTTTTAGGACCAGAACCCTTTTGTGGAGATTCAAAATGTGTAATACAAATGGAAATAAAAAAAATGGGAGCGTAATATGATACAGTCGAACTGGATTGGTACAAATACATCAAGACAGTCTAAACTGTTCATAACTCCAAATAAACAAATTACAGAAAAACTTCCAAACTTAAACAAAAAATCATTCTGTATAGTTATTGGACTATTTACAGGACATTGTCCAGCTAGATATCATTTAAAGAAGATGGGTCGAAGTCCAACTGATATCTGTCGGTTTTGCGACTGTGAGATAGAGACCTCTCAACACCTGCTTTGTGAATGCTCAGCACTATTTGCGCAAAGAAGACAGTATTTCAACAAGGGCATACTGAGTCCTTTTGAAATTTGGCAAGGAAATCCCAATAAGGTAGTTGAATTCATTTTAAGAATCATACCAGATTGGGGTACGTCGCACTATCAGTCAACGGCAGTTACTCTTAATAGTAAATTGTCGTCCTGAAAATATGCGAAAAATAAACAGGGGTATACCACAATAGATCAACTTAATGGTCGCAGTGGTTCAAATCCCAACAAAAGAAACAAAACCGGTAGTTCTCAAAAGACATGAAACTTACACGACGGTCGAGGAGAAGCTGCAATCATTTGTAGTCTTCGAACGCTTATGATGATCTTTGGCGGTGTGCAGGAAAACGTTGTGTGGCGGCGAAAGATGAACCACAAGCTCGCCCAATTCTACACGGAGAAATCAGAATACCCAAAAAATAAGTTCTTTTTACTCAAATTTGGGTAAACTGCATTGAGTTTTTACCCACGGTTGGGTTGTTTTGCCTCTCTCGCAACAGCAATGTTGTCAAAAACAGAGAGACGCATCGACCCAGCGTCGAAGTTCAATGGAATAAGCCAAATTTTGGTTCTTTCGAGTTTACCTAACGTTAAGTTGTTTTAACCCACCGCGGAGACTTCGAAAGCTAACGCTGGGTAGATTTTTTTTGCACTGAGTTGTTTGTTTTGCCGCTGTCAAATGGAAACAACCTAATGATAGGTAAATATCAGTTAACCCAAATTTGGGTTATCCCACGGAAGAGCCGAATCGCGTCAAAAGAAGTCAAAGTTGGGTTGATTTGCGGCTCCGTGTACGGCGGACCCACACGGAGAAAACGGAAAACCCATATTTGAGTATTTTTTTTAACTTACTTTTGAGTTATTTTTCTCTCCCTGTTTCATTCGCTCCTTCTATTGTTGTCCAAGAGCGAAGAGCAAAACAACCGAAAACCGAACCTTAGTGCGTTACCTCAAATTTGAGTAAGTAGCACAGTACTGGAAGTTGAGTTATTTGATCTGCCGATTGAGTGAAAAGAACTAAGCCAGTAGGTATTTTTTCGCATGGCTGCAAATGAAAACAACTTCTACCCCATCAACTCAAAATTAGGCTAACGCACGAACCCCCGGAATTGAGTGCAATAAACTTACTTTTAAGTACTTCATTTTATCCGTGCAGTATGCAGAAGGTGATCAAAGCTGGATGGATACGATGGGCAGGGCATGTTGCAAGAATGCCGGACAACAATTCTGCAAAGATGTTCGCTTCGGATCCGGTTGGTACAAGAAGGCGTGGAGCGCATCGATCTAGGTGGGCGGAACAAGTGCACAACGATTTGGCGAGCGTGGAGCAGAACCGAGGATGGAGAAATGCAGCCACGAATCGAGCATTGCGGCACATAACTGTAGCCATTGGATGATGATTATCCATTCGGCGTAGATTCAATGTATCGAATTGTGGCCCATTAAGTATTGAGTTAGAATGGTTTAAAAATAGGCACACAGGACAAAATTCACTGAATACCCTGTGCCAAGAATATTGCATGGACACCATACCACAGGGGGGCAATAACCTCTTCGAACAAGCCATTCACTTTCGAAGCAGTACCTGTATCTAGATATATTTGTAACTGCCACAACAAACCATTCTGGTATCAATAGCCATCCAAATTGCTATCCTCAGGATAATTTGTTTGATCACCTGATATGCAAAACGTCAACATTTAATTGTAACACCGCACCTGCTGATAACATCATAAATTACTCATAAACTAACATAAACCACTAATTTGCCCTGGTGGTCCACTTGCTCCATGTCATTCACCGCCAATAAAGTAGCACCGTACCACTTTATAATGTTTTGCTAGAATAAGATTAGTCATGGAACAAGTTTAACACGTTAGTGCGCTGCTTAATCGGTTCTGTCATCGTGTGCGCCACCGCAGCGGAACCAACCTCTGCAAAGAGACCCGAGTGACCGGAATATGACTTTTATGATTAATGGCAAGCTGTAATTACCTTCTCAAACGACTTGAAGACGCGAATTAAAACTACTGGCATCCCACGTAGATGATTTGGGGCGTTCATAAAGTAAGCTAGGTTCTAGATCTGATGTTGCGAATCAGAAACTGACAAACAAAACTGGATTCACTGCTAATTCGTGGAACATCCGTTGAAATGTCTTCTTTATATGACCATAACGAGTTGATGCATAAATGAAAGAAACAATAATCGCATTCCAGGAAGCTATTACTATGCTTGACATTATATAATCAAGTTGTACAATGGAGACGGGACACACCTACTGGAAGTGAAATAAAGTCACGTTCTCATTTATGATATGTGGATAATGAATATCACTTTCGTTTCTTGAAATTAGGCTGAAAGCTATATGCTCATTGGATTAATCTTGTGTGTTTTATGTAGCCATTTCTTTTTGATCAAATCCCCCGGTAAAGTACCGAAATTTCTTCGACACCAAATAAATCGCGCGCAGCAACTCAATACCTACTAACACACGTCGTCAAATGATTAACCACTTTGTTCTGCTCGGAATATTAAATTACGATCCGCGGGGGGATTTGTTCTAGGGATCCGCATTCAGGTATTGCTGTGCCGATCGCGAGCCAAACGTAGTACGTATAAGTACGTGATCGTGGTCCCAATTTGCAGACGATTTCCAAACAATAGTTAGATCAGGAGAAATTTTGCGCTTGGGATTATATAAATCCCCCCAATCAAAAGCCGTTGGTCTGTCCCATAATAGGTCGTTAAACCACGTGTGATTCATCTGCTTGGAAAAGTCATTCGAAAAGAAACCCTATACGTTGCCCTTACGATACCTTCGTTGAATTGATTTATGCCATTTCATTTTCATGCTCTGTTAGATAAAAGAAAGTTGAATAACAAAAATAACGCATTTAAAATTCTATATACGCGATCATATTTAGGATTTATTACTAATTATAATTTTTACTTTATTTCATATAAAAGTCAAACAAGTACGTTGAGATCATTTTCCCACTTCATCGAAATGGGTGAAATTTTTCGGTTTATGGCACAATTTGCAAAACAAAACCAAAGAGACCAAGTTACATGTTCATATGACATAAAACAAAAGATAAATTTACGATAAAACGCTTTTGGCACATGAACGAAGCTGTGTCATAAAAAAAATGTTTCGTTTGACCGTTTTGCTTTATTCACTTCAAAATTGCGAGTTTCATGGGTGATCCCTAATTCATTGCGTTTTGCGGCTTTATGGATTAACCAACATGCAAAATTTGAGTTCTAATATTTTTCTGCGTCGCAACTCGATTTATAAGACGCTATAGAAGTGCTCAACCGTGTGCATCATTTGGATCATTTAGAATCGCGTTGCAACGTAGCGAAGTTGGTAAAAAGTTGAACTTCTCATAAATGAATAAAAACTTATCCGCAAACCTATGGAGCCCTATAGAATTTCTTACAAAACACAAAGCTATTGTGCAAGTGACTTTGTGTTTCTCTGAGATGATCGACGGCCCCCTTCAGCTTCCAGCCCGAGATTAAATAAGGTTGGGATTGTGGATTTGCACTTAACGGGTGTACAATAAAAAATGAGAAGTATTTTTTTTTCAACGAATTCAGTATTTTTTTATTAAAACCATAATGTTTAATAAAAAAAACGTCAATATTATTGAAGAAGAGGCCTGATCAACTTAGTCGCGATGCTGTCACAGGAGAGCTGTATCTCCCGGATACAATTCTGGATCTTCGTGGTGAAGTGGTAAGTATCCTTGGCTCGCTAATTATCTTTGTAGGGGAATTCGGGGTAAAACCGACACCCTAAGCTTATTGATAAAATTTGTGTACTTTCGCTTGTTAAACGAAGCTAAAATTGTTGTAGAATCACATATTGGTTATAAATCTATCAATCCTTGCGATCGCTGGATGATATATTAAGGTTATATAGTGATTTAAATCGAATTGATATATCATCATTTTTAGGTAAGACAATTGAGAGTGCGGGTAAGACCGACACCCTGTTGGGGTAAAACCGACACATCCACTTTGAGTAGAATTTATACGTTGTGAACATCACCATCACATTGAATATTTAAAAGAATGCTTTAAACATAACTTTCGACATTTATGACCCCTTCCTCCAAAGGATTATTCACATATTACGTAAATTATTAAGGAGAGGCCAAAGATCCACTAAATATATGTGAATATTTCAAATGTCCCATGTTAAGATTATAAAGTTGGGGTGAATACAAATGGATATTATTCATTTGTGTTCATTGAATGTTTACGAAGATGGAGTTCTAGCGAATGATTAGTATTGAAAATAAATACTGTTTTATTTTAACAAAACAGAAAAGTGTAATTATTTTGAGACAATAAAAGCTGTCGAACCCTATGATCCGTAAATAAACAATAAGATTAATTTATGTGAAAATATTTCAAATTCTATTAATTCTACAATTTTATATGAGAAACGTTTCTTCAAGCTTCATCAAATAAATTGAAACGTGATAACATAGAAATATGTTTTTTAATACTTAATGATGGCTTGTGGCAAGTCATACAGTGTCATATTTTACATGGTTACAAATTCGCCATCCGTGAACTTCACTGGAATACGAAAATAAAGACTCACATAAACTACAGAGATAGTCTTACGACTAGAAAGATTCCCTAAAGTTAGATTATGAAACAAAGAAAGGTGTCGATTTTACCCCAAATGAAAGTGTCGATCTTACCCCGAGTGGACATTTATTTTTCAATAGCGTTTTCAGCTGTCGAAAAACCAAAAATTAATTTCTCCTTCATGTTGTATCAACGTAATAATAGTAAATGATGATGTAGACGCAGAACAAATAATGACTTTTCAAAATTTCACATGCGAAATAGTTAAAGAATAAAAGCGAAATATTGCAACTGCTGTTGTTTCATTGTTATCCAATATGATTTTGTTGTTTATTTTGACAGTTTATTGGTAGCTTCAGTTGTAATGTAATTCAAAACACAACATTTCACAAGTCAAGATAGATCGTTTTGGAAACTGCATGAAAATCTGCTCAAAACAAGAAAAATCAAAGGGTGTCGAGCTTACCCACAGTGTCGGTTTTACCCTGATTTCCCCTAGTGACAGTTTTAAAACCCACTTTTTTGGAAGGAAGTAGTGAATTCAGAGATTCACCCTTCCTTTTGTTAGTTGTTGATACCATGTTTAGTTAATAAACGAGAAAGACGTGACCTTCGAGAGGTTTTTTCCCTAGACGGTGTCCAAGAAGGATTACCACCGCTAGCTTTCGCCAACGGGTCCAACGAAAAATCGAAGGCACGGGTCCAAACAAGGATCGTAAAGGGATCAATAGTAGAAAAAATAGTACTGAAAAGTACTGTTTTAGTAGCACTGAAAAGTACCGTTTTTAATTTAAGTACTGAAAAGTACTGTTTTTGTAGCACTGAAAAGTACTGTTTTATTGCTTTAGGTAGTTTTTAAGAAAACTTCCAAGAGCAGAGAGAATTCGTGTACGCACAGCACGAAGGTACGATGCGCACTGCACAAAGTGTCCACTTTATGAAATGAACAGTCTTTACTTACATAGCTTTACGTAAATTGAGGAGATTGACCAACAATCTTGCTTCATAATTTTCGTAGGAATTATAGGGTCGATTTAAGCATGTAAAAAAATCCGGATTTTAAATAAGGCTATCCATGAGGACTTTCCGCGATAGGACTGACAGCTCAAAGTGTGAATGCAACCGAAACGAATGAGTAAACAAAGCATGCGAGTGTTGCCGGAGCTTTACATTTTCCTTTGTAATCGAACGGTCACTCCGATCGTGAAACGTCAAAAGCTCTTGGTAAACAAAAAACCAGCTGATCGCAGCTGTCTCATGGATTGCCTTATAGAGTTGTAACGGATTAAAGGTGCTCCGCGCAACAATCTTATTTCAAAAAGTGCTCCGCGAGCTAAAAAGGCTGAAAACCCCTGCCTTACAATTTTACACTTCTGCACTACTTGATTTCCTAAAAATACTTCAATTGGTGGTGTTACATATTTTCGACTAAATGCTATTGAATTACATTTTTTGAGCTGAAGTAAACTTTTTTGGCACCAAGTGAAGAATAAGTTAATGTCATTCTGGAATTCTTCTGCTTCGCTAGAATTACTTACTTCCATGAAGAGCTTCATGTCGTCTGCATATATGAGAAATTTTATTTTTCTAAGTAAAAAGGAAATGTCGTTTACATACAAAATAAAAAGAAGTGGGCCTAAATGAGAACTTTGGGGTATTCCAGAGGTTACAGAAATGGGTGCTGATAATTTTTTGTAATTTGAAGATTAATAATGGTATGTCGATTCGGTCAAATGCCTTACTGAAGTCAGTGTAGAGGGCTTCTACGTGCTTGCCATTGTCCATTGCGTTGAGAATAAAAGATACAAATTCCAGCAGATTGGAAGATGTTGAGCGGCCTTTAAAAAAGCCATGCTGCCTACAAGTAATTTTTTACTTGCTGGAAAATTTTGTCGTTTACGAGAGATTCGAAGAGTTTGGGAATACATTAGATAATGGCAATTCCGCGATAGTTCCTTATGTCAGATTTTGTACCTGATTTGAAAACAGGCAAATATGAGGATTTCCAAGCTACTGGGAATTTTCCATTATTTAGAGACATGTTGAAAAGGCGTGCTAAGGGAAGGGTAAGTTCTTCTGAGAGATTTTTGAAGAACACGGGTGCAATGCCATCCGGTCCTGCTCCCTTAGTTGCGTCCAGGTTTTTTTAGTGCCGATAAGATTTCTTGTTGTGATAGTTTTTCAATAGATATACTATTAGAAATTTCTGGGAAAAAAGAAAAGAAATTGCGATCGCGGTCTTCTTCAGAGTAGGTGGTATACACTTCTTCAAAGAGGTTGCAGATATCGGAAGAGTTTTCACCTAAGTTTCCGTCAAAATGCATTCGCGAAGGGAAATTGCTACTTTTTAATTTTGTGTTTACATAATTAAAAAAGTTTTGATTAATTAAGAAATGATTTGACTTCGGATTCGACCTTACGATTATATTCTTCATGTGCGGAGTTAATGGCTGAGTTGAGTTGGTTACATATGTCATGATAATTTTGTAAGTTGGTGGCAGTATTTTCTGTTTTGTATAATTTAGGGTTTCGTTCTACTTCGTCGTAAGAGCTACTATTCGTCGTATCAAACTTAAAATGTTCCACTACGGCGGATATTCCAACTTACTTGCAACATAGATTCATTTTTAAAATGTAATTTTGTGAAAGCTTTTATGATTCGTCCACCTGTACACCAAAAATGCAATGAAACTACTGTATTTCGATAAATAACTTCAGTTCAATTATCCACTTAACACTTTTTCACCGAAATCGCATGGACGAACACGATTTGAGAGATATGCTTAGCGATCGACATCGACAATGCTTAATAAATTAATATTGCGTAAATAAAATTAACTCAAATACTTGAAAAGTATCACATAATAGATTATGAATTTGATTTTAGACTGGATCGTTCTAAGTCAAGGAAAAAATTGGAAAGTTGAGATCTTAGGATAACACAAGCCAAGATTATATTAATTTTATAAGATATTAGGGGCACTTTTTAATCAACTTCCATAGAAATATTGTCTCAAAACCTGCATAATATTGGACTACTTGGAATACTAAATATTATTTGTACTATTTGTTGTCAGAGACATGATCTTCATCAATTGGTCAACTGGCATGTTCCTGGAAAAGCTATATGGGCTTATCCCAAGGCTCATATTTAAGGCCGCACAGGACGTCATTATAATCACGTTTCTGCAAAGTTTTGATGATAATTTCAACATGTTTTACAAAGTTTCATCATTTCAAGCGTATTCTATAATAAAAGCGTAAGTTGCATGATCGATTTCTCTTCATCGATCCTCTCTTCTTTGAATAAAGGCGACAAGACGCAATTTTGTCAAACAGTTTTTCACCTTAGTACGCAAGATTGCATCGCTGCCTAGCGTCTTGAAGTGAAAAAAATTGCTAACAAACCCGCATATCGTCACAGTTATTCACAAAAGAGAGGATCGATGAAGCAAGATCAATTTCTTGCGACTTACGCCCTTATTCTAGCACGCGATTGATTTGTTGAGTACAGTCAACTTTCGTTCGTTGCACTAAACCTGTAGCCCACTTAGTGAAAGACTTTCACTAATCGGGCTGAGTTTCAAGCTGTCAAATAACATAGAACAAAAGAAAAACAGAGCTACCAACATTGATGAGTTGCGTCTTATGTCAGAAAATGACGTTCGCCTTCGTTTTAGGTGGGCTGTAGCCCAACTAACGGGAGCCCAATTAAAACGTAGCCCAGTTAAAGATAGTGCAACGAACGAAATTCGACTGTACTTCATTTAGACACTGAAAAAAATGCACTTCAGGTGACATACACTGAGAAGAAAAATCGACTTTTTTTGGCAAAATTGAAAACGGTCCAAGGCGATATGAGCCATAAATCCTTTTGTTCTTTTGACTTTCACTGTGCGCCGTATGCTGTCTCGCTCTTTCTCACAGGCAATTTCAAAACAGAGCGCACAGTAAAAGTCAAACGTTTTATGCATGCATAGGCTCATTGCACTATGGGCCAGGGACGCAATCTGGCGGGACAAAATTAATAACTCGGTAACGAAGCGTTTCCGATTGTTGGTGTCTTCGGCAAAGTTGTTTGTAACAACGAGGATCATCTACTGACATAAACGGATAGTTCGTAAATCGTCCGCATAGGTAGCGCCAGAATCTAACTTTTTACTGTGACGTTCTAGAGACTTGGCATGTTCGGCAAAGTTGTTCATATTAATAAAACAAACAACTCTCTCGAAGACGTCAAACCTCCTCAGCCTACTGTTTTCGAGTTATTGGCAAAATTAGAGAAAATAAGTGAAAAAATGATTTTTTACACCGAATTTGACATTTTTCCAAAGAATCATGTCATATAATATTTTTTGCTGATAAATATATAACAAACTCAAGCTCTGGTGGAAAATTTGTAATAATACGGCGCATAAAAATTGAGAAATAATGAAAAACCTTGAAAAATAGAGCAATTTTTGAACCTTAATATCTCCAAAAGCGCAAAAAATCGCAAGCTCAAATTTCGAAGCAACATAAAACAATACTTGATGAAACGAATGTCAAAATTTCAGAGAGGTATATTTTGGTGTTTTTAAGATTTTTTATTTTTTTACAATTTTATTTTCATTGCGCGATTAATATTTTCGTGGCAAATATTTAAGTATTTTTTCAAAATAAGCGGAAAAATATATTTTATTATTTCATGAAATTATTATATCTGCTCACAGTACAAGCTGGCTTTAGATTTCATCTCGAATTCGTTGTTCCAGTTTTCCGGAAGCTCAAAATTTAAGCAAATTCGGTGATTAAACACATATTTAAGGTAAAACAACCTAACAGTTCTCAAAATCGAAGGATAATCTCCAAATTGATACCTTTGATCTATATTCTCTGCTTCGAAACATCCAAAGATCAACGCTCTTTAAACAATTCTTTAAAACAATTCTACAAGCTTCGGACAAGAGAAAGTGCGCTCTGAAATTTTAGTATTCAGAGATATCGACATGAATATGCTTTAAAATTTGATTTTCCGTATTGAAGTAACACATTCACAAAAAAAATTGCTCACCTCGAACCATGATGATAACAATTAACTGATAACATAATCAATACATGATCAAGTTTTTCATGGCATACTATATCATTTGAATTATTGAAGAAAAGCAAATACATACCCAGTATCAATCTACACTTTCATCTACATTACTCGATATCAACTCAAGGAACTGCTCCTAAACTGAATTTCATGGCTACTATGATGGCTTTTTTAAATAGTTTTCTGAAAGTTTTTGTTCCATGACTCGTTATTTCTAAAAGTCGATCGTCCCTTCAGATTGACTCATGGAAATTTAACTGTATTGGAGTAATACGATTATTGTACAAAATTGAAATATCTCAAAAACACCAAAATATACCTCTCTGGAATTTTGACATCGGTTTGATCAAGTATTGTTCTATGTTGCCTGAAAATTTGAGCTTGCAATTTTTTGCGCTTTTAGAGATATTAAGGTTTAAAAATTGCTCTATTTTTCAAGATTTTTCATAATTTCTTAATTTTTATGCGTCGTATTATTTTTTTTTTTCCACCAGAGCTTGCGTTTGTTATATATATATATCAGCAAAAAATATTAAATGACATGGTTCCTTGGAAAAATGTCAAATTTGGTGAAAAAAATCGTTTTTTCACTTATTTCCTCTAATTTTGCCAATAACTCGAAAACAGTAGGCTGTGGAATTTTGACGTCTTTGAGAGAGTTGTTTATTTTATCAAAATGAACAACTTTGTCGAACATGCCAAGTCTCTAGAACGTCACAGTAAAAAGTTAGATTGCGGCGCCACATATGCGGACGATTTACGAACTATCCGTTTATGTCAGTAGATGGTCATCGCTGTTACAAAAAACTTTGCCGAAGACACCAAATACCGGAAACGCTTCGTCGAGTTATTAATTTTGTGCCGCCAGATTGCGTCCCTGGCCCATAGTGCATTGTAGGCGTCATAATTTCATGTTTGTCGAAGACGGAAAAAATGATGGGCACCCCATTAAAAATCATATTTTCTCCATAAATTTTAAATTTTTAATATCTACATCTCTACAATGTTCTAAAATGTTCATGGTGCTGTGAAAATACACATAAATGCCGAAGACTCTAAAGCGCTGGCTCTTAATTTTGAAGATTTACCATTGTTTTCTCTCTCGTTGTCTTTTGATTATAACACTGCAATACTGAAGGTTTTGGAAAGTTTTTCACTATAAATCTAAATACAATATTTTTGTCTAGAAATTTGAACAAAAGGCATGTCAAAAGATGTAAATGGGGCTTAAATAATAATCTCTCTTCTTCTTTTTATTTTACCACAAAAAATTCAAATTGTGATAGCTTTATTGTTTTTCGATATTTTTGCTCCATGTTTTCACAAATTCTCTAAAAATTTTCTATTTTTGGAATCTGTGTCGTCATTGATCATTGGTCATCTTGTTTTGAAGATATTCCTAGGTAAGGTACTTGGGAACCGAATCGCACTAAAAAAATCGTAAGTCACCATTTTTTTAGTAAAGTCATTCAAACACTTTTATGCGGGCTTCAAAATATCAGGAAACAAGGAACTTTTCAGAAACACTGGAGGAGGACCTAGTGTAGTGGTTAGAAGACACGTCTCTCACGCCGACGACCTAAAATCGAATCCCATCCCCGAGATAGTCGCTTATGGAAAAAAGGTTATTCGGTACTACGAAGCTGCTGCTGTTTTCCTCGGGTTTCTGTGAGAAAAACAAGGAGAGATATATTTTTTGCTTTTTTTTCACGCACACGATGACAGTTCCTTACGAGGTTTTCCATAAGTGCGAGTGCTTTGTAAATCTCTTTTTGTTTCGTAGTCGCGAATAGTGACGACTTCCTTTTTGTCATAAGCATTGGCGTAAATAGGGAGAGCCAGGGGGGCCCTGAAAAAAAGGAATGACAATACAGTTAAAACTTATTTTTAGTATCAAACCCTTATCAACCCTTAGACGCATTAAATGCATTTTGAATATAAATTTATGGACGATCATTGTTTAACAATTGTAATTTTAAAACGTCACATACTCTTTCCTTTTTGGCTTTCCCGATATTGAAATTCATTGAAGCATGTTTAAGAATTAGGCTTCATCCGTTTGTAGTGGTATTGTTAATTAGAAAACCAAAGTCTTTTCATATTTTAAAACAAGCTGCGATATTTTGTGATCAATTATCTAGAACGAATCGTTGTTACTGGGAAATGTTTGTGTATGAGAGTTATGGTAAAGTTTAAAAAAAATTTCGAAAATAAACAATGGTGCAGTAAGCGAACTTTTGTTTGTATACATTTTTCGCGAACTTTTAAATGTTTCAAATTCAAATTTATGAGCCATTCGATAAATTTGTCTCCGAGACGTCGCGAACAGATATAAACTGCTAGTAAGTAGACGACAGTGAAGCAGTTGCATTCAAATGTGACAGCAAAACTGTGAACATTGAAGATTGAAAAGATAATAAGGCCATGTTACTATGTGTTTCTGTAGAATAAACGTTAAACCTTATTCATACTGAAGATTGTTTTAAGACACGCTTTTAATTCTTCTATAAGTGTTTATAATATGATCCTTTTAATATTTATCACAGACAAACAGACGTCACACTCTCTTCATTGTCCATCGACCACCTTTTTAACGGTCGATATGGTAGGTGGCCAATCCGCCACCCGCAGCGCTCGCATCGTTTTTGTTCGTGTTTGACGTTTCCACACTACCGCCATCTGTTGGCCTGTCGGCCAAACGCACCGATTTTAGCATTGGGCGTACATGTCCTCGTGACTATGATTTTGATCGAGATTTGTTCTAAGTGTTACGTCTGTTTGTCTGTGTATTTATTTTTATTATTTTTTCCTGCGCGACTTACGTATTTTATATGGACATTACATCAATTCTTTTTGTTTGACTTTGTTAACGAGATTTTTTACCCTGGGCTAGTTCATTTCAAGGCCAACAGCTTCACTTGCCTTCCAAATGAAGTCGCCACTATAACTTTTTGAGTCATAAGTGACTACCTCCAGAATGGGGTTCGATCCCAGGTCCTCGACGTGTGTTCTACACCAGGTCCGTCCCACATCAATTCGGTTCAGAGATTTTTTTTCGTCATAAATATATATATGCATTCGTGTAAAATTTCTGTAATTTGAAGACGTTGCATTACTTGTAAGAAAAATAGATAAAACATGTTTCTAGATTAATTATAAGATATCGAATGTTTGGGATTTATAGCTCAAATCAAAGCTTATAAATGCCATAGTGTTCAAGTAAGAGACTTTCACTACGAATATCATAAGAATCGATTGAGATTTGGAAAAATAATGGCTTTTTTGTTGTTTTTTGACGTAAACATTATTATTTTTTTTATCAAACTTTCATTGCATGGAAATAAGTAAGGATAAAATCTTCTTTGATTTTCTATGTAAGGGCGTTTTCATGCATCATAAGGATGCTTTGAGGTGTATTAGTTACTACATAATTGCTTGGAATCAATTTCTGGCCCATAGTGTGGCAAAAGTTCAAATCAGCGGGCCAAAAGTTTGACCCATATAATCTAGCAGAAAAATTTACAATTTACCCAAAATTTACATATTATCTTTAAGTTTAGCGAAGTTTGCCTGATTGTGCGAAAAAAGTCACCAACATTTCACATTTTCACCTAGTTTTGCAAAAAACATTTTTTTTTGGGCTTTGGGCAATTTTTTGATGAAAAATTGGAATGTATTCATCTGTAAACATAAGTTTATATAAAGTATGTCTATCGTAAAAGTGTCGAACCCCACCGATGGGGCAACAGTTTGTTTAAGACAATCAACAAAATTATAGCAAATATGTGGAAGGTTCACTGTATGGTATTTATTTTCAACTGCTATTGTTTTTATAAAAAAATGATTTTCCACTAAGGTCGAACTTTTGCTCTGCCTTACTATGATTGGATATTAATATCCATGAGCAAAATACCTTCCATCCTGTTTTCTCCAAACAACTGTTATCGTACGAATTTGCTGACGACAGCTTTATTTGAATACAAAAAAACTTCAATCCTTCAATATGATGGTATCCAAGCAGCTTTAGGATTTGAAGTTTTAACTCTAACAAAAAAGGTATTATTAAATCCTTTGCACAAATTTTGGTTTCGAGAGGATTAGAGAAATGTATCGTTTGCTACAGAAATGCTGAGCAACAATAATCCATATTTTCAAACTAGCAAACATTTTTTTTTTTTTCAAAAGCTTGGGTGATACATTTAAATCTTTATCTTGTTTTATAACTTTGCAAACATCTAGTTCAAATCGAATTGGAAAGATAAATCCTGATTATAATCGGCTTTTAAATCCTTGTATTCTACTCACGATCTATAAGATTGGGTTGAATACGTCATCTTGGCAATATAAAACGAAAACATAGATTTTTAAATAATATTTTTTTCCATAAAAGTGACATTTGGTATCTAAGTATCTAAGTTGATCAGTCGGTTTTGAACGATTTTTAGGTTTTGATCTAACTCTGTTGGAAAATGCGCCACTATAATCGGTTCACAAATATTATCGAAACAAGCATTGTTAAGTTATCTAAATCCTTTACGTCTTTTATCTCTCATGATGAGGGGCCGTGGCCCCCCTCAAGTCTGATGGCTATTTACGCCCATGGTCATAAGTGACTTCGTAAGGGAAATAAAGTCGTTGGTCCCGAGATGAACCTTGCCTAACGCTAAAAATCTCGTTGAGAAGGTATAAAAAACATACACATCGGTTGACATTGCTCTTATGAGTTTGAAAAAAAAACAAGATTATGTTATTTTTAAATATTTCAAGGTAAATATGAATCCAAGCCATACCTCGTATTAACAAGAGCAAAAATCTAGAGAACCGAGCAGCCTTTGTGCTTAACATTTGATCGATTAGTCACCATCAGAGAGGAACTAATAGATCAATTTTTCTGCTTGAACTTTGATGTGTGGTTCATTTTCACCCAAAGATCTTTATATAGTGCGAGACCCATAACATACTAAACGAAATACCAAAGTTTCTGTTAATAAGTTAAGCAAAACGAATGCAAAAGTAAAGAGTATAAGTATGACACTTTATGTCAAAGCTATTTTCGTTGGTATCAAGTATATTTGAGGGTTTATACGCAAATATTAAAAATTTATAATATTTTAGCATGTTTGATACGCTCACAAACAATCTGTTCTACGATCACTATTTTATGAAGTGATAATGAGTTCGTCACTTATCCTTGACAGTCTAGTTGTAGTAGAACATGATTTCGGTCTCAAATCTCTTAGCGAATACTATTTTTACAAACTGGGATTATTTTTGTAATCTAAGTTAGAAATTTCCATATAGCGATAAACGCCTAGAGGTATGCAACGCCCTATAAATGTTTCATAATTCATTCAATTTTGTTCGATTTATACTCCATTATCAAAGTTACCCCAAAACAGAAAACCGACTTTCGATTATATCAAAAATTATATATCCATTCAGAATAAATTTTTTGGCAATCTAACAACTGCAATCGATACTTGATTAAAAATTAAAAATTATAATTCTTTGAAACAGCTTGTATAAATATTCAAGTTTTCTTCGAAAAACTATCAAAGTTACCCCGTTTTACGGTACCAGAAGCATAAATATTTATAACTGAAAAACTCAGATACTACATTAACGCTAAAAAATAAGCACGATGATATCAAAAGCCCTGCTCTTGTATTTTCACTATTGTTTAATTCTGGCACTTTCAAAGAAACAGCACAATTCAATGTTGCTGGTTTTGGTTTAAAACTGAAAAAAAGTTAAAAACAGACGATTTCGTCTAATTTTAGATTTGAATGTTCAATCTTCGGAGAGCAAGTCTTATCTTACTACACCACCAATTTTGTAAGGGAATGAATTACTCAATTGTTAATGTTTACTTTCATACAAGAGACGTGATGTTCAAAAATAATGATTTTTCAATTCAGAGTCTAGTGCTAAAGACAGTAGAACTAATCCAAAGTTAACACTCTTCAAATCATAATGATTGGTGATTTGAATTGAGTCAACAGATTAATCCGTTCAATCGAACGTGCTAATTTTATACCACGTATGTGCGAAAAGACGCTTAATCCTTCACATGAAATGATCACTTGACCCTTCCATTCCCTTCTATTACAGATTTACTTATCTGTGGGTTTACCTTTCAAATTATCTTAAATCGGTGCACCAGAACGGCTGAAGGCTCTTTTTGCCATTTGGCCGAGCGAGCCAAAGACACCTCCAATTGAACAATTTCCTTTGCCCACAACACGAACCTAAATTTGGTTAGCACCGAACAAATGGCACATTTTCAGCTATAAAGCATATTTCGAAACCAAGACCCCTTGCCTTCAGCTTCCGCACTCCAAAGCTACTGGAAAAATAGCTTCAACTCGGTGTGTTATTGTGTGCCATTTGTTGAGTTCCATTTGGTAGGTACCTACCACGCGCACATGCCACCATCGAGCTTCAAATAACGTTAATCGTTTCTTCCCGACTTGCTTTTTATTTGGGCATTGCATGCTTAGGCTCTACTCGTAGGTACTTACCTACTCGCGGTACTCTCTAAACAATTATCACCAGAGAAAACAAAAAAAGAAAAGATTTGTGCACACCAGCCGTGTTATACGACTAAGCTGAATATCTGTGCAAAATTTAATGACAAGTGAATGAAAATCGTAGGGTCCGTTTTTAAATTACGCCCTTTTGATCATCGAAGTTCACAAATTTAATGGAAATCATAGATGTTAAAATAATTTTTCATTTGCTGTGATTATCAAAACAAAAAAAAAATAGTGTCAAAAGTTTGTTTAAATATGGTTTGTTTAACTGGGGACTGTAACGAACTTAATTTGTAAAATTCAAACAATGATTATTTTGGACCCAAAGCATCTTTCATGATTCAATATTCATAGCAAAATGTCTTACTGGATTTTATGAAAAAAATCTATGAAAATTTTAATTTCCTGATTACGGAAATTGGACAATTTTTGTTTTCTTGGTTTCTGGATGGTCTCTTTCTTCATTCCTGATCGATCTTTTTGGGTCTCATTTTTCAAGCATAAGATCCTTAAAATTCCTATTTCAAAGGTACCGTAATTTCGGGTGAAATTGATCATTTTTCATGGTTTTTCTAGTCTGTTTTCTATACTGTCAAGTATGCCAAACAACTTAATGCAGGAAAACAAGTACGAAGGTGAGCTTCATCGACTTATGTACTGAAATTTTCTTACAAATGTCGTTTTAGTGTTAACAAATACCTCTAAAATAAAAAATCAAAGAATCTCATTTCGGGGTGAAATTGATCACTTGTCAATGCAATTATTGTTAGTTTCCAAAACAACTCTACATGATAAATTTGAGCTCCCTGAATCCGAATATGCTTGTAAAATTCTTAACAATGCCATAATACCGAGTAGTTAAATTTCAAGAATTACGCGGAAACGCCTAAATTTATGCAATTTTTTTAAGGAATTCAATGATATCTAACAGAAATTCAATTATTTCAACCATATTATCTAATTGGTACGAGTTTTGGTGATGAAATCTGGTTTGGGGATATATCTCAAGCATCCTCACAAACTTTCAGGTTTATACCATGTTCAAATCCTTGCTTATAAATAGAAGTTCATAGGTGTTTGTTAATACTGCACCGTGCATGATTTTGAAATTTTACGTTATTTTCATAGTAATAAACATTCTTTAACGCAAAAAACTTCCCAACACACAATTCGACAATAGTTACGACAATCAACGTTCATTTACTGCAGCTTACATTGATATTTGTGCTCCATTACGAATAAATAAAATCGTGTGATACGATGATCAATTTCATCCTTCTGATCAATTACACCCGATTTTACGGTACTCAGTAACTGCCATGAGCTTATCCATATAACACGACTTGTGAGCACAGATTTGATGAAGTTTTCTTTTCCGATAATAACGATCTAAAAAGCACCGTGCTACAGTCAACGTGCACTTCGACGAGCGCCAGTTTGTAACAGGTTTTGCACGGTATTATGCCTTTTGTGGCATTTGAGTCAGATTAAACACACGGGTGCCTTAGCCTAAGCGCGAAAAGTCCAAAACGGCAACAATCTACCATGTGTTTCAGTTACCATCCGTCGGTCCGCAGTTGAACAACACGTTATTTTTGTTTATGCTTCGATTAAAAAATCGTATTCGTAAATAATACGCTGATAAGGAAGAGTGCATCGCAAGAACCTAGAACTTATTCGCGATCCCCTAGATGGGGCAGTGACCAACGCGAAGGTCGCACCATTTGAGCTTCCAGGAAGAGTCGTTCTGAGTTCAAGCCAATACAGTTTAAATATTTACCAAATTCTTCAACAGTACAACTAAACATAACAAGGTAATCAAATTGGTCATTTAATCACCAGTGGTCAATGAATCGCAAGGTACACCCATGAAAATATACATGGGTGTAGCTAGATAGTGGTAGCGGCGGTGAGGGGAATGGGAGGTTTTGTGCTACACCTTAAGCTGACGAAAAATGAAAATTAAAAGAAACTATTTGTTACGAATTTTAATATTTAAGTTTTCAAAAATTGTCTCTAGTGTTCATAGTTATTAGAAATGGCGTCCTGGTGCATTTTTGGAGTCTAAGCTAGACTATCGTGAAGGATTATTTGAAGCTTTCGCTAAGAATCCGCAATGGGTTTCCAAAGAGAGATTTTAGTATATATAATCAAATTATTACAGTCGAAGAGTATGGCGGTATTTAACACTTTGGTACACTTATAAAAATGTTTTCAGATACACGGAAAAGTAAATATATTATTTTTTAAATCTATATAAATAAAAATGGAATGGTGTTTGTATGTCACGAAATGACTTACGAATGGGTCAGCGGATCTAAATGATTCTTTCTCCGTTTTGTTTGTCACGGGTTCCGACGTGTTTGTGTGTATAAAAATCCCAGGATATTCACCGGGAAAGTCGAAAAAACGAGAGTGAACGGAACTGTCGTTTTGTATGAGACGAACCATAGTGTTTTTCAACAGCCTACTTGATGGCAAGACGAAGTTTGCCGGGACCACTAGTTATAAATAAATTTCGAGAAAAACTATAAAAAAGAATATTTTATCATTGTTAAAAATGGGCAAACTTTAAAAATTTCAAGACAAAATAAAACCACTAAAAAATTATTGAAAAAAAACACAAAAAATATATATTTTTATAGGAAATACAATTTTTAATCAAACAAACTACTATGGAACCCGATTGACCCCGCAATTATTTGTGCATATAATATTACAGTTATTAAGACAATTTTCCGGTTTACGGTAGCCGCAGAGTTCTACCACAGCTGTCAAAGTTCTACCACAGGCTTCGAAATCATTCTATCATTGGACCAAACAAGTCAATCATAGTATGCTTGAAAGAGAAAACGCTATGGAAAAAAGCAACAAACAACAATCATCAATGCGGTATCCAAGGTATCATTGAAGCCTACTGATGATTTACAAGTGCAAATCAGTGAAGTGATTGCTGCGGTAGCTTTTCGTTGAACCGTAAAACGGAGCTTTTCCGTCTTCGACAAACTTTCAAGAAATGATGTCGCCTACGATACTTCTTTAGACAGTTTTCGATTTTGACAATAAATAAAAAAGTTAATTTTTTTCCCAACGTATATAACCTTAAGTGATTTTTTTCCAGTGTCTAAATAAAGTACTTAATAAATGATGAAACTTTGTAGAACATGTCAAAACACTAAACCCAATAGTTTCAGCACAAACAGACATGTCCCACTTTATTTTTATGTTGTCCCACTGTGCGGCGTTACAAATTACGTAATGCTCGAAGGGCGGAGAATGAGTAGGCTCGAGCGTTACGATTCATCAACATTTCTAAAATTTCCATAAGAATAGCGGTAATAAATTGATGCTGCCCACATTTCCAATTCCTGATCCTTTCCTCGAGTAATCTGGCAGTATGAAGTCATCTTGGATTTCGCGCCACCTTGGTTTCAAGGTTAAGTAACCCGTCATCCGTTTTGGCAGTCCGATTTTGACTTTTCAGCTCGCAATTTGAAAGGTATAAAACTCAGTAGTCATAGTTAATATTGATTCAGAATTGTATCATTATTTGCAATTACACTTCAGTTATTTCAGTGCAAAACCAATTAATTTTCATCAAATCGCAATTGTGAGACGAATCAGCTACAATCATCAATTGCCAGTACAAATTTCAATGACGGCCTACTTCGCATTAAGTAGAACAATGAGTTTTCCACCTTGTTAATAATAATCGTGTTAGGCTTTCGCTGAAAACTGATGGTCCTACTTCTTTATTTCGAATTACGACAAGAATTGAACTGAGCTTGTTTTTGTGCCTAATAAAATTAATAAAAAAGCAGTTATTAATTATAGATTGTGCGTTGGGGCATTTGTAGGAAATACATTCCCGTGCAAAAGTTTGGGTTCATCCCCTAAAAACCATTCAAGTGTTTTGGCCATATCTCTGTGATTACGCGTCGAATTGAAACCCTTTATGGCGCATTCGAAAGCCAATGAGTTATTCTTATTCCGTAGGTATTTTCCAAAAACAATTTATAGATTTTGTATACCAAATTTTTACTTAAAGTTGTGAAATTGAAAAAAAAAACACAACGAAAAAACATGGCTAATTTCCTCAGCATTGAATCGACCAAAATTTTAAATCGAGCGCTCACGAAATTTTGGCGGAAAACCCTGAAAACTATTCGAAATCAATGAAACAATCATTTACGGAGAAAAAACACCCTTGTTTGAAACAACCAAAATTTTTGTTGGATGTCAAACTGTAGATTCCGTTAATTTTAGTCAAAAAATTGTTGTATCAAACTAATGCTTTTGTTTCAAACTAAGTTGTTAAATAGGTTGTTTCAATGAACAACCTTTATAATTTTATAGCGTATATAATAGTAGTTGAAAACTAAATTTTAAGTTAATTTCAACAAATAACCGTTTTTTTTTAAATTATAAGTAAGGTTGTTTGTTTTTCTGATCAACTATTATTTTCCAAATAGAATAATGGGTCGATTGGACCATAACACTATATCGAATCAAACTAAGATTCGGTTAGGATCAAATATAGCTAAAATTTTAGTTTGTGATGAACCAACCTCATGTGTTGTTTCTGCGTTATATGCGTTCGGTCAGTTCATGTGCTATCTTCAAAAATTCCTGACATTTGGATTTTTGCAATTCGCTCTTAAAGAATACAACACGGTTGAGTTTGTATTTAGTGAATAGCAATTCAATTTAATTCATTAATTTTGGAGGTAAGCTAATTGATTATTCATATTTTATCACCTCACATCCATCCAAAATGTTTTTTTTTCCAAGATCCCAAAAATATCTTTGTTTCATCCATAGAATAACACGAGGATGTTGGCGACGCTGCTCACATTTTATTTTTTAATTCCTATGGTAAGACAGTCTTTCTAATACATATTTGGATGCGCTGATTTAAAAAGACCGTGAATTCTTATTTCAGAGTGGACAGAGTGGAAGAACGTCTTTGACGGCGTTCAAATACTTTATATGGCAAGAGCTTGTTGTTTTCGTACTTAGTGTCATGATAATATTGTATTTTATGAAACCTTGAATAAATAAAATCGTTTTCAATATTTTCGTCATCAACGATAGTAAGAAAAATATAAGAAAAAACATCAGCATCAATCAAAGCCAAAAAAATGGGTTCAAATCAATCAATGTATTTGTTTTTTATTGAATAAACTCTTGGTTAAATCAAACCACTTTTGAATCAACCTACGTTCTTGTTTGTTTGAAGAATTGTCAAAATAAACAACAAATTGTCTGGTTGTTTCAAACTAGGGTTTGTTGAATTTACCTAGAAAATCGCGACACAAACAACATGAAATCTTAGTTTGTTTTGACAAATGCATTTTATTGATTTAAACCTCAATTTTGTTTGTGCAAATATCAAATTAAACTTTTGTTCGAAATCAACTGATAATTTGTTGTATTTAATAAAAAATTTTCTCCGTGTTCAAGTTTGCAAAAGTTTGGGCTCACCCCTCAGTATGATATCGTGCAAAAGTTTGGGATCACCTGAGCCGCACGCACGTCATTTTTGACAATATCTCTGCTATTTTTCAACCGATATCAATAGTTCATAGCTTTTTCAAATGAAAATAATGTTGCGTAAATGATTGATTTGAGATTTCACAGAATTTTCGTGTTTAAAGTAAGTTCAGGTAAACCCAAACTTTTGCACGTTGACGTGAATGACTGTATCATTGATTTTGAATAGTTTTCAGATTTTACCGCTAAAATATCGCAAGTACCCTTTAAAGAATATAAGATTACGGTTCTAAAAACACATTGTTTGGCCAATCTAATGCTGAGGAAATCAGACATGTTTTTTCAGTGTGTTTTTAGAAAAACGTCACAAGTTTAAGTAAAAATTGAGTATACATAATTAATAAAATGTTTTTGGAAAAAAACACCTACGAAGTAAGAATTACCATTGCCTTTCAAACGAATTTCTCAAAATATCTAGTGGTTTAATATTTGTATCTATTACTTGCCTTTGATTATACTTCAAATACATAACACTGAATTTCTATGTACAGACGGCAGCTGGCATTTTGACCATATCATTTACACTCCCGTGCATAAGTTTGGGTTCACCCCCTAAAAAACATGCAAAAGTGTTCTGTCCATATCTCTGTGATTACACGTCCAATTGAAACTCTCTAAGTCGCATTCAGAAGGCAAAGAGTTATTCTTACTTCGTATGTATTTTTCCAAAAACATTCTTTGAACTTTGTATACTAAATTTTTACTTAAAGTTGTGACATTTTTCAAAAAACACTGAAAAATCAAATCAAATGTCCTCAGCATTGGGTCGACCAAAATTTTAAATCAAAGTTTCATTAGAATCGTAATCTTATATTCTTTGAAGCGACCCCACGAAATTTTGGCGGAAAAATCTGGAAAGTATTCAAAATCAATGAAACAGTCAGTCAAGCCATCGTGCAAAAGTTTGGGTTCACCCCTCAGTATGGTGTATCGTGCAAAAGTTTGGGTTCACCTGAACTTACTTAAATCTGTGAAATCTCAAACCAATCATGTACGCGCCATTATTTGCGCTTAAAAAGCTTTAAACTTTTTAAATCGGTTGAAAAACGGCAAAGATATTGACAAAAATGATGTGCGTGCGGCTCAGGTGAACCCAAACTTTTGCACGATTTGCATCATACTGAGGGGTGAACCCAAACTTTTGCACGATGACTTGACTGACTGTTTCATTGATTTTGAATACTTTCCAGATTTTTCCACCAAAATTTCGTGTGGTCTCTTCAAAGAATATAAGATTACGATTCTAATGACACTTTGATTTAAAATTTTGGTCGACCCAATGCTGAGAAAATTAGATATGATTTTTCAGTGTGTTTTTTGAAAAATGTCACAACTTTAAGTGAAAATTTAGTATACAAAATTCAAAAAATGTTTTTGAAAAAATACATACAAAGTAAGAATAACTCTTTGCCTTTCGAATGCGGCTTAAAGAGTATCAATTGGACGTGTAATCACAGAGATATGGACAGAACACTTTTGTATGTTTTTGAGGGGGTGAACCCAAACTTTTGCACGGGAGTGTATATTACATACCAGCACATAACATTCAAGTAAACAGCCTGGCTGGAGAAGTTAAATAAGAAGCAAATACAGTCAACCCTCTCTTACTCGATATTGAAGGGACCATTGATACCTCCTTCCAGAACACAAAACCAATGCAACTGCGATCAAAGGGACCATCGAGTTAGCCATGAAAACCAACTTTAACTATGGTTCTCTAACTCGATATCGAGTAAGGGAGAGTTAACTGTACCAGGTATAGGTACGCTTGCAAATCGCACACTTCAGGTTAATTATCAGAACTCCAGATCTGAAAGACTTCCAGTAAAAGCTGGTGTTCCTCAAGGCAGCATTTTGGGACCAATATTATACAATATTTTCACATCTGACTTACCTGAGTTACCTCCGGGATGTCAAAAATCCTTGTTTGCGGATGACACAGGCCTCTCCGCCAAAGGATGAAGCCTACGTGTTATCTGTAGTCGATTGCAGAAAAGTGTGGATATTTTTTCTTCATACTTGCAAAAATGGAAGATTTCTCCTAATGCTTCCAAAACTTAACTAATAATATTCCCACATAAACCAAAAGCTCTTTATTTGAAACCTTCAAGTAGACATGTTGTCACGATGAGAGGGGTTCCAATAAATTGGTCAGATGAAGTTAAGTATCTAGGGCTCATGCTAGATAAGAATTTAACTTTCAAAAATCACATTGAGGGCATTCAAGCCAAATGTAACAAACATGTAGAATGGCTTTATCCCCTTATTAATAAAAAATAAAAAAATTGTCTTAAGAACAAGCTTTTGATATTCAAACAAATTTTCAGGCCAGCCATGTTGTATGCTGTACCAATATGGACAAGCTGTTGTAATACCAGGAAGAAAGCTAAACAGAGAATTCAAAATAAAATTTTGAAAATGATTCTGAGGCTTCCTCCCTGGTATAGTACCAATGAGTTACATAGAATATCCAATGTTGAAACATTGGAACAAATGTCAAATAAAATAATTAATAATTTCAGGCAAAAATCGTTACAATCTTCTATTGCCACGATTAATGCGTTATATGTTTAGGTTAAGTTAGGTTAAGTATATTCAAAGCGTTTTTTTTTCTCTTATAAGCAGGTGAAATCAACTCACCTGTAAAAAAATCCGAACTGCTACGGCAAATGAAATGTAATATGTTGTTAACAAAATGTAAATAAAATCTTAAATTTGTTTCACCAAATTAGGATGATAGTGTTGTCTAATAACACAGAACACCTAGATATAAGAAATGAATGTAATGTTTGGAATGATACTAATAAAAAAAGGTATACGCTTGCAGCAAATGACGTTTGTATGAAGCCAATATATTTAATGCTTATTTGGTTCTTTTTGAATTCTTATAGCTACAACAATGGTCAGTACTGGAATGCATTTGGAATGCACGTGTAGTGCAAAGAGTAAAGTGTATATGCAATTTCTGATAAATTACCCTGTTTATTTCACTTCGGTGTATTTTACTTGCCAAATAGGGAAGAAGAAACCACCGGGTCATAAGCACAATCAACACGATCCATAGAGTTCAATGCCGCTTTGAGCTGCGAGTAGGGTATTATTAATTACTTAAATTAATAAATTTGTATAACATGTTTTACACGTTTGGTGCTCTTTCTATACTTCATCCAGCCAGCCACACAAACAAACTTCAAACTTCGAGCGTCGATTTTTCAATGCCTACTTATCTATATGGGACAGTTATGCCTTTATGGGCAGTGTAATACGTTTTCGTTCAACAAGTTTTTCACTTTCCGGCCACAGATTCGTCGCGAGTGCCCCTCATAAGTCCGGAGAACTAGCTCCAAACAGTATTCGTAGCCTGTCTACACACATGGCTACACAACGGCAAATCACCTTCTTTGATTCGTTTACTGGTAACGATTTCGTCGGTCTGTTTAATAGTTGGCGACGCGTTGTGTTGTCCATGAAACAGACAATTCTTCAGAAATTACAGTAAAATATTCTGGAATAATCTCAGAACAAAATTCTAGGAAAAATGAGAGTTGTCTAAATGAAGGTTTGATGGAATTTTTGGTAGAAAATAAATCAAAATAGGAGCTTCCTCCAAAACTACTTTTAGGATATTGGAGCAGTGTCTGAAGATCTCAATAAAAAAAATTCTTGAAAAAATGTTTTGTAAGATTTGACCTGGATATGTTCTACAGTACTGAAGTAGTTATTGGTGTGAATTTCAGAAGGATTTCTTGAATTAACTCCTTAAAGAACATCATTCTCAAAGATTTATTTGGACTAACATTTGTTTAAATAGATGCCATAGATTCATTTCATTAAGAATCTTCTGAAAACTCGTTGGAAAGCGATACGATGAGATGTTCACGACAGAATCTCAAAAGAATTTTTAAAAGCGTATATTCATAAAAATACTTTGATAATAGCTTAAGAAGTATTGAATAAACTTTGAAATATATTTTTGAAAAATTCGTGAAAAATAATTTTATGATAATCTTGAAATAATCCATGAGTTTAATTTCAGAAGCTTTTCAGCTTTTCAGCTTTTCAAATTTCTAGAAGAGTCATTGATATACAGTCGAATTTCGTTCGTTGCACTATCTTTAAGTGGGTTCGTTTTAATTGGGCTCCCGTTAGGTGGGCTATAGCCCACTCACAACGAAGGCAAACGTCACTTTTTGACATAGAGCTCGATTTATCAATATTGGTAGCCCTGAATTTCTATTGTATTCGATATTTTGACAGCTAAAAACTCAGCCCGATTAGTGAAAGTCTTTCACTAGGTGGGCTACAGGTTTAGTGCAATCAACGAATGTTGACTGTATTCTAAAGAAGAGTGCTTCGAACAATCCTGGAGAAATTCTTGAAGTATTTTATCGTTGTTTCGATTCCTGCGAGAACTCGTGCAGTTATCAATTATGCCTTTAGAAGCAAACTCTTCTATGAAACACTTGGATATTTTTTATTATAGGAGAATCTTAAGTTCCTCAAAGGTAGAGAACGCATCAAACGTGATTGTTTTATATTATTTTGTTATGGCTATATCGATTATGCAACTTAAAGGTAAAGGGATCTTCTACATTCTCTTTAACTTAGAGTCGCATGACCGATATAGCCATAACAAAATAATATGTTCCTCAAAGAGTTCCTGTAGTTCCTTATAGGAATCTTAAGATAAAATCCTGAGGAGTTCCTGAAAGATTCTTAGAGGGATACTTCAAAGAACTCTTTTTATGATGCCTGCAGGCATTCTGAAGTTATTATTGGTTGCAACGCTGAAGGAATTTATTTCGCAGATCAACTTAGATTGATTTCGGGCCTCATTCATCGCCTATCAATTATTCAGGTTTTTTTTCGACCAAAACCGTTACCTGACTGAAGTCGAGAAATTGAATTAAATCGCATTTTGAATTCCACTTTGCCAACTATAATAGAAAGAAGAGGTTCCTGTTTCTTCATAGTGTTACATTTCATACTAAAGTTTAGTAGTCTAATAACACAAGGATGCGGTAAGCGTTACTCTCTCTGATGCAAATCCTAGCGACGCCCATGAAAATAGTTGAAGTTCAAGAACTTCGCCACTTGCTCGCAGCTGTAGGTATCAGACGTATACTGTAAGCTCTTCTTAAACTGTAACCACCTTCCTCTGTAAGAAGCAACCGCTTGGGCTTGGACTTGAAACTGTAGCCGTTTTGTAGATCGTGCAGAACCGGTGCAGTCCGGTCGGCATCTCTCAGGTGTAGTAAATCTCTTCAAGGTCTACTGGATTGCAATCCGAGGAAAAACATATGATCGAATCATCTTGTCGTTGAATCGTTATTAACATACCTGTACGAGCAGTACGAGCGGCAGCACCTCTTTGTCGCCGGACAAATGAATGGACGAGCCTCTTCTCGGTTGTGAATGAATGTTGTAGCTGTCTGTAGGAATTATCCGGTATGATGGACTGTATGGCAGAAGCACTGTGATTGAAAGTTACGATGCGCACAACTATCTTGCGTGCGTTCATTGTTTATGCGCATACGTAATTGGATTGGACGTTGATGGTTCCTCTTTGCGCTGCTTTCTGCTAGTTGTTATTACGTTTGTAAGTACATACCTAAGGCCTTTTAAAATTTGAACTATATCTGAACTTATGCTTCTTATTTGTCTGTCTCGGGTTAGTTTTCGATACGTAATTTTTTTGGCTTTCAGTTCATTGCATATTAGTAAAATATACCAGTCAAAGCTTAAAATAAAATTAACATAGTAAATAATCATTTGCTGTAAGACAAGCAGATGGTGAGTAGTGTTTGATCCTTCGACCTTGACGTTTGCTCCTGCGGGGGCGAGCGATGAGGGCAGGATCAAACATGTCGCGCGTCGGTAGGGAAGTAGTAAAAAAGTGATCGGTTCGTTAGTAGTGTTTGATCCTTCGACCTTGACGCTTGCTCCTGCGGGGGCGGGTGATTGGGGCAGGATCAAACATGTCGCGCGTCGGTAGTGGAGCAGTGAAAAAGTGATCGGTTCGTTAGTAGTGTTTGATCTATTGATCGCGTCGCTTGCTCTTGCGTGGGCGAGTGACGAACACTTGTTCGGCGTACAATACGATTATCGAATTATTTCGCGAATCCGGTTAGGCGTGATTATATCATGGATCGCATCACCAAACATTGGTGACTCCCAGATCTTTACCTTATCCCACTAACCCAATATCCTTTCCATGACAACCGTGGAGATGCAGAGGTGATCTCGGTCTCTAGTAACAACGGTAGCCACACTAACATTCCTTCCCTTCCCCGATGACCGTAAGGACGTGGTCGGCGCCGTTATTGACTTTTAAATTTGAGCTCTCGATTTGTGCACATTGAAGAATGGTAAGCTAATCCCAAGCCCCATTCATTAATTCCCTGTGCAACTTCGATTGTTCTGGTCAATCACGGAGTAGCAACTACGAATTGTACGGTCATCTATGCTTATGCTATGCTTATGCTTATTTGCAGTAAGACAAGCAGATGCAGTAAGATGCGTGCATTTTTCACAGAACTCCCTTCTTCTTTCTGGCGTAACATCCCAGCTGAGACAGAGCCTGCTTCTCAGCTTAGAGTTCTTATGAGCACTTTCACAGTTTTTAACTGAGATCTTTCTGGGCTAATTGACTGTTTGTGCATGTGTAATACATCGGGGGTGCGTAAATTGAATCAGTGCGTAAAACGAGGGAGCTCAGTTCGTAAAACGAGGTTTTGCCGTTTGCAATCTACTTGTATGAAATTAATTTATATCATTTAGAAAAAAATATGCTATTTTAGCACCATTAACATATTATTAATACATTGGGTTCTAAATCAGGCTAGAATGTGTGCAAGTTAAGGTCTTCCAAGAACTCTTTGGAGTTGGGGCATATGATTCTACATGAGTTAACGGAGATCAATTTATCATTTCTATGTAGAAGAATGTCTCACAATACTGGACCCTAGAATATTGTTATATTTTTAAGAAGCGTTTGTATTGTCAGATCCAAGTTTTGGTAATTAAGTGAGTACAACAGGTTTTCTAGTTCATTCAAAAACTTCCTGGAATATATACCTGCAATGTACTGGCATATTTAGCGATCCTTTGATGTTTTTTTGATATTGCACAGGCCCTTATCTATTCATAGTAGTAAAATGAATATTTTTATAGTTTGTGCCGATGTCCTAGGTCCCCAAGGACTCCATTGAATATAGGCCTTGGGATCTACGATCGTGATAAGAGATTAGAGGTTAGTTTTCAATTACTCCACAGGCTCCTAACCATTCATGTGAGTAAACGGTGTATTGTTATAATTTGTGTGGATGTCCTAGGTCCTCCAAGGACCCCATTGAATATAGACCTTGGGATCTACGGCCGTAATAAGAGATAAGAGGTTAGTTTTCAATTACTCCACAGGCCCCTAACCATTCATGTGAGTAAACGGTGTATTGTAATTATATGTGTGGATGTCCTAGGTCCTCCAAGGACCCCATTAAATATAGGCCTTGGAATCTACGATCGTAATAAGAGATAAGAGGTTAGTTTTCAATTACTCCACAGGCCCCTAGCCATTCATGTGAGTAAACGGTGTATTGTAATAATTTGAGCGGATGTCCTAGGTCCTCCAAGATCTATATCGAATATAGGCCTTGGGATCTACAAGCGTAACCAATTATCAATTGATGCTTTTTTGATATGGCACAGGCCCTTATCTATATGTAGCAGTAATGTGATAATTCGTACCGAAATCCTAGGTCCTCCAAGGACTTCATTGAAAATAGGCCTTTGAATCTACAAACGTGATCAATGGTCTATAGGTAGTTTTTAAATATGGCACAGTCTCTTAGCCATTTATTCAAGTCAATTGAATATTTTATTGATTTATACGGATATTATTGGTGCTCCAAGGACTACATTGAATAGAAGCCATTGGATCTACGGCCATAATAAGTGATAAGAAGATAATTTTCAAATACTCCAAAGGCCCCTTACCATTCCTGTGGGTAAACGGTGTATTGTATGAATTTGTGCGGATGTCCTTGGTCCTCTAAGATCTCTATCGTATATGGGCATTAGGATATACAAGCGTAACCAATCATCAATAGATAGTTCTTCATTATTGCAAAGGCCTCTTACTGTCCAAATTTGCAAACGAAGTATTGTATTGAGTTGTGTCGATGTTTTTGTACTTCCGAGGACCACGATATATGGGCCTGTGTATCTACAAACTTAAGTAGTTGTACATTGATGATACTTATTTATAGCATAAAATCTAAACTCTTAAGACTAAGAAGCCTGTCATTCGTTTTGGTAGCCTTGTTGATTCAATTCCAAATTGGCGTCGGACATCGATTTTCGTCATCCCCTCGTCGTGCCCGTTCCGAAAATACCCATATTGTATGGGTTTCCAACGGTTTTCCCGAACCAGAGGTAACCATTTTGGATTCCAAAATGACGTCGGACATCGATTTTCGTCATCCCCTCATCGTGCCCATTCCGAAAATACTCATATTGTATGGGTTTCCAACGGTTTTCCCAAACCAGCGGTCGCCATCTTGGATTCAAAAATGGCGTCGGACATTGATTTTCTTCATCCCCTCATCATGCCCATTCCGAAAATACCCATATTGTAGGGTTTCCAACGGTTTTCCCCAACCAGAGGTCGCCATCTTGGATTCCAAAATGGCGTCGGACATCGATTTTCGTCATCCCCTCGTCGTGCCCGTTCTGAAAATACCCATATTGTATGGGTTTCCAACGGTTTTCCCCAATCGGAGGTCAATAATTTCCCACAGAATTGTCAAAACTCAATTTACGCACTGCGTAAAAAAGTAAAAGTAAATTGAGTTTACTGCGTAAAAAAATGACTTAAATTGAGGTAGCGTCAAAAAAGACTTCGTAAATTGAGATTTTAGTGTACATCAATATTTTACCTTTATTTAGTGCTGATCTAGTGTAATATTATGCATATTCGCCGTAATATTAGGGTAATACATATATTGTATTGAATGGAGACAAAAATAACCATTTTAGTTATTCGAATTTAGCAATAGAGAGTTACGCTTGTGTTGAATCTTGTTATAAAGCATCCCCTTGTCACGGTAAACTTAAAATTATTTCTGCTTTAATGTAATATTAATAGGTAATAAAGCAAATTTCATTACAAATAGAATTACATGCGACGTTCATTCGGTGACCGTCTTGCCCCATATGGGTGTCACACTTGCCCCATAGTGTCGAAAAATAGGATATTTTGGATGATGTTTGAGAAACTCCAAAACTAATACTTTTCGAAGTTATTTTCTTTTTAAATGGCACAGTGGTTATGAAAAAATGTGAAACTAACATCATGAGGCTAAATATTGCAATATTTCCAAGTTCCTTTGGCTACTTCTAGAAACTAGATATGTGGGCCAGTGAACTGACAAAAAATCATTTGAATCCGTTGAGAATTCGCTGAGCGGTGAGGGTTTCAGTATTTTTGCTTTCACTCAGGCCTATACGGGTTAAAATGCTAACTTTTCTTTTATGAAATAAATTTATGCGAAACGTCCATCATTCTTATACGAAATGGGCCACCCCCTGTGAAAATTTCAATCAAATTGGTTCATAAATAGCTTGGATCTAACCGTCCATCTGACCGTCCTAGAATTGTTTGACTACCTTGGTGCAATTTCGCATGACAGTCCCTGAAGAATGAATCATCTCTTCTGTTTCCTTTCTTCCAGCTGAGAGAGGGGAACCCCGTCGTCACATAAGAACCAGCGCAGCGAATGGAGCATCGCTCATCATCAGAACCCGACCGAAATTGCGCAAAAAAGGAAAGCAAAACATCCATCCGCGATAGAACGGCCTTCGCGCGAAAAACCCTTATATAAAAGCATTGGCCGGCTCCTGTCCACTCAATAGATCATCTAGCGTGTTGCACTCGATCAGAGGTGCCACTGTCTCGGCAACATCTACGCGCGTAAGTTCTGTATCAGCGATAGTCGTGTGTTCTCTCCATCTAAGGATCGCCGCCACATGGTGTGAAAACAGTTGATTGAAGATAATTGGATTGATTAAGCCTCGATCGCAAACTCAAACCATTGAACTTGAGCCTACCATTTAGAGGCAATCCTCCAAAGAGTGTTAGCTGCTGCCACCAGTTGATAGACGTCGAATACGCACCCTTCCATTACTGATTGATCGAGTGCTAAAAATAACATTACCAAAAGCTGTTGCCCTACACACCAAGATGAGGTCACTGTCATTGGTACTGTCAACTTTGCTGAGTTTGCTGCTGTTGACCGAAGTGGTTCTAGCATCGCCGGTACTTGATAAGCTGTTCGGATTCGCCGCTTACCAACCGGGTTATTCCGGTTATGGCTACGGTGGAAACCAGTACGGGTACTACAGTTCCGGCGGAGGAGGCCCCAGTCCAACGCACAAGAAAAAGCCCAAGGGTCGCTCGTATAAGGACATCTGCCGAGTGGTGAACCCTACGCCGTACGCTTTGCCAGGAAGTGTTCCCTATCCCGCGGCGCCATTCTGTCCGTATTGAAAATGAAAATAATACTCTTGTATGTTGTGTTCAGTTGTACATCGAATGTGTTTCTATGAAGTGTGAGATTGAACCCTTTGCTGTATATAGCTAGTGATAAGGTGATGATAATAAAGTGCAAAGTATTTTTAGTTTATTTCAAAGGGATATGTGTAGTTCGTTCATTTTTTTACATTATGTTTGTTTGAATCTAATATGTATTGTATCAAAATGACAAAATTTGTGTTAAACGGTGTTACGTAAATTTGATGAACTAAATCGATTAAGAGAAATCTAAAACTGTTAATACGATCATATGATACTGAAGCAAGATTTCATTTATTTTTTCGCTTTCAGTATGACCGTACCTACAGTTATCAATTTTATTCCTTGTTTTTTGTCTAATACAAAAATTCAATCAGTTTTCGCAAGAAACGGATTATTTTGCTCGGTTCATCAATTATTCTAAATAAAATGGCTCTTCGATTTTTGCAATTAGTTTAAATCCGTGTTGAGACTGGAGTTTCCCTTATGAAAAGCCAAAAAATATGCTGATCAAGCCACGAACAGAAAAGAATAATGATCCCAGATTAGGGCAGTTCAAAACTGTTCAAAATACATAAAACATTTATTCAACTCATCGTGCAAAAGTTTGGATTAATCTGCATCTTATGAAAACCGCTTATGTTAATATCTCTACAATTTTTCTTACAATTTCGATGGTCTAAAGCGTTGTTCAACGTAAATAATAATGCGCATATAATTGGTATGAGATTTAATAGAAACTTATTTTTCTAATGACCCCAAACTATTGCACGATGACTTGAATGACTATTTTATTGTTTTTAAATATTCTATATTGATTTTAATTTTGTCCGTCTATATGTTTCCAGCGCTCTTAAAAAAAAACGAATTACGATTCTAATGCAGCACAAATAAAACGATTATAAAACGAAGCCAAACTTTGAATTGTCAAGTGCACAAGACTGGAGAATCTGACAACAGTTCACGTTGAAAATCAATCGAATTACTTGCTTACTGGTGGTGACCAATGGGATAAATTTTCAATGCGGAGCGCTGTTTGGTGTCTTGTGCTCTTGAAAATTTGAGGTGTGGCTTCGATGCAACTTCACCTTTTCCTATTTACTTTTGAATAAGCCATAGAGGGTAATCACAGGGATATGGGCAAAACACTTCGGTATGAGCATTTTTCGCAGGGACAGGCCCACTTACGCTTGCTTTGCTCTTTCAGAATGTTCCATATTTATACTAGTTTGAAAGCTTCTGTCGAGTAAGTAAAGAAACTGTATTCGCATGGTCAAATTGATGGACCCCTTGGTAGTTATAATCAAAACCGTTATTTAGAACCCTGTCATTTTTTTTTATTATTTTATTAGTATAATTCCAAACATTATATTCATTTCTTATATCTAGGTGTTCTGTGTTATTAGACAACACTGGGGATTATTTTTTATTATCGGACGATTTGGGCCGGAGGTTCTCCGATTTGGATGAAATTTTCACCAGAGGTTGAGCTCGTGGATACATGACCAAAAGTGAAATTCAAAAAATTATAGTGGCCTATTTTCCCGGAAAACTGTAGATGAATTTTCACGATTTCCCTATATATCTCAAACTTCAAAAATTCATATCTGCTGAACTATGCATCGTAGAACAAAAGTCTTTTAGTAAAATCGAAAGGAAATTTCCTCTACGCTTCCCATAGGAAATTGTGTTCTATTGTGGGCCTTATAACCGTGCGCTAACGGCGCACACAAGAGTAATTTGAGTAAAACATGGCCAAAATTATTTTCTGCTTTTAATGGTTTTCTTATTCCTTTATATTGATTAAAAAACGGTTTTAACTTAACTAGGATTAATTTCAAACCTTTCCCGAACTCATAACCACCTAACAGTGAGTAATTGTATTAAAAAAAGGGCATTATAGACATACTGCTTTTGAATTCATCTTTGAAATTCATTGGTTAGAATATTGTTGCAACAAATGACAATTGTTTTGTATGGAACTAATTGAAGAGTCCCTGGCTCACCAAGGGACAAAACTATTAAAGAAGAACCAGATTTTCCAATAGCATTTGGATGTTCTAAGCAACTTGTTTCAGTAACCAGGCTTAATTTTCCATTTGGGATTACAAAACGTTTAGTGCTGCCTGTTTCTGTTTTTTTTTGCGATTTAAAATATTTATTCAAACATATACTTGTATTGTAGAAAAATTTAACCAAAGACAAATAGACGTAGCGCTCGAATTATTTTTATCGTTACTGTACGATAAAAATAATTAGCGCTAAATTCTATTATTTAGTAGTTGGCCGATGGCTCATTCGTGGCGCTCGCGTCGCGTTTTCGTTCGAGTTTGACATTTGCGCACTACCGCCATCTAGTTACCGTTTGGCCAAACCCAGTATTTGTAAGCATTGGGCCTTAATATTCGCATGACTATGTTTTGAATTGATAGTTGTTCTATCTATTACGTCTGTTTGTCTGTGATTTAACAATATGCTTGTGTTTCTTAAATAATGAAAAATTTAATAGTCCATTTATATTGGGACGTTGGAAATTTATCTGTTTGTTTTATATTTCAAAAGTTTGTTCCATGCCTAGGGTATACTTTGTATACTGTCCATAAATGCATGTCAGTCCTATATTCATATGTTTGCTGGATTTCCTATTCACATAGGTCTATTATTCATTGATGGGTAGTATAGTGAAAACGTTTTTTGAAGGGTTATTTATCAAATAGTATGCTATTGAATTGATGATAATTAGGTCGCAATCAAATGGTTCATGTTCATGTATAACAATATGATCAGACCTTTTTTTATTTCTTTAAATCGACACATGTTAGTAAATTTGAAAATGATGACAACTGGCGCTTAGGCTAATGAAGCAAAACAGCAATATAAAATTTAAAAGCTATCAGCTAAAAATGCTTTTAAAAACGATCAATGGGGAAATACTCTAGACTAGCCCATACTTTATAAGAAGACAGTCGCATAATTTATGATTACGTTCTAAAAGCCATTGGTAAGGGGTCGTCCATAAATGACGTAGCATTTTAAGGGGTAGGGGGGTCTTCACGAATTTGTGACGATGTGTGACGAGGGGGAGGGAGGGGTCCAAACTAGTGGACGTAGCATCTTGAATAATTTTGGTAAAAAGAGTAGCGCTGAAGTAAATGACAAAAAGTTTTTTATCAAATTTCTTTATCTGACTTATGAAACATGGTTCATAAAATGAAGATTGAGCTTTAAACATTAATATGAAAAGAAAAATTTTCTAGGAAATTTTAAATTTTCCTGATCAATACAATCTAACAGTTTTTATGAAGCTTCGAATTGTTATGTGAATATTATATTGTAGTCGTGTCTGGACATTTTTATTATTTATATTTTAACAAATTAAACGATTAAGTAGTTGAGTTAAAATTAATACCTTATCGACCTAGGAAATATTGTTTTTTCATTTGTTAACATGACAAAGAATCAACCGTATTAGAACGGTTCCACGCGAAATCGTCCATAAAATGCTGAAATCTGACATGTACCATTCCGATTTGGATGAAACTGCGCAGATGTATTAAGTATATGAGACGAAAATTATCTCATATAATTGGGGATCGTTTAGAATCGAGAGTAACTTCCGATAAGGACGTATGTATTTTTGGCACCACCATTTAAAAAAAATTTTACCTCGGAAACCGTTTGAAATAGAGAAATAGTGTCTGACGAGGGATGGTAGACAATCAAATAGGCTTTGTAAAAAAAATATACACTGAAAAAAAAAATACTTTTATTTTCATGAAAAAATCGAAATTAAACCTTAAAACACAAATTGCAAAAAATAGATATCTTCGATTTTTTTCAATTTTTTTCTGTAAAATTTCAATGTAAAACCAGATGTTTTAAGCACAGTTTCAACATGGTGCACTCTAAAATAAAAAAGTTTTTCTAAGAGCAACTTTTGGTGCATTTCTGAAAATTCAATATCTGGCCGTATAAAAGACGTTTTGATGCTGTAATATGATTTTTCATCCAAAAACAATTCAAAATGCTAATAACAATGATCTTCCTAAAACTAGCCGTTTTCTAGATATTTAGGATTCAATTATATTAATATCATAAAACTTAAGAAAATACGCCCGTTTCATAAGTTACTCCAGATGCTCCACCAACAATGTTACGTTTATCTCTTTCCACATTAATATCCCATGTTTTAAGGGCAGTTTCCACATGGTGCAATTTAAAATAATTTTTTTTTTCTAAGGGCAACTTTTGGTGTATTTTTTTTTAGGTACATTTTTTTAAATGGTGATGCTAAAAATACTTAGAAGTTACTCTTGATTTTAAATGGTCTCTCCACCAGTGGAAAAAACTTATTCTATTATATCGAAACTATGTGCAAAATTCCATTTGAATCCAAGGTAGTCGAGTTTCATCGTTTACCGATTTGGCGTGTGTTCCGGGAATTAACTTTTGCGTGGTCTGGACAGCGATTTCTTCGGTTTTACGAAAAGACAAAACACGAACGCGTTTAATCGGTACAGCGTTTATTTCATAACTGAACAAAGATACAAAGTTTGTTTATTTTTCAGGTAATGCAAAAGAGAAACTTACACGGAAAGAAATGTGGACTGTATTTCAAACTTTACTCTTTCATACACCCCCCCTTGGATCGTCCGATCTGGTAGCAAACATCTGGTAGCAAACACACCTTCGCTACTGCTCGTCGGTATTCACCACTCGAAGACTTGATGGTAATCACCCTGACTACGCCGTCCTTACCGGGGTGCAAGGCCACGATGCGACCCATTTTCCACAACTGTGGTGGCACGTTCTCGTCACGAAGTAATACCATAGATCCTATCTTGATATCTAGTACGCCATCCTTCCATTTTTGCCGGGTTTGTAACGTGTGGAGGTAGTCCGTAGACCACCGGTTCCAGAAATGCTCCCTCATACTCTGCACGTGCTGCCACCTTGACAGCCTGTTGATCTTCTGTTCACCATACGACGGTTCAGCAATTGCTAGACCGGGACGTCCGATAAGGAAATGCGATGGCGTCAGTGCTTCCAAATCATTCGGATCATCCGAGAGGGGGCACAACGGACGCGAATTCAAAACAGCTTCAGCTTCTGTCAGGAATGTCGCCATTTCCTCATAGGTCAGTCTAGTTTCGCCAACGACTCGTTTGAGTAGGTGCTTCATTGATTTAACTCCAGCCTCCCAGATCCCACCAAAGTGTGGACTTCTGGGAGGGATGAAGTGCCAGATGATTCCTTTCGCACTGCAGAACTCAGCCAGTTTCTCAGTGTGAGCCTGATCTTCAAATAACTTTCGCAAGCTAGCCAATTCGTGGTTGGCGCCAACAAATGTCGTACCGTTGTCAGATAAAAGGTCACTAGGGAGGCCACGTCGGCTTACAAATCGTTGTAGTGCAGCGAGGAATGTCTCGGAACGAATATCGGTGCACAGCTCCAGGTGCACGGCTTTTACGGACATACACACAAATACACAGACGTACGCCTTGAAGAACCTTGGCTTGCGACCGCTTTCCTTCAGCACGAATGGGCCTGCAAAGTCGATTCCGATTTTGGAAAACACTGGAGATGGTGTGACACGATAACTAGGCAGGTCGCCCATGAACTGCTTCAATTGTTGCGGATTGTGTTTGTAGCAGGTATAGCAGCGACCAGCTATCTGTTTCACGACGGACTTCACCTTAACAGGCCAGTACTGTTGGCGGATAATGGACACTAATCCATTTTGCCCTACATGAAGATTGTTTTACGGAATATGCGAATATTTCAACCGTCCACCGACCCTTATTATGCCAGCTTGGTCCAAATATGGTGCTAGCACAGAATAATTATTTCGCTTCGTTTTCTCCATTTTCAGATCCTTGAGCAGATCCGGGAACATTTCCTCCTGAATCAGCTTCACGATTGTTTGAGTTGCTCTGGATAGCTCTGATGCAGTTAGATGCCCACAGTTCTTCTTCGTCGCTCGGCAGTTGTCGATGAACCTCCAAACATATGCCCATGCACGCTGCAGACGTGTGAACTTGCTGACTCGCGCGAAATAAAAAGCGGGCTCCTTATTTATGTTAATCAAAACACGTTTTCGTAGTTCCGGCAGGCCTTCATCGTCAATGGGAGGCATCTCTTCTTCTTCCAAATTTCGCGAATGTCGAAGTTCGGGTGAACCTCCCCACCATAGCCGGTTTTCTATTAGATGCTCTGGGAGCATTCCACGTGACAACGCATCTGCCGGATTACACTCGGATCTCACGTAGCGCCACTGGAAGTTTGGTGTGAGCTCGATGATGGAAACAACTCTATTGCAAACGAATTCATTCAGTACCAACGGAGATTTCTTTAGCCAGCTCAAAACGATTTGGGAATATCACCAGAGTCAGTGTGACACTGTCGAAATTGACTTCCAACGCTTCCATTGATTTTCGCGTCAGTTGTGCTAGAACCAGTCCAGCACATAATTCAAGGCGTGGTATGGTGACCGGTTTCAAAGGCGCAACACGAGATTTACTGCAGAGAAGTTGAACGTTGATCTTACCATCTGCTAGAATACACCGCACATACAGGCAGGCACCATAAGCTCGTTTCGAGGCGTCGCAGTAGCCATGTAGTTCGATACGTTGCGCACCGGCTGGAATGACACATCTCTTCTTTCGAATGTTTCGTATGGACAGCAATTGCTCACGAAAAGTCGTCCATGTATCCATCTGCTCTTCAGGAAGCTCGTCGTCCCAATCAAGTTTCAATCGCCATAGTTCCTGCATAGTTAATTTCGCAATGGTTCCTACCGGTCCTAGGAAACCTAGCGGATCATAAAGTCGACCTATCTCTGACAGAACGACTCGTTTTGTAGGTGTGCCTTGGTTGATCAAGTCCGTCACATTGAACGCGAAATAATCATCAGTAGGATTCCAGATCAAGCCTAAAGTTTTGATGGTGTTGTTCACCTCCGATGACTCGAAATCCACCTGCTTCTCTTGTAGCTCATCCGGTATGGCTCGTAGCACCTCTGAACTGTTAGAGCAGAACTTGTGTGCTCCAAAACCATCCCGCTTCAGCATCGCTTGCAACTGCTCGTATGTCTCAACAACTTCAGCAGCCGTTCGTCCTCCGGTAATAAAATCATCTATGTAGCTATCCTTTTTCACTACTCGCGATGCCAGTGGAAATTCGTTTGCCTCGTCCTTGGCTAGCTGTATCAAACTCCTCGTGGCAAGGTAGGGAGCGCTGGAGCATCCATAAGTGACGATTGTCAGCTCAATGGTTACCTCTCCTTTGTCATTCAACCAAACGATCCGCTGGTATCGTCGGTCCTCTGGATATACCTGTATCTGACGGTACATTTTAGGAACATCAGCTGTCAATACGACTTGGTGCGTACAAAACCTCAGGATGAGTGTGATTAAATCGCTTTGTACAGTTGGACCCACCAATTGCGTATCGTTTAACGATATGCCCGTTGTCGTGGCCGCCGAGGCATCAAAAACAACTCTAGTTTTGGTAGTTGAACTACTCTCCTTATACACCGCATGATGTGGGAGAAAGTAACCACCAGCGGGATCGTTGCCTCTTGCATATGTCCAAGTAGACGATACTCATTCATAAAGTCTGTATACGCCTTTTGTTTCGACGGATTCTTGGAGAAACTACTGATCAATCTATTACAACGACGCTTGAAAGGTAACCTTACAACGTACCTCCCCTCGCTATTTCGAGAGTGTGTTTCCTCGAAATGTTGTTCTACAGCGCGTTCAGTTGCAGTCATCTTGGTGGTAACGTATCCTGCTTCCAGCTCCCAGAATCTCAAAAGAGTTTGGTTGATGTCCTCTTGAGTCGTGTTCATATGACAATGTTTTCTCGTGCGGGGAGCTGCCTTCCGTTGTGTGTTGACAGTTCCACTGACAACCCAACCAAACGTAGTCTCAGCCAGTGTGGGAAAATCGCCACCTATCTTCAGACGCCCCTGTTTCAGAACGTCATAGAACACCTCGGCGCCAATAATCATGTCGACTTCTTCAGGAACATTGAACGAGGGGTCCGCCAACTCTACGCCGGCAGGGAGAGGCCACAAATGGGTGTCTATCTTACCTGAAGGAAGTTCGGTGATGGCAGGGGTGACCAGGAAGTCGAGAACAGCAAAGTATTTGCCATCCCTAGACGAAACTCTTGTCTGGATAATCTTGTTGCTACTCGTCGTCACTCCGTTTAAACCGCAGATCAAAATCGGCGGGTCAATAACCGATGGTTTGATGTTCAATTTCGTAGCCATTTTTTCCGAAATCAGATTCGACTCCGAGCAACAATCGAGTAAGGCTCTACATGTAGTAGTCACACTGCCAAATCCACTCACTAACACCTTCGCAGTTGACAGGAAAATCTGCTTCGTCACGGACGTTGCTTGCGTACAACAGCTAATCGTACGTTTTTCCGCTAGATGTTCCGGTTCGGGTTCAATCTGGGCTTGCAGCACAGGGTTCTTCGGTTGATTGTTGTCGCTCGGCTTCTTAGGATCTTCAGCACGTTCATAATGCAAATAACTGTGGTGGCGTTTGCCACACGTTTTGCATTGCTTATCTGTCTTGCATTCCACTGTACGATGTCCGGTGCGAAGACAGTACAAGCACAGTCCTGCCCTTTTCACCTTCTCGAAACGTTCAGGGATTTGTAGTTTCTTGAAGGTTTCACATTTGTAAATATTGCGAGAACCTGAGCAGCATGGGCATGTTTCTTTACTGGTCTGAACGAAAACCTTCTGTTGCTTGGGCTTGGTTACTGTCTGTGGTTGACTGGCTTGGCCATGATTTGACAGTTTCTAAAGAATACGACAACGATCCTTCAAGAATTCTAACAAGTCATCATAACTAGGTTGATCATCATGAGACAATGACGATTCCCAGTATTTCCTAGTCTCTCTATCCAGCCGCTTGCTAATGATGTTGATGAGCATCATTTCTGATAATCCTTCCACAGGAAGATCATGGTTTTTCAATGCATCCACGTGCTTTGTGCATGATTCTAGGGTTTTGTTCTTCTTCGTCGTAAGCGCTACTATTCGTCGTATCAAACTTTGAATGTTCCAGTACGGCGGATATTCAAACTTACCTTCAACATAGATTCATTATCCAAGTGTAATTTTGTGAAAGCTGTTATGGTTTGTACACTTGTACACCAAAAATGCAATAAAACTACTATATTTCGGTAAATAACTTCAGTTCAATTATCCATTTTGCACTTTTTCACCGAAATCGCATGGACGAACACGATTTGAGAGAAATGCTTAGCGATCGACTGAGCCACACAACTTTCCAACACAAGTTTCTTCCCGCCCCCGTGGGTGACTTACTTCGCCGGGCACTTATTTTCACTATGGAAAACCTTCGTACTTCTTCACTGAAGGGTTTCATTCCAATCACACGCCGTAAAACTTCAATAAATCACCAAATTTTACGAAATTTTCTCAACCGCCGCGTATAATTGAGAATGTAAACAAAGTTTAATCCGTCGTACTGAGAAAAAAAAAAGCTTGTGCGCATCAATGTGTGTGCGACGCTCGATGTAAAAATACGGTTTCTTTGATTGTGTTGTTTTCGCTGTACTGTGAGCAAATGCCATAATTGTACGGTCAAAAGGAATTGTGTTCATATGTTTGGGCTGAGTTTTGATAACGAACAATTAATTTTAAAGGAAATTAGTATATTCCATCATGCTGAAGGAATGGAGGGAGATACCAGTAGATCTATATATTCTAGTAAAACATTTTATTATAGCGTTGATATGTTGTGTTTTAACCATTCAATACACACAGTGCCGTAAGTTGTCAGACGAATCTGGAAACTGATTGCGACGGAGTTGAAAACGATACGACGGACTGAGAATACGGTAAGATGCATTTTCTTTGCATTATTTCCAAAAAGAGATCAAGATTTATCAAAATGTTATTGTAGAATGCTAAAGCCGTTTTGAGAAAGAATTGTTTGGCATCGGTTTGTATCAGCATCATTCACTGCAATACTGGGCAAATTGCAGTTCTCACTGATCAATGCTTAATACGATGGATACTAGCACATCACTATACCAATTTCTGCAACTCTTCTCCATTCTCCTTTGTAATTCTTGGAAGGTTGAACAGTGCGTCGATATGCGTATCGATGATCAAACGTTGATCCTCGTAGGCATCTTCTGACATTCGCCAAGCTTATTCATAATCATTATTATTGATTATATCCTGGTCTATTTTACCTGACGCTTCTCCAATCAACGAGTTTTTGAGGTGAAACAATTTGATTGCCAGTGATTCGTGTGGATAGCGATCCATCACGGTGCGGAACATGCTTTTGAAAGCGTATCAGTTCTCCAACTTCCCATCGAACGTTGGGAGTGGTACCTGCAGGTGTGGAACATTGTTTATCACCTGAGGTCTGGTTTGAAGAGAAGATGCATTGGCATTTAGCGGCAACGCTACGTTCGTATCAGCTTTCAATTTATTGGCAATCATTGTCTGCACTTCAACGTACAGCTGACCGTGCAAGACTTCAAAGTTGAGATATTTCTGGGTTGACTCACCTCGTTTGTCCCTTGGGAGTAGTGCCAGAAGATCCGTGTGCATTACGTCAAATTCATCATAAGCTCGTTGAATCGTTTGCAACTGAAGGTTCAGGTAATGAATGTTGTTTGCTGCCTCCGTTTTGATCGATTGTTGAATCCGAAACAGCTTTTCGATAATCAGATCCTGACGATCCATCAAATTTTCCAAAGCACGATCCATTCCTGCTTTCTCTTTCTTGTCGCGGTCAAGTTGCTTTTGGTAAGCAACACTGAGCGTTGGATCCTGTTCCTTGTGAACTGCAGCGTCAACAGTAACAGAAACAACCTGCTGATTCATTGTCGAAGCAGGAGCGACCGATGGAAATTGTTCTGACAACTGATTAACAGTGTCCGGCGTTCTATTTTCGTCACTTTTGTTTTTCGAGAGATCGAACTGAAGACTCTTCTTCGAGATTTGACTCTTTTTCACTTTTGGTGTATCACTTTCATTTTCATTTTGAGTAGCACTCTTCAATTTTGAATTCTTCTTTTTTTCCGGTCATTTTTCGGTTATGTGGTTACATTTCGATTTTCACTTCACTATAGTTGTCAACCCAATGTTGACAAGTTTTCTTCGGTTGTTGTATTGACAACCACCAAAACACATTTCCTTTCATTCGGTAAGCATCGCGCTTCACCGAAACAAATTCATAACCTCACTTTGTTCTTCAGTGGCTCTTTAGCTTTTGCAATTGCCGATTCACAGTCGCGGCAAACATGAATCACACATAACCACACTTCTCGTTCGGAAAGCTTTGAGCTTATACGAATGAATCTTTCACAAGTCTTTTCAGACGTTAGCTGCGTGCAGCATTACTAACACAACCACAATTCTTCTGGAAAACTATCAAGTTTTCGCTTTTGCTGATCGTCGAGATGCAGCAATCCAACACTGTTCCCATTCGGAAAGCTCAAACCTTCGCGTTTGCTGACGCTCAGATATGGCGTAGCAATCTTACACAAACACACTCCTGAAAGCTTTCAAGCTTTTGCATTTGCCGACTCGCTCTGGCAAGCCCACAATCAAACATTACATAATTCTTCTTTCTTATAGCTTGGAGCTTTTTTCATCGGTGGCAGAGCACTGTCTGCGCATAAATCACACACTGATGCTGATTTTCGTAATTAAAACCCAAATCATGGATTTTCACTAAACAATTCAAGCTTTCCGCATTTCAAGCAGATCCAATCACTTCATCACTACCAAAAATCGATTCACAAAGCATCGAGCATTTGTGATCGCATCTTTGCACGCACACCACCTCGGTATACTGCAATCATTGGCTACGCCATTTTGCACGCGGTGCAAATCCACTAAATTCACTCCCGATCGGTAACGAATCCGGGTTAAATCACCGGGAAATCGCGAGCTGTCCACATCCGGTCCGATAGGACCAAAAAATGTTCCGGGAATTAACTTTTGCGTGGTCTAGACAGCGATTTCTTCGGTTTTACGAAAAGACAAAACACGAACGCGTTTAATCGGTACAGCGTTTATTTCATAACTGAACAAAGATACAAAGTTTGTTTATTTTTCAGGTAATGCAAAAGAGAAACTTACACGGAAAGAAATGTGGACTGTATTTCAAACTTTACTCTTTCAGCGTGGAACCGCTCATTAGTTCTATTCATATTTTCTGTTGGATCATTAATTCTTCTTCTTCAAAAAAAAAAAAAAAAATCCTCATTAAAGCAAATATTAACGTTATTTTTTGTAAAACAAGATATTCATTCAGTGCGTTCAATATTGCAGGAGATTTCCACCAATATTGCAGGAGATCTTCACTTAAAGATTTGTTTTGCTCTTGATGGAACAGCCTGGATAATATTAAGGACACCAAATTCGAGTGTTATCGAAATTGTCCAATCATTCAGTTTTCTAAATCACTCCATAATTCAGCGAAAGAGTATTTTTATTATTTCATTATGAGTTGTGTCAGAACGATGATGAAGTTTAGTTGAAATACTAATATTGAAAGCTGATTGTATAAAAATGGCTGATTCTTGAACAAACCATATATTAAAATGGGTTACATGTATGCCCTGATTCGCTACTCGCCACACCGTAACGCACATGCGCTAGTGTCTATGTACGAAAAATCGCTAAAAGGTACCGTAATCCGGGGTAACATTGATCATTTTTTTTAGTTTTTCTTAAATTTTTCATTTCACAATACAAATGTTACAAGTTTCATATTTTTAAAATAAGTACTGGCACCCACCGCTCCTAACTATGTACTTTATTTTGTTTTTCGAAAGATTTAAACATGTTTAAATAAATGTTTTAAGTGATTTTTTGATTCAGCTGATATGGGGTAACATTGATCACCCAAGTAAACAACGTTCGCTAATATTGGAAATGTCGTTACTTACTAAAATCAGGGCCTCTGAAGCCGAATATGAAGACCAAACTCTTACAAGTCATTTACTTTTTGAGTTATTTCAAAATTAAAAACACCTTGAACCGCGGAATACGCCTAAAAGTAGGCAATTTCCTCAGGAAATTCTACATTCGTAATAGTAATTAGTTAATGTTGCCTAATTGAATAAACTTATGAAAGATTTGACAACGGAATCGTTTTCGGCGATGCCATTTTTAGTAAGAACCGCATTTTCCTTGATCACATCGGCTGCAGAACTCATGTGATCATGAATTTTCGGTAGTGTCAGTGAAAATGATAGAAATCATTGTTTCAAAAAGTTGACAAATTTGCGCATGAACTAAACGCAATTTTGGCAAAAACCTTAATTATCATTAGCTTATGAATATACGAAAGAGAGGCACCATTCATGGTTCGAAAATGTTTCATCAAAAAATCTTTATATGAACGTTTAACAAGATGAGTCATTCCGATCAATGTTACCCCGCTGATCAATGTTACCCCGGATTATGGTACCCCGAAAAATATTTGTATGGCGCAGTGCATCTAACGAATTATTTCTCAAAATTGGGAACTATTTTCGAAAAAAATATTTGGTACCGGTTGTGCGCGATGATGATGGCTATCACGCCTACCAAATTTTGTTTCGATTAAAGCTTTCATTCACAAGATTTTTGAAGTTAGATGCCTTTCCCCATACAAAATAAAATGAGAAAACTTCTGCTAATTAACTGTGAACAAGAGCAAAGCAGGTAATCCATTGTTATTTTTTTATCATTCTGGCTACTGTTTATTGAAACGACTTGAATTTAGAAAATAATGACGAGGATCTATTTAAATTTAAGATACTTCGTTGATCATATACACTGAAATTGGCTACTTTAAAACGAATAATTAAAAAAAATCCTTTCAAATAACAAAATTTCTGTTTAATACATTATAACATATTTCGAACCCTTGCTCATTTCTGTTAGGTTTATCATTTCAAACAAGATTTTTACCTCTTCACAACATTTTTAGCTGTAAACTTGTGTTATGTTTTAACAACTGCAAAAGTAATAAAAATTAATTTTAACCTGTATAAACTGGTCCCCAAAATTATGTAACTTGAACAGGAAATAAGTTTGTTAAAAATGTATTTCAAATGATTTTGGGCGCTACGGTATATAGAAGTATCATTTGTTGGATTATCCTAACGTTTCAATCAGTAATTTATATTATATAATATCAAACTTTGTTTTGGATTTCTGGATTTTAATGCTTCGTTTTAGTCCAATAGCTGAGTAAAAAAAAAAAAAAAAATTTGGGGGGGTGTCTTGTTATACTACGTATTATCCAAGGGGGGTATCAGCATTTGTGACTAAATGCTACGAGGGGGGGTGGGAGTGTAAAAATTCAGTGAAAAAATGCTACGTCATTTATGGACGACCCCTAAGCAAGTGTGTAGCTCGTTATTGTTGAACATATTATTGGCTTAAAACATATTAAAGAAGCTAAGATCTTTAAGCTTTAGAGAAGATAAGATCTCCATATATCTTCCTGTGATGGTTTTTTTTGAATTCAAATACATTTATTTGCCTACAAACAGTAAACTACACATTGCCTACAAACTACAACTACACAATTATGCGACAATCAATCGTCTAGTGGCTGACGGTACTGCGCAGCTACCCCATCAGTCGACAAGCATTGTATATTGAAGCACAGCGTTCTGTTTGTTGTGGAACTCGTGACGCTGGATAACCGCGGCCGAATTTCAACTACAACGAGATAATGATCCGAGTCTATATTAGAGCCTCGGAAGGTCCTGACATCCATAACATAGTTAGGATACCAGTAAAATATAAAATATAAATTTTTCTTTGAAACAGCATGAATAAATATTCAAGTTTTCTTCGAAAAATAAAACTATCAAAGTTACCCCGTTTTACGGTTTTTATCTTTAATATATTGATGAGTTAATATTTTTTTTTTTTCAAAAATTGAGTTTTGTTCATGAGTAATTTTTTTAACTTTTCGAAAACAATGATTTCAATCATTATACCGGAGATTCACAGAGGAAAAAAAAGTCCACAAGTTCTGAGGCTCAGAATTTTTTTTCGAGATTTTCATGAGATTTATATGAAAAAAGAAACTCACTTTTTATGTTTTATCCACTTTTCTTTATTAATTTCCTCGTATCATACATATGCCAGATGTGGTTGTGTCATAATTTGCATCTTGAATCTATGTTTGCTTCAGAGATAATATTGGGTTATCTTCTCTCTAGGTTGGTAAGTTGCGTAAAGTCCTTGTTGTGTTCTATCGACATTCGTCCTCATCGTCGCTCTAGACGACGATTTCTGAGTACTGCTGACTCAACGTAAACCATTAGACGTTTACTATTCATTTGTTAATGGTTAATGCTTCGTCACTATTGGTCAGAATGTGAGCTAGCAAGTGCCTCGTTGAAACAGTTTATAAGGAGTTTATGATTTTAATTTTCGATTTTGTGACGTCATTTTGTATTAATAAGTATTTTGGGTATAATTTGTCTGTTTTGCTGTTTGTGGTTTGTGCCATTGTCACATAGAACACTATTCATTGTATATTGTGGTTTTCATTACACAGATACATACGATGGCTTCCTTTTTTGTTACAATCTATTTTATAAATATCGATTTTACAACTACTAATAAAATGACTGACTGACAAGACTGATGATTTTGGTTGACTAGAAACAAACAAAAGAACACTCTTTGCGTACTGTCATATGAATTTCTTTGTTATTTTGGCACAATGCTCTCGATTCGTTTGTATGTGTATGGTTTGGTATATCTTGGTAAGATAGTATTTTTTATTCTGTCTAATTTATTCATAATAAATATTACAAACTACGATAAGATTTTTTCCAGCTGTTGGAAAGCATCCTGCTTCTCAATTCGTGCTAGAGAGAAAACAAAAGTATGACGAAAAACATTTATAATGTTTTGTTATGCGATAGTTACGGAAAAATAGTTTGCGCGAAATCGACTTTGTAAGAGTTTTGATTGATTTTTATGCGTTAAAGATAGATACAATAACGAATTAAAGTAGAACTGTTATTGATTGTTACAATTACAAAAACACAATTGATTGCACAGTTAAAACAAGTAAAATATAGCTCTAGCAGCTCGCCCGCCAAAATTAATATTGATAAGCCCCATGCGCTGCAGAACATATTTTGATATTCTTACAAATATTCATAATCGATAGAGACATTCAACAATGTGGTTTTTCGTATACCGAAACTCGTTCTCGGTTATCATTTTACAAATATCATTACAGGTTTTGGTGGGTACTTTTCTCAGATAATATTCGTTAGTTTGACCGGCACGTTCTGCTGGTTTGTCTTGAGGGTGAATTTCTTGTGACTCTCTAGGCTTAGTAGTAGGTTGGGAAGGGATGGTAATTCGCTGCCGCTGAAGCGTGTTGATTCAAGGGAGGAGATGTGAGATTCTGTTTGACCGAATGATGATGATAGTTAGACGATCCGACTTGGTGGTGATGGTGATGATGGTAGGCTCCAAAACCTCGTTGAGGAGAGACCACGTGCCTTGGAGGAGGAGGCGCAGGTCCTGGAGTTTCCGCGAGAAGACGATTGTTCTGTTCGAAGATCAAGTGCGCAGCCGGATCGACTAACAGGCGATGGTTTGTTGCGGCCAGCTGTTCACTAGCCAACAGCCGATGATGATCGGGAAGTGAGTCGCGGTTAGAATGCTGTATTTGAGAAGACAAAAACGATGGATGACGGACATGATGAGGGGTGTTGCCTACGATCATGTTGCCTCCACTATTCGCACTGAGATCCAGTGAAACCATTCGTATCATATCAGGATGGGGATGAGAGTAAGGAATGGCAGGAGAAGGAGGAGATGGGACTAGGTAATTGGATGTACGACTTAGATCAACAGAAGCTGGTTGTTCCGACTCAGCGTCTTGACCGATATGGTCTTGGAGCATATGCTGCATTTGTTGCTGCTGCTGTTGTTGTTGCAGTTGGAATTCCTGTTGCTGTTGTTGGTGCTGTTGCTGTTGCTGCTGTTGTTGCTGATGCTGCTCTCGTTCGTTGAGAATGTCGTAGATGTGGTGGTGATACCGGTTGAAATTCAGATTTCCACCACTTGAGGGTACCTGGAAATTGCTATGTGAGTAACTCGAAGAAAGACCGGTTCGAGAAGTCATATCTAATCCTTGGAAGTCCGAAGTTTCATTCATAGCGTTACTGGAACGAAAATCGGGAAGATCCACATTGGCTTCAGAGTTGTATTTCAGTCTGAGATCCGTTGACAAATCCGACCCTAAACTGTTCCGAACCGATTCATATTTATTACTTCCGCTGCCGGCATTCGGCGTAATAAAGTCTCCACCGGAAGTTGGATTTGTGATCTTCAGTTTCGGTTCGTTGCTACTCGCGCTGACGGACAAGTTCTCAGCAATCACAATACTGCTATCCTCGTCACTAGATAAGTGTTGCATATGGTGCTGGTTCTTCAGATTTGCTTCAAAGTTCTCCAATGCCAATGAGCTGATGGTCTTTTCCTGTCGACGAGCGTAACTATTGTTATCCGCACCGAAATCGTATCTCGGTAGTGATGGAGTGGAAGCGGGTGAGATAAGGTCATGTTCTCCATAGATTTGTCGTGAAACTGATCGTGCTGGCGAGTTTGTAGCAGTTTGCTGAGCTTGTTGCTGCTGCCTTTGAGCTCCATTTGAGTTGGAATAGTTGAAGTCATTTTGATCAGGAGACAATGCACTACGCACTGAGTCTACGCTTGGAGTATGCTTATGTAGTGCTGACTGCGATTGCTGTTGCTGGTGAGGTTGATCATCGTAACCAAGCATCTCTCCATCGCCATAGTTCGTTAACTTGTCCCGCGACTTAGGCCGCACCTCTAGTTCGTTGCGCTCCTGTATGATACTAGCATCGTCTGGAGACTGCGTCGAAAACTGAGACATTGAGTTCATCGGCAATGGGAAACCGTGCGGCTTCATCATTTTCATTTCATCTACCGAAGAATTCATTTCTTCCGTACTGAAGGAATTCGCTTGCAAGTTGTTCTCAGCGGATGCTGTATTGTTTCCATCGATGTCCATGTGAAGATTTTGGTTTTCGTTGCTACTATTGTTCATTTCAGCTTCGTTGATGATGTTACTCACCGAGTTTAAAGCTGCTTCTACCAGCATGCTAGCCGATGTAGGTATCGTATTGATAGCGTTACGGCCCGTTACTCCACCGTTGTTATTATAGAAACTTCCCAGTAACGATTGATGATTGAAATGCGTTGGGAAAGTGTGGTTTTGGAATGCTGGCAAATCCGGTAAGGAGTTATTCAAACCAGCAAAGCTTGACGTATACTGAGATTGTTGTTGCTGCTGCTGTTGTTGTTGCTGAGACTGTTGCTGATTTTGTACATTAGGGTTCTGTTGATTTTGGTTGTTCGAGTCAACAACATCCAAAATAGTTGAGTTATCATCGTCATCTTCGTCATCATCTGCCACCTGAGTATGCGATGTGTTATGCCCTACATTTCCTCCATTCATAATCAGTTTCGTTAAGAAATCTCTATTGGCAGCTGCCGCCAGCATATTCTCCGAATTGTTATCATCTTGCATATGACCGTTATCACTTATCCACTTTTTGCTACCCTTACTTATTACCAATCCCGGATTACCGCCGTTCATAAATTCTTTATACTTTTGATTACTTGACGTTAGTGAGTTCAAATCCCCGAAACCATCTCCGTCCGTCATTGGTTTCTCGTCCTCACAGCTGGGCAGTTTGTAGTGCATTGCATTCTGTTCGTTCTGGGCTGATATGTTCGATAGACGCGAGTGCAGTTGACTGAACTCTTCATGTTTCTCATCCGACAAAGGCTGATTCAGATGCCGTTGGATCGCCTCCAAACGTTCGTCACGCTCGGCACAATCATTCGAATCCAGGTCGTCATCCAATTCTTCCTTTCGAACCCCATCGCCATCCATCCCGGGCAATCCCGTAGGAACCTTCCCAAAGTCCTTGAGATTTCCACTTAGAATCGAGGATATTTTTGTCGACAACAACGACAAGTTGCTGTCGTTTTTGCAAATTTCACTAAACGACTCCAAGATGTTCTTCGTTTTGAGAATGCTGCCAGGAAGATCCTTCGGTACCCGTTTTCGCTTCTCGCTGCTTCCTTCTTCGCCTGGTTCCAGCTTCCTACGCTGTCTGCGCTGAAGGCCATCTGTAAGAAGATCTAAGTCAACAGATATCATGGAATTCTTTTACGTCGGTGGAGGATAGGCTACTTACCAACCAATCCATCATTCATACCACCCGAATAAGCATCAAATGTGTACGCGACACTGCGCTCGATCTTCGGCATCTGCTCCTGTGTGTATCCATGCACCTTCTTGTAGTGGAACTGGAGACACTGCTTCGTTGTAAACGCTGCCGCACACTCGTTCTCAGCACACCTGCAAATCAATCACCATTTTAGTACATCTATCAACTTTAGACTAACATCACAAATAATTACTTGAAAGGCCTCACTCCGGAGTGCGTCAACATGTGGATCTTCAGGTTGCTTCTGTTCTGGAACAGTTTCTGACACCGTGGGCAACTGACCACAGCAGAGTTGCGGCTGTGCACCTCCTTGGAGTGACGCTGAAGGGCTGCACGGGAACCTAGTAGTTTTGAGCATAGCTTGCACTGGAAATCTCGCAACACTTCGGCCATGTCGCTGTGCATGCGTTTGATGTGAACTTTCAGCTTCTGCGGTTGGCAGAACTTTCGGCCGCAGAAGTCGCACAAGGGACGCGCTCGCTGAGGATTCATACTGCAGCCATAGGTTCGATGCATCTCCAGATAGTTCAGACGTAGGAAGAACTGTGAATAGAAGAATGATATCGGTTGTGTAACTATACTGGATAACACAACTAGGATATGACGATTATCTACAGTATCATGTCCGGAACAACTTCAAGAATGTTGTGACCGGAACTCCAAACAAAAGCCTAAATACTTTTTATATATGATTCGTGGTTTTACAGCCGAGTGGAAGTTTCGGTAGTTGTTAAGAGCCTAAAGCTTTGGTAAAGTGAGAATAGCTGTGTTGGCTATGACCATGGTTAATGCAAAAAAGTAAGAGGTTGTTTCCGAGATACAACCGCCAAGTTGACGTTGGATAACGTTAGCTTCTTCTATTTCCTGCCTTGAGACCGTCACGAACTTATGAAAGATTTCTACTGATAAATCCAATCAATTTTCATACTATTTGTTGTATGTCAATTCTGACCTATTATGGTCATAATATGTGACATTCAACACCGATAAAATCGGTCGATGAAAGAAGAAGCATGAGCGGTAACTCTTGCTTCCCGAACAAGTATTCCGGTCGAACGTTAGGTCCACGCGATCCACTAAGATTGATTGCTTTAGTGGGTTCCGAAGCCAGTTTGAGGTTGAGGTTATTTCTCCATGAAGTACGTGAGCTCCATGTTCTCCTCTTTGCTCAAATCGATGTTAAAGTTGTCAGTCACGATGATTGGCATGATCTCCTTTTGATACTCGAAGAAGTTCCGCACCATGAAGAACTTCTTCTGCTTCGTCGTTGTATCCGGGGAAGAGCTCGGCCGTCATGGTCCTGCAAAAAACGAGTGGGTTAACTGATCGGTTTGTTTGAAGATACCAACCTGTTCACGATCCACGCCAAGCGTATCAGCATCATGCCGAAGGACATCCAGCTGACTCGTAGTATCCGTGGAGAACGCGCTTAAATCTAATTGCAAAACAATTTCAAACAAAACGGCCCTTTTCAGGGTCACAAAAATGCATTCGACGTAAAAGAGTTACCATCAGAGACATTTAATCTATTACTATTAATTGATTATTCAATTTATTTATTTATCAATTATAATTTTGCTTGATTAGTTTTCAACGGAGATAAATGGCAAACTAAGTTTTACCTAGGTTCCCGTCGCTCGGATCGGGCGGCGGTAGCATTTTTGCAGTCTTCCCGAGCCCGATTTCATCTTCTAAACTCGTACCAATTAGCTCATACCGTTGAAAAAATTAAATTACTGTTAGATATCAGGGATTTCCTTAGGAAATTGCCTACATTTAGGCGTTTTCCTCGCAATTCTTGATATTAACTATTCATTGTTTTTTTAAATATTGCATTATTAAGAATTTAGCAAGCATATTCGGATTTAGGGAGCTTATATTCATTATATAGAGTCGTTACAAAAAAAAAAACAGTAATCGCATTGACAAGTGATCAATTTCACCCCGAAATAGGATTCTCCGATTTTTTTATTTAAAGGATGATTTTTAGCACTAAAACACATTTGTTAGAAAATTTTGGCCAAAGAGGCTGACCGTCGTACTGCATTCAGTTGTTTGGCGGCTTCCACAAATTACATAACGCTCTAGGGGGAGGGGGGGAGTAGGCTCAAGCGTTACGGCTCATACAAAAATTTGAAATTTTTCATACAAAAAGCGTTGCGGAGGGGGGGGGCGTTAAAAATTTCCAATTTTTGCGTTACGTAATAAATGGATTCTGCCTTTAGCATTTTTAACATTGTTGAATACAGACAAGAAAAACCATGAAAAATGACCAATTTCACTCGAAATTACGGTACATATAAATTTCAAAACGTCAAAACCTTATAACAGCAAGAAAAATGTGCTTTTCTATGAAAAATAAGACATGCCTCGATATTTACCAATCTGTCAATAGTTTAGTCATAAAAATCAATAGTTTTCTTTATTGGTGTAGATTCGTAGAAAGATTTCCAATCGATTGGTGCAAGACTCTCGAAAATCTATGCAAGCGTTAGTAAGTTATTAACAGTCAAAATCTAACCACTTTTCGTGACGCGAGCGATTTTTCGTTTTTCGAAATTGTACCCCAGTACAGTCTTGGGAACTGTGACCACAATTCACCACAGTTCATCGATTCTGCCATTCCACCAAAACACAAAGCAGCAGCAGCATCAATACCATCAGGCGTTGCGCTGCCAACGGTTCACACACTGCTTGACTGTTTTTGTCTCTCCACTATGACCATTTTCGGGCAGCCATTCCAAGCTGAATGATTGAAAAAAGTGTTAAATCATTCAATCGCTAATATTTTGCTTGTGTTTTCAACTAATTGATATCTATTAGCTCTAACAGAAAGACCACAATCATTCCGTTACGATACATATAAACAAGTTCAATTTCATACTGCCTTTACCGAGCAAAAATGCAAAACCCCGAAAACCGCAAAAATCGTGTCACCACTGTGCTCGAGTCATTTCGCATTCGGGGTTGAAAAACGTTAGGAAGAAGAAGATTACATTTTTGAAGAGCCGTGACATTTTTTTGTTTTGAACCGTCATGGTTTGCTTTGGATTTTGATGGTCGTGTAGAAAGATGTAAATGTAGAGGCGGTAAATGTTTGCTCCAGTACTTTTCTCATCCCTGCCCCAGTATGTTGCCGTAAGACGTTATCCAACGTCAAAAAGTTAGCGGGCAATGCTGTATTCTAGCAGCATAAAAGCACCGAGCAAAACAAAGATAGAAGTACATAAGAAGCTGATAGCCGAACAAGTATATCGAATATCTGGTCATGAATCACCATGGAGCACTTTGTTTAGCCATTAAGGAATGAAAAGCGTGTTAAAGAAAGCGAAAATAACTGAGAAGGAGGTATCGGAGACTGACCTAGAGATAGATCAACCATCGGCACCGCAAAAATCGCCATCAACGGCAAAGAAAAGGAACACGTTGAAGAGGCTACAAAGACCTGCGTGACTTAGTGATTCCGAGAATCAAAATAACGCTTCCGGTACCGATTCGATTCAGTAAAAGAAGGCTTTCAGCAACGTTTAACTTACTCCATGGAAAGTGATCGGTACCCGAGAAGGAGCAAAGTGCTGGGTTTATTGATTAAAGAGATGAAAGATCTAAAGACAATATTAAAATTTAATCCTTTTTTTCTACAAAAGGGAAATCTGCAAACAGACCCCTGAGAAGGTAACTCAGGAAGTATGGGGGTGTCGCACCAACGACGACCCACTAAAACCAGCCCATGCACTGTTCATGAACAATACTCACTGAAATCACATAGCATAAGTGGAACTCGAGATCAAAAAGTGGTACCCACTTTAATATCTGCATGCTGGTATAAGGACATCGAAATGTCAAAAGAATTACACACTGAAAACATTCTACAAGCTCGATCAATGTGTTTCACACGTGAATTTTCACTAATTGTAAAACACATCAATCGATGGTGTAAAACCAGTCGCTATCGGCAATCCGAATTCAAATGTAAAACACGTTAATTTACAATTTTTCGAAAAGTTTGCTGCAGATTTTGTTAGCAATTTCTTGGTTCTCTAAAACCAGGCACCCATTACGGGCGCACGGTTTCTCAAAAAATAACATGTTGACAAACATGTCACGCGTGGGTAGCAAATGTTAGTCCTTGTCATGTTAGGCAAACTAGTTCTACTAGTGATTGATATCGCAATCGTAAAACACGTTGAAATTGTATGTAAAAGCCTTTGCTATCGAACCAAAGTCAAACCTTAACAGAATTACAAGTTTTACACGTTAATTCACCCTGCCATTTGACACGACAGATCCACGTTGAAAAGAATACCTATATATAACTATTTTCGAAAATATCACATTCTGTGGTTATGGAACATGAATATTAAAAAAGATGACAGAAAACATTTACATTTTATGAAAATATAAAAATGTGTTTAGTTTTCGGACATTAATTCCCAACGTTGTCGAAGTCCCCTGATCTTAAGGTGATTATAAAACGAAGCCAAACTTTGAATTTTCAAATGCACAAAACTGGAGAATCTAACAACAGTTCGCGTTGAAAATCAATCAAATTACTTGCTTGCTGGTGGTAACCAATGGAATAATTTTTCAACGGGAGCGCTGTTTGGTTCTCAAGTCTTGTGCTCTTGAAAATTTGAGGTGTGGCTTCGTTCTATAATCACCTTAATGTCTGCAATATTTGCTGCAACTGGTCTACTGCTCGAATCATATGGTTTTTGTTTACCAATGGCAATGACAGTTCGGTGTCTTTTATACTAGATATACCACTTGCCGGCAGCTGAAAGGGGGTACAAGTTTTGAACTCGCTTTCACCTCCAAGTTCTACATATGTTATGTGCTGAAATGCTCTAGTGGTGTACAGAGAGCACTAACATTACCCTTAGCATTAGAGCTTTATCTGCTTGGAACCACCTTACTACATTCTCAGTATTATATTGTCGGGGAACGTGTCCCCTCCGCATGTAGCGAGCGTGCGATCTGTCACAACAATGAAACGGGGGCAATTTAACACAACATGCTGCGTTGTTTCCTCCACACCAGCACAATTGAGGCACGCAGGAGATTCTGAGTGCCCGAACTGTAACCGTTGGTTCCAATTGCTACTTGCAGCTTCCCCGCAAGACAGTTTTCCTTCCCATTAACCCCACTGTGCTCGTCACTCACCTTATGCAGTCAAGTGGTACCCACTTGTCGGCATAAAGGGTGAGTACCAGTTAGATCCCAACACCAATACGCATCAGAGAAGTAACCCATTTGCTGCGGTTTGAGCGCGAGTAAAACATAAAAGCTCGCCGTACGTTCATCATTTGCCCACAGATGGAGTAGGGTGGAAGGGTTGCCAAATTGGAAGAGCATTATAGGTACTTCGGCAATTTTCGTGCTCGGTCGTACCAATTAGATAATTAAATACCTCAGCTTTCATCTCGAGGAGATTATTCTGTCCGAAACACTAATCGGAATTGTAGTGCGCGCCGGAAAATAATTATTAAGTTTGATAGTGAGTTTTTCTTACATTTAGTGGTGTAGATTTCTAATATTAGTTGAATCTTTTCAGAATAGCATGCGTAGTTAAGCTCAAAATCGCATGCATAGTTAGTGTAGTAGATTGTATTGAGCATTTTGCACCTTGTTAGACTACTGTGCAAAATAATTTTGCACAGTGAATATTTGCACACCTCACACATACACCTGCATAACAGTTTAACAGTTGCTTCGATACCAACGCTTTTCGGATCTGATTTGTTTATTATTTGTGCTAACAATCCTTGGTAAGTGTTTCGTTTGAAATTCGATGTGTTTTTAGTGATCAACAGTGATTTCTTACTCTCACAACTTATTTTATTTTAGTTATCATCAAAAAATTACGGAATACGATCTATACATAGCCTGAAACATCGTAAGCCGCCGGAGAAATACTTCAGTGACTAGTTATTACGACCTACCCCTCTTCTGTCAGCATACGATCAAGTTTCTACCGGCTTGGTTATCCGATTATCCCTGAGATTGCTCGTGCCTCGGTCAGTACCGCCTGAAGTAGGAATTTGCTGGGCAGGAGGCTAGGGCCATACAAAGGGATGGTGCGGTCACATTGTGGTTGAATTTGATCTCAATACCTTTATAAAAAATCATACCAAAATGTAAACGTGCGCGAAAATGAACATGTTTTGATAAAATTCATCGCACTGCTTTGAACAGTTTTGAAACGTCATAGCTTTTAAAGCACACGCCTCAAGACACGCCTACTGTTATTCGTGAGTGTGCAAATTGTATCTGGCAAATAAACAATTTCATTAGAATCTAAAAATTCGTGCAATGGTCAATAGTGCAAACAATAATTATAAAAGGTTGGTGGTGCTCAAAAGAAGAAAGCAATTGTGTGAATAGACAAAAAAACCTATTGTTCCTATTGTAATTATAGCTATCCGTTGTAACTATTGTAACGTCGCGTCAAGAAGGAAGGTCAAGTGTTAGATTGACAAGGAAAAGGTAATTTAAAGACTACAAGAAAATGATTGTACTTGTAACGTGAAAATTTAGTGACGTCACACGTTAGTAACCATGGGGTAGGTCCATCTCGTGGGCCTTTTTCTTTTTTCTACCCTCTCTTGGCGGAGCAAGGGCCGTTCTTCTACTCAATAGGATCGAGCATCGGTGATTTCCACGGACAAGCGCACCAGAAAACTCCTCGACACGCCAGTTTGGGACAGAATTGGGAAATTCGTCGAAGCGTGGCCCTGTCGGCCTATTGTTCCATTGTTCGGCCGGTATTCCTGGTCAAACCATCACCATCGACCATATTGCCACGTCACGCCCGGTCCAACCACCTCGTCAATGCTCCTCGTCAAATCCGCCACGTTGACTGCTGGCCTTATCAGTCGGCCGACCTTATCAGCACCATTGTCCAGTTGCCCCATCACGGGAGGATAATCCGCCGAAGGGATTTAGGTGGGCCCTGGGCCCCTCCTTTACCTACGACCGACAAGGACTCGTCTCGTCGGTGATTGACCAATCAAGCCATCAACCATCATCGCAAGCCTCGCCTCTCCCCTCAGCAACAGAATTCGCCCGTCATCATCATCAACCCCCAGCTGCTACCACCATGGATTGAAAATGAGCATGAACCGCAAGTACCCCATTAATACGTTGTGACGTCACTCTAAAATGCCATAATTGGCGAATAAACAGGCATGTAAATTGAATTGCTTTGTAGGTAGCACACTTTATTTAAGATTCGGCTATCCATTTGTCTTCTCCACCACTCTTAACTTTGCTTCGTTTGTTCGGACTCATAAAGGAGTCGCCAGGCCTCGCCTACTGTGTATCGAATGTGAATTCCTCTCTTCGAGTAGCTTTTGAGCCCCTCCTAGGTACGGCACTGTTTGTCAGTTTTTCCACCTTGCAACATCGGTGGGCACGTGTCGCGCAACACACGTGCATGTGTGTAGCTCCCGCCGTAGGTGAGTACCTTCTGTGGGTGTATAGTGTTGAGATCTAAGGTAAACGACCCTGTAATTGTCACCCTTCCCTAGTCTCGGGGAGCTAGCAGGTAACAGAACCTATGCAGTAGACCTGTTCATATTTGAAAAAATGTATGGAAATCTACCGGTCAAGCAGTATTCCGAATTATCATGCTAAGAACAATGTGTGGTCAAATTTTCAGCTCATTTGATAAAGATTTCAATATGCTTCAAGTTGAAAATGTGTTTTAAGTCTATATCAAGGTTTGAAAAATCATAACTAGCATTTGGAAAATCAAAACCACTTGCTATTACCACTACTTGAAAGCTAATTCTATTCTGTTAAAGTTTGTCCAACACGCTAATAAGATCAAATTGAGTTTTAACATTGTTTGATCGAGATTTGTTTTCCGCAGTACCCGGAAATCACAGTTTTTTGAATATATATGATACAAAAAACACACATTGACATTATTTTTTCAGACCATAGTCAACGGGAATAGAACATTGTAAAGCTATGAATTCATTAACCATTAACAGCTTACATTTTACCTAAGGCAATAAATTACAAAAAATGCCCAAAGATCGAGCACTGCATCGCAACCTGATGATAGTTAAATCACGCATGACACATGTACCGACGAATGAATGAATTGAACAAGTTAGCATTGCTTTTTCTTTCCGATTGATGATTGTTTTGATCGTATTTCATTGACGATTCAGAACGATTTGAAAACAATCATCATCATCGACTGAGAAAAGCAGTGCTAACGTGTTCATTTTTTACATTCCACAAAGCTCACGATGGTGCTCTTTGCTCCCCCACAGCGGATTCACATATGTGCTTCCAAAGTTACTATTTTTTACAATTTATTTTTGTAAGATAACTTGTAACTTTCAACGGGATTGTTTTTTAGAGAGAACACTTCCTAAAAATAGTGATTTTCAAGAACCTCGAAGCACAAACCTCAACCAAACTATGTTAAAACTTGCTCCAATCTTAAAATCATGTTCGACAAAAGTTCGTAGAATTGAATCAACTACTGTGTAGAGGTATTTCCAATAATTTTTGGTGTTCCGTTCGGTAGTTATGATTTTTTATAGCTTGAAATTATCCTAAAAATACATAATTGATTTGAAGCACACCTAATTTTTCTCCAAATTGATTGAAATTCTGACCAGAAGTTCATTTTAAAATGAAAAATCTACATATTGGTTGACTGGTTGATTTCCCGACATTCTTTAAAATATGAATAGGTCTATTCTTTACGTGCTCCCCAACCGTTTTAGGTTTCTGCTCGTTCTAAGCGAATTTGACCAGATTGGTCCTCTGTACCTCAGTATGGATGGTGCCACGCCTGCCGAGAGCTTGTGTTTGCTGGAAATTTCAGCAGAGCTGTTAGACATCATCCTCTACAGTGCCGCTATAGCCGTAGATGCCCTTTTACAGGCATATTCAACGTGGCTAGCGAAGATGAGCTTGTCGTCGACCCCAACATGCCTAAGGGATCGATTGGAATCAATGGTGCAATCACCTACCGAGATAAGCACCCGTTGCTTGGACTTGCGGCTATTTACCACCACCTCAGTCTAGAGACGGGCCAGTGCTAGTTTCCTAGACTTCGGGAGGGGCAACCTTAGTACGCAGGCCTGGTTTTGGGGGATTTTCAAGGTTTTGTTTAAAAATTGCCAGTTTTACTAAGACCTTGACATTTACAATAATTTTTACTCAAGTTCACATAACACAGCGTAACAAAAATGAAATGTTTGCATGTCTCAAGAATCAAATTATGTGTCTCTAGTAGATTTGGGGTTGCTAAATCTGATGCCATTCTCAGAAATGTTCCAGCACGTCACAATTTTTAGCTACAGGTCGCCAAAGTTGCATAAGACACTGATTTTATTGATGTTTACATAAAATTTAAGGTATAATTTATCAAACTTTTTTGTGATCTTATCCACCAAGCATGCATAAAAGGACTCAAATTTTCATTTTAGATGAAATTTGGTTGAAATTGCTCGATTAAATTTGGTTTAAACCATTTTTTTCAACATAGTTACTGTCTCCATACAAAATTCTTCGTTTCTTTTATATGGGAAAATACAATACTTTTTTAAATTACCAAAATATAACTTTTCCGCATCGAAAGTATTGTAAACATTTTTGACAAGTATTGTTATCGAGAGCTCAGAATTTAAAAGTCAATAACGGTGCCGGCCACGTCCTTACGGTCATCGGGGAAGGGAAGGAATATTAGTTAGACAACCGTTGTTACTAGAGACCGAGTATACCTCTGCATCTCCACAGTTGTCATGAAAAGGATATTGGGTTAGTGGGATAAGGTAATAAGATCTGGGAGTCACCATTGATTGGTGATGCGATCCATGGTAGAATCGCGTCTAATCGGATTCACGATTTAATTCTATAATCGCGTTGTACGTCGAACAAGTGTTTATCATTCACCCACACAAGAGCTAGTGACGCGATCAATAGATCAAACACTACCAACGATCCACGGCGCATTTTCATTTCACTACTCGACCGACGCGCGACATATTTGATCCTGCCCTCGACGCCGCCCCCGCAGGAGCAGGCATCAAGATCGAAGGATTAAACAGAACTCCATAAGTGAATAAAATTATATTAAAAAAAAAGTGCTAGTTGCTGAACTTCTGATCAGTGCTAAGAGCCGAACCTGAAAGAAGAGTTTGGGAACTCCTCGTGGCTAGGCCTGCAAGGTCTCGTCCTAGCGAGCGTCTCGGGTTTAATCATGCGAAAATTATTACATCTTAGCCATTACCATTCTCTAGACGTCATTCCACGGACTCGACATGGCTTGATTTCCTTTCTGGGAACTTTGCATTTATGAATATTGCACCGCCTTCGTCTAGCCCGAAGGCAGATCACTGATTGCCAAAGCACTCATATAAGGCACTTACCGATTTGCTAACAATCGCTTGCCCAATGGCCTTTGTAAATTTCGGTCAGCCAATCGGGAGCGTCTGAGAGACGTCCCGACTCAACTGCCTTAAGGTCGGCACGCTCACCTTAATTTGCAGCGGACAGGGCATTTTCGCAATCGAAATTTAGGAAAACCCACACCACTTCACGATTCAAAACTCCTACTTTATTTCCAACTTTCTCACAATTTTATTTGGGCTACTTCTCCTCACTACCACTTCTTCTTCTTCTCCTTCTTCTTCTTGGCATTAACGTCCTCACTCTCACTGGGACAGAGCCTGCTTATCAGCTTAGTGTTCTTATGAGCACTTCCACAGTTATTCCTGAGAGCTTTCTTTGCCAAAGTTGTCATTTTTGCATTCGTATATCGTGTGGTACGATTATACCAAAGACAAATTAAAGACCTCCATGTCCCTTGCAGTTGCCAAAAATTTTATGGCTCATAAGGTAATCTAGAATGCCGTGAAAAGTGTACTGCAATCTGTCAAACTTGGGTACCTTTTACACTACCGAGGGACCAAATGCAGTACTAGAAGTGGTACCCAATCTGAGCCCGAGTGAGACGGACCTGATTATACTCTATACCCAGGGAAGTTAAGGAAATTACGAAATTCATTACGAAAAGATCCTGGACCGACCGGGAATCGAACCCAGACACCTTTAACATGGCTTTGCTTTGCAGCCGCGAACTTCAACCACTCGGCTAAGGAAGGCTCCTAAGCAGTGCTGGGAATGGTAATGGGGCACTGCACTGTTTTAATTTTGCATGGGATTTTGACGTTTACTGGCCTTGTTGTTTACAATTTTGTGAAGGGGTGAAAGAGAGAGATAGATTTTTATGCAGAGCCCCATAGTAGTAGGCTTGAATTTCGAGAAAATCACGTGGCTCTGCCCAGTACAGTAGTTCAAAAAAGTGAATCTCATCAAGTGAATTTTCTAAGGGTGTGAACCGTTTCACCGATTCGTTTAACTTTTAGTTAAAATTTGACAGCTCGATAGTTATTTCCCCTCCGGTTAGAAATAACCCTGCTCTAGAGCATGGTTAAACTTGACAGTTCGAAAGTTATTTTCTGCTCCCGTGAATTTGAGAATAACTAACCATCTGTCAACTTTGTTCTGAAATAACTACTCGACTGTCAAAGCTCAAATGGGTCGACCGCAAAGTTCAATTTAATCATTTGAGGGGAAAATAACTATCGAAATGTCAAATTTTAACTAATAGTTACGAATTGGTGAAACGGTTCACAGCCTAAATCGTTAGTGTCATTGAAGGCTCTAAATGCGGAAAATAGAATATTCTTCTATTCTATTCTATTCTTCTTCTTCCAGCTACCACCTGTCCACTCCTTCCTTTCGACCTGGTAACGGTTACCGGATTTTTCCTACCGCTCACGAATGCTTCGGCAACGTCTGGCCACGCTCTCTTCGGGTTGGCTTGGGCGACTTCGACTGCAGACTTCTGGGACCCTCCTACGCGTCCTAGGCTACCGATGTGGTGATGCATCGGTCTTCGGCTAACAACAATGCCGAAAAGTACCCGGAATAGGGCTCTGGACAGCGTAGGCAGTTATAGAAATTCGGTGGTTCCTATACTAATACGGCGGGGTCCTGGTGGAATGAAAAATAGTTTCAAACCACGGTAATAGATATTATGGTAACTGCCAAACATCACACAACTCTTCTGCTTTCAGCTTCTCTCTAAACTTTAACTTTTAAAATTTCAACTGTACTCTAACGACTAGCTTATTTAATTATTTCCGGGCAACTGCTATCCCTACCTCCTCGCGGTACTGGGCGGGGTACGAACAACCTTAGAGAAGATCGGGTAATCAACCCCGGTGGGAACTCTGGTCATAAGCTGACAGGAAAGAGGGGGTTGTCTGGAGCGTCTGTAGTCCATGTTAGGAGCGGCTCACAACAGCGCCTGTTCCCCATGTCAGGGGCAGCTGATCATCGTCCGAATGCCAGAGAAGGACTCTAAGCCAAACTGTGCACTATGGGCTTCCGGTTCCCCGGAAATCTAGGGGGTTGGTGCAATGAATAATCAACGCGAGAATACGAACCGGGACAATCGGCGAAGACTGACTAGCGATTGAACGACAGCGACTTAAACGGACTAGCGATCGAACCGTTGGTACATGGAACTGTAAATCTCTCAACTTCATCGGGAGCACACGCATACTCGCCGACGTGCTGAAGGACCGCGGATTCGGCATGGTGCGAACTATCAACCAGAGCTGCGAACAGCTGGGAACAGCTTTTATAGTGATGGATGATGTGCAGAGGTACGTGATCGGGTGTTGGCCGATCTGCGAGAGAATGTACAAGTTGAGGCTCAAAAGCCGGTTCTTCAACTTCAGCATAACAAACGTGCACAGCCCTCACTCTGGAAGCACTGATGATGATAAAGACGCTTTTAACGCGCAGCTCCAACGCGAGTACGACAGCTGCCCAAGCCACGACGTTGGTGGGCTTCGTCCCGTGCGGTTCCCGTTTCAGTCCGGAACACTTTTCGTCATGAATGTATTCAGACTGAGCCATTGGGTGTTGCATGCTAGTCCGTTGTCTAGTGTGGTGCTTCCTTCAAAGGGCTAATCGTCCACTGGAAGCATTTACGTGTCGGTGTCTTTTTTTAAATCATCATAGGAGATTTGAACGCTCAGGTTGGCCAGTAGGAGGAGTTAAGACCGACTAAGAAAACGGCTTACGACTAATTGATTTCGCCGCCTCTAAAAATATTGCCATTCGTAGCCACTACTTCTAGCACAGTCTTCCATACCGATACACCTGGAGATCACTACAGCATTCAGCATCGCAAATCGGCCATGTTCTAATTGATGGACGGCACTTCTCCGACATTATCGACGTCGGGTCCTATCGTGACGCTAACATGGACTCTGACCACTATCATGTGATGGTTGAATTGCGCCCAAAACTCTCCGTCGTTAACAACGTAGATTCCGTCGGCCGCCCCAGTATAACTTAGAGCGGCTTAAGTAACTGGATGTCGCAGCTGCATACGCGCAGCACCACAGTGAAAGCAGCCATTAATAATGCAGCTGAGAGCAGCGTCGGGTACGTGGGACGGAGTGGACAGAACGATTGGTTCGACGAGGAAGGTAGGCAGATTATGGAGGAGAAGAATGCAGCGCGGGCGGTCATGCTGCAGCAAGGGACCCGGCAGAACGTGGAACGTTATAGACGGAAACGGCAACAGCAGAGCCGCCTCTTTCGGGAGAAAAAATGCCGCATAGAGGAGACGGAGTGCGAGGATATGGAATAGCTGTGCTGGTCTCAAGAAACACGTTAGTTTATCAGAAGCTCAACGCATTCCGCAACGGCTTTGTGCCGCGGGCCGAGATGTGCAAGGATACATAAGGAGCATTTTGACGAACGAGCGTGAGGTGATCAAAAGGTGGAAGCAGCACTTCGACGAACACCTGAATGGCGCTGAGAGCACAGACAACGAAGGATGGGATAACGGAGGAAATACTTTCGTCAGTACTGCGGGCGATGGGAACCAACCAGCTCCCACTTTGAGGGAGGTTAAGGGGCCCAGATAGCCGTAGCGGTAAACGCGCAGCTATTCAGCAAGACCATGCTGAGGGTCGTGGGTTCGAATCCCACCGGTCGAGGATCTTTTCGGGTTGGAAATTTTCTCGACTTCCCAGGGCATAGAGTATCTTCGTACCTGCCACACGATATACGCATGCAAAAATGGTCATTGGCACAGTAGGCTTTCAGTTAATAACTGGAAGTGCTCATAAGAACACTAAGCTGAGAAGCAGGATCTGTCCCAGTGGGGACGTAATGCCAGAAAGAAGAAGAAGAAGAAGAAGAAGAAGGATGCCATTCACCAGCTCAAGAACAATAAAGCTGCTGGTAAGGATGGTATCGGAGCTGAACTCATGAAGATAGGCCCGGAGAGGCTGATCATTTGTCTGCATCGGCTGATAGGCACAATCTGGGTAACAGAACAGCTACCGGAGGAGTGGAAGTAAAGGGTAGTATGCCCTATCTGCGAGAAAGGCAACAAGCTAGATTGTGAGAACTTTCGAGCGATCATCATTCTAAATGCGGCCTACAAAGTATCAGGGTTTGTTCACAAATTTCATAACGCCGAAAATTACCATTTTTGACACCCACCCACCTCCTCGTAACACTTGCTGTATGAAAATTTTGTAAATTGTGTATGAGCTGTAACATTTTGTAGATATCCACCCGAGCAGAAGAAAATAACTACTGAATACCAAATTGAGGTATTCCATACCAGATAATTTCCAATACTTACAACCTAAATGAGGTATGAATGAGCCCTGCATAAGAGGTAAAATACCTCAAATAATACCTTCTGCATATGCTACAAATACCAAGCCGATACTCAGATCAGGTATTGTAATACCTAAATAATACTTTCATATAAAAGTGAAATTTTTCAATACTAGTTCAATACCTCCAGCAGTCCTCAATAGCTATCGAATACCAAAATGAAGTATTTTTAATTGTTTTCAACATTTTTTTCAAATACCATTATAATACCAAAATGAGGTATTGATAACTGAACAATACCGAAATCTGGTATGATACCAAAATATGGTATGCATAAGTTATTGGCGAGTTATTCTTTCCTCCTCGGGCACCCACCCCCTTCAACGTTATGCAATTTGTGAACAGGCCCTTATCCCAGATCATCATCCGTCGTCTGTCACTGTAGTAAACGAGTTCGTGGGAAGCTATCAAGCCGGATTCGTTGACGGCCGATTGACAACGGACCAGATCTTTACTGTGAGGAAAATCCTCCAAGAATGTCGTGAATACCAGGTCCCAATCCCAACGCATCAGTCACAGTTTACGTAATGTGTACAATTGACGTTACACTGAACTGAATATTGTTAAAAAAAATATTTTCAATTATTTTGGACGTAATTTTACAACAATGACGTATTTTTAAGCTCAGATACCATCAAATTTACGTCATTTCATTTCTCATATGGAATATTTTGCTTATCTTGAAACAATCGTCATGTGTAATATTAGTTTTTTCTTAAAGCTAATTTGCTGCTGAAAAGGAATGGACCAACTGATTAAAGTGATCTTTCGGAAGAGGGAAAGAGAAGCGGGTATGAGCAAAATGACGGTACGATTAGAAAACTGGGCATGTACAGTGGTGTTCAATTGGAGTGTTGCAAATTTAATACAGTGCCCGTTCGATTTTGGCAACTCTACCGTTTGATCTTCATTTGGAGAAGCCCAGCAAGCGGGTACAGTTTTCGCATAGCAGAAGTGTTTTTTTTTTGGCTTTCGGTTCGTCGAAATGGAAGTTTTTTCTGGTTTTCGGGCAGTGCAGTTTGAGAAGCCCAACAAGTGGATTTGATTTTCGTATCGCTTTATCGGAGGAGTGGAAGTTTGTGTTTTTTTCTCGGTTTTTGAACAGTTTCGCATAAATGATACTTTATAGAGTAGTGTCTGGTCTTTCGATTCCATAGCATGCTCTTGCAGCGTGAGCGATGGAATCAAGACCAATCTTTTTCGGTCCTCGTGGTGCGAGTGCGAAAAGAGGTTCGCATTAGTAGTGTGTGGTCTTCCGATTCCATGGCATGGAGTTGTGTTTGATCTTCCGACCTTGACGCTTGCTCCTGCGGGGGCCGGCGATGAGGGCAGGATCAAACATGTCGCGCGTTTGTCGAGTGAGAGTGAAAAAAAAACCGCGATCACTTAGTTGTTCTTCCGACCTTGACGCTTGCTCCTGCGGGGGCCGGCGATGAGGGCAGGATCAAACATGTCGCGCGTCGGTCGAGTGAGAGTGAAAAAGTGGCGTGATCCGTTAATTGTGTTTGATCCTTCGACCTTGACGCTTGCTCTTGCGAGGGCCGGCGATGAGGGCAGGATCAAACATGTCGCGCGTCGATCGAGTAAAGCGAAAAAGTACCGCTTTCGATTAGTTCTTTTTGATCTTCCGACGTTGACGCTTGCTCCTAGGCAGTGCGTCAAGAAAGCCCGAGCAGTCGTCAGTTGTTTTCCCTCACTGGTTGCACGCCTATTTTCTCTGAGTGCTTTTATATAGCCTATTAAACGAGTGAAGTTCAAAGAGGATTGTTGCTGCTCAAGGATGACGGATCAATTGGTGAGCTCGTTTTATGCTACTGTTTCTAATCTATAAAATATGTATGATTGCACCCTTAATCGTTACAATGGTGAGACGAAAATATGATTTTTCAAAAAAATATGAATGGTTCGTCACTGTGAGTGTCGACATAAACTCTGATTCATAAATTTTTTATGTCTAATTTTTTTTTATTCAAAACACTTTCTTCTTTTTACCTTTATTTTTGTAATTAAAAAACAAACTTTGAATGGTTCGACACTTCAAGTGTAGACTTCCAAAAGGTTCACTTTATTCAACAAACTTTGAAACGTTCGTCACATCAAGTGTCGGCATATTTTTTCTCTACATAGATGTTGTTCATATCAAATGAAAATATTATATTTACATATAAGCATGTTTATATCTCACAAATCATTGTTTATCATGGTCTAATCGCTTATCAAAGTGAATCCTGTGACCCAACGATCCTTCCCATTAACAAACATCCCTCCCAGTAACCTTTGTGGAGATGCAGAGGCAAACACGGTCTCCAAATAGCAAAGATTACACACTAACATTCCTTCCCTCAATCCCACCTGACTGCAAGGACGTGGCCGGCGCCGTTATTGACCATGTATAAATAGAGGCACTGAATTATGCACACTGAAGAAGATTATGGCCAATCCCAGCCGAACTTCTAGTTGATTCTTTGTGCATTTTCACTGACTTCGGTCAATCACGGAATAGCAACCATTGATATGTGTAGTCAGTCTAAGCTAAGCTAAGCTAAGGCTAATTTGCTGCTGAAAAGGAATCGTTCAAGAAATTCCTAGTCAATTCCTTGCAGAAATTATCTTCAGTGGCTCCCGGTTGAAATGACGTTTTTTTTCAAATGCGTGATGCGATCAGAAAAGCGTTTTCTTGGATGATTCTTTGCCTAAATTTATCACGCATCAAGATAAGCCAAGAAATTATTTGTCAGCCTTAGTGTCAGGTCTTAGTGTGTAGAAAGAAGGTGCCATTTTGCAACATGCAACTCAGGTCAGCAGGGCTCATTATCTACAGAATGATCGACGCATTCTTCTCGCAGTTCAGATTAGCAGAACTCCATGCATGTCGTGCAAGTATTATTTGATCACCTTTTTTCCCGAATCAGACGCTATGGTAATAAAAATATGGCTCAAATTTACGTTATTTGACTCGCTTCTTTTATATGCATCCAGAAGACGTAAAATCACATGATTTGTTTAAGGGTTTAAGGCCTTCCTACTGGGTAAACTAAACCATAATTGTTCTAACTTTTATGACTGTTTGTCTATGGTTTTAAGTTATCTTACCTTCGAGCAAAACTGGCACTGATAAGCTCCTTTTCCATCATGCATCTTTTCTGCATGTTTCATAATGTTCTCCTTTCCCAGCACTGCAATTCCGCACACTTTGCAATGGTACTTTCGAATGGTCAAACTGAACGCTGGATCATGGAACACCGAACAATGCGTTCGGTAATAGAGGGGATGATCAAATTTCAAGTTGCATCCACCACAATCTGAAAATAAGGAAGATCATTAAACTCAGTGCACGCTATCAGTGAGATTTCCAAATAGCCTTACTCGTTTTTTCCATTTTCTTCTTGCCCCAAGCCGAATTGCTCTCCTCGCTCCAGTACAGCAGTTCACTACCGACTTCAAGATCCACGCAAGTTATGAACACAATCTGCTCGTTGCGCACTTTCAGCACGCAATTTTTCTGATCCCGGTGCCGAGCCGGTCGCAGATACCGTAACCAGTTGGCCTGGTTCTTGTTCTCCATGTTGATGTAGGTGGACTTTGTCCCATCGAAAGTTTCGTAGATATACCGCATATTGCAGTCGTCTTGGATTTCCGTCTCTTTGGCCACGAGCCCTATAACAGGTCCAAGTTGGGTATATTTCGGAATGAAAATCTTCGTGTAAATGCTCAGTCCATGGTTGATCGTATTGGTAACCGTTGCTGTCGGCGGAGGAAGCTGTTGAGGCTGTTGCTCGCCAGATTGGGATGCTGCCAAGGAGCATGATGACTCATTGGCATCAATCTGCATTTGTTGACTAGTGTTTGTACTGTTGGCAGTTGTAACTGTGCTGATCGTCGTTGCCAACGGTGCTAATCGAAGTTCGAATTCCGACGGAAGTGAGGTTTCCGCAAATGAAGGAATTATATCGAGTTTTTCTTCAAACTGATTTTCATCATTCTCATCACCTTCGTCATCATCCTCATCGTCATCGTAGTTGTCTTCGTTCTCATCGTCCATCTCTTCTGGATTCTCAGGTTTCAGCACAATTTTATGCTTTTTAATAAGGTCTTCATTCTGTTCAATCCATTCATTAAGCTCGATTTTATTGTTTATCACTGCCAACGGCGTGTTCAGTGGACATGGATCGGTCCCGTGTTTCAAACCGCATCCTGTACAGGCTTTATTTTTCGTTGTTGGTGCTTTCCTAGGCTTTTTGGGCGGTGGTAGCAGAGGCTTGCGATCTTCTGGAGTCATCGGTCGATATTCTTGCTCTTCGTATTCTATACGAAGATCAACCGAACCCGTTTCCCGTTTCATTTTTCTACTCGTTCCAAGCTTCGGATCGAACGGCACTTTTCGTATATCGATCTTTTTGATGTCCAGTTTACTGTCGTACGCTTCGTCGTCCGAAGGACGATCAGAGTGCTCAGAAAAATTCGAAGTCGACGGTATGTCCTCCCCGAACGACTTTCGTTCGAGCTTTTGCTTCTCCTCCATTTCCGTTTTAATTTTCTCCGCAATGCGGTAGTCCAACACTTCTGTTTCGGTATGTAAAGAATCTTCCGACACCGATCCCATTGTACTGCTAATGGAGTCCTGTTGAACTTCGTTGCCACCCTGGCCGACCCTTCCCGGAATCTTTTTGATAATATTTTGAACAATAAACTGTTCTTCGTCTTCATCGCCTCCATCGGCTGCAGCATCCTCATCCCTGTGGCCATCCTCGCTAGGCGGTAAGGGTGATCTCAATGGCTGCTGAGACCTTGGACGTCTGCGTCGAAACTCCACCCCTGGTCCGTTTTCATTGTCATCCTCGTCTTCGTGGAAGTCGAATATCCCTGCCCCACCTCCAGAGGTACGCATGCTGCTACTGCTATTGTTGTCGTTGATTATATTTACACTTTCCTGGAATTGTACTCTTTTGGTTTTCTTAGTGCTAGGTTTTCCATTCGATTGGTCGCTTTTACTACTGACCAGGACGCCCGGCAGGACATCTTGCAGCGAATCTGAGTCACCATTCAATCTGGAACGATTAGAAAAGGAAAAATTAATCATTATTCATCGTGTCGTTGATGTATGTAAAATAATATTGCTTTTATTATAACGTCTTTCAATACCTATTATCACCAACGATAGAAGAAAACATATCCAAACATTTTTGCAATCGACTACAGATGACACACAGCCTTTGGCGGAGAGGCCTGTGTCATCCGCATACAAGGATTTTTGACATCCCTGAGGTAACTCAGGTAAGCCAGATGTGAAAATATTGTATAATATTGGTCCCAAAATGCTGCATTGAAGAACACCAGCTCTTACAGGAAGTCTTTCAGACCTGGAGTTCTGATAATTAACCTGAAGTGTACGATTTGACAGATAACTTTGAATTATTCTAACAATGTATGTTGGAAAATTAAACTTTTTTAATTTAACGATAAAGCCTTCATGCCAAACACTGTCGAATGCTTTTTCTATGTCTAGAAGAGCAAGACCAGTAGAAAAGCATTCAGGTTTGTTGGATCGAATCAAATTTGTTACACGTAAAAGTTGATGAGTGGTCGAATGTGTATGGCGGAATCCAGATCATCATTCTGTTCAAAATGACCTTTAAAAAGTTTACTGATGGAAGACAGCAAACTGATTGGACGATAGCCAGAAGCTTCTGCAGGATTTTTGTCTGGCTTTGAAATTGGAACAACGTTAGCATTTTTCCATTTATCAGGAAAATATGCCAACTGAAAACATTTGTTAAATATATCAACTAAGAATGATAAGCTACTTTCTGGAAGTTTCTTGATGAGGATGTAGATGATTCCATCATTGCCAGGAGCTTCATATTTTTGATTTTTGTTTGACGTTAACTACGTCTTACGGCAATATACTGGGTGTCAATTGAAAATCTAAAATTTTGCGACCGTCACGAAATTATGAAAGATTTTGAACGCTAATAACTCAGTCATTTATCGATAGATTTTAAAAATTTTCCCACCAATCGGTCGGAAATGTATACAGCAATTTCCTCGAATGGAGAAAACTATTGAATATCGACAATAAACTATTGAAAATTTGGAAAATGTCGACCCCTTTCTTACGCAACCAATCACGTGCAAGCAGTTTTCCACGCTTCTTTTGCGTTCCGCTTCGCACTATAAAAGCAGACCGATTCCTGCTTCTTCGCTCATTCTTCTTTTTGCCGTCAGACTGTGAACATGGTCGGCGAGCAAGTCTCGAGTGCCTTTCGCATTATCAGCTCAGTTTTCAATGGAACGCGAATGGAACAACAACACGCCGTCACGACTGAAGCCGCTTGTTGAAGCGCACATCGTCATCAGCACCGAAAATCTCACCGGGCGAAGAGGATTGCATCCAGTGCGCCGTCAAAATGTGTCCGTGTTACGCAAATTCAACAATTCAATCGGCCCTTTTCAGAGCCAACAAATGTGTTTTAAAGAGTTGATTGTGTAATATTCCTTAATTTGTTCGAGATGGCTGAAGAAAATCGACTAAAGCCGCCGAAATGTGTCCGTGTTACGCAAATTCAACAAGTCAATCGGCCCTTTCCAGAGCCAACAAATGTGTTTTAAAGAGTTAATTGTGTAATATTCCCTATTGTGTTTACCACATACTTGCTATAATTTCTTAATTCATCTCATAGCAGCATACAATAATTGATTTATTACGAATAATTGACAATACGGCAATTTGAGGATGTTTCCAAGGACGCTGCTGCAGTGCCGTCGGGATGCAATAACAGCATAATGCTCATCTTGTACATCCCTTACCCAGACATCAGTTTCATATAGCCTATTTGCCAGATAAGAAAACGAAGAATTTGAAAGGAGGAGCATCACCTGCTATTCTAAGGGTATAAAGCATCCCTTCTTCGTTGAATTCGGTTTCATTCTGTTTTCGCTTTCGAGCTGGTAAGAGCTCCTCCAAACCTGCTCAGCTCTTCGCTACCAGAGGCAAGCTGTTTGTACGAGATGGCTGAAGAAAATCGACAAAAGACGCTTGTTGAAGCGCACATCGTCATCCGCACCGAAAATCTCATCGGGCGAGGAGGATTGCAACCAGTGCGCCGTCAAAATGTGTCCGTGTTACGCAAATTCACCAATTCAATCGGCACTTTTCAGAGCCAACAAATGTGTTTTAAAGAGTTGATTGTGTAATATTCTTTAATTTGTTCGAGATGGCTGAAGAAAATCGACCAAAGCCGCCAAAATGTGTCCGTGTTACGCAAATTCAACAATTCAATCGGCCCTTTTCAGAGCCAACAAATGTATTTTAAAGAGTTATTTGTGTAATATTCCCTAATGTGTTTACCACATACTTGCTATAATCTTTTAATTCATCTCATAGCATCATACAATAATTGATTTATTACGAATAATTGACAATACGACAATTTGAGGATGTTTCCGAGGACGCTACTGTTGTGCCGTTGAAATGCAATATATTGACGTTAACTACGTCTTAAGGCAATATACTGGGTGTCAATTAAAAATCTACAATGTTGCGACCGTTACGATATTATGTTAGAGTTTGAACTAAAGGAAGGCTGCAACTATGACAATCGACTAAAATTCAAATGCAGAAAATCACTTGGCGTAGTTAACGTCATGCGGTCGTGTCTTGTACACAACCCCCCCTGATTTTTTAATAATAGTTCTCACTTCTTCCAAATCAGGCTCCCAGGAATTTTCGAAAGCGTTCTGTTGATTGAGAATATTTTCGAAGTCCAGAGTAACTTGATTTTCTATTGGACTAGTAGAGGAATTAGGGTCATAATGGACACGTTAAGCAAATGTTCGTTTTAAGACCATATAATGGCAATGTTTTTAATTTACTAGACGGGGTTTTCAAGTTTGATGTTAGTACGACGTGCTATATTCATCCATGTTGATAAAAATCATACCATATGCCTGAAAAGCAAGATAGAAAACTGAGTCGAAAACAAAGTAAAAAGGTATCGGGGCGAAATGGGCATTTGCATGAAATTAAGTGATTCCAATATATTCAATGACTGTCAATCGTTTCGATATGTAAAAGGACTCTCCCTCAATCATAATAGCTAAAAAGAACCTTTCAAGGCTTGTTATTTTGCTCAAAAATTAAATTCTTCCATGGCCTTGCTTATATGCCAATTTGAAACTGAGAAAAATTTTAATTCAAATTTGGAAGGACAATTGAAGCAAAAAATAAACATTTATACCGTCAAACATTTTAAATGCATTACAGATTTCATGCAGTGTATAAACTTTTGATGAAGTATGCATATTCTCAGATATTGAGGGGTGTCCATTTCGCCCCGTATGTTCATAATGCCCCTAATCCCCCTAAGTCCTAAATTAAAGTTGTGTGCACTTTCAAACTAAAAAGCAAGTTTTTGAGCTTTTTCGCAATTAATTAGTAATAATTTGTTTTCCTCTTTCAATTCCGGTATTGGCTTCTGAGGTTTATTTTTCAAAATTTTAGATAATTTCCAAAAGGGCTTCGACCGAGGGTCCAATTGAGAAATTTTATTTTCGAAATTTTTGTTTCTTAATTGAGAAAAACGTTTCTTGATTTCTTTCTGCAAGTCTTGCCATATAATATTCATAGCAGGATCGCGAGTGCGTTGAAATTGCCTTCTCCTCACGTTTTTAAAACGGATCAAGAGTTTAAGATCATCGTCTATAATCACGGATTCGAATTTTACTTCACATTTTGGAATTGCAATGCTTCTGGCTTCAACATTGGAATTTGTTAATGTTTCAAGAGCATTGTCAATATCAAGTTTTGTTTGTAAAGAAATGTTAACATCAAGATTAGAGTCAATATATGTTGCATATATATTCCAGTTGGCTCGAAAATAATTGAAAGTGGAGCTGATAGGATTGAGAATCGCTTCATGGGATATTAGAAATGTAACAGTGACATGATCAGAATCAAAATCAGCATGAGTAACTTATTGGCTACAAAGATCACTAGAGTCGGTTAAGACCAAGTCAATCGTAGATGGATTTCTAGAAGAGGAAAAACATGTAGGGCTATCAGGGTATTGAATTGAGAAATATCCTGAAGAGCACTCATCAAATAAAATTCTGCCGTTGGAATTATGTTGAGAATTATTCCATGACCGATGTTTGGCATTAAAGTCACAAATGACAAACAAAAGTTGACTTAATGCGAGTCAATTTTCGCAAGTCAGTTTGGAGCAAATTTACTTGCTGTCCAGAGCACTGAAAAGGAAAATAGGCAGCTATGAAAGTATATTTAACAAATTGTGTTTCAACAGAAACACCTAAAGTTTCAAAAACGTTAGTTTCAAATGACGATAACAGTTGATGTTTTAAACGCCTTTCAATGATGATTGCAACTCTCCTACATGCCCCATCAAATCGATCATTACGAGAAACAAAAAAGCTAGGATCTATTTTGAATTTAGATCCAGGTTTCAAATACGTTTCAGTAACAACTGCTAAATGCACATTATTAGCTGTAAGAAAATTTAATAGCTTATCCTCTTCACCATTCAATGAACGAGCATTTCAATTTAAAATATTTAAATTATTATTTGGATCCATTAGAAAACCGTAATCCAATAACAATTTGATTAGTAAATTTACACCAGCTTGAACTGCTTCCCATTAGATGATGATTTTTCGTTAGAATTTTCGGTTGACGAAGAGTCGGAGTAGAAGTTTCCTGTGGCGGCAGGGTTTTTTTTTTTCATTTTATTTGAAACAATTAGAATGGGTACTCGTAGTATGAAAAGGGGAGGAGCTCAAATTACCTGCTACGATATCGGCAAAGGATTTTCCTTGGGTAGATACATTCGAAATTAAAAGATTCGAACGGCTACCCAACGGATTAAAATTAGTTTGTGAATGAGCATGATTATGATCTTCCTAATAGGTATGATTCTTGAGCAAGCGATCGTTAACTGAAAAATGAGCATTGTTCGATACTCTACCATGCAAATTCCGGAAACGACCGTTATCGTAACGGATATTATCTTTCATCTGCCTGGTACGAGCCTCGACGACTCGCCTACGCGAAGGGCAAGCCCAAAAATTTGACTTATGAATGCCCAGCAATTGGCGCATATGAACTTATCGGTATCTTCCTTCACTGGAAAGACGTGCTTGGCATGAGAAGAACCTCCGCAAATCATGCATTTAGCTTAGCATCCATGCGGCCATGTTTTGTACCATGATCATTGATTGGGGTTCTGGAAATTTCCTCCAGGGGTCTTTAAATGTTTCCATGTCACAAGGACATCGAACATAAGTCTTGCTTTTTCTAAAGCTAATATTATTTAGATGTTTTTTTGTTAAAGGGAACTAAATAATATTTTTGAGAGAGCCCTTTCCGAACAATGCCAGATTGGGTTCTCTTTTTCGTAATGTTTGCTTGGCCTGGGGAAAATCCAAGTAAATCATTTATTCCATTTTTGATCTCTTCAGGTCTTATAGTCTTATAGTCACTTGAGAGACCTTTCAAGGCGACTTTGAACAAACGTTTAGTTTTGTCGTCATAAGTAAAAAAAATTGTGCTTCTTCTCTTCAAGATGTTTGAGAAGAAGTTCGCGATCTTTAAGAGTTTCCGGCAAAACGCAACAGTATCCTTTCTTTGCGATTTATGAGGAAACCTTGATTCCCCTAATGGAGTTCAAGATCTCCTGCCTAAAACCCCCGAATTCGGAACAACTGACCACGATAGGCGGCACTCTTTGCTTCCTCACTTGAATCAAACAGCCAGCAGTCTCTACTTCGATTTGGTGTTCAAAAAATTTATCTAGAGCATCGAACTGATTGCTAACATTATCCATTTCACCCTTGGAAGAAAGTTCACATTCCGAAGAAATGTCCTTTCTTCCATTCTTGCCACGTGTAGTGACAGTTTTAAAACCCACTTTTTTGGAAGGAAGTAGTGAATTCAGAGATTCACCCTTCCTTTTGTTAGTTGTTGATACCATGTTTAGTGAATAAACGAAAGAAGACGAGATCTCCTAAGAGGTTTTTTTTTCTCAAGACGGTGTCCAAGAAGGATTACCATCGCTAGCTTTCGCCAACGAGTCCAACGAAAAATCGAAGGCACGGGTCCAAGTAAAAAAAGCTTCTTGGAATGCCAGTTTAGCAATCTTGCTCTCATGCACTTATCCCAAAAATTCCAAGCAAATTAGTTTCCGTAGAATTTACATTTCGAGAATCGACCGCGAAGTTTGATTCGCAAACACAAACACACAAGCCCACGAACTTTGCCTCTTTGGAGCAGCCTTTTTCCGAATTATGACCTTCCACTGTATTCTAAGGCATGGGTATCACAACTCATCTCTCAATTCACCCCCGTAAACACTCACCACCGTAGATATATTTGCCCAACCTGATAAGCCCATGTCGATTCGTTCCTATACAAATGCGTATTGTTGATACGGTTCTCCGTAGGCGGTTTGCAATTGTCTCCTTTTCAGTGAAACACACCCACCAAAAGAAAAATACACTGCCGTTTAGAAGATTGGGTCACCCCCAAAAAAAAACAAACCCAGTTTTTTTTTGTTAATATTTCTGCAATTACACGTCCGATTGGAAAGGAAATGAGTTAATCTTACCTAGCAATTATTTTAATCTAACCTTTTCTGAAATTTTGTTTACTCAACTTTTACTTATAGTTAAGACATTTTTTATTCTAAATTGATACTAAATAGGAAGGGGCCTTCTTTAGCCGAGCGGTTAGTCCGCGGCTACAAAGCAAAGCCATGCTGAAGGTGACTGGGCTCGATTCCCGGTCGGTCCAGGATCTTTTCGTAATGGGAAATTCCTTTACTTCCCTGGGCATTGAAGAAGAGATCATAAACAATGATTAAAAGTAATTCTGAATTCTCCCTACATTCGTTCAGGAATTCCTTCAATTATTCTTTCAAGGGAATTTACGAAAGTTCCGTAAGGGGCTCACCCAGAAATTCAGTCCGAAACTTACGGTGAATTTTTTTTCACAAATTCTTCAAAGAATATTTCCAGCGATTCTTCAGTTCCTCAAACATTTCTCCAGATATTCCTTCATGAATTGTACTAGGATTTTTTCCTTATTTCCATTAAGAAATCCTCCAAAAATTTGTAATTTCTCATAAAGTTCCAAAAGGGATATACCTGCAATTCCTTTCCGAATTTCTCCAACGATATTTCTTCAAGATTTCATCCAGGGATTTCACCAGCGATACTTTCAGAGGTTTTCCAAGAATCCCTATAAGAATTTCTACAGGAAATTCTACATGGATTCCTATCGATAGTGTTCTTTAGGTTTCATCAGGGCTTCCCAAAAAAAACTTCAGAGGTTCCCTAAAATATTCAGAAACTCCTCCAGGAACTACTTCAGAGATTAAACCACATTTTATTTTCTGAAGATTCATCAATTAATTCAGGTATTCTTTCAGAAATTTCATTAAGCTTTTCTCAACCACATTTTCCCGAAATTCTCCTACGCGTTTATCCCCGTATTTATTAAGGAATTTCTCTGGATATTTCACCGAGAATTCCTCCACTATTTTCATTAAAGTTTCTCCAGGGATTTAAGGGATTAAACTTTATTCGGAAGTTCTTCCAGGGATGCTTCCAATGATTTATCCAGGAATTCTTGCAGGTGTGTGTAAGAAACCAACTAAGGATTTTACATGAATTTCATCCAGAGATTCCATAAGCATTTCCAATAGGAGTTTCTTCAGGGATTGAACAAGAAATTTGCTTAAGTTTTTTTTTTTCATCCAAGTATTCCATCAGGAATCCCTTGAGAGATTTTTCCCGGAATTTCTTTAGTGACTGACTCATATATTAGCTTAGCTAGCTTAGCTTAGACTGACTACACATATCAATGGTTGCTATTCCGTGATTGACCGAAGTCAGTGAAAATGCACAAAGAATCAACTAGAAGTTCAGCTGGGATAGGCCATAATCTTCTTCAGTGTGCATAATTCAGTGCCTCTATTTATACAAGGTCAATAACGGCGCCGGCCACGTCCTTGCAGTCAGGTGGGATTGAGGGAAGGAATGTTAGTGTGTAACCTTTGCTATTTGGAGACCGTGTTTGCCTCTGCATCTCCACAAAGGTTACTGGGAGGGATGTTTGTTAATGGGGAGGATCGTTGGGTCAAAAGATTCACTTTGATAAGCGATTAGACCATGATAAACAATGATTTGTGAGATATATACATGCTTATACGTAAATATAATTGTTCATATAATTTCTATGTAGAGGAAAATTATGCCGACACTTGAGGTGACGAACCATTCAAAGTTTGTTAAACAAATACCTAAATGTAACATTCCTACAGCTGTCAGTACGAAAGCATGTGTTATTATATTTTACTCATTTGAAAAGAAACAAAAGACTCAATTGGTTGGGACATCATAGAACACTCTTATTTTTATGCCGACACTTACAGTGGCGAACCATCCAAAGTTTGTTGAATAAAGTGGATCTTTCGCAAGTCTACACTTGTAGTGTCGAACCATTCAAAGTTTTTTTAATTACAAAAATAAAGGTATATAAGGGGTGTTCTGAAAAAAAAAAAAAGTTAAACATAAATAAATCATGAATCAGAGTTTGTGTCGACACTCACAGTGACGAACCATCCATAGTTTGTTGAAACATCATATTTACATCCCACCATTGTAACGATTAAATGTGTAGTCATACATATTTTATAGATTAGAAATAGTAGCATGAAACGAGCTCACCAATTGATCCGTTATCCTTGACTGAGCAGCCATAATCCACTTTCAGCTTCACTCGTTTGCTCGGATAGCACCCAGAAAAAAAAAATAGGCGCGCGACCCGAAAAAAAAACAGACGACAGCTCGGGCTTTCTTGACGCACTGCCCAGGAGCAAGCGTCAAGGTCGTCGAAAGATCAAAAAGAACGAACCGATCGCGGCACTTTTTAACTTACTCCAACCGAACTCCCCGATCACGCCACTTTTTCACTTACGAGACCGACGCGCGACATGTTTGATCCTGCCCTCGTCGCTCGCTCCGGCAAAAGCAAGCGTCAAGGTCGAAAGATCAAACAGGACTAACCGATCGCGGCACTTTTTTCACTTACTCCAACCGAACTCCCCGATCACGCCACTTTTTCACTTACGAGACCGACGCGCGACATGTTTGATCCTCTCTTTAGTGACTGACTCATATATTTGTATAAAAATTCCTTCACGAATTTTTCCATGAAATTTACCAGAAATTCTCCAAGGAGTTTCTCCCGGCATTTTTACAGGAATTTCTCCAAATAATTACTCCACAATTTTGTATAAAGCTTTACCAGAGAATTCTATTAAGATTCCATCAACATCTTCCTGGGGTGCGTTCAATGATTTTTCCAGGAATTCTTCCAGAAATTCCTCGAGGTATTCTTTTGGAATTTATCCAGACATTTCACTAGGGGTTCTGCTACCAACTTTCCAGAGATTACTTCAAAAATTCCACGAAGAATTCTTTCAAAAATTCCTTTAGTGATATTATGGGTAAATGGTGAAAATTTCTCTTAAAGCTTCAACAAGAAATCTTTCAGGTATACTTCTAGGGATTCTTCCAAGAATTTCTTAAGGAACTTCCCCAAAGATATTTCTACAGGATTTTTTTTTCAGAAATTTCATCCTTAACATCTCCAATACTCCTCAAAGAATTTCTTCAGGAACATATCTCTAATTAGTTTCTGTTTTATTAGTTTTCTCGTAATAGTAATTAATTTCAGAAGTTCCTCCAAAGAATACTGTAAAATTTCTTTAGGAATTCTTCAAGGATTTCTTCAATGATATCTCTCAAAATTTCTACAAACACTCATCGAAGAAACTTTATCCGAAAATTGTCCAAAGATTCTCCAGGTTCAACATTTCCACCAGGAAAAATTTCTCCAGCGATTTTACCAAAAATTCTTCCAGGGATATCACCAGGAGTTTCTCCAAGGGTTCTACTAGTGCTTCCCAGACTATATGGACAGGAGTTCCATAGGGAATTTCGTCAGAGATTTCACAATTATTTTATTCGAAGATTTCAGTTATTGAACCCGGAATGTTATAAAGAATTCCACTAGGAACTCCTTGAGAGATTCTATGTTTCCAGGGGTCACACTACTATTTCCTCCAGAGAAACCCTCGGGTATTCCTACAGAGATTAAACCAAGAATTCCGAATGGAATTACATCAGGAATCTTCGCATTCACCAGGAGTTCTCCAGAGAATCCAATTTTCCAGAGATTCTGCCTCGGGAGTTCTTCAAAAGATTCCATCAGGAAATCTTCTAGAAACTCCTCCAAGGACTACACTAGAAATTATTTCAGAAATTCCACTAGTTTGGCCTTATGGGATTCAACTAGCACATTCATAATAATTTAAACGAAAAAATGGGGATGAACGTCTTTACTTTACCTTTGATATCATCAGCGTTTCTACCAAAATTTCCGCAAAGAATTCTACCATGGATTCCACCAGTATTTTCTTTAGTGATTCCACTGGAGTTTTCCCGTAAATTCCAATAAGAATACTCTCAGGAATTTAATCATGATTTTTTTTCAACGATTCCACCGGAAGTTACACCAGGTGTTACAGGGAAGACCTCCAGGGATTGCACCAGATTTTTTCCAGGGATTCCACCACGAACTCCACAGGAAATTCCTCCAAGGATTCTACCAGAGGGATTTCATCTGAAATTTCTACCAGGAATTCTATCAGCGATTAAACCAAGAACTATTTCAGGGATTCTACCAGTTTTTTTTTTCTCATGGGATTCTACCAGTATTATTTTCATGGAATTCAACTAGCGATTTCACCAGAATAGCCTCGAAAAAGCCTTCAAGGGCTTCAACAGTATTTTCACTATGGATTCTATTAGGAATTACATCAGAGTTTTAATATGAAATACTCCCAAGGATTCCAACGAAAAAATCTTTAAGGACTCAACCAGGAATCCCTCTAGGGATTCAACGGAAAGTTCCTCCAAGGTTTTTGTTAGGAATTAACCCAGGGGTTTGACTAGTAATTTTTCTCATGATTTATATTTTTCTCCAAAGACTACGAGTGGAATTCCTACAGAGATTCCATCTGGAATCCCGACAAGCATTTCATCAGAATTATTTCCAGGCATTACATCAGGAAATACTCCAGCCATTCCAATAGGAATTCCTCAAGAATTTTTTTCAAATTTTCTATCAGTAATTCTACCAGGGATTTACCATATATCTTTATCAGGGACTCCCCTAGTATTTTCTTTGGAATCCCTCCAGGTTTGACTTAAAAGATTCAAGTATGAATATTCTCAGAGATTACATCAGGTAATCTTTCAGCGATTCCGCCAAACTTTCTCCAAAGTATTTTCTCTAGGGATTTCTTCCGGAATTCTTCAGTAGATTTCATCAAGATTTCCGACCGGGATTGATTTTTTCCAGGAATTCCACAAGGAGAGATTCCACCAAGCATTTTAATAACAGTCTTGAGGGGAAATATAATAGGAACTTCTAAAGGAAATCCTGGGTGAAAATTTGTAGAGTTTCCCGACGAAATCTCGAGGTGTATTTCAAGCGGAAACTATTCTTTCCACTAGAAATAGTTCTAGGGTATCTACCATCTACCAATTCATCCAATATCTCCAGAGGAAATGTTTGTGAAATTTACGGAAGATTTTTTGTTGTATATTCTGGTGGACTGTTCGGAAAACTTTCTGGTTAGCCGTAAGAAATTCTCAACCCCTGATGAATTTAATGGCGGAATTTTAGGAGACATTCCTGATAGAATATCTGAAAAAAATCTAGATAAAATTCTTGAAAAATAATGCTGGAATATCTGAAGGAATTCCTAATACAATCACTAGGAAAAAATACTGGTGGGATCGTTGAAGGATTTCCAGTTGAATTTAGTAAGAGTTCGTAGAATAAATATAAAAGGAACTCCAGGAGTGGTGAAATCGTTAGTGGAATTTCACAAGGAATTTCTGGAGTTATCTTTGAAAAAAAAAATCGTAAAAAAAAACTCCTTGGGGAAATTATGGGAGGAATTTCAAGTTGTTTCCCTGAAGGAATTCCTGGTGAAAACCTTGGAACAACTTCTGGTCACATTCCAGGTCGAATCCTGGAGAGAACTCTAGAAATACTGGTGGAATACCTTTTAAAATCGCTTATGGAGTCTCTGGTGGAATCTTGATGCAATTCCTAAAGAAAATCCTTGTTGAAATTCCTAGTAAGAAATTCTGGAGAAATTTCAGGTTGCCCTGTAGAAAATATTGGTGAAATCCCTTTAGGAATCGGTCGATCAGGTCAATTTTTTGAAAGTTTCCCTAGAAGAACTCTTGTAGAATACGTAGAGAAAATGTGGGCTCCGTGGCCGTACGGTTAGTGTCGTCATGCATTTGATCGCATCGTGTCATGAGGTGTGGGTTCGATTCCCGCTGCAGCCATTGAAACTTTTCGTCAGGAATGTTCCTTTATCGAAAGGATTTGATCATCGGAATTACTCAAAAGATTCCTTCCGGAATTTCTCGTGGAAACCTCAAGTAATTTGGTAATACACCAGTATATCCTCCAGTGACTCTATGACGAGTTCCTCCTGGGATTCAAAAAAGATATACGGCCAGGGCTTCTTTTGAGAATTCTGCTGAAATATTACCAGGAATTCCTTCGAAAATTCCGCTAAGAACTCCTCAAAGGGTTCCAACTAAAAATACCCCTAAAAATCCTCTAAGGATTCCAATTAAAATCCTCCAGGGATTCCACCAGAAGGTCCGCCATGGATTGCATTTGGAATTCACCCAGATAATTCTCCATGATTTCCATCAAGAAAAACTTCAAGAATTCCGTCTAAAATTCTCATAGGGATTCCACTAGAAATTCTTTCGGAAACTCCGTCGATGTTCTTCCAGTGATTTTATCGGGAATTCAAAAAACCTCCAGAGGTTCTTCTAAAAAATTCTGGAAAATCCTTCAAGGGTTCCGCCAAGATGATCTCCAAAGATCCCATAACGAAGAGGATTAAACAAAGCATTTCTCTGAATGTCTTCAGGTTGAATCCCTCAAAGGTTCTTTTTTGGAAAATTTTTGGTAAAATTTATGAAACAGTTTATTGTGAAATCCTTGGAGGAATCACCAAAGAAATCACTGGAAAAATTCCCAGAGTATTCCCTGGAGAAATTCCTCAAAATATCTTTGGAAGAACTTTTAAAGCAATCCTACAGGATTCTCCAAGGTAATTCCTGGTGGGTTCCTTGGAAAAAATCCTTTAAGAAATACTGGAACGAATTGATGGATAAATTCCTTAAAGTATACTCGGTGAAATTTCTGGTAGATTCTTGAAGTAATCCCTTGAAAATCTCAGGTCGAATGCCTCCCAAGAAATTCAGGGATGCAAGGAAGAATCTTTGAAGGAAACTCTGGATGAATTTAGAAAATAATTTATTGAAGATTCTCTAGAAGAATCCTCTGTGAATAACCTGGGGAACATCTCAAAAGGAATCTCTAAAAAAATCCTGAGGGAAACCGTGTGGAATCCCTGAAAGTTTCCTGGTGGAATCCCTGAAGGAACTTCTTGATGAATTCTTGGAGAAATTTTGGGTAGAATCACTGTAAGAGTTCCTGGAGTGAATCTCGGCATGTATTTCTGTAGGAATTATTGAAGGAGTTTCTGGCGAAAATCGTTTAGGACTCCCTGAAACAATCTTAGCAAGAATGTCTGAATTAAATCCTGGAGAATTTTTTGGAGGTATTCCAAGGGAAATCACTGGAAGATTTTTTCCTGTATTAATTTCTTGGGAGGGATTTATTGAACAATCTCTTTAAGAATTTCTAGAAGAATTCCTGGTGAAATCACAAGAAAAGAACCCTTGTTGAAACTGTTTAGAAATTCCTCAAGTTACACTGGAGGGATTCCTAAATAAATCTTTGGAGAACTTTTAGGTGTAATATTTGAAGGAAGCATTATAAAAACTTGTATCACTCTGTAGAAAAAGACACTAAAGAATCGCTGAAGAAATTCCTTTTGGAATTTCTAAAGCAACTCCTGGTGGAATATTAGGAGGAAGTCCTGAAAAAAGCCCTGGTGAAATTCTTGGAGGATTTCCTGGTGATGAACTTCTTGAGAAGTATTTGAAGTAATTGATCTTTGAATGAATTAGTGGAGGAAATCCTGAATAACCAGTAGATGAACCTTTTAAGAAATTTCTGGAAGAATTCCACCTGAAGGTATGCTTGAAGAATTTTCCTCGGAGAAATTTCTGGTTGAAACTATGGATAAATTTCAAGAGGAATAATTGATAAAATTTCTGGTAGAATCCCAGGAAGAATATATGGGGAAATCCCTAGTATAATTTATGGATTCCTGGAATAAATGGCATTCCTCATCAATATCAATTTCTTCCGGTACTTAAATTTTGAATGTTCTGCTCTTCCTGACTACGATTATTGTCCAAAAATCGTAGAAACATGCCCACTCACAGCTACACAATTCGAATAAAAATAACAATCACTTATTCACTAGACTTGTCGAGATCATTCAAATCATGCGAAGAAATATAGAGTTGCGGCAACGAACATAGACAGTTGGTTAAACGGTTGCACCCACATAAAATAAAACTTGGGAGCGGAGTCAATGTTGGTCAAACCGTCTGAGCGTCTGTGGGCTGCATAATATAAAGATTTTTTGATACTAAATTTGATTTTTTAAAGATTTCCAGAAGTTTGCATGAAAGTATTCCGGGTTTAGCATTCGGAAAAAATATGAAGTAATTTCTTGAACCTGAAAGAATATTTGACAGAATTTCTGGAGGTGTTTAAGAATAAATTGTTAAATCATGTAGTAAATCACAAGAGATATTTCTCTTGAGTTGTTTGGAAGAATTGTTGAAAGATTTTTACTAGACTTTTAAAGCACATTACATTGAATAATTTTCACACTACATTAGATATTTTCCGTAGAGAGAATTGATGTTTTTTTTTTTTCAAATATTGAAATATTCCGATTTCCGTCAAAATGTTGCAAATACCCTACTAAAAGTCTGGAGTCTGTGTTCTTATGCCACACTGAATAATACAATGGTTGATACAATGCTCAGATAGAATGTTGTCTTTTTTTAGTATAAATATTAGGAATCTATGACAAAAAGTCGAACGACAAAAGGTCGAAAGGGCAGAAGGTCGAAATACAAAAGGTCGAAAGGACAAAAGGTCGAAGAACAAAAAAGAAGGGACAAAAGGTCGAAAATCTATTTTCAAAGAAGGAAAAATTTCCCACCAAGCAAATCATATTCGACCTTTTGTCCTTTCGACCTTTTGTCTTTCGACCTTTTGTCCTTCGACCTTTTGTCCATAAACCAAATATTAGATACTTGCACGACCATAGATGTATGGATAAAACTTTCGTGTTTTTCGGGATTGACCCCACACTTTTACACGGCAGTGTAACTAGATAAGGTCGCTCCACTCACCCATTGGCTATTCGATTTTTCCGCTTTCGATCGTCCATCTCCGCCAGCCGAAGCAGGAATGTTACAAATTCCACATCGTTCTTGAACTGCAACAGATTCCGCAAGGTGTCCCATTTCTCCGCATTCTTCGTGCCGATGTAGATGTTCTTGCTGAAGTTCTGGTGTCGGTACTTTCTCACCCGATCAGCAGCTCCTGCCACAGGAGTTCCCGCCGCGGCACGGTTGAGATTCGGATTGGTGATACTGCTACTGCTGCCGGAGCTAGAGTTGCCACAGTTGTTCGGATTGTTGGATGCACAGCTGGAAGAGCTATTACCATTGGCGGTAGCTGATGGCGGGCTTGGTGGTCTGACTGGTGGAAGACTTGGTCCGGAGGTTTGGGAAGAATTTCCGTTGGGCAACGTTCGCGTATTGCTCTGATTGCTGCAGATGCTATCCGTATCGCTGATGTTTCCATTTTCCACTGCTGATGGGAGTGACGTCCTTCCAACAGGAAGGGCGTCCGTTTCCGGTTTTTCCTCATTATCCGTATTCGGCTCGCTATTGTTGTTACTCTGAATACTGACTGGTATCTCCGATTCCGTATCACTGTCCAACACCTTTGGCATCGTATCACGCATCCCTGCCCTTAGTTTCATTCAATCAATATTTCGCAGAAAATAATCACCATTTTTCCGACCACTTTAAGCAGAAATTTTCACATCCCAACCCCCTTAGGAGGGCGCTCGCGCTGCCATCATTCTGGCAGACTGCATCAGATATCCTTTTTTCGCAGTTCCCATTATTTCACTCTCACATTCACTTTCACATCCCAATCAAATAAAATGTCTAACTTTTATCACCACACAGCGGAGCAGCAGCACAAAAAAATCCTGGAGGCTGAATACCAGCCCCGCGATGTCGACGGCTGCCCAACCGACGATGATGGAGCCCACTCTTGCAATTTTTGGGAGGAAAAATCCTAGCCCGTTCACACACAGAATTCACACTTTTCGCCAGCCTTCAACCAAAATTTCCACTATTCCCGACGATCGACCATGCTCGATTTCACCTAATCCTGTTCCGAGCCCGGGTCCGTTCTGTTTTGGAAAACTTTTCAACCATTAAAGTCAAACTTTTTCCAGTAAAAATTGCAACTTTAAACCGACGAAAAACTCGTCAAGATGAAACTTTTCATCTTTAAGGCTATTTTTTCACTTTTCCCACCCCGAACGACGTACTCTCGCTCTCAATTCCAGGAGATGAACTTCCGTCCTGTATACATGGACATCTAGCGGGAGCCCGCCCGCCACCACAAGAGCGAAGCAGAATTTTCTACACTCGCTCTCTCATTCTCGCGTAAATATGAGCCGTAGCGAGTGTGTATGGGTGTTTGTACACAAATCTACTCCCTACTAAAGGACGAACGTATCCTTGCAAGGGGGAGTGCCGAGAAAAACGCATCGAAGGAAAATGTTGTGATGTGCTTGTTCGACGTCGTTTTGAATCGATAGATGCCGAAATGCCACGTGCTACTGGGCACTGCAAACTCAGGCGCAAGCTAGTGACGTAGTTGATGCGCTTCTTCTAACATCCTAAGTTACAATCTGAGTTTTATAAATTACTTCAAGGCTGTTATATTAAATAAACGACCGTAAATCCGTGGTCTAGGTATTTTTATCTATATTGCAACCTAACCTCTTGCAGAGTATAAAGCAACTAGTTGGTCTACTCTAGGAAAGGCTACAAAGTGTTTAGTTATGACACAAAAGAACACCGAAATCCGTACACCAGAGCACTAAGCCCAATAAAAGCCTCCAATAAAAATATTTGGATTTAAAATAGGCAGTCAATTAGTATTTTTCTATTACTTCCACGTCTTTTTATGCCTAATTAATCACAACATGAGCCTTTCGTTTCGTAGAAACTTTAAAATATAGGAATAAAAATCACTTGCCTTATATCGAAATCCGTACAGCTGCCCAAAATTCAAAATTCAATTGCTAAATACGGAATTTTTATTCTCTTCTTTTTATTCCTGGCTTATAATCCGAAGTTTAATTGATTTTAGTTCATTATCATCAATTTGACTAATCATCAATTACTGAAGCCACGCGTTTGTAATACTAATAACCCTATATCTAAATCTGGCTACATCTTACTACCCCGAACGCCACTACCCCGAATGAGTCATTACCCCGAATAGTTCAGAATACAGCGCGGTATTTATTGTAAGCAATACGGTGGTAAACAACGGTGCGTAAAATACGATATTAGTTGTTCTTTCGGTGAATATTTCCTCTCATGCTTTTAAAGACCGTTTTTACTTTTTTGAATGTAGGCGGAACTATTAATTCTGTTACAGTAGTTGATGACATCATAGCTGCAAGCATTTCATCACAAATATTCCATTCTTCATAAAATAGACTGTTCTTTCGAGTTATTGCTAGAAGAGCTAGCCACTAATATTTAAAAACTATGGTTGATTCTAATGAAAAACAGAACCTTCTCAATGAGTGATGCTGCTTAAGGGGTAATTGATTTAAGATACAAGCTTCTCCAGTAATGCTTGAGAGGCTATAATTTTGTTATTTTTTTGTAAATTCCTTTTACAAAAACATTATTAAACTTGTTAGGTTCATGTTTTAAAATTAAAGTCTCTTCTAGGATTGCTCACCAGTTTTCTTCCAATACAGTTTCTCAATTCCACATAGTCAATTTTCTGTTTTAGCTGTAATGAATTGCTCATACCAACGCGATTTTTTCGCTATGGTGGAGACCTGGGAGGGAGCCACAGATACTACACACGAAATATTGAACAACACTTTGGGATGGTACACAAATTATGTCACGCTAAATTTCAAGTTGCTGACCCCCTCCCCCCCCCTTTTGTCACGTTTTTTGTATGAGTCCTCCGAATTTTTTGTAAGGCTTGTCACGCTTGGCTTGACCCCCTCCCCCCCTTGGAGCGTGACGTAATTTGTGCATGACCCCTTTTCCAAATTGTAATTCCGCTCACCAACGACAATCAAGGCAGGCTTGGGAAAAATCGCTAGTTTTCTATTGTTCTTTCTGGACAAACTTGGAAAAAGGGCTATAGTTTTATGTGCATTGAATTTTAATTTTGATTGGAAAAAAGTAAAAATATTCGTGTTCCAATTCTTTATATTCGATCAAATAAAAAGTTGCTATCGTGGCATTGCATTTGAGTATGCAGGAATAGATTTTCAACCGATTATTGTCAACTTTGTTGAAATGCAAAAATATGTTTTGATCAATTACGCGCTTTTTTCATGTTAGTCCATTCTTTAAGATCTGGGCTCACAGTGACAGTTCGTGACAGCAGAATCTCGGCTCACTATGACGTACATAAATTTTGTATCGGTTTCTCCCTCCCAGGTGGAGACGAAAGGTTGTCGTGAATTTAAACTTGTGTCGATACATGCACAAGCTTTCCAGGATTTCTACGATTTTGATCCAGCTGGTCTTCTAGATGGTCCCTCAGAACAGCACTTACAATGACAGAATCATGGTGCTGATTAATTGCTATTACTGTAAAAAAATGTAAGCAAGAAAACTGGGTTGCAGTTGCGTATTGGGGACTTAATGAAATAGTGAATTTGGGAATTCCACAGTTTTTATTCTCATACTACTGGTTCCGGCAAACTTAGTTTTTCCATAAAGTAGGCTATTGAATAACGCATAGAATCGTCCTGTACAAAATGACAGTTCCGTTCAACCCCGTTCTTCCCGACTTTCCCGTGGAATATCCAGTACTTTTCATGTACACAAACTCGTTAGAACAATCTAGGAACATAACTACGGAAAAAAAAATTAAAATTCGATAGACCGTTCTCAAGCCATTTCGTGACATACAAACATCATGTCAGCGTGAACGTGACAGCTATCCAGGAAATACACTGGCCGAGAACCGGAGAACGTGAGTTCCGAGCGGTGGAGCCCATCGCCAACACTTCATTCAAGTACCACATCTACTACAGCGGTGGCGACAGAGCAGAACGTGGAGTTGGTTTCATAGTGATTGGGAAGCAGATGAAGCGAATTATTCGGTGGAAACCGGTAAGCGACCGAATCTGTGTGTTGAGAATGAAAGGCAAGTTCTTCAACTACAGTCTGATCAGCATATATGCGCCAACGAACGATAAGCCCGATGACATGAAGGATGAGTTCTATGAGAGCCTGGATAAGGCCTACGGAGAGTGCCCAAAACAAGACGTCAAGATAGTCATCGGCGACGTAAATGCGCAAATCGGGAAAGAAGATTTCTTCCGATCCGTCATTGGACCGGAAAGCCTTCATTCCGTTACCAATGATAATGGCCTGCGGCTACTAACCTTCGCTGCTGCTAGAGGGATGGCAATCAGCCAGGCTTTGGAAAATTTAACGATCATTGACACACGAGCCATAATGTCATCCCATTTATCCGTCTGCATTCATACAACATGCATTACATTTAACGTTCGTGGAAGATATCGGGCCATGAACGAAAACAAGACAGGCACACACCACCCACTGTTTGGTGCCGATCACTGTGTGTCATCACTTGTAACATTTGCTGACCCACTCTCATTGGGATAAAGAAACAGAGGCGAATATTTTTTATTTCCTGTGCTATGTTTGCAACCAAAGGGTGTTCAATGGGTCAATAGATTTTAATTAGGTTGTTCAAGGCTGCATTACTAGAAAATATGAAAGTTATTACCAATTTTATGCAAAACACATCACCCAAATGGCTCAATACTGTAGAAGTCTGTGAGAGTTGCATCTCTTGAACGCTCTCGTGCCACGTACCAAACGAGAGAGTGAATGTTTACATTCATAAGGCTCTCCAAATGCGATGTGCCACGAATTGTTATGGTTCGCGAACTGTTATACTCTCCGAATATGGTTCGATCGGCTTATTCGGATCAAAATCCAAACACTGTAATCAGCAGTACCTACTTCGCCCGAAAGAATATCCGCAAACACACATGGCGACACCCGAGTGGCGATGCCTGCTCCCAAATCGACATTTCTCAGATGTCATGGATGTCAGGACCTTCCGAGGCCCTAATATCGACTAGGATCATTATCTCGTTGTAGCTAAAATTCGGACGCGGTTATCCAGCGTCACGAGTTCCAGAACAAACAGAACGCTGCGATTCAATATACAACGCTTGTCGACTGATGGGGTAGATGCACAGTACCGCCGGCAACTAGACCTGACTACTAGAACTTTCTGGAGATGTCGACAGCCTGTGGGACCCTATCCACGAAGCTGTGACAACAACAGCGCGGGAAGTGATTGGCACTGGTCAACGACGGAGACGAAACGACTGGTTCGATGAAGAGTGCCAGAGAGTGAAAGACATGAAGAATGTCGCCAGAAGCCTTATGCTTGTGGCCGGTACCTGACAGAACAGAGAGAGGTACAGGGCAGCAAGAGCCGAAGAAAAGCGAATCCACCGCAGAAAGAAAAGGCAGCCCGAAGAAAGTGTGGTAGCTGAAGCTCAAGAAAGCATATACCGGAATGATATGCGGAAATTCTATGCAACGATCAATGATGCGCGGCACAATACTGTATCAGTGCCCGCCATGTGCAATGATCGAGAAGGCAAATTGCTGATCGATAAAACAGTGGTGACTGCCAGGTGGAAGGAGCACTTTCAGAAATTGTTGAACGGTGAAAATGGAAACGAAGAACAGGATGAATATTGATGATGACGATCAAGCTGTGGACCCACCGACCATAGGAGAGGTTAAAAAAGGCTATCAGCGAGCTGAAGAACTGTAAGGCTGCTGGGAAGGACGAGATCCTCATACGCCCAATCTACAAGAAAGGGCATATACTGGAGTATGCCAATTATTGAAGAATTACTCTGCTGAATTCGGCATACAAAATACTGTCGCGCATCCTGTTTAACAGACTGAGACCGCTCGAGGAGTCCTTCGTCGGCGAATACAAAGCGGGTTTTCGTGAGGGCCGTTCGACTACGGACCAGATGTTTAGCTTGTGAATGATCCTAGATAAATTACGGGAGTATAACTTGCAGACTCACCATCTGTATATTTATTGCAAGGCGGCAGACGACTCAGTGAAAAGAAATGAGTTGTGGCAGATAATGTCTGAACATGATTTTCCGGCGAAATTAATTAGGCTGATACGTGCTGCGCTGGATGGTTCGAAATCAAGTGTTTGGATCGCAGATGAGGTGTCAACCTCGTTCGTGATGTTTGACGGGTTGAAGCAGAGAGACGCACTTTCGCATTTACTGTTCAACATTGCACTCAAGGGCGCTATTAGGATATCTGGCGTGCAGAGAAATGGCACTATTATCACAAGGTCCACATGCTCCTTGGCTTTGCGGACGATATAGACCTAATTGGAATCGATCGCAGGTCAGTGGAAGAGGCCTTCGTGCCTCTGAAGAGGGAGACAGCGAGGATAGGCCTGACCATCAATTCTACCAAGACGAAGTACATGGCTACAGGTAGAGATAGAGTCAGGCATGGTGGTGTAGGTGCTGAGGTAGTGTATGATGGGGATGTGTTTGAAGTTGTTGAAGAATTTGTCTACCTTGGAACAATTGTGACTTGAGACAACGACGTTTCCCGCGAAGTGAAAAGACGTGTTGCGGCTGGGAATTGGGCCTTTTATGGACTACGTAACCAGCTTAGGTCCCGCAGCTTGCAAATGGAAACAAAATTCGCCCTGTATAAAACATTGATGCTTCCGGTGTCTCTCTACGGGCACGAAGCGTGGACGTTGAAGGAGTCAGACCGGAAAGCTCTCGGTGTTTTCGAGCGTAAAGTGCTGCGGGCAATACTCGATGGTGTTGCCTGAGTATTTGGTAGGGATATAGCTAACAAATAATGATGTCCATTAAATGATACAATTTTGCAATTCGATTCGCGTCAGTATTGTCGTATTGATGTTCTGGTTCTCAAAAGAAATGAATTAATTGAATAAATCCGATTAACACTAAGGAAAAACTGTGCTAGCAAAAGTAGTGAAAAATTTTGACATTTTAATCAACACAATTAACAATTTCAGCCTACTAAGATTTAACTATAAAATCTGTAGGCAAGAAATCACCCCTCATTGTTTTATGTCAAGCATAAAAAGCTGGATTGATCTGACTGCGTCAAACAAATAGCGTACATAAAGCTTTTAAAAATCATTTAAGACATTATTAAGACAAAATGTATATCAATTTTGGCCAAATGGTTGATGTAATAACAATCTTATGATGTTTGTTGTTTAACCTTCATCCAGACAACATACTTTACACATGCTGAAAAACACACTAAAATGTGTTTAAGGACCTTATTCCGGAAAACTTCGTAATATGGTCCAAGTGGATCTGGAGTCATTACGTACCGAAAGTGGCCAAATCATCCATTCAAGCAGATCAAGGGTTATCTGTCAATAACAAGTTCGATTGGGTATTTATCCGTGAGATGGCGCAACAAACAAATTTTCTTCAATGTTTAATATCTAGGGATGTATTTTGTAAATCGAGTAAATCCTGATAAGCTAGATGGTTGGTGTCTTCCACAAAATTGTTCAGCAGATCAAGGTATCTGATATTCCCTGATAATCCTGAAAATAACTACAGTCACCTCTCCACATCTCGATAACGAAGGGACCATCGAGATAGGGAGAGATCGAGACATAGAACAAGTTTTTAACGAATACTAGATTGAAAATCACTCCGTTGCCAGGAAAATCAAAAACAAACAGTTGTCATTTCGTCTTCGCAAATTGTTTTTAATCTCTAAAATTTAAGCGACAAATTGAATACTACCAACACAGAACATACAGATTAGCGTTGGGCGATTTTGAATCGATGTTTCAAATATTGATGTTTTCATTCCGATTAATCGATTTTTCGAATCGATATTTGGGGCATCCAAAATCGGGTGAATCGATTTTCTTCTTGCGAGTTTTTGATTCGATTTATTTTGGTGAAATTAATTAATATTTCTCAATGAGTTGATGAAAAAGAATCAGGATTTTGTACCCGCCATAAAGTATTTAGAATGTTCTATAGAATTTCAAACTGATTTGATTGAAAGATGTTAAAAACGAAATCAAATTCATTTGATCTTATTTCAAATTCGATGATTTTCATTTTGAATTCGATTTGAATCGATTCAAAAACATAGATGCAAAGGATTCGATTAAAGCTATGAATCGTTTCGATGGCTTTAATTTGAATCGATTTAGTAACATCGATGTTAAGAACAAATTTGCCCAACGCTAATACAGATATAAAAAAAATCACGTAATGTATGAAATGATACAAAAAAAGCATTTTGAGCCATCCTCTCCAAATTGCTCCGCGTATTTTCATCATAAATATTTCTCCGAAAAGTCGTCAACCATTTTCACGCATGCATTCGTCGACGGAGCAGTCAACAGAAGGGCTGATCCAATTCCTACCTTTTTATGATGTCCTACCACCTACAGTAGTGCCATGTCCACAGAATCACCACATCCAAATATCGTCGTGCACGGTTGTCCTTGTCGCGATGCTTGCATATGTTGTGGTGAGTGCACATCGCAGTTTCAACATCAGCAGCAGCAGCCAGATATCAAACATAACATCACATCAACGGTGAAGGCTACGACACTTGGTCCGTGGCGTGGGTGGGAGTGGGTGTAGGACGATGTTTATGTACTGGAGGGGATTTCAAAATTTTATGGCAACGAGGGAATAGACACCGCATATTTGAAAGTATGCAACCACACTGGCAATATGAAATCGGTGGAAAGCCAGAAAAGAGATGGACTAAGTTTGAAATTAGTAGCTATCGGAACAAGTTGCAGAATGATGATTTGTACAGCACGAGTCGTAAATTTATCCTACAAGGCTTGCCGAGTAGGATAATTACGACGAGTGCTGTAAAAATCGAGTTCTGCAACGAATTATGTACAACATTTTCTGCAATTTCATAGAACATCGAGTTCTGCAACGCGTTACAGTATTTTTTCAATTTCTCATAGTAATAGGCTGTTTTTCATCCCGCCAATCCGTCATGAATCGGCCTACTTTCCTGCACTGAATCATACAGTGCGGTAATAATCATTACGCAACTGAAATCAGTGCTGTAATGCTCCATTACGCGACGCTTTCTCATTATGCAACTGTTTTGAGTTGCGTCATGAATCATTACACAACAATTTTTCAGAAGTTGTAAAATAATGGTAAATGCTTTCCGATATAATTTTTGATACACTCAAGCGGCCTTCCACGAAATTGCAAAAATGTTGTACGCAACTCGTTGCAGAATTAGATTTTTATAGCACTCATCGTAATATACGACTCGTGCTGTAAAAATCGTCATTCTGACACTTGTTGCGTGAACTACTATTATACAACAAGTTGCAAAATGATGATTTTTTCAACAAGAGTTGTAAAATTATCCGACGAAGCACATCAAAGTATCTTATGCCAAAGGTCGTAGTTACCTATAAACCATTTTTTGAGGAAACTTCACCACTGCTGTCAAACCAACGGAAATGGCTACCTTACCTCTTAAAATCTTTTGCGCCGTGAGCGGTGGGGTTTTGGCCTGTATCAGTTATTTCAAAGTGCGGGAACCGGACGACTCTTACCGATTGATCTTGAAGGACAGACCGGAAGAGCGACTGGCCAGACTCACGAAACGAGAGCGACGCTTTGTCGAATTCGCCTCGGCAGAATATGCTGGTCAAATCTTCATGACACCCGGTGACTTTCTGGCATCCGTACTGGAGCGAAACCCGAAGCCATGTATCCGAAGGAAAATTCTTACCCATGATGAGCTCGCATATTTTCACAGGCATGTTCCACCGGTTGGGCAGAATACCACCATGCTATTCCGGAAGCTGTCCGATTCGGGAATCTTATCGTTCGCTGATTACTTGTTCCTGCTATCGGTGCTAACTCGACCCGAGAGTGGATTTCGCATTGTCTTCGATATGTTCGACACGGATGGGAACCAACGGATCGATCACAGTGAGTTTATAGTGATTCAGAAAATTTTGGGCAGAACTCTAAAAGAACGTAGCGACGATGAAGACACGATCAAAACTTTGTCTCGACTGACGTCCAGGACAGATCGCCAAATATCTGCAAATGAATATACCGCAGCCAGAAAGGACATTGTGACTACCTTACAAGTCCATTTCTTCGGTATTCATGGAAATGGCACCCTGAGGTATGCTGAATTTTACAACTTTATGAAGCATCTGCAACAGGAAGTGCTGCAAATAGAATTTGGAAGATATTCAAGAGGCAGAAACTTTATTTCCGATGAGGAATTCGCTCATTTACTGCTAAGCTACATGAATTTGAAACCACAACAATATGATCAATATTTGCAACGCATTCACAACATCGGCGTTAGTCGCCATTCAGTAACTTACGAAGAATTCGAATCATTTTGTCAAGTTTTGCACAATCTGGATGATTTCGTAGTGGCGATGCGATTTTTCTATTCGGTCAAGAAAGCTATTTCAAAAGATGAATTTGCTCAGGCTGTGAGAATATGTTCTGGTAAAAAGGTGGATGCCCATCTAATCGATCTGGTATTCGCGTTGTTTGATGAGGACTGCGATGGATATGTGTCGTTGAACGAGTTTCTCCTGATGATGAAGAACAAGTTACGCTTCCGTTGCGATCATCAACCGGTTGGTGTGAAAGCGTTCAAAAGATGCATGCGGCAAGAGATGAGATATTAAAAACTGTTGCCATACGTGTAAGAGCTATTGATATAAATATACCTATGTTTACATTCTGTTTCGAAAAAATGAACCCTACCTACCGAAAAATATTTTATTTCCAGACTCCACTTGTTTCCACTCCTCTAGTAGCTGTTCCGTTTTCCAGATTATGACTATCTGGCCGATTGTCTACATCGGCTATCCGGGCCCATCTTGATGAGTTCGGCTCCGATACCATCCTCGCCAGCGGTCTTGTTTTTTTTTTTTTTTTTTTTGAGCTGTTGAATGGCATCCTTAACTTCTAACTTCTGAGAACGGTACAGCAACTCCATCTCTTGGCATTGTACCTCTTTCAGGCGGCGCTTATTGTCCCGGAATAGACGGTTTTGCTATTTCCGCTTCAGTCAGTATCGTTCCACGTTTTGACGCGCACCATGCTGCAACATTGCAGCCCGCGCTGTATTCGTCTCCTCCAAAACTTTCTGGCACTCCTCGTAGAACCAATCGTTTCTTGACCTCTGTTCTACATGGGTAGAAATCAGAACCCAAATTCATGATTATGCACCCGGATATCATGATTCCAGCGTGTTTTCATCTTATGAAAATACACCATGATTTGGACTCACGATATCATGAGTCAGATTGTCGTAATGCGACACAAGTTGCAGCTGAGTGCTCGAAATCATGCATCGTATGCTCGAAAATTATGATTCGTGCATCCGTTTCGGATCTATTTATATTTCTGTCAGTCATCCCTATAAAAAAAAAAAAAAAAAAAAATGCGTGAGCAAGATTCGAACCAAGAACCTTCTGATTTAAAGCCACGTACTTAACCACAGTACCAATCTATCATGATCAGGGTTCTGAATTATCGTATCAATGATGCGAAATCCACGATTTTTCGCACGTAGGGAGAATGCTTTTTCGCTTCCTCACGTGAATATCTTTTTTCGCTCACACTTATTTTCCCTAGAGTTACGATGGAGGATAACCGAAAATCATTCCACTCCGGGGATAATTTCTTTTTCACCCCAACATATTTTCGCTCACCAACTTCTCCCGAGAATTATCACTATGTGGATAAACAAAAACTGGTGTCGCCGACGGGATTCGAACCTACAACATTGCTTAAAACAGCCGCGATGCGTGCCGCTACCACATCAACTTGACGAAAGCAGCAGTTAATTTGATGCATAAAAGCAACTGCTGCTTGTGGCGATGGACACATGAAAAGTTCTCCGTGGAGAGGAGAATGGTAAAATAAAATTCTCACAGCTGTGGAGTTGTGCCATTATCTATTTTCGCTTTGTTTTGTAAACGGATAATTTCGCAAGGCAGCTTTTCGCTGAAAATTGTGGTGATGGAAAAATCCATTATCGTGAGAGTGAGTGAGAATTCGGAAGCTTGATCATGATAAATGATGGGGGATCAATGCGAATGACTTGAAGCAAAGTGCACCGCTTTGTGTTGTCGCTCTGGATGTTACGTTCATGATGATGGCTCCAGAAACCATGATTTGTCGTCCTAATATCATGGCCTAGCCAATTTATGAATTTCATGACTTGTAAGTCATGGTGAGGGAATCAGATTTTTATCCGTGTACGGAGGGTCATAGTGCACAGTTAAGCTTAGAGTTCTTCTCTGACACTCGGATGATAATCAGACGCCCCTGACATGGGGAACAGGCGCTGTTGTGAGCCGCTCCAGGTTTGCAGAAGTAAACCCCACCCCTTCCCTGTCAGCTTATGACCAAAGTTCCCACCGGGATTGGTTACCCGATCTTTCCTAAGGTTGCTCGTATCCCGACCAGTACCGCGAGAAGGTAGGAGCAGGAGTTGCTGGACAGGGGTGCACCATATATGGGTATACTTTACTCCTTCAGATATGCGAGGTACCAATAGTACGTCATGCCCAAGCATTAATCAACCGATTTTTGTTCTGAGATTTGATTATATATACTCGGTCCTACATTGGAGAATCGACGTCGCCCTATCTCCGTTCTGAATCCTGGTCTTTGAAGATGTTTATGGTTTAAAGATAAATCTTATTGCAATAACCCCGAGCTGCAATTTATTTATTTACAGTATTGGACAAAACGTTTGCAACTTTTTCGATTTTCCATACAAAATTACCAACTTTGGTAAGCCAGATCTCAGTTATTTATGGACCGATTCGAATGAAATTTTCACAGAACCTCAGATATGACTTGAATTTTAACATATATTTTTGAATAATTTTTCCAATCACGAGTTTATGAGTAATAACGGTTTAACTAACGTGTAATTTTTGACGAAAAATTCAAAACGATTTATCTCAAAATCTGATAGCCTTACACAAAAACTGTCTTCAGCAAACTTGTTCATCTCGTTGAAATTTATAACTTTGCTGAAGATACCATGAAGCTATTCCTTCAATATGTTTAGTTATGTCATTTATAAAAAACCGTCAAAAAATTCACTTTAGTTCAACCGTTACTGCTTTTAAACTTGTGATTGGAAAAATCATTCAAATATATATGTTAAAATTCAAGTTATGTCTGATGTTCTGTCAAAATTTCATTCAAATCGGTCCATAAATAACTGAGATATAGCTTACCAAAGTTGGCCATTTTGTATGGAAAATCGAAAAAGTTGCAAATGTTTTGTCCAATACTGTATGTATTTGTTAATTCATCTGACAGTTGTATACATGAATATACTTAATAGTTATTGTAGCATCCTTGAATTAGTCACCCTCCTATTAAAGCATCCAGAAGTCTCTCCAAAGTCAAACAGCTCTTCAACTAAAGAAAAGGTTCGCAAACATGCGGTCAATGGTTCGTAACAGCCATAAAAAGAGCGGTGAAATCTTGTTGTCAACATAGTTGAAGACCTCAAATGCCAACCCATTGTACGGAAGTTGACACGAGTTAGAAGCGCAGGTGTATCGATCTCTCCATTCAGCAGTTTAGCAACGAAAATAGATTGCTGTATACTTCGCCGTCGCTGCAGTGAACCAAGTCCTAGCAGCCGTCATCGCTCATTAAACAATGGTAGGTTAAACTACTACTAGGCAGTGATGCCACATACACAGATTTATCTGTAATTACACAGATTTTTTCCTGTTTTTGCATACAGATACAGATCACAGATTATTTCGATAAAAAAGATTTTTAAGATTTTAGGATATTTCACGAGTTTATGACGCGGTTTTGAAAGATACAAAACAGAAATGCCATTACTCTGTTTAGTTTTTCTCAAAATCTTAAGTATTTTGAAATTTTAGAAATAATTATGCGTCATTAACTTACTTTTAGTAGAATAAGTTCATAATAAAAATTGTTGACATTTCAAGAACACCAATAAAACGTTCGCAAAAGTTCTTTTTAACCCAAAAAAATAAATTTTGAATTTTATTGCGACACAGATTTTTACCAACATTCTTTAAGGTTGACTTAAGATAAAAAAGATTTTTTAGCCGAAAACACAGATTAGAGTCGGAAAATGTGCGACTTATACAAGATTGTATTGCTGTTTGCATTTGAGGTGCAAATCTTGACTAAATGTCCTCCAAATGCGGTAACACAAACCAATCAAAGGACTCCTAGCAACGATGATTTAAATCAACGCTGACCTAGATAGAAAAGCCTATCTTTGACATCGCATTTCTTGTGGAAAATCTTACCGCGTTTGGTGTTCCCGCATTTGATATTTGCGTTTCAAACGCACACAGCAATATTCAACCGATGATAAGAGTTAGCAGCTGTTTTAAAGGCAGACCGATGTCTACGAAGCCTTTTTTGTTTGGCATTCTGATTACGCTTCAACCTGCGCAGTACTGAAGTACTCCATACTGGTTGAACTGGTGGCCTTTTTACTGGAAGGTTGTCATTAAGCCAAGAGCAAATAGCGCGACAGAAACGCTCCGTAATTACGTTCACATCCTGTACATTCACCAACTCGTTCCAATTCACGTTTGACAAGTACCGTAAAACGGGGTAACTTTGATAATGCGGGTAACTTTGATAGTGCGAGATCCGCAACATACTAAACGAAATAACAAAGTTTCTGTTAAACAGTTAAGCAAAACGAATGCAAAACTAAGGAATAATAGTATGCCGCTTCATGTCTAAGCTATTTTCTTTGGAATCAAGTACATTTAAGGATTTATATGAAAATATTTAAAATTTATAAAATTTTAGCATTTTTTAAACGCTCACAAACAATCTGTTCTACGATCACTATTTCATGAAGTCATAATGAGTTCGTCACTTATCCTTGATAGTCTAGTTGTAGCAGAACATGGATTCGGTTTCAAATTTCTTAGCGAAAACCAATTTTACAATCTGGGACCATTTTTATAATCTAAGTTAGAAATTTTCAGAAATTTCCATATAGCGTAAAACGCCTAGAGGTATGCAACGCCCTATAAATGTTCCGTAATGCATTCAATAGGGTAACGACTGTTTATTTCGTTCATAACCACTAACAGTTGGCGCCAGCGGCATAAATTGCAGACAACAACCTTTCGAGCATTCAGTTTCTCTTACCGGCCGCCGAGCGGCGACACTGATGTTTGTATTCCTCTCACTGATCGCGCTACGCTGGATTCTCAAATTTCTCAAACTTTCAACACAAGCGCATGGAAGAATGGTAGTCAGAGAACTGTCAAAACGTATGGAAAATAATGAAAATCGTAAATTGCTCGCAATTAGGAAACTGAATCAAAAAAGTAGTGATTAGAAATCAAGTGTAAAGTGAAAACACAACTTTTTGTGTTTAGTTCATCTTCCGTGGTGCTTTCTTTGCTTCAGGATTTCGTTTTTACTACCATTGAAAAAGAGCCATCTATTGCCTTTTCAGTTTTGAATATCGCCCTATTTTGTTCGATTTATACTCCATTATCAAAGTTACCCCAAAACAGAAAACCGACTTTCGATTATTTGAAAAATGATATATCCATTCAGAATGAATCTTTTGGCAATCTATCAACTGCAATCAATAGTTAGGATACCAGTACTTGTTTTAAATATTAAAAATTATAATTCTTTGAATAAACATGCATAAATAGTCAAGTTTTCTTCGAAAAAACTATCAAAGTTACACCGTTTTACGGTACTCGGTAAGCGCAACAAAATTGATAGTTTAGCACTCTGGATTCTCGATTACTAGAAATGCTACGTTGCGTAAATGAAGCAGTTACGGAAATACATATCTAACGGAGGGTGATGAGGATCGATAGGCAGTAACGGGATGTCAGCTCTCAAGACGTTGATGTCTCCGGAAGTGCAAAATACAAAGTCCAGAACTCTGCCGAGATGATTGAGATGGTTGTTAGCTTGGGCAGCACCCATTAATTACGTAACGCTTAAATTGTAAATTTTTGACGTCAGGACCGGGACGGCTGATGATCGATGGCTGCAAAGGCTGGTTAGGGCCTTCCATAAGACTAGCGGATATGCGTCCCGGAGTAAATGATGCTTCGTCAAATTGGTTAAAATTAAAGCTCGGATCAGAAACGATGGACACATGGTATGTGAGGTCGGGTGTCAGTAAAATACGACGACTGGCTGTGCCTATGTGCAACGGCTATGGATGAAAAAGTAGTAAATTTTCATCAGAACATGAACTGGAACAAACTTGGAGTGTTTTCGTAAGATTCCACAGAGTGATGAACATTTGAGGACAGTGGTTCGAATGTCCCATCTTAGGCGCTCATCGATGTGTACCTCCAGATACTCATATTCTGTCACTTTTTCATTTATTTTACAATAAACCACCATATCTGGACGAATCTCTTCGTCACATTTAAGTGAGCTGAAAATCATCATTTTGGTTTTCTTCAGATTTAAGGCCAGCAGATTGTTTTCCAGATATGCCGAGACAAGCTCCATATCTTGGGTCATCTCAACTACAACTCTTTCCGCGTGTGGACCTTTGTATGAGATGGCGGTATCACAAGCAAGAAGCCTTGGTTTACCTCTGAGTGGCAGTTTTGATACATCGTTTAGATAAATAAGACAAAAAATAAGGGACCTTAATTGCTCCCAGGGGCCCAAATAGCCGTAGTGGTAAACGCGCAGCTATTCAGCAAGACCAAACTGAGGGTCGTGGGTCCGAATCCCACCGGTCGAGGATCTCTTTGGGTTGGAAATTTTCTTGACTTCCCTGGGCATAGCAGACTCTTTCCCAGTTGGAACGTAACGCCAGAAAAATAAAACAAAGATAAATTTGTTTCTCATAATGTCACAAGAAGCCTATACGAACCGTAGCATAAAAAGTTTGTTGTAATGTTGTTCATTCTTTTAAGAAAAGTAGTCTGATATGCAAAGAAATAGCAAAATAGTAGTTTTTGCAATTTCTCATCGTAATAGGCTGTTTTTCATCACGCCAATCTGTTATGAAACGGCCTACTTTCCTGCAACTTTTATAAGTCGCGTAATGAATCATAATACAACATTTTTTTCAGAAATTGTAAAACAATGGTGAATGCATTCCTGATACCCTCAAGTGGTCTTCTACGAGATTGCAAAAAAAAAGTTGTACGTAATTCGTTGCAGAACTCGATTTTTAAAGCACTTGTCGTAGGATAAATTTACGACTCGTGCTGTAAAAATCATCATTCTGCAACTTGTTCCGTAAACTACTATTATGCAACAAGTTGCAGAATGATGATTTATACAGCACGATTTGTCCAGGCTTGCCGTGTTGCATAATTACAACGAGGGTTGTAAATATCGAGTTTTACACACCATTCACAAAGGGTAGAAATCAAAGCAAGATGTATTCTTCTATTTTTTTAAATCAAAGCTTTGGGCTTTGCTACCAATGCCTACCCAGACAACCAAAATGTACGTATAATGAAATAATGTGGAGGCTTTGTATGTGCAAAATTTTACCTATAAGATGTCACGAAAAGGCCTTCTACGTATAAAAGTGGAGGCGATATATGTGCATATATTATGTGATGAATAATAGCATTCAATGCGACAGTATAAATTTTCTACCGAACTAACCTGTGTTCTTATGCGACTTAACGTATGATAACAAATGCTGATTTGACAGCTGCTACGGATTGATTCGACTTACTTTGTACGAGTATACGGGACGAAACAAAATGTACAAATAAACTCAGAAAAAAGCGTTTTATGCGAGGAAGCTCATCAATCTAACGATTTTATCCACCGTGTTTTGCGGGTTTGATGTAATTTGTATGAATAAACGAGTTATTACGTGAACTTTCATGCGACTTCTGGTTGTCTGGGTATCCACCTATTCCATTAATCATTTGTGATAATCTTATACAAATGCCCTTTTCCTTCGAGTCGCATGACCGATAAAGCCATAACAAAATCATATAAAATAATCACAGTCGGTACCTTCTCTGTAACTGTAAGTAGCAATAAATAACTAAGTTGTTGGTGATCATAAGTAGACCACTTTTTGGCTACATCCTCAATTTTTCGTTTTCGAAATTGTCCCCCTAGGGCGCCGGTATCACTAGTGGATTGCCCTGGCAAAACAAAATCATATCACAATAACGATACAACCCGATGTCAATTTGATAACTCCCAAAACAGTACTGAAAAGTGTAACGTTTCGATACTAATATTAGTGCTGAAAAGTCGCACTTTTCAGCACTGTTCCTTTCGGCAGGAAAAGTAGGCTGTTTTGTTGTCCATTCTCTTGATAAAAAGTAGGATGATTTGCAACGCAATTGCACAATAGTAGGTAACGCAACAAGTTGCAGAATAATGATTTTTACGGCGCGATCGACAATTACGACGAATGATGTCAAAATCAAGTTCTGCAACGACCCAGCAAACCAGACACGAAACGTCAAATGCAGCCCTCCGTTTTTATGGCTAAAAAAGTGAAAAGTATTGTATTCAAAATAAACTGTAATCAAAAACCTCAGTCAGTGGAGCAGTTTTTTCAAAAGTTGCTGATAAGTCTAAACACAAGATTAGTTATTTCTAATATCTGCTACGTTTGCTGGCATGAAATTTCACTCAAAAGGCTATTTATGATTCAATGTGATGCTAACGCAATCATTTTTTGCTGAGAGGTCCATGTGAGGGTTTGAACGGCTTGCGCATGATTGGTATAAACACAAAGGGGAATAAGAAAAAACTCAGCAATCACAGAAAAAGAAGACCGTCTTCGCGAGTCTCGTCTCAGCTTCCCATTAGCTTGAAAATTATATCGAGTTAGAAAGCCATAATAAAAATTGGGTTTGGCTACCTCGATGGTCCCTTGGATCGCATTTGCATTGGTTTTGTGCTTTATAGCTCGATACCTCCCTAACTCAATGATCCCTTCAATATCCAGCTATGGGAAGTTGACAGTAACTTAAAAAAATGGGGAAAATTAGTAGAATAAAACACCGCTTTTGAGAATGTTACATCACAAAATTTTATATATTTGTTTTTGTCTGTTAGAATAAATATACATTTCCCATAATAGGTGTTGTTTAGGTTTTGTTTAGCCATAATTACATTACAGAGCTGTCCATTTCTGCCTCGCTTAACCATTTCCATTACAACTAGGCTATTTTTTGCCGTTTTTTTTCATATCAGCCTACAGTTTCCACAATCTCCGGTTAGACCAGTTTTCCTTCAGCAACTAGTTTGCCGTTCACATTCAGTGCCATTTTGCCAAGCTCAATTGGATACGCAGCATTTGCAAATTGTGTTTCAAAAGAAGCGGACCACATACACTGTCCCGAAGATCTTGCTGTTCCGCTTCTTCGGTTAATAATTTTCCGCCTAGCAAATCTCAAGAGTAGTTGTAAATATTTGGTTTGCTTTGCACGGTTTCAGCTGACTTCGGCTGGTTCGCTTAGCTTAATATCTGTTGTGTTTTGTTTTTTTTTTCTTTTCTTTTATTACCGGTTAAATAATTGATAAACTATGTCTGTCGACTACTTGTTTTTAAAGAGTATTATTCTTGTTTGTCTTCTTTTCATTGATCCTATGGCGGGCGGGTGAGTGGCGCATAAAAAGTGCATTTTTGTTAGGGATTTTTGTTATGTTCTTTTATTTTTTCTAAGTGAGGGACAACTTTTACGACCTTTTCCGTCTGTTTTACGCTTACTTATGCATGTTGTTTTTGGTAATACTTATTTCAATTACAAAAGTTCTCATACTATACTCATACTATACTCAGCATATGTTTTTTTATCTTTCTTTTGCTCCGATTGTTATAAGTCAATTTCTTGTTAGTGTAAGTTGTTCTTCAGCTAAGAAGGTAATTTCCATTCGCTTTTTCGAACAAGAAAAAATCAAAACACTTAAGGGAAGGACATTTAGACGGATAAGGGTTTATAAAAAAGGTACATTTCTACGATCACATGTATGCGTTTAAAGGAAAATAGTAAAGCATCAATTCTTCAGCGATATATGTGTAAGCACAAACAACAGTTATGTATATTTGGTTCATGGTTAGGCAAAGCTAGTGGGACTTATTGTTTCATTTCTAAATAGCTGGTTTCTATATTTCACCTCGTTTAGACGCTTCATTATTACATTTCTATCCGATTGGCTAACAGAGACATGCTGGAGTTAATAAGTTAGAGAAATCAGTACGGTACCGACAACTAAAATATGAAACGGAACATACTGATATGTTTGCGTTCAAACCATAGTCATTGTGTACTGGTGTGCGGAGATTTTGCAGTTTAGGGTGAAAAAAATCCTCTTCTTTTGATTCAAGCTCGATATCTACTATAATAAGAAAAAGGTGGTTCTTATACATTTGTTGTTCTATGTTTTTTCAAGGGACGGCCCAATCTCATTTGTATCTACTGTTTTCATTTTTGGAATCAGCAAAACCTATCTACATGTACATATATATAAACTATATATAAAAAGCATCAATCTTGATCTGTTCATCTTGTAACGGCAAAATGACAATATTCATATGGACTTTACTGGCTCTTTGTTTTTTTTTTATTTCCATTGTCTACATCCTAGGTAGTTAATATCATTCTAGGTGGAAGGTAAGGAACCTGAACGTATGCAGTAAATCTTTGAAAAGGTTTACAGTTATAGAGGTTTACCGTGTCGTGTCAAATTTAGAGCGATCACTCCTAAGACAATTATTGTAAACCACAGTAGTCGGTCGGATCACAGTAATCCGTGCCGCCCTATATAAGCGACTGTCAGAAATAAATTTCCATTCCATTGTTAAGCTAAGTATGCTGTTTCGCTCAAGAAAAGTAAAAAAATTCCTTGAGTGAATGGGTTAAGAAATTTCCTACAGGATTCCCCATTTGAAATTACATTGCTTCTCAACTGCGTACTGCGATCAGAAAAAATGTGATTTTCGGGACCATTTCTGGGCAGAAATTTCCCACGCATCGAGATAGGCGATTCCTTTTCTTGTCAGTAGCAAACCAGGCTTTAGACGTTAACCAAGTCACAAGTCTTTTACTAACTCTTAATAACAATCAACACGTAGGCTTACAAGAAGGCTTTTCGATCTATCTCTGACTTTTTTTCATCTGAAATGCCTTGAACGCATTTGTGATTGTGTGGCACTGAATGAACATTGTCTTGGATCTTGGCTTCCAACCCAGTTATGATGGCTGAAAATCAATATTCTTTTGAAAGAACTCCGAAAATGTACTACCGGATCACACATCAAACGATCTAGCAGGCATGGCACAACTTCGACGCCTCACTACCTGCACGCAAACAAATTTTGTTGTATAATCTACCGAATCCATGGTAGAATTAAGAACTGCACCAACGATTTTCAACCGACTACAAAAATCTGTTAAGTTTACGATAATCTGGTGAAAATCACTGAGCAGTGCAGTAAATTTGACTTTGACCATAGTAGCATCTACTTCAAAGCATTGTATTTCAATCCGTGACACCCACCGTACAACACAGTGTGGTCAAAAGTATGATGCTAAACTTCTCAAATCTAAAATGTTTCTAGTCAAAAATACTACAACTCTGGTTAAATCAACAGAAGAAATTTTCTTGTGTAGTTATGTTGACTATGTTTTGGTAGAGTTAACAGATTAATGTAGTCGGTTGAAAATCGTTGGTGCAGTTCTTAATATTACCATGGATTCAGTAATTTCTACAATAAAATTCATTTCAGTGTGAGAGAGACTCGCGAAGAGGAAAAATATCAACGTCATATGCAGCCCAGTTTCCCCTCTCACGAAACGTCAAATGCAGCCCACCGTTTTTATGACTGAAAAAGTGAAAAGTATTGTGTTCAAAATAAACTGTTATTAAAAACCTCAGTCGGCGGAGCAGTTTTTTCCAGAGTTGCTGATAAATCTAAGCAGAAGATTAATTATTTCTAATGTCTGCTACGTTTGCTGGCATGAAAATTCACTCAAACAGCTATCTATGAATCGATGTGATGCAAACTCAATCATTTTTTGCTGAGAAGTTCATGTGAGGATTTGAACAGCATGCGCATAATTGGTATAAACACAAAGTGGAATAAGAAAAAAACTCAGCAATCACAGAAAAAGAAGACCGTCTTCGCGAGTCTCGTCTCAGCTCACTACCATAGTAAGTGGAATGATAATTTCCCCTCTTGCCAACAACAATTCTGAATTCCACAGTGAATACGAATCTCAATATCCTACAATACTTGACTCAAATTTCCAATTCGTGAAATTAACTTCCTTGAAAAAAAAATGATGCAAAATGATTGGTTGACAAACTTCTTTGCAATGTTTGAGTTTTTGTTGTTGTCTTGGATGTGAGTGGCCTCACGATCGGTATACCTCAGTTTAGCAATGGTTCTGATTTTACAAACTCAATTTGAAAACGTTCACCTCATAATTATATGATTTCTAGACTAACCTCCTCCCTTCTGGATTCCTTTCGTCAGTGTGTTCAAACCAATATGCAATACCTCAGCAACACAGACAAACAAATGAACGACCTTCTGCTAGTCTTTTGCCCAAAGCTGAAACAAAACTTTACGACTGGAGTAGGGCTCAAAAATACTACAATTATATTTTTTATGTCCAAGCGTTTCATCTGTTTGCCTGTGTCTTTAAATTCCTTGCCTTAGACGGACTATTAGTATTGAAAAGCTAGACGAATCCCTTTGGGTGAAAGTTTTTTTTGCGTTAGTTCGTCGGTATCGTTCGGTGACAATTTACGCTTTCTGTGTTCCTTGTTAAATTTGATGCCAGATGTTTTGCTAAGTATTAAGCTTAGTGTTAAACAATTTCAAAAAATATATTTCATTTTCCGTGCTCGATTTTTCATATGTCTGCATTAATCGTCCGCTCTTTGGTTAGTAGTTCATTGCGTCATTGTTGCACTGCCAACATATATCGGTCCTATCTTATGTCGCTTACGTCCACGAAATGGTTCGTTATTTATACTGATATCAATACAGAAAGCTGTATCTTTCATGGGAAACATACATTTCGCATTCAATCCACTATCTGGTTCTGGTCGCTTCGGTTTATGCATCTGCTGCCCATCGGCAATGATATTTCCATGAGTAAATGCAGTTTTTCCTTGTGTTCAGTGTGACTCGAGCCTGTCTCACTTTCTCCACCTCTCTCTCTTTCTATTTATCAATTATAACTGCAAGGCCAAGGCGTGAATAAATTCCGATTACAATTGTCCTCTCGTTTTTTGTTTTCTATTCAGTTATATGCACATTTCTTTCATATATTTCAAGCACAGAGCATACATGTCTTTTTCGTCTAGATAGATTCTCACTGTGGATTTTCATTAAGTTATAAGATGAGTCTGGATGAGATGTGCTTTCGCAAAGGTGCCAAATACGTAGTTGATTTCTAGTTCTGTTTTTTCGTCTTTACCTATGGTGTATTGTGAAAGCTTTAGTGAAAGGGTAATGTTTAGTTGCACAAACGATAACTCAAGCTGGAACAAATTGAAAAGCTTGGTTTCGGATATTCTTAAATGTAGACCGGGTTTTCCTGGCCGGTAAGTAGACGGAACATGGACGTTGGCATCGTTTTCATCAGGATCTGAAACGAGAGTAATCAAATCAAAAGATATTCAATGACATTTTTGTAGCTTCAACAGGTTATGGGCCCAGTGACACTCTGAAAGTGATGCTGAAGTCAATACGATGGGTGGCCACGAGGAAGCAGAACCTGAAGGAGAGGACATAATCTCGACGAGGAGGTATATCTTGAAACTATGCGGTGCAGTCTGGACTATACAATTGCTGATCGAAGAGCTAGCTCGGCGGTGCTGGAAGGCTATCAGGAGGAACTTGGAACAAGGTGTAATAAGCCAAGAAGAGCTTGCTGCTAGAGTTTACAATTTTCCCGGGAATTGACTTCCCGGGAAACGGGAAATAAAATTGTCATTTCCCGGGAATCCCCGGGATCACGGGAAATTCTTAAAAACGTGAGAAATAAGCTTATTTAATGGAGTTTTTTTTTCTAATTATTCATATTTAATATTTTAGACCACTGCCTTTGTACGGTTATTTCTCTCCTGTGTGAGTAATTAATTTTTGTTTCTGGGGACGAACCTGGTGTAGTGGTTAGAACACACGCCTCTGACGCCGAGGACCTGGGATCGAATCCCATCCCCGAGATAGTCACTAAAATTTTCAGTGACGTCTTCCTTCGGAAGGGAAGTAAAGCCGTTGGTCCCGAGATGAACTAGAAATACGCGTATCTATCAAAAGATACAAACACCAGTGGAAATAAATGATATAGTACTGAATTCGGTTTTTTATTTTCTTATGAAAATTCAATCGATTGATCACCGCCAGCTAGTGACCAATCGATTAAGTTTTCAGCTTAAACGGATGTTCTGTTCTCCAGAATTATGCTCTGGAAAATTTGAGGTTTGGCTTCACTCAAGATTTATTATCATGAGTTTACATTTCAAACGTGTGCTTGGTATTTCCGATTTGTGCTCTTGAAAACTTGAAGTCTGCCTTCGATGCATCTTCATTTCAAAAATTCTTTTCGAAAAATAAAATAAAAACCAATTAAATTGAAAACATTAAAACTGAAAACCATAAATGAACAATAGCCCTACCAAATCATGTAATAGATCTCTTGAAAGTTCCTTTATATTGTATTGCATATGAAGTTTCTAGAAAAAAAAATGTCAAAAATATATGCATTTTTCAATAAGTGTTTGATTGCGGAAAACAACCAATAAAAATCAAAATTATTTGAAAAATAATTTGTACGACGGTTTTATTTTAACGTAGATGGTTGATTCTTTATTAAAATAGAGCTTCCCGGGAAATGCGGATATCTCGGGAGGTACGGGAATCCCGGGAAACAGAAAATCATTTCCCGGGAAACGGGAATACCGGGAAATATAGAATTTTCGCACTTCTAGCAAAACTAGAAACTTTCTCCTAACCCGGCTATCTGGGGAGCATATGGGGTTTAGGCTCTGTGGTTCTCACTTAACGGTCTATTACTCAACAGTCTACTGCGGATGCACGTCTCGAGTGCGGTAACAGAGAAAAAAAGGGGAAAACTTTACTACGCCACTTTTCTTTGGCTTGGGCTACAAGTCCGATGTCCTCCTGGAATTTCCTCATGGTATTACTTCAGGAGGCAGAGGGCTTGTTGATGCCTCTACGTCTTTGCGTCACCTCTTGCTCTATTCGATCTGACTGCAATTTGTCTCTTCAAGGTCACTCAAATTTTGGGGCCGACCACACGGCGGTGATCGATACTACTCGGCTTAGTTCCCGACGGTGAAGCTAGCCTATTCCTATGGAGAGTACCTCGACGGAGGAATATCTCCCAAAACCGGTAACGTTACGCGTTGTTCATACTCCGTTGTTGGCCGGTAGAGTGCTGAAGTCGGCCCAGAGATCTTCCGAACCGATGCTATTCGGGCAGATGCCGAGGTCGATCCTGCGATTCCCGTGGAAGGAAACTTCCGGTTCACAGGCGCCCCGACGATGATATGCCGGTGCTGTTCGGCGATCTACTCAGGAAGATCTAGCCTACTCCGATTGCGCCCAATGGTCTCCTCTCATCAACAGACTGACTTATCGTGTGCCGAGGTTAGTCCGACAATTCCTGTGGAAGCTTGGCTTCCGGTTCATCAGCGCCCCGACGTCCCGACGTCAAGCGCTGCTCTCTGCGTCTCGTTTCGCTGCTCTCTGCGTCTCGTTTCGCTGCTCTCTGCGTCTCGTTTCGCTGCTCTTCTCGCCAGTTGCGCTGTGAGCCAGACATTATTTGCACCACCATGTTGGTCATCATATTCCAAAGATCGGGATCGCTTATCATTCCGTGGACCACACCTTCTATACTGAAGTACTCACCAAAAGCAGTTGCCACCATGTTTCATTCTATGTTGAACCTCGGGCAGTCGAAGACAACATGTTCTAGCGTTTCTTCAATCTCCATACACTCAGGACAGAATGGTGAAGACGCATGGCCGAATCGATGCAGATACTGCTTGGAGCAGAACTGTGTCATGTGGAAGTTCACTTCTTCGTGCTGCCTGTTCACCCAGGCCGATAGAATCGGCATGAGCCTGTGGGTCCACCTGCCTTTCTCGGAGGCATCCCATTCTTGCTGCCACTTAGCCAGCGAACGAATTCTTGCCAACTTCATCGCCTGCCTAGTTTCTATTCGCTGATAGCAATCGATGTCTTCGGTCAGGATGATGCAGATCGGGATCATCCCAGCGATTACGCATGCCGCCTTCGACGATATGGTCCTGTACGCGCTCACCACTCGCATGGTGATGAGTCGGAATTTGCTGTTTAACTTATTCCGATTCCGCTTGGTCTGTAGGGCCACTCCCCAGGCTGGCGCACCGTATCTTAGTAGCGATGTTGATACGAAAGCCAGAAGACGCCTCTTACTGCTTCTAGGTCCACCTATGTTGGGCATAAGTCTTGTGGCAACGGAGGCAATTTCATCACCCTGTTGAGGATAACCCGTTCCAAGAGTTTACCGAGTGTATCCAGTAAATATATAGGCCTATATGATCTTGGATCCCCGGGCGGTTTTCCTGGCTTCAGCAACAGTACCAGTTTCCGAATTATCCACATTTATGGAAATTGACCTTCATCCAGGAATTTCTGCATAACCTTCCTTACCATATCTGGATACGCAAGGACCGCTGCTTTGAGTGCCACGTTGGGGATTCCGTCCGGACCCGTGGCTTTGTTCAACTTCAGCGCTTTCACAGCTGCTATAAGCTTTTCGTTGGAGATCTTCGACATTCCCTACCTCTTCATTGCCATATGGTGTGGCCGGCCACATTGTAGGACCATGCTTTGGGAATAGACCTATGACGATGACTCTAAGTTTGTCTGCACATGTTTCGGCCGGCGTCGACGGGCCCTTTATTTTCGCCATTATTACTCGGTAGGCGTCCCCCCAAGGATTAGCATCAGCTGCTCGGTACGTTTAAAGCAGTTGGACTTGCTCAGCTTAATCTCTCGTTTGAAAGCCGTTCTGGGTTGCTGGAACACAATTCTTCGCTCTTCTCGGACTTCCTCGTGCCTCGCTCTCTGATATCGTCTCCTCGCTTTAAGACAAGCGGCGCAAAGAGTGCAGAGTGCCTCGTTCCACCAGTATACGGGACGCCGGTTGTTTGATGGCCTACGTTTTCTTGGCATTGTTGTGTCACACGCCCTGACCATCGCCCTTGTCAGCTCCACCGCATCGAGATCCGGGATATCGCTCTTTGCACGAAGTGCTTCGACGAAAAGGTCCTTGTCGAAGGCCTTAGTCTTCCACTGCTGTACGATAGTTCTCGGCGTTGCCGAGCAGTCCCGTCGGCTAATGGTATAGCGGATTGCCTGGTGATCACTATGGATAATCCATTGGATAAACTCCTCACTTACCCTCCAGTTCATGTTACCCGATCGATGATCGTCCGTTTTTCCTAAACGTGTTAACGGTACCTTCATTGCACAGCTGGAGATCTAGCTTTATCAGGGCCTCCAGCAGGCTATAATCCCTGGCATTGGTTACTCTGCTACCCCACTCCACGGCCCATGCATTGCAGTCTCCTCCAATTAGTACTGGCTTCCGACCGACAAGCTCATTGGTTAATTTCTTTCATATCCGCCTGAATTTGTCGAGCGTCCACCTCGGAGAAGTGTAGCAGCTGCCTACGTAGCCACCATTGACTTTCGCGATCACGAAAAAACCACTTCTTGGATGGGGAACCTACCCATCACCTGTATCGCCGCTATTCCCGTGCTGTCCGCCACCCAGTTGACATTATCGAGCGGTACTCGATCTGGCCAGCTATAATCGCAACGTCGCATCTTGCTTCCGTTGTTGACTGCCATAACAGTTGCTGTGCAGTGTCGCAAAGATTCAAGTTGATCTGCGTTACTTCCACTACTGTCGTGATGCGATCGCCTTTTTATACGCAGGACACTTAAAACCGCCCGTTGTATAGGCGTTTCTTTCTTCCGGTTTACAGAGTTAACACTTTGGTCGCTTCGTACAATCTTTCCCGAAGTGCCCTTTCTCCCCGCATTTCCTGCACAACTCGGATCGGTCCGGACCGTTACAGATTGCCGCCTGATGTCCCAAGTTCATGCACTTAAAGCACCTCATCGGTGGTCTCTCGGCTCGGGAAACGATTCTCAGCGGACAAACCGACCATCCAATTTTCACCTTTTCCTTCTCCACTAGTTTGTTGGCTGCGGCCACTGATAGCCGAATCGTCGCTAGCTGTGTGCCATCGTACGACTTTGAAAGTCGGATTGTCTTGGCCACATCTCCAATGTAGCACTGTGCTTGTAACCCTTGTTGCAGATCATCATTGGATGTGATCTCGTCCAGGTATCTGCACTCAACCACTGCCTCCTGAGTTAAGGCTTTTACGCTTGCCTCGTTGGCCAACGAGTCAGCAATCAACTCCTGGTAGGCCGAGCTTTTGATCTGGATCGTTCTTCAGCTCGAAGAGCATTTCTCCTCGCTGAGTACGGCTCGTTCTGACCACGTTCTCTCCGAGGTCTTTTAGCTTCGGATCCTCTCTGACCTTACGAAGAATTGCTGCTTACGTGGTTTGGTCGTTTGCCTTAACTAGTATGGCGTCCCCTTTCGACCACTCACGCCGTGGGCGACTAGTCTCTTTCTTCGTACCCTCCTTTTTCCTTTCTCTTCCTTCATGGCGAAGTTGTTTCTTCCCTCTGTTCTTCTGGCTTCTAACGGTTTGCCATTCTTCATCGTTTTCTACTCCGTTCAGCAGGTAGTTACCCTGCTCGTTTTTCTGTTTTTTTCGAGCCCGCGTCTTCTCCTAGCGAGTCTCTATCACGCTTCTTCGACAGCTTGTTAGCATGTGCCTTGGGGGTTTTAGGCGCTTCTTGCGAACGCGTTTGCGTTCACACCCTCTGCTACTTCAACCTGCATTACGCTATTGTCTGAGAGCCAGATCAGCGCAAGACAGGAAACGTTCAACTGTGCCTACTTCCACCAGCTAAGGTGGAGGCTTGCCAAAGTTTTAAGGGGACGTGGGCAACCGCACTATTAGCCCACTCGCCGTTTCTGGGAGGTGTCATCCATCCTTACTAGGGAAGTGGAATAGCACGGCTGTCAGCTCTGCATCATCGGTGTCTATACGTATTCCGTAACCGTGTCCATGTTGGTTGCGGCCAGTAAACCATAATCAGAATTTTACTGGCATCCATCCTGATGTGCCGGTTGGCACTCCAGAGGTCTAAGGTACTTTGAAAGCGGCACCAGGTCGCTTGATCAGGGCTACTTGCAGATATGTGATTTTTTTTTGTAGAGATTCACTAGAGCCCACCGATGAACCCCCGTCACATCCTAGGTAGACCATGCTTGAGCCCCTGGTCAGATGGACCAGACGCTCGGCCACCTCCCGGAGGAAGTACTAAAGGTGGTATTCCGTACAACTGTATAGATGGCTTTCGCTTGGAGTAAGCAATAATCCCAAGCTCCCACTTGGAACCCCCTCTAGCTGATGTCAGAAGGATAATAGTGCCCAGGTTGCACTACCAGCTAAGGAGCTTGTGAGGACCAGAGCTATGTTAGACGCTCCTTCCTGGATGTCGACTCATCATTTTGGAACCCATAGCAGATTGTGTGATTCCGAGAATTAGCGCCATGCTCTCTACTTGGAAAGTTAGGTTTGGAAACAACAAGATGGCTGACGCGTTCAAGGTATCGTTTCGTATGCTCTAGAGTGAATTCTAAGTCATGAAGGTTCTGAATGAAATCATTATAGGAATGGTAAGAGCGGTGTTATAAAAACAGCGAAGTCCCTCCGAACTCACACCGAATTCTTTCAGAATTGCCAGAGTTTGTTTTATTCCTTTATTAAGATGAATTTTAGCACATTGACATATGACTAGTTCTTTACCGGAAGAGTGCCTAAGAGAATGACAGATGAGTATCCCATGGAAAATGGGTAAAAAAGGATGGTCAGAGGGGCCAGGCCTCTGAGTCCTACCGAGGGGTCTCACGATTGTGGGTTTTTAAAAGCTAGGTCACGAGAACCGCATCCCCCTTTCCAAGTACTTCCTTATAACTCTACGTTATATGAAATTTAAAATAAGCATGATGTATAGATTTCAAACGTGCTTCAAATCGAGAAAAACAAGTTTTTCATGAAATTTTTAATGATTTTCAAATCGATATTTTTCTGGCCAACCGATCTAGGTCAAAAAACTAAATATGAAATTTTATAGGGAAACTCGTGGGCTTTCATTTGAGGTTAGACCCAAAAAGCCGTTTCAAAAACCTTATTTGGCAGTAAATTTTGAATGAGCTGAAATAAAACGAATGCATCACAGTAACAAAACTTACCTCTCCAACTGATGTAGCCAAAAGATTGACAATTTTTTCATGCGGAACAGCTACTACACTTTGGTTGTTGATCTCGATGATCCTATGTCCAACTCGGACACCTCCTCGTTCTGCAATTCCTCCGCGAAGTAAACTGCAAATCTGTTTAAAACGAACAATAAATCAATTACGAAGGATCCTACGAGAGAATTTGTTCCTTCGACTCACCACTCCATTCTGCACGCTGAATCCCAGCTGGTACTTGGTGTTGGGCCGTTTGATCTTCACCTCCACTACCGGTGCGCAAGGAACTACAGTAAATTTGACCACGGTTTGATTTTTCGTGTTCTTGATGTAACTTTGGCAGGTAGACAACGGCAAACCGACCAAACTCAGCCCGTTGATGGCAATGATTTGGTCTCCGATGTTCAGTTGACCGCATCGAGCTGCAGCACCGGATGAGGCCAGATTAGCGATCACCACCGTAGGCAGCATGGAGCCCCAACCGGACTCCACGATTACCACCCCCAGGATCTCACCCTTCGCCTTCGGAACCACCACCTCCTTTTGCAGTTCCTTTTTGGCAAAGATCTCCAACTCATCGCCGAAAATTTCCTGACTGTTGAGCACTTCCTGGTAATCCATTTCCTTCATAAAACTGTGATCCTCAATTCCGTTAGCTTTCAAAAACTCCATGTAGGCCACTTGGAATGCCTGCCCAATCGACTGCGCTATGAACTGGGCTTCTTCGCTTTCAAACACATGACAAATCATCTTCGGAGTGCGGTTGCCCTTGGGATTGCCAACGGTCTTCTGCGGTGGAGTGGAACCTGTCTGATTTGGTTGGTTTGCCGTTCCGTTAGCGTTACCACCACTTCCACCGGAATCTCCCGAGTCGACATCTTGTGGCACGAATCGCCTTCGGGCCATCAACACCACCAGATCGCCAATATCAGCAATGTAGGAAATCGTCCGCAGCGCATGATCCATCATGATCTCCTTCAAATCCGTATTTAGCACCATGATTTTCTCGGTCGATATGAACAGATCTACTTCCGTGCTGGGCTGTGGTTCTCCATCTGGAGACTGGAAGTAGAAATGATTAATTTTGAGTAACAATTTTACGTCTACTTAGCATATGCAAACTTACCAAGGCCTACACAAGTTATAGTAGCGATACGTATTGAAAAGTGCGAAGAGGCATGAAAGTAAAGGAAATGAAAGAGCGTTTACTAGAAGAACGTGCACACATTACGTCTCTGTTCATGAGAGTAAGAGTAATTTTAGAAATTCAGTTACAAAATGTATGGAGAAAAAAATGTTTGAATCAAATAACATGATGTAGTAAGGAGCTAACGGTATGAACGATAATTTGTCGAAATAGCCGTATAACGTAGAAAGAATTACATTCCGTCTCTAAAAAGACAATTCACTAAAACCTTCATTTACGTAATGGGTCGATGACAAAATTTGAATTTTACGTAAATTGAATCATTGCGTAAATAGAATTTGCATTTAGTGAATAGAATTCTCGCCCTTAAAATTTAATTTATAGCTATACCTCGATTTAGTGGACCCACATGAAACTTCGATTTTATGGACATTCAAATTTTATATTTTATTATATAACGTTAAACGAATTCAAACACGCGTTCTGTAAAGTAAACATTTGTAAGAGGTTTTCCATTAAGTGCGCTATGCTAATAGAGTTGTGGGGTTCAGTTATGTTATGAAAATTTAATAAATTTACAACAACACCACTCTTGCAAGAGAGCAGATGATTTTTTTCCGTTTAAGGTGAACCACTGCGGCCAGTTTTCTTTGGTATTTTCGGGTATACCTAGCTGTGTCCATTGTTAAGTGCATGTCGTACTTTACCTTACATTACCATTGGGAAATAATGAAGAAGTCGTATAATTATCTTTCTCTACCAAAGAGCTTTTTTAGAAAAAGCGATATGACATTTATTTGCAATCGAATTACTATTAGAAAAGAAGGGCTTTATAAGTGCCATCACAATTAGGAGTTCTAACATTAAATTCGTAATAGTTTAAAAATGTGGGCATTTGAGCTGTTAAGTTGGGCTGGCTAGCCGAGATAATGCACAAAATTTCTACAAATAGAGAATTTCGTAACACACCTATTCATAAATATATATTCTATACTAGTCTAAATATATATTCTACAGTGGTCCCGGCAGATTTAGTTAGCTGTACAGATAGATATGGAAGCTTTAGTACGACATTGTCAGCACTTTTGAACTTATTTTTGGGATTTGCTTGTGAATACAAATTTGTGTTATAAATTTCAATGTTATATTTATTTAATCATTAAACAAACCATCCATACGATGATTCGTCATTATAAGTATTATGAGATAGACAAATCTTTTTTTCAATAATTTTATCGAAATTACTAAGAATAACCTTTGAATAGTTCAACATTAAAAATGTCGACACACTGATAGATAACTAATTAAATTTAGGCTACATGCATCGCATCACTTACCAAGGTGAATCCTGATCATGTAGCTTTTGAATCCTCCCACTAATTAAACTCCTTCCTGTGAAAACCATGGAGATGCAGAGGTGTTCTCGATCTCTAGTAGCAATGGACGTCACATTAACATTCCTTCCCTTCCTCGATGACCTAAGTACATGGCCGGCGCCGTAATTGACATTACTAAGTTTGGAGTTCTCGAAATTATATGCTACTCCCTAGCTGTATCTGTTAGTTCCCTGTACAATTTTTATAATTCTGGTCAATCACGGAGTAGCAACAACGAATTGTACGGTCATCAATGCTTATGCTTATATTTATGGTCATTTGAAGGTGGTCCAAAGACAAAAAAGGTTTATATGGAAATTACTATGGAGAAATTTTGAAAAATGTTCCAAACACATTTGTACTGTAATGTAAGTACAAATATATCATCCCACACTGAAACCTCAATCTTCAAAACTTAATTAAGGATGTTGTTGCAAAAACAAATCCCTTTGAGCTAATTTTGTTTGGGATTTTTGTAGATGTTTGCAAGGCTATAAACCCATATGTAGCTAAATAATAGAAAACAAACTCATGAATATCTCTTCTTTTGTCCGTCGAATTGGACTGCTCTCTTCAGAAAATGTCTTTATTATGACTCAAAAAATGAGTTTCCACTATGGGATGATAAGTTAGTACTCACATTCCAGTATTAACGTGTTTGGAACATTTTTCAAAATTTCTACATAGTATTTTCCATACAAACCTACATCGTCTTTTTCATGGTAAGGATTGTAAGGAAGGTATGGGAGATTGGATGTTCAAACTTTTTCCAAATTTTGAACTGCCCTAATGACCAGTTGAGATAAGATCAAATTATGAAATTTTGCCACCAGAAAAAGTTTTATTATACATATGATATTCTCATGAAAACCATTTGCCAAGAATAAAATAGCCGCAAATTAGAATCAAATTATGAGAGGCAAGAGTGTAAAATATGTAAATAAAATGTTCATTCCTTTGATAAATATCTCATTTTTACGAATAGCCTCATCTCAAAAAAGGTTATTTGTTCAATGAGCCAAGTTAAGCAGTTCTATTTGGGTCCCTTCACATTACTCGATTCCGGGTAATGAGGATGCACGATGGGCACGAAGGAAGACGATATTAATGACAAACAAATAATCTTTAATGATTTTTTCATAATAGCTCGTCAGCACGCCTTGATTAGATGTTGCCAAAAATTGGATGGTGAAGACTTAGGAAAATGGTTATATTCTATTCCCTCACAGAAAACTGTGGCTCAATGTGTTGGAATTAGGCCGAAACTTTTATAACCTACTAGTCATCGCACGGTTTGCCACCGTCGAAACCACAACGCTGTTGTTGTGAACGAAAAGCGAGTTTTTTACCAATTGTGTACGCGATGACGGAAGTGTTCAGATGAATGTATCGACTTATGTTCAATCATCACTGATCAGGCAAGCTACAGCTGTTGTGCAGGGCATCATGATATCAAACATATGTTGTGGAAATACCTCGATCACGCTATTATTTCTATGGAACTCTCAAGGCCCAAAAACCAGAAAATGAAGGCATTAGAGGTATTAAGCTGGATCTCAACTATATGATACTTAACTGTTTTTGAGTTCTTGAAGAAAATCGAAGTCGCCGTTTTATTCATTCCTCTTCCGTGTTGTTTTGCTGGTCACTTCGCTTTCCCTCAAAATATGTAATTTTTATGTCGGTACAGGTCATCATGTATGTGTCCACTCTACGTTGATCAGCAGTAAAACCGTCAGCATATAATGGTGTCTAACCTTGGTCAAACCGCGGTTCCTAAAAGCTAACATTAGTTCGGTTCCGTTATTCCAAATGGCGCTTGAGCCTTGAAACTAACAAATAAGTAAGACAAAATCAAAGAAGTTTTGTCGTTTTACGATACTAAACTAGATCAAACTATCAAATTAGATTGGACAGCTGCTACGGATTGATTCGATTCACTTTGTACACGCATATGAAACGAAGCTTAATGTAGGAATGAACTCAAAAAGTAGCAAAAAGTTCATTTTGCGAGGAAACTCGTTAGTCAAACGATTTCATCCACCATATAATGTGAGCGTGATGCAACTTGTATAATTTATTAAACGGCTTTTGCCGTCAATTATTATGCGACTTGTGGTTATCCAGAGGGCTAGTGTTATAGAATCGTTCTTGGATAATCCAGAGCTGTCTTGGTAGCGTTATTCGAATAACATGCCTAGCCGTTCTCATAGGGGACGTTAGCCAGAAGGAAAGACGTTACAAGTAATACTGTTTCATATGGTACGCCCTCTTCAACATCTAATCCAATTTCTCTCGCCGTTCCCTTACGGTACCTATCGATCTAGTTTTCATTGCTTTCTTCTCATTGCTCCCTATCACTTTAAGCCAAACAGACCAATATGATGGTAAACAAATTAAAATATAATTATCACGGTCGATATCTTTGTATGTAAAGTAACAACCTATTTGCGGAACGGAAAGCATTAGGTTCATTATATTGCTACACTGAATCAAATCTGCCTTTTTGTTTACCTTTTTGACAGCATTAATTTTTTTGAGACCATTAAGTTAAAGCCAAGGCTCGCTCAAAACCTATTAGTCTTAGTGCAGAACAAATAATCTGATTAATTGATTATTTAGCTAGGAATTTGCGAAAGGTTTCTCAAGATCTAAAGCTTTCATCAATGATTATCTTCTTCGGCTTTGTAGCCGCGGACTCTAACCACTCGGCTGAGGAAGGCCCCATCAATGATTATATTGCACGGAAAAATCAACTATTGATCTTAAAGCATACAATACAAGACCAGAAAGATTTAACTAGATGGAAACCATTGTTATTGTCTCCGTTTTGGAATCATATTTACAATATGTTTGAGAATTTTCAATTTTTCTTTCAGTTTAAAAATGGAGTCGAATAAAACTAAGAAAGACAATAATGATGTCGTAAATGCGGCGCGTCCTTGTAAATCGAAGAATTTTGTGCCATTCCACCAGTAAATTTTCTTCGGCATGAATTTCATGCGATTGTAAGGAAATTTATTGTCACGCAAAAAATATTATTTTAAGGGGTCTATTTTGTAAAAAGAGCAGATTCATGTGACTCGTCTCTAGTCACTGCCGATCAAAGTTAGCATATAAATTTCAGATTTCACCCGTCGACTCCCATTGTAATCCAGTCACATAAAGTGACAGCTGTTGAAAAACTCAAGTGACAGAGCCGTGCAAAATCCACTGCGTTGATAAGTGGCATAAAGATTGATCACAGCAATCGGTTTTAGACGTTCTTCTGTGATGCGGACTGGTATATTGTCTGCCTCACTTGCGATTCGATAATTGGCTGGGTAAGTTGTGTGAGCATCGCGTGGAGGGTCATTTCTTTCTCGTTGATAATCTAAACTCCAAAACTAGTTAAAATAGGGCCTTAAATTATTGCTATAAGTCGACAGAAAGCATTGTGCTTTCAATATTATTAGAAAAATGTGGTTTATAAACAATTTATTCGCTGATATTTGTTTGGTCATAAGCTCTTAACACTGATTATTACGTGTTTTAGAATGTCGTAAGAGATTTGATTGTTGCTAGCTGAGCTCAATATTTCTAACAAAACCCAACAAAACTAAGAAGTTTAGAAACTGTTTTAAGGAAAAGTTTCAACAACCTGTTGTAGTGTGGGTCTCTTTGGGTTTAACGAAGTGTTATCAAGGGCTTCATTAAAGTTGCTAAGACCAATAAGTTTTAAAATGAGTTTAAACTATATGATGGTAACAACATCTTGTAGTAATTGGAAAACATAAAAATGATACTTGGCTGGTTACCTGAAATCTGAATACCCATATTTCATAGAGAAAGTGAGTGCAGGAGGAGATATCGTAGATAATCACGCAGGATTAGTTACCTCTATTGGTTTAGCACATGCTTCGAGTTTACAAAACATTCATAAATATGTGTTAAACGTTTGTGTGTGTGTGCTTCTTAGCATTGAAAGCATACTAATCCCATTTACAAAATATCACGTAAATAGAATCTACGTCAATGGAGGTGTTTAGTAGATTACTGGAACAATGTTATGTCAAACGACCATTACGGCAAACAATCGTGATGCGAAGTACCTTCTACGCAATATGACTTTATGTCAAATGACCCAGACCCAAAATATGCGAAAAAAAAGGCTTGAAAAGGAACAAGTCTTACATGATGTAATCAACTGACATTCCCTAAATGAGGTTATAAGTAGGTATTAGATTTTACGATATAATTGCTTTCTTCTTTACCTTAATCCGAGATACAGCTTCTTCTGCTTGCATCATGCGGGTTGATTTGGTCGGCTGACCTTCACACACCAATTGGGTTGATCCAAGGTATCGCGCCCGAAAGAGAACTCCTTCGATCAAAACTGTGGAAGCCTGCAGCGGAAGGTATATTTTAACTCTCATCTTTATCTTTTTTCGATGAATTTTCACTTACGCAAAATAGTGTTATCCATGAATGCATGTTTTTAAGAGTAGATTGAATTATACCATGGCATAGATAAAACATTAAAAAGAAATGAAGCACTTACACTCACCTTCCTTATTCTTTCCCTTTTTCTTCTTGTCCGTATCCGACTTCGAGTCATTGGATCCATTCGGACTAGCGCTCTCAATTGCCTTATTCTCAATTTTAATCGGGGACGTCTGATGACTGTGATCCGGAGAAATTGCGCTGGTATCATTCGGACCATTCAAGTTGATCAAATTTCCATTCACACTGCTACTATTATTATTATTACTACTACTGATCTGATTCTGTACATTGCTGCCCAGGAGTCCCGGCGATGCCTTACTGGATGTGACAATCTCTGGAAGTGAGCTGGCCGGTTGAGCAACCGTTACTGCGCTGGCAGGCGACAGTAACGTCGAAAGGCCCTGTCGCAACAAGGATCCCTGGTTACTAGCTTTGCTTCCGTAGAGCGAAGTTCCTCCATTGCTTCCCACGAGGCCAGTCTGTTGCTTAGGAGATAGTTTGTGCAGTAAAGAACGAGTTTTGCGGTCTGTCCAACTCTTGCTATTATCGTCGTAGAAGCCCTGGTCATCCAACCTTTGATGACCTAACAATCGATCAGTCTCCAAGTCCGTATCTGGATCTTCATCGTCATCAAGAGCACTTGAATTCTTTGCGTTGTTTCCATGCAGCAGAGAGTCCTTCTCAGTGGACAAGTTGGTTGATCTTTCGGTAGGTCCACCTGCCGTTGGAGTAGTCGGTAGTAACAATCCCGGTGAAGGGTTGATCACCGTTGTGGGCGATATGGCTACTAACTTGCTTTCCCTCGAGCGCGGTATCCACACTGGGGATATTGAGGGAACAGGAGACTCTAGCTTATCCGATGCTAACATGGAATGCTTTTCGTAGTTTTTCATGGTCGACTGTTGATGGGATTGCTGTTGCTGTAGCTGCTGGGATGATGGACATAGCGATTGGGGGTGTGTCGGAGATGCGAGAGTTTTGTTACGCTGCAGGCAAGTTCGTATATCTTTCAGAGCCGCCTGGACGTCTGAACTGGCCTGCTGCTGATTGTGTAGCTGCTGTAGAGTAGTTTGCGCATCACAATCGATAGACGACTTCCTGTGAGGGGCCGGTGCAGGCGGTGGAGGTGTTGATTGTATAGTATCTGTGAAAATGAATCTTTTATTAGTATACAACATGATATTACTAAACTCTCGATGATTATCGTCAAAAATTCGTTTTGTCTTAATTATTAACATCAAGCGCGTTTAATCAAACTCAAGACCTTCTTTCAAATCATTCCAAACAAATGCCATGTCATACGAATAAACGTCATTCTATCAAATTTCTGAAAGCTATCATGTTGAGATCCAAGTTTAGCGATTTTAGCACTTTTTTTTACAAGATCCAGTCAATTTGTTTGCTTCGCTAAAAATACCATGGTAGCATTGGTAACTCAATTTCTGAATAAAATTAATATGAGTAACGGTCTCTCTACTGTAATCGATCGGCCGAGATCCGATCTCGTCGGACAACGACCACGCACTAAATTTCCTGACCAATAAGTGATTGGTAAGTAGCAATAATTTGTCACGATGCCGATGTCGCTTTGATGTTTTTTTTTTTTTTTTTTTTATTTATAGTAGGGTACAAAAAAGCTTCAAAAGCCAGGCCTGTTGTGTGTTGGCACGATGTGGGACTCACGTTAGGCGTGCTTAACCACTAAAAAACTTTCCCTACTGCTCCTGTGCCTCTATCCCCCCCGGAACTACATCAGGCAACTTCATCGGGGGAGGGATGTGCTCATGCACTTCTTCAATCTCAGCCTATAACTGTTCTGCTAGTTCGCTGTTGGAGCGTTTTGCCCAATTGGCGGTTGAACATCTCGCCGGGACTTTGGACAGCTTTCTGTGCGACGACGCATACTTCCCTTGGGCTGGCCTCGCGTCAGAGCTCTGTTGATCTTCTACTGGACGCTCATGTGCACTTCGTTGCTCTCCGACGACTCGTTCTCCGCTGCTGCTGTTCGAGCTCTCCGTGTTGACCAGTTGGATGCCGAGGTCGGTCCAGCGATTCCGGTTAGAGGATGACTTCCGGTTCACTGGCGCCCAGACGACCCAAAACTGGTTTGTGACGATCGATGCTACTCGGCTTAGTCCCCGACGGTGGAGCTAGCCTACTCCGGCTACGTGCTTCTTCATGATTCGATACTGGCCGGTAGAGTGCCGAAGTCGGTCCAGCGATTCCGGTTGGAGGATGGCTTCCGGTGCACTGGCGCTCCGACGACTCAAGCCGGTGATACGCTACGTACTACTCAGAGTAGTCCCCGGCGGTGGATCTATCCTACTCCGACGACGCTTTGATGTATAAATGTACACGACGATCTCATATATCCGAACGAAGTTTAGACTGCAAAATGATGATTCCATGTGCTTTGGGGTAATCGAGTTCAGTTCGCCTTCGAGCGTCGGGGTCTCTTAAGGGGCTCTGCAGCTTGTAGGTGTCATGGGTTCGAACCCCACCGGAGCACGTGGTTTTTTTCGCAGTTTAAATTTCCATTTGCACATTTGACACGTGTTTCGCCGTGTACATGTAAACTTCAAAACTTCAAAACCTTATAACTGTTGAATCACAGTTCGATAATCTGTTATCCATCTACCTTGGGTATTCAAATGGCCCAAGGAAACACCCGGTGGTCCCAAACGGAACCAGTTTTCAGTAACTTCCAACTCCAAGAGCATCATCGTTTTGTTGCTAATACCACTGTGAGGCTCCCCAAATCAACACGATTTATTTACAGCAATAGCGACGAAAAATCGCCGCGATTTCGTTGCTGTTTTGCTGCATGCACAGTTTTTGTAGTGTGTCTAAATAGACTGGCCCTTAAACAAAAAAGTTGTAAAACTCAACGGGGCACCCCTTAGATATGAGCCTTAGGGTAAAAAAACGCTGTCTCAAAATTTCAACTCAATTGGTTGCTCCACCAGCAGGCGCATTCGATTTGAAGTTTGTATGGGATATTCGTCTCAAATAAATTGAAAATTGATCCGATGTCACTGTTTCGTTCCGTATACTAATTGTTCGCGTTCAGATAAGCCCAGAATGACAAATACACTAGTTGATACCCTAATGAACATAATTGCAGAAGGTTGTATCTATATTTAATCTCATTTTCATTTCTCTTTCAGTTGTTGAAAGTTAGGCATAGATCAGCACTCCCGTACCGTCATTTATATGCATGCGACATGTGCCTCAGTTCGCCCAGCGTCATAGGTGGCTATGATGCCCTTAGTGGCTACCTCCAAGCTATGTTGAAGAAATACAAGCATTATTGCATGATATACTTCAGATGGTTAAAACACCAACTTTATTAATTTTGATCATGTTACAATCTTCTACAATATTTTTCGCTATTACATCAAGAAGTGTTTTTGACATTCTGGGTCCAATTGAACGCGATCATCAATTTTCCTAAACCAAACAGTAGATGATGTGCTGTTGCTCATATGTTTGAGCTGAAAATCCCACATTAACTTCAATTCAAATGCGCCAGCTCATGAAACGACCAAATGAGCTGAATTTTTCAGAAAGGCTTCCTCTAACCCCAAGAAATAATCCTGGGGGGTGCCCCGTAGAATCATACAACTTTATTTTTCTCCCATACTGAGCTGGGCCAGTCTAGTGTCTAAACCACGGCTGCGAGAGAATGCTTGCATGGACACAACGACGAAATTGCGGCAATTTTTAGTCGCTGTTGCTGCATAGAATGGCGTTTATTTGGGGGAATCTGTCAATATTGCAGTACTTTACTGCCTTTCCTTTGCGCGGACGGCGTGTTAAGGGGGCGGACCTGGTGTAGTGGTAAGAACACACGCCTCTCACGCCGAGACCTGAGATCGAATCCCATCCCCGAGATAGTCACTAAAAATTTCAGTGACGACTTCCTTCGGAAGGGAAGTAAAGCCGTTGGTCCAGAGATGAACTAGCCCAGGGCTAAAAATCTCGTTAATAAAGATAGATAAAAAGCGGACGGCGTGGCAACCAGTCAACCGCGCTTGCCTTCTGGATTGCCATGACAGAGGAGCACTGTCTGGAAGCGACGGATTTCTGGCCGAAAACATGAGAGCGGTTTTAGTTGCGGCAGCTCCGATATGCGTGTTGTTCCTTTCGCGTCCCATTAAACATTGAACATTGAGTTGCATGCCGACCGTGTTCATAGTCTGACGGTAAAAAGAAGAATGAGGGATGAAGCTGGGACAGGTGAGAAGCGGAACCCAAAAACTGAGCTTGTACGTGATTGGTCAGATAAGGAAGAGGTGAAAATTTTACGATTTTTCAACTCTTTATTGCTAATTATCATTAGTGTTCTCCATTTGAATCGACGCGTAGATAAATTTCGGATCTACTGATGAATAATTATTGAAAATCTATCGATTATTGGCTGAGTTATAAGGTGTCCCAGAAAGTATGGGCACGACTTTGCCATACTGCCATTTCGAGACTTGTGCAGATGAAAATCTGATTTTCACACATTTTATTCTCGTACTTATCAAAAGAAGATTTTGAATTTTGAGTGAGTTTTTTTCGCTACCTGTTTGTTGATGGTGTGACACTTCTGAGTAGGTCATAAAGTACGTACAAAAAAAAGAAAAAATATACTTATTATTGCCGATAGGATAAATAATACAACTATCACTTATTTTGAAGGAAATTATAATCTTAGGTATAATAAATTTGAATAGAAACTAATAATTAGACTTCAGCTGTTATTTTTTAAAAAGGGTCCAAACCAAGTACTTGTATATTTGTTAAAACATGTAAAAATCTAAAATTGTAGTTGTCTATTCAAAAGTATAGATATTTGACGTAAGTAAATATTGAATAATCTATTTTTATTTATATTGACAATACATGCAGCATACAATTTGTGTGGAACATCTTAGATACAATGCACTTGATCTCACCAGTTATAATTAGTTAAGTTCCAACAAAACACAAAAGTATGTGCTGACTAGTGTCAAATGGTTGGTCATTTTATTTAACAAATTTTTTTTAAGGTCATTTTATTCAACAAAATTTTCACAAGCAGCAGTTGAAATGTCTCGAGTAAAAATACAAAAAATACAGTGTGATTTTGTTTTTGGCACCCTCCGATTTTGGCAACAAATTTTAATATCATTACAATTTGCATTTTTAAATGTAAATATCATGAAGTCTTTTGTTTTAATGATTTGAAAGGCAGGTCAGCTTCACGCTTACCGCATTCCAGAGATCAATCTTCATCGGTATTCCCCCAAATCCCATCAACTGCACTTATTTAATTAGAGTTGGTCGTGTGTTCGCAAAGTCATTAATCACTGTAAGTATATTAGCTAGAGTTTCAAAATCATTTCTCGGTCATTCACGCTGTTTGACCAGCCCACTTGAGTCTGCCGGTGGTTACACACTCAAAAAAAAAAATTTTTCTTCACATTTGAACAGCACTGGCATAAGAACAACAAAACGCAGAGCTCCATTCACGAATTTCATCTGGCTTTTTCAGCTCCCTGTTCTGATTATTTTTGAACTACAGGCATTTCGTACGTAAAAGCATACCGCAATAGCAGAAACAACCCAAGCATAAAGTTGTAGTTCTTAACTTTTCATAGAATTTAAAAAAAGACACGGACACCGTCTTTAGCCATTTAGCTGCACAGACTGTAACTTAACACTAGACAACGGACAAGCATGATCCAGTGGCACAGCCACGAAACATTCTTGACGAAAAGTTTCAATGGCTGAAGCGGGAATCGAACCCACATCCCATGACACGATGCGCTTAAATGCCTGACGACATTAACCGCACGGCCACGAGACCCAGGTAGTACATGTACGCACAAAAAGACCTGAGTAGGACAGTCAAAGGATTGTCTTACCCACGATTTGTCATCAGTTTCAGAAATTTTAAAAGCATTTTTTTCGTTCCAAATCACCAAAGTTTAAATGAATATTTGTTCACTGTATTTTCTTCTCCAACCGAAATACAGTGAACATATTTTCAGCGAGTAAATTTCAATATTGAGCAGAAAAACTACATTGATTTTTTTTATGATGACGATGATTACGATTTGAAGTTTATTTGTGTGTTGTACGAAAATACAGACCATAGATATGGATAATGGGGACCTGATGCTACTTGCGACATGTTGAGCACCACTGCTCTATACTATTTTGTAATTATTTCTCGAGGTATTTTCAATCTATCTTTTGATGAAAAACTTTCTTAAAGGCTTAGTCAATATTTTGTTTCGAAAAATATCAGATTGTTATGCTCTTTTGATCGCAACCAATCATTTGATATGAGATTGGACTTGGATTTGAAAAAAAACTGTTTTTTTAGGTTGATTAAATACAAAAACAAAAAAAAATCAGTTTTGTAGCAAAAACAATACAAAAACAAAAAAAAAATGTTAAAACAAAAAAAGAATCAATTTGTAATTTTTTGTTGTAGATTGTTTAAAGAATATGTTTCTAATGTCTGTATTCTCACACTATTGCTTCAATGTGGACCGTTCCGAAGTTTGGCCATCATTTGGTTCCACAATGACGATGTAACAACATCCTAGTCATATTCTTGAAACAAAAAGAGTTCCGATGGTGGCACGGTTCCGTTTTAGGCAATTGAATATTTTGACTTTGTTGCCAAAACGAAATCCCACTGTATAAAAATATTTATTCGTTTGGAAAAATATTGTGATTCTCGTTATCAAAGTCGTGCCCATACTTTCTGAGCCACCCTATTATTAGCGGTCAAAACCTGACCTCTTTTCGTTACATGAGCAATTTTTCGTTTGTTTTTTGGAATTGTACCCACATATGTTTCCGAACGACATTATCCAACGTCAAAAAATTAGGGCTATAAGGGTATTGGATTAAGAAATATCCTAAAGAGCGCTCGTCAAATAAAATTGTTCTGTTGATATTACTTTGTGAATTATTCCATGAGCGATGCTTAGCATTAAGGTGAAGATGAATCGAAGCCAAAGTTCAAATTTTCAAGAGCACGGATCTGGAGAACCAAACATCCGTTTAAGCTGAAAACTTAATCGATTGGTCACTAGCTGGTGATGACTAGTCGATTAGGTTTTCAGCTCAAACAGATGCTTGGTTCTCCAGATCCGTGCTCTTGAAAATTTGAACTTTGGCCATAGATATGGATAATGGGGACCTGATGCTACTTGCGACATGTTGAGCACCACTGCTCTATACTATTTTGTAATTATTTCTCGAGGTATTTTCAATCTATCTTTTGATGAAAAACTTTCTTAAAGGCTTAGTCAATATTTTGTTTCGAAAAATATCAGATTGTTATGCTCTTTTGATCGCAACCAATCATTTGATATGAGATTGGACTTGGATTTGAAAAAAAACTGTTTTTTTAGGTTGATTAAATACAAAAACAAAAAAAAATCAGTTTTGTAGCAAAAACAATACAAAAACAAAAAAAAATGTTAAAACAAAAAAAGAATCAATTTGTAATTTTTTGTTGTAGATTGTTTAAAGAATATGTTTCTAATGTCTGTATTCTCACACTATTGCTTCAATGTGGACCGTTCCGAAGTTTGGCCATCATTTGGTTCCACAATGACGATGTAACAACATCCTAGTCATATTCTTGAAACAAAAAGAGTTCCGATGGTGGCACGGTTCCGTTTTAGGCAATTGAATATTTTGACTTTGTTGCCAAAACGAAATCCCACTGTATAAAAATATTTATTCGTTTGGAAAAATATTGTGATTCTCGTTATCAAAGTCGTGCCCATACTTTCTGAGCCACCCTATTATTAGCGGTCAAAACCTGACCTCTTTTCGTTACATGAGCAATTTTTCGTTTGTTTTTTGGAATTGTACCCACATATGTTTCCGAACGACATTATCCAACGTCAAAAAATTAGGGCTATAAGGGTATTGGATTAAGAAATATCCTAAAGAGCGCTCGTCAAATAAAATTGTTCTGTTGATATTACTTTGTGAATTATTCCATGAGCGATGCTTAGCATTAAAGTCACCAATGACAAAATATCTCGCAGAACTTGTGATCTCGCCCTAAAAGCCATTGGTAACCGAGTGTGTAGCTTGTTGTCACCGAACAAACGATTAGATTTACACGTTATTCAACAATGCTACGTTGAAGAGAAGATCCTCCTCTATCTCTCAGTGGTGATAGTTTTCATCCTGATCCATTCGTTTGCTTAGAAACACGGTTACCAATGGCTTTTAGGGCGAGATCACAAGTTGTGCAAGAAATGTTGACTTATTGCGAGTCATTTTTCGCAAGTCAGTTTGAAGCAAATTTACTTGCTGCCCATTGCAAGTAGGCAAAAAGACCCAATGCAAGCAGGCAAATAGGCAGCAATATTTGTATATTTGCTAAGCTGAGTTTCAACAGAAATACCCAATAGCTTCAGCTTCAAATGACGAAAAAGGTGATGTTTTATACGCCCATGAAAACCACATGCTCCATCTAGTCCATCATTACAATAAACAAAAAAGTTTGGATCTCTTTTGAGTTTGGATCCAGGCTTCAAATAAGTTTCAGGAATAGGGGAAAAGCACCAATTTTCGACCTAGCACTAATTTTCGACCCATTCATACGATTTTGGCCTACTTTGTATGAAAATCCGAAAATTAGCACAGAATTCTTGTAGGTCGAAAATTAGTGCTTTTCCCCTATCTGCTATGTGTATGTTAGTAATTGTTAGAAAATTAAACAACTCGTCCCCCAAAAAAACAAGCATTCCAATTATTTAAATAATTGTTTGGATCCATTAGAGAAATGTAATTCAATAACAATTTTATTAGTAAATTTAACATCAACTTGAACAGCTTCAGCCATAGTAGTGGTTTTAAACATTGCATCAATCATTATATTCAATTGTTCAGTTAAAAATTGAAATCAGAGGGAGACATGTTACTGGAAGTAGGTACATTTTCTGATGATTTTCCGTTAGGATTTTTGGTTGATGGAGAGTCGGAATAAAAATGTTTACATGTTCCACTCGTATTAACATTTAGCATATACCACCCAAGTTGTCCACTTTAGGATTCAGAATATGTGGAAATATCATCTTCGTCAAAAATGTACTTACATGGCATTGAAACGAACGTTCAACTTGAGAAAATTTACCGCAACATGCAATAAATCAGCGAATACTTACTGATGGTATACAACGATTCCAGCTCCGGATCTCGGTTTTTGAAAATCTTATTGTTCTGCAGTGTGCTTGAATTGAGCCCTCCCGTCGTCCCATTCATCCGGAACCCGTTGCTTCCGTACAGACCATCCAGATTGTTGTTATGGTTTCCTATCACCGGAGACGAGCTTATCGGTTTTATCGCGTGGCCCGTAGGAGACGTCAACAAACTGTACGAATTGGCAGCCTGTTGCAATTTATGACTGCTGTTGATCAAATCCGGTGTTGGCAGTATGCCGGGATTATTGTTTTCCGTATCGGAAACGTGACCACTAGATAGGCCATCCTCCAGAACTGGCATGCTGGTGTAGTAGCGAGTGTAGTTGCTTGCACTTCCGACCGCACTACTGGTGGCATTGTTCACTCCATTATCAATCATCGTGGTGGAAGAGTTGATCCCAGTGGAGGCACTGCTTATGACGCCATTGTTCAGATCGTCGCACATCATTTCACTACCACCATTGACCATGATGCCGCCATACTCGCTACCATACTTCAGGGAAATCTCACTGTCATAATCGCCGCAGTTGCTCTCGTAATCGGTCGTATCTGGGGAGTAGTTAAAGTTTTTACTTTGGCGCCGAGCCAGCGGCTTTTTGCCATTGCCAGAACCAGCATTGCCATTGCTTCGGAGCCTCTTCCCGTTTCCGTTCGCCATGAACTGCGTCGAGTCGAGATTACTTTCGTTAATCACATCACAGCTGCTGGCACGGCTTCCGGGATCCAAGTACAGGCTAAAATGCCTTTCATGTTCCTGGTACTGCTGTGGTTGCTGTTGCTGTTGGTGCTGTTGCAGTATCACATGTTGCCGCACATTGCTCAGATTCTGATGTTGTTGCTGCTGTTGGTGGTGTTCCTGAGATTGTTGCTGTAGTCGTTGTTGCTGTTGCTGTTGTTGGTGGTGGTGGAAACTGTGATGAAGATGATGATTCGCACTATAAATATCTATTTCTTCTTCATCCTCTCCGTCATTATCATCGTCATTTCCGCCACCAACGGTAACAATTCCGGAAAGAACATTCGATCCCATTCCAGCGAGCTTCTTTTCCTGTTTCTTCTTCCGGAAGCTGGTGTACCCGTTTTTAATTCTTGGTTTACTTTTTACGTTGATCATATACTTCAGATTGTTGCCGACGCCCCCTTCGCCTTCGTCGTCCTCGTCTTCGTCATCTTCTTCGCCGTCTTCTTCGCCATCCTCAAGCTCTTCACCATTTGCAGCAACATCATCGTCATCGCCATCTGCTTCGGCGTCGCTATTATTATTATTGATTGGCGATTTACGAGCTGCATTAGTGCTAATATCCTGCTGTCTGGCTATGCCGCCGGAGCCAGTGGTCAGCGACGTCATTGGTTTCTGCTGCTCAACAGAGACGACGGTAGATCCGATGTAGGTCGTCTCCAGTGCCTTGCTGTCCCCCATCTCGATAGGGTAGTCATAATGGATGTCCTGTTCATGGAACGAGAATGAAAAAACCAGAGAAATGGGTTAACATTTTTGGAACATGGCTCATTTGGTGTGATTGGACTGTATGTGCGCAATTGTGTGCTTCGGATAGGGTTACCATATCTGTTCTGAACGGAAGAAGTACTTTGAACTCTGTAAAAAAGTACAGAAACAAACACTAATCATTTTTTCTTAATGCGTTTGTTATAATATTTAAGTTTTAATCATTATCAATATTTGAATGTTAAAGTCTAGAAGGCGTTCTCATTCAATTTATAAATAGTTTACCTTAAGGTGATTATAAAACAAAGCCAAACCTTGAATTTTCAAGTGCACAAGACTGGAGAATCTGACAACAGTTCGCGTTGAAAACCAATCAAATTGCTTGCTTGCTAGTGGTGACCAGTGGGATACATTTTCAACGCGGAGCACTGTTTGGTTCTCAAGTCTTGTGCTCTTGAAAATTGTGAGTTGTGGCTTCATTCTATAATCACCTTAACACGTTAACGCCCAAGGTATCCCCCAATTGTACTTAAGTTTCGAAATTGTTATCAATAGTTATGTTCCCATATAATAAACACAGCTTTACCAAAAATAAAAAAAATCTATGGTAAGAATCCAAAAAACATTCCTAATGGTGAGCCGTCGATATCTGACAACTCCATAACACTAATTTTGCATTTTACTAAGACAAAATTCATGCTTGGTTATCCTTCAAAAACCGTAAATGTTGATAGAGTGAGAGTCTCTTAGCATTGCCCCACCCGAATTCGAACTCGAAGCCCCACTTTACTCTATTTGTACTCAAAAAGTACGTATGGGAACCCTAGCTTCAGACGGACTGGTCACCAACGTTTCTGGCGAAAATGGAAAAGGGTTATTTGCCTGAGTGAAATAATGTACAACGTACACGTAAGTGATGTTACGTGTTCTTGCTGACACCGCGTCAAACTGGAAGGTTTGTGGATGAAATTGATCATTCTTGTTGAGCCACACGGTAAAGCAGCGTTTTTCGGTCGGTGGTGAATTCTTCCTGATGGAGAAGCAAGAAGATGCGAGGTCGTTTATTTGGGTGGAAACGAGTTGAAAACTGTAGAGCAAGGTTTTAACACATGATTCTCACAAGAAATAGCACTAAAGAATATTCACCAGGCTTCTGTTGAAAATGCACAAAGTCCCACAATTTTTCTAGGATACAAAAAGGAATTATTATTTTCTTTTTATATTCGCCGGTACATTTTAGATATTATCTGATTCACTACTCCTAAATTATATTGTCTTTTTAAGATAACCATACACGGGACGACACAAATTTTTCTAAAAACAAACGGATGACGTTGTGTCAAAACGTTGTCAAACCTTTAGATATATTGGAACCTTTTAATTGGTGCAGCATTCAACAAATCAAAATTGTTATAGGGAAAGTGTACCAGTTATGGCTATAGTAGTTTCCTATTTGGCCATATGTGTTTTCTCCAGCCCGATGCTAAGCAGCCATGTTTTCGAGGTCAGCATCAAACTCAAGAGCACAACGTACATTGGCGTAATCATATTAGGCAAATTTTTCTCCGATATTTCAATGTGTTCCACGCTAACCATATCAACTCAAATTGACTTGCTGTACTTCAAACGAATAGTTTGCAACCGTTTATTTGTGTTCATATAACTGTTGTTGTGAAAAAATAAATTTTTCGGCAAATAAGATTTCGCCCTCCTCGATTGTTAGTCCTTAAACGACTTTTTGTTTACAAACATTGAGTTGTCAGTGGAAACCACTTCCCAGTGGGAACCAGAGATGTTTGCTCGTTGTTTTCCAATGGGGTTGTATGGGCGGGGTTTGCAAATTTTAAAATACTTTTTGAGAAGATATTTTTAGATAAAATAAATCGAGTTGAAGAATTTAAGTACCGTTTTGACTCATATTCCGAACACTTAAGGCCAACAGTGACTTCAAATGCATCTGATTGGCATAAATAAGCTGATATATGTGAACATTTTAATTTATCGGCAAAGTCTAACTGTTAACTGTTGGGTGTACAGATAAAATTGATTGTTTAAACTTGTTTAGTATTGTTTTCACGTAATAGTATGGAACAACATTTTGATTCAAATGCCGAACACTGTGTTAATTCTGTCTCATATTCCGAACACCTTGATTCAAATTCCGAACAGCACAAATAAATCGTATTCAAATGAATAATTTCGCAAATAAATTTATCTAAGCTGGTTCTACTGGTCTCAAACCAGAGAACCATGACTACTCCCGAGGTATAAAATAGATTTGAAGACGGTAAAATTGAATTACAATTGACTGCTATTTCCTTGTTATTTGATGACATATTTCAGTGAAACGTTTCAACCAAACCGCCATACAAAAACCAAGTGTTCGGAATATGAGTCTGTTCGGAATTTGAGACAAAACGGTACGTAAAATTAATTAAGAAATATTACAATAAAATACCGTGATATGATTCAGCTGCTCTCCTTCTGTATTGTTGTTAAATATTTTTTTCGATTTTTTTTAAAAACGAGAATTACTTCGACAATAATTTTCAAGTGCAGCAGTTTAGAATGGAAATCATTGACACTATTGTTGCAGCAGATCGATAGTATTGCTGTGTGCGTTTGAAATGCAAATATCAAATGCGGTAAGATTTGCAACAAGGAAGGCGAAGTCAAAATTTGATTTCCTTCGCTAAGTTGGCGTTGATATGCATCATCGTTGCTAAGTATCCTTTGGTAACTTTGTGTTACCGCGTTTTAAGCTCAGTTAGACTGGATTTGCACGTCAAATGCAAACAGCAATAGACCAGCATGCAAAACTCAACTGCCGGTAGAATACTTATTGTCACATCTTACAGAACGCAACATACATAATCGAGTCTAAGGGCTAAAAAATGAGTTCTTCTTTCATTGTGAAGATTTTATGTCCAAATATGTGAATGTTTGCAATCCCGGGAACATTCCGGGAAATGATTTTCTGTTTCTCGGGATTCCCGTATTTCCCGGGATTTCCGTATTTCCCGGGTAGTTCTATTAAAAAAGGATTGACCATCTATTGAGGGGCCCAGATAGCCGTAGCGGTAAACGCGCAGCTATTCAGCAAGACCAAGCTGAGGGTCGTGGGTTCGAATCCCACCGGTCGAGGATCTTTTCGGGTTGGAAATTTTCTCGACTTCCCAGGGCATAGAGTATCTTCGTACCTGCCACACGATATACACATGCAAAAATGGTCAATTGGCATAGAAAGCTCTCAGTTAATAACTGTGGAAGTGCTCAAAAGAACACTAAGCTGAGAAGCAGGCTTTGTCCCAGTTGGGACGTAACGCCAGAAAGAAGAAGAAGACCATCTTTTCTCAAAATAAAAACCTTCATACAATTTACTTGTCATATCATTCTAACCAGGGACCTTCGTTAGCCGAGTGGTTAGAGTCCACGGTTACAAAGCAAAGCCATACTGAAGGTGTCTGGGTTCGATTCCCGGTCGGTCCAGGATCTTTTGGTAATGGAAAATATCATCGTACTCATCGTACCTGCCAAACGATATACGAATGCGAAAATTGCAACTTTGGCAAAGAAAGCTCTCATTTAATAACTGTGGAAATGCTCATTGAACACTAAGCCGAAAAGCAGGCTATGTCTCAATGAAGATGCAATGCCAAGAAGAAGAAGATCATTATAAGCAATAAGTTCACTAGATAACTAGTTATAATTCGAAGTTGGTTTGTTGTTTTCCGAAATCAAATAGTTGTCAATAAAATGTATATGTTTTTGATGATATGTTTTTTTTTCTAAAAATGATTATAAGCTCTACTGCCCATAATTGCATAACACTCACATTCGACATTTTGACAAATTGGAGTTAATACCATGGAGAGTCATCAAATGATAAATACTTTCGAACAACTTACTGAAATATGTGAGATTGTTCTAGAAAATTCGAAAAAATACCAAGTTGTTTTGTCACATTGGCAATTATAATCACATAACAGTCACATTGGGATTATAGATGAGCCTCGTATTGTAATAGCAATGAAATTTCCATCAGAATTATTTTCTAACTATTCATCTAGAATGCAATATGAGTTGTACAAAACATCAGCCTCGAATATGCACTTTTCAGTTCCTGGTAATTTTTAGAAATTTTAGTTTTCTCCCATACTGCCATAAAATGCACACTTGGTATTCCATTTACTCGAAGCCTACTTTTGTCGAATTATACAAATATGCAGTTATGGGCAGTATAGTAAACAAAGGATTTTTTTTATGAATTGAGTGAACTTATAAAGTTTTCATGGATGTAACAGTCACAATTTTCAACATAAGACTCTAGTTGGTTTTTATTCAAATGCTTGAAAGGATTGCTTCGATGTTGGTAAATATGATTTGAATTTCATGTAAAGCCTGACGATTAAAACGAAGCCAACAGATTTTTTTTTAATTTATCAACTCATTACGCGTGGTAAAGATGGACAAATTATGGGTGAAATTATGAAAAAAATCCACGTGCTCAGCTGGAATTTGAACCCAGGGCTCTTGTATGCTAGACGAGCGCTTTACCAACTAAGCTTCCGAGCCACTTGGTGACCTAATAACTTAGTTGATTACAAGTTTAGAATTCAAATCCCCACAGATCACGCAGACCCCTTTCATATTTTTAGAAACACAAACTCACAAAAAGAGAGAATTTTTTGAAAATTTCCCGGGAAATGGCAATTTTATTTCCCGTTTCCCGGGAAGTCGAATCCCGGGAAAGTTGCAAACACTACATTAGACCATTTCACAAAAATCGAAATGTCTGCGATTCAACCAGTAAACTACCAGGCAAATTTTCATTCAATTTGGAGAAGATAAGGAGGTGCTTCAAGTCGAATTTGTGTTTTTAGCTATTCTTTACATTCAAAAAATTCTAACGGGATTTTATAGAAACGAAAATCAAAATAAATACCACTAATTGAATGAATTATTAGTACTTTACAACTTTTAAGAACACTGTACGCCGATTGGAGAAGGTTTTGACATAATAAAATTGATTTCTGTTCATGAAAGTATCTGTAAAACATACATTTATCTACAGTTTTTGTTCTACGAGATTCTTGACTTCATACTTAATCATAAAAATTCAACCGTAGTATCATTTCTTTGCCATTTCTGAACATTATTGTAGTACTTCATTTTCGTATCCGAATTAAAGATAAATTGGAAAAAATCGTTGGAATACGGCATTCCTCATTTCCCAGTATTAAGAGCTGCTGCCAAATAGCGCAATTGCTGACATGTTACAAGATTGAACATAGTAGCTTTGTTTTTTCAATGATGGAAATTTCATCAATGCAGTCGTTCTTCAAACAACATTCGCACGACTTCCGATCTTGTGGATCGGAGTTTGATTACAGGAGTTCATTTAGTTCTGCATCTCTGCCATTGTGCCCAGAATGGCCGTACTCACAAACAATGTCTAAAGTTCTATTTTATAGTTCCACATCCTTCATTTAAAGTTAAAAGAACAAAAATCGGTTCAAAAATGTATGTTTGAGAACGTTTTAAAATCATGGGTCATTTATTACCCTTAATATATAATGTGCAACTTTTTCTTAATGCATTAATTAAGAAGGTAAAAGATGAGAACTTTTAAAAAAATCATATTGTTATTTTCAGATTATTCTAGGAGAAAACACAACTGATTTAAATAATTTTCCAAAAAAGCTCTATACCTTGCATTGTAGAGCCCACATTACTTTTTTTTATTAAAGGCCGGTTTGCTACTGACAAGAAAAGGAATCGCCTATCTCGATGCGTGGAAAATTTCTCCCAAGAAATGGTCAAGAAAATCACTTTTTTCTGATCGCAGTACGCAGTTGAGAAGAAATGTCACTTCGAAGGGGGCTCTCTGTAGGAAATTTCTTGACCCTTTCAGTCAAGGAATTTCTTTACTTTTCTTGAGCGAAACAGCATACTTAGCTTAATTGACTAAAAACAAAATGGCTGCCTAAGAAAATGTGTATGGGGAGATTCAATCCCTCAAAAAACATCGGAATATTTTCAAAACACGATGATCAATTATTAATATCGATATATATTCTAAAAATAGAAGAGTTTTTTAAAAACTGAAATTATGATGAAAAAACATCAAAAAATAAAAAAGTTATCACGATTTGACTATTTTTTTTGTGTTTTAAATGAATAGCGATAAAATGGGAAATCGAGAGTTTCATCTTTATTGTAATGCTCGTACAGCTAATACAGCTAATATAGCTAATAACTTTTTTGTTTATCGTAATGATCGACTTAATGGTTGCAATCATCATTCATAGGCGTATAAAACATCGACTGTTTTCGTCATTTGAAACTAAAGTTTTTGAAACTTTAGGTGTTTCTGTTGCTTGGTAAATATACTTTCATAGCTGCCTATTTGCCTTTTCAATGCTCTGGACAACAAGTTAATTTGCTTCAAACTGACTTGCGAAAATTGACTCGCAATAAGTCAAATTATATTGTCATTGGTGACTTCAATGCCAAACATCGGTCATGGAATAATTCTCAGAGTAATTCCAATGGCTGAATTTTATTTGATGCGTGATCTCCAGGATATTTCTCAATTCAATCCCCTGATAGCACTACATGTTTTTCCTCTTCTAGAAACTCATCTACGATAGATTTGGTCCGAACCGAATCTAGTCATCTTTGTAGCCAATTAATTACTTTTGATACTGATCATGTTCCTGTTACATTTCAAATATCCCATGAAGCGATTCTCAATCCTATCAGCTCCACTTTCAATTATATTCGAGCCGACTGGAATATATACGAAAGATATATTGACTCTAATCTTGAAGTTAACATTTCTTTACAAACAAACTTAATATTGACAATGCTCTTGAAATTTAAACAAATTCCATTGTTGAAGCCAGGAGCATTGCAATTCCAAAATGTGAAGTAAAATTTGAATCCGTGATTATAGACGATGATCCTAAACTCTTGATCCGTCTTAAAAACGTGAGGAGAAGACAATTTCAACACACTCGCGTTCATGCTATGAAAATTATAAGGCAGGATTTGCAGAAAGATATCAAGAAAAGATTTTCTCAATTAAGAAACAAAAATTTTGAAAATAAAATTTCTCAATTGGACCCTTGGTCTAGGGGAAGGGGTGGTAAAATGAACACCTTAAGGAAATCATCTTGTTTTTGATAGAAAAACGAGGAATTTGTAAAGTTCTATCGCACAACATCAAAAATAGGGATGTTATCTATAGCAGCGACATGGATTCAGACTAAAATAGCTAAATTTTCACATATTTTCATCGCTGTCAAAAAGCGATGCAAATGTTCATTTTACCTGCACTATGCGGGTTACGTCAGTTCTAATTTTCAAACGTAGTTTCCTAAAATCTTAGTTTTCGTTGATATTTTTACTTCAATAGGGCGATATTCAAAACTGAAAAGGCAATAGATGGCTCTTTTTCAGTGGTAGTAAAAACGAAATCCTGAAGCAAAGAAAGCTCTACGGAAGATGAATTAAACACAAAAAGTTATGTATTCACTTTACACTTGATTTCTAATCACTACCTTTTTGATCCAGTTTCCAAATTGCAAGTAATTTACGTTTTGCATTATTTTCCATATGTTTTGACAGTTCTCCGACTACCATTCTTCCATGCGCTTGTGTTGAAAGTTTGAGAAATTTGAGAATCCAGCGTAGCGTGATCAGTGGGAGGAATACAAACAACAGTGTCGTCGCTCGGCGGCCGGTGACAGAAACTGAATGTTCGAAAGGTTGTTGCCTGTACTTTTTGCCGCTGGCGCCAACTGTTAGTGACTAAGAACGAAATAAACAGTCGTTACCCTATTGACCTACGTATCAACTCTAACACGCAGATTTATGGTCTGAATCTTCCGTGCGTGATAAAAAATAATCGAAATTTGTTTTTTTTTTCGGTGAAAGGCACGGTGTTCATTTTACCACCCCTGTTCATTTTACCACCACTTCCCCTAAGCCTTTTCGGAAATTATCTAAAATTTTGAAAAAACCTCAGAAGCCAATACCGGCATTCAAAGAGGAAAACAAATCATTACTAACTAATTGCGAAAAATCTCAAAAACATGTTATGCAGTATGAAAGTGCGCACAATTTTAATTTAGGACTTGCTAGTCTAATTGAAAATCAAGTTACTCAGGACTTCGAAAATGTTCTCAATCAAGAGAACGTTTTCGAAAATTCCTAGGAGACTGATTTGGAAGAAGTGAGAACTATTATAAAAAAAATCAAAAATATGAAAGCTCCTGGCGATGATGGAATTTTCTACTTCCTCATCAAGAAACATCCAGAAAGTAGCTTAACATTCTTAGTTGATATATTTAACTAATGTTTTCAATTAGCATATTTCCCTGACAAATGTAAAAATGCTAATGATGTACCAATTTTAAAATCAGACAAAAATCCTGCAGAAGCTTCTAGCTATCGTCCAATCAGTTTGTTTTCCTCCATCAGTAAACTTTTTGAAAAGGTTATTTTGAACAGAATGATGGCCCACATCAACGAAAATTCAATTTTTGCCAATGAACAGCTCGGATTCCGACATGGACATTCGACCACTCATCAACTTTTAGGGGAAGACGGGGTAAGAGCGCCCGCCGGGGTAAGATGGACCACCTCCAGTTTGGCATGAAAACGGCGGTTTTCTTAAAAGTTAATCAAGCACTTTGCATAAACACAAGATTTTTGTCATTCCGAGGCATTTAGGGTAATATTTTAATGGAATTTTCCATAACAAATATCGAAAACAAAGTTTCTGCTCGTCGATATTGAATTTGATCTAAATTTGACAGATACTCATTTAAGGATTTCGGAAGGGATTTTTTTTTGTAAAAACATTACAAATTACCCGTCCATGCTTGAACAGCAATGTGAAATATGCATTAGTGAAGTGAAAAATTAATTGTAAATATTTTAGCTTTGAAATAAGGTTATAGTTCTGAAAATTGCACTAGTGGGGTAAAACCGACCACTCTTAGTGGAATAAGATCGCCACCCCTAATTTATACCAAATAAAATGCCTGAACCATTTTTAAAGTTGTAACTAAGTTGTACATTACGATTCAAGTAAAATGAAATCAATTTTAATAAAAATACAAGCCAAATTCGCATATTTTTCCAAAATAAGGGTGTCTTAAGGGGATGATAAGTATGTATCTATTTTTTTTTTTTGAATTAATGAACCCTAAACATGATTCAATATCTACGTTAATCAATGTAGAATTCATAAAACATTATTATTTTTAGAATCACAGGGAACTGATATGTTTTATCGTAAAATTGTGTACGAAAATCGTGGTGGTCGCTTTTACCCCGTGGGTGGGCGGTTTTACCCCGTCGCTAAAAATAATCGTTATAAGACATCACTTCCCAGCCCCCTCAACAAAAACACAGCCCAGTCCCTCGAAGATGCGTCACAGAGGACGATGGAGGGACGTCCATCCTCTGGCTTCATCAGAGAGCAACTGCGGCAAACAGACCCTCTTCGCAGGCAGCAGCCTCAACACAGCACAATCGGCAAACCGGACCAACGCAATGAACAATGGATTCTGAATATGGATATGAACAACGACCCATGATGGTGAGCGCATAACGCTCTTCGCATCTTTGTGTGAGATGACGAATGAGGAACCATGCACTATAAATAGATTTAGGCTAGAGCACAAAACAAATGTATCTAGTTATAGGAAATTGGCCCAGTGGTGCCCAAGTGGACAAAGCTGCCGACCAAATAAAGTTGAAGAAAAAAAAAAAAAAAGACATCACTTTTTCAAGCTCCAAGAAATAAATATTTTTTTGCAAATACAACACTTGTGATATTTTTTGATCATAACCAAGGCTTCAAAAAACGACATGCTGCGCAGAAAAATGATTTATTGTTTCTTGACTTTGACATATGAATTAAATTGCTTAGGCGGGCGGTCTTACCCCGTCTTCCCCTATGTGTAACAAATTTGATGCGTTCCAACAAATCTGAATCTGGCTATTCTACTGGTCTTGCTCTTCTAGACATAGAAAAAGCTTTCCACAGTGTTTGGCATGAAGGTTTGATTGTAAAATTAAAGAACTTTAATATTCCAACATACATTGCTAGAATAATTCAAAGTTATCTGTCAAATCGTACACTTCAGGTTAATTATCAGAACTCCAGGTCTGAAATACTTCCTGTAAGAGCTGGTGTTCCTCAAGGCAGCATTTTGGGACCAATATTATATAATATTTTCACATCTGATATACCTGAGCTACCTCAGGGATATGCGGATGACACAGGCTTCTCCGCCAAATGACAAAGTCTGCGTGTCATCTGTAGTCGATTGCAGAAAAGCTTGGATATTTTTTTCTTCATACTTGCAAAAATGGAAGATTTCTCCTAATGCTTCCAAAACTCAACTAATAATATTCCCACATAAACCAAAAGCTCTTTATTTGTCGAGACATGTTGTCACGATGAGAGAGGTTCCAATAGATTGGTCAGATGAAGTTAAGTATCTAGGGCTCATGCTAGATAAGAAGTTAACTTTCAAAAATCACATTGAGGACATTTAAGCCAAATGTAATAAACATGTAAAATGTCTCTATCCCCTGATTAATAGAAAATCAAAACTTTGTCATAAGAACATGCTTTTGATATTCAAACAAATTTTCAGGCCAGTGATGTTGAATGCTGTACCAATATGGACTAGCTGTTGTAATACCAGGAAGAAAGCTCTGCAGATAATTCAAAATAAAATTTTGAAAATGATTCTGAAGCTTCCTCCCTGGTCTATTACCAATGAGTTACATAGAATATCCAATGTTGAAACATTGGAACAAATGTCAAATAAAATGATTAATAATTTCAGGCAAAAACCGTTACAATCTTCTATTGCCACGATTAATGCGTTATTTATTTAGGTTAAGTTAGGTTAAGTAAATTCAAAGCGTTTTTTTCTCTTATAAGCAGATGAAATCAACTCACCTGTAAAAAATCTGAACTGCTACGGCAAATGAAATGTAATATGTTGTTAACAAAATGTTAATAAAATCTTAAATTTGTTTTAGCAAATGAGGATGATAGTGTTGTCTAATAACACAGAACACCTAGATATAAGAAATCAATGTAATGTTTGAAATGATACTACTAAAGAAATTAAAAAAAGAGTTTCATTTCAAAAGGCCTTTTGAAATACAATGGAGAATCTTAAAAACTGGCATCATCGCTGTAATAAAATCACTTTTTTCTTTATTTTATTTAAACAAAACTTATCGAAGCATATCATACCGCAATTAGTACTATATCATTTGATTCCACTCCAGTTTATATTCTTTGACAAACACCATATTTCGGCCTCAACTGGAAAGACTCGACCAAAAGCAATTATTTGGATCCTATATTTTTAAAACTACCGAACGATGAAAAATGAACCAGCCATAGATTGGAGGTTTCGACAATAAAGATAAAAAATATATTTTAAAAACTATGCTATAAAAATATATGTTGCAAAAAGTCCAATTGTCCAATTTTCTTCTGTACAAAACATTAAGCTCGTTTAGAGTTGACGGATTTCGATCAAATTTTCACGGTAACTACTGGGGGTCCAAATAAACAAATTCGGAGGATATAATTTACAATTTTTACAAGACGATTTTTGCCATAATAAGATGGGCCACCTCAATGGAAACGCTGAATTTTTTGTCCTGCATACGGCGATTTGAACGACAAACTGGTGAGTTCTGTCACTCAATGTCGATAACTTCCTTTCCATTATTAAAAGCCAAAAATAAAAAATTGAATCGCAATACTGTTTGAAATATTATAATAAGTGTTGTAAAAAGTCCGCATAACAAAAATCAGTATCTGTGTTCTCAAACATCGAACTTACCAAACTTTCGACATCATCCCCGCTCTCGTTGTAGTCGCTAAACTTTTCGAACGCCTTCTCCACATCCTCCGTCGTGGGACACTTGAAAAACTCCTCCAGCACCTTGCGCGTCTCGGAAAACTCGTACAGATAATCGAACGTCGACGAGGCGGTGATGGGCGTCGTAAAGGACCCAGCACCAAAAGTTGGATTATCGTCAGCCGTGGTGGAAATCAGTCCCAGCGAGGGTTTAATTTCCGGCGTGGACCGTTTGGTGGGAATTTCCTCCGCCGTATCTTCACCCCGGTAATCGCTGTCCAATCGTATCACGTTGAGCTTGTTCATCTCCAGTGATGACGAATCCACCGTATTAGGCGAACTGCCACTGTTGATGCTTATCGCACTGACGGCAGCCCGTTTGGCGTCAAATTCGCTGAGCAAAGCATTGGCATCGAACGTGACCGAACTGTTCAGTCCAGAACTGACCTGCTCCAGTAACGTGGGAGACCTGGTTGGATGGTACGGATGGTGGTGGCTGCTTATGCTGGAACCAGGCCCATTTGGAGTGGGAGTAGTGGTGGCAGTACTTGTATTACTTGTACTATTTGCCGTCTGCTGTGATGATACAACTCGCTGTGGGAAGCCTGGACGGGGCGGTGTCAGTAGCGATGGGGAAGTCAGGTTGAGCTTGTAGTTAGACGACATATAGTAGGACGACGACGAGCTGTCCTCGTTCAAACTTAATCCAAACCGCCGGGGGGATCCTTCGTATTCTGTTTGGGAAGAAAGGGTGGAAAAGAATACGGTAAGATTAGAGTTTAGTTTATAAAGGCAAGAAATTGCATGAGGAGGGGATAAAGTTCGAACAGTCTTTGATTTCCAATAACAAAAACTTGCTGTGGTGTATTGCAATATATAGAATATACTATATAAGTACTCTTGCTCAGCTTTGAGACGTTACGACAATAGAAAAAGATAGAGGAAAAATATTATTTTGTTTCTCTACCTAAGATTTGTTGCTTTTCCCAAGCTATTTACAGATGATTGTTTGTAAAACTTTTTTGCTGGCAACAGATAAACTTGAATCAATTAAGGTAATTTGAAGCGTTTTCCATCCCCTACACGCTTAGATTTTATTACCGGAGTCGGTAAAATTTTACTGGGTGTTTGAACATAATAAAATGCATTTTTGGACGTTAAGAATAAAAAATAATTAGGCGCCATCCACAAATTACGTATCGGAATTCAACATTTTGAATTTCTTTGAAAATTATTCCATGAGCAATGTTTTGCATGAACCCGTCAACGCCCAAGGTATCTCACAATTTGAATTAAGCTCCGTATTTGTTATTCAAATTGTATTCCCATAAATCAAGTCTATGGTGAGGATGAAAAAAGTGTGTCGTCCATATCTGGTTGTTCTACAAGTTTTTTATGGGATCTGACAGCGATGCTTATATATGTATTTAACAAGTTGGTGTGGTAGCATGGTTAGCGTGCACGCATCGCGGTTGTTTTTAGCAATGTTCTAGGTTTGAATCCCGTCGGCGGCACTAGTTTTTGTTAATCCACATAGTGATAATTCTCGGGAGCAGTTGGTGAGCGAAAATATGATGGAGTGAAAAACAAATTATCCACAGAGTGGAGTGATTTTCGGTTACCCTCCATCGTAGCTCTTTTATCGTGAGCGATAAAAGATGTTCATGCGAGGAAGCGAAAAAAGCATTCTCCTTACGTGCGAAAAATCGTAGATTTCGCATCATTGATACGAAAATTCAGAACCCTGATAAAAATTTAAAAACAAGAACATCAAAAACCGAATTCCGGATAATCGAGTCTAAAATTCCGGATAATCGAATCCCGGATAATCGAGTCTCCGAATAATCGAGTCCGACCTGTACTGATAAAATGAATACCGCGTTGTATTCTTTTCGCGGCGATTAGGGTACCAGATGTTTTTTGTCTCATATGAATCCTCATTTTTTTTTTCATCCATATAGCTTTGAGGTTGAAAATTGTTGAAAGTTACCCCTTTTGACGGTACATTATCTGATGTTGAATAAAAGTTTGCTGTGCCGGTAGGGTTTTTTTTTCATTTGATTTGAAACAATTAGAACGGTTGCTCGTAGTATGAAAAGGGAAGGAGTTTGAATTATCTGCTACGATATTTGCAAAGGATTTTCCAATCGAAATTAAAAGATTCTAACGGCTACCCAACGGAAGAAAAATAGTTTGTGAATGAACAAAATTATAATCTTCCTGATGGGTATGAACATTAAGCAAGCGATAGATAACTGAAAAATGAGCATTACTGGAGATTCTACCTGTGGTATTCCATGAACGAAAAATGCCACCATTATTCTGCCTGATACGAGCCTCGACGATTCGTTTGCGGTAATGGCAATCCCAAAAGTTAGACTTATGGTTGCCTCCGCAATTTGCGCATACATACTTTTTGGTATCATCCTTCATAGGACAGACGTTCTTAGCGTGAGAAGAATCTCTGCAAATCATGTCTTTAGTATCCATGCGGCAATATTTTGTGCCATGACCCCACTTTTGGCACCGACGGAGCTGTGTGAGGTTCTGGAAATTTCCTCAACGTCTCTGGAAAAGTTCCCATGTCACACGCAGTGTTGTGGAAAACTCAATTTCTCATAACTCACGCTTGAGATTTTTCATGCGTGAGTTGTCAATCACGTAACTCAACAGTCAAAAAATCATGGATGAGTTGGCTCGCCTTTTTGACTCATTGTCTCGTATTTCCACAGTTTACTCACACACGGCAATAATTTCTTGTTAGTCTGGTAAAATTATAGTAATCCTTTCTAATGTAAACAACAACATTCAGGTTTCACGAGTTTTTACCGGGTTTTGCGACTGAATCATTTTTCACGGTTTGAGTTGATTGAGTTGATTTTGCATCAAAATCTCATGCGTGATATTTGCGAAGCAGATCTCTAATGAGTTTGCTCTCACGGGAGAGCGTATTGATTGAGATTTGAGTTTGAGTCTATCACACGGACATAAATCAACATTAACCATTTCACCCTTGGAAGAAAGCGCGCATTCCGGAGAAACGTCCTTTGTTCCATTTTTGCCAGATTTAGTGACAGTTTTACCCCTATTTTTTGGTAGAAAGTTGTGAATTCAGAGATTCACCTTTCCTTTTGTGTGTAGTTGCAACCATGTTTAGTGAATAAACGAAAGAAGAAGTGACCTTCTTGAAGGTTTTTTGCCAAGACGGTGTCCAAGAAGGATTATTACCGCTAGCTTTCGCTAACGGGTCAAATGAAAAATCGAAGGCACTGGTCCAAACAAGAATCGTAAAGGAACCAATAGTAGAATTTGTTCTATAAACAGGTACTGAAAAGTACTATTTAGTAGCACTAAGAAGTGCTGTTTTATTGTTTAAGGTAGTTTTAAAAACTTCCACGAGCACAGAGAATTCGTGTACGCACAACACGAAGGTACGATGCGCACTGAGTAGTTAATTTTATTTATTTAAGGCTTGCGGCCACCATAGTTATATTTGTTTTATGAAAATCAGCACGTAAGAAATATTAAACCCCCCATCTCCTCCCATAATCCCTTACGTAACTAATGAACGGCACCCAAACAAAAAATCTAAAGTATTGTGCAAAGTAAAATAGCGCAACAGACGAAATTTGAAACTAAAACTGCACCTTAAAGCTGACAATCGATGAAAACACATGTATTTACGGGTTTGACTGAAGGACACATGTGTAATACGAAACCTCGTCATTCCGTAAGCCTCGAATGGTGACGTTTCCTTCAAACAAAATGAACGAAGGGTTCTTGGAGGGTCACTATGTAAATTGTTATTTGTTTCTATCCTTACCTCATCAATTGTAACATTTTAATGGCTCTGTTACTAATATGGCCTCTGTTCCTATTCACTTATGCCAAAGGGTCGTATTTAACCATTGATAGAAAAAAAATGATAAAATAGGTCTCGACACGATAAGCCGAGATTTCCAACGCTTCCAGTACTAAACCTTTCACGCGAAATCCTGCAGTCAGTGACAGAAAGCCAATCTCTCCGACGTGCATGAATATGCCGCCTTTATTCCACCGGTTCAAGGATATTCTTCACATTTGTCCTCAGCCTCAACAATGACTGAGATTTGGCCTGCATATGCTATGCTTGCTATGCAAACGTAAAGGGATTCCCCAACTGTTGTGTGCGAGTTACATTGTTTGCTTTTGCTTTATAAATTGGATTTTGATATCATTTCTCAACCCGAAGCCCCCTTCCTGCACTGACATTCAGGGATTCAGGGCGAAGTAAGCATATCTATATAGATACCATTGCTAGAGGCTCCCTGCGACGAGGAGTTGGAAGTGTGGAGCCTAGAAATCCGATAGCTCTCACCGAAAGTGTGCAACCACTTTCCAGTGTATCCACTACGACGAGCGAGGCCTAACTATATGTATATGAATGTGGTGGCAGCTGCAAAGTATAGAATTTCCTCAGTTACCCTAAGATATTAGCTGGAAACGGTGAATGGTGGCTGGCAATGAAGTAGGACATATGCATTTCGATTGGCAAAGCTCCATTTGGAATGGCTCGAATTTCATTCAAATAACATACGAGTGATCAGATGATGTTAAATTCCATGGCTGCTTCAATGGGTATCGAAGCGAAATAGAATAGAATGGTCACTGTTGATTGTTCTTTTTTCTGGAGTTACAATCCAACTTGAATACAGACTGATTTTCAGCATAATGTACGAAACAAAATATTGCAACAATCAGCAGAATAATGAATCATTTTGAAAAAAAAATTGCGTCACCTCAATAAAGGAACTTTTATAATGCTATATTTCTCTAGTGCCACCTACCGGCAAAACAACGAACAAACATGATTACCTGCCAGATGTCCTCGACTTTCGGAACCATTTTGCTGAAGAATAGAATTTCCAAAGTTGTCAAAATTAATAGATAGAACAAGCTTCAAATGCTCCATTTTATATACGCCCTAGCGCCATCTAGTGGCAAAATTTTGATCCAAACGGTTTGCTATTCGGATACGCATGACTTTCTGAACAACTTTGCTGTAGACTCGAACTTTCTGTCTTATCAATATCAGAAGATAAAACTAGCTTGAAATGCTCAATTTTAATGGCTCACCAGCGTCACCTAGCGCCAAAATTTCAAATCGACCTTTTTGTTTCCCGGATGTACTTGACATTCTGAGCAACTTTGCCCAAGACTCGAATTTTCTATCCAGGCTAGACAATCGTCAGATTTGTCACCTTGCGGTGGCGAAATGAAAAAAGTCATCGTCATCCAGTATATTAACTCTGGCGAAAGAATGCACGACTAACTTCAATCCAAAATCGTCAACGAGCAAATTTTTCTTCATTCCGCTTGCTACCCTTACTCAGAAGAAGAAGGCGTTTACTGTGGAGTAAAGTGGGGCAAAATTTTTTTTTGATGAAAATTCAGTGTGTATTTTTCGTCAAACTTAAGTTTACGGCTGGTGTAAAGTATGCCTATGATAAAAGTATCGATATTTTGTGTTTTAACTAGCGAACTTTTGCCCCACACTTGATTCGAACTCTTGCCTTACCGGTGGGTTAATATTTTGACACAAGTTTGTTCAGCAAAATTATAGCCAATATGTTGAAGGTTCACTGTATGGTATTTGTTTTGTTTCAACTGGTATTGTTTTTCTGGAAACCCACCTTACTCTATATTCGCTTGTTTCGCACCAACCAACGAATGCCATCACATAATTGCTTGTATTGTATGATTCCAGAATAGCTCTGTTGGTAAGCGCATGGAGTTCACGATCTAGAGATCTTTTGTTCGATTCCCGACGGGTTTTTATGTTTCGTTTTTATTTTATTTTTTCAAAAAAAAAGCTCCTAATTTGTCAAAGACACGATTCATATATTTAGTCGGCTCAGTGCTCCCGTACGAAGATTCACCCGTTACGAAGGAATCGTATTTGTTCGTCATGACGTCGAGCCTATGTATCGGATATCTGCGGCAAATCGTCATCCGATGCTGGTTGAGTGACGGTGAGGATGTTTCTTTCAGTTTCGTCGCCGACTTTTTCCATTTGACGGTGACAATTGTCTGCCCTGTTTCTATCAACAAAGATTTTTGACATCCGTGAGGTAACTCAGGTAAGTCAGATGTGAAAATATTGTATAATATTGGTCCCAAAATGCTGCCTTGGGGAACACCAGCTCTTACAGGAAGTCTTTCAGATTTAGAGTTCTGTTTATTAACCTGAAGTGTACGATTTGACAGATAACTTTGAATTATTCTAACAATGTATGTTGGAAAATTAAAGTTTTTTTTAATTTTACGATCAAACCTTCATGCGAAACACTGTCGAATGCTTTTTCTATGTCTAGAAGAGCAAGACCAGTAGAATAGCCTTAAGATTTGTTGGAACGGTTCAAATTTGTTACACGTAAAAGTTGATGAGTGGTCGAATGCCCATGGCGGAATCTGAACTGTTCATTGGAAAAATTGAATTTTCGTTGATGTGGACCATCATTTTGTTTAAAATGACCTTTTCAAAAAGTTTACTGATGGAGGAAAACAAACTGATTGGACGGTAGCTAGAAGCTTCTGCAGGATTATTGTCTGGTTTTAAAATTGGTACATCATTAGCATTTTTCCATTTGTCAGGGAAATATGCTAATTGAAAACATTTGTTAAATATATCAACTAAAAATTATAAGCTACTTTCTGGAAGTTTCTTGATGAGGATGTAGAAAATTCCATCATCGCCAGGAGCTCCCATATTTTTGATTTTTTAAATAATAGTTCTCACTTCTTCCAAATCAGTCTCACAGGCATTTTCGAAAACGTTCTCTTGATTGAGAATATTTTCGAAGTCCTGAGTAACTTGATTTTCAATTGGACTAGTCAGTCCTAAATTAAAATTGTGCGCGCTTTCAAACTGCATAGCAAGTTTTTGAGCTTTTTCGCAATTAGTTAGTAATAATTTGTTTTCCTCTTTCAATGCCGGTATTGACTTCTGAGGTTTTTTAAATTGTTTTGATAATTTCCAAAAGGGCTTAGAGCCAGGGTCCAATTGAGAAACCTTATTTTCAAATTTTTTGTTTCTCAATTGTGATTAAGATTCTTGATTTCTTTCTGCAAGTCCTGCCATATAATTTTCATAGCAGGATCACGAGTGCGCTGAAATTGCCTTCTCCTCACGTTTTTAAGGCGGATCAAGAGTTTAAGATCATCGTCTATAATCACGGATTCAAATTTTACTTCACATTTTGGAATTGCAATGCTCCTGGCTTCAACAATGGAATTTGTTAAAGTTTCAAGAGCATTGTCAATATTAAGTTTAGTTTGTAACGAAATGTTGACTTCAAGATTAGAGTCAATATACGTTTCATATGTATTCCAGTCGGCTCGAATATAATTGAAAATGGAGCTGATAGGATTGAGAATCGCTTCATGGGATATTTGAAATGTAACATGGACATGATCAGAATCAAAATCAGCATGAGTAATTAATTGGCTACAAAGATCACAAGAGTCGGTTAAGACCAAGTCAATCGTAGATGGATTTCTAGAAGAGGAAAAACATGTAAAAAAGGGTATTGAATTGAGAAATATCCTGAAGAGCACTCATCAAATAAAATTCTGCCGTTGGAATTACTTTGAGAATTATTCCATGACCGATGTTTGGCATTAAAGTCACCAATGACAAAAATGTTTTAATTATTGCGAGTCAATTTTCACGAGTCAGTTTGGAGCAAATTAACTTGCTGTCCAGAGCATTGAAAAGGCAAATAGGCAGCTATGAAAGTATATTTTAAAAATCTTTTATGCTTCCAACAAACGCTCGAGTGCATTCATATGGCTTGAGGAAAATTCTGCCGCATAAACGAATTAAGCCTCATTACTGACACTCGGTCGTTATAATGATGCTGTTTTTACAAAACAAAAAATAGCGAGGGCTTTGAAAAATATGCTGCAAGTAAACCTTTCAATTCTTCGGAAGTAATTATGCATTTTTCAATACAATATGCAAAGGAACAAAACAAGCTGACTTTTAGTCCCATCAGGCACCGGAAAATGGTAGCGATTGCATGCACGAGGAAAATCCTCTGGCAGTATAGGGTGGATAAAGTCTCGCATGGCAAACAACAGCAAAAGAAAATGAGCTCATAAAATACAAATGAAGAAAAGCAGATTTCAACCCTCGGAAAAGCGCAGACAAAACATTCTAGCATGCCACGGCAGAATGACTGAATGAACTATCTAGCTTGCTGGAACATCTACTAAGGAATGGTAGTACATAATATTCCTATTGCAAATCAACTGGAAACATACTAGAATTTATTATTATAATTGTCCATGAAAAGTCAATTTGATTTATAGCTTAAAACAACACGATAAAAATATATTTAAGAGTAAAGAGTAAATTGAATCGCTCAAATCTCACAGAAGCGTTTTAAGGCACTTTTTCCTATCTGGACCTGGCAACACGTAGATATCATAAACGGACAAACGGCTATCACATAGAGGGAAGCTATCCGCCATCTAGTCATCAACAGTTAACGAGCTAACCAACCCGACTGCAGACTAGATTCCTAGTCAGTTATGACGAAGCGGACTTTGGGGTACACTGCCACCATTGCTTTTTCATAAAAACGACAAAATATAGGTATATGCTTTATGAGTTTAGCAATATGATTCCTTGTAACTCTGAAAACAATAAACAAAATATGACGAAAATTGCTCAAATTTTTAACGTATTTTCGTCAACTTTAATATAAACAACAAATGTTCAGTAAATTTTTATAAGATTTCATTGTTTTTAAGTAACGTGGTAGGGGAAAAGCATCAATTTTTGACTCAGCACCAATTTTTGACTCATTCATACGATTTTGGCCTACTTCGTATGAAAATCCGAAAATTGTTGTAGGTCGAAAATTAGTGCGTTTCCCCTAGAAGGTTATTTATAAACAAATTTTTCTAATGTAGGGCATATCGTGCAACTGTTCAAATGAATAAGTTGTTGTGGCACTTGAACGGAAAAAGTATTTAGTTTTACATACAAAATCCTGTTTGGTTGAAATCTAAACTTATTGGGGCAAGTGTGCCACCTATTTGGTAAATGAAAATTGAGGGCGTAAAATGTAAATGGTCTTCTAAATCCAAGTTACACAACAATGATGCAGTGGTTCCTAATCAAAAGTGATTTTAAGAAACATAAAGGTTGTTGGCTGATATACTTTTGATAAAAAAAAAACATATTTTATAGTTATTTAACATACAAACAACGTTTTTTTACACTTTTTTGTTGTTATTAAACCGCTGCTAGAGTTACCCAAACAGCATGCGACTACGACAAACCCTTATTTTTTATCGCGCGGTTGAACCCCTGGAGCGTTTTGAAGCGATGAATAAAAGGCCGCCAATTTGTCTGGATATTGAATAAATTATCCTGGCTAGCTTTCACAACCCCCCACAGGCATTGGTGCTAAAGTGGAAAAATCGCGGAAAAACGGTCGACAGGCGTTTCGTTTTGCCACACGCTTTCACTCATAGCTTCTAAGCATCTTTGTCACTGCTGTATACCTGTAAACTTTTTCTTGCGTTTAGATATGAATCGGAAAACGCACTACCAACACGTAGCAGCAGGTGCGGCTCAGAAAAACTCTAAAAACGTTAAATTTTCCGAACTTTTTTCTAAGAGTGCATTTGCAAACGATTGCATGTTGTCGACGTCACCGGGAACAAGCTTCACCTTTTTTTTCAGCAGCAGCCAATCGAACAGGACGACACTGCCAGACCCAAAACGAATTTGGATGTTGTCCTCGGTGCTAATTGCTGACCTAGTTGAAATTCTTCCACCAGCCAGAAACGAGAGCATGCAGTTAGGATACATACCTGCCCAGTGTCACACGTTTTTTTTTATAGAAGATAGGGTGGTCATTAGGACGATTCAAATTACTAAAAGTTCAGTTTGGCAAATAAAACAGCTGTGTGTTCTTTATTTTCTACAATTTGTCAGCTTGGAAAAACTGGAAGGAAAAAACTGCTTTTCAGTTTTGACATTTGCTCTATTTTTACGTGAGCCTGGTCATCCGTTATTTACAGTATATCGTGAATGCATCAAAACTATAACTAAGTTAGTCAATTCCATAGTTAGTATCATTTCAAACATTACATTCATTTCTCATGTCAAGGTATTCTGTGTAAGGCAACACTATCACCCAAATTTGATAAAACAAATTTTAATATAAGTTTCTTAATGTAATAGACTTTGATGAATATTAAGTAGAGAATGTTATAATAAAGCAATCTCTATTTGAAACCACACGTATCTTTCTACATTTTCAGAGAAAAAACGCTTTCAATTGACTTAACCTAGATATATAACGCATTTAGCGTGGCTATATAAGATTGCAACGAGTTTTGTCTAAAATTATTTTTATTTTATTTGACATTTGTTCTAATGTTTCAATATTGGACATTCTTTATAACTCATTAGTACGATATCAGGTAGGAAGTTTCAGAACCATTTTCAAAATTTTATTTTAAATCCCCTGCAGAGCTTTCTTTATAGTATTATAAGAGCTAGTCCATACTTTTACAGCATACAACATGGTCGGCCTGAAAATTTGATTGAAGATCAGAAGGCAAAGTTTCGATTTTCTATTAAAGCTTAGCTTAGCTTAGACTAACTACACATATTAATGGTTGCTATTCCGTGATTGACCGAAGTCAGTGAAGATGCAGAAAGAATCCACTAGAAGTTTGGCTGGGGTTGGCCATAATCTTCTTAAGTGTGCATAATTCAGTGTCTCTATTTATACAGGGTCAATAACGGCGCCGGCCACGTCCTTGTAGCCAGGTGGGATTTGGGGAAGGAATATTACTGTGTAGTGTGTAACCTTTGCTATTTGGAGACCGTGTTTACCTCCACGTAGGCTACAGAGAGGAATGTTTGTTAATGGCAATGATCGTTGGGTCACAGGATTCACTTTGATAAGCGATTAGATCATAAACAATTATTTGTGAGATATAAACATGCCTTTAAATATAATATTTTCAATTGATGTGGAAAATTTTCAAGTAGAAGAAAATAATGTCGACACTTGAAATGACGAACCATTCAAAGTTTGTTGAACAAATAGCTAAACGCACAATTCCTACAGCTGTCAGAACGAAATATATTATCATATTTTACTAATATGATGAGTAAAAAACTCGATTGGCTGCACCATCACAGAACACTCTAATACCGACACGTACAGTGGCAAATCATTCAAAGTTTGTTAAATAAAGTAAAACTTTTGCAAATCTACACTCATAGTGTCGAATCATTCAAAGTATTTCTTTAATTACAAAAACAAAGGGTTTTGAAAAAATATGGAAAACATGAATAGTTTATACACGCAAAAAAATTGTGCGGTAAAAACTACCATTTTAGGGGGTTAACTTAAGCGCTTGCACCGGCAATTTTCAGCAGACCAGAAATGCGCTTGATTTTACCATGTCTGTAGTTGGAATCAGATTGTTGTAAATTTCTGTCAAATGTACCAGTAATGCGGTGGGGTGTACCGTAAACATAGTAATTTGGTCTGAATTTCCATGGTAGTTTTAAGAATGGGCGTAGTCAGCTGAAATAGTTATTCTTACCACAGAATTTTTTCCCGTGTATAATAAGAGTTTATGCCGACACTTATAGTGACGAACCATTCATAGATTGTTGGAAAATCATATTTACTCATCGTTGAACGATTAAAAGTGGAGTCAAACAAATTTTACAGATTTGAAATAAAAGCATGAAACGAGCTCACCAATTAATCCTTCATTCTTGACTGAGTAGCCACAATGGACCTATTCACTATTTGACGTTTAAGCGGTGCCCTGTTATTTATGTGACCATGGAAACTAGTGCATTCGGCACCGCTCAAACGTCAAATTAGTGAACTCGTGCATAGGTCCATCCACTTCAGCTTCACTTAACACAACAATACGGCAGCGCAACGGAAAAAAAAATCTCATGCTTGCTCGTGCTCTTCACCCCGCACTCCAAAGGTTAGATTTTCTGTTAATAAGTGAAAAAAGACATGTCATGTAAGTGTTACGTTTGGCTTTAATGCCCTCAAAGTGATTTTCGAAAGATAAATTTCTACCTGGCATTCCAAGTAACATTGGTAGCTAAATAACAGCTGACTCAACCAAAATGTTGCTTACACAGCTTCTTTTCAGCTGAATAAACTGTTTTTCAGCTACCAATGTTACCTGGGATGAGCTCTACATACTTAACTTCATCTGACCAATTTATTGGAACCCCTCTCATCCTGTCAACATATCTACTTCATTCCTCGTCGTGCGCTCTATCGAGACGGTCGATATTATTCCGTGCTCTTACCTTTCGTTATTTTGTGGTAGAGTTTTTTCTCCACACGCAAGTTTTTAGATAGTGGAGTTTTTTATATCGTACGCTCATCCTACCAGTGAACGAAAATTGGTATTTCGCGCAACACGTGGAAGCAGCTAGTCTTGGCATAGTCCAACGGCTAGACTGTGCATCATCTAAGGGCAAACCGGGGGTCCCCCCTTCCCGGCATCTACCATCGTGCTCATCGCAGTCATACATCAGCGGGCTTTCATCATAGTACCCAGCTCCAGTAGATCGAACGAGCCAAGGTCATCACACGAGCAAACGCCAGCTGACTACCTACTGTAAGCAGATAGCACGCGGTGTGTGGTTAGGTAAATTGTTCCTCCTTTGGTTGCATTGTTAGCCGTCGGTCGGTCAATCTCATATTCTTTGGTCGAATAGTTACACAGTGGTCTCGCAGTGTATTTTTTCTCAACTAAAATAAAACCCATTTTTTTTTTTTTTTTTTTGTTGAATTATTTTTTATTATTAATTTGATATTTTCGTGTCGCATTAATATCGAATAATTCACTTAGCAGAACAAAACCTTTTTTTTTTTTTTGCACGCTTTTTATTATTATCGATATTGGCGTTTTTCTCGAAGCGTAATACAACGCTATATTTTTTGAGTCTTGTGAGCTAAATTAATTGAAAGCTCCTTGCAAATATTGTTTAGGTAATTGATTTTTCCTGTGTGGCTAAAATTACTGCACAATGGATCCAAATGATGAAGGCGGGGGCAATTCGCAGTTCCTAATATCTTCCGAAGATGAATCAAATACTAATCATGCTCAAAATTGGACCTCTATGGAGACCAGCGAAGTTGCTGAAACAAGTACTTCTTCAGTACCAGCAGCGCTCCAAGTACAAACTCCAGTTAGGTTCCCTGAAAACCATACGCCCACTACCCATCTTTCTGAGGAAGAATCAATAGAATCTCCATCGTATGAAACATTGGTCAGTACACAAGTACCAATGGAAACATCCTCTGCGCATTCTTCCTCTGAACATCAACGGCAAGCGCTCCCCTCCACCTCTGGTAAAGCGAACCCCCGCCAGAAAGCTTACCCGCCCGGATCTAAGGGTCCCTTTCTGGTTTTTTTCCGGCCCAAAGGTAAACCGTTAAACAAATTGCAAATCGAAAAAGATTTGGCAAAGTCGTTTCGGGGCATCGAGTCTGTAGATGCCCTCAGCCGTGACAAGCTCCGAATCACTGTCAGTGATCGTGAACAGGCAAATAGAATTGCTTCCTACGAGCTCTTCTCGATGGAGTACAGAGTATACATACCAAGTCGAGACATTGAGATCGCAGGGGTTGTCACCGAACCGCATTTGAGTTGCGCTGACATCAAAGCTGGTGCTGGAGGGTTTAAAAACCGTGCTGTTCCCCCAGTCACTATCCTTGATGTCAGACAAATGAATCAGGTGGCTCCTGATGGCACAAAACAGCCCTCAAATTCGTTTTGCGTCACATTCTCTGGATCGGCGCTTCCGGACTACTTGGTGATCGGGAAACTTCGGTTACCCGTTCGCCTCTATAAACCTACGGTCATGCACTGTGATAAGTGCCAACAGATTGGTCATACCACACCTTTCTGTTGTAACAAACCTCGATGCGCTAAATGTGGTGAGCAACATGTTGAGGGTGCCTGCAGTACAGAACCTAAGTGTACATGTTGTGGTCAAGCTCCACATGAGCTCACCACATGTCCTAGGTATATAGAGAGGGAGAAACTTCAAATTCGATCTCTACAGCAGCGATCGAAGCGTTCTTACGCAGAAATGCTGAAGAAGATCGCCCCAGCTGTTGCTCCGCCAGCCCAACCGATAGCTAGCAACAATATCTTCACCTCCCTAGCTGACGATGAGCAAGGTTCTGACTCTGAGGAGGGTGAAGAGTATACTATTGTGCAAACAGGATCAAAGAGAAAGCGAGCTGTTGCTAGACAGCTGCGACATCGTCAGCACATTTCTCAAAACGCACAGCAGGAACTCCGACCCTCCCTGAAAAAGTCAAGAAGTGGCGGAAATGCTATTAAAGCGAATCCACCAGGTTTCAGACTTGTCCCTGGAGACTTTCCGTCACTTCCGGGATCATCTAAAACCCCAGATATCCCAGTTTTTCGCCCAGAAAGCCAACACGCAAATATTCCTTCGGCTCGACAGGAAAGTGTCGAAATTTCCGACAAACTAACACTTTCTGGGATTGTGGAAATCATCTTCAAAATATTGGAAGTTTCTCCCGCAACAAGAAACCTCATTAACATGGCTCTTCCTTTCGTAAAACCTCTTCTGAAACGTCTGTTTTCACAATGGCCGATCCTTGATTCGTTCATATCTCTCGATGGATAATTCAACCAACGAGGTCGGGGATATGATCGAAATCCTACAGTGGAATTGTAGAAGCATTCTTAAAAATATCGATGCGTTTAAATTTTTAGTCCACAGCACGCGCTGTGACATATTCGCCCTTAGTGAAACATGGCTCTCTTCTGATAAAGATATTTCTTTCCACGATTTTAACATTATCCGCCAGGATCGAGGGGACGGTTATGGAGGGGTGTTATTGGGAATCAGAAAACTCCACTCCTTTTATAGAGTTGACTTCCCTCCGATGACTGGCACCGAAGTAGTCGCATTGCAGGTCACGATACGAGGCAAAAGCTTTAGCATAGCAAGTGTGTACCTGCCGCCGAGCGCCAGGGCATCTCGCAGGGACCTTGCAGCCATCTGCGGCACCATGCCAGCTCCAAGGTTAGTCGTTGGCGATTTTAATTCGCACGGTACAGCCTGGGGGTCAATGTATGACGATAACCGTTCGTCCTTGATATACGACTTGTGCGACGACTTCAACTTGACAATTTTAAACACTGGGGAAGCAACACGAGTAAAACCTCCAGCTCCACCAAGCATGTTAGACCTCTCAATCTGTTCGAATTCGCTATCATTGGATTGCACGTGGAAAGTGATTCAAGATCCCCATGGTAGTGATCACCTGCCTATCAAAATTTCTATCACCAATGATTCGTGTCAGGCCCGCCAGATCGACTTAGCGTATGACCTCACGAAACATATTGACTGGGGAAAGTACGCTGAGTTGATCATCGATGGCGTGCAGTCGGTCGAGTTACTTCCTCCGATGGAAGAATATCAGTTCCTATCCGAATTAATCGTCAACAGTGCTCTTCAAGCACAGCGTCGACCAATACCGGGATCGAAAGTTCGACGTCGGCCACCCACACCATGGTGGGATGAGGAGTGCACCGCAGTATATCGGGAAAAATCCGCCGCGTTTAAAGAATACCGGAAACGCGGTTCTCGGGAAAACTACGAGCGCTATACCTCTCTTGAACGCAAGTTTGGTAGCCTTGTCAAAGCAAAGAAACGAGGATATTGGCGAAATTTCGTAAACGGTCTTTCGAGGGAAACGTCGATGACAGCATTATGGTCCGCCGGGAGAAGAATGCGCAACGCGTCGACGGTAAATGAAGATAAAGAACACTCTTCTCGGTGGATCTTCCAGTTCGCTAAGAAAGTGTGTCCTGACTCCGTTCCCGTGAACAGAACGGTTCGCGCTTGTTTGCCAGAGAGAAACGAAGTTGATAAACCCTTTTCGATGCTTGAGTTCTCACTTGCTCTCCTTTCATGTAACAACTCCGCCCCAGGAATGGATAGGATTAAGTTCAACTTGCTCAAAAACCTCCCAGACGTCGCGAAGAGGCGCTTGTTGGACTTATACAATCAGTTTCTTGAAGGCAACATTGTTCCGGATGATTGGAGACAAGTGAGAGTAATTGCCATCCAAAAGCCCGGAAAACCCGCGTCGGATTACAACTCGTACCGCCCTATCGCGATGCTGCAGTGCTTACGCAAGCTGTTAGAGAAGATGATTCTTTATCGGCTTGACAAATGGGTTGAAGCGAACGGCTTTCTCTCAGATACGCAATTTGGTTTCCGCAGAGGCAAAGGAACGAACGACTGTCTTGCGTTACTTTCAACAGAAATCCAACTAGCCTACGCTCAAAAGGAGCAAATGGGCTCAGTATTTTTGGACATTAAGGGGGCTTTTGATTCAGTATGCATAGATGTCCTTTCAGACAAACTCCACGATTGTGGACTTTCATTATTATTAAACAACTACTTGTATAATTTGTTGTCTGAGAAACGTATGAGCTTTTCTCACGGTACCTCAACAACTTCACGAATAAGTTACATGGGTCTCCCCAGGGCTCATGTTTAAGTCCCCTTCTTTACAATTTCTATGTCAGAGACATTGATGATTGTCTCGTGGAAAATTGCTCGCTAAGACAGCTTGCGGATGATGCCGTTGTTTCTGTAACAGGACCAGGGGCGGATGATTTGCAAAGACCACTGCAAGATACTCTAGACAATTTGTCTACTTGGGCCTTGAAGCTGGGTATCGAATTCTCTCCGGAGAAAACTGAGTTGGTTGTCTTTTCTAAGAAGCGTGATCCTGCAAAGGTAGAGCTTCAACTCATGGGTAAGGAGCTTGCTCAGGGTATTTCACACATGTATCTAGGGGTCTGGTTCGACTCTAAATGCACCTGGGGAAAGCACATCAAATATTTGTATCAGAAATGCCAGCAACGAATCAACTTCATGCGTACCCTCACTGGAACATGGTGGGGAGCCCACCCGGAAGATCTGATAAAGCTATATCGAACAACGATTCTGTCGGTTCTCGAATACGGTAGCTTTTGCTTTCAATCCGCCGCGAAAACACACATCCTGAAGCTGGAACGTATCCAGTATCGTTGTCTTCGGATCGCGCTAGGATGCATGTCCTCAACTCATACGATGAGTTTAGAAGTTTTAGCAGGAGTACTGCCTTTATCAGATCGTTTCGCGGAATTATCGCTACGCTACCTCATCCGATGTGAGGTGTTAAATCCATTGGTGATTGGAAATTTTGAAAAGCTAATCGAACGAAATCCTCAAACAAAATTTATGACACTGTACTACTGGTACATGAGTCTGGAGGTTAACCCTTCATTGAATGCTCCAAATCGTAGTTGCTTCCCAGACTTCTCCAGTTCTACTGTAGGTTTTGATCTGTCCATGAAGCAGGAAAACCATGGAATTCCAGATCATCTCCGATCGGAGTATATTCCACTAATTTTTGCAAACAAATTCGGTCATGTCAGCAGCGACAGAACGTTTTACACTGATGGGTCAAAAACAAATGATTCCACTGGATTTGGTGTTTATAACGAATTTCATAGTGCCGCACACAAACTTCAAAACCCTTGCTCGGTATACGTCGCAGAATTAGCGGCTATACACTATGCATTAGAGCGAATAGCCTCTCTTCCCTCTGATCGATATTTCATTTTTACGGATAGCCTCAGCTCCATTGAGGCTATACGTTCAATGAGGCCGGTAAAGCACTCCTCGTATTTCCTTCGCGAAATACGATCTTCACTGAGTGCTTTAACGAATCACACCATCACCTTGGTATGGGTCCCTTCACATTGCTCGATACCGGGCAATGAGAAAGCAGACTCACTCGCCAAGGTGGGCGCTATGGAAGGCGATATTTATGACCGTCAAATCGCCTTCAATGAATTTTTCGCTATTGCTCGTCAGCAAACCCTGCTCAGTTGGCAACAAAAATGGGACAATGGTGACTTGGGTAGGTGGTTGCATTCCATTCTCCCTCGGGTGTCCAGGAAGCCGTGGTATAAAGGGTTAGACATGAGTCGAGACTTTATCAAGGTAATGTGTCGGCTGATGTCCAACCACTACTCTTTGGGATCGCACCTCTATCGAATAGGGCTCTCAGACAGTAACCGTTGCGGTTGTGGTGCAGGATACAGAGACATCAATCACGTGGTGTGGTACTGTTCCGAATACGGCATTGACAGATCCGATTTATGTGAATCCCTCAGGGCCCGAGGGAAACCAGATAAGGAAGACATTAGAGATGTTCTAGGTAGGCTGGATTTCGATTACATGATGCTTATTTACAAATTTTTGAAGCAAAATGATGTCATTGTTTGATTTCCCATTCTCGCTGTCCACATAGTCCACTTTTTGGTTTCGTTTGTCCACCTTGTCCCCTCGAAATACGTTTGTTTGTACCGTTACAGGTTGTCGTCATGTCCTCTCTACGGTTGACCTGAAGCAACAACGATACTCACTACCACGCTGAACGTCAACATGTAAACCTTAACCCTATCCTCTCCTTCATTTTTTTTGTTATCCTTAACCTCGGCCAAACCGCGAGTTTTACGGTTCCCCAAAACTAATATAGATTATTAAGAAGCAATTATGAATTTGTAAAAAAAAATCAATTGAATTCGGCTCCGTTATGCCTAGTGGCGCTTGAGCCTGTTAAATAAACGTTTAAGTAAAAAAAAAAAAAAAAAACATATCTACTTAATAGCTTCAAATTAAGAGTTTTTGGTTTATGTGCGCTTATGTGCTTCCAAACACTAGGAGAAATCTTCCATTTCTCAAAGAACGAGGAAAAAATATTCATGTTTTTTTTTTTGCAATCTACTACAGATGACACACAAGCTTCGTCCTTTGACGGAGAGGCCTGTGTCATCTACAAACAAAGACTTTTTGATGTCCCTGATGTAACTCCTTGACCTCGACGCATATTTGGTTTTTCCTAAATTTATCTGAACTATCTTTTTAAAAGGACCAAACATGACCCGATTTTTGTTTTTCAAAATAATGTAATCGAAAAATGGCAATTCCTACAAAATAGTGTTGTATGTTGTATTGTCTAAATATTTGAATAAACATACTGATAAAAATCTCATTTGAGACTTACACTGAAAAAAATAATTAAATATTTTGGGCCCTATTTACTAAGTTGAGTCGACCAAAATGTACTCAGTGTCGACCAAAACAATGCACTCGACAGTTGCCACTCTATGTGACATGATTACTATGATAGTCGATGAGTGACTTCTGAAATATCTTTGCTTACTTTGATCGACAGTAACTTCAGACGAGTCACATGAATCTGCTCGATTTATAAAATAGACCCCTTAAAATCGATTTTAGAAAAATATCATTTTTTTCATCATGTATTTGGTAGTAAAAATAAGGGCCTATATTGTAAACCGATCAGATTCGTGTGACTCGTCTGTAATCACTGTCGATCAAAGTAAGCATGCATATTTCAGATGTCACCCGTCGAATGGAGAGTTGCGCGAAGAGACTTCTTTGAATGGTTGTTCTTCTTCGTCTTCGAAAAAAGGCCCCTATCTGTTTTGCTGGTCTGCTCGATAGGTAGACGGTTTGACAGTTCGATAGGTAGATTTGGTTTCACTCTTCGCGCAACTCTCCATTCATAGACTCTGGAGTGATAGAACCGTGTGGAGCAAACTTTTTAGTCGACAGTGACTCGACTGGAGTTCATTTTGATCGACTCGACTCATAAAATAGGGCCAATAATGAAACTTTGTCTCAAGATAGGAGATAATCGGCAATATTTTTCAAATATCGTGATATTTTGTCTTTTTTATGGTGATGATAAGATGCAGGAGAAAACACCCGGGGGACATGCATTACATTTTTTTCGGTAAAAATTACCGAAAATTCAGTAGTTTTGACAGCTGCACTCGAAAATTCAAATTACTGAAATTCGGTAATCAGTTCGTTTACCGAACCGATTACCGACCGTTCAGCTGTTGAGATTTTGGTAAATAAATTACCGACTTCGGTGATTTGAGCTAAGTGTGTAGGGACCTTCAGGACACCTGAATGAAGCGATTTGGGCAGGGAACTTGAGACTGCCTCCTCCCTGTAGTTAAGATTTCGTGGATTGCGGGCGGGCTCTTCGACCCCCTTTATTGGGAGTATTCTATTAATCGAGGGCTTGATTTTACAATTGTTCGTGAAAACTTTCTTCTGGAAGGAGATTCTTTTTCCCTGCCACGTGTTTCTGATTGCGGGTGCGCACATCTATTTCCGCCCTTCATACAGGAGACTGACTGCAACAACAATACAATCTTGATCAAATCGCTTCTCAGATTATTCCAGTTCTATAGGCCGATGCCTTGCTACAACAGATGGTAGTACCTAATCTTCATCATCATCATCACTACCATCCATCCATACATCGTGAAATAGGCACTTTTAGGAATAGGGGACGGGTCTAGTGTTGTGGTTAGAACACACGCCTCGCACGCCGAGGACCTGGGATCGAATCCCATCCCCGAGAATTCTATTTTAAAGGACTAAAAATCATGTCAAATCTCTCAAATGTTATCACATTTTCCCTCGGTACAAAATAATAAAGGAATAATATTTGCGATAATCCATTTTTTTTGTATATGAAGAGAGTGCTTTCTGACAACTCCGAATATAATATGGAGAGAAACGCGTCATGTGTTCTTTCTATATGGAATTCTTGATAATTTGAAGTAAACTGAATAGACAAAATTGTCTCACATATTGAGCTTCATTGCTTTCTTAGATGGTTGTGAATTTAACTTGTTTAGTTATGTTTGAAAATGACACGCTAAAAACTTAATTTAAGGCAAGAAGAAGTTTTTGAAAGATAAACTTGTTTTTCTTTAAAAGTGTTCATCTTGCGATGTATGGGCTGTTGGTAGTTAACATAAACCTATCTTGATACAAAGTTTTTTTTAAGTATGTTTATTCAAAAACATATTTTGAAAAAAATCAGGTTAAAAAGTTAGGCATTTCACAAAAGATAGTCAAGATAAATTTTGGAAAATCTAAGTGTGCAAAAAAAAAATAGTTAGGTCAGTGAAGCACTGTTTGATGAATTAATTGAACAACTTTAACGAGGCAGAAAAGTTCTTGTAACACAGATTCGTAGGAATTTGTTAAATTTATCTTGAAATTTGAAGTTTAATTTCTAGAGACAAAAGTTGTCGCAAAATTCCATTTACATTAAACTATCAATTTTGCGACAGCAATTTGAGCACAAGGAATTTGGAAATCTCCAGTTATCAAATCTATTTCAGTGATAAAGAAAATTTAAAAAATATCGATCCCATATTACTATATGTGGTCTGTTGTCATGTCTTTCTATATACAGTACTGGACAGAATAAAGTACGCGATACGGATACGACAGAATAAAGTACGCGATACGAATAAAGTACGGATTGGCCGTTTTTCCATACAAAATAGTCAAATTTGGAGGCTTATATCTCGGTTTCTAGATGTCCGGTTGACCTGAAATTTTCACCGCAGCTTGAAAGTAACCTCAAATTTGCTAGGCTAGAAATTCATAGTTTTTCGTTAACAAACTTTTATGTTATCGCAAATCTGAAATTTTTGTAAAAATGACAAAATTTTTAAATAGAAACAATTTTTTAATGCAAATATTTAGAGCAATATGTCCTTCTGCAAAAATTTGCAATTTGATGAGACACACAAGTTTGTAGAACATCATTTTTCGGTAAAACTGATTGTTTTCAAAATATTTTCAAAATAAAATTATGCAATTTTTCGCAAATTGAGAGATTTTCAATAATTCAAAAGATTGTGTTTCAAATACAGTGTTATTCCAATAGAGTAAAATCTATGTTATATCTAGGGTGTGGTGAAAATTTCAGATCAGTCGGACCACTAGAAGCTGAGATTCAGATCTCCAAACTTGACCATTTTGTATGGAAAAACGGCCAATGCGTACTTTATTCTGTCCAGTACTGTATCTGTCTGTCAAGTTTGCGGTATAACTGTAGGCGAACATACCATTAGAAGGCAAAGAAAGTAATAGAACAGTACACAACTATCATGCCCTAAATTTATCGTATAATAGCCATATATCACTAAAAAGTGAATTTCTGCACTAATAGTTACTTGGTTGTGCAAAAGTTAAACGCTTTAATTTTTTTTTCATTCAACACAATAAACTACCATTTTAAGCCCTAAATATGTAATGCTGTAAGCTTTTCCATATTCATTTGCTAACAGGAAGAAATTGCATATTCACACATGAAAGAGCCGAACAATAAATGTCCTGGACAAATCAATACAACAAAAACCAATCAAATCAGTGCAAATGTTCGTTATGGCGCCTGGTTGTCCCTAAGCAAACCCCCGAACGCACTTCATCAGCCTCGTCCACGTTGATCTGTCACTCACTCAACAGGATTGCCCACGCGAGGTTAAGGCAACTACGAAGAGTTGCACAATTTCCGCATCATCGCTCTGTACAGCAGTTTACACTCCCGTGCAGAAGTTTTGGATCACTCCCTAAAAACACACAAAAATGTTTTGTGCATATCTGTGTCATTGGACCTGTACATACACTACAACCCATCTATTGCTCATTCGAAAGGCAATGAGTTAATCTTATTTCGTAGATGCTTTGATAAAAAAAATACTTGAAGTTGGGACAATTTTCAATACCTTCACTGAAACAACATGTCTAATACTCTCAGCAATCCCAAATGTTTAACCATTGCAGCATTAGAACCCTATATTCTCAGAAAATCACTTGCAATTTTTTTGGCTGAGAAACCTGAAAACTATATGAAATCAATAAAATAGTCATACAATTTCGTATAATCGTTCAAAAGTACGGAGCCATCCCTCAGTATACTGTATCGTGCAGATGCTTGGGTCACTAGTAAACTTATTTAAAACACGAAAATTCTTTAATATATAATACCAATTATTTATGCCCCTTACTTTCGGGGCAATTATTTATGCCCCCTACTTTCGAAAAGCCATAAACTTTTGAAATTGATGGAAAAATAGTAGAGATATTCACAAAAATTATTATCGTGCGTCGCAGGCGTCCCTAAACTTTTACACGATGACTGGAATGAGTGTTCTATTAATTTTGATGAATTGAAAATGTTCTTCAAGTGCTTCAAAGAATATAAGATTATAGTTCTAGTGTCCTATTGATTTAAAATGTTGGTATGGCTGAGAAATTTAGCCATGTTTTCCAGTGTAAATTTTGAAAAATATCACAACTTAACGCAAAAATTTAATAAACACAATTCAAATTTTTTGTATGATTTTAGACTTCAAACTTTTGAACGGTAGAGTATATGTAGGAAACTTCGCATGACCTAGTACAACTGCAGAGCCAACTGTCGAACAGCAGGAGCATTACCGGGTCAGGGGACAAAATCCGGTCGCCATGGGTAGAGGAAAAATCGAGCATTCCAGACGGATATTATACTGGTCACTCCCACCTACTACTGGCCCAACATAACGTCCTGTCCGGCACGAAAAGAGAACGCGCGGCTCCAAGCAAATTAACATTTCAGACTCGATTAACTTTTTTCGCCGTTTCTCCGTTCGACTGCCTGGTGCCGACCTGACCCGAGGCTCCGGTTTGTGCTCGTCCTATATAGAAAAGGCGGCTTATTGGATGGCTTCATAAAGTACACGATATGTCATATGAAAATATCAGTGCACATTTATTAATTAAAATGATTTTGAAATTTCTAGCTCATTTGTATTAGACCAGGGGTTGAATTTTGAGAAAATTTAAAGTATCTCTCACTTATCGCTATCTGCAACAATTATGATCCGCAACACATCGTGAAAGTTTGTTTAGTCTACTGGTACAGTTCCGATTATATCGAGGGAGATAACTAGTACATGATAAAACCCATCTTCTGGAATTGCTAATCATGCCATGGCTACTGCAGTAAAATAAAACACCTACCCCCAAGTGAGAAAATGGGGACTATTATCGCTCTCTTTTTGGGGCTCTCCTTCGCAGCTCCTGTTTATCAAGCTTGTACTTGCAAAACATTGCCGATCATGGACCGATACAGATGCGATGTTTTTCTTCGCTTGCTTTGATCGTGCTTCGAAATCAATTGAGAACGAATTCTGCAATGCCTGTAATAGACATTCATGAAGGTACAATAAAAAAACATACTTGTTATATTTCACGTTACAGTAATTGGTACTGAACATCGATTCACCTGTTCATAAGAAATTTTGTTCGACATAGCATGAAACTTACTTCGTTTTCACCGGTTGCAATAATCCTTTGCCACAAATAACTGTTGGGTCGCGTGGCGCAATACAATTTTAGTATTCGTCGTATCCACAGCTGTAAAGTGCAAAAATAGTGTGGCGACTTGCTATTATCAGCATTCCAACTTAATGTCTATTTTGTCTACATTAGCTAATGTTGTATTCATAATCTCACTTTCATACATATTATTTTAGGCAATAATAGTTGCACAATTCTATTTTAATTCCACAATAAGTGCTATGTATGGTTAGATTTAGGATCAGTTTATCAAAAATATTTTTTCTCTCAAATACAGGTGATTTCGATTCGCCTGCATTTCTAGGAAAGTGAAGAAGATTTTGCGATACATTGTATTAATTGAATACTCAATGAGTGTTACTCATATTTGCTTTATCTTCACGGCCTCTTTGCAATAGTTAGTTACGACAGAACAAAATATATGCAATTCAAAGCACTACGATGAAAGCTCTTGATGTTATCGCATAAGCACTTGAAAGCATCGCAGTATCTCATCATCATCATCAAAAGCTGTGAAGAGAAAAGTGGACCCTTCATCTTTGAATCAAGCAAATGAAAACGAAAGCAAATGCAAACTCCTAACATTTCTGCTGCAATGATACTCTTGGAAATGCATCTACCGACTTTGTAGGTGAAACGTCATAAGCCAAGCGCTGTAATTAAGGTTGTTTTGAAAGTTTCCATTTCGACAAGTGTTTACTGCAGTTTTCGTGAAATAACGAGTCGGTATTCTATAGACAGGAACAAGATCAGGGGAGGTATGTATGAGGCTTGGAGATGTGTAAAAGTTCAAGTTCGAGTCAATAATTCCTCTCCGGGCACTCTGACTCTGATGGATATGATGAGAATGGAAATGTGATAAACTATTTACCAACCAAATTAATTACTGTTAAAGTTACGCGTAGTTATTATGCTATCTTGTTAAGTATAAATCGCTTCATATTAGAGTTTTGAAAATGCAAATCAAAATCTACATTTCCGAGGCACAAGCAGGATCTAAACAGTTATTTCGATGGTTTTAATAAAAATAAAATTGCCATTTTGGATAGCCTACGCTTTGAAAACGTGTCACTAATAGTGACTCACTTTAAATTACATTCACCCTTTTACAGACAGGTTACTTGGCTATCGTAAGAAAACTAAGTAAAAAGTTCAAAAATCGATGCTGGAGTTTGTGCAATAATTTCTTTTTAAAGTACCGTAATCCGGGGGCAAATTGATCACTGGGGTGAATTTGATCGTGTCGTTACCATTCTATGTTTTCTAGTTTATAGATGTCTAATGATGGTTTCAAACTATTTCATTTTTATTAAGGTCAGTTTTGCATAGAAATATTCACAGTTTTTGAAGGTGTTAGCAATACTGTTGGAAATATCGGCACTAAACAATCTGCTGGTGCTAAGCCTGCATGTAAACATTGAGTGTTTAAAATGTTGTGTTAGCTTCAGTGTGAACTTCTGAAATCATTTTTGAAATCGTTCAGCATTACAAGAATAGTTTTTTTGCTAATTAAACCGTTTTTGTTGAACAAACTACTTGTTTCAAGGGAAATTGCATACATTTAGGCGTATTATGCAGATTTACAAAGTTTAGTTTTGCAATAAAATGATGATATACACTAGTTGTAAGAATTTTGACATCATTTTCAGATTCAGGAGACCCAAATTTAGTAGATGGGTAAATTTTACTTTCTAAAATATGCTTTATTATAAAGTGATCAATTTCACCCCAATGTGTCATTTTCAATTTTTTACATTAAAACTTATTTTATGAAATGTTAAATTCTATTTCATAAAAAATCTATTACATAAATTAATAGAGATCAATGAAGTACTGATTTTACCGAAATAAATTTGGCAATTTTTGAATTCCAAAGAAAATCATGACAAAAAATTGTGAAAAAGTGATCAATTTGCCCCCGGATTACGGTACTTGATTCTTGTCTAGAATTTCTTGAGAATTATCATTCGATTTTCTTTATTTGGATAAATTTTATGATATATTTTTTTTCTTTAGCAACTATTTCAGGTGCTTAAGAAGAAGATGAACGTTTACTACAAACCTTTAACCCGTATAGGTCTGAGTGAAAGAAAAAGTACTAAAACTCTCATCTTTCAGCGGATAATCAACGTATTCAAATATGTTTTGTCAGTATACTCGTACTGCTTGAAAAGACGAGCTCCCGGCCGAACTTTTCAAGTATGGTAGAGAGCAGCTGTACGAAATACTGCACCGTACTCTGTTAAGGATATGGAACGAAGAAGAACTGTCTGCTAGCTGGCTGGAGGGCCTCATCTGCTGTCTGTATAAGAAGGGACACAGAAGGGAGTGCGCCAATTACCGAGGAATAACGCTCCTCAATTCGGCGTAGAAAATAATGTCGCGTGTTCTGTTTAACAGATTGGAACCGCTGAAGGAGTCCTTCGTCGAAAACCAAGCTAGTTTTCGTGACGGCCGATCAATGACGGATCAAATATTTACCTTGCGACAAATCCTTGATAAGTTCCGGCAATACAATTCATTGATTTCAAGCGATTCAGTAAAGAGAAACGAGTTATGGCAGATAATGATAGAACACGGTTTTCCGGCGAAACTGATAAGACTGATTTATGCAACGTTGGATGGATCGAAATCAAGTGTGCAGGTTGCGGATGAGACTTCAACCTCCTTCGTAACCTTAGATGGATTGAAGCAAGGAGATGCGCTTTCGAATCTTTTGTTCAACATTGCTCTCGAAGAAGCTATTAGGAGAGTGGGCGTGCAAAGAAGCGGTATCATCGTCACCCGGTCGCATATGCTCCTGGGTTTTGCGGACGATATCGATATGATCGGAATTGATCGTCGAGCCGTAGAAGAGGCATTCGTGCCTTTTAAAAGGGAGGCAGCGAGGATTGGACTTACAGTCAACACCAGCAAAACAAAGTACAGTGCACCCCCGTTAATTTGAACGGTACCTCATGCAAACCATCGGGGTTCACTTTTAATTTGAACATCTAGTCACCCTAGAACCATATTTCTTGTTACCTCTTTCCCTGTTTTGTTTTGATTCTGGGCTCCGTTCCACAGCGTTCCATTTCACTTTACTCCGTTCCATGAGTTAAATGAAGTTTAAACCATTTTTAATCTGAACGATGTGCAAATTAGCGGGGTACAAATTAAAAAGTGTTCAGATTAAATGTGGTCAAACCAACGGGGGTACCCGGTACATGATCGCTGGTAGACAGCGTGGTGCCAATCGTGACGTTGATAGTGAAGTGGTGCTGGGTGGTGAAAAAATTGAAGTAATGGAAGAATTTGTGCACAGACAAACAGACGTAACACTTCGAGCAAATATCGATCAAAACCACAGTCACGAAAGCATGTACGCCCAATGCTAAAATTAGTGTGTTTGGCCGACGGGCCAACAGATGGCGGTAGTGTGTAAACGCCAAACGCGAACAAAAACGATGCGAGCGCTGCGGGTGGTGGATTGACCACCTCACACTTAGATCAAATTACCGAATTCGGTAATCCATTTACCGAAATCTCAACAGCTGAACGATCGGTAACCGGTTCGGTAAACGAGCCGATTACAGATCTTTCGGTAATCTCCGTTTTTGAGCTCAGTTGTCAAAATAACCGAATCGTCGGTAATCGTTTACCGAAGAACTGTAGACACGGCGTAGAAATAATTTTTCTTGGAACCTTATTTTCAAAACAGGAACAAAAATAACGAAAACGGATTTTCATGATTGCGCTTCTTTATTCAATAAGCAAAATCATCATGTAAAAATGAATGTTCACTAAATCTTCAACGACGAGACAAGCGCTGATGGGATCGATGCCACATCGGAAACACAAAGCGGGATGCGCACGGGAAACTGCAGGGGCAGCGGACGCTGACAACAGAACTGCAAAAAAAAACGTCAGTTTATAGATAAACATTTATATGCTACGTTAAACTCACCTCCATCATAATTGTCTGTCTAGAATATCTAAGATACTTGTACACTACCGATTTCAGGCATTCCTCGGAAGATTCCACTGCAACGCCCGGAAGAAAAACGTACATAACTGATTTACGCTGTCATCCATTCAAATTACTGAAGTCGGTGATCTAACAGACATTTTACCGAAAGATCAGTTGAATATTTTACAGTTTTCGGTGATCTAAGTATTTACAGATTTTTCGGTATTTTTTTTTTTTTGACAGATCATCTATAATTCACCGTAGTTCGGTAGTTTTGTTTGTAATGAGCTGCCAAAAGCTGCTGAATTACCAAATAATCGGTGTTCTTGTGAATTACTGATTTGTTCGGCAATTTTATTTACCGAACGCGCATAGTCTGAATGAGTGTGTACTATATTTTTGTATCGACCGTTGAAAAGGTGGTCGATGGACAATGATGAGAGTGTGACGTCTGTTTGTCTGTGATTTGTGTATCTTGATACTTTAGCGACGTGCGATATGATGTTACCCACGAGGTGAAAAGGCGTCTTGCAGCTGCGAATGCGGCTTTTTACGGGCTCCGTAACCAGCTGAGGTCCCGTAGCCTGCAGACGAAGACAAAACTCGCGCTATATAAGTCACTGATCCTCCCGGTTGCTATATACGGCCTTCGTTCGGGTTTTTTTTAACGTAAGGTACTGCAAACAATACTCGGCGGTAAAAAAGAAAATGGCATCTGGTGGCGCCGCATGAATCATGAATTGTACCAAGTATATAAAGAAGTGAGTATTATTAAGCTCATAAAACACGGCAGGCTGCGTTGAACTGGTCACGTGGTACGAATGCCGGAAGAACGACAAGCAAAAGTAATATTCAGTAGAGAACCCGGACGAGGCCGTCGACTTCGTGGTAGGCCGCGCACACGATGGCTTTTTGCAGTTGAGGAGGATCTAAAAGGGCACTCAACGTTCAGGGCGACTGGAAACGATTGGCTCAGGACCGAGCCCAGTGGAAGAAAATTATCCATTCGGCGTAGATTCAACGTAACGGATTGTAGCCCATCAAGGGGCAAGTAAGGCCTATCATATCTAAAAATCACAATTCCTATTAAATTCTGAAATAATTCTTGCTGCATTTTTATAACAGGAGGAGTTTTTGAAAATAGATTCAGAGAAATTCTAAAACCTATCTCTGTTACAAACTTGTTATCGAAAAATCATCATAAGCTCTGGTTTTTTGTATTCAAAACACCAGGAGGAAATCCCACAAGAATAATCAAAAACAAAATGGTACTGGAATTTCTTATAAGTCTCTGAAGCTAGAATGAAGAATGATAATCGTTTGATATGTATATGTAATATAAATTCTAAAGTTGTTCTTTTAAGAATGCTTGAAGATTCACAGGAGTTTTTTTTTCAGAATACCTGGATATACGACGGATCTGGTGTAGTGGTTGGAGCACACGCCTCTCACGCCGAGGACCCGGGATCAAAATCATCCCCCAAATAGTCACAAAGATATGATATGATAGATTTCCATCACGAAAAGATTATGAACTGACGACAAAAGCTGATTCTACTGTTTCATCTCGAACAGATGCAAAATTACAGTAGATATAAAAAAATCATCTGCCTTCTAGATACGCTAAGCATTTGAAAAGTGAAATGAAGGGATTGTGATTTTTTATTGAAATTGTTTCTCAATCCGCAAAAGTTGGAACAAACCTGGAAGGGAGGCACAGATACTACACACAAAATATGAAACTACGTTTTTCCAAACTGCAAGATAACTCCAGCTTGCCAAAGACAATTAAGGCAGGCTTGATGAAATTCGCTAGTTTTCTTTTGTAGTGTACCTTTCATCTTTCCGGACAAACCTGCAAAAAGGGCCATAGTTTTCTGTGCATTTAATTTTTATTTTTATTAGAAAAAGTAATACGATGCGTATTTCAATACTTTATATTCAATCAGAATCAAAAGTGCTCTCATGACACTACTTTTTTATGTGATCGAATTGATTCTCATTCAATTTTTATACTTTCGATTTAATGCGAAATAGTAGTTTACGTAACAAGTTGCAGAATGATGATTTCTACAGTACGAGTCGTAAATTTATCCTACGAGACTTGCCTAATAGGATAATTACGACGAGTGCTATAAAAATCGAGTTCTGCAACGAGTTACGTAAAAAAAATTGCAATTTCGTAGAAGATCACTTGAGGGTATCAGAAATTATATCATAATGCATCCACCATCATTCTACAATTTCTGAAAAACTGTTGTGTAATGATTCATTACGCAACTCAAATAGTTGCGTAATAAGAAAGCGTTGCGTAATGAATCATTACAGCACTGGTTTCAGTTGCGTAATGACGATTCCCGCACTGCATACTTCGGTGCAGGAAAGTAGGCCGTTTTATGACAGATGGGCGTGATGAAAACAGCCTATTACGGTGAGAAAATGCTTAAAATATTTTTTTTTGCAATTTCTCATCGTAATATTTCGTTTTTCCTCACGCCATTCTGCCATGAAACGGCTTGCTTTTTTGCACTAAAGTATGCAGTGCCGTTATAGTCATTACGCAATAGGGTCCTAAAATGTTTAATGAACTCTTGTTGTCATTTAATAACACGAAAGAGTATGTAACTGCAACTGCTTTAGCAATTTTTCCCGCTCAAATAACGGTTATACACAGCTAAAAATATGTTGTAAATTTAAGTTTATTTTCATGCACATATTTGGAGCATTAAAATAAACGTAAATTTCAACCACCAATCCATTATTTTTCAATTGAATTCACTTTAAATTTACACGATCATGTAATATTCAACCATTTTTAGTTGAAAATTAAATGTATATTAATTTAAATTTACATGATAATGTACTACTTATTTGGCTTTACATCAATTATCTTGATAAAGCCTCGCCAACAATATTTCGCCCTCGGTTCATGGCCGCTTCTCTCCATCCTCGACTGTGACCCACGCTCTCCAGGTCCTGGTGTACCTGGTCAATCCACCTAGCTCGCTGCGCCCCACGCCTTCTTGTTCCGACCGGATTCGTGGCGAACACCATCTTTACAGGGTTGTTGTCCGGCATTCTTGCAACATGCCCTGCCCAGCGTATCCTTCCAGCCTTAGCTACCTTCACGATACTGGGTTCGCCGTAGAGTTGAGCGAGCTCGTGGTTCATCCTTCGCCGCCACACGCCGTTCTCCTGCACGCCGCCGAAGATCGTCCTTAGCACTCGGCGTTCGAAAACCCCAAGAGCTTGCAAGTCCTCCTCGAGCATAGTCCACGCCTCATGCCCATAGAGGACTACCGGTCTTATGAGCGTTTTGTACATCGTGCATTTGGTGCGGGGTGAATCTTTCTTGACCGCAGTTTCTTCTGGAGCCCATAGTAGGCACGACTCCCGCTGATGATGCGCCTTCGTATTTCCCGACTAACATTGTTGTCAGCCGTCAACAAGGATCCGAGGTAGACGAACTCGTCCACCACCTCGAAGGTATCCCCGTCTATCGTAACACTGCTTCCTAGGCGGGTCCTGTCGCGCTCAGTTCCACCAACCAGCATGTACTTTGTTTTCGACGCATTCACCATTAGCCCGACTCTTGTTGCTGATTACATGATAATGTAATAACACACGAATTTGATTTATTTTTACAGTAGACTTCAGTTTACATCACATTGAAAATTAAATATTTTTTTCTGTGTATTAAATTTCAACTTTAATTTTAAAAATTGGGTCCATAAATGAACCTTGACACTTTTGATCATGTTAGACGTTCACTTAGTCAACAAAAAAACCACAGGGATTTTTGTTTCAACACTACACGGAGCCGCAAATCAACCCAATTTTGACTTCTTTTGACGCAAGTCGGCTCTTCCGTGGGATAACCCAAATTTGGGTTAACTGCACAGCTAAAAATATGTTGTAAATTTAATTTATTTTCATGCACATATTTGGAGCATCGAAATAAACCTAAATTTCAACGACCAATCAATTATTTTTCAATCGACTTCACTTTAAATTTACACGATCATGTAATATTCAACCATTTCTAGTTGAAAATTGAATGTATATTCATTTAAATTTACATGATGCTGTAACAACACACGAATTTGATTTATTTTTACAGTAGACTTCAGTTTACATCACATTGAAAATTAAATATTTTTTTCTGTGTGATATATACCTATCATTAGGTTGTTTCCATTTGACAGCGGCAAAACAAACAACCCAGTGCAAAAAAAAATCTACCCAGCGTTAGCTTTCGAAGTCTTCGTGATGGGTGAAAACAACTTAACGTTAGGTAAACTCGAAAGAACCCAAATTTGGCTTATTCCATTGAACTTCGACGATGGGTCGGTGCATCTCTCTTTGTTTTTGACAACATTGTGGGCTTCGTGGCCGTGCGGTTAGTGTTACCAAGCATTTAGCCGCATCGTGTCAAGGAGTGTGGGTTCGATTCCCGCTTCAGTCCGGAAAACTATTCGTCAGGAAAGTATTTCGATTGTGCCACTGGGCGTTGCATGCTAGTCCGTTGTCTAGTGTGGTGCTTCCTTCAAAGGGCAAATCGTCCACTGGAAGCATTAACGTGTCGGTGTCTTTAAAAAAAAAAAACATTGCTGTTGCGGGAGAGGCAAAACAACCCAACCGTGGGTAAAATCTTAATGCAGTTTACCCAAATTTGAGTGAAAAGAACTTATTTTTTGGGTATTCTGATTTCTCCGTGTAGGCTTGTTCCTGACCTGACATGTCGGAAGGGATATGGAGAACAAAATACACTCAAAATGCGAGTTTAAGCCAAGGGGTGTGACAAAATATAGAAAAAACATAAAATAGGACCTAAACAGACGAAGAACATTTAAAAATTTGAGTGAACATGTGTTTTTGGCCTGAATTTAAGCGTTTGGTACTAAAATTGGAACAGGGCTTTAGGACCATATTGTTTTCAGTTGCGTAACGGTGCATTATGCAACGCTTTTTCATTACGCAACTGTTTCGAGTCGCTTGATGAATCATTACACAATAATTTTCAAAACATACAAAATAATGATGAACGCGTAATCCGGGGGCAAATTGATCACTGGGGTGAATTTGATCAAGTCGGTACCGAATAAAATTCGGTCAATCAAAATCTCTCAAGGGTGCTTAATACTTCGTTGCCATCACATACATTCCATGTTTTCTAGTTTATAGATGTCTAATGATGATTTTAAACTATTTCATTTTAAATATGGTGTGTTTTGCATATACATATTAACAGTTTTTGTAGGTGTTAGCAATACTGTTGAAATTGTCGGTAATAGACAATCCGCTGGTGCTAAGCCTGCATGTAAACTTTGAGTGTCAAAAATATTGTGTAAGCTTCCGTGTGAAATGCTGAACTCATTCTTGAAATCGTACAGCATTACAAGAATAGTTAATTCATCATAAAACCGTTTATTGTTGAATAACGTGCTTATTTCTAGAGAAATTGCATACATTTAGGCGTATTATGCAGATTTACAAAGTTTAATTGTGCAATAAAATGATGATATACACGAGTTGTAAAAGTTTTGACATCATTTTCAGATTCAGGAGGCCCAAATTTAGTTGATAGGAAAATTTTACACTCTGAAATATGCTTTATTTTATAGTGAATCAATTTCGCCCCAATGTCTCATTCTCAATTTTCGATATTAAAAATAATTTTATGAAATGTTAAATTTTATTTAGTAGAAAAACGATTACATAAACTGATAGAGATCAATGAAATACTGATTTTACCGAAATAAATTTGACAATTTTAGAATTCCAAAGGAAAACATGACAAAAAGTAGTGAAAAAGTGATCAATTTGCCCCCGTTTTACGGTACCATCAAGGGGTCTTCTACGAAATTTCAAGAAACGTTGCAGAACTCGATTTCTACAGCACTAGTCGTAATTATCAAACTCGGCAAGCCTCGTTGGTACGACTCGTGCTTTAAAAATACTGCAACTTGTTGCGTAAACAACTATTATAACAATTGCTCGCTCTTAATATGTTTATCCATTGTTTAGGAGCCCGGCTCACAGTGACATTTCGTGACAGCAAAATCTCGGTTCACTATGACGTAGGGTAAATGATGGCTTCGGCACCCTGAGGGTATTTTCGGCAGCACTAACTTTTCGTCCTTGTTAAAATTTATCTACGGAACAAGAGTTACCTTCAATGTACTCAATATATTCCTTGAACTATAATCTTCCATGTAAATCTCATCATTCACAAATATATTATATAACATGGGTTTTATCATTGAATGAAATAAATGCTTAGGAAATTATCGTCATTCGTGAGCTGTCGAATAAAACAACAAAAAAACAGCTTAAGAAAAACTCGCCACTTTGAAAGGTCCAATTCTCCGCTCCAATACCAATTTGTCACAAAAGCCACGTACCGATTAAAATTTTGATTTGTCTATAAAGCACTCGAAAATGCTTAATTTTTATGCTTCAAATCATAAATTAAAATTATTTCACTTTGTTTTCTTCGGCAATCACTTTTTATTATGGGAGTAGGTTGCCAGAAAGCCATATTCAATTGCGGTGTATTTTTCATTCAAAATTTAAATTCATAGAAAAAATTGAACACAACTAATTAATTTATTGGAATTAGGCAACAAAGCATGCATTGGTAATAATTGAGCCTTTCAATATTTTCCTTATCTGAAGATTGTAGCGCATAAACTTCAATACGTTAACTATTTTGGCAACACTCCTGTTGTTCTAGAGGCAATCAGAGGATGATGTATTTGTGTCATATCATAAGTGAATTGATTTGCAAAGGGTCTATTCTGATTTTCTCGTACACTGAGAAAGATATGAACGTAAAAAAAATTCTAGCAAGGTTTTGATTTTAATCCGAGTTCAACATATTCGGTGAGGGCTAACAATAAACCACAGAAAAATTCGCGTTACCTTTTAGCATTTTTTGTGCATAGACACTGGGGTGCGGCTTATTTTTCAAAAGTTCTCAAATATTCGCAAGCTATTATGAATTTAAATCACATTAGAAGAGAAACCTCAAAGTTTGAGCCAAAAATATTAATATTTAGAGGTGGCGCAAGCTCTTAATTTTGTAACAAGAACTAACCAAAAACAAGATTTAAAAATAACGAATTTCTTCGTATTATTTGAGCCTTTTCGCCAAAAATTACATTTTTCCTATAAAACTTAAATTTATAAAGCATCTTGTTTCAATTACGAGTTGAATAGTGCATATATTTTTAACATGTGCAAAAATATTATTCTTTCAAAATTATTTAAAAATTGTTGCCAAGTCCTTTTAAAAGGCTTAACAAATGAGGAAAACCAGTTTTAGCTTTAAAAATATTGTTTAACTGACATAAATCTTAAACAAAACTGGCGCATTTCGTTAAAACAAATCATTTTTTGTGCAGTTTTTGTTGAATAACATCAAAAACAATCAAAACATTTTTTTAGTGAAATGTGGCGTGTGAAAAATTTTTAAAATTTTTAAAATTTTAAATAAGCTTCAAAACCATGCAAAAACAATTGGAATCGATTGAGTATTCATGAAGTTATGGTCAAACAAAGATATTTTTTTAGTAAAATGATACAAACGCAATATTTTTTGCTGAGATTTTCAAGTGAGGGTTTGAACGGCTTGCGCATGATTGATGTAAACACAGAGTAGAATAAGAAAAAACTCAGCAATCACGGCAAGAAGACCGTCTTCACGAGTCTCATCGCGGGTTTTCACTATGGATACAGTGGACCAGAAGAAAATGGCTTTCTTGCTAGCTACAGGTCTTCCATTCTTACTTCTTGTTAAATTGTTAAGGCCCAATTAAAAATGGTTCAAAATCCAAAACTGAAAAAGCAGTTTTCTCTTTTTAAGTAGAAAAATCTAAGAAAATAAAAACATACAGCTCTTTCATTTGTCAAATAAAACAGCTATGTGCTTATGTTTTCTTCGATTTGTTGGTTTAGAAAGATACAACTACTTTTTCAGTTTTGACTTTTGCACCATTTTTACTTGGACCTTAAATTGCTTCAGAATGAATTTTCTTTCTTGTAACTCTGACAGATAGGGTGCAGAGCCACTTGGGCACTTCCATGGTTCACTTTGGCATGGGGGGTTTTTCCCGGCCGAATTGTCTGAATTTTTGCAATAAGAAGCGCATCAGTATGACGCACATTGTGGCCAAATATGACCCTTGCAGCTTCTAAAAAACCCCACTGCCAAAGTGAATCAAAAGTGCCAAGAATAGGATCCGGCTCCCTAATATTTGCCATTTTCATAAGTACGAATGTTCATACTTATTATGATAGTAATAATAAAAGATAATTATGAGACAAGTACAAGAAAATATATTATTCTTACTCGTGAAAAACCGTCCTCTGTCAGATTGTCAGTTATTCAGTTAATTAAGATGAAATATATTATGAGCATAATTATAACTTAGGAGAAGGTACCGACCGTGATTGTTTTATATTATTTGTGTTATGGCTATGGGTAGTCGCATTATTATCTCATAGGTAAAGGATGTCTATAGGAGATTTTTTTTGCAAATAATGATATTAATAGGGTGCAGAGCTACTTGGGCACTTCCATGATTCACTTTGGTATGGGGGGTTTTTCTTGGTCGAATTGTCTGAAACTTTGCAATGACGCATATTGTGGCCAGATATGAGTTCAGTAGCTTTCAAAAAACCCCACTGCCGAAGTGAATCAAAAGTGCCAAGAATAGGATCCGGCACCCTAGGTGGATAGGCATCGCAAGGGAGCGACACCACCTAATAAAATTTCAATCTTGTCGCTCCCTTGCAACGCCTATCCACCTATTCATTTCATCATTCCCAAAAAAAAATTCTCTATAGAGACTATATATAGACCCCCTTTATCTATGATTCGCATGACCGCTATAGCCATAACAAAAATCTCAATCATAACTACATTACCAGATTATATAAATCATTTTTATGTGAAAAATGTTTAGAAATATTTTAAAAGATAAGATTTTTGATACTGGAGTTTTGTAAAATGATCGGGACAGCAAATGTTTGCCAAAATGCAAATTAAAACCACTTAGCGGCACATGAATCGATGTTGATGATGATTGATCACCAAGCAGTGTTCATGATGCAATCAAAACAGACCTACGAAAATCTATCTTGCGAAAGCCGAATGAACAGATCAAACGTCGGAATGATTTAAGATATCAAAATTGACCCCAATGGCTATTGACTCCTGAAAAAGTACAAAAGAGATAAACTTGTAAATACACCCATACCCATACCCATAATGCCAGAAGCTTCTAGATTTGACTGATGTATTGGAGAAAACACGTAATCATTCGTTTACATCCGGACGTGTCTTCTATCGAAGAAGGAAACCTTTCCATCGAATCACGTTCAGTAGTGCAATCACACCCTCGAAAAATCATGTACCAGCCTCATCAGGCTGCTCCGAGGGCCAGCTTAGCACTTGCCAATCAACGTCTAAACCCATATCATAGTGCTTTAGTACATAACGTTTTTTTTGCCTGAACCCCCTTTTAGGATTGCTAGAATTCCAGCCCTGTCTGTCGGTTGGCCCTGAGAACGGAAAAAAATTGCAATCAAATTATATCTACCGCCTCGGCGCAAAACCAAACAGCAATAATACCAGAAAGTGATACCCCACTCGAGTTGGCCTCACTTTAAGGGTTATTTGTCATTTTTTTTTTCTCTCCTGCCATTCGGGCAATTATACCCATCAGAGAGATTAAATTCGAATCCATTTCGCAAATTTATTCCCCCTGCTGGAAAAGTCACTCAATCAATCTCGTATACCTTACACTGAAGATACGAGCTACTGTTCGAAGGAATGAACTGCCTATTTCCAATGTGGCAAAGTCGTCTGCAGTCAAGATAATGAAATACAATTCGAAGTAGGATGGAAGTAATGTGTTGATATGGACTGTATAAGAAAATAAGCCAGAAACATGTTTGAAAGCCTAAAACGTTTCCATTGTCATTTTAACTATTTAATAGACATAAACATTGCAGTTGATCTATATTGAACACATACATAAAGTTATGTTCAGAATAATAGTAGTAAAAACCGATTTTCATACAAAATGCTCAACATTGGCATGCTGTAACATTATTTAGTAGATGTTTTGACTTCTGTTATTCTGAACACAACTGTACATTATTCTATTATGACTGGTTGTTTCAAATTAATTTATAAAATTATCTTTTAAACACAATATAAATGGTTGCTTCAATATAGAGAGGAACTCCACTATACCATTTTAACGTTTAAACTAAATGCCATGGAAGACAAATATTTAAATCTATATGTGATACAATACCTATAAAATTGGAACAAAATTTCACTTAGCTAGAAGGTCGGATATTGTGATTGTTTTATACTTATTTTTGAGAAAGTCTTCAAGTTTCTCGTAAATCTACACATAACTTACTTCGCCATTACGTAAATGTGAACCATTGTATGAACATCTTCAACGTGGATTAATCCGAAGTCAAATGATATGAGCCGCCCTGGAATACAAATCCAATTTTTCCATTGTTGCTGTTGGCAGAAAGAAGCGTTTTGCACATGTTGTGTTGTTTCTCCCAGAGTATGCTGGGTTTCATTTTTACTCCGCCTACAACATGCATATATTTTTCTCTTATTACATTTCTGGATGAAACCTACATTTCATTCTGTTAGTTTTTATTCAATTTTGTCGTTTGCCCACGTAAAACATTCTAATGCTTTCCTCTACACCAAACTATCATAACGACTCCATGCTATCACACAGATCCAATTGAAACGTGAAAATATCACGAACAACCGGAAATCCAAATTTGAAACTCAAACTAATAACATCATTATGCAAAACAGGTATAACAAGTAATCATAGCCATCTGAATTATATGATCTCGGCTAGCTCATAACTTGAATTGAGATATCCTTATTTGTGTTTCACTAGTCGGGTTCAGAAAAAAATTTTTTTTTTGTTTCATTCTAAACATCATATTCATTTATTCTATCTAGGTGGTCTGTGTTAGGCAGCACTGTCCTCCTAATTTGCTAATTTCCTAACTTAATCATTTTTTAACATTTTGTTAACAACATATTACATTTCATTTGCCGTAGCAGTTCAGAATTTTTACAAGTTTATTCCACCTGCTTATATGAAAAAAAGCTTTCAATTAACTTAACCTAACTTAACCTAAATACACAGACAAACAGACGTCACACTCTCATCGCTGTCCATAGACCAACTTTCTAAAGATCGATTCAGATATTGGGTAGGTGGTCAATCGACCACCCGCAGCGCTCACGTCGTTTTTGTTCGTGTTTGACGTTTACACACTACCGCCACCTGTCAGTCCATCGGACAACTACAGTGGGCGTACATGATTTCGCGATTTTGATCGAGATTTGTTCTAAGTGTTACGTCTGTTTCTCTGTGCTAAATATATAACGCTTTAATCGTGGCAATAGAAGATTGCAAAATTTCTGTCTAAAATTATTAATTATTTTATTTGACATTTGTTCCAATGTTTTAACATTGGATATTCTATGTAACTCATTAGTAGTATACCAGGGACGAAGCTTCCGAATCATTTTTTAAATTTTATTTTGATCGTCTGCAGAGCTTTCTTCCTAATATTACAACAGCTAACCCATATTGGTAGAGCATACAACATGGCTGGCCTGAACACTTGTTTGAAGATCAAAAGCTTGTTCTTGAGACAAAGTTTCAATTTTCTGTTAATAAGCAGATGCAGAAATTTGATATATTTCTTCCAGTTGGCTTGAATGCCCTCAATGTGATTTTTGAAAGTATTTTTTTATCTAGCATGATACTTAACTTTACCTGACCAATTTATTGGAGCCCCTCTCATCGCGACAACCTGTCTACTTGAAGGTTTCAAATTAAGAGCTTTTGGTTTATGTGGGAATATTGTAAGTTAAGTTTTGGAAGCATTGGGAGTAATCTTCCATATTTTTCAAGCATGAAGAAAAAATATCCAAACTTTTTTGCAATCTACTACAGATGACACGCAGGCTTCGTCCTTTGACGGTCATCCGCAAACAAAGATTTTTGACATCCCTGAGGTAACTTTGGTATGTCAGCTGCCTTGAGGAACACCAGCTTTCACAGGAAGTGTTTCAGACTTGAAGTTTTGATAATTAACCTGAAGTGTGCGATTTGACAGATAACTTTGGATTATTCTCACAATGTGTGTTGGAAAATCAAAGTTTTTTAACTTTACTTTAACTTTATTTGCAAACTTTTCAGTAAAAATAGATTCCTAACAAATTTTCATACAGTCGCCCCACGTTTATGGATAACGCGCAAATCCACTTTTGTGTTGTTGAATTAAAACAGATTTTTTCATTAATTTATTATTTGCAATCAGGGTAGAAGCACCGGTTTCGACCAGCCATAAAGATTTTTGATATATATGAGAAGCCCCATATGTACCGCAAATACGCCAAATGAAAGTTTCGACGAAAACCATCTAGATCATTAAAACTATACAGCAAGGGACTAAGACATGAGAAGGAGAAGCTAATTCTGGAAGTTGTTAGTTGACTTATAGTGAAGCTCATGTGTTCCTTGAAAGCAATTGCTCGTTGTCCGCAAATACTTGTTGAATATCTGATTGGAGCAATGCTAGAATTTGCAAATTGAGTCTTTGAAAGGATATGTTTTAATCCGGTCGCGATAGGATCATTTTTTATATCAATGAAGGTATGAAATCAGAAAATTCCTACACAATATAATAATCAATAAACAATCGATTGCATATTGCTTCAATAACGATTATCGTTCAAGTTCATCAAATGGAAATATCTGTAGCTAAATTAAAAAATATTTATATAATCTTTGCTATTGTTATCCAACTCTGAATGAATCATATAATCTTGATTTCAACTGGAACATTTTAAATTTTAGACTTGATTGGGAACGATTCAGTCAAAATTGAAACTCATTCTCTTCTATGTATGACTTTCCAAGTTTTTAGATTTATCGATGATTTATTTTACACAAAACTCACGAATTGGTGTGGGTATAATCAAATTCGAGTAATATTTTAACTTTGTGGAGTTTTCCGTTATTTTCATAATACTAAACTTCCCTATGCTTAGCACATTTTGTACCAAGGGCACCCGTCAAGTGATCTGACTCGGGCCCCCAGAAGCCCAAATCTGGCACTGTTCCGATCTATAAAGAAAAACTTCCCAAACGTTTTACTATTGCACTGTTATAATTGGAAGAGAGTAACAAAGTAGAGAATCTCTCATTGCTACATAGGTCCTTTAGTAAAGTTCATTGAGAATTCAATAAAAAAGCCAAAACATATGCTTTAACTCTGGGAATGTAAGTTGTTTTCACTGCTATATTCTTGTGTTTATTCTAATTCATAAACTCTTCAGGGAATTTGATAAAACAGAAAACTAACTGGGAATCACTACAGTAAGCTAATAAATAACAAAGTATTCTAGCCTTCTTTAAAAACAAACTGTCTAAGGTTTGTCGAACCGTCAAATATTTTGGAACCTTTTCATTGGTGTAGTATTTGAAATTTCAAAATTCTTATAGTTGCCTCAGCGTTTTGCCAAATTTGGCGACCTTCAGATCATTCGAATTCCCTGATTTTCTAAAGATTACGGAGAAGAAAAATCTGCTATTGAAGTTTTTAGCTGGGAAAGCATTTTGGCCCCATTGAGAATTTCAACGAATTTGTGTGGATATAAATATTCTTTTTTGTAAATCGTGAAAATAGGGTGTTATTTAAGAAGTGTTGAAAAAATGTGACTCGGATTTGTCCATAATAAATCTGAATGCATTACCCGACTATGGGTACATAACAAAATTATATCAGCATATGTTATAATGATAAAAAAAAAAATTTCGAACATATGTTGTTACAAACTTATCCTGTTGTCAAAATAACTAAAACATAACAAAAACTTGTATGAATTGTAACATAAATATAAAAAAAATATTGTGTAAACCTATCAAAAACATGTCAAACCTAGTTATAATGTTTGATACAAAGTATCAAAAGTATAATACTGTCTGATGTACGGAATAACACATTCAGTTACGAGATTTTTGATCAATTTTATGAAAATTCTAACAAAACTTTATATGGCTTATGTCATTTATGTCACTAGCTTATGTGCGTTTATGTCACAACAAGTCAATTTTCAATCGCCTGCTATTAGACAATAATTAAATTGAGATAATAACATTTTGTCATCGCTTGGGTGGTTTAACAAACCCAAGAGACTTTTCTTTCATACTTTCCAAATAAAATAATAAGATATTCATATCATATTGTGATAAAAGTTTATTATATTTTTGTTATGTGCCTCTAGTCGGGTAGCGTACTACTACAATATTCAATCAATCGGATAACAAAGTCATCCAAAAACAAAGTTAAATATTCATTTTGAAAATTTTGAGGTGTCACATATTGGGCAATGAAATCTTCACAACGAAAGCAGAATTCATTTTGGACGTTTGGACTCAATTTTTTAAATTGTCAATTCTATTTTTTTTTTCGTTTTCTCCCGGTAGTTGAGTTTTGCAATGTTAAACTACTTTCGACCTAATACAACAATCATGTCAATGATTTTTATTGCAAGTTGCTGCACTTAAAGATTATTCTCGAAATCATTCTTATTATTGAAAAACTCGAAAACATATGAAAAACAACACAAGACAATCATATAAGGAACAGCGTAAAAGAATAGCGGATGGATAGTATTAGGCTAATTTATTGTAATATTTCTTATTTGATTTCACTATGCAAAAAATAACACATACTTAAATTCTTCAACTCTTTTTTTATATCAAAAAATATCTTCTCAAAAAGAATTTTAGAATTTGCAAACACCAAACCCCCCCAGACCCAAATCCTGGTTGCGCTACTGGTTTCTGCTGTAGTGTTCTGATTCGAGCAGAATAACTCACCGATGAAAAAAAAATGCGGAATTTATCAGATTTAAGAAACATCAATTGCCCAGGTAACCATAAGCCGTATATCGGGCCCTTTCAGCCATATACGGCTAATATAGTGCTATTTAACGACTTATTGGCATTATATCAGCCGTAAATCAACATTTTGGCCCAATATACGGCTTATTGGTTACCTGGGTGGTGCCCGCGGTTCACACTAAGATGAGTAGATATGGCTAGGATCCTCCATCTATGGAATGGACAGCTTCTTGAAATCCATTCCTTTTCGCAAATAACCGTCAAATTTGAGGTGTATTCATAACAATTATATACTTCAGTGCCATGGAGCTAATTTGGTTTTGTACAGCACCACTATGATTTTGTATTATCAAATTTTGTTTAGAAAATTGCCCTTAGTTGTTTTACAACCGTGGGGTGACTGTATGAATGTTTTCTAAACTGCACGACACCAAAAGAAAAACCATAGGCACATCTTCACTATCGCAATATGAGTGGTTAATCTCGTATGCGGTAAATTTTCGGATGCAGTGCGGTTATATCCCGTCGTTGACGTGCTAGGTCAGCTGCGGTATTCTTCTATCAAGGCTAGTCTATAAATATGATATACACAGACTCGACATATCCCATATGACGTTGCTACGTTACTTTCAAACGCCTGGAATGCCTATCATACAATTCCACGAACACTGCTTATCCAGACCTAGGGCTACTGGACGCAGTAGGCACATCCAAACAGACGCAACACTTAGAACAAATCGCGAACGCCCAACTCAAAGACCACCGTGTTTGGCTGACGGGCCAACAGGTGGCGATAGTGTATAAACGTCAAAGACGAACTATAACAATGCGAGCGCTACGGGTGGGGGATGCGCCACCTACAATATATTCGAATCAACCATGAAAAAGTGATCAGTAGATGAGATTGTGTCGTCTGTTTGTCTGTGCCGTAAGTATATAAACTGGAAAGGATAATGGCGGAAGCGAATTGCTCCGCTTCACAAGCCACCCAACTCTGCCACCAATTTAATAGTCTTACCATACATATATCGTTTACAGACCTTCCTCAAGAGGGGTGGATTATGGCGGTACTGTGGATTAGAACGTCTGCGGTTTTTTATTGTTACCCTACGTCATATTTTGCGTCGCCAAACCGTCGTCGTCGTCATCAGACATCATTTGCGGTGTGTTTTGCACACAGCATTGTGCAAGGTAACGTGATACTGTAGTGAAGATTATCTAATGATTTCATAAATTAACTTTAATCTGATCCATGCGATGGTAGATATGATCTTCTATTGTCATTGGAAATTTTGTTTCTCAAAACCATTGCTCTCTGCTCCCAAGTAAGCACAGATTGAGGATTTTTTTTTCATAGCTATCTGATATCTACATAACCCTACAACAAAATCAAACGAAAATTGGTCTTTCTTTATGACGAGCCTAAATTGCCCACAAAACGTTTTATAAGCTTATGAATTGGAAAGCTCATATTTGAATAGTCGAGCGGTCAAGGAGCAAAGGCAACGAGCAATGCTACACGCACAGGCCTTTGGTCTGCAATCAGCCCTTTTATCAGATAAGCTTCAATAGAATGAGAGGAGGCATACATATGGGAACAACGAGAGATATGTTTAATAACTTTGGGGAAATGAAACTTGCTTCGCGCCCTACTGTCTACTGAGCATTTAGACATGCAATGTATGGTTGTGTTTTGACTGTTGGTTTTATCTTGGAATGCGTCTACGACAGCAAATGATTGGAAAAAGTCTGACTAAGATCAGTCAAGATTGAGTTGGCTTTCATCATTTTTGCTCACATATTGTTCACTCGAAATCAGTCAAAGCATTTAGATCTCAGTAATACCATGGCTAAGGCTTGGCAACATTCCCCTACATGCCTTCTTCAATTTTATTGCGTTTCCGTAATAGAATAATACGTTTTATTGCATAGTTTGAGGTTGGATTTATGGCGCCAATGAGAAGCGAAACAATATGCAGACGCAATCACCCATGGCTACCACAACAGAAACAGCAGAAGAATAAACAACTTTAATGAATAATAAAAACGTAGCTAACATTTGAAAAAAAAAACATGAAGTATAGTTGGGACTTACACAATTCTTTTTTTTTTCCATAGCATGTTAACCATTTTTTAATGACTGCAAAAATACATGGTGTCGAAAAACGTCGTTACTTTGATTTTTTTTTATATAAACTTCATTAGTATCATTCCAAATATTACATTCATTTGTTATAGGGTTTCAATGCTAGTAATGAACCCCTTAGTAGCTGAAATTCATTCTAGACGCTTTTCCGCAATGATATCTCAGACGCATATACGTTTTGTGGAGTCTAACAACAAATTCAATGTCTTTACTTCATAGTACGTCTATGAAACATACAAAATCATTCGATTTTTCCAGCGAAATATGCATTTGAAAAACTGTTGTCCGAATGCCTATTATGGACCCTCCGGGGTCCATAATAGGATTGTTTACAAATTTGACGTTGCGTATTATGGACCCTCCATTTGATTCCCATGTAATCCGGCTCGCTGCCGACGAGCCAATTATGGACCCACCTGAAAATGCGTATTATGGACCCTCTTGTGTGGTTTCATTTACAAATTGTTCAAATAGGGTAGGTGTACCAGTTTTGGCCACCCTAAGGAAAAATATTGTTTATACATAACTCAAACGACCTTTGGTTACTGTCAATACATCAAACGAAAGCTTTCAATCCATGCTCAGCGGGGAAAATATAAAAACTAATCAGAAACTTTGTTTTTGTATTAAAAATGGTAGTGGCGAATACTGGACCACTTGTACCAGTATTCGCCACGATTTTAATTTCGGTTCCTGAATTCGCCGGTTCGTTGATTTCTTATGGAGGGTGGCGAAACAGGAACAGGTGGCGAAAAATAGGTGCAAAGCAGCAAGAATTTTTAAGGAAAATGATTTTTTTCTATTATTTTCTGAGAAAATTTTGGGGTTTCCAAGAATGTTTCCGTATTATCTTAAAGCAATTTAGCGAACACTAAACAATTGGCAATCGTATATGTCGTAAAACGGTATATAATCTGGGGTGGCGAATAACTGGTACATGGCGAATACCGGTACACCTTCCCTATCATATATTTATGCGTCTCAAACCAAATATTTTGCCTGAAACTGCTGATTAACAATGTAATCGAAGTTCCCCCGGTGGATTATCATAGGAATAAAGTTGCTTTGAGTGTTAATTTTATGTTTTTCTGTAGGGGGTCCATAATACGCAAGAGGTCCATAACCGGCATCGACTCCCTAGATAAATGCTCTGTGGTAGTAAACACTTCATCTTTCTGGCGTTACGTCCCCACTGGGACAGAGCCTGCTTCTCAGCTTAGTGTTCTTATGAGCACTTCCACAGTTATTAACTGAGAGCTTATTATGCCAATGACCATTTTTGCATGTGTATATCGTGTGGCAAGCACGAAGATACTCTATGCCCTGGGAAGTCGAGAAAATTTCCAACCCGAAAAGATCCTCGACCGGTGGGACTCAAACCCATGACCCTCAGCTTGGTCTTGCTGAATAGCTGCGCGTTTACCGCTACGGCTATCTGGTAGTAAACACTATCATCCTAATTTGGTAAAACTAAATTTATATTTTATTAAAATTTTGTTAACAACATATTGCATTTAATTTTCCGTAGCAGTTCAGAATTTTTACAGATGAGTTGATTTCACCTGTTTATATGAGAAAAAAACGCGTTTTGAATTAACTTAACCTAACTTAACCTAGATATATAACGCATTTATTGTGACAATAGAAGATTGCAACTATTTTTGTCTAAAATTATTAATAATTTATTCGACCCGTATTAACCCGTAACGCGGGTAGATCACTTTTCGTGGTGCGTTAATTCAAGGATTCGCGGTACAAAGTCCTTGTTATTGGCAACAGTTTCTGAAAATTAATCTATTTTACCTAGCAGTTGGTTAAAGACTCGGAGTTGGTCAGTCCCGAGACTATACTTGAAGCCAGGATAACAATCATGATTATTAACTCAACAAGGACTGTAAGTACTGGTAATTCAAGGACTCACGTGAATTCTGATTATTAAACAAATTTTCTAGCTTGATTCGGTTTTGCTGCTAGCATAAAGTCCCTTTCTCTAGTATTTTTCTGGGACTAAACTAAAAGCGAAACAAGGACGGGACTAGAGTTCCGTTGCATGGTCAAATATCAGTAGTACCGATTTGGTTTCTCAGAAATTTAATCGATTTTGTTTGCTAAGGGGCGCGCCTTCGCTGAGATGTAAATTTCTATGAAAGGTGTAAATAGCGGGACCTTTTCATCATAGTCGATTTGTATCAATATCTGAGGAATCAAAACTAGAACTGTACAGAAATCGATGCTTCATTACCTATCAATGGAAATGGAGTAATGCGACATGCACTATACACTAAGGATACGGGTAATGCCACCATAGATCTAGATACTGGTCGCAGTGGCGTATCCGAACAGAGAAAAAATTATTCGACATTTGTTCCAATGTTTCAACATTGGATATTCTATGTAACTCATTAGTACTATACCAGGGAGAGAGCTTCAGAACCATTTTTAAAACTTTATTTTGAATCCTCGGCAGAGCTTTTTTCCTCGTATTTCAACAGCTAGTCCATACAACATTGCTGGCCTAAAAATGTGTTCGAAGATCAAAAGCTTGTTCTTAAGATTTCTTAAGTTTTGATTTCCTATTAATAAGTGGATAAAGACATTTCACATATTTGTTACATTTCGCTTGAATGTCCTCAATGTAATTTTTGAAAGTTAATTTTTTATCAAGCGTGAGCCCTAGATACTTAACTTAATCAGACCAAATTATTGGAACCCCTTTCATCGTGACAACATGTCTACTTGAAGGTTACAAATAAAGAGCTTTCGGTTTATGTGAGCATATTATAAGCTGAGTTTTAGAAGTATTAGGGAAAATCTTCCATTGTTGCGAGTATGAAGAAAAAATATACGATATTACTTTTTTGCAATCTACTGCACATGACACACAGGCTTCATCCTGAAACTAAGCGGGAAATACTACAGTGCCAGGCCAACTCAGGACACAAGATCTCTCCGGCAATCCCAGGGTCGGCTAGCTACCGGGTAATCAAGGGCTTTTCGCGAATACAAAAACTAACACGGGAACTCTCACGTTACTCAAACATTTATTAAAATTTCCTAATTGTAGCGTGTGCGTGTTGTTATGTGTTTTTCAATTAAGTGTAAATTTGTTAAGTGTTATCTAATCTAGTTCGTACCGGTACATACCGCTGCCGTTTGTTGTTGGGTGGACGAATGGCCGACACAGCGACACCAATCCTGCTGTGCGGCCGGAACTCTCGCCGGAATGGCGAAACAGGCGGATGTACGGGCTGGTATTCCGGTCCGTTGACGGGCCAGCGGGCGTTGCTGGACGGTGGGATGCAGGCGTCTTCCCTCTTAGACGTAATCGGCCGGCCGTGGCATGGCCACCTTGGACGGCCGAGAGGGGGATCTCCTTAGCGATTAGGGCCAACGGCCTGAGATGTTGGTCCTACTAGAGGACAGGGTCCTTAACATTTAGGCCTGGAAGCCTAATGGCTTCACAAGCCGAGCCGTGTGCTGGACGGCAACAAAACAAGAGCAAGAACAAGAGGTCCTATTGGACAGGAAATGTTATTGCAACTTCTAGGATTCAGAATTCTCGTGTGTGCAGGGTAATTTACCTGAGCCTGAATCTTCCCAAGCATCCACTTAGCTTCTGCTAAAGGATTAAGGGGGGGGGGGGTTGCTCAATCAAACTTAACCACTGCACTTAAAACTACGTCTTTAGCACACGGACGCCTGATATTAAAAGAGACCGTTTATGGGCAATGGCCGTTCTTTTTGATATTCCCTCATTCCATCATATTTCCTTTTTATCTATGCCAACAACATCCTTCGGCCATGATTCCTTATTGGTAGCAGCGATGACATTTAAACGGTACAGGACCCTATCACTACTGTGGTAGTCTACTGTAATTGCACAAGAAACGTGAAGGGTCCGACATTAAACATAAATAATAAAAACAAAAATCAACAATTTGTAACCAAACGGTTACAATCCTTTGGTGGAGAAGCCTGTGTCATCCGCTAACAACGTTTTTTGGTAAATCAGGTAAGTCAGATATGAAAATATTGTATAATATTGCTCCTAAAATGTTGCCTTGATGAGCGCCAGCTCTTACAGAAAGTCATTCAGACTTGGAGTTCTGATAATTATCCTGAAGTGTACAATTTGACAAGTAACTTTGGATTATCCAAACAATGTATGTTGGAAAAATGAAGTTTTTTTTTTTTAATTTCGCAATCAAGCCTTCATGCCAAACACTGTCGAATGCTTTTTCTATGTCTAGAAGAGCAAGACCAGTTGAATAGCCTTCAGATTTGTTGGAACGAATCAAATTTGTTACACGTAAAAGTTGATGAGTGGTCTAATGTCCATGTTGGAATCCAAACAGTTCATTGGCAAAAAATAAACTTTTGTTGATTATGTTGATGACGTTTTAAAAAGGTTTACTGATGGACGAAAGCAAGATGATTGGACAATAGCTGGAAGCTTCAGCATAACTTTTGTTGGTACAACCTACCAAAATGGTAAGATTGGTACAACCTAGGCATTTTTCCATTTGTCAGAAAAATATGCCAGCTGAAAACATTTGTTAAATATACCAACCAAAAATAAGAAGCTATTTTCAAGATGTTTCTTGATGATTATGTAAAAGAAATCATTATCGCCAGGGACTTACTTTTTTTTAGCATTAGTTTTTTTAGTAATAGTTCTTTTATATCAGTCTCCCAAGAATTTTCAAAAGTATTCTCTTTATTGCGTAAACTGCTTTTAAATCTAGAAGTATTGATAATACTTTTGTGAATCGTCCAAAATCCGCCAATTTTTAAACAAGCCGAAAATAACTATATTACCATGTACAATTAGCGATAATGTAGAACTTTATCGTCAGCACGTTTTATTACTATATTTAGATATTCGATTCAACTGGTATGATATGACATATTACCCTGGGAAAAGTATATATGATACAAACAACAGAAACTGCTTACCATGTGCTATTTTAGGATGCCTACAAGACACAAATAGAGCGATTTTCTAGACGTCGTCATATTGCCATTGTTATTGTCGCCATCCATATCGGTATGATACCCGCACCCACAGCTCCATAACAAGTGGCTCCCAAAATTTGCTAGCTTATCAAAACCGGCAGCCAGCCCGGAAGCAGCCAGTCATCTCTAGCAACTCACCAACCAATATTGCCATTGCCAATAAACGGTGCAAGGTTTCCCAAACAGACGGAGCTGCCTTCGTACCGATAGAGGGATTTGCGGTGATGTGAAAAAAGAGTCATTCTAGCTTACCAAGCCGGGCGACAAAAACCGAGAATTCGGTTCTGCTTTTATTGAAGCGGAAATAAGGGCAACCCCCGTTTCGGTTGTGGATGATATGGTAAAAGCAGAAGCATACGAGTTGAGTAGCAGGAAATGTTCGGCTGAGCTTTTCAACATTATGTGAATGGAGTTGTTTACTGCTTCAATATTTTGCTGGTGGCATTGATAGATACGTTATTTTTATACTGAATATTTACTCTATGTTATATCAACAAATCAAATTGCGTTGCTGTATTGATACCTAGAGTAGTGAAAAAAATCGAGTAATTAGCCTTTACTTAATTGTAAAATTACAATACAATTACATACATATAATATACTGTTTTGAAAAAAAAAAAAAAAACAGTATGCATGTTTTATATAATAGATCGTATGGGTTGTTGAGTACCGTAACGATAAAGATATTGATAGCTAATATTAGATATTAAGAAATGAACAAATGTAATAAAAAATCAAATGAGTTCGGCCTAGTTATGCCTGATGGCGCTTGAGCCTGTAAATAAACGAATAAGGAAAAAAAGAAAAAAGATATTGATATTTTTTTCATACACAACTTTAAAAAACTATAATAAGATATAGTATTTTTAAAAAGTTTTGTAAAAAAGAATAAAATTTGTATTTTGTATGAATTGCCCCTCAACCTAACTGAGATTCGTGATAACAGTAGCAAAAGAGTTTAAACTCCTTTAAAAGTAAAGATCTTCAACTTCAACATTGTTACATTCGTCCCTTTGAAAATCATATTAAAAAAAGTTGCTTATTTTACTTTTTAAATATTTTACACTCACCTTTCCAAACTTGTTTTATTCAGTTCTGTCAGTCAATCCACAAAAAAACAACAGTTGTTTTACACGAAATTAAGAATCTGACCAAAATCGTAAGGTAAAATATCATACAGTTTTCTGTTACATAACACTAAATTGTTTTTGAATTGTAGCTAACTATCTACGAACAAGAATAATGTTGCTTCGATATTCAAGTGCAATGCGTTGTATTGTATTCAATATTTTATACTGCAAATAAATGGTTACTCCATTCACTGAATGGTACGATTTTTATTCGGGCAGAGTAATCGTAATTGAGTGCTTAGATTTTAGTATTTCAGAGCATAGACCCTAGCTCTAGAGTACAAAGTAAAAAACACATCTGGATCGTCTTCTTTATATTTTGTATTTCGAAAGTTTTGCTATTTTTATTTATTTTATCTGTTTTCATATTTCACCCTTACTAAAACTGAGAAACTGTTTTTCAGAAAGGTAGTGTTCTATGAGCACTTCCAAAGCTATTATTTGATAATTGACCATTTATGAATTGTATATCACATAGAATGCTCAATATATGTTATATGCCTACCTAAATCAAGCGGAATGATTTATTCTTCTTTATGATTTAGGTACCTTATACATGTTCGAAAATTCACGAATTCTACTTGAAAACGACCACATGTTAAGCCATCGCTAACTGATTGTCATGAATTCCAAGGGTTCTTTTGAATAAGACATTAACCAGCCTTGCCTGCTTGAAATTCTTGGGAGTAATTAATTCAGCATTTTAAACATTTTTCAGTAGCTACGTATTTTTATTACATAATTCAGCTAAGTATTCCTTTCCATAATTTTTTTAAGGATTCATGATAATTGTATTTCCCCAAGACTCGCATAGAGATACCACCTTCAAAATAGTTGTAGTGATAAAAACGCAGCTATTCAGCAAACTTAGCTGAGGATCGATCGGTATAGAGTAGTTTTGTGCTTGCCATACTATACACATGTAAAAATGGTCAACCCATGTTGAGAAGCAAGCCTAATCCCAGTTAAAACATAATACTTTATCTGCTTTGTGCAGTCCTAAATCAATTCAACAAAAAATGTTTGAATTGGCATATTTATTCATATTTTTCTTCATATAAGCTTCAATCATCTTTTTGGGTTAAGCATACTCATTATCTCAAGATTCTAAAAGCGCAATTACATGCACTACAAAGAAATGGAGGCGTAGAGCGTATCTTCCTTATTATTTCAACAAGACATGAATCGTATTGCATTATAGCATAATGCATTTTTTCTCTTCAACTAATTGTGCAAAACATGTACAGTGTTGAACAAAACATGATAACCACCTCACTCAAAATGTTCGTTATGGCTGAATTGCAAAATTGTAAACATTTTTCCATTTTAATTTTCCCTCTATAATTTCAGTTGATTATTCATTTTAAGAATAACAAGCAGTCGACTCACCACATCTCGATATCAAAGGGACCATCGAGATAGGGAGAGATCGAGACAAAGAACAAATTTTTAATGAATACTAGATCGAAAATGATTGTACCCCGTTTGGCATAAAGTCGTTTGGCATAAGGTCGTTTGGCATAAAGCCGTTTGGCATAAAGTCGTTTGGCATAATGGCCGTTTGGCATAATAGCCGTTTGGCATAATAGCCGTTTGGCATAATGGTCAGTTGGCATAATGGCCGTTTGGCATAATGATTGACTTAAAATAAATATCGGCATTTTTAAGCTTTTACCGAGATCAACCCCACCGAGCCAACAGCAACAAATTTTGGTAGGTTCTAAACAAGCGTGGTGTTCGTTCAGATTTTCCAAGCTGAAAATTTCAAAAATTGTTGTGACATTAAAGAGCATTACTAAATAAAACTCGTGACGGGTCTCTACATCTCAGAACATAGAGTATCTTTGAGCTTGTTGGATTATACACATTTGAAAACAGTAAATTGGCAAAAAAGCTCGCAGTTATTCATCAAGGGAACGCTCATAGAATGTTTCGCTGCAGATCCAGCTCTGTCCCAGTTTGGACGTAACACTCGATAAAAATTACTTGATAAAACAATGGATTATTTTTGCAAAATATCAAATGCTGTAATCCAAAGATCTATCAATGCGACTTAATGTAAAAATAGCCTATATTATTTTTCGTTCGACGCCAAAAATTAGTGCGTTCAGAATCATCAAAGTGATTGTGCTACTTTTCTCGGAATGCCATTTCTCCAAATGACTGGTTTCCCCGAAAAGTAGTGACAAGAAAGAACGATGAACAGTCAAAAGAAAGAAGTATTCTGTCATACTCGGCCAGGTCCGTCACACTCGTGCTCAGATTGTGTACCACTTCTAGTACTGCATTTGGTCCCTCGGTAGTACAAAAGGTACCCAAGTTTGACAGATCGCAGTACACTTTTCACGGCATTCTAGATTACCTAATGAGCCATAAATTTTTGGGCAACTGCAAGGGACATCGAGGTCTTTAATTTGTCTTTGTACTCGGCTATACACATGTTGGCAAAAATGCTGATGACAGTAAAACTCGAAAGAACCGCCAATTAAATAAAGAAGGGTGCATATTGGATGGCCAGTTCATTGACCACCCTGAAATGTATAAAGCTACGACAATTATGAGTGCTTAAAACTTTTCGGGGAATTGGGCTAGTCGGGGAAACGGGATATTCAGGGAACTGGCATTCGGGGAAACGACATTCGGGGAAAACTAGCTCAACCGATCGAAGTAACTGCAGTAATTGATTTCTCTTTTCGCTGGTAATTTGAGCAGATGAATGTTTTCCATTGCCGCCCTTTTGCCAGTTGGAAACAAAAAAATACTTAAAAAATATAGCTCCAAAGAACAGCCTATGCATAAAAGAAGGAGAAATTTCTTGAATCAACAGTTTTCATACCTATAATTATGGATACATCATATTCAGAAAAAAAAAAACAATTGAAAGGAGGGTAAATTTGTGCTAAATATATAAAAATCTTCAGTGCAAAAAATTTGTTCCAATAGCAAAACTAAAAAAAAGAATTAATATTTGAAAGAAGGAAAATTTCTGGATAAAAAATAAAATACTATTGGCAATAACTTTCCTAATATGCTTAAATTTATTCAAGAGTAAATGATTGTTGAATAAAGTATCATACAGTAATACCTCCATGAGTCGATGTTCCATGACTCGATATCGACTCATGGAACCATACTAAAAACAAAATTTCGTGGTTACTTTGATAGTCCCTAGAAACAGCTTTCCAAAGGATTACTGTTCCATGACTCGATATTTCCATGAGTCGATGGTCCCTTCAATATCGACTCATGGAGGTTTCACTGTAGTAGTGTACATTTTGTATCAATTGACTCCAAATCAAGCCAAATGTCATCAGAAAGATTCAATAGAAACGTGAAAATGGAAATTCTTGGTTTCAGACTCATTATGCCAAACGACTATTATGCCAAACGACCATTATGCCAAACGACCGTTATGCCAAACGACTTTATGCCAAATGACCATTATGCCAAACGACTTTATGCCAAACGGCTTTATGCCAAACGACTTTATGCCAAATGACCTACCACCATCGAAAATCACTCCGTTACCAGGAAAATTAAAAACAAACAGATGTAATTTCGTCTTCGCAAATCGTATTGAATCCCTCAAATATAGTCCAGTAACCTTTGACAATGGGCATATCGACAAACGGAATGAGAATCGGGAATAACAAACACATCGAGATTGTTTTCATGTTATGAAAATACACCATGACCAAAAGTCGTGAAATCATCAAGCATTTTACCGTAACGCCGGCTGTACGTTACGTTTTCAATTTTTAGCGAAGAAAAATGTCCATTTAAATCCTCAAATCATGAAGCATGTATGTATGCTGGAACCATGAATAAAATTCATGGAAACATAAGCACTATTCATGAATTTAGTCATCTGTCATTTATGATTCCTATTTTTGATGCGAAAAGTGGCAATTTCGGTCATGAAATCATGAAGCAGGATCTGATATCATTAACACAGTTCATGAAAACATGAGCACTTTTCATGTATTTAGATGCCTGTCATTTATGATTTTGATTTTGGTGCTGAAAAGTGGCAAATTGAGTCATGAAATCATGACGCAGTGCCCCTGAATCATGAACTCATTTCATGAAAATAGGCATTATACGTCAATTAAGATCCCAGTTTATAGTTGCCATTTGTAAACAAATAAAATGAAGATTAGAATAGTTACGGTTTTTGTGCCGGTAGTTTCGTAATAAACCGTGAACACATTCCAAAAATGTCAACATAACGAGTGCCACATCTTCAGCAGGAACGCTTACATTCGTTGGTTAGGTTTGTACGCAAAATGTTGTTTCGAGCATCAATTGAATTGGAAAATGGTCCCTGGGCTCACAAAATGCTGGTGGATTAAGGTACCGCGGGGCAAGTGGGAACGAAAAAAACGATAGTTCAAACAAATTGTTCAATAAAATTTTCAAATGTCAATATTTTTCAAATCCAACAACACAATCACGTTTTGGCAACATATTTGCTGGTGTGTGCATGAAACTAATCGAATAATTTCGAAATTGTGAAAACCTTGGAAGAAAGTTTTAGAATGAGCCAATGGACGCAGTTACCTCGCTAAGTGGGGCAAGTGGGACACATCCAGTTTCATGCGTCAATCCACATCAGTAAGTCAACCATTACAATAATAGGATTGATAAGTCATAGATTTTTAATTTTAAGTACATATTTGATGTACATAAGGGATCAACCATAAAATACGTTTCGTTTTAGGAAGAAACCCTTTATTTAATAGTATGTCACCTCACATTTGATATTAACTGAAAATTCCTCAATAAAAGCATAAAAATGAATTAAACTTGTTCAAAATATATCATTTATAAGTTGTTAATTAAAATGTAGCACATAAACAATCAATAATTGACGAAATTATAAATATGTTTTGTTATTATTTATATGCATGACAGAAAACCACCTTATAGGATGGAATTGTTTTCCATCACTACTTAATTTGGTAGAAATAACAAATAAAGTTCAAATAACATAGAAAAGTAATCATTCTCATGATGCATTTCAAATTTCAGCTGTGTGTTTGTTCAATTTTGAAGTCGTATTTCAAAAGTAAAAAATTAATTAAAAAATAAAGAATAATAACACTTTTCTTCTCCCTCTTATGCAATTACGTAATTTGAGGTTGATCTATTTTGATAAAAATCATTTGTTTGAATGTTTTAGTGCTACTCTTTAGCAAAATGTATGAAACGTGTACGAAAAGTTTTGATTCTGGTTTTTGTTTTGATAGGTCCCACTTACCCCAGGTGCAAATATATTTTGGGGTTCAAAAATCGAAAATTTCATATGAAATGAAAACAAAATACTGGTTTATCGTTAGCAGCTTGTAATAATACTAAAAATTATAGCTTACTGATGGAAATTCGATTTAAAACACATTTATTTTTTGCGAGTTAATGCAAAACGTGAAACGTGTCACAATTTGTCATGCAAGTTGAAAATTACGCTGAACTGACAACTGTTACATGAACCACATGGTAATAAAAATAACAATATTTTTAGTACTAAATACATTCCTTGTCATGAAAATTTTTTCCTAGTTGAGCTATGACGAAACGCCCCACTTACCCCGGATTCTCACTTGCCCCGGGTACCTTACATGAGTGATGGAACACTTTTTAACGACGCGGATGTTGAAAGTGGAACTGGAACATTCGGCCACCGAAGGACTTTTGTGAGCTGCTCTGTTATGAGATGTGAGGAATGCATCACTTCCAAACAGTTAAAATCGCCGACGAGCTTGTCAAGCAAAATCTTTGCTCGAAGTCAAACATTACCCGGTTCTGCATAGTCAGGAGGAAGTAAGTACATTTTGGAACAATGTGGGAACTCACGGAAATTTCGACAAAAATGTCATCGATATGATGACATGGTTCCGAAGAACTTAAACTTTTTCAAAAACAAATTTGTTTATATAATTTCACTAGAAAACATCACCGATCGCCATGAGACACGTTGACTAAGGTAAAGAAAATGACAGTTAGATTTACGTAACGCCCTGAACATACATATTCTTGCAAAATAGTCACGATTTCATGACTTTAAGTCATGATATCATGAAACATAAAATTTTATGAATTCATGACTTTTTGTTCATGATTCCGGCAACGGTTTTTTTTCCGTGTAAAGTGTACGGGGTTAGACTATTGATCAACTATAGAACGAGCAACATATTGAGAAAAAATATAAAACTCAAATTTATATGCTTATAGTGTAGCCCATCAAAAGTATATCAACATATACTGAAAATATTTTAAATAGCTATTGTAGTTAATTTTATATGAGCATTTAAAATTTCGCTACCTGTACCTCGCCGGGTAAAATTTTCGACGCTTCACGCATCGAGCAAACTTTTCCCAGATGGCAGCACCATACCTTCGTACACTCGAATCTGTCACGTTTTTATCGTCCCCGCAAATCATTAAATTTGGCTGGTGCAGTTTAAAAAAAAGGGTCTATAGCGGAAACAAGTCAGTTTATTCTGCATGCGTTATGCTGGGCAGTGCTTCGTTAAAGCCCAAGCAGAAGATGCATCGAATCCGGACCTCAAATTTTTAAGGGAGGGATGGAGAGCCGGACAGTGGATCGGGCTTGATCAATTGGTCACTCGCTGGTGGTGACCAATCGATCAAGTTTTCAGCTTGAGCTACAGTCTGGTTCTCTAGTTTTGTGCTCTTGTGGGTTTGAGTTTTGGCTTCGTTTCTTCTACATCGAAAAATAAACTGAAAAAATGTTTTTTTTTATTTCGTCGCCAGAGTTTTTTTTTCTCGTTTTAGTTTGCACGCGTTCTGTATGCAATCGAGTTTAGGTTTTCGTGGCTCCGGAGTGATATTTTGCTTTTGTGAAATGAACATGCTGCTTAAAGTAGCTTACAGCCGCTCAATCAAGGATGGATGATCAATTTTGTGAGCTTGTTCATTTTCAAATGTACAATATATTGCAATTTAAGGGAAAACTTTCCGTTTCAAGGTTCAACGAAAAGCTACCGCAGCTGCACGGTGTGCTGAAACACATATATTATCGAACTTGCATGAACCTCCGATCTTTTTTCACTAAAAGTTAGCCTTAGTAGTCAAAAAACCTTGTGGCATATTAAAAAATCTTTCATCGGAAAAAAATTGGAAGAAGTCAATTTTTTGTATTTTTGCCCTTTTTCAAATGTGGGTTCATAGGAGAATATTAAAGATACACTATGTTTGATGAATTTCAACAGCTTGAAGAACTATTGGACATATCTTGAAAACGAATGAATTATCAGACGTTTCTAATTGAGCAAAATGTCTTCCTGCACTCACACAATACGACCAGCCCATCATGGTATGTCGGCTCCACTCATTGACATAGCCACATTATTTTGTTATTGGTTTTCGGTTTCCAGTCTTTACAGATCATAAACGGATTACCGTTCTACACCTGAAGTTTTGGTCACACATATTGTGCCTTTTTCGAAAATAGACAACGATCACCTTTAGAATTGTATACTTTTACAATTAATCTAATCAATGTTCCCAATTCTTCTGATAAAAAGAAATCATTGGTAATAGAAATGTTGATAAAATTATACAACTACATACAGTTATAAAAATAAACAGCTATACAATTATATATGGCCTTATATTTACAATTTTTTTAAAAGGGTGAAAGATTAAGAATAGGCCTTTTCATGTGACAGCTCCGTGTATGCATTTATTTACATCTGCCAGAGCGGTGCATACACGGGCCTGTCATTTCCGAAGAAGAACTGTCAAACAGTTTCCGAATCAGCTGATTTGAGACGTCTTGGGAAAAGGCCTATGTCCCCCGATCTCAATGTATGCAATTTTTGTAGCAACTGGTCTACTGCTCGAATCTGTTTTTGTTAACTATTGGCAATGATAGTTTGATGTCTTCATACTAGATATACCACTAAACAACAATTTAAAATGGGTACAATTTTAACTCGCTTTCACTTCGAAGTTCCACATCAGTCCTTAAAAGTTTTGATGGCTATTTTTTCTTGATTTTAACAGTAAAGCACAAGCTTCACGGCGCAGATAAAACACGAATCAAAATCTAAGTTTTACGGAACTTTCAGATAATTAATAGACGAATAATAGATCTAACAATTTTGACTTATGTATACAAGATCTTCAATCTTTATTCACCTAATTTAATAAAAAAAAGTTTCTCTTATTAGTGCTACTATAGGAACAATTTTTCTACTATAGGTACAAAGGAGTTTAAAATTAATCAAAACTATTTATTTTGGTCATTTTTGGCCAAAATACAAGCTGAGAATCAATTTTACTAATATAAACAGCTCCTGATGTTCAAATATTATGCAATGATTTATGGAAAAAAACAGTCCGTAAAAAGCCACTAGTGCGACTATAGTGAACGGTTTACTAAGAGAACACCCACCCTATCTAAACGTGTGAGATAAAATTTCGATTACTGTGTAAAATTTACTCAGTCCCTGCGTGAACTATACTTAGCGGGTAAAAACACCGTTACTATAAAAATCAGTGAAATTGTATCAAACTATACAGTTAAAGTTATTCAATCTAGTGATGAAATCTATCATAGATTATTATTTATGTACATAAACTGGTATTAATATGTATCGCAACATAAACCCGCCTCACTAGATCATAATTTAACGACAGTACTGCATATTTCTTCCGGCCATTTAACGTAAGCCGCAGGCATATATTTCTGCCAGGTAGGTACGCTATACCCCACACACCACAGCAGCAACGAGTCCAGTAAAACAACAGACACCAAAACCCACTGGAGGCCCATATATAATAGTAATAAATCACTCACCCATAATATTCGATCCTGAATTGGACGCCACCGCCGTAGCTCCTGAGGCTGTTTTGTGCGTCGTCTCGTTACTGCTGTTCGGTCCGTCCCCAAAACCACCACTTCCAGCTCCTGCATCGTTGTTATCCTGCAGCATTTGGTTACGGCGATGCAGACTAATCCCGTCGTCCAGATCGTCGACGGTGGCCATCGACACGTGCAATCCAGCACCGGTGACATTGCTGTGCTTATGGTCGCTATCCTGACGCTGAGGTTGATGCTGCTGTTGCTGTTGAACACGTCGTCGCTCTTCATCAATATCGTTGAAGACAATCATTTCGTTAGTCTTGTAATTGCTATAAATTCCACTAGGCTTTTCTGTGGCGGTAACCGCCATATTGACCACATTCGTCGTACTGCTGTTGTGCATCTCGTTTTGGTAGTTGAAGTACTTCAACTTGTCCTCGATGTCGCTTTCGTCCTCCAGTGGGGACTGTAGCACCTTTGTGTAGGCTGACTTAATCGAAGGACGTTTCCCTCCACTTCCACCCATATTGGACGTCACGGTGGACGAGATGGGTGTTGAATACGAAAGGGCACTGCTGGACGACAGATCCCAGTGGTACCGCGAATTGCTACTGGGCGTTCCAGGGTCCTGCTTTGGAAGATTGTAGTAGTGCGATTGGCGACCGGTGTAATAGTTATGTCGCGTGTAACTGTCCTTCCGCAGATCGGTTTCATCATCTTCATCATCGGATGGAAGGAAGTGACTGCTGTTGCCTGCTGTATTAGCATTGTTCTCCGTTGGAGACGTCGACAGTGGAGGGGGTTGACTATTGTAGTAGAAGCTGTACTTATCCACCGAGCTTGCATGCCGACTGGTGGAGCGACTGCTCTCATATTGGTTATTATTCAATCTTGAGCTAAGTTCTTGTCTACTACCTAATAAATCATATGCAGCTCCGGACCCGCCATTGCCGCGATACGCACTATTATCCATTCCGTAAGATGTGCTATTCAAGGTAAAGGAAGAAGACGTAAGCGAAGTGGGCGTGGTTAACGACGAAGATGTGCCTGTAATGTCCGATTTGCTGTTGCTGGTAATTGTGCTCATGCTATTTCTGTTGATGTTGCTGTTGTTATTGTTACTGCCCAGAATACCACTCGGTGCTTGATAGTGCTGCTCAGCTACTCTGGGTTTGCATTTTGGAAAGAGTATGGAAATCTTTTGCTCACTTAGACCTAAAGCTGAAGAAGAAGCTGCAGACGATGCCGAATCGTTGAAGGTGGTGCCGTTGGTGCTGCTTGATGTAGCGTTTAGCGGTATTGAGATAATGCTGTTGCTGTTTTGCTCAGCGGAAGCCTGTGCCAAAGCTGCTGCTGCTGCTGCCGATGAGGATGATGACGATGATTTCTTATCAAGCGTGATGGTTGAACTGACCATATTTTGTTGTGAAAAGCACTAATTGTTAGAAGAATTCACTTCTCCGATTATGCGTAGGCTTGCCAATTATTTTATCCCGTTAATTATTTCGTATCTTTGTGTCTCTGCAATATGTGTTCTCTGAAAGCAAGATAGCGTAGAACTGATTAAATCCACTGTTGTCAATCACGAGGCTAAAGAATATACAATTGATAGTGTGTAGCTCAGAAAATAGTCGAATTAAATTGTATGGCTGAAGTTTTCGATTTGTTTGAATTAGTTTATGGAATATCATTAATCATAAATTGTTTGTTAGAAGTGTGTGATTTTATGATTCTGTTGCATGCCCATTAGCCTGGGACACGTTTATATGAAAAAATTAGATTCTTGCTCCAGTCCACTTTTTGGGTTGCATAACAACTGTGCAAAATTTCAGCTCAATCGGTGAAACTATATTTACGCGCCGGCCGTCCAAAGTTTGTATGGGATTTACTATGGGAAAACATACTTTTGCAAAGAAAAATCGCCAGAGGTCGCCCATTGACCTCTATAAAAAATTTGAGCACTGATCTCGATAGGTATTTCTACGTTGCAGAATATTGCCGAAGACCGCGAAACAATCCGACACTTGTGAAAAAAGTTATTCAATGAAAACCTATTAGCAAGGCGCCGTTGATTAACACGTAAAGGAATAACAATAATAACAAAATTGGGCAAATCACAGTCAGTGAAACTCACGCCCATCGCTGCTGTAAGCAAAAAGACTTGAAAATAGCAAAACACCCGTTGCTAAGGGCAACCCACAATTACTGTAGAAAAATTGTCTATTTCTTATGAACCAGTGCACGAGTTCACCGGTTGACGTTTGAGCGGTGCCGTGTTATTTATGTCACCATGGAAACTAGTGAATTTGGCACCGCTCAAACGTCAGATTAGTGAACTCATGCATTGATCCATTGGATTTCCCGTATTTAGACGCCTTCAATGGCACTAACGGTTTGGAAAATTCATGCGCCCAACATCGGTACATGCACGAGTTCACTAATTTGACGTTTGAGCGGTGCCATATTCACTGAATAACATATAAATAACACGGCATCGCTTCAACGTCAAATAATGAACGCGTGCATCGGTCCATAGGCTACTTGATGAGATTCACGTTTTTGAACTGCTGTATTAGTAAGAGCCACGTGATTTTCTCGAAATTCAAGCCTACTACTATTACCATTCCCAGCACTGATCAGAAGTCAAATTATTTTATAACGTTCAAAAAATGTTTTATGAACGTAAACCCTTTTGGAATTTAAATTAATAAAACTAATGTTTTCGTGAATATTTTATGTATCTATGTAGCGGAATTTGGGGCAAGTGTGCCACCTTAAGCAAATTGTTCTCTAACTTTGCCTAAAGTTAATAAAATGCACCAATTTAGCCTCATGAGATTAGTTTCACATCTTTTCATAACCACTGTGCCATTTAAAAAGAAAATAATTTAAAAAAATATTAGTTTTGGAGCTTCTCAAATATCATCCAAAATAACATATTTTTCGACACTATGGGGCAAGTGTGCCACCCATATGGGGCAAGACGGCCACCTAATGAACATCGCATGTAATTCTACTTGTAATGAAATTTTTTTATTTCCTATCAATACTACTATCAAAGCAGACGCTAATCGATAATTTAAAAAATTACTTTAAATTTACCGTAATAAGGGGATGCTTTATAACAAGGTTGAAAACATGCGTAATTCCCTATTACTCAATTCGAATAACTAAAATGGTTATTTTTGTCTCCATTCAATACAATATATGTATTACCCTTATATTACGGCGAATATGTTTAATATTAAACTAGATCAGCACTAAATAACGGTAAAATATTAATGTAGATATGTAAAACGGTACTTAATATGCCGAAAAACATGTTATTATTGAATATTTTGAGAAAAAAATACTTTGGGGGGCAAAAATGTCAATTATTCCCCTACTATACTCTAGAAACTACTACTGGTGCCTCATTTTGGTTTATTATTATGATTTTGTTGATGAGGTTTACATTTTTATAAATTTCACTCCAACAAATTTTGTTTACCAAGTAGGTGGCACACTTGCCCCAATAAGAATACATTTCAACCAAACTGGATTTCATATGTAAAACTAAATACTTTTTTCGTTCAAATGCCACAATAACTTACACATTTGAATAGTTTCACGATGTACAGTACCTTAGAAAAATCTTGTAATAATTTACCTTTCACCATTCTATTTAGAAACAACGAAATCTTATAAAAATCCACTCAAATTTGGTTGTCTTTGCACAAATCGATGTAAATACGTGGAAAATAGAGCAATTTTTATCATATTTTGATCATTGTATTGTGAACTATAAGGGAACATATTGTTGAGCTCAAAGAGAAAATATATATTGTAGTTTTTATAAAAAGCAGGGGTGGCACACTTGCCCCTATGGCACACTTGCCCCAAAGTCCGCTAGGTTCTATATGTTTATGTTAAATTCAAGTTTTTCCTCGATGTATATGAGATGAAATTCTTGAAGAACCTGCTGAATAGGCGCGTTATAATCTTTGAACTTTTTTCTGGAGCCTGTAGAATTTTACATCATGATTCACATCAATCAGAATAAGGAAAAGAGAAACTTTAGAGACCATTTTGGTTAACCTTCCATTAAAAATTGAGACTTTTTAGATACTTGCATTAGAACAGAGAGCAACCTAAGTCACATTTTCAGCTGAACTACAGTTTATTCAGCTGAAATCTGCTTTACAGCGATTTGTTCAACTCTTATTCCACCAAAATGTTTGTTGGGAAGTCTCTAGAAAGGACATTTGGAGCTTATTCCTCAACAACAAAACGCATTTGAGATTACCTTCTTATTGGTACTTTCATTAAAATTAAGCTTGTTCTATTCATGTTCCCATATTCAAGTTGGCGAACAAACAGATTTACTTGTCAGTTTTGAGATGGAGAAATTGTTGTAGAACTGGTAGCAGGTCTCTTTCTAGAGACTTCCCAACAAACATTTTGGTGGAATAAGAGTTGAACAAATCGCTCTCTGTTCTAATGCAAGTATCTAAAAAGTCTTAATTTTCAATGGAAGATTAACCAAAATGATCTCTAATGTTTCTCTTTTCCTTATTCTGATTGATGTGAATCAGGATGTAAAATTCTACAGGCTTCAGAAAAAAATTCAAAGATTATAACGCGGCTATTCAGCAGGTTCTTCAAGAATTTCGTCTCACATACGTCGAGGAAAAACTTTAAGAGAAAACATCCAGGGATTTTATCTGGAATACTTTCAGGAACTCATGGGTGGATCTTTCAAGAAATTATTATAGAGATTCCTCTACTAATTCTCCCAGAATTTCTTCCGATGATTTTTCAAATGATGTTTAGCGGATTTTCTTCAAAAATCATTGAACACTGTCTTTGCTCCAACGATACTACCTCCATTAATTTCCTCAGGGATTACGTCGATTTTTTTTCCAAAAACTTTACTAGGACAGATTTTTTTTCACTAATCCTTAAATCGAATTCTCCACTTGTTACTCTAGGAGAACTCACAATGTTTTCAAGATGTTCTAAACGGTATATAGGAATAGGAAATCGATGGATGAATCACTGGACAAAATTCTAGAGGACTTCCTTGGAAAATGTCTGAAAGCATCTTCAAAATCCTGATTGAACCTTTTAGGTAATTTGTATGTTAATCTTTGGAAAAATGCAGGTTATATTTTTGAGATATCTTAACGAAAATTTTTCGAGAAATGCCACGGAAAATTATTACTTAATGAACTCCTGGAGAAGTCTTCGATCTTCGAAGTCTGAATGTTTGGAAAAATTCTCACGAAATTCCTAAAGAAAGTCGTGAAAAAATACATACACCAACACGAGCAGTAATCCTATCGTAATGTCGAGAGAAATTACCAAAAATAAAATTCTATGTTGAAGAATCAAATTCTTATCTTCTGGTTCCTATTAGGTTACGTTTTATTGTCATACATTTGTACATTTTAGGTCTCTTCTTGGTTCCTGTCTGGTCTCTTTTTGGTCTCATGTTTCAGGTTAGAGGGCTCTAAAGTTCCTGTTTTCAAGGCACTTAAACGCTTCCAGCTCTGTAGTATGATCGATAGCCATTTTCAAAAGAAATATTTAAATAATTAAGTTCTATTCCTTGATCTACAGGTATATCAATTGCATTCGAACCAAGTCTTAATCTTCATTGAAAAAGTTTTCAGTATAGTTGTAAAAGTTACGTCAGGAAATCGTTAGGAATTTAAGTAAAAGGATGTCACTTTACTTGGTTATCCAAATCGTTTTTGAATCTTTCTTGATCTGATTGTTTCTCGTGAAGTCAATAAAATCCTATTCTGAATGTTGTTTTAGTTATTTTATTTGAGTTTGTTTGCATACATTTCGCCCATCATTCTGGATTTATGGAATCACCTTGAAGTTTAACTATAAATTATTTTTTCTAAGATTATTACATGAATAAGCTTTTTCACTTTGTACACATAGTCCACAGAGTTTCTCCAGAATGTTCTCAGGCATGTATCTAAAAATTTCTATACTGAGATTTTGAGATCCTTCGTGAATTTCTCCCATTTTTACAGCATTCATCTCTTGAAACTCATTATAAGGCATACCTCAAAAATGTTAAGAATCAGTTCATGAATTTTTCCTGGAATTCCTGCAAACGTTCGTCCAAGTGTTCCACATGTGACCTTAAGATATTCCTCTAAACATTCTTTAAGCAATTTCTTGAGGCATTTCTTTTGGAACTCGTACAGAAATTATTACTCCAGGAATTCTATTGACAATTGTTTAAACATTTTAACATTTTGAAGAACCAATTTAAAACATTTGAGGGAGTTTAAAGCAAAGGGTTGCAAGTGGCAGAAATATAGTTATTTTGTGACAGAAATATAGCAATTTGTTAATCCCTACTCATTGTATGGGAACCAATAAAACAAGCCTCTTCTACAAATTATTGTTTTTTTTTCTACTGTACGGAAAAATTACTTAAAAATATACCGACCAAAATGTCAATAACATCTTTTTGAATTCAGGTCTCTTATTTCCCGAACATTCATGGCAAAACTTATCATTTTTGCTAGGAACTTATCCATTTATTCCATTGTTGCCTCTAAGAATATCTCCAGAACATTCGACATAACACAGGAGGACTACGTTTACTTTGTTAATTTGATAGTTAGTTAGTCCTTTTTACCAACAGCAAGCAATCCTTGAATTAAGCACGAACTACCTTACATTTTCTTGTAAATAATTTAATGACTTGGGTTCACACTGCAGCTAAACTAGATACAAGTGAATAAAACGGGGTAGGTATCTCTGAATATAGTAATTCTTAAAATACTGGTCAATCTAGTCAAGATAATTAGAGGATTCTTATTACTGAACAAACCTCCTTGTTTGAAAGGATTCCGATGCATGGTCAAATATCAGTATTAATTATTTGTTTTGCTAAACAAAATAATCAATGACTTAATGATTTGGGTGCACCTTCGTTGAGGTGATTCTCTGCGAAGGTCTTAAATAGCGGGACTTTAATGCCCCTAAGGGATGGTACACAAATAATGTCACGCTAAATTTCAACTTTTTTGACCCCCCCCCCTCTTGTCACGTTTTTTGTATGAGTCCTCCTAAATTTTTGTAAGGCTTGTTACGGTTGGCTTAACACCCTCCCCCCTTGAAGCGTGACGTAATTTGTGCATGACCCCTAAACGGCACTTGACAAACACGATTATGTGACAAAATATATTATAACTGTTCGCAGCGGTGGTGTTCGGAAAGCGGTTGGTGTTAAAAAAGGACAATCCCCGGATATTGAAGGCAGCTTTGAATAATTTACATGACATTTCGACCAAAAGTTACAAATATTCATTCTGGAATACCTTAATGATTATATTTTTCCATGATTTGCTCCATAAATTGCTTAGTTAATACTGTAGAACGCGTGTTTGTATCAAACTCCAAAATACCGCTATTTACTTAAATAAGTGTTACTGAATCTATAGTCTTTTTCAAAAATATCATAGCACGTCTAGTTTCTGAGATATTCACTATTTCAGCCAATTTGTATACAGTTCTCCAGCATGTGTGGTAATTTGTTTGCTTAATTTGCCATTGAATTCAAGCTATATGACATGAGAAACGAAGAACGTTGTATGGAAACTGCAAGCACTTTGAAAAAATCCATTTAATCTCAAATTTATCGTGTAAATTAAATCAAAATATATCCGAAATGAAAGATAATGTTCCATTTTGCATGCGTGATTAGGTCATAAAAAACATGATAAATCATACTTCAAGATTCATGTCAGCATCAATGTACAACTTTTGCAATATGTAGCTGAAAATTATGACGTGCCGGAACATTTCTGAGAATGGAATCAGATACACCAACCCAGAATCTACTAGAACTAGAGACACATAATTCGATCCTTGAGACATGCAAAAATGACAATATTTCATATTCATATGCTTCCTTTTCTGTTTGGCCTTACGACCCAACTGGAATGGAGCCTTCATCTTAATTGGTGTTCAATGAGCTGTCTTGAAAAATTCACCATTTGTCGTGTTTGTATGCAACATTATCCCAACTCTAAACATTTTATGCACTCTTGCAAGCAGATCAAGTTTACACAAATTTCATAATATTATTGATAAGGTTTTTCAACTCCTATATCATTTCCCTATCTAAATACCAAAAGTATACTTGTATATAAACACTGAACGCCTAGAAGTATGCTCCAAACATGTTAATGATGAATTAATATTCTTATCTTTTTTTTCTTCTTCTTCTTCTTTTTCGTTTTCTTCGTGTGATTGCGTCTCCACTGGGCCAGAGCCTATTTCTCAGCTTTGCGTTCACTTTCACAGTCATTTACTGAGAGCTTTCTTTGCCAAAGCTGCCATTTTTCGCATTCGTATATCGTGTGGCAAGTACGATGATACTCTAAGCCCAGGGAAATCGAGGAAATTTCCATTACGAAAAGATCCTGGAACGATCGAGAATCGAACCCAGACACCTTCAGCATGGCTTTGCTTTGTAGCCGCGGACTCTAACCACTCGGCTAAGGAAGGTCCCAAAATAATAATAATAAATATTACTCAAAATTAACGATAAATTCCTTAGAAATATCTTCAGAACTTCGTTGGAGCAAATTAATCACAATTTGTAATCACAAATCTTGATTAAATTTATGTTAAATTTTCAACGCTGTGGTTTGCACACTGTTGGGCAATCGTATCGTTTATGATTCAAAGGCAAATATTTCTTAGTGTTATTTTTTGCTGATCCTAGCTCGGTACTCGCAAAACTTGATGTCCCCTTTAAAGATTTGACTGTATCTGGTTCCCCTGGTAAAATGATCACTATTTTGTTTATACTGAAATCTTGATCCACTAAAAAACCAAGAAAGGTCGAAAATGAATTGATAAAACATCGTTAAAAATTATTTTTCTTTTTTTTTCAGATAGATCTCATAAGTGAATTCTTAAAAAATGCCTAGTTCTAAGATTTAGAAGCATTTTTTATTAACCCTGAAAAAACTACGGAATTTTGTTAAAAGACGACTAAGAAACAATACTTTGAAATTCAAAATTTACATTAGGAAAGTAAGGGTTAATCATAATCACTAATCATACCGAGTTTAATCATTGATCATAAGCATTAATCACCGAAAATTGAGGTTTAATCAATAATCATAATCATTAATCATTGAGCACTAATCTAGAAGCAGGCCAATAGAGACGTTATACCAAGAAGAAGAAGAAGGAAAAGAAGAAAGGATACTGTATTCGGAAAAGTTTGTAAACTACATGTATTACAGTTTAGTTCAGAACTCCTCCAATATGTGGAGGCAATCATATGAACTTCCACTAGATACTGCAGTATCTTGAGACTTAGGGAGTAGACTGTTGTCAAAGTTGCTGTGAATACTACAGATTTCTGCTTGAAGCATAGTATAGAGACCATTAATTCATCACTGCATGATATCAGCTTTCATGTGTATCTGAAATGAAAGGATGCTAAAGTTTCAATTAACGATTCGTTAAAAATTTACTCCACATATTCACTAGGGAATATTCCTCAAATAATCAGGATTTTTCCAGAAATTATTACTGGGATTCTCTCTATCCTTTTGGGGATTTCCTATAGAGTTTTGGATAATTCCATCTGACATTACTCAAAAAATTCTCTTTTTTTATTTTCGACTTTTGCAGTCAGCTATTTTTACTTTTAGGGTAAAGGTATTCAATATCGGCAGATAGAGATATGTTTGTGGTAACATTGTGCTAAAAGATTATGTAGCCGGCGGGACTTGAACCCACAATTTCCATTCTGTACACGGACGCATTACCAATTATACTACAGCTACGCTACGGTAAACTGAAGTATTTGGCTAATGACCTTTGTAGCATCCCCAAGCCCCACAATCCTACTAGTCCAATATACCACACTTATCCCTCACCTTATCTCTATCTGCCGGCATTGAATACAGTCGGTGTGAAAAAACGCAACACTATTGTACCTACATCCCCATATGATCGCACGGGTTGTCGATTCGGCTGAAGAATAGGTGCGTGGCTGCTGCCGTACACACTGACCAACGACGGCTATGATACATCCGTATCAAAGGGGTTTACTCTTCTCTTTTTTTATTTTCGACTTTTGCAGTCAGCTATTTTTACTTTTAGGGCTACATAATCTTTTAGCACAATGTTACCACAATTACACTTAATTTGGCAAACATATCTCTATCTACCGATATTGAATACCTTTACCCTAAAATCTAAAAATTCTACAATGGATTTTTTGGATCGTCGAATCTTCTTTTTCCGAAAAGTTGTTCGAAACAAACACTCTAGAAATTATTGCCGAAAACGATCCAGAAAATACCCTAGGAAATCAATCAGTGAATCCTACAGGTACTCCTTCATGAATTTCTTAGTAGATTCATCAGAAGATTCTTATGCGGATCCAATAATATTTTATTCACAGATTCTTACTCGAAATTCGCAAGATTTTCAGCAAAAAAAAGTCTGATAGGGTTCTTTTCTAGAAATTATCTGCGAGCCTCTAATGCAGTTTACGGAGGCACCATTCTTAGAGAAAATGACAAAAAAACATTTCGGGAAGTATTCTTCAAGCAAATTATGAGGGGTCTTTCAAATCTCTAGGAAAAATTACACTTAAATTTCAAAAGTACTGAAACGGCTATGGCGTTGTTTCTAAACAAATTCAATGCAAACTATCATCTAAACCGTTTTCTTATTCATTGATTTTGTTTAAAACAAACAAACATCATCAAAAAGAGCTTATTTTACGGAAAAAAATAAGATACATCGTTTGCAACTAGTTAAAATTAAGATTAATCATAATATTTCGTGAATGGGTGCCTCATGCATGATTCACATTTTAGACATAGTAGACATAATCATATTGCAGCAAAAGTTTTTTTTCAGTTTCTCCGTCCTTGCCACTTTCCAAACACATATGCAGCAAATCGTGCCCTGAAGCATTGTGGCAGCTTTTCCCAATCCGTTCGGAAAAAAACGGTGCCTGCTTGCTTTCCAAAGGACCCACTAGGCCGTCGGACGAGGTTTTTCCTGAGCTACAACACTACTTCTCTTGTATATCCATTGCCGTCGCCACCGCCACATGGTTTCCATTTCCAACCGACTTCTGCGTTTACGGCTTTCACACTACACTGCTTGGTGAGCTGTTTTCTTCGGATTTTCGCCAATAACAGAGCAATACGCGAAAACCCCTCAACGCGAGTGTTGGTAACCTCTTCGAGCCACACTATACCATATTTTCCCACAAACACAACTAGCGGTCACACAATGGAAAATTGGTGTACGACGAACTGATCGATTTGATTAACTTTCCCGTCACTTCTGGCTTCGGGATTTTCTTCTTGCATCCTATCGAACGATGTATTTTTAATATTCTGTAAAACTTTTTGCAGTCCTTCACTAAGATATTCTTCCTCTTTCACACTGAGCCGTAGATCCCTTCTCCTAGAAGTTCGTATTAATACCCAACTGCTTCCATAAGCCTTCTCTTCACTGATGGCTTCAAGAATTAATAACGACGACACTTTCGCATTTTCCCTTAATTTTGCCAGCTGTGCCAGCTGAGTTCACTTTTTGTCGAGCACTTGACTAATGTTTTCTGGTCCGTCCACTTCCCGGCCAGTTTCAGTCCCAAGTCTAGCCACAGCACAACCGAAATCGACGGAAATCAACACCGCTGTCCGCCTTATAAAACATACTGGTAGCCGACCGAAAAAAGAGGATTCCAGGATATGGCACTGAAAAATCGATATTTGAACTTTTTATTTAACATGCAGAAAGTTGCCACTGCTGCTGCTGATCTCGCTCGGTCTCACTCTTTCGCACTACTACTGCCGGGGCACACTAGCCGTCATGTTAGGCAGACCTTCTCCCCATGCCAACTACGGAACCATGCTTCCCTGCATAACACTCCGCACGAGGTCCTGTCCTGCTACTGAGTCTTCCTCTACAATACAGCGTTCACGATGTCCTGGCCTCGAGTGTGGCAACCAACCAACCAGCCCTCAAGTATGCTTTAGACTGCTACTGAGAACTGCTGAGGCGAGAGAGCATGAATGCGAGAGACACTTTCCCATCTTTATACTGAATGCGAATTCAGGACGAGTAGGTATGCTACATAGAGAGTCGATTGAAAGGGGGTGTTCTAGCAAAGAAGGGAGAAAACAGTGGGTGGCAAATGAAAACTAAGAAGCGATGCCAGAACTGCATGAAAACGGGGAGAATCGCATGACTCATGATATGGCGACAAAATCTGAATGTCCATGTTTGACATTTGTTCGTCAGGAAACAGGTCATTTGAATACTACATTCCACACGTTGAATTAATTAATTATCACATCAATTGAATAGTTCATAATTAAGAAAATGTATAGAACGAATTCACGATCATCCGAAGACAAATTCTATAAGGGAAAATGCTCCAAGACTATCAAACGAGGATAAACGGCTCAAAATACTTTCATATGCTGAAATACGCACTAAAATCGGCGAATCTTTTTTGTTTCTTGGCATTCTGTGTCTCAAAATCCTGATTGGATTTAAGGTTTGTGGCTTCGTTATTCAGTTGATCTAGCAATGAAAACATTTGATTGGGAATGCATTCGCTGGATGGCGCTAGGAACAAATTTTCTTCAATGTTATGTATATCACGATCCTGATCTGCTAGAAAGTTAGCGTCTTCGACAAAAGTTGTACAGCAGATCAAGGTATATCTGTCAGTAAAAACATCTGATTGGAAACTTATGAACTTGTACAAACTTATTTTTTAGGTTTCGATTTATATAGACTGCGGCAAACTTAATTGGTAAAATTCAAACAATTATATCAGGTATCAGGTATCAGAAGGCCGGCTCCAAAGGCACGTTCCCCACCAGTTGGGAGATTTGTGCCATCGCCATATTTGAGCCTATTTCATCATCTACCCGATGGGAGAGGAAAGGGAAGGGAAAGATGGGAGGAAATAGGAGTGGGGTCCCTTGAAGAGGGAAAATCGCATTAGCGAATTGAGAGCATGTAGCTCCATACCACAATGGGTTCGAACAGCGCCCTAAAAAGGACACTGCAAAACGCAAGAGCGTAAAGAGAGCCTATAGCTCATTACCACAGCGGGTTAAGAATGTCCTGAAGATTCAGGCTTCTGAATTCAGTTTCACTTAATAAGTGTTTACCAAGAAATTGGAATCGCATTTGCGCAAAAACTGGACAGTTACATATTAGGTGATACGAAGTTCCATAATCGGAGTTACAACTATCACACACAAATGAGTCAGCACGCTGAATATTTGCCATGTGTTAGTTGAGTCGGCAATGGCCTGTCAACGCTCTGACCAAGAGACTGCAATTCTGCTTTGTCAGATTTGTTAAATACTTCGCCACCCTTGGAGATGGCTCAGTAATGTACAATTTTGTTTGACGACATGACTCCAAACTATTCCAATATTGCTTGTGCTGAGTTGCCGCCCAAGAATTTATCTGAAGCATCACCCAGCACTTCGAAATTGGAATAGCCGGCTCAGGGCCAATGAAGTCATGCGATGCTCCATCACGAGCTAGCTCATCAGCCAATTCATTTCCAGCGATGGAAGAATGGCCAGGTACCCATACAAGAGTTACAGAGTTGACTGAATTCAGTTCCTCAATTTGAGTTCGACATGCGATAACAAGCTTCGACCTTGAGTTGGCCGAAGCGAGAGCTTTTATAGCAGCTTGACTATCTGAACAGAAGTATATGACTTTACCCATTACGCGCTGTTGAAGTGCTGATTGCACTCCACACATAAGGGCAAATATTTCCGCCTGAAAAACGGTGCAGTTTCTACCAAGTGAGTAAAACTGATTCAGCCTTAGCTCACGAGAATATACTCCTGCACCAGCTCTACCTTCAAGAAGGGAGCCATCAGTGTAACATACTATATTGTTTGATATACTTCTTTCCAAATAGCCAGACGTCCACTCTTCCCGTGAAGGGAATTGTGTGATAAATGTCCTGTAAGCAATTGTGAGATCACTTGGAGCAAGGACAATTTTGTCCCAATTCACCAAAAGTGGAAACAACGAAGTGTGTGTAGATCTACGATTCACTGGATTTTTCTCCAGTAGATCCAGTACCCATAAACGGTAAGAGCAAGAAAGTGCTTCTTGTTTAAGATATATGTGTAGTGGCGCAACGTCGAAAAGGGCCTCGAGCGCTGCTGTGGGAGTTGTAGAGAACGCACCAGACATCGCCATCAAGCACATCCTTTGGAGATGGCCCAATTTTGATTGGATTGTTCTCACTTCGCCCTTTTGCCACCACACAAGAATATGCCAATATTGGTCGAACAACTGTTGTGTAAATCCATTTGATATATTTGGGTTTGAGGCCCCAAGTTTTACCAAAGGTTCGCCGGCATTGACCGAAGGCCATGCAAGCTTTTTTGACTCTGAAATCAATGTGAGGTGTCCATGAAAGTTTGGAATCTAAAATAATTCCGACATACTTTACTTGATCAGTCACAGTCGAATTCCATCGCGGTTTCGTCTTTCCGTAAAAAGAACAATAGATGTTTTATTCGGGTTAACCGAAAGGCAATATTGGCGACACCAACTCTCGACTACCTGAAGAGCACTTTGCATCAGGTCGAATAGGGTGCTTATGCACATACCAACTATCAGAGCTAGATAGTCGTCAGCAAATCCATATGTTGGAAAACCGCTATTATTGAGTTGCCTCAATAGCGTATCTGCTACGAGATTCCACAAAAGTGGTGACAAGACTCCCCCTTGGGGGCATCCGCAAACACTCAATTTTCAAATCGCTGCTTGACGCAATGTCGAGAAGAGATGTCGGTTTTTGAGCATTTGATGAATCCAATTGGTAATCATTGTAGGTAGCCCATGGTTTCATGCTGCTTCCAATATGGCATCAAAAGACACGTTATCAAAGGCACCCTCAATATCCAAGAAAACACCCAAGCAGGATTGCTTCTGAGCGAATGCTTTCTCGATATCGTATACAACTTTGTGTAAAAGAGTCACAGTGGACTTTCCAGATTGGTAAGCATGTTGATTCACATGAAGAGGCATGTTTGCCAAATAAACATCACGGATGTGATGATCGATAATGCGTTCCAGACATTTCAGAAGAAAAGAGGTTAGACTGATTGGTCTAAAACTCTTCGCTTCTTCATACGACGCACGGCCTCCTTTCGGGATAAACTTTACAGTAATATCACGCCAGGATCTGGGAATATACCCGGTAGCAAAACTGCTTACAAGTAGCTTTTTCAAAACATGTTTGATAAACTCAAACCCCTTTTGGAGCAGAACAGGATAAATCCCATCCGCTCCTGGAGATTTGAAAGGAGCAAAACTACTAAGTGCCCATTGAATCGATTCAGTAGTTACGATACTGCGAGCCGAGGCCAGGGACTCGTAACTACATGAAAAGACATTTGGTTCATCCGTAGATGCTATGTCCACACATCCGGGGAAGTGTGTATTGAATAAACATTCTAAAACTTCTTCATCGGAAGAAGAAAACTCACCATTAGGTAAGCGAATTTCGTTCACTTGGAAATCCTTAGATTTTGCAAGGATTTTGTTCAGCCGACTGACTTCACTCAAACTGGAAACATTTGTACAAAGGTTTTTCCAGCCGGATCGTTCAGCAGAACGAAGAGCCTTCTTGTAAGCCTTGCAAGCCGACTTGAACGACTCTGATCCAGCTGAACGGCGTCTGTTCCAACTCCTTCTACATTGTTTCCTGAGTCTAGTCAGATAGGAATTCCACCATGGGGTCCCTCTTGTAGTCTTTACAGACCGCAGAGGACATGCTTCTTCAAAAGATTCCATAATGTAGGATGTTGTAGTATCAACGGCATCATCCAGATCACTTGGATTTTCAATGGACGGAGAATATCCATGAAATTTGATCGCAACCAATTCAATATAGAGTTCCCAGTTTGTTGATCGAGGATTCCTAAAACGCAAAGTCTGCGCAGTTACATTTGAATGTTCAAAGAAGATGTAGCGAGATCAGATAATGATTCCTCATCTGATACATGCCAATTCGTCAACTCGTGACTGATTCTATTCGAGCAGAGCGTTATGTCTAACACTTCTTCTCTATTAGAAACCATGAAGGTTGGGCGATTGCCTATGTTAAGTAATTCAAGGTCTGTACTACTTAAGTATTTCATCAGACTGGAGCCTCTCACCTTTGCCGTGTAGTTCCGGCGTCCAGAATAGAACTACGGACAACCCGTTCCGGTGGTAAGAGTCCACCAGACGGGGTAACCCCAATTCAAGGTGTGATGCGAAAAACCGTGCTGAGGAATGAATGGTCGAAGGGGTGAAAAAGATGTTCGGCCATTAACGGAGCCTGTGGGGCACCTGGGCACCCCTCACAGTATTTTGTCCCTTACCGCGTTAATGCAGGGCTCTGGCGTGGTGGACCTCTTTTCCCGTGCTACTCGTGGGATTCAAAAATGAGTACAATATCTAATCAAAACAATAGTAGTAGTGCAGGTAGTAGCAGTAGTAGGGAAGCGAACCCCTTCGCAAGAAGTGGGCTAGCTAGATCTCCGTTGAGGAGAGTAGAAGCAGGAGGAGGCAGCAGTGCACGTAGTGCCAGTGCTGGAACCCATATTTCATCCCCGGCTAACGCATCGGGTGAAGTAATGGATGGAGCGTGGTTGATGAGGGCCATCAATAAAAGTAGAGATGGGCTCTCTGCGATGGAAGTGGCTGCACAGCAGCTCGACTCCATAATTGACTTTGCGTCCTCGAAGTCTAACATCAGCAAGGACCTCAAGCAGGCTTTGCTTAGACTTCGTAAGTCAATGTTGGCGGCCAAGCAAAACCATGCTGAACCCATGGTGACTGTGGCTGCGGCAGAACCCGTGGAACTGAAGGTGCCGAAGTCTACCCAGACGGAACCCTTCGTTTTCGCGGGCAGCCCCAAAAGCGTGGAAGCGAATGCTTACAGCAAGCAATCGCAGAAGCGCGCGAGGCAGCCGTCAGGGGAGGAGCTACCCGGCGGCGCTCGTAAGGCCAGGCGGATACTGACCCCGAAAACCGGCAGAAGTGCCGGAAAATCGGACCCCAGCCAGGCGTCCCGGAAAGCCGAGAAGAGTGGGCCCGAAAAGGCTGGCCCCTCACGGAGTGATGGGAACAGGGGGTTGCGACCTTTGAGAGGTCCTCCATCACCACAGGTCAGGGCGGAGCAGGGGGGGGACGCCCCCTGGACAACCGTAGTGAGGAAGAAGAAGAAGAAGAAGAAACAGGAGAAACAGGAGCGCAGGGATACCAGACCTAAGAAAGGTAGGAGGGTAGGTGCCAAGCGCGAAAAGGGTGATGCGATCATCATCAAGACGGAAGAGTCCAAGTACTCGGAAGTCCTGAAGGCGATGCGCAGTGACGCGAAGCTTGCGGATCTAGGAGCCGACGTACGCAGTGTCAGACGCACTCGTACAGGTGAAATGATCCTCGAGCTTAAGCGCGACAAGGAGCGCAAGGGCGCCGCCTACAAAAGTTTGGCGGAAGAGGTCCTTGGCGCTGGTGTTGAAGTGAGGGCTCTGACGCAGTCAGTGACTCTGAAGGTGATGAACCTTGACGAGATCACTAACGCAGAAGAGCTCGTCACGGCACTGCGGCAACAGTGCGAAGTGCAGGTGCCCACCACCGCCGTTCAGCTACGGAAAGGTCCGGCAGGTACTCAGGTGGCCTTAGTACACCTACCTGTGGCAGACGCAAATAAGTCCGCTAAGGTAGGTAAGATCAAGGTTGGTTGGTCAGTATGTTCACTGAACATACATGAGCAACCAGTGATCTGCTTTAGGTGCAGGGAACCTGGACACAAGTCCTGGGGCTGTAAAGGCCCTGATAGGACTAAGTTGTGCAGGCGTTGTGGTGAGGAAGGTCATAAGGCACTAGGCTGCAAGAACCCTCCCAAGTGCTTGATTTGTTCCGGCAAGTCTGTGAACAACAATCACCCAACGGGAGGCTCAAGGTGCCCGACCTTCAAACGAGCCATCAACGAAAAATCACAGTGCAGGTAACGCAGCTGAACCTGAACCACTGTGACGCAGCTCAGCAACTGCTGTACCAGTCAGTTGCTGAGTGGGGGACGGACATCGCCATCATATCGGACCCATACCGAGTACCCGCCGGCAACGGCAACTGGGTCGTGGATGGATCCGGAAAAATGGCGGCGATATGGACAACGGGTAAATACCCTGTCCAGCAGTTGGTGTCTACTACCTACGAGGGCTTCGTGATCGCCAAAGTAAACGGGGTCCTCTTCTGTAGCTGCTATGCGCCTCCGAGTTGGTCGACCGAGCGGTTCACGCAGATGCTGGACTGTATGACGACCGCGCTGACAGGGCGAAGGCCAGTTGTAATAGCGGGTGACTTCAATGCCTGGGCCGTGGAATGGGGAAGCCGTAACACGAACCAGCGAGGTCAAATCCTGCTAGAGGCACTGGCCGTGCTAGATGTCGATCTGGCTAATGTTGGTGCCAAAAGTACCTTCAGCCGTAACGGAGCGGAGTCGATTATCGACGTTACTTTTTGTAGTCCTGGCCTAACGAGTAGTTCGAACTGGAGGGTAGACGATGCCTACACTCACAGCGACCACTTGGCGGTTCGCTACAGTATCGACTACAACAACAGCAGGCAGCGGGTTGAGGAAGCGGCTAGGTCAAGGCCAAGCCCTCGTAGGTGGAAGACATCGTACTTCAATGATGAAGTACTTAGGGAGGCGCTCCGCCGTGAGTGTAACCTACTGGGCCTAAGCGGGGACGAACTGGTAGCGGTGCTTACGCGTGCATGCGATGCGACCATGCCTAGAAAAGTCCACCCTAGGAATGGGAGACCACCGACATACTGGTGGACTCAAGCTACTGCGAACCTGCGCCGTGCCTGCCTACGGGCCAGGAGACGGATGCAGCGAGCACGTACCGAGCAGGAGCGTGAAGAACGACGGGCGGTGTTCACCGCTGCCAAAGTCGCGCTAAAGTCCGAGATAAGGGCAAGCAAGAAGGCCTGCTTCGAGGGACTCTGTCAGAGTGCCAACGCGAACCCGTGGGGTGATGCCTACAGGATCGTAATGGCGAAGACAAGAGGTGCAATTGCTCCTACGGAGCAATCTCCACAGATGCTGGAGGGGATCATCGAGGGGCTCTTCCCGCGCCACAACCCTAGCCCATGGCCTCCTTTTGTAGGACAGCCGGGGATTGGGGCTGGCGATGAGGATAGAGTAACTGATGAGGAACTTGTAGGGATTGCAAAATCCCTAAGCATGGGGAAGGCACCAGGTCCGGACGGAGTTCCAAACCTGGCCCTCAAAGTCGCAATCTTGGAGGCTCCCGGTATGTTCAGATCTGCTATGCAGATATGCCTGGACGAGGGAGTATTTCCAGATGCGTGGAAGAGGCAGAGCCTGGTACTATTGCCAAAGGCGGGGAAACCACCCGGTGACCCGTCGGCGTATAGACCAATTTGCTTGATTGACACGGTGGGGAGGTACACCGGTGTCGAGGTACACCGAGGGTGTAAATGGTCTCTCAGGCAACCAGTTCGGCTTCCGGAAAGGGAGGTCCACTGTAGACGCTATTCTGGCGGTTAAGAAAACCGCTGAGATAGCACTCCAGCGTAAGAGGAGGGGTATTCGCTACTGCGCAGTAGTGACTCTGGATGTAAGGAATGCATTTAATAGTGCCAGTTGGGCGGCTATTGCTGATGCGCTCCTGCGTCTGGGGATACCCGAGTACCTGTACAAGATTCTCGGAAGTTACTTCCAGAATCGGGTATTAGTCTATGACACAGAGGTGGGTCGGAAGTGCTTTCACATAACCTCAGGAGTCCCGCAAAGTTCCATCCTGGGTCCGGTATTATGGAATGTCATGTACGACGAGGTGTTGAGATTAAAATTCCCGGCGGGTGTGGTCATCGTTGGCTTTGCCGACGATATTACGCTGGAGGTCTATGGTGAATCGATCGAAGAAGTGGAATTGACTGCAGCCCACTCGATCGCAATTGTGGAGGAGTGGATGAGCTCCAGGAAACTGGAATTGGCTCACCACAAAACGGAGGCTGTGGTTGTCAACAACCGAAAGTCGGTGCAGCAAGCGGTGATCAGTGTAGGCGACTGCACAATCACTTCGAAGCGCTCCGTCAAACACTTGGGGGTGATGATCGACGACAAGCTTACCTTCGGTAGCCATGTCGATTATGCCTGCAAGAGAGCCTCCACAGCTATTGTGGCACTGTCCCGGATGATGTCCAATAGCTCTGCGGTGTACGCCAGCAAGCGTAAGCTTCTGGCCAGTGTCGCCTCGTCCATACTGAGGTATGGTGGCCCGGCTTGGGGCACGGCTTTGAGTACCGATAGCTACCGTAGCAAGCTAGAGAGTACTTATAGGCTAATGTGCCTGAGGGTTGCGAGCGCGTACCGTACCGTGTCACACGATGCACTTTGTGTCATCACCGGTATGATGCCTATTGGTATCCTTATCATGGAAGACATAGAGTGCTTCGAAATGCGCGGCACAAGAGGCATACGCAGGACTGCCAGACTGGCCTCCATGGTCAAATGGCAGCGTGCGTGGGACAGTTCCACCAAGGGAGTGTGGACTCACAGGTTGATTCCGAGGTTAGATATCTGGGTCAATAGGCGCCATGGGGAACTAACATTCCACCTAACACAGGTCCTTTCGGGTCATGGATGCTTTAGACAATATCTACACCGTTTCGGTCATGCGGGTTCTCCCGAATGTCCAGTTTGTGCAGGTTTAGAGGAAACGGCGGAACACGTTTTGTTCGTGTGCCCGCGTTTCCGCACAATGCGTGACCGCATGTTTGCCACATGCGGTCGGGACACGACTCTGGACAATTTGGTCCAGAGGATGTGTGCAGACGAGTTTGGCTGGAATGCCGTTTCATCGGCTATCACCCACATCGTCTCGGAACTCCAAAGGAGGTGGCGTGTGGACTCGAGGAGTGACTAGTGCAGACGCTAATCAACAGGTGGTCCAAGGGTTCGCAGTCGGCTACGTAGGTCATACCGGTGCCCTACGGTCGAAATCGACCCTTACAGCGATTAAGTGGCCGCGGGGAGAACATCCTGGTAGCGCTGCTGTCGTGGCGCCGGCCTACTGGGTGGATACGAGCCTCTGGTTGTTCGGGGCAGGTGGAGGCCCCTTCGTCAGCAATCCCAGCTCGTGCTAGCTGATAGGGCCTGAGCCTTCAGTAGGTCAAATTGCGAAGCCCGCAGTATCAGTTCTTGATACCTGCGGTGCAGCTGGGCGCGGGCTTAGTGGTCGACCCTGCCCGCCTTCAGCGGACAACGGGAGGTGAGGACCACTCGGGAAGCTGGCAATGCGCCAGCATGCTACCTTGGTGGACCCCCATAAGCGTGTCATCGATGTTCGTTGCTGCAAGGCTACGCAGCTAACCTGGAGGATGCGATGTGCAATAGCCCCTCTCCGAAGCAATGCCTTCTTGGTGGTCCCGGAGAGACGAAGGGTTTGGCGGCAATGGAAATGGTTTAGTGGGTCGGGGGTGTAGTCCTGTTTACTGCTTGTACGTAGTAAATGGTCCCCAACCCCACACTCCCGGACCTCGGTCCGGAGTCTGTTGAGCAGATTATCCCCCCATTGCTTAGAAGGAGAGAGACTGGAGCCTCTCAAATTGATATCTGAGCTGCCCCAGATGATGTGATGAGCATTGGCATCACTGCCCACAATCAGCGGAAGGCCTTTTGTTACGCAGTGTACGACAACTCGTTTGAAGTCATCCGTTGGGGATGGTTCATCATGTGGTAAATATACCGAACAATAGACGTATTTCCTGTTGAGGTCACCAACAGAAACATCGATTGTGACAGCACATACATCTCTGGTCGTCAACTCAGAAATGAGTGTAGCAACGATTACTTTATTTACGAGCACGCATGCGCGGGGCATGGAGCGCGAGTTTGCCATTTCAAGTTTGCTGAAAGTAGCAAAAACTGGGTCCACAAGGTTACCTAGATAGAAGTTTCCTCTACGAAAGTAGGGTTCTTGAACTAGCGCCACTTGGGCTGCACTATTTTGCATGAGTCTGCAAAGATTGATCGTTGCTGTTCTTTTATGCTGAAGATTGATCTGAGCTAACCTAACCGTAGCCACTACCCAAACTAGGCAGGATTAAGCTTTTTGCAATCTCAGCACGAAAAAGACCAGCAACGAAAAAACCAGATCGGTATCTATTTAAAGTCGCCAAAGGCGAAAGAGCACAGAATACACTGTGTAAAACGCATAATGCGAATCCATATAGGTGATAATTTAAATTAAATGTCAACATATTCATAATCCCACCCTTATTAAGCCTCAGGACAGAGACTGAAGAAGGGCAGCCGATTATCTCGGAGAAACACAAGGTCACCTGCACCATTGCTCCGGGTAGCACAGGAAGGACTCAATACTGTGGAGGGCGCCCTGGTACCCCACAGGCTCCGTTAGCGGTTAGGTTTTATTTAGACCCCCCTAACCATTCATTCCTAGGCACGGTACGCATCACACCATAAATTAGGGGTCACCTGTGAGGTGGACTTTTACCACCGGAACAGGCAGTCCGTAGTGTTAATTCTTAGCCAGTTGAAACAACCGCTACCGACACTACGCGGCTATCTAGGCTGCTTGGGAAAAGGAGGTTAATATTGATGATTAACTCCTGACGTGCCCAAGCAACCAAGCGCTGGATGGCGCTAGGAACAAATTTTCTTCAATGTTATGTATATCACGATCCTGATCTTAGAAAGTTAGCGTCTTCGACAAAAGTTGTACAGCAGATCAAGGTATATCTGTCAGTAAAAACATCTGATTGGAAACTTATGAACTTGTACAAACTTATTTTTTAGGTTTCGATTTATATAGACTGCGGCAAACTTAATTGGTAAAATTCAAACAATTATAACTTTCAAACGAATGCATCTAAAAAGACAATTTAAAAAAAAGACAATTTGCATAGGCTTCAAGCCAAAGGCTGCACAGACTGGACGATCACTAACATTAGGCAACGGACAATACGGATCACCCAGTAGCCCAGTGAGGAATTTTTCGTATGACGAAAAGTTTTCGCCGACTGGAGCGGGAATCGAAACCACACCCGTGGCACAATACGCATAAACGACTGACGCCGCTAACCGCACGGCCACGATGCCAGCTTTTTTTTCGTTTAATTAGCAATAGTTTCAAAAATATGTCAACCATGTATATAAAACTCTACTTAGCTTTACTTATCTGTGACAATAGATCAAAATGAGCAATTCACAGAAAATTTCAACCACTCTTATCGTTTTAAAAACAAAAAAAAAGTTGTGTTTTCAATTTTCATTTAAACTTAAAAGCTGAAATAAATGTGATTATCAGGAAGGATTACAGATTTGATTTTTTTACATTTCAGAGTACTAGCAGGTGTGGAGAAAAAAAAAATCTTATTACAATTGTTAGTAAATGCCTTTGAAATATATATAAACATACAACACTGCAAGAGCAATAATTTAAAAACTCTGAATATTCAAAGGGAAGTTTGGAACATGCGTGGAAAAGTTTGATAATTGACAGAATGCAATCAGCATTGAACTGTACTTGGCAGTGGTATCAACATGAAGGGTTGAACATTAACCCATCAAAAACAGTTTTGGTGCCGTTTACTCGCAGAAGAAAGATTACTTTAAAAAATTTGACTATAAACGGATGTATTTTACAATATTCTTCCAATGTTAAATATCTAGGAGCAATACTAGATAGTACTCTCAATTGGAATTTACACTTAGAGCAGGTAATACTCAAAGCCACAAATGCTCTATGGGTGAGTAAAAAAACTTTTGGTAAAAAATGGGAACTGAAACCAAAAATGAATGATTGGATCTATACGGTTATAGTACGACCCAGAATAGTTTATGCTTCACTAGTTTGGTAGACAAAAACAAAACAACATATGGCCCAGAGAAAGCTTAGAAAGTTGCAACGCTTATCCTGTATGGCCATAACAGGAGCAATACACAGTACACCATCAAAAGCCTTGGAAGCAGCTCTTTATAAACTTCCGTTACATCAATATATACAGAAGGAAGCTGAAAAGAGTGCTCTAAGGCTGAAAAGAACTCAAACAGTGGCGCGGGAAGATGGTAGGACAGGTAGGACATGTACTACGCACAAAAAGACTTGAGTAGGACAGTCAAAGGATTGTCCTACCCACGATTCAACATAAAAAAGAAAACAAAATAAGCAGAAAGCTTGGACTTGTGTGAAGAACGGTTGAGAATATCTATAGGAAACTTATTGTAAGAATTGATATAAGAAACTTATTTAAGGCTAAGTAGTCCGTCATTCGTTTTGGCAACAATGATGACTTTTCAGCTTGCATTTCAAAGTGATAAAACTCAGTCTTGATAGTTTATATTGACTTGAAAATGTATCACTGTACGCACTAACATGCCTCAAGTATGCTGATAGTTTTTCAGCTGTGTCAGTGCAAAACCAATTGATTTTCTTTAATTCGAAATTGTGAGATGAATTAGCAACAATCATCAACAACGCGTACAAATTTTAATAACGGCCTACTTCGCCTTAAACGTTAGAAAAACAAAAGGCATTTCTGAATGAATCAATGGATAGTTGGTTAAAAATATATACGGCCAACCTTGTGATGAGATGTATTGAGATAATTTTGGAACTACCATAGTAATTTCTTGAAGAATCTTTGGATGAAGTAATGGATTGATCTAAGACCAGTCCCATCGTGTTATACACAGCATGAATGTGATGGTGCTAGCGATTTCTGAAAGTTCGATCACTATTGATATAATCTATCAAAGTATTGCAGAATTTCTTGACTATTTACAAGGCAATTCCCATAGAACTCCCACAGTTAGTTCCTGAAAAATGATTTGATCAAATTCCTGATGATATTTGAGGCATCATTTATAAAAATATTCAGAGCATATCTTGACGATCTTTTTTTTCCGGATTGCTGAAGAAGTTCCAGTGATATATTTGATGGAGTTTTTGCGCGATGAAACATTTTTCAAGAATTTTCTTCATTTTCTTCTGAAAATATTTGCTTTTAGGGTCACTTCAGTGCAAAGAAAAAAAAACTACATAAACTTTTTATTAAATATTTTTATTCAGGGTCTCCTACAGAAATCACTCCAGGAATTCTTCTAGAGATTTCTCTACCAGTCTCCCAGAAATTTTTTTCAGAGAATTTTCAAAGGATGCCCACAAGAATTTCTCCAGAATGTTCTCCAGGAAATGCTTTCGAACTTAAAAGCTACTACCTACAGTAATTTTCTCATGATTATTTTCCAAAACTATCTTAGAATTTCTACCAGATTTTTTTTTCACTAATTCTTCGACTGAATTCTTCATTTGTTACTCTAGAAGATCTTACAAAGATTTCTACAAAATTTCTCTTGAGGAAATCCTCGAAGGTTTATTTCAGAGTTTTTGAAAAAAAGGGTTAAAAAACAGCAAGAACTCCTCCACATGTTCATGTGTATTCCTTCAAGAATTCATTGACATTTCCTCCCAGAAATCCAAAACTCTTTAAGGGGTTTTTCGAAAAAATCTATTGTTTTCTAGAAATTTCTCCAACATTTTATCCAAATATTACTCATGCAGTTTTTCCAAATATTTTTTAAAAAGTTTCTCGAAAAATTCCTATGCAATTCTATAAGTTCAATAAATTTTCCACACCAGCTAATACAACCATAGATAATAATTCCTCCGATCATTCGTACATAAACTTCTATAGAGATTCTGTCCATTGTTTTTCGTGAAAATCTTTAAAAAAAAAAACCCTGCGAAATACTGTTCCGAGATTCAATTGTTTTTATTTTTTAGATTGTCTTAGTTAGTTTATCTAGTATTAGAAAGTTTATCTAGGGAATCTTCCTAAAACTTCCTCAAGAGTCCAGGCGTTATTTCAGAGATCATTGTTCATATAGAGTGACTTTAAAGCTTCCACTAGTTTTATATGAGATAACGTCAGAATTTTCTTCGAAAGCGCCTCACGGATTTATTGTTCACAATACATTCCTTGACATTTCCCTAGAAACATTCCTAGCAAAAAATCTTCCAAGACTTACTTACGAAAATCTCAAAGTATTACAGAAGGAATTTCTGCAAAAACCTTAGAAGAAATCTCTGCAATTTCTAAATGTATTTTCAGAGAAATCTCTAGTTGTAATGTTATATAAATTCCCATAGCCAGTTTTATAGGAAATCCCTAATAATTGTTGGCGGCATTTCTGGAGAAGTTTTTGATAGAAATATAGAAGATGTTTTAGCCGGAAATGGGAATAAATGAATTATTCACTGGAAAATATCTTATAGGAATTCCTTTTCTGTGCTTCTCCAGGTCGGATTCTTGATGCATCCAAAACAAGATTCTTGGAGAAATTCTCTAGGAAAATTCCTAGAGAAATAAAACCCCTAGAGAAAATTAAGTACATAATTCCAAAAAAGTATGAGATCTTGTGCAGTCTGCTCTGACGCTATGAAGAATCAAACTCTTATCTCATGGCGGAAAAGTCACCTGAAAATATATCGTTAAAACGCTTGGAAACAGTAAAAATTCCTTAACTCAAAACCGACCAAAATATCACTAACACCCATTTGCGTTAGAGCCCCTCAAATAAATTTCCCCTTTTAAATTTCCAGTCTGGGATTCCAAAGGGTTGAATTTTTCTTAGCTTCACTGTGCAAAAAATATTTGCCAACGTGTGTCCTACCCATAGATTCAAACGTGGACGCGCCTCTGAACTCAAACATTTTTAAAAGGCAATCTTTTCGGGCCTCTCAGTATACTGAATGATTTTCCAATAAATCCATTGGTAGTAATGAACGAAGACTGGATGGAAAATAGGATGAACTTAGATATACCATATAACGTGGTTGGAACAAACCGCCAAGTATGGGAATCAGGCGGTCCGAATATCTCTCCAGGATCGATAATTTTCTACACTTATAGCTCAAAACTGAATGAGAACACCGGGGCTGGGATTACAAAGCCCAGGTATTGATATTTCAATACCAATGGGAAGATGGACCACTGTTTTCCTTGCATCTTTGTGTCTGAGAAGGAAATACAGGCATGCACGGATTTGCATATTTTCAGATAGCCAAGCGGCGCTGAAAGCTTTAAAATCATTCACAGGACAATCAAAACTGGTACGGGAATGCATAACACTGTTAGGATTTATTCACAAATTTCATAACGCCAAAAATGGTCATTTTTGACACCCACCCACCGCCTCGTAACGCGTTTTGTATGGATATTTTTCAAATTGTGTATGAGCTGTAACATTAGGGCGATTCAGATTTTAAAAATGTTTGAGAATCCAATCTCCCATATGCTTCCTACCATCCTTACCATAAAAACAGTGTTCTGTGAAATGTTCAGCGTTCTAGGTGATGATTTAAAGGTGGCCCAAAGACAATGTAAGTTTATATGGAAATTACTATGGAGAAATTTTGAGAAATGTTCCGAACACGCTAGTACTGTAATGTAAGTACCAACTTATTATCCTATAGTAAAAACTCATTCTTCAAATCTTAATGAAAGATGTTGCTGAAGAAATAAAACCCTTTTGAGCTAATTTTGTTTGGGATTTTTGTACATGTTTGCAGAGCTATAATCCCATATTAAGCTAAATAATAGCAAACAAATTCATGAATATCTGTTCTGCTATCCGTCGGATTGAATTTCTCTTCAGCAAATTTCTTCATTATGGTTTGAAGAATGAGTTTTTACTATGGAATAATAAGTTTGTACTTACATTACAGTACTAGCGTGTTTTGAATTTTGAACCACCCTGCTGTAACATCTTATGGTTACCCACCCACCCCCTTCAGCGTTATGAAATTTGTGAATGGGCCCTTAAAGCAATTGTCTGTTAAGAACCAGGTTAATTTATACTGTGTACCAGGCAATTGCGGAATTGAAGGTAATGAAAAATCTGATTTACTTGCAAGGAAAGGGTCAAGTGTCCAGTTCATAGGACCAGAACCCTTCTGCGGTGTATCCAAATGTTTAATACAAATGAAATTGAAACAATGGGAGGATCAAATGATACGGTCAAACTGCAACAGAAACCTTAAGGCAATCAAAACTGTTCATAACTCCAAATAAAAACATTACGGAAAAACTTTTAGGTTTAAACAAGAAATCTTTAAGCATACTTATTAGACTTCTCACAGGACATTGTCCGACAAGATATTATTTGAATTAAATCAATCGATGTTAAACTGGTGTCTGTCGGTTTTGCGACTGTGAAATAGAACCTCACAACATTTGGTCTGTGACTGTCCAGCGTTATATGTACGTAGAAGACAATATTTCAATAAGGCACTGGTTTGGGATAATTTTTATTATTGTTGCGCATAATAGCACAGTCTAAATTTGAACGCTTGTATAAATAAGATTTTATAGTACCCCTAGAAAGCATACAACGCGATACACTGCTTAATTGCTAAGAGCAGCAAAACCATAGTCAGTATATATCACGAATAGCTGTAGTGAGGATGTGTCTGCAGGAAACAGCGATGTATCCTCAATAATGTCATCGAATTTGTAAGTGATTATTATATACTCAAATCCCTTGTTTTAATAAAGACATTTCATAGCTTTTTAGCTGATCAGAAACGAATAAAACTGTTTCACTTTATGCTGAAAGACTCGGTGTTCTCCGGGACGCTTCCTCTAGCGACAACAATTATTGTAGTTGGAAATTGAATTTTTCTAGTAACTAGATGTCACTAAATCATGCTGCGAATCTCATCGAAGAGGTTGTACAAACCTGTTGTTTAGTCGAAAATGGAATAGTAAGTGCAAAGAATTTTCACTCATGGTATAATAATTCTGAAGCATATTCTCAAATTTCAATAACATTTGAGGGGTGGAAATAAAGCTAATAAAATAGATACATGACTCATTATTTGAGCCAAAAGATTCTAGATTTTGCTAACAAGCAGCGCTACTGAGCATAAAACTTTTGTCTTGCAAATATCTCCGGATCCTGACTACTTAACATGCGGTGTCTTCGGCAAAATTGTTCAGTAACTCCATCTTGAGATTTTAGATTTTGCCACAAGATGGTACTAGTGAGTATGAAAGTTTTATTTTGAAGATATCTCTTGATCCTGACCACTACACGGGTGGAAATCAGAATCCAAAAACAAGTTTATGACTCATGATATCATGATTCTAGTGTGTTTTCATCTTATGAAAATACACCATGATTTGGACTCATGATTGCCGTAACGCAACACACACGTTAGGTTTTTGTAGCTGATTGCTCGGAATCATGATTCAAATGCCAAAAATGCTGAGTCGTGCATCCGTTTATGATCGACAAAATAAAAAAAAGTTAAAAGTAACATACATTGAGATTCGAGCCAAGAACCTTCGGATTGTAAGCCACGTACTCTACCACTCAACCGCTTCGTCATCTTTAATAAAGAGTGATCGATACGAATGAAATGAAGCAAAGTGCGCCGCTTAGTGTTTTCACACTGGATGTTACGCTTATGAGGAATCATGATTATGACTCCAGAACCATGATTTGTAATCGTGATATTATGACCCAACCAATTTATGAATTTCATGATTTGTGAATCATGGTGTGGGGATCAGATTTTTATCCGAGTAAGAAAGATAACGTCTTCGTAAAAATTATTTATTCTAGCCAAGAGGTTCGAGATTTTTTGCAAAAAAAAAAATCATACTCACTAGGCCGTCTGGGGGCAAAATATTGAATCACATGGCTCGAACAATGATAAACCTTGACTTACTGAACAAGTTTGCCAAAGGCGTCATTTTTCTAACAAGGGAAGGTCACGATGGTGTTACACGGGGTTTTCAACCGGACTATTTTTGTTAGATTCTACATGTCGAAATATGAAAAAACCCAAAGCCTTTCGGGTGGTTGACCAGTGGTGTAGCCAGGAGGGGCTCTGAAAGGGGCAACTTTGTACGTATATTATATTATTAAGCTAGTTGGAAATTTGATAAAAATATTTTTTTTAGTATTTATTGTGATGGTAGAGAACAGAGTTGACATTAATGTATGTTTAAAATGTATTTTTTCCATTCCATAGGCGCAATCAGGATGGGTTTCTTATTGGTATACTATTCTGATAAAACCAAATCTCGCGTTCAGTATCATAAAGGCGTAACTGCAGTGATCGATTTCTCTTCATCGATTTTCTCTTCAGCCAATTACTTGGCCAGGCGACTGTTTTTGACTGCAATTTTTGATTCAGTTCGTTCTTTGTCATACTGCATTTTTAAATGTTATCAAAATAGATTGAACTTCGTGCACTAATCCAAAGAGAAAATCGACGAAGAGAAATCGATCACTGCAGATACGCCTGTATGATACTAAACGCGAGAAATTTGTTTTGGTGTCCATATTCCATATTAGTTACGCCAATGGTATAAAAATACATTATAAACATACATTAATGTCAGTTCTGTTCATTACTATCGTACTAAATACTGGGAAAAATCTTTTTGACAAATTTTCAATCGACTCAATAACATTATATTCGAACAAAATCGACCCTTTCAGAGCCCCTCCTGGCTACATCACTGGTCCATCACCCGAAAGGCTTTGGGGTTTTTCTTATTTCGACATGCAGAATCTAACAAAAATAGTCCGGTTGAAAACCCCTTGTAACACCATCGTGACCTTCCCTTGTAGGTAGTCAGGAACCTGAGATATTATTAAAATAAAAGTTTTATGCTCACATCCGCCACCAAGGATGGGGTGCGACTCAAATCTCTGTCGGTGCTACACGCGCTGCTGCGAGATAGCACCATACATTAGAAAGAGACGTGCACGAGTAATTTGCATCGATCGAGATATCTAAACTAAACAATTTAAAACAGGTACGTTGCAATGAATTATTTTACAAAAGTGATTATGAACTCAAAACAGGCTTGTGTTATTCAATGCGCCACAATTTCTGGCAGTACGCTGCAGATAAGGTACGGCTGGTAGATAGACCAGATCTAGTGTTTTTTAGGTGAGTTACGGCCAAGAAGTCATTGAATTGTGGAGCTGTCGTGAAAAACTTTAACACCTGTACTCCCAACCCCCCTCAGAGAGTCGGAAGTGCAACTTTGACCATGCATATCTTTCTAGTTTTCGATGCGATTTTCAAACAATTTTCAGCAATGGAACCGGACACCAGTGCTGAGAATGGTAATAGTAGTAGGCTTAAACTTCGCTAAAATCACTTGGCTCTTCCCAGTCCAGTAGTTTAAAAACGTGAATCTCATCAAGTAACCTATGTTGGGTGCATGAATTGTCTAAAACGTTAGTGTCATGGAAGGCTTTAAATGCGGAAAATACAGCAGGAAATAGAACATTTTTATACAGTAATTTTGGGTTGCCCTTAGCAACGGGTGTTTTGCAATTTTCAAGGCTTTTTGCCTACAGCAGCGATGGGCGTGAGTTTCACTGGCTTCGCTGGCTGTGATTGGCTTTGCTTGGCTACTGTAGAGTGAATATCAGATTTTTTTCCCAACCCTGCCGGACACTATTCAATATTGATGTTCATCTTTGGGTTTTTGAAATAGACACGTCTACCCAAAGTTATTAAGCGAAAGGCACTTCCTAGTTTTTTGAAAAACGCATTTTTTCACAAATTCAACAATAAAACAAAATTTAAAGCGATGACATAGTTTTTTCGACATGAAATTGATTGTGAAAGTCAAGTGAACATGTTTAATTTAAAAAAAAAATAATTTTTGATAACACTCAAAACTTATTTTACGCAGAAAACCACAAAAAAACGTATTTCTTGAGCTTTTTTGTCTGTGAATCAAAGTTGAATGCTATGACATGTAGTTTTTTCGACACGAAGTTACTCAAAATTATGTTGTTTTGTAGGTAAAACTAATTTTGTGTGTGGTAAAAAAAAAATATTTATTTGCTCTATAGTTTTTACTTGAATTTTAATTTACATACGAAAAAGCTCAAGATATACGTTGTTTGTGTGGTTTTCTGGGTGAAATAAATTTTAAGTGTCATCTGAAATTATTATTTTACTCAAACATGTTCACTTTATTTTTCACAATCCATTTAACATAAGTCATCACTTTGAATTTTGACTTACAGGCAAACGGGTCCAAAAAATAGGGTTTTTCGTAATATTTTAGTCAAATAAATTTTAAGTGTAATAAAAAATTTCAATTTCTACTCAAACATGTTCACTTGACTTCTACAAGTAAATTCATGCCGAAAAAACTACATGTCATAGCCTTGAGTTTATATACAGACGAACAAAGTCGGGAAATAAGTTGTTAATATGGTTTTGTAGGTAATAACAATTTTGAGTATGGTCAATTTTTTTTTTAATTAATGTCAAAAATATTTGGCAAAGCCTTCAATTTTGATTTACAGACAAAAACGCTCAAGAAATACGTTTGTGTGTAGTTTTCTGGGTAAAATAAATTTAAAGTGTTGTCTGAAGACAAAATACTCAAACACATTCACTTGATTTTCACAATCAAATTCATGTCGAAAAAACTATATGTCATCGCTTTGAATTTTGAGTTACAAAATTATTAAAAGGTACTCAAATCCAGTGATGCATTTTAAACTGAACGCGAGCCAAAAGTGAACTGAACGCGTTCTAATTTTGCACGTGAACGCAGTAAACATTGAACTCTCGTGCAAGATTCTGACGCTGCTCACGAACGGTCCGTTCATCTTAAAATGCACACTGAGGCACAAAACTTAAAAAAATACTACTTCAAACTGCATTGAATTCATATCCCGTACAATGTATGGAACCTTTAATGTCCCTTGACATCTCTAGTAAATTATTCTGCTGTTAAATTTGATTTAAAACTGCCATGGAAACAATTTTCTTTTCGCGTTCATTTTTCAGCTCTTTTGCGTTCATATTTTGGAACTGCTCAATGTTCAAGCCTACTTGATCTTTCGTTCAAAAATTTGAACTGGAACGCAAACTGAACGCGTTCAAATGCAACACTGCTCAAATCTACTTTTAAGTTTCTCTATTGAGATTCTGCTCAAATGATTCTGCTCTTAATTTATCTTAACCTAAAAGAAGGAAATATAAATTAAGAACTTTATTTAAAAATGTGATTCGTTCAAGATTTCTTCAGGCGTATACATCCAAGGAATCTGCAGAAAATTACTCTAGAAATTCATCTACCCCCTCTTGCAGAGAGTTGATCAGGAACGCCTCCAGTAGTTTTTCGAGTAAAGCTTAGTGAATTTTCTCCAGAGATTCTTCCAACGTTTTCTGCAGTAGTTACCCGTTATTCTTCCACAGAAATTCCTTCGAAAACCCTCCCAAAGAATCGCTCTACAAATTATTCTCCATTTATTCCTTGAGTGATCACTCTGGAGAACTTTGTGGAATCCTATTGTTATTTCTTGTTATTTCTACACTATTGAACAACGACGCAGGAGGATCTATTGGGGCAAAATGGACAGTGGCAGCAAAGTTAACGCTTTTCTACAAATCCGCAGATACAATGTGCATATGTTTCGGCCCATAACATCGCGTTAACGAATCGTTGAGGCTCGTACTTGGCAGATGAACGTTTTTCGTTACCGGAATTCCCCTTGCAGAATCTCCAACAATGCCCATTTTAATTTCGAATGGACTTACGTAAGCAAACTCGTATGCCGATATTGTAGTAGACAGTTTCAGCTCATCTCTCACAAATTGTCTTCCTACGGATTACCGTTCTAATGGATCATTGAAGGTAGTTTGTGCAAGTGCTCACCGCATCAAAACAAAGACGCCACTGTATATGGGATTTAACATTATGACAGCATTGCTGTTCTGTCAAACACACAAGACTACGGCGGCGCTATCTATGCTTTTCATAGCGGCTGTTTTGGTAATTTTAATGATTCATTGCTTCAAATCATATGGAAAAAACCGTGCCGCCGAAGGCAACTCCTATTCCGTCTCTTCATTAACGGATAGTACTCAAAAAATCACCACAAAATGCACCTACTGCTAGTGAAATGTCTCCTTTTGATTTTGATTTTTTTTAACTAAACAATTGAATTAAATGATTGACTCAAAACCACCACAATGATGGAATGTATTATTTATATCATCGTAATTTAACTTCCAGAGAGTAGCATATCTGTCTTGGTGAATGTGTTGAACACATCTTTTCAGTTGGCAAAGGTATTATCCTGACAAATGGAAAAATGCCAAAGGTGTGTCAGTTTTAAAACAAGACAAAAATCCTGCAGAAGCTTCTAGCTATCCTCCAATCAGCTTTTGAGAAGATAATTTTGAACAGAATGATTGTGCACACCAACGAAAATTCAATTTTTGACAATGATCAGTTCGGATTCCCACATGGACATTCGACCACTCATCTACGTGTAGCAATTTGGATTGGTTCCAACAAATCTTGCTCTTTTAGACATAGGAAAAGCATTCGACAGTGTATGGTATAAAGGTAATTTTTTTGTACCAATGTATGCTGTAAAAAAACAATGTTTCCAACATTCCTTGCTAGAATAATCCAAAGTTATCGGTCATATCGTAAACTTCAGGTTAATTATCAGAACTTCAAGTCTGAAAGACGTCTTTTAAGAGCTGGCATTTTGGGACCAATATTATACAATATTTTCACATCTGACTTACTTAAATTACCTCTTGGATGTCAAAAGCCTTTGATTGCGGATGACACCTAACATTTTGAAAATTATTTTGAAGCTCCCTGGTATAGTACTAATGAGTAACATAGAATATCTAATGTTGAAACATTGGAACAAATGTCGAATAAAATTCGTTTCAATAATCTATTGTCACGATTAATGCGTTATATATTTAGATTAAGTTAGGTTAAAAAAGCGTTGTTTTTTTTCTCTTGTAAGCAGATGAAATCAACTCACCTGTAAAAGTTCTGAACTGCTACGGCAAATGAAATGTAATATGTTGTTAACAAAATGCTAATAGAAGCCTTATTAAGTTTTACCCAATTAGGATGATGGTGTTGTTTAACACAGAAGACCCACCTAGAAATAAGAAATAAATGTAATGTTTAAAATGATACTCATAAAGAAATTAAACAAACAATAATAATTTAACAATAAAAGCTGTCAGTTAACAACTGTGAAAGGCTCTGTCCCAGTTGGAGCGAAAGAAAACATATAGGTACAAAATTTGAATTTTCTTATTCGTTGGTTCAGAAACATTGTACAATAGAATAACATATCAAACACCAATTCCATCGAAATATTAGGAGGGCACATTTGGCAACATTGTCGTAAGCTTACACCAAGGATCACAAAGGATAAGCCTCGAAATGTCATTCTCTCCCTCTCCTGGAGGCCCGGTCCATAATATATGCTTGCCACCCACCACCACCCTCTCTTCCATTAACTACACACTCGCAGCAATCTTCCCCCCCCCCTACCATATGAAATCGCCTGGCTGGTAAGACCATCAATGTTTTGAATCTCACTCTCTTTCTTTATGTTCTCTCTCCTCATCTGGTTCTCATTTTCTCCGGCAGGCTCCTTTTACTACGTACTTTCCACAATCGACCACCCTTCCAATGCCACCCCGTCTTCTTTTTCGTTTACTGGTTTCCACTTTCAGTAACACTGCACAAAAGTATGGGGAATCAAGTGAAGAGGACCATCAAGAAGAAAAAGCCTAATTGGTGTTCTTCATATTGCACACTTTTTCCAACTAGCATTTTTCATACATTACACCGGATTTTCATCTCTCATGTTGACGCAATCACCAACAAATGCTCATTACCTTATCTTCTGTTATTCGTAATTTTACATTGCTACAATTTTCACGAAGGAAAAATTGCACATCATGCTTTTGAAGTTCGATCCAAAACTCAAACTCAAGGACTAAAAACTAAAAAAATCACACGAAAACGTCGAAGTCCCCAGAAAACCGTATGGGGCTTTTTTCTATTAGTTTTTCACGAGGAAAATCGAATGTTCGGACGATTCCTGATGATTATTCATCACATTACGCAGTGGGAAAATAATGCACAGACTGTCCAACCGAGCACACTATATGTAACTCTCTCTTTTTCCCTTTGGTGAAAATTTTACAAGATTTACTACTCGTCAAGGGTTACACGATCCGATTCGTTCCGTTGTCCGCGAGAGAATGACTCAGACGATGGACAAAGTGTAACATCCAACCCCAAAAAGTGACGCAGAGGAAATTTGACGGGTGGAAAATTCGAAATAGGTTCGACGATGGGTGTACGAAAATGTCCTTACGAGGGACCCAGGCACACTCCAATAAGGGGAGGTAATGTATGGTTCGATTTACCTGTTAGACTTTACGTCTCCGAACATCGACTCGACAAGGAAAAAGCTGCAATTTCAACATTTTTTATTCGATTTTTTTTAAACCTTCAACTGATGTGGCCTTTTTCGATAAAATTTACAGCAGGATTTTTTATCCATAGTAAACTTTTTGAAAACGTCATTTTGAACAGAATGATGGCCCACATCAACGAAAATTCAATTTTTGCCAATGACTGTGTTTGGATTCCGCCATGGACATTCGACCACTCATCAACTTTTACTTGTAACAAATTTGATCCGTTCCAACAAATCTGAAGGCTACTCTACTGGTCTTGCTCTTCTGGACATAGAAAAAGCATTCGACAGTGTTTGGCATGAAGGCTTGATCGTAAAATTAAAAAACTTCAATTTCCCAACATACATTGTTAGAATAATCATTGGCGTAAACAGGGAGGGGCCAGGGGGCCCGAAAAAAAATGGAAAAGAAATGACAATATAGTTGAAATTAGTGTACAGTATCAAATATGCCCTTATGATACTAAACGACAGGCAATAGAAATATATAGTTTTAAAACGTCACATATTGCCATAATGTTTACTTTTTGGCCTTTCCCGATATTGAAATTCATTGAAACACGTTTTAGATTTAGCAGAACTTATTTGATCCATTAACAATACTCCTATGTTAATTAGAAAACCATAGTTTCTTCAAATTTTAAAACAAGCATATCGCAGGTATGATCCATTATCTAGAACGAATCGTTGTTGCTGCAAAAAGTTTGTGTATATGAGTTATGGTAAAGTTTTACAAAAAAATGTTTTTCAAAAATAAACAATGATGCAGCAAGCAAATTTTATTTTGTATTCTTTTTTTCGTGAAATTTTAAATACTGTATTGTCGTGACTTCACGTCCGATGTCGCATAAATCCGTTTTAAAACTGATTTGTTTACGAGAATTCAAGCGTGTTCAAACCCTTCACGGGCCTTGTGTGCATTCGAACCCTTTACGGGCCTTGTGCGCAATTAAAACCTCGTAATTCCAAAAGCTTTTTTTTATTTTTTTTTACTCCATTACATCTATTTTCTACATGTATATTCAAATTTATGAGCTATTCGATAAATTTGTCTCTGAGCCGTCGGGAACAGATATGAATTGCTGGTAAGTAAACGACAGCGAAGCAGCTGCATTCAAATGTGACAGCAAAAATGTGAACATTGTAATTTCTTTATGTACCGTCAAACGGGGTAACTTGCAACAGGGGTGAAACTTGCAATACTTCGACATGTAACCAAATTGTAGTTTCGTTCAGCATTGAATTAAATTTTTATTATATAGTAATATAGTACAGTAAGAAGCGGCGGATTCGTACAAAAAACAACATCGAACCGAGTAAAGTCGTGGATGTCGCAACGATTTTTTTAAATGTTAAATTGATACCAATTTTCTGAAGTTCTTGTATTGATAAGGTAATAAGACCATGTGACTATTTGTTTCTTTAGAACAAACCTAGAAGTTAAAGTTTGAACAAATCTAGAAACTGCAAACGATTTTCTGTAAGTCACACTTATATTAGAATTTTTTGCATGTGAAATCACAAAATATTCTTAACCTTTTCTTGGCTCAGATTCCTTATTTTACCAAGTCCAATGAAATAGCCGTTTGTTAGGCGACCTTTACTTACATATATGTCAATCGCCTGTATAAAAACAGATTGTTTTTTGAGAATGAGCTCATGATTTTTTCGGGGTGGTGGGACATTTTACATAAAGACGTTTCGCATATGGACGTTTGATATAATGGACTTTTGGCATAATGAGAATTATATGCCTTCTTTAAAATGCCTACCTGTTCTTGTATGAAACTGCTTTATGCCAAACGTCCTTCTAAGCGTTTCAAGACCTATCATAAGAATGCTCTGAAGTGTATTTTTTGACCCATAGTGGGGCGGCAAAATTTACAAATTAGCCCGAATCCACATTTTATCTTCAAGTTTAGCGAAATTTGCCTGATAGTGCAAAAAAAGTGACCAAAATTTTTCACATTTCCAATAAGTTTTGCGAAAAACTGTTTTTTTTTTGGTATATTACAATCAACCTTGTTTTGGGCAATTTTTCGATGAAAATTTAGTGTGTATTTTTCTGTAAACATAAGTGTATGGCTGGTATAAAGTATGTCTGTCGTAAAAGTGTCGATATTTTGTGTTTTGACCAGCGAAGACAATCAATTTTAAAACTATTATAACTGAAAATTTGTAAATATTTTAACACAAGTTTGTTTAGCAAAATTATAGCAAATAAGGTTTACTGTGTGGTATTCATTTCTTTTCAATTGCTATTGTTTTTATGAAAATTTTGATTATACCACTAAGGCCGAACCTTTTCCCTACCTTATTATAATTGAATATTATTAAATCCTTTAGCAAAATACCTTCCATCTTGCTTTGTTCAAACGCATTTGATGACGACAGCTTTATTTGAAAAGAAAACTTTCAATCCTTCAATATGACGATAGCCAAGCAGCTTTACCATGTAAAGTCTTCAACTCGAACAAAAAAGATATTATTCAATCCTATGTTAAAAATTGGGTTTCGAGAGGTTAAGACAAATGAATCGCTCGCTACAGAAATACTGAGCAACAGTGATCCATATTTTCAAACCAGCAGGCTTTTTTTTTTTCTTTGAAGGTTTGGGTTTTGTTTTGGCTTTTTTGTTTCAAGAGGTTAGAATTTCATATTGATCTTAAACCTTAATTGAACTGATACATTTGAAACTTTATCTTATTTTATAACTCTGCTAAAATTTTCAAATCGAATTGGAAAGGTAAATTTGTTTCCTGATTGATCCTGATGAAAAGCAGAATTTTAAATCTTTGTATTTCATTCAAGATATATTTGATTGGGTTGAATACGTCATCTTGGCAATATAAAACGTCGCAGCGTTATACTATATACTATTTTTCCATAAAAATGACATTTGGTAACAAAGTTGATCAATGGATGTTGAACCATATTCAAGTTTTTATATACCGACCTTTGTATGAAAGTGCTCCACTACAGGGTATCCGCAAATTATCTGTACAAACTTCGAAGACATGGCTCTATACAATCAAGCATAATCAATTCAATATTCTTGCATGGTTTTAAACATTGGCTTATTATATTCTTAAGAAGTAAGTTTAACGCATTTCCGATTTCAAATAATTGCAAAACCAACCCAAATGTATTGAGGTGTCTTAAAGGGAGCTGTTTTACGAGCTTAATGACGGAAGATAAATGTCCATAGAACTCACTAGATTTGAATCGCACAATTTTCTATTTCCAGTCTAACTTGAAGCCACTAACCTGTAGATTGCTTTAAATAATAATAGGACATTTGGATTCATCTCTTTTAGGTTTTAGGGATAACACATCTCCAGTAGTCCAGTATGACTAGCGGCCCTCAGGAAAAACGTCTCCGAAAAATTTAAATTTGCCTTTCTCAGTAACAAACAAACATTTCGAATTTTTTTTTAAATTTTGTTTTGTGTTGACATATAGATATATTATAAAAGGTACATGGACATTGATTTTTCATTGTTTTCAATGCGAGATCATCTTTCCAATATTTTGCTGTTCGGATAATTTGCGGACACCCTGTATAAACGGTTCACAAATATTATCGAAACAAGCATTGTAAAGTTATCTACATCCGAAATCTAATGTAAAACTTTTACCTCTCATGATAAGGGGCCGTGGCCCTCCTCAAATCTGATGGCTATTTACGCCCATGAGAAGTTATCTGTCATATCGCACACTTCAGGTTAATTATCAGAACTCGTATGGAAAATAATGAAAAACGTAAATTACTTGCAATTATGAACCTGGATCAAAAAAGTAGTGATAAGAAATCAAGTGTTGGGGCCCAGTTAGCCGTGGCGGTAAACGCGCAGCTAATCAGCAAGATATTAATAAGCGTTGAAAAATAAGCTGAGGGTCGTGGGTTCGAATCCCACCGGTCGAGGATCTTTTCGGGTTGGAAATTTTTTCGACTTCCCAGGGCATAAAGTATCTTCGTACCTGCCACACGATATACGCATGCAAAAATGGTCATTGGCACAGTAAGCTCTCAGTTAATAACTGTGGAAGTGCTCTTAAGAACACTAAGCTGAGAAGCAGGCTCTGTTCCAGTGGGGACGTAATGCCAGATAGAAGAAGAAGAAGAAATCAAGTGGAAAGTGAATACATAACTTTTTGTTTTTAGTTCATCTTCCATGGTGCTCTCTTTGCTTTAGGATTTCGTTTTTACTACCACTGAAAAAGAGCCATCTATTGGCTTTTCAGTTTTGAATATCGCCCTATTAGATGTTTATGCTTATAGTAAAGTACTTTAATCGAAATGCGGCGTTACAAAATGGATGAAAATTTTTCGCAAGTTGGTTAACCTATTTTTCAACGCTTATTAATATCATTCATGCATTGAAATTTATCACCTACAGCTCAAATAACACAAGACAGTCTTATGGAACCAAGAATGGGTGTTTCATAAGATCATCTAACGAAATACCTTCGAGATATATTATGGAAACAACATCTGCCGAAAATCATACGATGGTCTTATGAATTTTTCTTGTGTCGTAATTCCATAAGCAAATCTTATGACAGTCTTACGTCCGCTTTCCGCAGTGTAGGACTCATGCTAGATAAGAATTTAACTTTTGAAAATCACACTGAGGGCATTCAAGCCAAATGTAACAAATATGTGAAATGTATCTATCCCCTTATAATAGAAAATCGAAACTTTGTCTTAAGAACAAGCTTTTGATTTTCAAACAAATTTTCAGGACAGCCATGTTGTATGCTGTACCAACATGGACTACCTGTTGTAATACCACGAGGAATGCTCTGCAGAGGATTCAAAATAAAATTTTGAAAATGATTCTGAAGCTTCCTCCCTGGTGTAGTACCAATGAGTTACATATCCAATGTGGAAGCATTGGAACAAATGTCAAATAAAATAATTAATTATTTCAGGCAAAAATCGTTACAATCTTCTATTGCCACGATTAATGCGTTATATATTTAGGTTAAGTTAGGTTAAGTAAATTGAAAGCGTTTTTTTTTCTCTTATAAGCAAGTGAAATCAACTCATCTGTAAAAAAAATATGAACTGCTACGGCAAATGAAATGTAATATGTTGTTAAAAACGTAAACAAACAGTAACTGTCAAAAGTATCACCCTGATTCGATCTATTGAAAAAATGTGAAACGCATTTGTGTAGCTACAAATGTTTCTTATAATTTAAGCTGAATTGTCTCCGTACTTTGACTTCAGTAAGTTTTGCATCAATCACAATGCAAAATTTATTAGAAAATGTATAATTTCAAAGAAATGCAACTTTTTTGTGAAACCATTGCAAACCCTCTATGGCCGGACAGTAAAAATGTTAACCTAATATGTAACTGGGATTATAATTAATTTATAATTCTCTTTTTTCATAAACGTAGGGTAAAAAAACGAACAGCAACAAAAATATTTTTTATTTATTTTTTATTTTATTGATGTACAAGGGGGTCAGGGGCCAAGTCTCCAGCATAAGTTTAAAAACTCACACCTTCCATAATACACCGGGGGTTTTGGAGTTTGGGAAGTAGGCAACGCAACATCTTTGACCAGAAGGTTCTTTAAGTTTTGCTTCAACTCTAGACTTCCACTACACGCATGAATGATGCAAGGTCAAAACAACACCTTGCAATCAGTAATAAGAATATTTACAAAAACATGATACTTATCTTTTCTCGGCCAATACGCTCCCATGTCTTTCCTCTCCGATGGGTTTTTCCTCGTTGTAATGGCGGGTTAGATATGAAAACAAGGATAAAGAGAGAAGGAATGTTAGTGATTGTTACATGCTTTATTGCTGCATTGGCCTACAATGAAATCATACAAAATTCGCTCTTTGGATTCAATCAATCAATTGATAACAATCCCCATGCAGCTTACGAGAAACTCCATGGCAATGATCACTGTACGCCAGATACGGCATTCAGGACATCTCAGCAATACTGATGACGAACAACAAAAAATGAATCCAAAAGAGCGAAAACCTCAATGTTTCAATGTAGGACAATTCAGCTTTAATGCATGTGAGAAGTTCTTGGTGATATTCTCACAACGGCCATTCAGAATGGTTCGACGGATGTAGATAAAAGATCATTATGATAAAATTAACGCGACGGCATGTTAGTAAGCTCAGAATGACTATTGTATTTGCAACTGTCAATTTAGATAGTTTAGCTAAGGGTTGGTTATTGTATATAACTTGTTAGATAAGCAGAAGTAAAGCACGAACGCGAAGTAATGACCTTCCATCCCATCTTCAAGTGCTCCCCACAAGCACAACACTTCATTCTGGCACTTTAGAACGTCCATGTTGTAACTTGTTCACACAAGAAATCTGCCTCGACCGAGTTGGCAGAACGCGCCCATACCCCTTTCTGAACCAAAGGACTGGGGAAGAATATTGAATTACGTTTTGAAACTATTTATAATTTCTAAGGCAGCGTCCATTTATTACGTAACGCTAAAATTGGAAATTTTTGACCACCTGTAATATTTTTTTATAAAAAATGCTTCGAATTTATTCTTCTCTTACATTAATCGAATAATTCAGTTCATTCTTCTTCACATTGCTCATCCTTCTTCTTCTTCTTTTTCTTTTTCTTAGAAACCTCTTCGGCAATCGTCTCGGTTTGTTGTTCTACCTCGTTTGCTTCATTATTGTTTTCTGGTTCTTCGTCATTATGTTTCCGCTTCTTCTTTTTCTTTTTCTTATTCTCTCCAGCGTCTTGTGGCGCTTCTTGCTCGATTTCTTCACTTGGCTGTTCAACGTCAGTTGCAACTTTCTTAGATTTCTTTTTCTTCTTTGTTTCGTTGGTTGTGTCATCGTTTGCAATTTCTGTTGACGCAACTGGTGGATCTACTTCATTGATAGTTTTATCTTTTGCCTTCTTTTTCTTTTTCGGTGCAACCTCGGGATCATCCACAGGCTCTGACACATGATCCAAAGGTGTATCATTGCTCTCCTGTGGCTGATCCTGAGATTCCTCGTAGTTGTTCTCTTGAGTCTTCTTTCGCTTCTTGCCCTTGTCCTGCTTTCCTCGGCCGAAATCCGGGCCGTGTCCCATTTTAGAGAGCTTTTCGTAGCTTTCCTTTTGCTTCTCGTGTGCTAGGTACACATCGTTGTACTCTTCTTCTTCGCATCGCTCGAAAACGGCCACAAACATTCCAATGGTGAGGTCACTTTCCGATCTGGCGTACAAACATTTCTCTCCGATTCCGGGATAATCGGTCGAACCGACATTGTGCCACTCCTTGCCCAGTCGTTCTTTGGCGTCCACCAGTTTGAAATGGCCGTTGTGCTTCAGAGCTCCCTGTACAATATCTTCATTTTCCTCTGGGAAAATGGAACATGTTGAGTAGACGATGCGCTTCGCCGATGGGAAAGCGTTCATTGCGTGGCAAAGCAGTTTGTACTGTAGACCTCCAAGTCTGTACAACCGTTGCTTGTCGTACTCTTCGTTCAGCTTCAACCGGCTGACCATTCCTGATCCGGAACAGCTGGGATCCAAAAGGATGTATTCGACTCCCGGTGCCTGATCCTCGCCCACCAGCATGCAATCATCGTTGATCGCTTTGATGACACCGAAGTCGGCGGCATAGTCGCAAAGCAACTTGTAGCGATTTGCATCCCGCTCGACGGCATAAATACGACCCTTGTTCTTCATTAGGTTGGCCAGATGAGTAGTTTTCAGACCCGGGGCAGCACACATGTCCAGCACCACGCTCTTCTTCGGAGGGTTAAGCAGATAGGTCGGGATGATGCAGGCCTAGAATTGAAAGATGAATATTAGGTAATATTTCTTCATTAGATATCTACTAAGTCGACATAGTTAAAACATCTTCAACTTGGCATTAGCGTCCTCGCTGGGACAGAGCCTCCTTCTTAGTTTAGTGTTCTTTTGAGCACCTCCACAGTTATTAGCTGAGAGCTTTCTTTGCCAAAGTTGCCATTTTTGCATTCGTATATCGTGTGGCAGGTACGATTATACTCTATGCCCAGGGAAGTCAAAGAATTTCCCATTATGAAAAGATCCTGGACCGACCGGGAATCGAACCCAGACACCTTCAGCATGGCTTTGCTTTGTAGCCGTGGACTCTAACCATTCGGTTAGTTAAGTATTCCTTTAATTAAGTTTATTTAAAGGATTAATGATAATACAAAAAAAAACAAAATAAAATCTCACGTCAAATATTTTTAATATAAAAAACTACAGATGTTTCAGAATAGTATTCAAACAGATTTTATAAAATATCAGCTGGCAGATAATGAAAACATGGGGGTCCAGATAGCCGTAGCGGTAAACGCGCAGCTATTCAGCATGACCATGCTGAGGGTCGTGGGTTCGAATCCCACTGGTCGAGGATCTTTTCGTAAAGGAAATTTTCTCGATTCCCAGGGCATAGAGTATCTTCGTACCTGCCACACGATATACACATGCAAAAATGGTCAATCGGCAAAGAAAGCTCTCAGTTAATAACTGTGGAAGTGCTCATAAGAACACTAATCTGAGAAGCAGGCTTTGTCCCAGTTGTGACGTGACGCCAGAAAGAAGAAGATAATGAAAACATATCTATCAAAATATGTTTTCTGCGGCAAGTTATTATTATACAACGTGGCTCGGATCTGACAGCTTTCCAAATATATATTTGAAAATATTCAAATTTCATTAGTGCTAATCAAAAGTTAGTCCCTCAATCCAATGACAGTCAAATATTGGGCTCCAACTATTACATGCTTTACAGACGTGTATATTTGAAGTCAACATAATTCGTCTATAACATTGAAGTGACTGCATCACTGATGCCTATGATTTTATTCACCGATAGAACCGAATCCACGACGCGGTCCAAGATTTTTGACACTAGAGCGGACTAGAACACCTGGGGAGCATATGATAGCGTGCCCGCTGAAATGTCACAATTCTACAATTCTTGGACCGAGTGAGTTCAGTTCATGGATGGATAAGTCAATTTGTTGGTTTTCCCGTTCTTCACCCCCTTCAAAAGACCATTTTCTTCATTCGACGACTAGAAAACATGTGTTTTCTATTTTTAGCTTTCAATAAACGGTGTCAAGGTTCATCTAGAATGTAAGGAGCATTGCAATCAACATAAGCTATTGTTGCTCGATTCCATAGTAAGTATCCATTGCTTTGGTCTAGGCAGACCAATTCCTTATTGGTTGTATCCTTGATGTTTCGTACATAAAAGCAATTCCCAGCTAAAATATCTCCTTTAGTTGATTACCTTTTTCGAAGATATCATATTTATTTCTCATCACTGGACTTCAATATAGGCGAATAAAATATTTGCCGACTAGCACGTTCATTAGAATGACTTCCGAACTACACTGAGCGAAAACTCCTGCCATTAAATGAATGATTTATCATTTGCATGGCTGTAAATTGGTACATTACTCATTTTGAATGACCAACATAAGAATATGACGCATCGACTGAGTATTGAACAAAAATCATCCGATTCTGGAATGATTCTACGCATGTACTCGTATGATTCACATTCTTCAATCAAACTGTGGTTCTACGAAGGAATAACATACTAAAATTGACAGACAATAATTTATAGTATGCTCCATATCGAAAATCATCCAATTATCGACTAAACTGGTATATGAATAGCGAATGACCCTAGAAAACAAATCATCTTTGAAAATCTGAGTGTAAACATGATGGCTGCCGCATTGTTGTGTATTTATCTGGAGAGAATTATTAAGCGGATTGCAAGGTAAATAACTGTAAGAGTGCGAATTTAAAATGTGCTGCGTCTAATCACATCTTTACAGGATTCAAAGAATCGAAAGTGGAAACAATTATTCGATGGATGGATCATTATGGCACAGATAAAGAGATGACTTCTAGGATTGCTGTCAGTTGTCTACTATGAAGTTAAATTCAATTTCGCATGAAAAATTAAATGGAAAATTAAAGTGTTTACAAAACCTGAACCAGTGTTTTCTATGTTTCTCATCAAAATTTTTGAAATTATATAACAGCAATAACAGTAAGTGAAATATTTTGAATGAAAATCATTCGTAGTTCAGCATCTTCCATAAGGATGAAAATCATTCAAAGACTGGAAGATTTTCATTTGATGCATTTTGTAAACAGATGATTTTAGAGTGGATGAAAAACATTCTAGATATGTCTGATAATAGGTATGGGGCAAGGATAAGGCAAAAATCATTCACTTGATGGCGGGAGTTTTCGTTCAGTGTAAGAAGGTTTTAGGCGAATAGCTTTCTTTCGATCTGTTCAGGATTGTATAACATTTTGCGGTAATCCACTTCGCGGTATACGATTTCGCGGCGTGCCATTTCGCGGTACGACATTTCGCGGTTGGTACCATTTGGCGGCATGTTATTTCGCGGTCAGTATTATTTCGCGGTGTACCGTTTCGCGGTTTGTACCGAGAAGTTCCATATATCTTAACAGTGCAATTTGAAGGACTGCCTGTGTTCAAAAGAAGGGTAAATCACCGATGAAAATGTTATTAGTGATAATGCCAACAATTTTCAGTGCAACTCATAGGAAAACCCACACCGCGAAATGGTATAGACCGCGAAATGTCATACCGCGAAATGGTACTAACCGCAAAACGGTAAACCGCCAAATGATACAAGCCGCGAAATGGTGCACCGCGAAATGGTTGACCGCGCAATGGTTTACCGCGAAATGTCGGACAACCGATATAAGCAAATAATATGTTTGTCTACTAGCGCCATCTTGTGAGTGTTTTCCGAACAAATATGGTTTTAGGCAAATAGGTCTCATTTAATTGTTCAACATTTTCCAAGGCACCAACAACTTTGTATCTAATCACTTGACTGAGATACAAGCAAATAAAATCTTTGCTCACTAGCACCATCTTGTGAGTGTTTTCTGAACTAAAAAAGTTTTATGCGAATAGGTCTCATTCAGTTGTTCAACTTTATCGAAGACACCAACTTTGTATTTAATCACTTAACTTTGTCGAAGACTTTTGTATTTCATAACTGGAATGAGATGCAATCAAATAAAATCTTTGCCCACTATCGTCGTCTGGTGAATGTTTTCCGAACTAATAAGTTTTCGGGCGAATATATTTCATTCAGTTGAACACATTTGTCCAAGACACCAACGTTGTATCTCATCATTGAACTGAGATATAAACAATTAAAATGTTCGACCACTAGCGCCATCTTGTTAGTGTTTTCCGAACTAATATGGTTTTAGGCGGATAGATCTCATTTAGTTGATCAACTTTGAGCCCATTCACAAATTTCATAACGCTGAAGGGGGTGGGTGGGTGTCCTTAGGATGTTACAGCTCATACAAATTTTGAAAAATATTCATACAAAATGTGTTACAAGGGGGTGGGTGGGAGTCAAAAATGGCCATTTTTGGCGTTATGAAATTAATGAATGAACCCTTTGTCAAAGACACCAATTTTGTATCTCATCGCTGGACTGAGACATAAACGAAGCAAATATTTGTACGCCGGAAAGTAGTTTCATATGTTGCTTCTATATGCGACATTTGTTGAGGTCTGTGCGCCACCTGAAGAGTTAATTCTGAATTTAACAGTTCAGTCGTCGCGCTGTTGTATTTTGTACAACACTGTTGGAAAAACATCGCTTGTCGTACACAGCGTCAGCGTGGTGGTTTTGACGGTGACAAACCGCGCGACGACTGAACGGTTAAATTCAGACCAAGTTGAAGTCAGCAGTCCTGTGATCAACTTTGCCGAAGACAGTTTTCTCCTAAACCTCTTTATTTTCAAGATATTAGCACTACAAGCATTGTCCTATTTATAGGACGCTGGGCGTTTGGGGCTTCTGTCCTATTTTTAGGACGCTAGGCGGATATGGGTTAAAACAGTTGATAAATTATGTCAAATTTATCATTTTGATAGTTAAACAATGATTAAAACGAAATGATAAGGTTTTCTTCATTTCTCCATCATTTTAAAACTTCTAATACTCAACCCAGCCTTTAGACGGGGTACACTTTGGAATTTTGTGTTTTTTTTTCGTAGCTCGGAAATCAAAATGATTTTATTTTTGGCTTTAACTTTGACTCATAACATACACCAAAAATATTTTTTTTGACCTTTGAAACTTTTTTGGATTTTTGAAAATTGTTTGAAAATTTGTATTTTTATATAACCTACAAATGCCTGGGGTTCATTTAACGTGTAATATAAAAAATCGTGCGTTTTATATTCTTCTATTACAGAAAAAGAGCTTGATGGTATTGAAATAATTTCAAACCTGTTTTCTGTTAACTGCACGGAAAATAAAAAATAAAAATCCAGAAAAAAAAATATTATTTTTAAAAGTATCGTAAAAACTTGATTTTTTATTATTGCCAATATTGCTCCTACTCACGTTTTCAAAGGCACTAAATTGGAGAAATAGTGGGCAAATGTTTCTGATTTTCTTATTTAAAGCTTTCTGCTAGTGCACAAAGCCAAAATAAAAAGGGCACTGATGTTGGATGCTTTCTTTGCGAGATTTGTGCCTTTGAGGTTTTAGTGCAATCTTAGAAGTTGATTCCAAACTGTTTCACCTTAAGAAAAAATGAAAAAGGATAAGGGAAATAAAAGTTATAAAAATCAAAATTCTTAAATTTGCGAATAAAAATTAATCATTGCCCAAAACGTGTTTAGAACGATATTAGATAATTAAAAATGATATTCAAATCGAAAATAAAAAATTTGATGTGAGCCATTTTACGAAGTTGTTCAATTGACAGGAGACCTGGGACTAAAGTTTACCTTTTCAATCATCGTCACCAGTTCTAGCGTAGCTTTTCATAAAGGCAAACATTTAAATGAAGAATAATTATTAAAATATTTCTGAACACAAAAGTGTCTTTTTATGTGATAAACTGCCCATATTCGCATAATAGTCCCATGTATATAGGAAACACCATAGAACATGGGACTGTTATGCGAATATGGGCAGTATATGGATAACAAAGAGGTAACTGATACAATAACTAGGTGTAATGTTGCAGTAACGATCATTTTTAGATCTCTTGTTTGTCATTTTCTCCATGTCCCTGTTTGATAAGATTATCGTTGTTGAAAATCACGCTGGATTTTAACAAAACAAAATCCCAGGTGTCCTATCAATTAACGCCGCAGCGACGATCAGCTGTTCCGAAACGTCTCGTAAATGGCTTATTACCCTACACGGAGAAAATGAATTACTCAAAAGTGAGTTCATTCAACTTAATTCGAGGGTTCGTGCGTTAACCTAATTTTAAATTAATAAGTTGTTTTCATTTGAAGCCATGCGAAAAAAATACCTACTGGCTAAATTACACAGCGTAACAAAAATGACACTTTCGCGTGTCTCAAGGATCAAATTATGTGTCTCTAGTAGATTTTGGGTCGCTGAATCTGATGCCGTTCTCAGAAATGTTCCAGCACGTCACAATTTTTAGCTATAGGTCGCCAAAGTTGTATAAAACACTGGTTTTATTGATGTTTACATGAAATTTAAGGTATGATTTATCAAACTTTTTTGTGATATAATCTACCAAACATACTAAATAGAACTTGAACTTTCAATGTAGATACAAATCAGTTGAAATTTTACGATAAAATTTAGTTTAAATCTATTTTTTTCAACATGTTTGCAGTCTTCATATAAAATTCTTCGGTTCTCTTATATGGCATAATACAATACTTTTCTGAACCACCAAAATATAACATTTTACCATCGAAAATATTATGAACTTCGTTGATAATTATTGTTCTATGCATAAAGTTTGAATTCTGTGACAAATTGAGCAAACGAATTGCCATACAAGTTGGAAAACTTGCATGCAAGTTGGCTGAAACAGTCAAATTTAGCATTTTCAACCGTCAATATCTCAAAAACATGACGTGCCATGATATTTCTGAAAACGGCAATGGACTCAGCAACCCTTAATTTAGTAAATAGCGGTATTTTGGTTCTTGCGACAAAACCGTGTTCCGCAGTGTTATTTTAGCCAACCGGCATATCAATAGGGTCCTAAAGCCCTGTCCCGATTTCAGTGCCAAACCCTTAAGTTTACGCCAAAAATACATGTTTACTCAATTTTCTAATGTTTTCCGTTGGTTTAAATCCAAAAAAACATTTTTTTATGTTTTTTTAGATTTTGTCACACCTCTTGGCTTAAACTCAAATTTTGGGTGTATTTTGTTTTCCGTGTCCCTTTCGAAATGTCAGATAGGAACAACCCCAGTGTTAAAACTATAACCCCTGTGGTGTTTTTGTCGACTAAGCGAACGTCAAACATGATCTCAAGTGTCAAGGTTCATTTATGGACCCAATTTTTAAATTAAAGTTTAAACATGATATAGCCGTTATTTGAGTGGGAAAAAATGCTAAAGTACTTGAAGTAACATGCTCTTTCGTGTTGTTAAATAAAAACAAGATTTTATTAAAAATTTTAGGACCCAATTCTTTCAACTTTCAGTACTGTGTAACTAACTCAAATTTAAGTTAGCGCATTAAGGTGCGTTTTTTATTTGTTATGCTCTTCATTCTCTAACAGCAAAAAAAGGAGCGAATGAAATAGGAAGAGAAAAATAACTCAGAAGTCGATTAAAAAATACTCAAATATGGGTTTTACATTTTCTCCGTGTAGGTACCCAAACAAATTCGTACCTAAGTCTACCGAATCCATGTGGATCATGGATTCTTGATTGACCATCAGCAAAGAATTCATTTTTTTTATAATGGCTGTACAATTCGTAGAATCTTTGGCAAAAACTAAATTTAGACCATTTAGGGGTACCGGGGCCAGTATGAACACCCGAAGCAGAATGGACACCCCCTGTATCTTTTCATAAAAAATAAGTTTACACTTGCGATGCAAACAATATTTCAATTGCCTGACGGAAGAGTAAATTATCCACAAAAATTTCAGAAAAAATGTTTGAAGCATTGATTTTAAACCGAAAAATTGAGCATGATTTTGTTTGGTTCGAAAATTATAACATTCACACCTCATCAAATAAGGTTTCAGGGTCAAATGACTGCAAGTTGACCAATAATGTAGCTCTTGATTGAATCTTCAATTATTTATGCTATATTCAATAAGGCTGATACAAATATTAAATTTCTTTTATGTCCGAGACCACTTGGAAGGTTCGAGGGGGGGGATAAAAATAAATAAGGAACAAAAAAATAAAAATGAAAAAAAAGTTATTTTTTTCGAATTTTTATTTTTAACGATAGTTGTTAAACTTTTTTCAAACGTCCTCTGGATCATTATTTTACTTGTTTTTTTACTTTAAAAATTGAAAAAACCTAACTGATGTCAAATAAATCATGAATCTTTTTTTTTCTCCCCTTCAAAATCTTCGGATTTTTGAAGGGGGGGGGGTGACATAAAAGAAAATTAATATTTGTATCAGCCTAATATAGTAGATTTTTTTCTGGTACTGTAAGACATTAAAAAACTTATATGAAAATTTCTTATACTGTTGGGGCAATATGAACCCCGGGTGATAAAGTAGAGCTGACACTTGAAACAGAAAGAAATATAACTTCAGACACAAAATTATCCAAAACTATTTAGCATTTGATGCAATGATTATGATGCGGAACCACAAATCGATTGAAAATCGTCAATTCTTGATTAAAACTAACCTGGAGGCAAAATTGAAAGCATTTCTACGAAAAATGTCGTAAATTGGTTTTAATCATGTTTTCAGTAGCACAGTGACCTGTCACTATGATTCCCTGAATATGTACTTCATTTTTCGAGGTTTTGAGAATAATCGCGGGACAATTTTCTTATAAATGTAAGGGTGTCCATTAGACTGATGCAAATTTTGAAGTTTTTGCTCCCCTATGCTTAAACGATGTCAATTATGATGAAAATGATCCTCCCAAAATTTGAAGTGATTCGGAAGCTATTTGACTGTGCACACGCCATTTGAAGTTTATATGGAGATTACTATGGAAAACGCCAATCTTTTGGGTTCAGTACTCTATCTCTTCGTCATAACATTTTATGGAAAAGTGAATACACTCACCTCATGTGAAAACTTCCCAGCTACAACTTTGCCGAAGATCACATTTTGATGGGACGTGAGGATAATTTGTTATTCTTGATTCCAAAGTCTAAACCATGCTGAGATGATCATTCAATTACTTTCAGAGCAACACTGCTTTTTTGCTGTAGAACATAGTAGCCTGGATTACTTTGATCTATTCTTCCCGCCGGGAGTACCACTGTTGCCTGCCGAACAGTTGGTGAAGCATGCTACATGCAAACCAAGTTTATGATGATGAATAACAATTTATCCTGACGTCCAATCAAAAAGTGGTCTTCGGCAATGTTGTAGCTGGGAGGATTTCACATTAGAAGAATTTGTTCACTTTTCCATAAAATATTATGACGAAGAGATAGAGAGCCGAACACGAAAGATTGGCGTTTTCCATAGTAATCTCCATATAAACTTCAAATGGCGTGTGCACAGTCAAATTTCTTCCGAATCACTTCAAATTTTGGAAGGATGCTATTTACCATAATTAAAATCGTTCAAGCATAGGGGAGCAAACATTTCAAAATTTGCATCACTCTAGTGTCCATACTGCCCCATGGGGGTGTCCACTTTGCCCCGCTAGCTTGATGGCAACTACCAAATATAAGCTTTCTTTTAACTTTTTTTTGAAAACAAAATATGTTTTTCCAAATTATGCAACAGTGTTTAACAAATGCTTAAGAACTTTAAGAAACATACTGCACATAAAATACAGTAAAATATTCATGTATTTACAGTCAAAATAGGCAAATTCCTTAGGGTGTCCATACTGCCCCGTGTCCCCGTACCTCATACACAATCGATTAACAAATTTCTTGAAATAAAAATGGTGTTTGTTGTGTGTTGGGGCAATTTTCAAAATACATTGACCTCAAGGAGGCAAAAGTCTTCAAAGCTTATGAAACGCTGGTCCAGATGAATCCATGAAAAACATCTGACGAAATCCCTACATTATTGGGCTTATTCTACGACTGGCGTGAGGTGACAATTGTCGGCGTCGTATAGCGAGGTGACAATTCTCGACTCGAGTGAAGTGACTCTCCATTTGATTTACACGGCGAGTCACTTCACTCGAGTCGAGAATTGTCACCTCGCTATACGACACCGACAATTGTCACCTCACGCCAGTCGTAGAATAAACCCATATATCTTGGAGAAATCTATGAATGAATAGTTCCTGAAAATTACAAGATTATTTAGTTGAGTGTCTCCAAAGGTCTTTTTTCCAGATTTAGTTGGTTCCTGATGGGCACAATGAATAAGTCTAGATCTTCCGGAAGGTTGCTAAAGCTAGACATGTGTGCCTTTCATTTAAGCCTATCAGAATTGAAATCGGACATTATAATAGGGGTATTCACTAACCGGCGTAACTCATTGTGTATATCGCGGTAAACTGATTATTTAAAATATTTCATAAAATTGCGTAAGCTTCTTTTTGGGAGCTCTTAAACGTTGGGTCGTCCTTATTTTTAATTTTCTGTTGGGGACTAAGGAAGCCTAAGTCATACGCACCTTGTTCTGCAGCACAAATTTCTGCTTAAGCTCCGTCGCGCGAGCCCAGTAATTTTTGGCACTATTGGGAAACACCAACATCTCCTTGAAGTGGAAATCCACGATGAACTCCGAGTCGCCCAGTTTCTTGACCCGCTCCAGAAAATCGCCATACTTCTCGAACTCTTCCTCCACCAGCACCCATCCTTCCTCCTGCAGGAGCCGAATGGCACCAGGCTGCGCCAAAACGTTGGTATTGATGCGTACGTAGCGAGGTTCTGTGAGGGATGAAGAGGGAATGATTATCAGGATGATTTACAAACTTTAAATCCTACAGGTCACCGTAATCATAAATCATACAAATCAGTTGCAGTGTCTGACAAAACTTTAAGACCACCTCACGAAAATAAATATATTAGCTGAATTTCTGTAATTGAGCATTATGCTATTGTGAATATATAAACGTTATCAATCGTTGCACATTTTTGCAATTTTGAGGTTGGGACAGATTTTTTAAGATATATTGTACTTATTTCGAGAGGCTTCAAAAATATTATGGCAAATAATGTGAAAATAGCACCGTGGTGTTGTATTTAGAGGATTTACGCAGCACTAAGAACCATAAGAAAGCTTGTAAGGTCGATCTCAGGTCAAAACATAAAATAACTGTTAAATTGAAAAAAAAAATCGGCACGTTCAACTTTTTTTGAGTACCTAATTGGTCTTATTGTTTTGTAACTGTAGTTTCTGGTAAAACTATATTATATTGTTATTAGTGGTCCTATGGTTTTATCGCGCATTTTTCAAGCTCTTGATGTTTTTATGTTGCTACTAATTATGTTTACTTTTGTTATGTTCTACAAATACGTTATTCTGAAATTTGGAGAGTTAAATGAAACCTTAAACGCAAATGCTAATATGCTTAAACATACAGATATTCAGTGAATTTATATTCTTTTTTTTCTGTGAGGTGATCTTAAAATGTTATCTATCACTTTATCTGGCCTCGAAAAAGGGGAGTCGTATCTCTTATTTTATTAATCCGAAAGTAGATATTACTAGTTCACAGTTAAAAACAAATACTAAAAAGTTTCACTACTAAATCTAGCACGCAATCATTTCGCTTTCTTGGGCTCATCTCTGGCTTTCCCTGCTGCTTCTGATCCTTCCTGTTTTTGTCGTTTCGCTTCCTTGTCATCCTCCTCCGCTTCCTGGAATCCCTTCAGGGCATACAACACAATGATTATGTTAACCATCAGCACGGCGGCCAGAACCGATCCGCAGGTATTCGCAAATCCCTCGATGTGGAAATTGTGCGCCAGAATGTGTCTCGTCCCGTAGAAGGCCGCAAACGGAAGCGTGAACATTCCGAAGCTGTATACCAGAAGCCACAGCAGGGCAAATGCTGCCTGCTTTGAGTAGAATGGCACTTCGTACGGATCACTGCCGGAAGTGTCTAGTTCCTGCTGCTTCCCGGTAGATACATCCAAATCCTGCTTGGTTCCCCGACGCTCAATTTCCGGTGCCACATCTCCCGAATCCGTCGACGAGTTCAGCGCCGATTTGCTCCTGTTTTTCTTTCCCATTTTGCCCTGGAAGCGAAACAGAGAAAAGACTCCCCTTAGGACCATCCGAAACGCAACAATTACCTTTGAAATCCAGCATTTTGGCCGGCGCGACATCCAGCTGTCCCAGTGCTTCCTTCAGTTCCTCCTGGTACCGTTTGACGCACTGCACCGGAAGCGATTCCCCGGTCAAATCTCCCCTTCCGAAGATCAACTCCGCGATCAGCACCTTGGCCAACCAAGGATTCAAACGGGGTTCTTTCACCAACAGTTCGGTCCTTTTCAACAGCTCGTCGATCTGTTTCAAATGGACCAGGATCAGATCCATGATGGCCAGACCCTTGCCCTTGCGGATGTGCCGTTCCTCCAGAATCAACGATTTTACGTTGCAGCGTTCCTCCACGACGCGGCGGAGGATCTTCGATGCGTACCGGTAGTTGGACGGAACGGGGATCTTGTGACGGCGCTGCTGGAACTGCTCTCGCTGCTTGGAATCATCTTCGTTTTCCACCGACATGGTGCTTGAGGCAAGAAGGAATCGCGGAACAACGAAACGCTGAGACAAGCATTCGAGACACGTGATATAGAACCGAAAATCACAACATGATTTTTCTACTCACCACTGCTGTAGGAGGGTGTATTAAACACGAACTTTGTGGGAATTGTTTTCGATACAAGGGTGATCACGAGTTTCACTAAATATCAGGCTAATTCACTATATTTCTCGCATAAAACTACCAAAATTTTTCAGAACACTGTACTCTGACCCAACATGGGAAATGAGAATCGCACCAAAACATGGAATGAGTGAGAACTGTCAAGTTCGTCCCACTGAAAAATAAAAAAATACATGGTCATAAATTCTGAAGTCATACATTTGATAAGGGTCTATTTGAAAGTATTACAATACGCGCTAACTTTGAAGTACCCTTTAAATGGGTTTCTTGTACCCATTTTCATTGTCAGTACTGAGCTGTCAGAAAAAGGGTATTATTAAAAAGGGTACATTTGACTCCTCTGAAAGAAGGAGTACCGTTCATAATAATGAGTAAAAAAGCCACTTGTCGTTATTTGAAGCAAAAACTGTGAAATTTTTGTCGCTGATTATATTTCATCAATTACTTTAAAGAACCAGAGTAAGTAGTTATTTTGTTGGCAAAATTTGTGTAATGAATACTAATTCGACTTTTCACTAAAGCAGCGCCTTCAAAGAACCACGAAAAGGGGCAATTTGAGAGCGATCCGGAGCAGAAAGATACGGAACAAAGTCACGGATAGAGAATTTCCAAGAATGTGAAGAAATCAACGAATTAAAGGCCTGGCCCAATTTTAGTGCCAAACGCTTAAGTTTAGGTCAAAAACACATGTTTACTCAATTTTTAAATGTTTTTCTTTTGTTTGAGCCCAAAACATGTTTTTTTTTAGATTTTGTCATACTCCTTGGCATAAATTCAAATTTTGGGTGTATTTTGATTTCCGTGTACCTTCCGAAATGTCAGATAGGAACAACCCCAGTGTTAAAACTAAAAGCCCTGTGGTGTTTTTGTCGATGAGGCGAACGTCAAACATGATCTCAAGTGTTCATTTATGGACCCAATTTTTAAATTTAAGTTTAAATATGATATAGCCGTTATTTGAGCCGAAAAAATTGCTAAAATAGTTGCAGTAACATGCTCTTTCGTGTCATTAAATAAAAACAAGATTTCATTAAACATTTTGGGAATAGAGAGAAAATAGTGAAATTGAAAAAAAAAACTAGTCAATCTATATGCCTGGTAAGCAAACATCGTCAAAACTAATGATGTTTTGGACTTTATTCCTAGATAGTATGAACGATGGTATAAGTTTTAAAACAAAAACAAACTCGCCAGCTGTCACTTCTTATTTCAAAATGACTGAATGAGGAATCTGACAGAATGAGCTACCTCCCTTCTAGATACCTTGGTCCCCACTGGGACAGAGCCTGCTTCTCAGCTTAATGTTCGTAGGAGCACTTCCACAGTTATTAACTGAGAGCTTTCTATGCCAAAGATGCCATTTTCGCACTCGTATATCGTGTGGCAGGTACGATTATACTCTATGTCTAGGGAAGTCAAGGACATTTCCATTACGAAAAGATCCTGGACCGATCGGGAATCGAACCCAGACACCTTCAGCATGGCTTTGCTTTGTAGCCGCGGACTCTAACCACTCGGCTAAGGAAGGCCCCCGAATTTTCTCATCTAGTCACCCTAGAATCGTGGTTTTGGTAACCACTTTCACTGTTTTGTTTTGATTCTGCGTTCCATTCCATTTTACTCCGTGCCATGAGCTAAATGACGTTTAAACCATTTTTAATCTTAACGATGTGCAAATTAGCGGGGTGCAAATTAAAGAGTGTTCATATTAAATGTGGTCAAACCAACGGGGGTACCCGGGCCCGTTCACAAATTTCATAACGCTAAAGAGGGTAGATGGACACCTAATCTGTTACAACTCATAAAAAAAAATCATACGAAAAGCGCTTTACGGCGGGGTGGTTGGGTGTCAAAAATTATGAATGAACCCTTAAACAGGCATAATGTAATGTGAAATGGTTAAATTTGTTTCGTGTTATTTCAAGGTGATGTAATATAACATCAAAGAGATGTTATGCATCTGATTTTTGTTGCTATTTACATCGGTTTTTCATTACATCGACTGTACTACGTCGATGCAGATTACATTATTTTTTGCTGTGCATATTGAATGCTTCCGTAGCAGAGTAGTTTCAACTTAGCGTGCGTGGCGCGTATCATAGCGTATGTAGTCCATACATTTTACACTGGGTGCAATTATGACAAGAAGCGGCAAGTAACCGGTGCAGGCAGATGTGTTGATCTCTCGAATCCAGTAAATTTTGATGAATTTCCGTAAAATTTTACGTTTAATTTTATCAGTGAACAATAGGAACGCCTTCGTACATATCCCACCGTCGATTGGGTTGAAAATTCACATTCAATAACCATGGATTCCTCCGGGGTAAGTGATAATTCTGTAGAAGGAAATGATGCCGCCCTTTTACGATTTTGTTTACTTTTCCCACCGGCATAGGTCTTCATTCCGGTCCAGGCACGAATCCTGGAAATTCTGAGCCTCCCGCCGATGATGCGCTGTCCGGAGCTGGGCCTGCTGATTGACCGTGCCAGGTAGAGTTTGTTTTATTGTTGAGCCACGTTATTTTCTAACATTCGCCAAACGTTTCACACAGCTTGAAGGAACTACAGGATATCTACCCGACGTTGATAAACTCGATCTTTGGTCTGAACGGGGGAAGCGGATGGGGCTTCCGGGTCATGACCCGGGACACGCACCCGCACGACTTCGATGTGCTGTACAACTTCTTCATACCGATAGGGGGGCCGATGTTTCGGATGTGCTATCGGCTGCTTAATGACTCTCTCAAATACGAGCTTCCGATTTCGTATCTACCTGTAAGTACACTGGTCCCACAATTAAGAATCATATGAGGGTTTGGGCAAATTTGAGAAATCAATAGAAAGCTAAATAAACAATATATTGCAATGCCAAACGTTAAAATTGGGCATATACTTACAGCAGGGCTGGTAACTGGTGCAGGTCTCTTTTAGAGAATTAATTACCATTTTAAACGCAAGATTCTAACAAGTCTCTTTTTTAAAGAAAATGTTAGTTCATCATTAGGTTCCTCTAGAAATTTCGGCAATATTTCATCCACGAATTATTCATGAAATTCTTTCAAAAAATTCACTAGTAACTTTTCAAGTAAAACCTCCAAGCATACTTTAAAATTTAATTTGAGGGGGATTGTCGATATTTTTTCAATATTCAATTTAGAAATTTATCTAGAAAAACCTCCAAAATATCCTCCGAAGTTAGGGAGTTTTTCAGAGATCCACGAAAGAGTTCATCAGGAATTTCTACAGAATTTTAACCAGAGAGTACTTATTAAGGTACCGCGGGGCAAGTGGGTAAATGGGGTAAGTGAAAACAATTGATATATTTTACTGAATATGTGAATTAACGTTTTAAACTTATGGGGATGATACACCCCTGGTTGCTATCGTTCAACTTTGTTAGTTCGGAGAAAAGAGAAAAATAAACAGAACAGTTTTGAGAGTCAACGCGTCGAGTCGTATATTTTCCCGTTGGTTAATCTCGTCCGAAATATAACCGTAGATCGCCCTTTATTAATTCCTCCGATTCCGCGCACCACATTGGTGACCCCGTCTGTGTACTCGATAGTCGGAAATCCAGAATTTCCTCGCGTATTATTCGATAAATTGCGGATCGCCGGTCGAATCGAAAAATCTCCGCCATTTTGGTTTTGCTTTTTGTGTTGCGTTAACCATGAACACCGAAGCTACAACATCAACAACGGCAAACACAACTACAACGACAGCTACTTCGGCATCCGTCGCGGTTAAGTTGCCAGATTTCTGGAAATCTGACCCTGCGATGTGGTTTGCACAAGCCGAGGCCCAGTTTGTCCTGGCTGGTGTGACCCGCGATGAAACCAAGTTTTATCATATTATCGCTAAGGTGGACCAAACAGTCTTGTGCCACATTTCGGATCTCGTTGCAAATCCACCTCAGACGAATAAGTACGATGCTATCAAGGAAAGGCTCCTGAACCGCTTCGAAATGTCACCTCATGCAAAAATGGAAAAATTACTCAATTCCTGTGATCTTGGTGACATGAAACCAACCCATTTGCTTGCCAAGATGCAGGATCTGGCAGCTGGTTTGAGAGTCGAGGAAAATCTGATGAAAATGCTATTCCTGCAAAGACTTCCACAAAACATTCGATCAGTGCTCGCTATTCATGACGGTACTCTTTCCAAGTTGGCGGAGATGGCCGACAAAATGTTGGAATCAACGTTTCCCAACGTAGCAGCAGCTACAGCACCAACATCAACAGCGGTTCCCAATCAAGAAGAACTAAGCGAACAGATTGCCTTTCTCACAGCCGAGATCTGTAAGCTCAAATCAGCCGGTAGAAGCAGAAGCCGTTCTACTTCGCGTGCTCGCCGTGTGTCTGAGTCTGATCAAGCAGAAACATGTTGGTATCATCGAGTGTACGGTAACCGAGCTCGTCAGTGTCGTTCGCCTTGCAGATTCCAGCTGAAGTCAAAAAACTAAACGATTGCCCATCTCGTACGGCGGAGGTGGGTGCGAGTCAAAGCCGTCGCCTGCTGATTCGTGACAATATCAACAACATTCGCTTCCTAATTGACACGGGATCGGATGTATCAATTGTTCCCGCGACATCGAAGGATAGGAAGAAACCTCCAACAAATTTCGTGCTCCATGCTGCCAACAACACGTCCATCAAGACCTACGATTCTCGTTTTTTGTACGTTGATCTTGGATTGCGAAGAAGGTTTTCATGGAGATTCCTTGTGGCCGACGTTACGACTGCGATTATTGGAGCAGACTTCCTGTCGTTTTTCGCATTGAGTGTGAACCTGAAAAATAGACGCATAGTCGACGAAACTACGAAGCTCACTTCAACCGGAGGAATGATTTCTCCGACTCTGTTCGGGGTTACAACAGTTGACTACAACCATCCTTTTCGTAAGTTGCTGGAAAATTATCCGGAAATAACTCGTCCTTGTACGATGCGTATGGAGGTGAACCACAACGTCACGCACCATATAGTGACAAAAGGACCGCCTGTGGCTAGCAAAGCACGTCGTCTACCACCAGATAAACTAAAAGTGGCTCAACAGGAATTTCAGTTGATGATGGAATTGGGTATCTGCCGCCGATCAAGCAGCAGCTGGGCTAGTCCACTGCACTGCGTGCCCAAAAAGAATGGACAACTTCGCTTCGTGGGTGATTACCGGCGGCTGAATCATGTAACCGCCCCGGATAAGCACACTTAATCGTAGGATTTTATTTCGGTAAAACTAAATTACAAATTCGGTCTGTAAAACATATTTTTACTGAAATCTCGTTCAATTTTGACAGATGAACTATATTGACAGATGCAGATTGACGAAAATCGGTAGTTTACCTAAATAACTGAGACTCGGTAATCTATTTTGCCACAACAATCAGCAAACAAATATTTTTACTGATTCTCGGCAAAGCGCATCTGTCAAAACGAGAGCTGCATAAACCAACATGTGCTCGAAATATTTTGAGATGTTCTTCGAAAGAGCGCGCGGAGAGCGCCAATATGTGAGTATTCAGCGAATTTATTGTATTATGGCGAATAAATGTGTCGAGTCAGCAATCGTCAAATCTATTCTTATTACATTTTAGGGATATTCCTTGGAACTTCTACTCCCCACCATATGAGTGCAGCGAAGATGGTAGTGCTGCCTTTATTTGATGAAAAAGCAATAACAAATTGAACAAAAAATGAGATATTTACAGTGATAGTGGCTCAAACAATAATAAATTAATATGAATAAATTTGCTTTCATTAATACAATTTAATTTTTACCGTTTTCTTCTTATTATTCTTCCAATCAAGAAAACAATCATTTGCCGAATTTCAGCAATGGTGTGCTGAGATTTTCGGCAATGGATTACCGATATCTTTGTCAAAATTTGACAGCTGGGAAGATTTAACATTTTGCAGCGCGATAGGCACTTTGAACTTTTACCGAGATTTTTGCTGAAATCTCAGCTGTTGGGTTCTCGGCAAAAAATTTTGACGGCCTCGGCGAAACGAATTAAGTGTGAGTATCCGGTCCGCACATACATGATCTACTCAACTCGTTCCATGGTAAGTCAATTTTCAGTATTCTGGATTTAGAAAGAGCTTACCACCAAATTCCTTTTGAACCAGGTGACGTGCATAAAACCGCAGTTATTACCCCGTTCGGCTTATTGGAATTTACCCGCATGCAGTTTGGACTATGCAACGCGGGGCAAACGTTTCAAAGATTTATGCACAAGCTCTTTGGTGACCTCGAGTTTGTCGTCGTTTTTATAGATGATATATGTATCGCCTCCTCTTCTCCCGAAGAGCACGTTGAGCATATGCGCATAGTTTTTGAGCGACTCCGGTCGAACGGGCTAGTCATCAATTTACAAAAATGCAAGTTCGCTCAAGAGGAAGTAGAATTTATCGGATACATCGTCAGCAAAGATGGTGTGCGACCCGTGGCAGATCGTGTTGCGGCGGTAATGAAATTCGAACGTTCGGAAACCGTAAAGGAGTTACGTAGATTTCTGGCCCTCGTTAATGGGTACAAGCGTTTCATTCGACAAGCCACCGACATGCAATCAGCGTTAAGAGCACTTATTCCCGGAAACAGAAAAAATGATACCAGGAGGATTGTTTGGAGTGATGCAGCTCAAGCTTCGTTCGACGATTGCAAAAATGCGCTTGCAAATGCAACTCTCCTATATTATCCAGATCCAGAGAAACCATTGGGGCTGATGGTGGACGCTTCGAGTACTGCTGTGAAGTATTTTCGATATCTTCTGGAAGGACGGAAATTCACGATTTATACGGACCACAATCCTTTGACGCACGCGCTCTTGTCGAATTCAACTTGTCGTCTCCATCACGAAGAACGAGCTCTGCAGTATATTTCACAGTTTACCACCGATATCCAGCATATTAGCGGAAAGGAAAACACAACCGCCGACGCTTTGTCCAGGATGGCTGCAATCAGATGTCCGTCGTCGGTAGACTACAGTGAAATTGCTATCGATCAGGAAAGCGATAATGAGCTTCTGATGCTACTAAAGTCCAAAACTACCTCTCTACGTTTGGAGCCCAAGGCATTGAATGGATGTTCAAAGCCGCTGTTCTGCGATACTTCAACTAATTTAAATCGACCGTTCGTCCCAAAACATCATCGTAACGCAATAATGGTTCATATGTGCGGAATTTCACATCCAGGAATACGTGGAACTCGCAAATTGGTATCCGAACGTTTTGTATGGCCACATATGAATACCGATATTTCGAAATTCGTAAAAACGTGTATCTCATGTCAGATGTCAAAGGTCCATCGTCATACCGTTTCGCCTTTCAGTTCTTTCGAACTACTCAAATCTCGTTTTAATCACATTCACATAGATTTGGTTGGACCCTTGCCGCATTCAAATGGACACTCCTATCTCCTCACGATTGTGGATCGGTTCACGAAATGGCCAGAAGCTGTACCGCTAGTCGACATGACTGCCCATTCCGTGGCAACAGCTTTGTGTTCGCAGTGGATCTCAAGATTTGGTTGTCCAGAATTCATAACATCAGATCAAGGGCGGCAGTTTGAGTCCGAGGTATTCAAAGAACTGTCATCTATACTTGGAGCAACACGCTGTCGAACAACCGCTTATCACCCTCAGGCAAACGGTTTGGTGGAAAGATTTCACAGACAACTTAAAGCAGCAATCACATGCGTTGATTCGAAAAACTGGTACTTCAGATTGCTAATCATATTGCTCGGACTTCGTTCAGCCTATAGAGAAGATATGAAATGTTCCCCTGCTGATCTAGTGTACGGCCAAGGACTGCAAGTACCAGGTGAGTTTTTCGATGCGCCAAAGGAATGCAACGATCGCACAGATTTCTCCAAGATGCTGCATCATGTCTTCGATAATCTCCGACCTGTTGAAACATCAAATCATTCCAAGAAGAAAGTTTTTGTTAATAAAGAATTGATGAAATGCACACACGTGTTTGTGCGAGTCGACGCAGTTAAAAAGCCTCTGCAAAAGCCTTATGAAGGACCATACGAAGTTCTATACCGAGACGAGAAGTTCATGGACGTTTTAATAAAAGGCAAATCGCAACGGGTTTCTATTGACCGATTGAAACCAGCTTATTTGTCTAAAGAGTCTGCATCCGATCAACAAGGCGATCGGAAGGTTTTAGTTACACCTTCAGGACACCGAGTGAGATTCATGGTGTAACTAGGAGGGGGGTAGTATGGGGATGATACACCCCTGGTTGTTATCGTTCAACTTTGTTAGTTCGGAGAAAAGAGAAAAATAAACAGAACAGTTTTGAGAGTCAACGCGTCGAGTCGTATATTTTCCCGTTGATTAATCTTGTACGAAATATAACCGTAGATCGCCCTTTATTAATTCCTCCGATTCCGCGCACCACAAACTCATGCGTAAACCTTTGAGGCCATTGAGAACATTACGATAGGTAAGAGATTTCTGAGATTTTGTAGCCATTATTCCATAATAGAGCGGAAAATTGTTAACCTGTCAACTGTTACTCCGTAACAAGTTGGCGGCGTACAATCTTATTTTAATATTTTGAGTGGAAAAAAGTTACGGAAAATAATTTCCTGTACCACTTCTTAGTTGTCCTCTGTGACAGTTTCAAACTGCAATAAAAAAAAGTTTTAGAATTAATTCGACGTAGACCTAAAAATAACTAAATTTAAACACCGTCAATTTTCTTATCATGTGGGGCAAGTGAAAAGTTTATCATTAGAGATTGAATTTGTGTTTTCTCTTTAAGTAGCCATGAGTGAACATAGTTCGCAATTATCATAGAAAAACATAACGTGCAGATAATTCAAGAAACACTATACTCAAGCGTTAAAAGCTATTAGAAATCATGGAACTTCTCTAAAAGATGTTGCCAAACATTACAATATAAATATGTCTACTTCGGGCAGCCAATTAATAGGAAGACGTTGACTGAAAAGTTGCAATATTAGAGAACACACGGAAATCTCGTGGAATGTCTAGGTAAAGCAAGTTCAAAACATTAAAATGGGGTATAGATCTATCGACATACAAAAGATTCTAAATACGTTATTGAAGGATTTCATTTGGTTTCTCCCGAAGAGTTATCCGACGTCATATCCGACTTTCTCAATAACAAATATCGAGCGGTGAAAATTCTACAGAGCAGAAATGCAATTGTTGTCCTATAATGTAAGAACTAACATTGCAGTCGCTCTTCAACTCTCGATCGAATCGGTTGTGTTTAGCCTTTATTCTGCTTTCGAACTCCGTGCGGTGTTATTGTGTGAAGGTCAATTCGAGGGACTCATTTCAAAGCTAAGTATCTATTGTGCTTTCTATTGTCGTGAGAACGCATTGTTTCGCAACCCATTACTGGTTGCACGAGATTGGTCTCGGTAGCAAAATATGGTTGGCAATGAGGGGTCTTCCTCTCAGATGCCACCAATCATCGAAGAAATGTCTTCCGATCATCCATCACTAGCCGATCCTCAACTTATTGGCACAGACCCTCAGCCTACTGCTTCCCGCCATCGTTGCTATCCGGCATCAGCAAAAGGTCCATATGAAGTGTTCCTCCGGCAAAAAGATAAACCGCTTAACGTGTTGTTGATTTCTGCAGAGCTTTACAGTAATTTCAAGACTGTAAAGGAAGTCCGAAAGATTGGTTTCAGCAAGGTCCGCGTTGTGCTGACCAATCGTGAAGAAGCAAATAATGTTGCTCTTAATGAACGTTTGTCTCGCCTCTATCGAGTATATGTTCCATGCAATTTAGTGGAGATCGATGGCGTGATTCAGCAGGCTGATATGGATCTGTCGTACCTTAAGGATGAAGGTGTTGGCAAATTCAAAGACCCTCGTATCCCTTCGGTTCCAGTTTTGGAATGCAATCAGCTAGCCATTGCATCTGATGATGAAAATGGAAAATCTTTCAAGCCCTCCTATTCTATCCGGGTGACGTTCGAAGGAACAATCTTGCCGGACTTTCTCGAAATCAGAAATGTCTTGATCCCCGTTCGAATCTATTCTCCGAAGCCTATGCTTTGCAACAAATGCAAACGGTATGGCCACACGGAACCACTCTGTGCGAACAAAGCACGTTGTGGGAAATGTGGAAAATCTCATCACGATGCCACATGTCCAATCCAAGAAAACATCTGCCTCCATTGTAAAAAGAGCCATGAATCGCACCGCGATTGCTCTGCTTACAAAAAACGTGCCCAATTTGCCACAGCACGAATCTGGCAAAAATCCAAACTCAGTTATGCTGAAACAGTCGGTAATTTGCCTAACTCCGACTTCTGTCATGAAAACCCGTATGCGTCGCTCAGTGAACTGTCAGACATTGATGAAAATGAGTCAGTATGTAGCCGTTCGGAATCCTTGAAACGCAAAAAGTTAACCCGAGCAAAAAAATCAAAGAGAACCAAATCCTCCGATCATCAGCCAGATTCCATTCTGTCGTCTCAAAATGTAATGAATGTTCCAACTAGCAAATCTTCCAATCATCAACCATGTGTTGCACCGTTGGCTTCGCGACAACATCAATCCGTTAGCTCGCACCCACCGTTTCTTGATTTTCCATCCACCTCTCGTCTGTCACAACCCTCCCGGAAACCTCCTGAGTTTCAATACAAAGAATCCGATTTTCCAAACCTCCCTGGAGTGGCCAGCTCCACAGAAAACTCCTCTACAGCTGTAGGTTTAACAGTTACCCAGATAGTTAAGCTATTTTCGGAGATATTCCAGCTAACTCCGGCTTGGACAGACATCCTCCTGAAACTGACACCCATATTGAACATCCTTCTGAAAAAACTGATTTCATCATGGCCACTCCTTGGACTGTTAGTATCTATCGATGGCTAACTCACTTCTAAACCAGAAGTTTTCCGTATTCCAGTGGAATTGCAGAAGTATTCTGCCAAAAATAGCAAATCTAAGGTGCTTCTTACTTAAGCTAAATGTTGATTGTTTCGCGCTCTCGGAAACATTTCTTACTCCGGATTTGAATTTTTATCTACAGAACTACAATATTCTTCGGAATGATCGAGATATCCGAGCAGGGGGTGTTATGTTGGGTATAAAGAACTGTTATTCATTTCGTCGTATAGATCTACCAAATGTTAATCCAATCGAAGTGGTTGCGGCTGAAATTGAGATTGACAATATGGTGTTTTCAATCGCTTCCCTGTATATTCCTCCATCAGCTAGATTGATACCTAGTGTCTTAAGAACGTTAGTCAGCAAACTTTCTCATCCTGTATTTCTACTCGGAGATTTTAACTCCCATGGTTGTGCGTGGGGGGAGGATAAAGATGACAGTAGAGCTAATATGATCTACGACATATTAGACGAATTTCGCTTATCAGTGTTAAACACAGGGAAAGTAACTCGGATAGCCTGTCCTCCATCTTGTAACAGTAGAGTCGACCTTTCACTGTGCTCATCGAATTTATCTTTAAGTTGTGTCTGGGATGTTGTTGATGACCCTGCTGGTAGCGACCATCTGCCGATCCACATATCATTTTGTACAAACTCTAAAAGGGAACTAGTGGTTCCCTATGACCTGACAAAACATATTGATTGGTCCAAATACTCCTCGACAATTTTAACAGAAATTGAAAACGTTTCAGTACAGGAACCGGATTTGCACGGATTCCTAACAAACTTGATTTTGATGGCAGCTGAAAACTCGCAAACTAAGCCAATTCGTTCGTCACTTTCCAAAACTAAGGCTCCCACAATTTGGTGGGACCAAGAGTGTACTGATATTGTCAAGCAGAGGTCAGATGCCTTCAAAATGTTCCGAAAGTTTGGATTGATGCAAGATTTCTTGAATTATAAAAAGTTAGAGGCCAAAAGTAAAATGATTTTCAAAAATAAGAAACGTAATTTTTGGAAGCAGTTCGTAGAATCTCTGACCAAAGATACCGCCATGCCTATTTTATGGCAAACAGCGCGTAGGCTGAGGAACTTTAATCCAAGTCCTTCGGATATTCGAGAATTTGATTTGAGTTGGATCGATCGGTTTGCTGAAAACGTTAGCCCTTGTTTTGTGTCTACTCAACCGCCGTTATTCATTGAAAATGATACGGTTTCAATGGATCTAGTAGAGGATTTTAGCTTCACAGATTTAGAAAACGCTCTCGTATCGTGTAATAATTCTTCACCTGGCATGGATGGAATCAAATTCTCTCTATTGAAAAATCTACCTACTCCTGCTAAAGAGCTCCTCCTTCGTTCATACAACTGGATCTTCAAAAACAAATCCATTCCAGTAGCCTGGAGGAATATTAAGGTTGTTGCTATACTCAAAGCTGGTAAAGACCCCGGTTTATCACAGTCGTATCGTCCAATAGGTTTGCTATCCTGCACTCGTAAAATTCTCGAAAAAATGATCCTCGTTAGACTAGAAGTTTGGGCTGAAAAAAATCAACTACTTTCTCCGACGCAATATGGTTTTCGCCACGCAAAAAGTACAAGAGATTGCCAAGCATTATTAGCTACTGATATTCAAATCGCATTTCGATCCAAACAAGCATTGACTGCAGTTTTCCTTGATATAAAAGGGGCGTACGATTCAGTGCTAATTGACATTCTATGCCACAAGCTATGCAAGCTTGGAGTTCCAGTTCAGTTAGCTGATTTTTTGTTCAACCTCTTGTCGCTGAAAACTATGCATTTCTATCAGAACTTTCAAGTTAAACATGTCCGCAACTCATGTCTAGGATTAACACAAGGATCTTCTCTAAGCCCTCTGCTTTACAATCTCTATACTAGTGATATGGATAGCAGCATTGAAAGCGGATGTGTTTTAGTACAATACGCTGATGATGCATGTTTATGGGCTACTGCTAAAGATGTTAAATTTTCGGAAGGAACTCTTCAGACCTCTTTAAATAACCTCGCAATATGGGCACAAAACCTCGGATTGGAATTCTCTGCTTCAAAAACGGAAATCGTGGTATTCTCGAATAAACGAACATTGTCTCCACTACAGTTACATCTGTATGACCTTCGAATAACCCAAAGCCTCTGTTATAAATATCTCGGTTTATGGTTCGATTCAAAATGTACTTGGAGAATTCATGTCCAATATGTTGTTCGAAAATGTCAACGAAGAATAAACTTTCTACGTACCATAGCAGGGACATGGTGGGGAGCTCACCCGTCGGATATGATAAAATTGTACAAAACGACTATCCTATCAGTAATTGAATACGGCTCTTTCATTTTTCACATGACTGCTAAATCCCATTTCATCAAACTCGAACGGATTCAGTTCAAGTCCCTGAGGATATGCTTGGGTTTGCTGAATTCTACTCATACTCAGTCGGTTGAAGTGATAGCTGGTGTCCTTCCGCTGAACATTCGGTTTCTAGAATTGAATTGCAGGTATTTAGCCAATTGTCACATAACATCTTCTAGAGTGATGATCCAATTAGATGAACTGTTCAGAATACACCCACAGTCAAATTTCCTTCGATCGTACCGAGAATGTCTTGTGTTGCCAACTTCCCCTAGCTCGGACAATTTTTATGATTATGAAGTGCCAGCACGCCCATTTGAAATCGACGTCAATACGTCGTTAGTCCAAAATCTGGCGAATTTGCCGAAACCGTTACTACCATGTCAAGCTAAACAAGCATACCTTGAGAATTTATCAAACATTAACGCAGAGGAGATGTTTTTCACGGATGGCTCTTTAGGAGTTGATAACTGTGGATTCGGAGTCTACAATTGTAACTTCGAAGCAAGCTTCCAGTTAGAGTTTCCGTGTTCAATCTATAAAGCGGAAATGTTAGCCGTAAAATTTACAGTAGATTATATCAAATCTCTTCCACCCAAAAGATACCTCATTTGCTCCGATAGCTTAAGCTCAATAGAAAGTCTAAAAAACATTCGAGTTTCTACGAAAACAAGTCTAATTGCTTTGTACATTAAGGAAACCGTGGCATGGCTTGCCAAACGCCAATATACGATCACATTTATGTGGGTTCCGTCGCATTGCGGGATTGAGGGCAATGAATTTGCTGATGCCCTTGCAAAGCAAGGAGCCCGAAATGGTGATGTGTATCAACATTGCCCAGAAGCTCGCGATTTTTATACAATCATAAGACAGACAGCTTTGTCGTCTTGGCAAGATAGTTGGTCTAATAGTGAACTAGGTAGATACTGTTACAGTATTCTACCCAAAGTTAGTCTTTCTTCTTGGTTTTCAACATTACAGTGCAATAGACTGTTCGTAAAAAATATGTCTCGCCTAATATCGAACCATTATACTTTAAAAGCATCTCTTTTCAGAGTAAACATAGTCAACTCCAACCTTTGCGATTGTTCCCTGAGCTACGAAGACATTGATCACATTATTTGGCAATGTGAGAAATTCGAAGAGACAAGACCATCCCTGTTACAACAATTGGAACGAGAAAATCGAGCTCCGCAACCCATCAGAGATGTTTTGGGAAATATGGATATCCTCTATATGCAAATCGTTAATAACTTCCTCAAAAAGTCAAAAATTCAACTGTGAACTGTTCTTATAATAATAATACACCATTTTTGTTCATTTTGTGAAAAAAAAAACTAACAAAAATACTATGTGTAAATAGATTGTAAACAACTAACATGAAAAATCGGCTCCGTTAAGGTCTTCCAATGAGCCTAATAAACTATTTAGTAAAAAAAAAAAAAAAAAAAGAACTAACATTGGAAATGTTGCAATTATAAAGTTGTCGAATCATTTCAACTAACATAACTGAACAGAAGAAAATTCAAGTGAAAAGAATAACATTTTCTTTGAGAAGCCTTAAAGCTAATAGAAATCGTGAATATTACTGTTTGTTTTTGAATTTATTGTTCAAAACGGTAAACTTTTCACTTGCCCCACTTTCGGGGCAAGTGAAAAGTAAGGAGACATTTTTCAAAAACTTTTTCTGTTTTTTTTTCTTCAATTTTTCATAAAAATCAATTTCAGCAGGCTGCTTATATTTGGTGGGAGTCAAGCTAAAAAATATACACAACCTCATTTGTTTCAATTTAAAGTCTCTAGAATTTGAAGAATCTCAACTATGCGAATTCCATTACCCACTTGCCCCACGGTACCTTATAGGATTTGTTTTATTGATATTTTCCGGATTTTTTCAGGGAATTCTCCAATAATGTCTTACAAACTATCCTTGACGACATCCCTGGATAAACTCTAAGAATTTTCTTGAAAAATTTCTCAAGGATTTTTTGAAAACTTTAAAAAATGTGAGAGAAATCTCTAGAGTGATTTCTTTTAAAAGACACTACACGTTAATGCTTCCAGTGGGCTATTTGCCCTTTGAAGGAAGCACCACACTAGACAACGGACTAGCATGCAACGTCCAGTGGAACAGTCAGAAAACATTGCTCTCGAAAAGTTTTCAGCCTGAGGCGGGAATCGAACCCACACTCCTTAGCACGATGCGGCTAAATGCCTCGGTAACACTAACCGCTCGGCTACGAAGCCCACATTAAAGTATCTTTAGAGGCATTCTTGATTGCAAACTTGAAAAAAATTGAACGACAATTCTGGAGAAATCAGTGTAGGCAGCTTTGGAGCCGGCCGAATAATGACTTAATATTCGGTCCAATAAAACCTAAATATTCGACCGAATAACACCCGTGTGTTCGTCCAATTTCATAAAAACTACAATATAAAAAATACAGTTTTTTTTAACCTTCCTAAGGTGTTCAAAAAAAGTTACGTTTAAGGTGTTCGGGTCATATTGGCCCGGATTTGACATACGAATTTCGCAGCTGTTTTTTCACCAAGTATAAATGTTTTTGTACTCAAAATTATCGTCAAGGCTTATATTTTGTGAATTTGGCTAAAAATCTTGGTTTGATTGGACTTGGCCGCTCGGAACCGGTGCCAAAGGGACCAAGATTTGGCCATTTTTGCAAGAGCATTAGTAAGAGCAAAATGCATATGTTGTGGATTGTGAAACATAGTATTTTGCCTGAAATGCATTGAAAATGATATATAATCAACTGGTTAGTTTTTCAGGGCACTAGTGGTTACCAAGTGGCCACGAGGCCAATGCCGGAGGCCATTAAATGATTCCCAGGGCATCCGGAGTAGTGGCCAATTTATGTTTTCGATGGAACCAAGCCGTGCGGCACATACAAATTTGCAGAATTTTACAACAAAATGATCCAAGACGTTGCTATCTGAGTATGGCAGCATTGGATTCCCGTGGCAGATTCTTGGGTTCCCTGGGGGGTCCTGGGAAAGTGGCCAATTCATTCATTTGATAGAACCATATCATGCGACCTATCAAAATTTTTAGAATTTCATTCAGAATTCATTGGAGATGCCTTCAGTTATCTAAGGCAACGTTGTCCACCTATTGGTTCCGTAACAGGTTCCGGGATTCCCGGAGAAGTGGTCAATTCATACATTTGATGCAGTCATATCATGCGACACATCAAACTGTTCAGAATTTCATACAGAATCGTTGAGATATTCACTTAGTTATCTAAGTCACTGTTGGTCCACACAGTGGTTCCGTAACAGATTCCTGGATTCCGGAGAAGTGGCCAATTCAAACATTTGATAGAACTGAGCCGTGTGACACATCAAAATTTTCAGAATGTCATAGAGAATTCATCAAAGATATTTTCAGCTATCAAAAAGTAACATTGGTCTTCTAGTGGTTCCGTAACAGGTTCCGAGATTCCCGTATAAGCACCAAATTCGAAAAAAAATGGTGAAGCTGAGCTGTGCAATACATCAAAATTTGATGAATTCCATACAGAATTCATCAGAGATCTCTTCAAGTATCGAACGCAACATCGGTGACCTAGTGGTTGCGTAACAGATTCTGGGATTCCTGGATAAGTGACCAATTCTAAAATTTGGCCGTGCGATTCATCATTTTTTTTTTTTTTGAATTTCATACAGAATTTATTTGAGATATCTACAAATATCGAAAGAAACATTGGTCACCTATACTCGCATAACAGTCCTATTTATATAGGGATTCCCATAGAATATGTGACTGTTATGCGAGTATAGGCAGTGGTGCCGTAACATGTTCCGGGATTCCCGAACAAGTAGGAACCATTTCATTAGACTCATCAAACTTTTAAGAAATTCGTTCAAAACCCATCAGAGATGTATCCAGTAGTTTCAGGTAATCGTGGCCACCCAGTGATTCCGTAGCAGGTTCGATGTTTCCTGAATAAGTAGCCAATTCATTATTTTAATAGAACTGAGCCGTGTGGCACATAAAAAATTACAGAATTCCATAGAAAATTCATCAGAGATATCTTAACATAACAGGTTCCGGAATTCCAGAAAATGTGGCTAATTCAAACATAAGATAGAACTCAGAATTTCATACAGAATTGATTAGATAAAAATGGCCAATTCCAATAGTTGATGGAACTGAGCCTCGTGGCACAACATAGCTTATAAATTTTTTTGAGCATCCATTGTAAATGTCTGCAGTTATCTCAAATGAAATTGTTAACCAAGTGGCCTTGTAACAATTTCCAGGAGTCGCGAATGAGTAATCAATTCATCAATAATTGTAATTTCAGAGATTATTTATCAAAGATGTCTTTAGTTAACTCCAATAACATTGGTCACTCAGTGGTGTACATAGTCAAAATTTTATAGAGAACTAATCAGAGATGTCCACAGTTATCTAAGGCAACATTAGGGCCCTTTCACAAATTCCATAACGCTGAGAAGGGTGGGTTGGTGGTTGTCAGAGGGTGGAGGGGTGGGTGTCGAAAATGGTCATTTTCGGCGTTATGAAATATATGAATGAACCCTAGTCACTAAGTGATTACGAGAGTTTGGGTAAATGACCACTTTGAACATTTGATGGAACCTAACCGTACGGCTCATAATACCTTTTAGAATTGAGAATTTTATAGAATAATGTGTTTAGTAATCATGAGTATTTTTTGCTACCTAGTGGTTCCGTAACAGGTTCTAGGAGTTACGGACTAGATAATAATATAAATTGATGGTATACTAACCTGTTCGGAGAACCACAGAACAATATCTATTTTGCTTTCAGCTTCGTGTACTACCAGAATACTTTGATAAGAATGTTTTATTCAATGATAGAATGATTCTCAAGCTTGCGGTAGAGCTCTGCCGCTACCGTAGGGAAGAAAGTTCTCAAAATATCCGCAATATGATATTCTTTACGGCTTAGCTTATAAGGAAATATTTCAGATGATTACACTTATTTATTATCTGCTTAGTTCTTCATCAAATTACGTAAGATTTTATGGTTATGATAAGTTTGTTCTGTCAAAAGTATGAAAATTGATCGCCTTTTTATTTACGTTCGTTTCACGTGTCCCCAAATCGATTACAACTTTTCAATAATGCATAACTGCTTTGGAAACCCCAGCTTTCATCAAAACTGGTGATCGCATTTGATGGGAACAGTCAAGTATTGCTAGTTTTCCGAATTTCTGCAAACAGTTCATGGAACACCAGGTGACCAATATTCCTTCAGACAAGTTAGCTGGTGAATTTTCTAATAGTCATGTACATTTTGATATTGACCTTAGCACATACACCAAATGTTGTATGAGACAACGGAAGATATTTATGATACCTCAAAAAAAAAAAATCCATCGCTTTTTGCATTGGCCTTTTTGATCAATGATAGCCAAGATAACTGTAGATATTTTTGATAAATTCTAAATGGAATTCTAACAATATAATAATAATAATAAATTTTGATAATCCACTCGGCTCTATGAAATATTTGGATTGGTCACTTTTTTGGGAATCACGGAACCTGTTACGGAAACATTAGGTGGCCAATGTTACTTTTGATAACTGCACAATTTTCTGATAAATTTTCTATGTAACTCTACAAATATCGAAATGCCACATACCTTAGTTCGTACAAATGTTTGATTTTGGCACTTATCCGAAAATCCTGTGCCTGTTTCGAAAGCACTACGCTAATATTTCTTTAGAAAATTGAGGATATATCTGATGAAATCTGTATGGAATTCTGAAAAATTTGATGTATCGCATGATATGGTTCCTTCAAACGTTTGAATCGGCCACTTATTCGGGAATTCCTCAATTTTTTATTGAAACACTGGGTGACCAATATTACCTTAGGTTATTAAATAAATCACTAATAAATTGTGGATGAAATTCTGAAAAGTTTGATATGTCGCATAATATGCTTGCATCAAATGAATAAGTTAACCACTTACCAGGGAATCCCGGAGCCTGTCATGGAACCACTACGTGGCCAATGTTGCCTTAGGCAATTGACCACTTCTTCGGGAATCCTGGAATCTGTTATGGAACCACTAGGTAGTAGAGATGGTCGGGCTTCACTTTTTTTGAACCCGAAGCCGACCCGTACCTGACTTATTTCAATTCTTCAAACCCGGACCAGTCCTGAACCCAAGATCAAAATTGAAAAACAAACCCGGACCCGACCCGAACCCAAAAAAATTGCTGTTCAAATCCAAACCCAACCCGAAACCCGATTTTTTTTTGCAATATAAACCCGAATCAATTCCGAGTTCAAAAAGATACTATTGTTTCTATCGTTTCTCAATGCATAGAGAAGCTTTCAGGTTGTTACACTTTTCACAATTCTCACCGTACTCGTACCCGATAATTGTATAGCCTTCAAACCCAAACACGACCCGAACCCGCCGGGTTCTATCAAATGTTTGAATTGGCCATTTCTCCGGAATTTTGGAACCTGTTACGGAACCACTGTGTCGACCAACAGTGATTTAGATAACTAAGTGAATATCTCATGAATTCTGTATGAAATTCTGAACAGTTTGATGTGTCGCATGATATGACTGCATCAAATGCATGAATTGACAACTTCTCCGGGAATCCCGGAACCTGTTCCGGAACCAATAGGTGGCCAACGTTACCTTAGATAACTGAAGGCATCTCCAATGAATACTGAATGAAATTCTAAAAATTTTGATAGGTCGCATGATATGGCTCTATCAAATGAATGAATTGGCCACTTTCCCAGGACCCCCCAGGGAACCCAAGAATCTGCCACGGGAATCCATATGGGTAATGCTGCCATACTCAGATAGCAACGTCTTGGATCATTTTGTTGTAAAATTCTGCAAATTTTGATGCCGTGCTGGTTCCAAGCCATGCGTGGTTCCACCGAAAACATAAATTGGCCACTACTCCGGATGCCCTGGGAACCATTTAATGGCCTCCGGGATTGGCCCCTTGGTCACTTGGTAACCAGTAGTGCCCTGAAAAACTAATCAGTTGATTAGATACCATTTTCAATGCATTTTAGGCAAACTAGTATGTTTCACAATTCACAACATATGCATTTTGCTCTTACAAATGCCCTTGCAAAAATGACCAAACCTTGGCCCCTTTGGCACCGGTTCTGAGCGGCCAAGTCCAACCAAACCAAGATTTTGAGCCAAATTCACAAAATATAAGCCTTGACGATAATTTTGAGTACAAAAACATTTATATTTGGTGAAAAAACAGCTGCGAAATTCGTATGTCAAATCCGGGTCAATATGACCCGAACACCTTAAACGCAACTTTTTTTGTCCAGCCCTTCAGAATTGTCCTACAAAAATTTTTCAAACGTGAAACTCTTGTTTTCCACAAAAGATGAAAATTCACCAAATTTCATAACAATAGGAAGTAACAAACAAAAGTTGTGGCGCTTTGAAAGTGCGTTTCGGGTCATATCTAAGATAAGATCGGACACCTGGCTTCTTTTATATGTTCTTCTTTTCATCCATAAGCCCAGTTATGAATTTTCCACCCTTGCGTGTTACGTAAAAACAGTGTTGCCATTTGTATGGAAGACGGTACACTATTTCACAAAAAAATATTCCTAATTATTATTTATTTTTTAATTGTATTGATTAGGTGAATTATAGTGTATTCTTCTTCTTGGCATTACGTCCTCACTGGGACAGAGCCTGCTTCTCAGCTTGGTGTTCAATGAGCACTTCCACAGTTATCAGTTGAGAGCTTTTATTGCCAAAGTGGCCATTTTCGCATACGTATATCGTATGGCAGGTGCGATAATACTTTATGCCCAGGGAAAGGAAATTTCCATTGCGAAAAGATCCTGGACCGACCGGGAATCGAACCCAAACACCTTCAACATGGCTTTGCTGTGTAGCCGCGGACACTAAAATTTGTTTTTTCAATTTGTTTTTCAATTTGAATAATTTCAATCGATTCAATTTTTCATATATTTACTTTAGACATATTGCGGCCTTCCTTAGCCAAGAGGTTAGAATCCACGGCAACAAAATAAAGTCATGCTGAAGGGTTCTGGGTTCGATTCCCGGTCGGTCCAGGATCTTTTTGTAATCGAAATTTTCTTGACTTCCCTGAGCATAGAGTATCATCTTATCTGCCACACGATATACAAATGCGAAAATGGCAACTTTGGCATAGAAAGCTCATAATTAATAACTGTGGAAGTGTTCAGTGAACACTAAACTGAGAAGTAGGCTCTGTCCTAGTGAGATTACGTCCGAGATTACGAAGAAGAAAAATGCATTGGGGGAGATCCCCCAGTGCCGGACAGCACCCAATACCGGACAAAGTCGAAACATTGAGAAATCATGGTCCAATCAAGATGTTGTATTAGTAGAAAAGAAAGCTTTTATGTAGACTAATGTTTGCGTAAAATAACACATCCTTAAAATATGCATGTCTTTTTTAAAAAGTAGAAAAGTTTGAAAATCTTTAAAAAATTGACGTATCCACTTAATTTTGAGCCTATTTAGTAAATATTTTGAATATGAAAAAATACTTTGGATCCCGTAAGCATGATCGAACATAATCCTAATTTGATAGTATGAATGTATTTTGTACCACAATTGAACTAAATATGGACAGATTACAATTTTGGTTAAGCACCTCCTGTCCCTCAGTTTCGGACAGCATGATTTGTTATATGATGTCTTTGTAATTATTGCATCAGTGTCTCAGAATACCTTCATTTTTCATGGGTTCCGTCGATCATGGTATCAAACATGCAATAAAACTAAGAAGAATGAACATTCAGAACATCATCGTAAAATGTGCTATTTTTCATCATATATGAAAGAAATTTTTGATGGGCATCTTGCAAACTAAGGAAAACTCAAATTATTCTTGTAAGTGTTGCAAATGCATTGAATTGGAAATTATAAACTATTCCTATAGCGTACACATTCAATGATGTTCAAATTTACAGACTTCGAGGCATTTCCAGATCGTGTCCGGTATTGGGTGCCACCTTTCGAGATCGATCAATTTGGTACTAAAATTCATCATCAAAATGCAGAGTCAAAATTCATATTTATATTTTCAAATTTATTTTTGTACACTATAAAAATGATAATATTTATCATAAATGGGTAACACGAGCCCATAAAATCAATATTTTTCGAATTATGAATTTAGTGGCTTAAGTGTCCGGTACTGGGGGATCTCCCCCTATCCATCAAAGGCAAAAGTTCTGTCACTTCGCCTTGTGCCGTCTTCTCCCGGAAATGTTACTATTACTTGTAGTTTTGCAACATACAGTTTCAAATTTTTTATTCATTCCGATCTGATTTCGTTTCACTTTTTGTTAGGTCAGTCGACTACGAACTTTTATGCATAGCTGCAAAAAAATAACGACCCAATATAGTAATCCGGCAACACGGGCAAAACCAAAACAAACGCATCCGATGGTAACTTTCCACCCGCAGCTACACACTCGCAGACATCAAATTCAACCAATCAGCGACTGGATCACAAACTGGATTCAATTTTATTCCCAGTTGTCCTATCTTTATCTTAGGGTCATATTGACCCGAACACCGTAGGAAGGTTAAGTAGGGACAGCTGAAGAATTAAACGAAGTATAAATGGAAATGAATGATCGTCTTGAGCTTTTGAAACCGTTTGCAGAAAATATAAGTTCTGAGGATTTCTGTATTTCTGAAGCTAGGAAGCTGTATCCCATTGCTGTTTTTTGTTTAAGAAATTTAATTTACTCTTCATCCGACTTGTGGAAGTGCTTCAAGTGTTTGAAGCAAATAGACCGCAGACCCCTGACTCGCATGATAATAGAAGAACGTGATCAGTAGGTTTTGCAAAGAATATAGAACGTATGGAAAGTCCTGATAATTGACGGACTTTATGGTGAAGATGCATGGAAGCCAAACCTCGATTTTTCAAGAGCATAAATCTAGAGAACCTGACAGCTGTTCGCGCTGAATATTTGAATGCTTGGTCACCACCAGGCGATTGACCAGAACGTTAAATTTTCAGCACAAACGGTTGCCTGGTTCTCTAGAGTTGCGCTCTTGAAAATAGCGGGTTTAGCTTCGATGCATCTACACCGTAAAAACAAATTTTCAAGCGCTTCAAACCAGCCGAGCGGTACGTTACAGATCCTGCAAGATGAGATACAATTTGATTTACAGAAAATGGTAACGCCATAGACAGAGAAATTCTCACTTTTTCAATATTTGACATCAAAATCCATTCAAGGTGTCCATAAAAAGAAAAATTCGGTCATCATTTGAATAAATTATTGATTTTTTTAAATTTTCCTTACATAAACATAGTATTTTTTTACAGTTTAGTTTATTTTGTTATTATTCGGTTACTGTTCGGCCTATTCGGCCGAATAACGGATTTCATTATTCGGCTGAACGAATATTCGACAAAATAAAAAAAATCGAGATATTCAGTACATCTCTACATATACAGTTAGATGTCATAACTAATGATTGTGCTTAAAAACTAGGAGTTCTGTTCTTCACTGATTTCGCTGCAGAATAATTTATACCCAAGTCTTAGGAAACGGACAAACGTAAGTTCCTAGAAAACTAATCCAAACCACCAAAAAACTCATTATGTACTATGTTACAGGAAAATTTTAATTGGCAAGTCAATGAATACCTCAATTAAAGTTTTGGAAAGTGTTTCCTTCGTTGCATAAGCAACAAGTTTTAAGATATACCTACTTGAAATTTGTTCTCCAACACCGCATCTAGTATGGAGCTCCTGTGTCGATTACAAAGTCCAAGTTGACACCAACGAAGTCAAACCTCAAAGTTTCAAAAGCACGGATCTGGAGAACCGAACACCCGTTTGAGTTGAAAACTTAATCGATTGGTTACCACCAGCTAGTGACCAATCGATTAAGTTTTCAGCTAAAACGGATGTTTGGTTCTCCAGATCCGTGCTCTTGAAAATTTGAGGTTTGGCTTCGATTCATCTTCACCTTAAGGCGATCTTGATGAAGACAAACTGTTTTTCTTGAAGAACGTGATAACATTTGTTTGTTTTATTCAAGAGGAACATGATTTGTTTATTTACACATTTTGTTTTTGGGAAAAGTTTTCGCACTTGATGCAATTAATGTAATGCTAACGTCGTAATTAAGCACAGACGTTGGGTTGTGCACATCTAAAAATGACAAATTTTGCCTTGCCAGGTGGAAATCCAGCAGTAAAGTTCCGCGCCTACATCATGATCAAGAGCAGGAAAACCTCTGTAACTGGTCGCATACGTTATCTGTGCCATAAGTTCAACAATGAAATCTGTGATCGGATCGGCGTTCCACGCAAAAGGCTTTCCCGTAAACGGTAGTATTAACGATTCTACAATTAACTATATACATTTTAGTGTGCTGATTGATACGGGAAAATTATGTTATGTTCTCGGCCAAGAGCTCTCACACTTGCTCAAAAGCGTGTTCTTGGAGATTAGTACGAGAGCTTCATAAAACTGTTGCCAAGGTCACTTGTTCTAGTCAAAAATGAGGTTTTATGTGATGCATCCGAAGAATTCTTGAAGAAGTGTTTAAAACCCAAAACGGTCCAAGATCATTTATACTATTATAAACTTGAACAACTATTATAAACTTAAACAAAAACCAGTAAGAATCTAAATTATTACTTGGGTGTTTTCCTCTTAACTCTTATAATAATGATAGATCACTAAGGTTTTGTGCACCAATTACTTAAATTGTAAAGAATAAGTAAGAAGTCCATTACTAATTATGGAATCAACGCTTTTTTAGTTTCGTTCGTGAGAGTTTTGAAAGAAATAAAATTTAATTTCTAGTAATTGGAACCTTACTCAGAACATTACCCAAGTAACAATTTTAGTTTTACGAATTACTTCCAGGGTGCTATAAATAAAACGCCCATAAAACCACGGTCAAGGCACTATTGCCTTCATCGCTATCCCCAAAACCTCTTGTAGATTAGAACGTGACTAGTTGACCCACTCTGAAAGAGGCTATAAAATGTATAAGTATGTCACACGAATAAAGCAAAATAGCATTTATGGTAGCTATTTTGAGGCCAGCTGTTCTAGATGAATGTCGCATCATCTTGAAAATGTTTTTATCATAACGTCGATCTTGCCGGATTCATTCCAGCGTAAACAAAACAAAATAAGATTGAAAACACGTCTGTGATAAATTATTTCGTAGGTAGTGCTTTTTATTTGAAGTGATTTATTTGTGCTAGTGCTCAAATCTTTACTGCCCATAAACGCATAACTGTCCCATGTGAATAGGAAATCCAGCAAACATGGGACTGACATGCATTATGGCCAGTTTAGTGATATTTACTGTGAAATATTATGAGAAAGAAGATAATTTGCCTGTGCCCTCTCTGAAAGTCGCATATTTCTAGTTATTTTGCATTTGCTAATGCATTTGCCTGATGAAGAATTCGACATTTCTTGGTTGGATTGGGCAGTGATTATGTGCTTTAATTTAAATTCATTCAGTTTAATCATCACACCATAGCATGAAATACGCGAATTCGTGGGCTTCGTGGCCGTGCGGTTAGCGACGTCAGTCGTTTAGGTGTATTGTGAGTGCCACGTAGCGTGGGTTCGATTCCCGCTCCAGTCGGTGGAAACTTTTCGTCAAACGAAAAATTCATCACTGGACTACTGGGTGTTCCGTGTTATCCGTTGCCTAATGTTCGTGAATGTTCAGTCTGTGCAGCCTTTGGCTGAAGACGGTGTGAATTGTCTTTCTCTTTAATATAATTTGAAAAAGTGAAATTGTGGCAACCGGAGTAAAATAATATGGCGGAATCATAATTGATAGATTGTCATCGACACAAATACACAAATAAGGGCACATTGTTATGATTCAGAATTTGTGGATGTAAATTTGCCATGACAAATGCTGATTGAAGATGATGCAGCTTTTTTTCGCTTTTCATGGTAACCAAGCAGCATTCAACAAAGTTTGCAGTTTGAGTATGCTATCATGAAGAATATACGCAGAAACAATGAAAATGAACATTAGTTTGTCGTTTTTTTTCGTCAGGAATAAGTGTTCGCAAAGCATCTGAATAGTCCAAATACTTATTAATTAGGTATAAATAAGGTAAGTTATCGAGATTGAAGTGCAAGTCAATCAGTTTACAAGAAGCTTTTGTGACAACAAGGTGTATTATATCAATCTTTTATCATAGCCGTCACAAATAAGTATCATTCAGCCACCATATGCAGTTCAAATGAGGTATTATATGCTGCAATAAAAAGGATTTGAAAACAACTAAGAGCTGACTTACAATATATCATCTTCTAGCAACTTCAAATGTCGCCTCTAGCTATCAAAGCATTCACGTAACTGTCATAAAACATCAATGAATCCACACGAATGCCAAATTGCTGTGGAATTGTTACTTGGGTAATCAACTCAGAATTTAGGAAAGTTATCTTTTAGTTCAATTTATAGCATCGCAAATAATTTTCTAGGAAAAAAGGCCCCCAAAATACTGCACGCAAAGAAATGTGCGGTAAAAATTACTATTTTAGGAGGTTAACTTAAGCGCTCGCACCGGCAATTTTCAGCAGACCAGAAATGCGCTTGATTTAACCATGTCTGCAGTCGAAATTAGATGGATGAAAATGATTTCTGTCTACCAGTAATGTGGAAGGATGTACTACAAACATAGTAAATTGTTCTGAAAATCAAGGGCGTTGTCAGTTGCAATAGTAAATTTTACTACAGAATTTTTTCCCGTGTGTGGCCCTGGGTGAAGCGGAAGTTTGTTATTCTTTGATGTGTTATTTTTGCACAAATAACAAATTTTATCATGATTGTATATTTGATTATTGATAAGTTATTAGATGACTATCAGGATATCAGACCAAATTTTGCTATGATTGTATGTTTTACTATGGACGAAACATTTATCATTTGTTGTTCACCTCTCCTCGGGAATAAACATCTTTTTTGCGAAAATGTCGTTGAAAAATATGAAGTTGATGCAGTTGCATATTGAAAAATAAAGACATAGTAGTCACTACATGAACTTTTAACGCAAATAGCCACTGCAAAATGTGAAGTGCGTTCAAGTTTATATTCTTTGCTGATCAGTAGCAGCAAAAGGTGGTGTTAGTATGTAGAAATGTAATAGAAGATGATAAACATTTGTATGGAAACACAAACTTTAAACTTTTCTTAATGCCTGTTTTTTTCATATGGAATAGTTATACTTTTATGGGCAGTGTAGAGAACTGAAATTTTGAAAGAATAATGATCAAACACTTACTTTTCTTCTTTCTTTTTTCAGCCTAAAATGCAACAAGTAATTGAAAGCGGACGATATTCGGCTTTCTATAGTGACATTATAAACATAGATCCTTTTAGAAGACAAGTTGTTTCCTTATCGCTAAGTATGTTTTTTGAATTTCCTGTAACTTGCCGTTTAATTGACCCCATTTTCACCTTTCAGATGCATTTGACTATTTTATGTTCCACTTTGCACTGCACGGCACAGTGCCCCTGCAGCTTCTCCATCCTACGGCTCTCACTCTGGGAAACGAAAAAGCCAAAACTCTTTATCTTATATTGACGGCAGAGTATCTGTGCACCTTTTTGCCCAGCCATCCGGATTCGATTGTCCTGCCGCAAATTGTCAGTGGAACTATCAAAGTGGCATCCCCGGCAGCTATTCCCGTGATGACGTAAGTACTGGAATCAGGGTTTCCACACACTCGATATAGTTATAGATATAGTAGGGATATAGTTTTTCATCGGAAAATTATTCTAAGTAAGTAAAGTTTCTCATCAACAGAACATCAGAAAATAAGTTTTAGGTATTTATTGAATTTTATGTATTATGCTTTAATTATCTCTGTGTTACAGGGCTGGTAGAATTTCTCTTTTTAAAGACTTGGTCTCTATTTTAATGCAAGTCTCTCAAAAGTCTCTATTTTCAATGGGAGGCCTTCAAGTCTCTTTTTTACCAAAATGGTTTATAAAATTACTCTTCTCCATTTTCTGCTGTGAATGAAATCTATTTTTTTCCTTTGCGTGTGTCACTGGTGTGACAGGCTAAGGCCAAAATCTAATTTAAAAAAATGAAACTATTTCATAAATTTTAGCAATAATTTCGATATAAACAAGATTATTATCCATTTTTTTCTTGTTAGATATAATAGTCTTGCATTTATTAGTCTTCCAAAGGTCGGAAAAATGCGGGAATTTCAGAACCGATTTCCTGTGGCACCCTAAATCTACTGTTTTGTGAACCAAATTTAATAATCTTTTCCTTACCCATTCCAGTCCGACAAAATCGCCAAAATATCTTCTCCTGTCGGCCATCCATCACCACACTCCGGCAGCGTCGGCTTCGCATCAGCGTTCGGCCAACACCAGCTCCATTGAAGCATCCCGAGCCCACTGTTGGCGCTCCGAGAGCGTTCTCTATATCTTCATAGACTGTTGGCTCCGACTGGACGTCGACGACTCTCGCGAACTGCCTAGCAATGAGTTCATCCGATGCGTTCGGATTCTCGTCAAGCAGTTGCATGGATTTGGAAACAGTGCAGAACTGGACAACAGTTCGATGGCCCTGTTGAGACAGTCGGCACAACCGTTGATGAATGCTCGCATGTACGGTTTTCTGAAATCGTTGATGGCACGTTGGCCACTGGATAGCTCCTTCTCGGACGTTCTGGAACTGTGGCTGAGTTACATTCAACCATGGCGTTATACATTCAATCGAGACCTCAGTCAAAATGTAGATCTGCCAATTACGCCACGCCACGAAAGTTTTATCGCCGAAAATCTGATTGCTTATACCCAGATATTTGTACAGCTTATACCACGATTCGAGAGGATGGATCTGACCACCCTTCGGAACGTTCTGATGTTGTTCCGTCTGTTAAAAGTGTTCAGTCAGAGCAATCTAATAGACATACTTTGTCAAAATGAAGCCATTATGTCAGCCAACAATAACGTCCCACTGAACAACTCGACGTTCAATGTATCAACCTCGCCGGGTAACCATTCCGGGGCATCGAACCGAAGTGTTGGCAACGCCAGCAGTGGATGTGCGTTGAGTCGTTCGTTCAATTCGAGTGGCATAGGGACACCCAGTAGGCCTGCCACTCCGGGAAACAGATCAACCGGGGAACCCGCAGACGATAGCTATGTGTTTCTATTCGGTGAACTGTTTGCGCTAGCAATCGAAGAGCTGTTGAAGAAAATCTACGTATCGATGCTGGTGGCGAAGGAGAACTTACGCCAGCTGCAGCAGGAGAAGGAGAATCGGTATAAAGGGGTGCTGAAGTATGTCCATAAGGTGATTGGGTACTTCGACCACGATCCGGTTTACGCTGCCATGCTCAGCGATAGGCAGAAGATTCCGGACATTTTGGACGTTGCTCTTCAGTCGTTGGCGAGGATTTTCCAAGTAAGTTTCGTCGTTAATTACACTATAAATGAAATATTGATCTCAAGCTTTCTCGGGATAAATGGGCTGGTAGTAGCAGGTCTTTTTTCGAAACTTGATATGACACAAGTGTCTCAAAAGTCTCTAGTTTTCAATGAATGGACTCTAAAGTATCTTTTTTAAGCAAAATCGTCTTAAATGCTATTTTTTCATTTGTTTGCTTGTAATTAATTTTGATTAGAGGTTCGAAAGAAGCATTTAACCCGTAGTCGAAGCTCAAAATACAAGTTGAGTTAGAATCAGACTTATATCAATAAATTAGGTAAAAGTTGATTAAAAAGAAAGTTGGCACCATTTGTACCCGACTTGACCCAGTAATCCACCTGAATAACTTCGAAGTGATGGACATTTCCAAAAATTCCAATGATCCTCGAATAACAAGACATCCAGACGATTCCATTCGAACTAACACGAAAGCAATCCGTCGTGAATTGCCGAAATGGTAGCAATTTGAACTTTTTCCCATTTGTTGGGCTGATACGGGTAAAGGAAATCAATATAATTTTATTCCTGAGATTTTTTAAAGCAATTCGTTTAGGGATCTTGTAAAAGTCTTAGTCAACCTGCCATTTTGTATAGAATTCCATCGACAGTTTCTCCCAGAAGTGATTGTTTAAAAAAATCCTCCAGTTCCGCTAACATATTAAGAACCTTTCATGAATTCCTCAATATATTTGACCAGGATTTTTTTTTTATTGATTGTGTTTCTGAAGTTTCTCTAGATATTTCTTCTTCAGCTCTTCCAAACATTTCTCGAGTATTTTTTTTTTCCATTATAATTTCAAAAGTTATCTTAGCATTTATCTAGAAAATTCTCCAAGATCGAAGATTTTTGCAGGGATTCAACAGACATTTCTACAAAAGTTTCATCAGAGACTACTCTAGGATTTCCTTGAATAACCTTCCAATTTATTTCAGTGAGGCATTAATGACAGAATTTCTGAGTAAATTTTTTGAGGACATCATTTGAAAACTTAGCAAAGAATTTCTGAAAGAATCTTAGGAGGAATCTCCGAAGTAATTTATCAAATCCTTCGAAAAATTCATGTTTGTAATTTGATGGAAATCCCGTACTTCAATTTTGAAGGAAATCCTGGAGGCATTTTTGAAGAAATCACTGGGTGAATTCTCAAAGATGTCCTTACCGAAAACCTAAAGCCTAGGGAAATCAAAACATTTCTTTTTGAAAAATCTTCGAAAGATTTACTGATGGAATATCTGAAGTTATTTCCAAGGTTATTCTTAGAATAAATCCAGGTTGAATTCATGAAGGTATCTTGCACTAAATTCGTGGAGGAATTCCTAAAGATTTTAAATCATCGTTGCTAAACCTCGAATTTTCAAGCGCACTGGTCTAAAGAACCAAACAACGCTACGAGTTAATGGATTTAATCGATTAATCATCTCCAGCATGCAACCAATCGATCAACACGAAGAACTTCACTTTTTTTTTTATCTATTTCGTTTATTTGAGGCTCAAATGCGTTTAACGCTTTACGGAGCCGAAATTCATTTTTTTGTATTTTTATTACATACAATTAATTGGCTTTTTCAGTTCAACATTAATATGGGATGGGGCCAGGGTACTCGTGGCAGCTCGAGGTTAGTGGTCACATTTTTTTTAAGGAAGGACATGGTAGGGATTGGGATCAGGGTTCTCAGCAGCTCATCCGGGAGGTATAACGTGGCGTCTTGATTTTCGTTTCATGGCGTTGGTAGCGATTTCTTGCCGGTATTCGACTGCCGGATGGCCAGGATCCTCAATCCAACACAAAGGGGACAAAACACAAAAAAAAAAAAACTGGGGAAGAGAACACAAGAGAATTAAACTTTTATACAACACAAGCGAAGGAAATCGTAAATTGCGACCATATAAATAAGATCGCGGGTTCCCAACACATCTCTAACTGGAACATAGGGTTGTCTACCTCGGGCCGCGAGGGTATCCAAAAGTTGCGCTCTGGAGGCGTCCATATCCGAGCACTGCCAAACTACGTGATCGATGTCATCATAACCGGAACCACACCTGTTACAAATATTGCTCAGCGCGAGGTTAATTCTGTGTAGATGTGCATCTAGCGAGTAATGGTTGGACATAAGTCTTGACATCACGCGAATGAAATCTCGACTTACGTCCAAGCCTTTCCACCAGGCTCGCAAGGAAACTCTAGGAATTATGGAATGTAACCACCGTCCCAGTTGGCCATTTAGCCAATCGCTTTGCCAACCGTGAAGAGAACTTTGACGTACTAAATGAAAAAATTCATCGTGTGAAATTCGTCTATCATAAATCTCACCTTCCTCAGCGCCCACCTTTGCGAGAGAGTCCGCCTTCTCATTGCCATAAATTAAGCAATGTGAGGGGACCCATACAAAGGTAATCTTATATGATCTTTCGACCAGTGCACACATCTGCTCTCTTATTTTTGTAAGAAAGTAAGATGCATGCTTTACAGGTTTCATCGATCGGAGTGCCTCAATAGAACTGAGACTATCCGAGAAGATGAAGAAGTGGTCTGCGGGCATGTTAGAGATCATCCCCAAAGCGAAGTTGATTGCTGCCAGCTCAGCAACATAAACCGTGCAAGGTTCTTGAAGTTTTCGGAAGGCGGAAGAATTTTCATTGAAGACACCGAAGCCAGTGGATCCATTTATACGTGACCCGTCAGTGAAATATCTCCTGTAGGAATCGACATTCTGGAACTTAGCGTTAAAAATACGTGGAATAGTTATACATCGAAGTTGATCTGGAATTCCATGAATATCTTGTTTCATGGACAGATCATATTCAACAGAGGAACTGTGTGTGAAGCGTACACGTGGAGGGTTATAACATGGAAGGCTAATGTCAGATGACATGTAGTAGAGATAAACTCGCATGAATTTTGACTGAGTATTCAGTTTGAGCAATTCTTCGAAGTTTTCGATGACGAGTGTGTTGCTCACTCCACACTTAATAAGTATTCTTAGCGAGAGCTCCCAGAATCGGTTCTGTAGCGGTCGAGTGCATACACCCTAAGGCGATACGCAAACAACGATATTGAATTCGTTCCAATTTAATCAGGTGGCATTTTGCTGCTGAGAGAAAACAGAAAGAGCCATACTCTAGAACAGAGAGAATGGTTGTTTTATAGAGTTTTATGAGGTCTTCCGGGTGAGCACCCCACCATGTTCCGGTAATTGTTCGTAGAAAATTGATCCTTTGTTGGCATTTTTCCGTTACATACCTAATATGGGTTCGCCAAGTGCCTTTTGAATCAAACCAGACCCCAAGGTATTTTGAAGTCAAAGACTGGTCGATGTCTATTCCCAAAAGCTTAAGCTTCAGTTGGGCTGGATTCCGCTTCCTTGAAAATACAACCAGTTGAGTTTTTTGCGGCGCAAACTCGATCCCTAAATTTCTAGCCCAAGTGGATAGATTATCAAGGGAATTTTGCAATGGTCTTTGCAGGATTTCTGCTCGTGGGCCCTTCATAGAGACCACAGCATCATCTGCAAGTTGTCTAAGCGTGCATGGTTCTTCCAAACAGTTGTCAATATCTTTAACATAAAAATTATAAAGCAAGGGACTCAGACATGAGCCTTGGGGGAGCCCATATAGCTAATTCTGGAAGTTGTCAGTTGACCGAGAGTGAAGCTCATGTGTTTTTCTGACAACAGATTGTACAAGAAATTATTCAATATTCCAGGTAGTCCACTATTGTGCAAGTTTGCTGACAATATTTCTATGGAAACTGAATCAAAAGCGCCCTTAATATCCAGGAAAACCGAAGCCAATTGCTCCTTGTCAGCAAAGGCTAGTTGAATATCTGATGAAAGCAACGCTAGACAATCGTTTGTTCCTTTGCCCTTGCGAAAGCCAAATTGAGTACTGGAAAGCATGTTGTTTGATTCGACCCAGTGATCGAGTCGGGATAGGATCATTTTTTCTAACAATTTCCTTAAACATGATAACATAGCAATCGGGCGGTATGAATTATGATCAGACGCTGGTTTCCCAGGCTTTTGAATAGCTATTACTTTGACCTGTCTCCATTCAGGTGGAACAATGTTGTGTTCCATGAAAGAGTTGAACAGGTCAAGCAACCGTCTTTTAGCGATATCGGGGAGATTTTAAAGAAGATTGAACTTAATCATATCGCGTCCCGGAGAGGAGTTGTTTGATGAAAGAAGAGCCATAGAAAATTCCAGCATAGTGAATGGTCTGTCCAACGCATCGTCTCTCTGGGTTTCCCAGAATGGCGGTTGAGCTGGAACTGAGTCTGGACAGACCTTTTTTGCGAAATTGAATATCCAACGATTGGAGTATTCGTCACTCTCATTTTAGGATGAGCGGTTTCGCATGTTGCGAGCCACTCTCCAAAGCGTCGTCATTGAAGTTTCTCGTGAGAGGCCATCGATAAAACGTCGCCAATAGCTACGCTTCTTCGCTTTAATAAGATTCTTCAGTCTTTTTTCGAGCTTCGAGTACTCTAAATAAAGTTCTGAGGTACCATATCTACGAAAAGCTTTGAAAGCATTAGATTTTTCTCGATACAACTGAGTGCATTCATCATCCCAACCAGGTGTGGCTGGTCGTCTTTTGAAGGATGCACTTGGAACTCGTTGTTTTTGGGATTCTAATGCACTTTTATAAATCAATTCTGTTAGGAATCGATACTCATCCAACGGTGGGAGTGTGTTGAATGTTTCGATACCAAAAGTTACCGCTGATGCAAATTTTTGCCAATCGATATTCCTAGTGAGGTCGTAAGGAACCTGAATTGACTGCTCTGACCTTTCACAATTATTTCTGATAGACGTTAGTATGGGCAAATGATCACTACCATGGGGATCATCAATCACCTTCCACATGCAATCGAATGATAGTGAACTTGAACCCAAAGATAGGTCAATGCGGCTTTCTTTGCCGTCGGATGAAATACGTGTCACTTCACCTGTGTTCAAAATGTTCAAGTTGAAATCGTCGCATAAGTCATAGAAAATAGCCGCTCTATAATCGTCATAAGATTCGCCCCATCCAGTACCATGTGAGTTCATATCACCCAGTATTAAAACTGGGGATGAGAGCATGGAGACTGCATTCCAGAGATGATGGCGGTTTATTGAAACTCTTGGGGGAATATAAACAGAAGCTACGCAAAGATCTTTACCCTTTACGTTTATTTGGCAAGCAACGATTTCTATGCCTGGATGAGTCGGGATGGGGATTCTGTAGAATGAATGGCACTTTTTGATCCCTAAAAGCACACCCCCGTAATTATCATCTCGATCCTGGCGTATAATGTTAAAATCTTAGAAGTTAAGATCATCTTCAGAAGAAAGCCATGTTTCACAGAGTGCAAATATATCACAATCGGAATTGTGAAGCAAAAATTTAAATGTGTCTAATTTAGGTTTTAGACTATGACAGTTCCACTGTAGCACAGTGATCATATCTAGTACCTCACTTGATGAATTAGCCATCGAAAGATATGATCGAAGCAAGGAGGGGCCACGAGATAGTCAATTCCCTGAGATACTCTTCTATTGCGGGGAGAAAAAGGTCGAGTATGCCTCTGAATGAGTCTGAAACTCCGAGGGCATCACATATGCGATCCACAAGGGCCGTAAAAGTTATCAGTCCTCGCTTGGCCCGGGGGGTTTTCGAGGAAGAGCAAGGGACTTCAGTAGCTTTTTTCTTGCTATCTTGTCTAGAGCTTCTTTTCGAAGTATATTTAATCGGTGGAGGCGGGGGCGTCAGATCTTTGCTGCAACACGGAACGGAAGCATCAAGGACCTGTTTCTTCGGCAATTTCAAATTTGCCCCACCTCCTTTGGAATTAGGCAAACTTTTGAGGGAAGATTTCATTACCTTACGGCGCAGTCCCGGAGAAGATGGAGACTTTCGTTTTCCGGGTGCGTGTACCTCCGAAGAATCTCCCCCATCAGTTTCGTCGTCGTTCGCTTCGTCGGAAGACAACTCTTGAAAAGAGTTACCAACTGGGATGGCTGATGAAGACTCTTTTGCAGGCGGATTTAAAGCTTTCACCATTTCCGCATACGTCTTCTTGGAGCGCTTCACAATGGAGCGACTCTCATTTCGAATGCGCCTTTTGTATGCCGGGCATTTCTGCAAGTCATGAAGATCCTCACGACAGTAGCTGCATTTTTCAGCTTCCTGTGTGCAATCATCTTCCAAGTGAGCTTGGTTGCATTTACCACAACGGGGCTTGTTGTCGCAAAAGCTAGCACTGTGACCAAGCTGTTTGCAGTTGGTACAATTGAATACCTTCGGCACGTAAAGGCGCACTGGGTAAAAAACACTATCAATGCAAACAAATTTAGGGAGAACGGAACCAGGAAAAGTTACACGAAACGAGGCTGACGGCGAAAACACTTTCTTATTGCCTTCCATGGAAACTGATTGTAATTGTTTACAATCCAGTATAGCCACATCAGGAATGGACCGGTTCTCAAAAACGCCTTTGCCAGTCTTAATGTCTTCGCATGTCAGACTCGCGTCGATGATTTTCCCTTCCACCTCAACCTCTCTGGCCAAAATATACACATAATATTCCACAGTAAAAGCCTCATGCTGAGCAATTTCATTCGCTGCTTTGTAACTAGGTGCAGTTACACGCAGCTTGGATTGCTTCACTTGGTGAATAACGGTCCCAGGATATTTACGCGTCAGCTCTCTAGAGATCGAGAGCACATTCAAAATCTTATTTTTGCGCCGGAAATAGACAACCCAAGGCCCAGCCGAAGACGGTTGATAAAACCGCGTTCGAGCAACGAGATCTTTAGGAGGCGTATCGCCTCCATCCGATTCGTCCATGCGGGAAAAAATCCAACCGCAACCGAATCGACAATAATATTAAAAAAAAACAAACAAAAAAAATTAAAGCGATTGGAAAATATTAATCAATTAGTGGACTGTACACACCTCCCCTATAAAGGCAAAAATATAATAAAAATAAAAAAAAAAACTTTTGAAAAGAAAAAAAAATATCAGTCAGTGGACTATTTTGTACACCCTTCCCCTAACCCTGCAAACAAATTTGCACCGGGAGAGAGACAGAGGAGAAGCGAAAAACAACCTTGAACTCAACACTGTTTGTTCGGGAGATGCGAAGGCAATTCAATAGAGTATGGATAGGTATAGAAAAATTGCTACTTATCCGTTCCCGTTTGATGACGGCACAGCAGCTAGCCTTCCACGTCGTAGGTAGGCAAATATGTCTCGCCATCCTCGCAGCAGATGTATGCGGGGGAACAATTATCGGTGGAACGATACCCGTTGACCCTTGCCAACCTGGTTCGCTTCCTTCGATGCGCGCGGTTTTAAGCACTAGAGGCACAATTGGTAAAAACCACACGGGCGGTGGAAGAAATAAAAAAACCAAAAAAGGCAGCCGACTGCAAAAAACTGAACTAACTTGTTCAAGCGAACAACAAGGAATGAAGAACTTCACTTTAAAAAGTTCGAAAAGAATCACTAAATGAACTCCTAAAGGAATCTTTAGAATATCATCTGAAGGAAATTTGGAAAATGTCTGGTTTAATTTCTGTATAAAATCATGATAAAATGCATACAGTAATACGAGCAGTAATACTGGTCATGGTGTTACAAGAAATTAAAAATAATTTCTAAATATTCTCTGATAAATCTTCATGAAAAATCTTATCTTCTGGTCCTGCTTGTTTTTTTTTTCTTGCTTGGTTCTCTATTTAATATTTTTTTTTAAATTCCTGTTTGGTCTCTTTTGAGTCACTGTTTGAGGCATAATGTGACATCATGCTCGATTGACTCCTATTCATTTGGCTTTGATAGTTCTGTTCGCCAGACTGTAAATATAGTCATTGTACTCTTAAGTTGCTATTTTCAAGACACTTAGTCGCTGCTAGCTCTGGTATGATTATTAATATGCCTCTTTTTGAGGACTTGTTCTATATATAAAAAAAGAAAGTTCTAATTTTTGGTGGAAGGTCACTAAAGTCACTTTATCCCTCACTCTGCATGCAATGAATTCTGGTGCAAAATACTAGAGATTCCAGAGAAATTTTTATATAAGACTATTCCAAATGCTCTTCAGATTTTTTTTATCAGATTTCTCGAGGAAAAGCTTTAGGAATTCTTCTACTAGAGTTTCCCTCAGCGATTTCTCCTGTAATAATCTAAGGGGCTTCAGGGATCCCTCTAAAAATGTTTCCACCTGTTCTCCCAGGAATTCGTCCAAAAATTCCTCCATCGATTTTTCAAGGGACGCTTCACCCCTCTATATAGGGTGTCCCAGAAAGTATGGGCACGACATCACCATACTGCCTTTTCAAGACTAGTAAAGATAAAAATCTGATTTTACACATTTGATTACTATACCCAACATGCGATTTTTTAATGAATAATTTAATTATCAATGCACAAATCCCATTATTTTTGAGTGACTTTGTTTTACAAAATTTGTTCTATGTCAGAAAGTGCGTATAATAAAAATCTGAATAAATCCATTTATCAGCGACGATCACTTATTCAAATTGAAATTTTAAACTTAAGCATGTAAATTTGTATTGGAACTAAAAATCAGATTCCATCTGTGGTCGATTTGAAAATGGTCAAAAAACAAGTCCTTTTATTTACGTAAAAACATGAGTGAATCAAAAATTAAAGTTGACCTTTCGTAAATCTGAAATGTATTATTTTCGTTACTTCATTACCTTCCCATTCTCAAATTGATCTGAATTCGGACGCAGCCGGCGCCGTTATTGTTTGTTATAACGATAAGAGCACCAGTACTTATACATTGAGGATGCTACTGATCTCAAGTAGTGTCTGTTGATTCCCTGTGTAAGTACAACTGTTCTTGCAATAACAAAGTACCAACTGCAGGCGGTCAATCAAGCTCATGCTCATGCTCATGCAAAGTTATCTTTATTTATTGGCAATGACAATAATTTCAATTTAGCATATATCAATAAGATCTGATATTCAACATTATAAATGAAGAGTTTTGCAACCGGATGTGGTCATTCCAACCTAATGCCCTGAAGAACGGGCTATACTGCTATAAGTGCCTCATCGACTAAGTTTATTTATCGAGTTATCATAATTAGAAAAGAGTAATTTTTTTTTTTCATATTTTTCTTAAGTGCGCATAATATGGAACTATTTTCAACTAGGGTGCCGGTACCAATGGTTGTAATGTACCAGTAGATTGGACTATGGAATAAAACGTACATTTTTCGATAAAAACGACATGGGTTATTTTTGGAGGATAGATCGCCTCTAGTTTAGTCGATTTGCCAAATTTCAGCTTTCAAAAAGTCATATAGATAATTAAGTTTACGCAAAAAAATTGCGTCGTGTTCCAGTAGTGGATCAACGGAGGGAAGCAGTTTTTAAAATGGATGTATAAAAATGAAAAAAAGTCCCAGAGATGATCTTTATGCTTCATTCGAAAGATATTAGTTGCTGTTCCGAGGGAAAAATGTTAAACCTGTTTTGTTTAAAATTCCTTGTATCATTCCTGAACGTCTACAACTGGAGCACTAGCACAACTACTGGAACACGTGTACCAATAGTGGCTCAAGCGATTTTATGTTAAAATAATAGTTTTATCACTCTTTATATTTTTCCCATATAGTAGAGGTTGAAATCTTTCTGTTGACGCCAAAAGATCTTTATTAAGGCTTTCGTTATTTTGTTATGATTTTTCATAGCTTAGGTAGTCCACTAATGGCACCCGCACCCTATGTTCATTTTACTGCGCAGAGGTTATGAAACATTATTTACAACATACAATCAACTCTTAGATATTCGATATTGAAAGGAATATCGAGATGTGAACTAGAAATGATTCGGAACCATCTTAGTAAATTAAATAAATTTTGATTTTCTGTATAATCCTTCGAGTCCACACTGAGGCTAATGAAACATCGATTCATGTATCCGACTTATCGATAATCCCACATAACAGATTCGATTATGAGTATTGTCATGGCTGAAACATGTACGTGATGGTTATCACCAAGTGTCAGTCCCTAGAGGAATATAGGAATATCTTAGAAATTAAACAACCAAAAAATTCAATCATCCAGATGAACCAGCCTTTGGCTGAAAATCTCTTTAATGAAGAATAAAAAAAATCAATCAGATTAAATAGAAGAGTTCGTACCTATGTATCTCGTTAAAAAAAATGGTGCAAAAAACCTCAAAAATGGATTCTACGTCACTAGCCCGAAATTAACTTCCTCGAATGCCAGTAGCCCGGAAGCAACATTAGCTCGAATGATAAACATTGTCTATTTTTCGGGAAAATGGAGTTTAAATTTTATTACTGATTTTTCCTTATCTAAATCATCGGCGATTTTTTCAAGACTTATCACATAGAAGTTTTTTAGTCCATGAGCGTTTCTTCTTTGAAACATACAGTATTGGACTCTATTGAACAACACATCTTTTCCGATTTTCCATGCAAAATGATCAATTTTGGTAGTTATAAATAATTTATGAACCGATTTTAAATTAATTTTCACAGCACCTCAGATATAACTTGAATTTTAACATATATTTTTGAGTAATTTTTCCAATCAATATTTATTTATTTATCTATATCTATATATACATTACACAAAAATTTCCATTCACTAGCTCAAAAGCAAAAACGATTTGACTAAAGATGAATTTTCGACGAAAAATCATTAACGATTTACAGTGGCCCAATTTCATATTCGTACAGGATACTGTTTTCACATCAAGTTAGTAAAAAAACTATTAAATGATGTATTGAGTTTAGAATACTTTATCCACATTGAAGGTAATAAGTGTCATCTGTTATTTGCCAAACACAAAATGTTTCCATTTACATTCATCTTTGGATTAATGGAAAAGTATTGAATATATGTCTAAAATTCACCCAATTCCATATTCGTACCCCTATCAAAATTCAAACGTACAGCATTCAAAACTAAATTTTAATGTACTAGGTCGGTGTTCCCTTAGTGGAAAGTCCCCTATAGTTGCACTAGTGGCTTTATACGGCCGTTTCGCTAGTAATCGTAATAAAATATTTTTTGACATGAAGGTCAGTAGCTATTTATCTAAATACAATTGACACCCAGCTCAATTTTATTCAAAAAATGATCGAAATAAATAGTTCTGCCTAACCACTTTATAGTAGGTTCCAGGTGCCCCGGGGGATGTGGCCAATTCGGAACATGTCCGTTCATCTGTTTAGAATCACATTCTACCATAAACAGTAAGATCCATGTGACTTGGAAAATGGCGAGCATTTTCAGAACCACAAGATATAATAATCACTCTATAGTATATTCCAGGGGCTCCTAGAGATGTGGCCAACTCGAAACATGACCTCATCCCCCAGGGCCCATGGAACCTACTATACAGTGGTCATATAAATAAGTTGCGCTGTAAATACTTCTATTAGCATCACCTTCAAAAATCTTGATGTTTTTATCCATATTGATGTGTTTTCGGACATGTTTTGAATTGGCCACATCCCCGGGGCACCTGGAATCTACTATAAAGTGGTCATGGCAGCCGGTGGTGCTGGAAATGCTTCGGAAAGCATAACCTTTGAAAATCATGAAGTTTGATGCCCATATTGATATGGTTCCAGATATGTTCCTAATTGACCACTTCCCCCAGGGCACCTGGAACCTTCTATAGAGTGGTCTGTGCATCTAATGGTTCTGAATACGCTGCAGGAAACATCATTTTTAAGGTTGATGTCCACTTGGATATAGCTCCGGATAATATTTACATGATTGGAAATACAAACATGACTGACCATGCTTTCCGGAACCAGTTTTACGGAAATGGTCATATTTCTGAAGATTGCCAACCAATCTTAATGCGTCCGGTGGCATTCAACTTCCTATTAGTTCTAGTTTCTAGGAAAATTGCAAACATCTATCTAACTTTACACCGCACAAAAATACAAGCGACAGAAAAAATGACATTTGGACATGACCTCAGAAAATCCGGAACATCTCCGGTGTCCAGTGGCCAATATGCATGGCCAAGGAAGTTCCTAAAACTGGACCAAATTTGCCGTCGACTGCTTCCAGATGCATCCAATTTCATTAATTTTTCATAAAGTTATAATCATTTGAATTTGGGCAAAATTTTGCCTATCTCAATCATTTTGCCTATCCCCTGTATAAGCACATGTACTCTATCATAGTTCATAGCATTTGCTAGAACTCGAGACGGACAGAAACAAACCGCTTCCCTACGCTTCCATTCTATCATTATTATAGCACGCCTTTCCTTACGTCTGATACATAGGCAGTCTGCTAACCAAACCAGCAAGCCTCTCTGCCATAAAAAATAGCCCACCCCTTCACCCTTCCCGCATGAATATGGCGTAGACGCAGCATACGGTCTACAGTGGCAGCCAGTGGAATGCATCATCAACTCCTTCCCCTTCCCTCGTTGGTCTGCATACTGACCGGGCAGGCACCATTGTTGCCTAAAAATAGAAGATCACCAGCACTTATACACTGAGGGTGTCTGTAAAATCTCAAGCAGTCACCTGGTTGGTTCCTTGTGTAAGTGCAGCTGATCTGGCGATACTGGAGTAGCAACCACGGGCGGCCAATCAAGCTCAAGCTTAAGCTCAAAGCCAAGATAAAAAGCTTTTAGATGATGTAAAAATAATGCCGCTGGATTTATTTTTCGATTTTATACGAATATTTATTCTCAGCTATGCGACTATTGGTAATTACGAAAAAAAAAACCAAAAGGGGAAAAGGGGTCCGCGTGGTCTGTAGGAGTTTGAATTTTAAACTTGTAACCAACTCAGTTATTGGGTCACCAAGTGGCTCGGTAGCTTAGTTAGTAAAGCGCTCGTCTAGCATACAAGAGTCCTGGTTTCAAATCCCAGCCGAGCACGTGGATTTTTTTCATAATTTCACCCATAATTTGTCCATCTTTACCACGCGTAATGAGTTAATTAATTTAATAAACATGCGGATTGGATTACCGAATAGCTCAATATAAGCGTCAATTTATAATAAATACGAAATGTTTTCATATGAACATTAACTATGGATTATGTATATCAATTAAGGAGCCACACTGAGAGAAATTGTCTAAAATTTTAGGTTTTGAACTTGTTATAAATATTATATTACCTAAGATCCTAAAGTAGGGGCCCAGATAGCCGTAGCGGTAAACGCGCAGCTATTCAGCATGACCATGCTGAGGGTCGTGGGCTCGAATCCCACTGGTCGAGGATCTTTTCGGGATGGAAATTTTCTCGATTCCCAGGGCATCGAGTATCTTCGTACCTGCCACACGATATACACATGCAAAAATGGTCAATCGGCAAAGAAAGCTCTCAGTTAACAACTGTGGAAGTGCTTATAAGAACACTAATCTGAGAAGCAGGCTTTGTCCCAGTTGGGACGTAACGGCAGAAAGAAGAAGAAGAAGATCCTAAAGTATAAGTTGTCGATATCCACTCCTAGCTACTCTAGAACTTATTTTATTTTTTTGGAACTTGTGCAATACTCGCAAATCATTCTTAAGGAAGTATATTTTAGCAAAGTGGTATTTTTGTTTAATTTACTTAAGTTTCATGTTCTTCCAGAGACGAACCAGCCACGATCTGAGCTGAAAATCTCTTTAATAAAGATAATAATAATAATTATTATTATTTTTCAAATATGTGCGCTTATAAATTGTCCAAATGTACATCTGAATGTTCTATATATGTTTTTTGATAGGTGTAAGAATATGGAATTGGATCAATTTTAGACACAAACTTAATACTTTTCCATTATTCCAAAGATTTAAGCAAATGAATACAGTTTGTCATTGTTGAACAATAGATGACACCTATGATCTTCGATATTGATAAAGTATATTGAAGACCATGGACTATTTAATAGTTTTATACCAACTTGATATGAAAATAGTTCCCCATACGAAAATGAAGTTGAGTCACTGTATATGAAAATGTAAAAGCCCTACCTGATTACCCTGGATGCGTGTAACAAAATATCAAACCTTTATTTACAGATCCCTCTCACTGAGGAGCTATTCCAAGGTGAAGCCATGCAGATCGATACCTCCCCGATAATCGATCCATCCGCCAACAGCACCTGGAATACAACGATGGATTCGACTCTCTCCAACCAAACGATCCCACTTACCCCGCAGCAAATGAAGCTGCGCAAGAACAACCTCCGCTACACGGGCGATCCAGCTTTGCTACCAATCACTAGCACAGAATTTACCTTCCTGGTTCGATTTCTACACCAACTGTCGTGTAAACTGAACCTCATGTTTGGCGGGGAGATGAACGACCTCTGGAATCGCAACGACCTATGGGGCAAACTAAGCCGCCAGATTTTGTGCCCTCCTATGGTTTCCCAGACGTTCGATAAATCCCAAGGAGTTTGTATGTTAAAACAAGACAATTTAGGACCGAGAATATGCTTGAGAGTACTTGCATCATACAAGTCGGCGTTTGTGATAGTGTTCTCGTTCTTTTTGGGATATCTATTCTTCAATGCGCCGAGCTACGGCTTCATGATGCTTGTTTCTACAACATTCTTCTATTTGCTCATAAAATCGCTTCTTTCCGATCTGTTTGACGTGCGAACGGACCCCAGAGTCATCAATAGAACAGGTTAGTTAAATTTTCGTTTTTTTTTTGTATTTTTAAAAAGTATATTTGAATATTTTTTACATGTAATAAAAATATTCGAGCTGAATTGCGCTACTACCAGAAACAAACGATCTCACATTGCATTTGGGGTTTTTAGTCAGACTAATTGCTACACTTACTACACGGCAGGCATGACTAAACTAGATTCTTGTGATGACATCCTTGCGTTTTACTTAACTTTTACATCGAGAGGAAACTTTGATGTTCATTCTTTACTCCGCGAGCGTAGCCATAGGCAGAAAAGTGCTCCCAGGCGGAATATTACAATCAGCATACAGAGGCAAGCGATGTCGAAACCGAAGTCTTCCACTTTGAAATTGAACGTCTCCAGGATGATCTGTCCAGAGCTAGGGCAGGTTACGTTTGCTCTAGTGCAGGCAATATCACCTTCCTGCACGGTACTCCACTGGTTGATCAACAGGGCTTCGTTTGCGTAGCGGAACCACGAGAAGTAGGATAGGTATTCAAAGTAGGACGGAACTGATGCTGAGTTGAGGAAAAATCCACCGAAAATCAGGAACGGTATGATGACAGGCGGCCCAACTGATAGGGCCATCGAAATGGATGAACTTGCGCAGGATATTAGATAGCCTGAAAATAGGGAGTTTTGAAAAAAGTATATTAAAATTACTGCTGTCAAAAGCTTTGTGAGCTCACGAACTCATATATGATTCAAATATTGAATATGTATCTATTAAATGTCGAAAAGAATCTCTAATAGAATCATCGTAGTTGTTCTCAATTTTTTACAACATTATACAGGATTCCTGTACCCCAAGTGCCATCAACGCGAATTTTACCATCCAAAATTCCAGTTCCCCGAACGATCCATTGCCCCGATTTCCATTTTCACCTAATAATGTCATACAAAGTTGATCACGTAGGACCTTTTTTGGGGGGTTTCATCTCCCTCAAATCCAAGTCTATGCTTTTCAAAGCGACCGTTTCAGCTATTTGAATAACCCATTATGCAAATCATCTCTCCCGTTCAACACCGGAAATGATTGTTGCGACATTTTTTTTCTTAAAATAAGGCTGATACAAATATTAAATTTCTTTTATGTCCGAGACCACATGGAAGGTACGAGGGGGGGGATAAAAATAAATAAGGAACAAAAAAAAATAAATAAAAAAAAAAGTTATTTTTTTGAATTTTTATTTTAAATGATAGTTGTTAAACTGTTTTTAATCGTCCTCTGGATCATTATTTTATTTGTTTTTTACTTTGTAAATTGAAAAAAACCTTACTAATGTAAAAAATATGATGAATCTTTTTTTTTTCTCCCCTTCAAAATTTTCGGATTTTCGAAGGGGGGGGTGACATAAAAGAAAATTAATATTTGTATCAGCCTAATTACATATTTCAATTATCATTGCTTACCGAAAGATGTCGCCACGTTTGCGACTAAAACGACAATCAGCAGTGCCGTCAGGTAATATGTCGCTCCACTTTTGAGTCCAATCATTGGATAGGTGATCGAGGTGAACACAAATGGAACGGCCAAAAAGAGCGGCACCTCAGCAATGGTCTTTCCCAGGAAGTATGTATCAACGCGGAAAAGCCTCGACCGCTTCTCCCGTAGAAATACCGGTAGCTCAGCGGAAAATACGTTGATGACTGCAAACACATTCTGGAACGTCATGTTCGTAAGAAATAAGAAAAGCGCTCCGTTGATGTTCATTACACCGTCCTGATCCAGCCTCTGTCCAAAGTAGATGGATCCTATCAGAGTGGCGACCATCTAGAAAATCATTTTTTCAATAAATGTTTCAATTGAAAATTCAATGGATACTTACCGCCGTTTGAAGCAATCGAACCTTCACCAGCATTGGATCCTTGAGCACCGTTAGCCACGAACGCCATAACACGTAATAAAATTGGGTCCACCATGTGGACCGGTAGCCCGTCCTGCTGGCTCCCTCCATAGGCTGCAGGTAGTACTGCTCTTCGACGTTCTTTCCGGAATTGGCCACCTCCATAACTTCCCGAGCCATCGGACTGACAGCAAAGGAGTCGCATATTTTCTTGATCGTGTCGCGGCACTCAGCTTCCTTGTTCGGTGCGATTGCCAGCATCTGCACGTAGAAGTCTGCCGGATTATAGTTCGGAGGACAGGGTATTCCAAGTCTGAAATTTGGATTGAAACATTAATCCTATTACAAAGCCATTAGCAGGTCTCTCACTTTTTAGGGACACAGTCACGTTTTCAATGCAAGTATCTAAAATGCCTCTATTTTTATTGGAAGGTCTCTAAATTCTTTATTCTCATCAAAATGGTCTCTAAAGTCTCTTTTTTATTCTGCTAGCATTGAATCCTGATACAAAATTCTAGATTCTCCAGAAAAACTGTCAGAGACTGTTAGAGGGAAGTCCTCCATGGCCGGACAACCTCTATGCCCGGACAGTTTGAATTTTCCAAAGACGAATAATGATATTAAGATTTTTGTATTCCAGGATTATACCAAAACACATTTTTGTAGTGTATACAAACTATGACGTTTTCATGTCCAAACGTAAACAAACAGTAGCTGTTAAAAGCTTCACTCTGATACAATCTACCAAAAAAAAATGTAAAACGATAAAATTTTATACAAATGTAGCCGCAAATGTTTCTTATAATTTGAGCAGAATTGTCTCCGTACGTTGACTTCAGTTAGTTTTGCATCAATCAAAGAAAAGCAACCTTTTTAGTAAACCATTGCAAGTCCTCTATGGCCGGACACCTCTTGTCCTCTATGACCGGACAGTAAATATGTTAACCTAATAACTGGGATCTAATCTATAATTCGCTTTTTGTTATCAATGTAGGGTACAAAAAACAAATAGCAACAAAACTAAAGCATAAATAACCAAACTTTCGGTCCTTGGAGGCCTTATAAAGTCTTGTAAACATGATGCTTTTAAGGCAAATGAGCGCACAAGAAGCAGCCACAAGATATGAAGTACAGTCATCTCTCCATAACTCGATAATGAAGGGACCATCGAGTTAGGGAAATATCGTGTTACAGAATACTAAACCAGTGCAAATATGCAAAAAGACCATCAAGGTAGCCATGAACACCAAATTTTACTATAGTTCTCTAACTAGATATTGAGATACAGAGGTCGAGTAAGGGAGAGTTGACTGTACCTAAGAGCACACTTCAACCTTCGAGCTGACAAAGAAATTGTGAAGAACTATAAACGCGTTGAATTCTCGAAGACATTTTCATCTGAATTAGAGTTTTCAATTTTTCCGGGATTTGACTTCCCGGGAAACGGGAATGAAAATTTTCATTTCCCGGGAATTCCCGGGATCCCGGGAAATTCACGAAAACCGTGAACATCATGCTAATTTGATGGAGTGTTTTTGAATTATCCATGCATATGTATATTATAATTTAGACCAGTAAATGTGTACGGTTATTTATTTTTTATAAGTAATTTGTTTATGTTTCTCAAAAAAAATCTTTAGGCTTCGTTTTATGCTAGGATTCGAAACTAAAAACTTTATAAATTTAAGCAAAAATCCATGTGTAGGTCATTCTAGACAAATTGTATAAAGTTCAAATAATATTGCCCAACATTAATTCAATCTTTTCGAACATTAAATCAAAAACCAACTAGTCTTTCGTTGAAAATTGAGACTGTTACACAGCGTAACAAAAATGACATTTTTGCGTGTCTCAAACATTAAATTATGTGTCTAGTTGATTTGGGGTAGCTGAATCTAATGCCGTTCTGCACGTCACAAATTTTAGCTACACTTCGCTACACAGTTGTAAAAAACAATGGTTTAATTGATGTTTCCATGAAATTAAAGATATAATTCATCAAACTTTTTTGTGATCTTGTCCAGCAAGCATGCAAAATATGACTTCAAGTTTCATTTCAGATATAATTATATTGAAGTTGCTCGATAAAATTTAGATTAAATCAATTTTTTCAACATTATTGTCAACAGTCTCTATACAAAACTCTTCGTTTCTCTCATATGGTAAAATACAATACTTTTCTATAACTTTTGTGATAGTATTATAAACTTCGCTGATAAGTATTGTTATACACATAAAGTTTGAATTCTGTGGTAAATTAAGCAAATAAATTGCCTTACAAGCTCACAAACTTGCATGCACGTTGGCTGAAAATTTTCCATTTTCAATAGCCAATATTTCAAAATGCATTTTTGAATATATGCATTTTTTGATAACTATTACGAGAAGATTACGATTACGAAAATTAGCTCAATAAATGAAGAGTAAATTGAACGATAGTTTTTATTTGAATAAGGTACCGTGGGGTAAGTGGATACAGAAAAATCAATAGTTAACTTCATTATTATGTACAGCTAACGTGAATAATGGAACTCAAATTTTTTTCTATGGATAACAAATAAGGGACTATTATACTTCAAATCGTCATTTATTTCGATTTTTCTGATTGTTATGTATTGAGTATGGGAGACTGAAAAATTTGCGCCAAATGATCTACTTGCCCCACCATGGTGGGGTAAGTGGATCACCTTTAAAAAAAATCTGTTTTCGAAACAAATGTAGTGTGATTATGTTTAATAAGAATGATATTACCCTCGCTCTTGTTATTAGTGCTACTTATGTTACATTTTAATACTTTAAAATTAAAAACTATTTTTATTAAATCAAAATATTATAAAAAGTATGTATATATTAATTCAAACTAATTTGAACAAAAAAAAAACATTGTAACAAGAAAAATTTGGAGAAAATTCTTCCTTTTATACGCATAAGTTATACAGAAGTATTGTAGGATTATTCTTAAAGATATTTTCGAAAAACACTCATGGTTTAAAAACATTAGTTACATTTACTTTTGAATAACAAACTGAAATCCTTCTATTTTATTTATGAATATATGTGTGTCATCTGTCTAGAACAATTTATATGGTCAAATAAGGTACGATACTATGCTCTCGATTGGAAAATAAGTATATTTTGCTCTTTTACAACTCAGCTTAGATAAACCACGAAAAGTTTCGTGTGAATTTCGAAATTATTATTCTTTTAATATTTTTTTTATACAAGAAGGGTTAAAAAAACTTTTAGGTGGATTAATTCAAATTTTCTATGGCCAATTTGACAAATTCAAGCTGGGAATGGAACAAAATAAAGGAAAACAACATTTGCGGATATTATAGCTTATTAAATTTCTCGTAAGCAGTCTGCCAATTAATGATAATTATTCTTAATCCACTTACCCCATCCCATTAAAAAGTAGGGGTAAGTGTACCATGTCCAATATATTTGTATTTATTTATAAAAATGACATATTTTTCATTGTGATTCATTCATTTAGAACTGAAATGCTCACCATGTGTCGAAAAAATAGAAGAATTTGATTTTAGACAGAGATACAATGAATTTTTGATTGGTGGAAACCAATTTTCAAATTAATTACTTTTTGCAGCTAACAAGTTTGCTTGTGTTAGTGTACGTGTAGTACCAGTTTTGCAATAGTTTCAGTGTGGGCGTAAGAATATAACCTAAAACGAAGCAATGGTGCGAAAACATTCAACATATTCAAGTATTTATGCTTTATATTGGCAAATGATCCACTTACCCCACTGCTACACTTCCCCCACTGTACCTTATAGATGATCTTTAGAATTCTCCATTGAAATACACTGAAATGAATTTTATTGTAGAAACTACTGAATCCATGGTAAAATTAAGAACTACACCAACGATTTTCAACCGACTACATTAATCTGTCAACTCTACGAAAACACAGTCAAAATCACTACACAAGAAAATATATTCGATTTATTTAACTAGAGCTGCAGTATTAATAACTAGAAAAAAATCTTGATTTGACAAGTTTGGCAGTATACTTTTGACCACACTGTGTGGTCATTTGCAATTCATATTTGACATTTTGGCCTACCGACTTTATAGATATATCTTAGTAGGTTGTTATTTAAGATTGTTGATTTAGTTGTCAAATTTTTTCATCAATGTTGTATCTTCAAAATTTCATTTTTTCTTCATTTAGGTAATAATAATCATTTGTATTTTTAGGTACAATAATACAATATAAATTTTTCAACTCAAGCTGTGAAAGGACTACGCTAATAAAACTCATAGAAAAGACGAAATTATAACGATTCCAAGACAGTTTGCCAATGACGTGCCGCTTCATGCATATCACACGAATTCTGTGCTGTAGATAGTGTCGACTTGGTTCATAAAACTTTGCAAACCATTATAATGGAAAATCCTGATATTTATTCCTTGAATACTGGCCAATGGAATTCTGTATAGCGCTCTCAATACAGTGTACTTTCTCTTGCGCACTACTCAGACGTTTTGATCAACCTAACTTCCAATCTCAAAAACCTTCACATTTATGGTAAATAGGTTAAGTTTCTGAGAATTTTTATCTGAATATTTAATGATTGAATGGTATCCAAACAGGTCACTCTTTTATCTTATTTTATCTATTCTATCTAATGACTTAAAGTTCGACAGTCCGGATATGGTGATTTGAAGCCGTAGGTTAAGACAGAAGTTTTTCTATTCATATTATAGGCATAATGTGATCACTTACAGCGCATACATTTGCAAATAATACGAAAGTTAAATCGAGTCCTTAATAAAGAATCTTATGTAGAAATTCCTACAACATTCTACACAAACGTTGGTGTGATGTGAATAATTTTTGCAAGCCTACCAGTCAAATCCAGGCCTTGGCCATAAAACAACACATGATGAATCTCACAGCGGGTAATAAACAACTCTTCCAGGACTGAAGAAGAAATAATCTATATAAATAAAAATAGAATGGTGTTTGTATGTCACGAAATGGCTTCCGAACGGGTCAACGGATTTGAATGATTATTTTTCCGTTTTGTTCGTCAAGTGTTCCGACGTGTTTGTGTGTATCAAAATCCCAGGATATTCACCGGGAAAGTCGGAAAAACGAGCGTGAACGGAACTGTCATTCTGTATGGAACTATTCTTAGTGTTTTCCAACAGCCTACTTGATGGCAAGACGAAGTTTGCCGGGACCACTAGTATTCTAATAAATAATGAATTATTCAGTAAAAATACATTCAACAAAGTCACTGTTGGAGACTATTTTGTAGATTTTGAACGTTGCTTGATGTTTCCATGCAGTCTTCAAAATTGCCTTTGCATTTCGTTGCTTTGATTCAAAAAACAAGGAGAAAGAGAATGCACGACCCTTATTTTCCAATCCAACAAGGCTTTGATTTGCTCTAATCATTTCGGTGAAAATACTGCATCATTTATCTGAATCATTTGTGGCTCCTTCGACTTAGCGCACTACGCTGCAGGAGGATAACATTGTTGGTAGGCTTAGCAACCAACAATGTTTTCTTCTCATTGCAAGGTCACAAAGCGCATGTCAGTACCTATCCAGTTGAAGATTTCCCTGCTTCTCTAAATGGTGAACAATTTTGTGTGAACAAAGGGATTCTCCTGCAGCTGTTGTTAAGTATCGATTGATTTTCCAAAAAGCCTTTTGACGATGTTAGTGTAATCTTTTTCTATTATAGCCACAATCAGTTTCATCAGAAACACATATATGCATTCTTACGACATTGGCGTCATGTACGGACAGCAACGCTGTAGCGCTGTTGGATCGCGGTATAGATCGTTACAAATCTGCATGTGATTTATGGAATAGAACCTGATCGACAAATTGTAATTGAATACCTAACAATATGTTATCGCATGATTAATGACAATAAAAATGTCTTTGGGAAACTTGTACCATAACGAAACAATAAGTTATAACCTGTAATATACGCTATTTGCATTGTTTTGGTATCAGTCTTATAAAATCAGAAAAAAAACAACGATTTACTATTTTGCGGCGTTATGGCGCAATGTAATTTTTCTGATTTCATAGGACTGATTGCCGAACCAAAGCAATTAAAGTATTGAAGTATTGATAGTCTAAATACCAAGGTCTATTCTCACTTCAAATTGAACAAACAAATCGAAAGTTTCCCTACTTCCATTGTATCCGCTATGCAAGTTCTGTTATGCCCCAATGGTTAAGTCTGTAACGTTTTTAAACATATAGATTGCCTCTTGCCAATAGGAAAAATGTTTCTGAGTTATTTTATGATAAACTAATACTGCAGTACCAGCAGGATAGTGGCGACATAAATGACCTCAACTAGCGAAACTGACCTTTTACACCTGCAGTTTTCATTGAAAGAGCTAATATTAAAACAAATTATATTACTCACATATAGGTGTACACTCATGGTGGCACCTACAACACTACATATTATTTATTTACGATACTGTTTACATAGCCCTTTAGATAGGATTTTTTTTTCGAAAGGGGAAGCAAGAAGTTCCAATTGAAAGCTCGTTGAAAACCACTATTTTTCAAAGGGGTTGTTTTTATGCTAACCGAGGCTGGCAATCCGAGGTCTAGATTATGCAGTTTGCGTTGAAATGATTTGAATCAATGATGCATTATTTTTGATCAAGTGAGCACAGGAGCAATTGAATTGAAAAGACGCGAATCCTACGCATAGCAGTGATATTTTCAAAGCATGCTTTTCAAAATATCTGTGCACCAATGATGATCTTTGAAGACTGTTTCCATGTTTTCATAAATTTTCCAACTTGTACAGTGAAACCTCCATGAGTCGATATTGAAGGGACCATCGACTCATGGAAATATCGAGTCATGGAACAGCAATTCTTTGGAAAGCTGCTTCTAGGGACCATCATAGTAACCATGAAATTATGTTTTTAGTATGGTTCCATGAGTCGATATCGAGTCATGGAACATCGACTCATGGAGGTATCACTGTAACAGTTTGCTGATGCAACCATAAAAATTATAGTTTAGGCAAGAAAAATCATGTGGGAGTGGTTAAAAAATTTATGGCAATCTCACGTAAAAAGCTGGATATGTACTGGATAATATTGTGCTTATTCTGCGCGGCGTGTGGGGTGAGACGAGTCGAATGAGGTGACAATTGTCGACATCCTCAGATGCAACGCGAATATATCTGATGATATTATTCGTTACGCGATGCGAAAAAGGGGACCTTCCGAGGATGAATGTGATGAACGTGACGAAAAGACGTATGGTTGCTAATGGAAAAGCGACCTGTGCGGTCGTCCTCCAGAGCGTAAAAGCTCTGGAGGACGGCCGGAGCAGTGGAGAGGTAAACACCAAGCCTAAGCCCACGGGATAGCCCGAACCAGGCGGTGCTTCCACAGGAACCACGGGCGCAAGACAACAGCAACCTGTGGATACGAGTTGGAAATAAGAAACAACAGAGAAACCCGAAAACGGAGCCCAAGGAGAATGCTAAACCGAAAACAGCGAAACGTAGGAATTTAGGCGAGGCCCTCGTTATCAAAACGGAGGAGGCGAAATACGCTGAGGTTCTGAAGGCGATGCGAAGCACGGAGAAGCTATCGCCATTGGGCGCAGATGTGCGGAGCATAAGGCGGACTAGGATTGGTGAAATGATCCTAGTCTTAAAGAAAGACGCCAAGCAAAAGGGTGCAGACTATAAGCAACTAGCACAAGAAGTACCTGGCGACGAGGTTGATGTAAGAGAAAGATCCCTTACTGCAGAAGCGACTCTCCAGTGTAAAAATCTGGATGAGGTCACCGATGCAGCGGAGGTCTCGGCTGCTCTCAAAGAGCAGTGTGACATCAACGTAGCCAGTAAGGCCATCCACCTTAGAAAGGGAACGCAGGAAACCCAGGTGGCGGCGATCAGGCTGTCGGTTGCAGAGGCTAGCAAAACGAAGAACTTGGGCGCACACAAAGTAGGCTGGTCGATTTGCCGGCTGAGCAAGCTACAGCCTCCTGAAGTTTGCTTCAAGTGCTTCGGGAAAGGCCATAAGTCGTGCAAAGGTCCCGATAGAAGTAAGCTGTGCAAATAATGCGGCACCGATGGCCATAGGTCAAGCGGTTTTAAGTAAATCGCTAAATGCCTAATATGTGTCCACAGAGAAGACAAAGGACACTCAACGGGTGGACCCAAATGTCTGGGCACAAGCGGAGTATCAAAGCAGCCAAAACGGAAGTAACACAGTTAAATTTAAACCTCTTTGGTGCAGCCAAGCAGCTGCTTTGGCAGTCAGTCTCGGAAACGAAGACCGATGTGGTATTACTATCGAACTAGTGGTAGTAAACAGGCATTCTTGGATAGTCTATGCCAGAGAGACAACTCGAGTCCGTGATAATGGACCTACAGAGTGGTAATGGGGCTCTGCACAAAAACCATGCCATCTCTTTCACTCCTCCATGAAATTTGTAAACAACAAGGCCAGTAAACGTCAAAATTCAATACAAAATCAAAACAATGCAGAGCCCCCATGGCTAAGACGAAAGATACCATGGCGCCCCAAGAGAAGTCGCCCGAGTTGCTGCGATCGATAAACGGTGTACATCGTTCCCGCATCACCCCACAAGCGCCGTATGCGGCAGATGAAGGAGATGAAGTGGCGAGGGTGACGAACGAAGAGCTGACAGAAGTCGTGAAATCATTCGCATCAAATAAGGTACTGTAACCGACTGTGTCCCGCATGAACTGGCGTAGACGCAGTGATATATACGGTATACTGTAGGAGGCAGTTTAATGCATCATCAATTCCTCCCGCTTCCCCTCATTGGTCTGCATTCTGACGTGGCAGGAGCTATTGTTGCCTAAAATAGAAGATCACCAGCACCTATACGCTGAGGGTGTCTGTTAATCCCAAGCAGTCATCTGATTGGTTCCTTGTGTAAGTGCAGCTGATCTGGCGATACTGGAGTAGCAACCACGGGTGCCCAATCAAGCTTAAGCTCAAGGACATGATTGCTATAGGCAGTACATATATAGGTTCTGGCACTCAGAAATTCTGAGTCAGAATCTCCTGCGTGTCCCGATTGTGCTGGTGTGTAGGAAACAGCGAAGCATGTCGTGTTCGATTGCCTGCGTTTCATGGTTGTGAGAGATCGCATGCTAGCTACATGTGGAGGGGACTCGTTCCCTGACAATATAATCCAGAGAATGTGTGCGGATGCCAAGTGCTAGAATGCAGTCACTCACATTATACTAGAATTGCAGCGCCGACCAAAAGTTGGCTGCAGAGGATTTGCCCTGCCGAGCCTGGTCCCTACGTTGTTTCGTTCTGGAACCACCCCCCCCCTCCCTTCTGACACGCTTTTTCCAATACCTAATACATGCACTGTCACACTTTCCTAGACCCCTCCCTCCCCCTAATGATTGAAGTCGTTTTTGGATGACCCCTAATATTGTTTGGACTGAACTGAACTGTTTTTTTAAATCACTTTACCGGGTCACAATTTTGATCATTTTAGTTACTAAGGCCACTATTATTTTACTGTCTAGCTGCAATTGGCCGTGTTAGAGGTATATAAGTAGAAATTTCTGGTTGAATTCTGGTAGATGTTCTGCATAGAAGGAAGTTCTATCAATGAAAGAATATTTCTGCATGAATCTTGAATTCTGAATGAAATCTCTGATGTAATTTCTGAAAAATCTAAACTAAAATCAGGTAGTATTCTTGAAGATATCTACAACGAATCCGTAATTCACCAATATGTTATCTCCTGATGAAATCTCCTAAAGAATTTCTTCCTTCTTCTTCTTTTCTGGCGTTACGTCCCCACTGGGACAGAGCCTGCTTCTCAGCTTAGTGTTCTTATGGGCACTTCCACAGTTATTAACTGAGAGCTTACTATGCCAATGACCATTTTTGCATGCGTATATCGTGTGGCAGGTACGAAGATACTCTATGCCCTGGGAAGTCGAGAAAATTTTCAACCCGAAAAGATCCTCGACCGGTGGGATTCGAACCCACGACCCTCAGCTTGGTCTTGCTGAATAGCTGCGCGTTTACCGCTACGGCTATCTGGGCCGTAATATCTGAATGTAACTTTGGAAAAATACGATGATTACGCGGATTACGCGTAATGTCAAGATCGCGATGAATTTCCAAAAGAAAAGTCTTAGAAATATTTTTAGAGACATGTCTGGTCAGATCTATGAAGAACTCTCATCGTCTGATTCCTATTGCGTTTGGCTTTTGGGTTTCATGTTCGGTGTTTTAAGAGGCAAGACACCACAAGCCCTGCTAGTAAAGCAAAATCGTCAGGATTTCACAAGTCTACTCACTGAGAAAAGAATTCCGAAGCCTGATAGGGAGATCCAAGAAACGCAACGCGTCCTTCTGCCACTAGGAGAATTTTGTCGAACAAGCAATACAGTTCTGATGAAGGTTGATGTATGGTCAGTATAATCGTCTTTCCTTTGAGGGCCATTCCCTTCAGCACCTGTAGAACACTGTGAGCCATGAACGAATCCAACCCGGAAGTGGGTTCATCACAAAGCAACAGGTGAGGATCGGTCAGGGTTTCGGATGCAAAGGCCAACCGTTTCCGTTCACCTCCGGACAGGCCTTTCATTCGACCTGGCGCTCCAATGATTGTGTCTGCGCATTTCGCTAAGGAAAGCTCCTGAAGCACCTCGTTGACTCGATTCATCTTGACACTCTTGGGTACATCTTTACCCATACGCAGCATTGCGTGGAATACGAGGTGTTCTCGAGTTGTAAGCGCGGGAATGAAAAGATCGTCCTGTTGCACATAGGCGCAACGTGCTCGCAACTGTTCCGCGTTGACTGGGATTCCGTTTAGGGCACGTACTGAAGTCGGTGCGATCTTGACCCCCGGAGGCGACCTGAAGGACAAAGCGTTCAGCAAGGTTGTTTTACCGGCGCCAGAACTACCCATCACAGCCAGTAACTCTCCACTCTTAGCCATCCCGGTCACATTCTTCAGTAGGTGTTTGCGGGGATTGAAGTCTTTCTTCTGGCGGGAGAAACAACAGCACAATCTACTGCACAGGGGTTCCTTTTTGGTATCACCTGGCGTCTCTCCAAACACATCGATCTCCTTCCATGTGTATGTGAGTCGTTCGTGCTGTGGAATTTGTCCCTTGACGGCGCCATAACTTTTGGGTTTCCAAACCTGAATCAGCGTGGATTTGTCATTGCTGCCGAACGAACTGTTGATACCTTCATCTACATCCTGATAACTGCTGGTGCTGTAGCGCTGGAAGTAAAAGAAAAAATGTATAATGAAATAGGATATTCATTTTGGAAAAGTCAAAGATGCATAGATGAAGAAGAAGTGTATTAAATGTAATGTACTAAACGATACTTCGATTGATTTACATAGGAAGTGGCTGGAAAATCGTAGTTCCTTGATTCGCAGCTTAGACGCCAGGTACACTGATAAGTTTCTCTCTATCGTTTGTTTCGCAAGACAGGGAAGAAGAAAAGGAGAATATTGTTTATAAGAACACGGTTTCTAACACTCTAACATTTAAATTATGATTAAAAAAAAGTCAAGCAAACAATGGTCTAAAATTCCACTGCGTTCAAAAGCTAAGTGAGTGAAATATCTTTTACAGAAAAACTGTTTACTTAAGTTATTTTTTCTGTAATCTCATAGCAAAAACGATGTAACGGAGTTTCATGATCCCACTGAGGAACCCCAAAAGCCTGCTAGAAATTTTCATGGTTTGGTGATGATTCCACAAAAATCTTGTTAAAAATGTACGAAACTCTGATGGTAATTCTCAAGAGTCTGTTAGGAATCCAATAGCAATTCCCAGGTTCCTCTGGGATCCCGATCAGAATCCTCAGAAAACTCAGAGAACACCGGCAGGATTTTTTTTTCGGTTTAAAAATGATTCAATCGGGTTCATTCTACGAGTGGCGTGAGGTGACAATTGTCGGTATCGTATAGCGAGGTGACAATTCTCGACTCTAGTGAAGTGACTCTCCATTTGATTTACACGGCAAGTCATTTCACTCGGGTCGAGAATTGTCACCTCGCTATACGAGACCGAAAATTCTCACCTCACGCCACTTGTAGAATAAGCCCAAATATCTCAGTCTTTGAGTGTTGATGCCGAAGTTGTTCAATCGAGAATGTATTACCAACTGGCGAGCTCATGTTAGTGAAACGTTAGTTAGTTAGTTAGTCACTTTTTTTATCGTGGCCATTATTTGTATCGTATTTGTAAACCTTTCAATATACATTCAAACTCTTGCAAAGCTCATATTGCAAAAAAAAAACTCATGAAAAACCCTAAATTTTATGAGGATAAGGAACCGAAACATATTAGGGGCAATATGAGCCACCCGGATTTAAGGTCAAAAACAGTGTTTTAATGTCTAGTGTCATTATGATCTGCTAGAGGATGCTTCGAATAGCCACCATAATAAAAACCGTAAAAATATTCGTTTTAGTACTCGAAATATTCACAAAAATGTCGTTTGTCATAAAAAGCTTATAACTTTGGCAGTTTTCAATTAAGACTTTAAAACAATTATATTTATTATTCTGGTAAATTTTATCAATCCATTCAAACATCTGATAATACTGATAAATTCGTGCGCAAAATCAGTTTTGATCGTAAACAAAATTATTGGAAAATAGAATATTGTTTAAAAAGTAAAATGGCGGGGCAAAATGAGCTACCTAGATTTAAGGTAAAAAAACGGTATTTTGAACATGAAATTGCATTGCCTAAATATACTAGATTATGTTTTTTACTGTATATTCATCTTGGTGCACCATTACAAGAGAAACAATTAGCTAGAAAATAGGTTGAACTAAGTGTTGCAATTTAATACTAGAATTAAATGGTATATTTACTATGTGTTATGTATCTATCAAAATAAGCCGTTAGAGTTAATAATTTCAAAAAAAAACTACTCAAACTTCCATTACAATATTTTACTGTTTATCATTAGCTCAATGTAAAGTTTTAAAAAAAATTATATGATTGAATGAGGTGGCTCATACTGCCTCGTTGGGTGGCTCATAAAGCCCCTATGGTTGGTGAACACGCAGAAAACCATGGTTTTCAAAAACGTTCCTGATATAATTCACAAGTTAATGTAAACATTAATCATCGACATAACAAGGAAGAAAACAGTTTATAGTATAAGTCACTTGCATTTAAACGATAGTTTTTGCTGTTTTTCTATTCCATGGCGTTTTCCTTAGGTGGCCCATATTGCCCCGATGCAACGCTTTTGGTTATTTGTCTTTGGTTATGCCTTTCTTTTTGAATGTTGTCAACAAATTTACGAATTTAATATGTGCAAATTGCGGTGGTTATTACACGAACTAGAGGAAACTGGGATGGGGGAAGGATAGGTGTTTTTCGCTTATGCGTTTTTCATTCAGCTGGAACTTTCCGAAGCGTCACTTGCTGTACGGTATGCTGAATATGAGTAATGCAAGGTCCAGTAACCACATTCTTGGTTGACAGTGTTCGCTATCCGGATACACCCGATGCCGAATGCATGAACTTCATTAAAACCAGTCTAGTGTATCAAATGTCATCATCGCTTGTGATTTCGTTCTATATGTATTTATGATACATTTGCGGTTGGCTGTTAATTTGTGGACACAGCACTCACGATCCATAAAAAACATACTGAATTGTCATACAAAAACAGCGTGGTGTCCTTTCTGGCAGTACGTCCCAGCAGGAACAAAGTCTTTCATTCAAGTTATTTCATTTTAGTGTTCTAAGAGCACTTCCATAGTTATTAACTGAGAGCTTCTTGACTATTTGTTCATTTGTATATCGTGTGGCAAGAAAAAGCTACATACGATATTATTTAGTTTCTCGGTCGACAGTATTTAAACCCTCATCAAGACGATATAATTTTGCTGAAAATGCTGTAATTGTTAATTTTAATATTTAATATTTCAATTCAAGGGGATTAGCTGTTCTAATAAGTGTATATCCCTGCACTCTCCACAGCCAAAAATACGTTATTTTTCAAAAATATTCAAACTTATGTATATTTTTTTATGAATTTGCTTATCGTTACTGGTGATCAATATTCATCTACTCAAGATAATCCATTTGAATTTTGACCTATGAGTTATCCTAATGGATTGTTTTTTTTTTATTTTAAATCCTGAACAGTCAACACAAAAAATATAGCGGGGTAGTTTGCGAAATACATTTTATGCTATTCGCATACCCTCGACAATAGATAAAAGCTATTAGAGTATTTTTTTTTTAAACCAAGCCAGTGTTTCCCAAACTTTTTTGACTTTCGCCCCCTTGAGACCAATATTTTTTGGAATCGCCCCCCTGATATGAAATCTAAACATTTGTACTAAGCGTTACACTTACGTTGAAGTTTGGATCAATATCTCATCATAAGTATACCAAACATTGGTCAAATTTAAAGGATGTAGCAGTCAATCATAATGCTTCAATAAAAATACCGCAAAAAGAGTGTCTACTACTTGTATGTCCATAGAAGAGTCATGTAATATCTGTCATATGCATCAATTGCCTTTGTATCAACAAATCTGATGTACGATCATCAAAAAATGGTCGGCTCACTTTCTGTATTTTTGTCTTCTTTTTTTAATGTTTCTTAAGTTGTTCAAATAAACTTACAAAATATCGGATAATACATTATTGGCTGTTCTAGAAACACTCGAATCTATATTCAAAATATAAGAAAATATCAGTAAACCCAGACTTTTTTCAACTCATAATTCACTGAATATAACGTTCAACTTAGATTTTTTAAAGCTTTGATACATAAAATTTTATGTCGCTCAGGCCTATCTTTGAGTAGGGTGATTTACGTATGTGGTATTCAGTGATTTTATCATTGAAACCCGATTTATGTCCACCAAAGTCACATGGATTTGTTTATAATATGCTATGTACTATAAATACTATTTAGTATGCGTATCAAGAAAATAACGAAATGAGTACTTTAATAAATGTGTGAAACATAATAAAAACTTAAGGTGCCTTATTCTGAAGATTCCCTAACAAAAAGTCAACAAACTTTACCTTAGACTTGGAAATAAATTTCACACATCGCCAAAAGTTTCTGCTTTCAAAAAAGCATTCAATTTTTTTTAGCAAAAACTATTTAGATCCGACGATTGTCAAATTTGTTTATCATAATTTGAAAACGAGAACCGATAAATTAGTTAGGTGTCAAATAAATTCTTCTTCAGATGTATATGCTATCATTAAAATATGAGTGCCTCTTACAAACTTTGAATCTATTTTTGATTTTCAATTGCTCCCACTTTCGCCCCCTTTCTAGCATTTTCACCCCCCAAATTCAGTTTTATGAATTTTCGCCCCCTTGGACCTGAAAATCGCCCCCAGGGGGGCGAATTCGCCCACTTTGGGAATCACTGAAGGCCTTTCAAACTACTCTGAAGTTATAACCTTCGAGATCTACATGTTCTACTTTAATTTATATTCACTCTACTCGACAAGTGGATTACAAAAGAGTTGTAACAGGTTTTGTTACTCAATAAGCACGTGTTTTTAAACAAAATGTGTTATAATTTTGGCTGGTTAGTAGTTAAAATAACAAAATTTTATCTACACTTCTTCTTCTTCTTCTTTTTGGCATTACGTCCTCACTGGGTCAGAGCCTGCTTCTCAGCTTAATGTTCAATGAGTAATTCCACAGTTATTAACTGAGAGCTTATTTTAGCTAATGTTGCCATTTTTGCATTCGTATATCGTGCGGCAAGTACGATGATACTCTATGTCCAGGGAAGTCAAAGAAATTTCCTTTACGAAAAGATCCTGGACCGAACGGGAATCGAACCCAGACAGCTTCAGCATGGCTTTGCTTTGTAGTCGCAGACTTTAACCACGCGGTTAAGGAAGGACCCCTATCATTATAAAAAAAATAGTTTCTTTAGTAATATAAAACCATTTTGACCACGATTTTCACTTTACTATTTTACTGGGAGTAAAAGGATGGTATTTCTGAAAATTTAGTCATTGATTGATGATGGTCACTAGAATGACCTAGTTACAAAAATTTGTGGAATATTATTGGTGGTTTTTATGCCCTACCTTCAGTAGAATAGTGAAGAATACCAACATACAATTTGTTCATAAAAATTAAGGTTTTTGTTATGCGAAAAATAATATTTTACTTCGAAGAACAGGAAATCTTAGGAATTTTAGGAAAAAAAAACTATTTAGTTCAACCATAAGCATTTTGTCAATTCTTATATTTTCATAACATTGTAGAATAGTAGTTGAACGATGCACAGAAAACCGATAACGATTTCATTAATAAATGAAAAAGATTATATTATACAAAGTGTTCACTTACCAAATAAACAGTCCTTAATTGTTTAGACATTACTCCTAATATTTTAATAGGAGTCTGCTACACATTCACAATTCTACCAAAGAATTTTTCTATCGAACTCCTTGGAGGCTTTTTTAGATATTTTCAATAAATAACATTTAAGGATTTCTCCAAAAGTTCTTTCAGGAATATCTCTGAGGATAAAAACTGTAAAAATCTGTTGATGTTTTTTTTTTCTGTAAGTCTTTCTAGAATCCTTTCAGAATTAACAACTTCTCTAAGAATCAAGAATTACTCCTAAATTACCAAAATTTCTACAGAGATTAATATAAGATTTTTTTTCATTTCTTTAAGCATAGTTCAAAAGATTCCTCCAGAATGTTATCCCATAGACTTCTATGCAATGTTTCCCAAGAATTCATGAAAAATCCATCCAAAACTTTCTTCAGGAATTTATTCTGAAAATAGTATTTATCCATTCAAAGATTTATCCAGGATTATTTCTAAATATTCTCAGCCTAGCAGAAACTAATGGAATTTATAATGTAATATCTTGAGAAATTTTCTTTGGATTCTGCGGATTTGTTTTTGGTAGTGTTCTTAGAGATATTCATAGGTGAATTATAATTACGAAAATGAAATCCGAAAGAAGCATTTAGTGAATTCCTGAAAAATCAATTTTCCTGTGACAATGCAAGTTGTTTTAGATGAACTTTTTTGAATAACCTGGAGGAAATCCAAACATCTTTAGGTACCTCGGGGTATATTCTTGAAACTCATGAAAGTTTCTAAATTTCAAAAATCGTTTTATATTTTTTAAAGAAATCCTTAAAATAAATCCAGGGATGACTGCTATATAAAATTCTTGAGAAAACCAAGTGATGTACCACTGGAGAAATGCCTGGAGAAATTCTTGCAGGAATTGTTGTGAGATCGTTTTATGTGATACCTGAAGTAATTCCCGGAATAATACGAGAAGGAATGCTTGGAAAAATATAGAGGGAAAATTTCTAAACAATTTCCAACTATCTAAAGAATTTTGCAAACTTCGAAATTCCTTTAGATACATTTGATTCATTTCTTAGGTGTAGGATTTTGATTCCATATGATAATATCTTTCAACTATTCAAGGCAAATTACTGAAAAAATCTTTGTAGTGTTTTTTGGAAGAATCCCTGTCTAAGACAATGCTTGGATATGTTCTTGGTGGAAATCCTGGTTTGGTGTATATTCTGTATTTATTTCAGTACGAAAATAGAATTTATAAAAGGATTTCCAAAATAGGTCTTGTAGGAGCTTTTACAAGTTTCCCAGAACAAACTATTCTGAGGGATTTTCTTGTGAAGGTTTCAAAATCTGGAAAAAATCATTAGGAATCCCTGTTTGGCAGATTACTGGAGATACTGATAGCTTCTGATTCACGAAGAAGCTTTGTGATTACTAATTTGACTAGTCCGTTATCTAAGACAAATTCCTTATAATGCCTCTGGCTATCCACAAGACCTCTTAACTCTCTTATATCCAACCATGTCATTAGACGGGGTACCCTTTGAAATTTGGTGTTTTTTCGTAACTCGTAAATCAAAATTATTTTATTTTTAGTTAATAAATAGGACCATAACACGCAAATTACAAGTTTTTTTTTATTCTTCTTCTTCTTTCTGGCGTTACGTCCCCACTGGGACAGAGCCTGCTACTCAGCCTAGTGTTCTTATGAGCACTTCCACAGTTATTAACTGAGAGCTTACTATTCCAATGACCATTTTTTGCATGTGTATATCGTGTGGCAGGTACGAAGATAATTTTTTTTTTATTATTTTGTTTTATGTTTTTGTAGTTTTGAAAAATGTTTGAACAAATTGAATTATTTTATAACCAACAAATGCCTGAGCATTCAATTTGTGAAACCAAAATGTCTATAATTTATATTTTTTCCATGATCAACCTATTTGAGAAAAGCCTGATGGTATTAAATTCACTTCAAAACTGATTTCCGTTAGTTACACGAAAATTGAAATAAATTTCACAAAACAATCATGTTTCAAAACTACAGTAAAATCTGAATTTTTTATTGTCATCAAAATCGGTAATCAGAAAAGGATCCATGAAAAAAAGGATTAAAAAAAAAAGTTCAAAATTCAATATTAATGAATTTCCTAATAAAATTGGCAAATGATTACCAAAAAAGTAATAAATTTTAGATAGCGAAAAATGATATTTAAATCGCAAAAAAATGGTGCCATCAGTGCACCAGATTCCGCTCATTTAAGGGAAGTTATGTGTTCAAATGTTTATTACAAAATAACTATTGCGTCGATCAATACTATTTTTAAGTCACAATGTAGCTCCTCCAAGTATAGGTAATCAGCGGCAAAATAAAAATAATTTTAAAACTTTCATAAAAAAATATTCAATTGCATTTGTTAATGCATCTAAGTGTTCCTATTTCCGCTCATGGTAAACAGATTTCGTGACGAACTCACTAAAATTACATTATTTCGCATTTCGTTATTTATCCTGATATTTGTTATGGTCAAATCATAGCTACTACTTCAATAGGGAATGCTGTATACTGAAATCGACATTTCTTTAAAATTGTGTTTAATTTCTTGCATTGGAACACACAAAAATACCTAGTGATCCAATATAAATAGAAAGAATTATTTTATCAAATGAAAATAATGTCATACGACTTTATTTGAAAGTTTGTAATATTGCTAGAAAATATCCGTGCGAAAAATGTTGGTTTTTGACATTTTGACGTTTTTTACACTAGTGAGCGGAAAAAGGGGCATGAGCGGATACTGGTACACTGCTTTTAGGACATTTGGTCGAAAGACATTTGGTCGAATGACGTTTGGTCGAATGGCATTTGGTCGAAAATCAATTTAATGATAAGGTCATTTGGTCGAATGGACATTTGGTCGAATGGACTATACCTTCATTTGTTCAAATATACATACAACGAAGGAAAATTTTGTTTAAAAAAGGTCTGTGTTCAGGTGTGAAACCTTATTTTTTCGAAAATAATGACTGGTTATTACATTTAAGTGAGTTTATTATACTTTTGAAATATCATCATTCTTTATTCTGTTCATAACCTTTCATTTTCATAAAACATTGTCAATTATGTTTTTACTTTAACATTTTACTGCTTTCAACTACTTTTTTATGAATAACACTTTAAAGATATTTCCATATTACTTACAATAATGAAAGATAGACTAGTTCGGAAGCAAATACTACCAAAAATGAAAACGATCATATAAGTCAAACACGGTTTTTTTTATTTTGTCCTGATGTCACGATTTGAACCATCCAAATATTCATACTTATTATGTACAATACAAAATGAAAAGTATTTCTTCTGAATTTCTTCTTGGTTGTAATAGGAAAAAAGCGTCTTGAGTTCTGCTTCATAACGGCAAAAGGCAGGTCCTTTGGAACGTATCAAAAACATAAGCCAGCCATCAAGATTTCGGTATCCATTGACCCAAAAGAACGTTGTCAGTTTAACTCTTTCTGTGTAGCCAAATGTCCTTGATCTAACAACATTCCTGATGTAATCGAGCCATGTATATACGAGACCGCAGACATCTTGAATTGTGAATAAAATGTCCGATGAATATTCACGATAAATCTTCGAGAGTTGTTCCAGTGGATTGTTCATCTTGAGAATTGAAAGCTTAATGAAAATCGCCAAGAACATCGCTAACTTGATTGCGCATGTTGCTATGGTAAGTATGGTAACTATAGAATTCTCCATAAACAATTATTTTCATACTGCATAATGGACCGATGCACGAGTTCACTATCTGACGTTTGAGCGGTGCCGTGTTATTTATGTGACCATGGCAACGAGTGAATTCAGCACCGCTCAAACGTCAAATTAGTGAACTCGTGCATTGATCCATGGACCTATGCACGGGTTCACTATCTGACGTTTTAGCGGTGCCGTGTTATTTATGGGACCATGGCAACCAGTGAATTCGGCACCGCTCAAACGTCAAATTAGTGAACTAATATGACGTTTGAGCGGTGCCAAATTCACTGGTTTCCATGGTCACATAAATAACACGGCACCGCTAAAACGTCAAATAGTGAACTCGTGCATAGGTCCAAATCTCCGCAGCTAACGCATCAGGATTTGATTTTCATTCGTAAAGTAACCTCCGAAGATGGACGACCAAATTGAGAAGCTCATCGCGGATTGGAGTAGCTCGGAGGACATCTGGTTGAACTGCCAGGACGAGGACGGTAAGTGTTGTAAAAGCATTGCAAAGAAACCATTCGAAATAATAAAAACAACGGATCGGAACAAAATTGAAGACATGAAGACAGAGCAAGATAAAATCAATAAGATTGAAGACGATTTGGAGAAAAATATAGAGGATATTCCAGAAGAAGAAGTTACCGGTAGTTTAATTGAGAACGCTGCGAAATCCACCACTGAAGCCCACTATGAAGTGATGCATTCCATACGGGGAAGACCAAAAATGATGTTTGGCGGCTACGTTTATCACCTCAACAAGACGGTAAGCTGTCCAAATATTGTATAAGTGAATCTTTAAACACTTATTATTTGTCATGTTTTAGATGTAAGATGTCCACTATTGGAGCTGTGTAAAGAAAAGTTGCACGGATAAGCAGAGCCGGTGTGGCGCAACACTGATTTCGCAGTTTTCGGCAGGACAGCATCAATTAGAGGCGCCAAGTGATCATACCCACCCTCCTAATATATTGGAAAATCATCTGCGCTACAAGCAATCCCTGAAAAGGCGATCGAAGGAAATTTATGAAGCTCCTGCCGTCACGATCAGTGCTTGTGCTTCGAGTGCACCACTTGAGGTAAGTTAACCTATTTTTTTTAAAGTCAGTAAACGTGACATTATTCTAATTAAATCACATAGGTCCAGACGATGCTTTCAAAACCTGCTCAGAAGAAAATATGCCAGAGAAGCCGAGAAAAAAAAAGAAATATTTCCCCCAGCTCCGGAGACACCAGATGATTACTTCAAAATCGACGACAAGTATGTTAAAACCTTGGACGGCACACCGTTTTTAGTAGGTCAGAAAACAATAGAAAGTGATGCGATATTGATGTTTTGCACGGCAGGTGAAGTATTCCATTAAATTAAATAATTGAGAAAACATATTAATGAAAAATATAATTTTAGACAACGTCAATCGTTTGGCTTCGTCTAAACTTTGGATGCTTGATGGTACTTTTGCCACAGCGCCGCAAAACTTTCGGTAAATGTATTCCATCCTGGCACACATCGGCAACGGAGAGTCTGCAAGATTTCTTCCTCTCGTTTTTTTTTCTACTTAAATCAAAATCTGAAGAAACATAGGTATACCGAAGCGTTCCAGATGCTAAGCGATTTCGCAGCACAGCATGGTGTCGAGCTGGATCCGGATGTAATAGTTACGGATTTCGAGAGAGCAGCCATAAACGCGGTGCATGCAATATTTCCGGAAAGCCGAGTGCAGGGATGTTTCTTCCATTTGACTCAGAACTTCTACAATAGAATTCAATGTAATGGCCTGGTGTCATCATACGCACGAAATAAGGATGTTTTTATGGCATTCAAAATGACAGAAGCCCTTGCGTTCGTACCTAGTATGTGCCCGAAGCATTTCAAGTTTTGCGGAAGTCTGCGCCAGCCGAAATGCATAGTTTTTTCCAGTAAGTACGAAACCAAATTCTTATATGGAATATAAATTTATAAACTTTCATCACATAGATATGTGGAAAATAACAACGTTCTTGGTTGTGTGAGGCTAACGAAACAGGACGGTAGCGTTGTTAGAAGCAAGCCGTGTTTTGATCCAAAAATTTGGAATGTGCGTAAAAATGTATTGGATGATCTACCGCGTACTACCAATCGGTTAGAAGGATTGCACAAACGGTGGCGTATACTGTCCAAACCTATCCCTGGCTTCTATGAAACAATTGTCAATTTGCAGAAAGAGCAAAATATTACCGGCGGAGAAGTATTATCTACTCTTCATGGCGTTCCCGTGCCTAAGCGGAGCGCAAAGGAAGTCGAAAAAGACTCGCGGCTAAAAGAATTAACTCAGAATTTTAAAATGTATCCAAACACCCAAGATTATTTGCGTGGTGTAGCTTTAATACTCAAGGACTCTTGATTTTTACTACAGTTTCTGTTTTGATTTTACTTTTTTGTTATTTGTTTTCATTTCGTTTTCTTCAAAAAAAAAATGCCAATAAATGTTATTGAAATGTTGCATATATTATCGTGAATCTTTTTCTTTCATTATTGTACTAACTAAATATTATTAAAACCTTACGCGCTTGAAAGTAATAAATTTGTGAATATATCATAGTCACCTGTTTTGTGAACATATTTTCAATTTACTTGTGATGTGTGCCCAAAAATATGTATAAGATATTTTCTTTAAGTTTGTCTAATTGAAAAATGTTATTCGTATGTTGTGGGTACGATCTCACCGGTCAAGGATCTTTTCTTAAGGGAAATTTCTCGATTTCTCAGAGTATAGAATATCTTCGCACCTGTTACATTATATACGAACACACTTTTAATAATTCTACTAAATGCCGCACATTTTTCATTTTAATGAAATAATTTTCGTCTAAATGTCCATTCGACGAAATGTACTTTCAACCAAATTTCTTCACAATGAAATTTGCTTTCGACCAAATGTCCATTCGACCAAATGTCCCTTCGACCAGATGTACTTTCGACCAAATGTCATTCGACGATATGTCATTCGACCAAATGTCATAGATTCTGGTACACTGATGGTATTAGAATATTAAACTTCTTGAACTGCATGTACTGCCCATACAAACATAACTGTCCTAAATATATTTTCGAACCAACACTTTTTTCATCTCTAAATCCCTATACCGGGTACCCCCGTTGGTTTGACCACATTTAATCTGAACACTTTTTAATTTGTACCCCGCTAATTTGCACATCGTTCAGATTAAAAATGGTTCAAACGTCATTCAGCTCATGGAACGTAGTAAAGTGAAATGGAACGCTGTGGAACGGAACGAAAATCAAAACAAAACAGCCAAAAGGGTAACCAGAAGTACGATTTTCTGTTGTTCGTAGGGTGATTAGAAGTTCAATTTAAAAATGAACCCCGATGGTTTGCATGAGGTACCGTTCAAATTAGCGGGGGTGCACGGTATTAACATGTACTATGTATATAAAAATTAACACAATTTGTTGTGGAACGATATGCAGATGGTGCGAAATTTGAATTTGAACCCAAATAGCAATTGCAAAACGTAAATTATCAAAACAAATCTAATTAAATTAAAAAAATAATCTAATGTGAATGATGATGATTTCATTGCATTCAACTGCAATTGCTATTCGTCGATCACTGACGTAAAATAATAAAACAATCAATATCAAATGACGAAGAAGTTATCCGGAAACATGATCCATCATCCTCATACTGGGACTGTAATTGACTGAGGAAGGAGGGAAGACTATCGATTCCTTTCGAGTATAAGTAGTTGCGCTGATGTGTCGGTAAGTGTCCAAGTGCCAGGGGAAACATACAAGTGATCAAGTGGATATAGTTTCAAATAAAGCTGGAATGTTCCGCCTTTGACAGTGATTCAATTGGTTTTAGGTGTCTATGGTTGATGTTAAAGTCTCATCCTACTTTCCTACAATTGTAACTGATCTTGGAAGGTTTCCAAAATTAGGCCATGTGGATAAATTCATTGATATAACGGAATAATTGAATGAAAACAATTCTTCAATTTTAATTTATTCTGCTGTTTATAATGACTCGATTTTTCCGATGATCTTATTAGGAGTCGTCCATAAATGACGTAGCTTTTTAGGGGGGAGGGGGGGCTTCACGAATTTGTGACGATGTGTGACGAGGGGAAGGGAGGGGTCCTAGCTAGTGGACGTAGCATTTTGAATCACGTCGGTAAAATAAGAGGCGCTAAAAAAAAATAAACAATTATTTTTTATCAAACTCCTTTTTTCCTATAAAATGATAATTCAGCTTCAAAACATTCATATGACAAGATTGAAAAAAATCTAAGAAAATTTAGATTAAACATTAAATTAAATAATTATGTGAACATTATATGCATGCTACGGAGATGAACCAGCTGGGCTGAAAATCTCCCTAATAAAGATAAATAATAATAATATGCATGTCTTAATAAATTAATTTATAAATAAACAAATTAAAAGATGCATAAATTAATTAAAAATCAATGCTTTAACAACTTGGATTGTTTTAGCTTTATTCATATTTTCTGTAAGAGCTTATTTCTTTAAAAAAACAATTTGTTCGGTTTGGAAAATATTACACTAAACAAGATATTTATTCCATGAATTATGCTCTCAATGTTGCAGAAGATTTCCATCCAATCAACTCATCGATTTGTTTTTAAATAACAATGTTCTTGATGAAATAGCCTGAATACAACTTGGTGGAAAAGCCTGGACAACAGATTCGAGTGTTATCGAAAATGTTCTATCATTCAATATGAAGAAAGATTATTTTTAGTATTCAATTGGTTTGTTATAGGTTATGTAAGATCATTTCAGTATGGGGGACGATAATGAAGTTAAGCTGAAATATTAATAAAGATAAATAATTTGTATAATTATCGCTAAGATTTTATGAACCTTCCAAATATTACAAGTGTAATCTTTTCTACATCTGGCACCTAATTGCTAAATGGATTTCAATTTGGATAATAACGACGAATAGCCATTTCAAATTAAGCTATATTGTTGATTATTTTCATTGAAATCTATTTCCTAAAAACGAATAATCAAAAAACAATTCTCTAATATAACGATTTTTTTTTTCAACATATTATAAAATCTATTGTACCCTAACTCGTTACTGTTAGCTTCATCAATCCAATCAAAGATTTATCCATTTTTCTATATTTTCAGCTGTAAACTTGTTTTCATTGTAACAACAGCAAAATTAATACAATGTAGCCAACAACTTAAACAGGGAAAAGTTTATTTAAAACTGTTTTCCAAGTTGCCTTTGAGCACTACTGCAAATCAAACTTTTATTCGTTAGATTATGCTTACGTTTCAGTCAGTAATTAATATCAATTTTTTTATTGAACTTCTGAATTCAATTTTTTTTTTTGTTTTAACCCTATTGCTGAGAAAAACAAATAAAAATAAATCTAGGGGGGGGGGTTGCTTGATATGCTACGTATTTTCCAAGGGGGGTATCAGCATTTGTGACGAAATGCTACGAGGGGGGAGGGGGGTGTAAAAAATCAGTGAAAAAATGCTACGTCATTTATGAACGGTCCCTTATTAATCTGAACCGTCATTCACTTGGAAACAATCTTTGACGTACGCTAATCAAAAGTGCATTTTTTCTTCCCGCGCACCAGACCTATGCCCATAATCTATTAGGAAGTCGTGAGGCTTCGTTTGAAGATAGTTGAAATAATCAGAGTCATGCTAAATACAAAAAAAAAACTCAAGGCGAATCCAGTACGAACCCAACAAGAAAAACGTTGCATGGTACTTACTCTGGAGGTAATGTTGCTTTTGCTTTCATTATCGGCGTAGTGGTCGTCTGTATTAATTGTCATGATGCTGGCTGGCCGGGTTGACCTCTTATCTACGGTAGCGTGTTTTCCTCTTGAGGAAATATTTCTTCCTCCTTACTACTCGACTCAATGCGTCGCTGAGATTATATTCCGAAAAACTGTGAATGGAAATGATAAGAAATTATACATTATAAGGATCACCGCATTTTTTCGAAAAGGTCAGCTCAATTCATTTGGCAAATGTTACATATCGGGAAGTCGTTGTGCAATCGAAATGCAAATATGGTTGTATTATTTATCATCTAGCATAGAGAAATTCAAAAATCATAATTTTCATAAAGTTTTTGATAGAAAGATGTTCACATTTCTCGGAACTTCCCTAGTCTTGCGGTAACGTCCGCGACTACAAATCAAAGCCATACTGAAAGTGTTTGAGTTCGGTTTCCGGTCGGTCCAGGAACTTTTCGCAATGGAAACTTTCTTGACTTTCCTGGGCATAGAGTATTATCGTGCCAGTCACGCGATATATAAATGCGAGAATGAGAACTTTGAAAATTAAACAAAATGAAAACTAATTTTGATATTGTGTTCTTAGATTATGCTAACTTGATTTGATGATATTTTGATCGAGTTAGCAACAATCGCTTCAGAATTTGAGATCACCATTGTATATGAGAATCATCAAAATGTTAACATAATTTGATATTAACGATTGTTATAACCTGTAGGATGGGACCAGTTATTGGTAGTGGCCAAAATGGTGAGCTTTCGAAACATTCCTCCAGGAACACCTATAGAAATTCTTGCTAAAATGTTTGAAAAATATTTGTAGAACAACTTCTGAGCTAATTCTGAGAAAATTCTGTTCTGGAAGTTATACCTGCAGATACTGTAAGCGAATTTCACAAAGCAGCAGATGGAATTTTTTGATAAATTATTGAAGAAACCTCTAAATTACTTTATGTTATATTTAGGGACAATTCACAGTGATTTTTTGGCAATTTCGTGGTCAAAATAGCATAGCAGTAAAAAAAATCCTTTATTTGATTGAGTTTTTTAAATATAATTACTATATTAACAATTTTTGTTGATATTCTACTAATTTTGTTTTAATGTACAGTTCAAAGTTTTCAACTCAAGTTTTACAGAATTATCTCTCAGAATCTTTTTTGTTCTGTCCATTAATTATGTCGCATGCGCCTACAGGGGAGAGTGATGAAAAGGTAAGGATCAATCGTGTCCAGTTCACGCAATTTGAAGAAACTAGTGGCGTGTCGCTTACTCCTACGGGGGAGTCAGTAGTGCAAGGTTAACCACGTGGGTTTATCGGATCAAAGAAAGTGTTGTTTTGGGTAGAGCATTCATGAGCTGCGATCCTCATTTTATCCAAATATTTATCAAGAAGTCCTAACCATACATAATTGATTGTGGCGGTTATTGTCACCAAAACACATAAAGGTAAGGATTGCGTACTTAGCTAGTAGTACAGCCTGGGTGCTGTTGTCCTTCTGACATCAGCTAAAGTGAGGAGGTGCGTTTCGAGCGTCTGTCCACCAAGGAGGTGCGGCTCAAAAAGCGTCTGTTCTGGCATCCAGCGGCTGAGTATGAAATGCTGTATCAATTGGGCCTTCCTTAGCCGAGCGGTTAGAGTCCGCGGCTACAAAGCAAAGCCATGCTGAAGGTGTCTGGGTTCGATTCCCGGTCGGTCCAGGATCTTTTCGTAATGGAAATTTCCTTGACTTCCCTGGGCATAGAGTATAATCGTACCTGCCACACGTTAAACGAATGCGAAAATGGCAACTTTGGCAAAGAAAGCTCTCAGTTAAGTGTGGAAGTGCTCATAAGAACACTAATGTCGTTTTTCTTTATTTGCACCGCCTGCACCGTTTTCCCACCGGTGTAGCAAAACTTGCACCCAAACCGTTCTTTTATTCCGCAGGTAGCACACCGTTTTTACACTCGATCGCCACCGGTGCAGAAAATCCTACACCCTGATCGAGCTGGGTGTAGCAGGTAATGCACTCTTTTTACTAATACATGTATGGTGCTAAGCTGTCAGTGGCGTTCTTGTTTTGGCCATTTTGGTAGGTTTTCTTGTTTTCGGTAACGAACAAGCCAGATTCTTCATTTGCGCTCATTTTCGGCTGAGCGGATAAAAATGGATTTATTTCAGAATTGAATATTTTTATTCAGTAAAAGAAGACATATTCTTAGCTTTCGGAAATGCTACAATAAATACAGATTATTAAAGAATAATAAGGAATACTATTATGTATGAGTAGAGTAAAGTGGGGCAAAAGTTCGAGTGGGGTAAGAGTTTCTTTTTAAGATTTCTAGCTCAATTGGGTTGTTTAGTGGAGAAAAAATCACTGTTTGTTCCAGCTTGATCGAAAGAGCTCATCTTTCTAAGTATAACACGATTTTATTGCACTTCAATATCTTAATGTTGATATTATAAATGATTAAAAAAGATTCAATCCGTCGAATCAATGACATTTCAATTTACACAATGACAGTTCGTCCCGAAGTAAAATTTGCCGAGGGGTGATTCAAAAGTGATTTTCATACTAATTTCAAATGTGTTTTAAAAATAGTTACAGGTAACGGAAAATTGTGAAACTTTGGATTCTAGTTTAATTTTTAACGTAGATTCAGAATATGTAAGAAAATTAATACCCCTAAACAAGCCAATACAAAACAAATCTCATAAATGTCATGGTGGTTCGAATGTTATTCAAGAAGAGACTTCTACTCCAAATATTATAAAAATCGATCGAGATATGGAAAAGTTATGGCTATTTGTTGTTTTTCGACGTGAATATTGTAATTTTTGGTCAAACTTTCGATGCATGGAATCAAATGAAGATAAAATATTTTTCAATATTTTATGTAAGGGCGTTTCTAGGCCTATCATAAGGATGCTTTTACGTGTATTAGTTTTTGCATAAATGGTTGGAAAAAAAAAATTGGCCCATAGCGGGGCAAAAGCTCGAATCTGCGGGGCAAAAGTTCGACCCATGTATAAACTCACGGAAAAATTTTCAAATTGCCTGAAATCTATATATTATCTTCAAATTTAGCAAAATTTGCCTGATCGTGCGAAAAATGTCACAAAAATTTTACATTTCCACTTAGTTTTGCGAAAAACTGCTATATTTTGGGTGTATTACAATTAACCCTATTTTGGGCACATTTTTGATGAAAATTTAGTGTGTATTTTTCTGCAAACATAAGTTTACGGCTGGTATAAAGTATGACTGGCATAAAAGTATTGATATTTTGTGTTTTAGCCAACGAACTTTTGCCCCACACTAGATTCGAACTTTTGCCCCACCGGTGAGGCAAAAGTTCGCTTAGGACAATCAATTTTGAAACTGTTATAACTAAAAATGGGTAAATATTTTGACACAAGTTTGTTCAGCAAAATTATAGCCAATATCTTGAAGGTTCGCTGTATGGTATTTGTTATGTTTCATCTGCTATTTTTTTTCTTGGAAACTTTGATTATACCACTAAGGTCGAACTTTTGCCCCACCTTACTCTATATTTTATTAGAAGGAACTTTTACGGCTTATGTCTTAAAATGGAATTCTTCATTCAAATGCCAACGAAATAGAATCAGCATCGACTGAAGCTGTATATTTTAAACTCGGATTACAAAATCTCTGGTTCTATATTTAACTGAAAACTAGTCGATTGACGATAAATCGATAATGATTTTTCATTGAGGTTCTAAATGCAATGATTGATATCCGTTGCTCTGAAGTTATCAGCCAGAGAGAGGATCTATGAAATCAAATAAGTCCTTATAGTATTGAAAAATGAAAATTCTGAATTTTAAATTACGAAACATATATCATGGTATCAATTCCCAGGAAAAATAAAGTTATTTTCATATACCAAACATTTATTCTATCCAAAACGCAAACGAATCGAATGTTTCCGAATCCTTCTACAGCACATCATGAATAACGGAAACAGCTGTTCTATCTGTTTGGCATTGTTTTTTGATTGACGTCTTCGCTAACACCATCATACGCTGTCAAAATATTGCACCGAAAGAGTTCTATTTTCCGGTGTCAATTATTACACTCGCACGGTGCACCGTCGGGAATAATCGAAAACGACATAAGCTGAGAAGCAGGCTATGTTCCAGTGAGGACGTAATGCCATGAGGAAGAGGAAGATCACGTCAGCTACACCTAAGGTGGCAGCCCCATCATCGTGATGTAGGTATCGCGACCCAGCATATATTGAATACATTGCATATAGGTAGCATATCGAATTTCTTACCTACCATGAAAAAAGGAGAAAGGAGCAACAACGAACGATATTTTCGGCAACCGACCTGGCAACGAAATAAGGACTATGATTGGAAATTCGGTACCTGGAATGTCAGGATGTTAAATGAACCCGGACGAGTGAGCCTTTTGGCTCGTGAATTGCAGAAGGTTGGAGTGAACGTGGCTGCTATTCAGGAAGTAAGATGGCCTAGAACTGAAGAACGTGAATTCAGGGCGGTGGATCCCGTCGCCAACACAGCTTTCAAATACTACATCTACCATAGTGACAGCGATAAGGCAGAGCATGGTGTCGGATTCATAGTGATCGGGAAACAGATGGAGCGAGTTGTGAGGTGGAAACCGATTAATGAACGGATCTGTGTATTGAGGATACAGTGCAAATTCTTCAACTACAGTCTGATCAACATCTATGCGCCGACAAACGATAAACCCGACGATACGAAGGATGCGTTTTATGATTGTCTGACAAGACCTACGGAGAGTACCCAAAGCATAACGTAAAAGTTGTTATCGGGGATTCCAACGCTCAGGTCGGAAGAGAGGATTTTTTCCGCACAATAATTGGTACGGAGAGCCTTCACTCTGCCACCAATGACAACGGTCTAAGACTAATAACTTTCGCTGCAGCTAGAGGGATGGCCATCAGCAGCACCTACTTTGCACGCAAAGACATCCGAAAGCACACCTGGATGCACCCAAATGGCGAGCTCTACAACCAAATAGACCACGTTTTGGTGGAAAGCCGGCATTCCTCGGATGTCATCGATGTGAGAACCATCAGAGGTCCAAACATTGACTCTGATCATTATCTGGTTGCTAGTAAAATTCGGGCACGGTTGTCTACCGTGGCGAACACAAGAACACAACGGCCGTTGCGTTTCAATATCCAGCGCTTATCAACAGCTTATGAGCGGATGAGGGGATACAACGTAGGCGACAACCTCAACAATCTGTGGGAGTCTATCCATGGTGCGATGAGCACAGCAGCGCGAGAGGTGATAGGTACTGCTCAAAGAGGGCCCAGAAATGGTTGTATAAATGAGGAGTGCCAGAATGTGAAGGATGAAAAGAATGTTGCTAGAAGCCGGATGTTATTGTCTGGTACCCGGCAGAATAGAGAGCGGTATAAGGAAGCTAGAGCAGCCGAGAAACGAATTCACCGCAGAAAGAAAAAGCAGTATGAAGAAGATACCATTACTGAGGCGCAAAACAGCTTGGAACAAAATGATATGCGGAGATTTTACGAAACTGTCAATGGCGTACGGAGAAAAACAGCGCCGTCTCCCGTCATGTGCAATGACCGTGAAGGTAACTTGCTGACAGACAAAATCTTGGTGGCTGCCAGGTGGAAAGAACACTTGAAGCCCCCGACGCTAGATGAGGTTAGAAGAGCGATCAAGGAGTTGAAGAACTGTAAGGCTGTTGGAAAAGACGAGCTCCCGGCCGAACTTTTCAAGCACGGCAGTGAGCAGCTGTACCAAATACTGCACCCTACTCTGTTAACGATATGGGAAGAAGAAGAATTGCCTGCTAGCTGGCTGTGGGCCTCATCTGCCATCTGTATAAAAATGATGTTACCCGCGAGGTGAAAAGGCGTCTTGCAGTTGCGTATAGGGCTTTTTACGGGCTCCGTAACCAGCTTAAGTCCACAATTCGAACGAAACGTGTAAATTGTTGATACGTATAATGCACCTAATTGGAGCGTGGAATATCATGGATATTTACATGATATATCATGTAAACTTCAATTATATGTCATGTAATGCAGCAGGATTCTGTGTGGTTACATGACATATAACACATTTTTACATGATTTCAGACTTAAATTTACATGACGTCATGTTTACATCGCATAAATGAAGTTTACATGACGTGTAATCTTCATTATTTTTAACAGTGTCCCGTCGCCTGCAGACGAAACAAAATTCGCGCTATATAGGATACTAATCCTTCCGGTAACACCGCTAGCGCATGACGGCTCACCATAGTAGCATGTCCGAAAGAACTTGAAACTATTGAGAACCAGAGCTACAGGTCCAAAGCCCTAATAAAGGTGGATGGTTGTGATGGCTATGACTATGGTCATCATGTAAAGAACAAGCGGACAATGCTGTATCGTGTCAGCACCGAGGAGGCAGCCCTTCTAGCACGATGTAGGTTGCGCAACCCTGGTTAGGTGGCCTATCGGAGACCCTTCACCAACCAAAAAAGGCAAAAGTATAGCAAACAGATTGATTTTACGGCAACAGACCCGGCAACAAATAAAGGACAACGATTGAAAAGTTGGATCTTGGAACGTGAGAATTTTGAATGAACCCACGCATGCTGGGCTTCTGGCTCGTGAACTGCAGAATGTCGGCGTGAACGTGCCAGCTATCCAGAAAATACGCTGGCCGAGAACCAGAGAACTCGAATTCCGAGCGGTGGACCCCATCACCAACACTTCATTCAAGTACCACATCTACTATAGCGGTGGCGACAGAGCAGAACGTGGAGTTGTCTTCATAGTGATTGGGAAGCAGATGAAGCGAATTATTCGGTGGTAAGCGACCGAATCTGTGTGTTGAGAATGAAGGGCAAGTTCTTCAACTACAGCCTGATCAGCATATATGCGCCAACAATCGATAAGCCAGATGACATGAAGGATGAGTTCTATAAGAGCCTGGATAAGGCCTACGGAGAGTGCCCAAAACAAGACGTCAAGATAGTCATCGGCGACGCAAATGCGCAGATCGGGAAAGAAGATTTCTTCCGACCCGTCATTGGAACGGAAAGCCTTCATTTCGTTACCAATGATAATGGCCTGCGCTGCTGATAGAGGGATGGCCATCAGCAGTACCTACTTCGCACGAAACAATATCCGCAAACACACCTGGCGATACCCGAGTGGCGATGCATGCTCCCAAATAGACCACGTGCTGGTTGATGGGCGACATTTCTCAGATGGCATGGATGTCAGGACCTTCCGAGGCCCTAATATCGACTACGATCATTATCTCGTAGTAACTATAATTCGGGCGCGGTTATCCAGCGTCACGAGTTCCACAACAAAGAGAACGCTGCGCTTCAATATACAACGATTGTCGACTGATGTGGTAGCTGCACAGTACGGTCAGCAACTAGACGAGCAGTTGGGAAGAATCAACGTTGCTGGAGACGTCGACAGCCTGTAGGACCCTATCCACGAAGCTGTGACAACAACGGCGCGGGAAGTGATCAGCACTAACGACGAAGACGAAACGACTGGTTCGACGAAGAGTGTCAGAGAGTGAAGAATGTTGCTAGAAGCCGTATGCTTGTGGCCGGTACCCGACAGAACAGAGAGCGGTGCAGGACAGCGAGAGCCAAAGAAAAGCGAATCCACCGCAGAAAGAAAAAACAGCACGAAGAAAGTATAGTAGCTGACGCTCAAGAAAGCATGAACCAGAATGATATGCGGAGATTCTATGCAACGGTCAATGGTGCGCGGAACAATATCGTACCAGTGCCCGCCATGTGCAATGATGAATGAGAAGGGCATTTGCTGATCGATAAAACGGCGGTGGCTGCCAGGTGGAAGGAGCACTTTCAGCAATTGTTGAACGGTGAAAATGGAAATGTAGCGAGGAACAGGATGAACATAGATGATGACGATCAAGCTGTGGACCCACCGACCATAGGAGAGATTAAAAAGGCTATCAACGAGCTGAAGAACTGTAAGGCTGCTGGGAAGGACGAGATCCCGGTCGAGCTTCTCAAGCACGGAAGTGAGCAGCTTTACCAGTCGATCCACCGAGTACTTCTGAAGGTATGGGAGGACGAAGAATTGCCCACCGGCTGGTTGGATGGCCTCATCCGCTTCATCTACAAGAAAGGGCACAGACTGGAGTGTGCCAATTACAGATGAATTACCCTGCTGAATTCGGCGTACAAAATTCTGTCGCGCATCCTGTTTAACAGACTGAGACCTCTCGAAGAGTCCTTCGTTGGCGAATACCAAGCTGGTTTTCGTAAGGGCCGTTCGACAACGGACCAGATGTTCAGCTTGCGAATGACCCTAGACAAATTCCGAGAGTATAACTCAGACTCATCTGTTTATTAATTTCAAGGCGGCGTACGACTCAGCGAAAAGAAATAAGCCTCGGCAGATAAGGTCTGAAAATGGTTTTCCGGCGAAACTAATTAGGCTGATACGTGAAACGCTGGATGGTTCGAAATCAAGTGTTCGGATCGCAGACGAGGTGTCAACCTCGTTCGTGACGTTAGACGGATTGAAGCAGGGAGACGCACTTTCGCACTCGAGGGTGCTATTAGGAGATCTGGCGTGCAGAGAAATGGCACGATTATCACAAGGTCGCACATGCTCCTTGGCTTTGCGGACGATATAGACCTAATTGGAATCGATCGCAGGTCAGAAGAAGAGGCCTTCGTGCATCTGAAGAGGGAGACAGCGAGGATAGGCCTTATCATTAATTCTACCAAAACGATGTACATGGTTACAAGTAGAGATAGAGCCAGGCATGGTGGTGTAAGTGCTGAGTTAGTGTTTGATGGGGATGTGTTTGAAGTTGTTAAAGAATTTGTTTATCTTGGAACACTTGTGACATGTGACAACGACGTTTCCCGCGAAGTGAAAAGATGTGTTGCGGCTACCAGCTTAGGTCCCGCAGCATGCCAACGGAAACAAAATTCGCCCTGTATAAAACATTGATTCTTCCGGTGACTCTCTACGGGCACGAAGCGTAGACGTTGAAAGAGTCAGAACGGAAAGCTCTCGGTGTTTTCGAACTTAAAGTGCTGCGGACAATACTCGGTGGGGAACTCGAAAATGGTATGTGGCGCAGACGCTTGAATCACGAGTTGTATGCGAAGATTATCAAGCGTGTAAAATACGGCAGACTTCAGTGGGCTGGTTACTTATTGCGAGTGTCGGAAGAAAGAATTGCGAAAATAATAGTCAGCAGGGAACCAGGTAGAGGTCAGCGGCTTCGGGGAAGACCACAAATACGCTGGCTGTACGCAGTGGAAGAGGACATGGCGACCTTAAACGTTCGGGGCAACTGGAGAAGTTTCGCCCAAAACCGACGAAGATAGAGCTCTACAATACGCCCGGCTATGGCGTGACGCTACGCTGTAGCCATCAAGGTATCAAGGTAGGTAATCCTTCCGGTTGCTGTATACGACCATGAATCCTGGACGTTAAAAGAGGTCGACCGGAAAGCGTTTGGAGTTTTTGAGCGTAAAGTGCTGCGAACAATACTCGGCGTTAAACAAGAAAATGGCATCTGGCGGCGTCGCATGAATCATGAGTTGTACCAAGTATATAAAGAAGTGGATATTATCAAGCTCATAAAACACGAGGCTGCGTTGGGCTGGTCACGTGATACGAATGCCGGAAGAACGACAAGCAAAAATAATATTCAGTAGAGAACCCGGGCGAGGCCGTCGGCTTCATGGTAGGCCGCGCACACGTTGGCTTTTCGCAGTTGAAAAGGACTTAAGGGCACTTAACGTTCAGGGTGACTGAAAGCGATTGGCTCAGGACCGAGTCCAGTGGAGAAAAATTATCCATTCGGCGTTGATTCAACGAAGCGGATTGTAGCCCATCAAGTATCAAGTACATGAAATTTTAAAGAATATTCAAGACAGTTTCATGGAAATTCTTGGTAAAAACATGTTGGTGGCATTTCTGCCGGAATTCTTGGAAAAAAATATAGGATTGCTTTCACAGATACAGCAAAAAAAATCTTTAGTGATGCCTTTCTACGGATAATTCCAAAAAATCGTCAGCGACTTCTCAAGGAATGCTTTAAAGAATTCCCACTGAATGTCTTCAAGGAAATCCTTCGGTAATCCCACGCTGGTTGCTCGTGTCAATTCCACAGAAATTGCCTCAAAAGTCATACAGGGATTATGTTTCCATTTTTCCAGAGAGTTCTTCATGAGTTTACTGTAAAGATTCATTCCACGACCAACAATTCCTCCATTCTTCCATACTTTCTAAACATTCCTATAGGATTTCTTCCAGGAAAGACTACAAAAGTTTAATTCAGGGTTTCTGAAAAAATCGTTACATGAATGCATATTCCAATTTTTCAGAAATTTTACAATTTGCAAAGGAATCGCTATAAAATTCGTCTCCACTTATTCTCTTCAGAATTTCCCTAAAATTGTTCCAAGGATTACTCTGAGAAATCTTGCTGGAATTTTTCCACATGGTTTCCTTAATTTATTACTTTATAAATTCCTGTAAACTTGCTGTTGTGTGGGGTGTTGTAAACTTGCTTTTTGAGAATATGAAAAAATCGGTTGGGTGACAAGTCGTCGAATTCCAAAACGTCGAAGGGACAAAACGTCAAAAGGTAAAAACGTCGAAAGGAGAAAATTGGAATAAAACGAGAATTCCTTGGAAGAATGATTCTCTTTCGAATGAATAATTAATCCTCATGTGCCAAGCGTTATTCAAAGTATATTTCATCGACCACAACGTGAACATTTTTTTTTTGAAAACAACTCCATATCGGTGTTGAAAAATGACTGCTTTCGACGTTTTGTCACTTTATACGTTTTAGGATTCGACGTTTTGAATTTCGACATTTTGTCCCTATTTATGTCCAGTGATTTTTTTTTGTGTGACAGTGACTCCAGTCGTGTCAAAACGTCGAAAAAATGCTACAGCAAATATTCTCGTAATTCCTGTTGGTGCGGGGTCCAAAAGGAAGACCTTAACGAGGCGGATGCTCAACAGGAGGCGAACGGGAAACTTTCCGAGAACGATTAGAATAAAACGCGCTTGTTGCTAATTCAATTGATACTGGTTATTCTTAGTTCTTTGTATAGGCTTTTATAAGGTTGGACATGTATTCAAATAAAATAGAGAATCAGGGAGAGAGAGAGAGATTCTGCCGTTTTTGGGATCAGAGCTCACCTTCATATCGGCGACTACGTTTAGATCACTTTGGATCGAAGCTGATAGGGTGGCTCCCTATTCTCGCTCGAACAATTTTCTCGATTGATTCTAGGTATACAATTTTCTTCAAGGATTCTGCGATATTATTCAGAGTTCCATTGAATATTTCTTACAATATTAAATTCAACTATCTCAAGAATCCTAAAGGTTATCTCATGGGTATTTCAGAGCTCATCAGCTAGTTCTTAAGAAGTAACTCGATAATTAAATATGAATATTCATTTAACACTTCAGTCGTCGCGCTGTTGTATTTTGTACAACAGTGAAGAAAAAAACTCGCTTATCGTACACAGCATCAGCGTGGTGGTTCTGACGGTGTCGAACCGCGCGACGACTGAAGGGCTAAATAAGTTCTGCAATAATTTGACAATAAGCCATTTTACGAAGCCGGTCAAACGACATGAGACCTGGGATTGAAGTTTTCCTTTTCAATCATCGTCATCAGTTTTCGCGATAATGATGGTTGATGACTATGCGCATTTCTAGCGTAGTTTTTCATACAGGCAAAAACTTAAATGGAGAATAATTTTCAAAATATTTCTGATTACTTAAGTGCTTTTTTGAGTGAAAATGGGTAACAAAGTGAAAGCTGATGCAATAACTACACTGAGAACAGCGTTGCGGTTGAAAATACTATATCAGAGGGTTAAATTAAATACACAACGCCACTTGATTTGTGCAGACTAAATTCGCATTTATTTAGAATATTTTGTGCATTCAATTTTACCATGGCACCATTTGTATAGTAAAAATTACTATTTCATGGTTAAAAACTTGCAGCAGACCAGAATCGAACCGAGGATCTGGCGATTGTCAAGCGCGAGCGCTAGCCGCTCGGCTATCGACGCGGTTGGATTGAGAGGGAACAAAACGCAAATAAAAAGCGTTCATGATAGCTCAATCGTGGTTGGAGTAGTAAATTTAAAAACACGTTCATGGTTCTCATTACTGCAACGCTTGTTTCAGTGTAGGTGTAGTCTTGCAGTAACGAATTTTTTTGGATCTTTGTTTTGCCATTTTCTCCATGTCTCCGTTTGGTAAGATGAGGCGTTGTTATAAATCACGCTGGATTTTATCAAAACAAAATCTCAGGTCTCCTGTCAGCTGACGCCGTTGCGACTATCAGCTGTTCCGAAACGTCTCGAAAAATGGCTTATTCATTGCCAGAATTCCCTAAAACAAACATTGGAAATAATAACCTGTAATAACCTCTGCAAGAAGTTCTGAAGTGCTGGAGGAATTTGTGGAGTGATCCTTCGGGTGTAGAAATATTTGTATGACGTCTTATGAAATCCTGATCGAAAGTTTAGGAGGAATCTCAGCAAAACTCCAATAAATCAATCATCAAGACATTTTTAGAGAAATTACAGGAGACATTTCTAAAGTAACCCTAGAAGATATTCTTAAAAAATATAAGCCTTCCTTAGCCGAGTGGTTAGAGTCCGTGGCTACAAAGCAAAGGTATCTGCTTTCGATTCCCGGACGGTCCAGGATCTTTTCGGAATGGAAATTTCTTTAACTTCCCTGGGCATAGAGTATCATCGTACCTGCCATACGGTATACGAATGCGAAAATGGCGAATAAGGCAAAGAAAGCTCTCAGTTAATAACTGTGGAAGTGCTCATAAGAACACTAAGCTGAGTAGCCGGCTCTGTCCCAGCGGCTCTGTCCCAGTGGGAATGCCAAGAAGAAGAAGAAGAAGCCTCGCGGAGAAATTCGTGGCTACAAAGCAAAGCCATGCTTAAGGTGTCTGCGTTCGATTCCCGGTCGGTTCAGGATCTTTGCGTAGTTTAAATTTCCTCTGCTTCCCTGGACATGGAGTAACATAATTCCGGGTAAGGTACCGCGGGGCAAGTGGGGACGAAAAAAACGATAGTTCAAACAAATTGTTCAATAACATTTCCAAATGTCAATATTTTTCAAATCCAACAACACAATCACGTTTTGGCAACATATTTGCTGGTGTGTGCATGAAACTAATCGAATAATTTCGAAATTGTGAAAACCTTGAAAGAAAGTTTTAGAATGAGCCATTGGACGCAGTTGCCTCGCTAAACGGGGCAAGTGGGACACATCCAGTTTCATGCGTCAATCCACATCAGTAAGTCAAGCATTACAATAGTAGGATTGATAAGTCATAGATTTTTAATTTAGAACATATTTGATGTACAGAAGGGATCAACCATAAAATACGTTACGTTTTAGGAAGAACCCCTTTATTTAATAGTATGTTACCTCACATTTAATATTAACTGAAAACTCCTCAATAAAAGCGTAAAGAGGAATTAAATATATCATTTATAAGTTGTTATAAGTTGTTAATAAAAATGTAGCACATAAACAATCAATAATTGACGAAATTATAAATATGTTTTGTTATTATTTATATGCATGGCAGAAAACCACCTTATGGGATGGAATTGTTTTCCATCACTACTTAATTTGGTAGAAATAACAAATAAAGTTCAAATAAAATAGAAAAGTAATCGTTATCATGATGCATTTCAAATTTCAGTCGTGTGTTTGTTCAATTTTAAAGTCGTATTTCAAAAATAAAAAATAAATTTAAAAATAAAGAATAATAACACTTTTTTTCTCCCTCTTATGCAATTACGTAATTTGAGGTTGATCTTTTTTCTATAAAAATCATTTGTTTGAATGTTTTAGTGCTACTCTCTAGCAAAATGTATGAAACGTGTACGAAAAGTTTTGATTCTGGTTTTTGTTTTGATAGGTCCCACTTACCCCAGGTACAAATATATTTTGGGGTAAGATAGACCATCGAAAATTTCATATGAAATGAAAACAAAATACTGGTTTATCGTTAGCAGCTTGTAATAATACTTAAAATTATAGCTTACTGATGGAAATTCGATTTAAAACACATTTTTTTTTGCGAGTCAATGCAAGACGTGGAACGTGTCACAATTTATTATGCAAGTTGAAAATGGCGCTAAACTGACAACTGTTACATGAACCTCATGGTTATAAAAACAACAATATGTTTAGTACTAAATACATTCCTTTTCATTGTATCTTCAACTTTCTAGAAGAATACCCCCATGAAAAACTTTTCCTAGTTCAGCTATGACGAAACGCCCCACTTACCCCGGATTCTCACTTGCCCCGGGGTACCTTACATGATTTACGAATGCAAAATTACATATTTGGCAAAGAAAGCTGTCAGTTAAAAACAATGTGGAAAAACTCATGAAGCACCAAGCTGAAAATCAGGATCTGCCCCAGTGGGGATGTATTGCCAAGAACTTATTATTTTGTTCAAAATCTTCCAAAAGAATCGAAGAAAGGATGCTCATTTTGGCATACCGACCCCATATCATACCGGCATCATATTCAAATCCGGCTTCGTTTTGCAATTGTATTCCATTATTTTTCATTTGATAAAGGGATTTATTTACTTATAGTTGCAAAGGACACGAAATGCATACATAGTTGTTCCAAGGATTTCAAAGCTTTGGCCCTTCAACTGCATCGGACCGTGGTTGATGCTGATGGCCTTTATCATGACAACAGAACAACAGCAATGTTTTCCACTCTAATTACAGCAGCTTGTAGGAAATCAACCTCGGAACTAGATTAGTGTATTCAGACAGATGGAACAGATGCGTGCTTCGGATCAATCGCGGGTCAACGTAACGCATTTTTGTTTTTGCAAACTTAACACTTCTACAATGTGCTATTTTATTAAATGACACCCCAATGGCGCTTGGATGGATTGCAATGATTCGGATCAGTAGTATCGGAAAATTAATTTTCGTTGACGTGAACCGGCATTCAAAAAGTGTTTTTTTTTTCAAACACTTTACTGATTGAAAAAAGTAAGTTAATTGAACGATAGTTAACGGCTTCGGCATGATTTTAGTTCGGATCAAAAAAAAAATACCTAGGTCACTTTCCATTTTCAGGAAAATATGCAAAAACCTCGAAAATTGTCAATAACGTGCTTTTAATTGAGAATATTTTTGAAATAATGAACAAGAAGATTTTCAATTGGACTAGCTAGTGATACTTCAATATCGGTTTTTAATTTCTGTTTGTAGATCATGCCTTATAATTTTTAAAGCAGGATCCCAAGCTTAAGATCGAGTCTATAATAATAGATTCGAATTTCCCTACACATTGTTGTACTGTAAAACCTCTTGATTCAACAATGGAATTACAGTCGACTCTCCACATCTCGATATCTCTCCCTATTTCGATGATTGCTTCGGTGCTTATCTCGATATCCCCATATCTCGATGTGTTCCTGTTGATTTTTTGTTCCCAATTTTCTCTCCATATGTCGATATGAACATTATCAAAGGTTACTAGACCAGCTTCAAGTGATTCCGAACTATTTGGAAACTCGAAATGAAGTTTGTTTGATTATTATTTTCCTAGGAAAGGAGTTATTTTCAATCTAGTGCACATTAAATGAATGTTCTTTGTCTCGATCTCTCCCTATCTCGATGGTCCCTTCGATATCGAGACGTGGAGAGGCGACTGTAGTTAAAACTTCGCTAGCATTGTTAATACCAATTTGTTGGTATTGTTCGATGGAAAAAATAAATAAAATCTTAATTTCGCATAAGAAGCACATAATGCCTATCAACATATTTTTTAAATATTCAATTCAAAAGCTCAATAATCTGCCTTTAGTATACACATATATTTCGTAACATCAAAACGGTAGCGAATTATCAACGAACGCTTTCTATGGTTGCTCAAAACACGTAGCATGTTACGAAATGCGTAAAAAATGCTCCTTCAGTACTGATTAAACCGTTTCTAATCAAAAATTGGTTTCTGAAGGAGAATGTTACTTGGCTTTAACAACAGATAATACACTGCCGCTTCAATTTGTGTACGTATTTCATTCGAGACGTTGTCCCGCAGAAGAGGAAAATGCTTCATAAATACATGAAATTTATTAAATGCTAATTTGTTTTTAAGGCCCTACGATTTAAAGTCGTATTTCAAAAATAAAAAATAAATTTAAAAATAAAGAATAATAACACTTTTTTTCTCCCTCTTATGCAATTACGTAATTTGAGGTTGATCTTTTTTCTATAAAAATCATTTGTTTGAATGTTTTAGTGCTACTCTCTAGCAAAATGTATGAAACGTGTACGAAAAGTTTTGATTCTGGTTTTTGTTTTGATAGGTCCCACTTACCCCAGGTACAAATATATTTTGGGGTAAGATAGACCATCGAAAATTTCATATGAAATGAAAACAAAATACTGGTTTATCGTTAGCAGCTTGTAATAATACTTAAAATTATAGCTTACTGATGGAAATTCGATTTAAAACACATTTTTTTTTGCGAGTCAATGCAAGACGTGGAACGTGTCACAATTTATTATGCAAGTTGAAAATGGCGCTAAACTGACAACTGTTACATGAACCTCATGGTTATAAAAACAACAATATGTTTAGTACTAAATACATTCCTTTTCATTGTATCTTCAACTTTCTAGAAGAATACCCCCATGAAAAACTTTTCCTAGTTCAGCTATGACGAAACGCCCCACTTACCCCGGATTCTCACTTGCCCCGGGGTACCTTACATGATTTACGAATGCAAAATTACATATTTGGCAAAGAAAGCTGTCAGTTAAAAACAATGTGGAAAAACTCATGAAGCACCAAGCTGAAAATCAGGATCTGCCCCAGTGGGGATGTATTGCCAAGAACTTATTATTTTGTTCAAAATCTTCCAAAAGAATCGAAGAAAGGATGCTCATTTTGGCATACCGACCCCATATCATACCGGCATCATATTCAAATCCGGCTTCGTTTTGCAATTGTATTCCATTATTTTTCATTTGATAAAGGGATTTATTTACTTATAGTTGCAAAGGACACGAAATGCATACATAGTTGTTCCAAGGATTTCAAAGCTTTGGCCCTTCAACTGCATCGGACCGTGGTTGATGCTGATGGCCTTTATCATGACAACAGAACAACAGCAATGTTTTCCACTCTAATTACAGCAGCTTGTAGGAAATCAACCTCGGAACTAGATTAGTGTATTCAGACAGATGGAACAGATGCGTGCTTCGGATCAATCGCGGGTCAACGTAACGCATTTTTGTTTTTGCAAACTTAACACTTCTACAATGTGCTATTTTATTAAATGACACCCCAATGGCGCTTGGATGGATTGCAATGATTCGGATCAGTAGTATCGGAAAATTAATTTTCGTTGACGTGAACCGGCATTCAAAAAGTGTTTTTTTTTTCAAACACTTTACTGATTGAAAAAAGTAAGTTAATTGAACGATAGTTAACGGCTTCGGCATGATTTTAGTTCGGATCAAAAAAAAAATACCTAGGTCACTTTCCATTTTCAGGAAAATATGCAAAAACCTCGAAAATTGTCAATAACGTGCTTTTAATTGAGAATATTTTTGAAATAATGAACAAGAAGATTTTCAATTGGACTAGCTAGTGATACTTCAATATCGGTTTTTAATTTCTGTTTGTAGATCATGCCTTATAATTTTTAAAGCAGGATCCCAAGCTTAAGATCGAGTCTATAATAATAGATTCGAATTTCCCTACACATTGTTGTACTGTAAAACCTCTTGATTCAACAATGGAATTACAGTCGACTCTCCACATCTCGATATCTCTCCCTATTTCGATGATTGCTTCGGTGCTTATCTCGATATCCCCATATCTCGATGTGTTCCTGTTGATTTTTTGTTCCCAATTTTCTCTCCATATGTCGATATGAACATTATCAAAGGTTACTAGACCAGCTTCAAGTGATTCCGAACTATTTGGAAACTCGAAATGAAGTTTGTTTGATTATTATTTTCCTAGGAAAGGAGTTATTTTCAATCTAGTGCACATTAAATGAATGTTCTTTGTCTCGATCTCTCCCTATCTCGATGGTCCCTTCGATATCGAGACGTGGAGAGGCGACTGTAGTTAAAACTTCGCTAGCATTGTTAATACCAATTTGTTGGTATTGTTCGATGGAAAAAATAAATAAAATCTTAATTTCGCATAAGAAGCACATAATGCCTATCAACATATTTTTTAAATATTCAATTCAAAAGCTCAATAATCTGCCTTTAGTATACACATATATTTCGTAACATCAAAACGGTAGCGAATTATCAACGAACGCTTTCTATGGTTGCTCAAAACACGTAGCATGTTACGAAATGCGTAAAAAATGCTCCTTCAGTACTGATTAAACCGTTTCTAATCAAAAATTGGTTTCTGAAGGAGAATGTTACTTGGCTTTAACAACAGATAATACACTGCCGCTTCAATTTGTGTACGTATTTCATTCGAGACGTTGTCCCGCAGAAGAGGAAAATGCTTCATAAATACATGAAATTTATTAAATGCTAATTTGTTTTTAAGGCCCTACGATTTCACGTTTACTGAAGGTTGATGACTTGATTGATGATAATAACAGTAACAAATCAGTAAACATGTATTTAGTGAAGGTATGGATGTGAAGCATTGAGTACTGTACTGTAACATTATTTTTAAGTTCTAATTGCGGTTCAAATACCTTTTGGAGTACCTAGATCATTTTCGCGTATTTTGGTTATGAAATCTAACAACATGAAATTGATACGTTTCATGTTGTTGGATTTCATAAACGAAATATGCGAAAATGATCTAGGTACTCCAAAAGGTATTATCATGGCTTCACAATACGCAAAATCACCAAAGAACTATTTCGATTATTTTTCAAATTAAAGATGTTTTTCGTTTAAAAACATATTATTTTCAAAATTTTAATGATCTCTTCAAACAAAAAACGTTCTAACAGTTTTTTTTTTCAAAGAAAATCTCTGATAACTCTGCAACCATAAGAAATATAACAGTTGTTTATTCTCGGCAAAAACATTTAGATATACATATGGTGTCTTCGGCAAAGTTGTAGAAGTCCCAAATAATTTTTGATATATATGCCGTTGTAGGTAAATGACCCCTTAAAATCATGTTTTATCATAACTTTTTTTCCAATATTTTTTTTTGTTTTTTTACTACAGAGTTTTTTGTCATGTAAAAACCCGCGATTTTGCTATATATTCTTTTAAATGACAAAGCTATTCATAAATCACAGTACTATGCACGAATGATGTTCAGTATTGTAAAAGGATTCTGTCAGAATCCAACCTAGTATTGTTTAAAAAGCCTGTCCACTAAAGTGATGCAAATTTTGAAATTTTGGCTCCCATATGCTTAAACGATTTTATTATGGTAAATGTCACCCTCCCAAAGTTTAAAATGATATGGAAGAAATTTGACTGTGCACAAGCCCTTTAAAGTTTATATGGAGATTACTATGGAAAACGCCAACCTTATGTGTTCAGCCCTCTATCTCTTCGTCATAATATTTTATGGAAAAGTGAACACACTTTTCTCATGTGAAATCCTTCCAGCTACAACATTGTCGAATACAACATTTTGATTGGACGTCAGGAAAAATTAACAAATTCATCATCATAAAGTGTGTTTGCATGTAAAATTATTCACCAACTGTTCGCAGGCAACAGTAGAGCTTCTGGCGGAAAGAAGAGATCAAAGTTATCCAGGCTACTATGTTCTTCTGCAAAAAAAACAGTGTTACTCTAAAAGGAATTGAATGATCATCTCAGTTGGCTTTAAGAAGGTGCTAGTTATGTGTCATAAATGGACAATACTGAATTCGGAACCAAGCTTCAGTATTTTTGGGTGATTTTTCCGTCCAATGGGAAGAATATAATAATTCGTGGCTCATTTTACGGCTTTAGTATGGAGTGAAAAATTTGCTGAAAAACTTTTTTTTTAACAAAGCCGTTTTTCTCCTGAGTTTTTAACCCCCTCATATAGAACATTACATCTTTCCACTCTTCTATTTGTTCTCAATTTAATTAAAAAGAACAAAGATGCCAGATGTAATGACATACATTTTTTTTAATTTTGTATGAAATGGGCCTTCCTTAGCCGAGTGGTTAGAGTCCGCGGCTACAAAGCAAAGCCATGCTGAAGGTGTCTGGGTTCAAATCCCGGTCGATCCAGGATTTTTTCGAAATGGAAATTTCCTTGACTTCCCTGGGAATAGAGTATCATCGTACCTGCCACGTGCGAATGCGAAAATGACAATTTTGCCAAAAAGCTCTCAGTTAATAACTGTGGAAGTGCTCATAAGGACACTAAGCTGAGAAGCAGGCTCTGTCCCAATGGGGACGTTAATGCCAAGAAGAAGAAGAAGAAGTGTCCGGGAGACACGAAAAATTACAAGTGACCTGCATTCGGACGCAGCCAGCGCCGTTATTGTTTGTTATAATAATGAGAGCACCAGTACTTATACATTGAGGATGTTACTGATCGCAAGTTGCCTTTGTTGGTTCCCTGTGTAAGTACAGTTGTTCCTGCAATAACGGAGTAGCAGCTACGGGCGGTCAATCATGCTCATGCTTAGTATTGCGGCGCTCATTTTAAATCCACATCAAGCGGCGGCGGTAACGCGCAGAAGATATGCGCGCAATTCAAACGCAACGTCAAAATTCAAGAAGGCTTGGATTTTTTCGTTCTTCAATGTTTTAAATTAGCTAAATCTGAAACATGTGGTGATTTTTATTATCACAGCGACGGTATATCGACATTTTCAGATAATCGCACCACGTGAATGTATTTTGCAGATGTTCAAAAACAACAGTCTCATCAATTTTTCAAAACAAATTACCGTGCTGCATCGATATCCAGACACTTAAGAGGCACCAAATGTACCAGCTCTATTTCCACTACTTTATTGTATCATCTAACTGTAGTGTGGTATTTATACAGTTAAATTAGGGTCATATCTTCATGTAAACGACGAAAATTTTAGCAAAAATTGCAAAAATAGCATGTAAATTGCGGAAATACTAAAACATGTCCTGTCCTTAAATCCGGACACATGAATCGATATGCCGGACACTTATGAATCAAAATCCGGACAGCTTTAACGGAATTGGCCAAAACTATACGGAACACATTAAAATCAGGTTGTTTACTATATAAAATGATTTTTTTGGAGAACGTAGTACAAGCGTTTTTCATATAATATACTATAAAAGACAAATTTATATGTAATTTGACTTCTTACCTCAATTCCTTGCTTACGGTTTGATTCGAAAACTGTATTGTTAGGCTACTTAAATGAATATGGTCTTTATCGGTCTTCCTGTGCAGAACTTTTACCTTATCACTGTTCATATATATTTTCAGCTTAAACTTTCAGTTTTACGCAAATATTCTTGACAAAGATTTGTTTGCACTGCAGATATGCGACAATATCATCCTATCTCCGGCTATAGAAACACTGGCTCACAAAGCCGGACAGCATCTTGTTGCTCTTGAAATAATCAATTTACACATTAAATCACTACCTTCGCCCACTTAATTGTACAATCTTTCATCACATTTACGATTTTTAACAAAACAAGTAGAAAAACTAACATTCATCCTCACTTTTGCGAATGATTCAATACCGGTCAAACCAATAAGTCAAACCAAAACTACACAACTAAAATTTGCACGCCGCAGGAAAAGCGGGCTTCGTAGCCGTGCGGTTAGCGGCGTCAGTCGTTTAGGCGTATTGTGCTACGGAGTGTGGGTTCGATTCCCGCTTCAGCCGAAGAAAACTTTTCGTCAAACGAAAAATTCTTCACTGGTCCACTGGTCGTTCCGTGTGTCCGTTGTCTAATGTTAGTTATGTTCAGCCTGTGCAGCCTATGGCTGAAGACGGTGTAAATTGTCTTTTAAAAAGTGCCGAACTGAAGTACTGAATTTGTTTTCATTTTTATTATTTTTTTTGCGCAGCTCACTAGATTGCAGATTATCGTTAAATGATAAAATAATATTAAATCTAAGAATATATGAAAATATAACCAGATTTTTATGGATTTTCATCGTTAAATTCATGAATACTGATTGAGTGTCCGGATATTGGTACCGTCCAGATTTTGATTCATCACGGTATTCATTTAAAAAATGTTGAAAATGTTTTTCCCCGCCGCGTAATATTATTTCTGACATAAGGCCCGTGGATCAAAAAGGTTTCTTCAAATAAGAATACCATTTCTATATTTCTATATTTTTAAAGGGGGTATACGCAACGAGGTACGCCTACCGTTCATGTTTGGTGAGTGTGTTAGTGTGGCTCACAACGTTGCTGGCTGAGTGCTGAAAAGCATCCCGAGCAGAAGAAAATAACTACTGAATACCAAATTGAGGTATTCCATACCAGAAAATTTCCAATACTTACAACCTGAATGAGGTATGAATGAGCCCTGCATAAGAGGTAAAATACCTCAAATAATACCTTCTGCATATTCTACAAATACCAAGCTGATAATTAGGTCAGGTATTGTAATACCTAAATAATACATGATGGATTTTCATATAAAGTGAAATCTTTCATTAGTGGTTCAATACCTCCAGCAGTCCTCAATAGCTATCGAACACCAAAATGAAGAATTTCTAGTTGTTTTAAACATTTTTTTCAAATGCCATTATAATACCAAAATGAGGTATTGATAACTGAACAATACCTAATTGTGATATGATACCAAAATATAGTATGCATAAGTTATTGCGAGTTATTCCTTCCTCCTCGGGATTAGTGTTTGCTGCCTCCCGAGGAGGAACAAATAACTCCCCAATAACTTATGCATACCATATTTTGGTATCATACCAAAATTACGTATTGTTCAGTTGTCAATACCTCAATTTGATATTATAATGGTATTGAAAAAAATCTTTAAAACAATTAAAAATAGTTCATTGAGGTATTTAACCGCAATTGAGGTCTGCTGGAGGTATTGAACTACTATTGAAAAATTTCACTTTTATATGAAAATCCATCAAGTATTATTGAGGTATTACAATACCTGATCTAATCATCAGCTTGGTATTTGTAGAATATGCAGAAGGTATTATTTGAGGTATTTTACCTCTTATGCAGGGCACATTCATACCTCATTCAGGTTGTAAGTATTGGAAATTATCTGGTATGGAATAACTCAATTTGGTATTCAGTAGTTATTTTCTTCTGCTCGGGCTGTCATTGGCCTGCGCTTTCGACCTTTGCCGTTTGGGCCAGCCCGCGGTAGAGATGATTGTTACGCGAGCTTTGTTCATAGGTGACACTAGAACATGTGGACCACCTTAATTTTCAATAACGTGTTACCGGCGGGTAACATTTACTATTTAAACCCGATTCTGTTTTTGCACGAGGGATGCGTACCGTGCAAAAAAAGTTTTCAGTTCAAAATTTCAAAAACCGTGCAAAAAAAGTAACAACGACGTTTCATGCAAAAGTAAGGTTTTGGCGGGAAAAAATGTATGGAAACTTTTTTGCACGGCCGTGTAAAAAAAATCCATGCAAAAACAGAATCGGTGTATTTTTGTATAAGTGCGATAAATTAGGTAACGAAATGTGAGCTAGTGTTTTTCAACGGTGGGGTGTCGACATTCGCAACGCAAACCCGGCGAATGAGCAATGGACCGATGCACGAGTTCATTATTTGACTTTTGAGCGGTGCCGTGTTATTTACGTGACCATAGCAACCAGTGAATTCGGCACCGCTCAAACGTCAAATTAGTGAACACGTGCATCGGTCCATAGGCTGACACGGTTATATGAAAAATTTACACTCAAAAAAATGCACACGTCAAGGCTACGTGAAAAATCACGTAGATCGTTTGAAAATGAACTTTTCTCTAATTTACCGGACAACGGTAACAATCACCCAGACGTAGATATACATTGAATGTTCTTTCAATAATATTTACTGTTGGTGTCCATCACTCTTACGTGAAAAAACACGTAGACGTAAATGAACTCAAATGTTGACAGTTCAGTTTCTGTTTTGAACTGTCACCAGTGCAAAACGAGTAACATCGTTGGAAGCAAACGCCAAGTCTCGACATTACAAAAAATGTTAACAAGATTTGTGTGAGTAAATATTGTTTAAGATAAAGTTTTACCTTTTTTGAGTTGTGTTTTCTTTCGAATAGGGCTGAGCAACGTACTTTCACCGCCAATCGCAGCTGGCTTATCTCCATTTATCAGCGATGTAAGATTCCTCGAACTGACTCCGGTAATGCGCATCTGATTGCAGAAATATTTCCGGTGTCCGGTGACCAATACGCATGACTAAGCAAGTTCTTGAAACTAGACCAAATTTGCCGTCGATTGCTTCCGGTCGCATCCAATTTCATCTGTTTTTCATTAAGTTATAAGCATTTGAATTTCGGCGAAATTTTGTCTACGTTAATCATTTCCCCTGTATTTAGTGTAATCTTCAATTGAGATATATTTCGAAATAAAAATAATAAAACATTTTGGTACAATGAAAGGAATCTAATTAAAACATTTCTTTTATTCATAGCTTCCGTAAAATTGATAGTATAATTGCTTAGAATCCAATAAAACGCTCCGTAAAAGGTACTCACAAAACACTTAGCGGCTACGTGAAATCACCGTGAATCGAGAAAAGTTCATCAGCTCGAGTGTTCATTCTGTGCTACCTATGATTCACGTAAGTGCTACGTGGAAAAGGCGATGGAAAAAAACTACGTATGTTTTCACGTAGCCTTGACGTTTGGATTATTTTGAGTGATAGATTCTCGCTCCAGTCCACTTTTTGGATTGCATTTAGGTCCCATAACAACTGTGCAAAATTTCAGCTTGATCGGTGAAACTATATTTACGCGCCAGCCGTTCAAAGTTTTTATGGGATTTATTATGGGAAAACTTACTTTTGCAAAGAAAAATCGACAGAGGTCGCCAATTGACCTCTATAAAAACTCTGAACACAGATCTCGATTGGTATTTCTACGACGAATAACATTGCCGAAGACCGCAAAACAATCAGATGCTTGTAAAAAAAGTTATTAAGGCTAAGTAGCCCGTCATTCGTTTTGGCAACAATGATGACTTTTCAGCGTGCATATCAAAGTGATAATACTCAGTATTGATAGTTTATATTGACTTGAAAAAGTATCACTGTACGCGCTAACATGCATAAAGTATGCTGATACTTTTTCAGCTCTGTCAGTGCAAAACAAACTGATTTTCTTTGATTCAAAATCGTGAGATGAATTACCAACAATCATCAACGACGCGTTCAAATTTTAATGACAGCCTACTTCGCCTTAAGCATAGACTATTCAGGAATTTTGCCCGATTTTGTTATTATTGTTATTCCTTTACGTGTTAATCAATGTCGCCTTGCCAATAGGTTTTCATTGAATAACTTTTTTCACAAGTGTCGGATTGTTTCGCGGTCTTCGGCAATATTCTTCATCGTAAAATACCCATCGCTGGCGCTAAAATATAGTTTATCCGATCGAGCTGAAATTTTGCACAGTTGGTATGGGACCTAAATGCAATCCAAAAAGTTGACTGGAGCGGGAATCTAAATTTTGTCCCACACTAATGAGCAACCCCGAGGGGGTGCATGACGGCAGCTAATGCGAAATGGCAGGAATCCATGAAACGCTGCCAGTTCGTGGGAGGATGAGTACCCGAAGTGAAAGATGATTGAGCCGAGCTCAAGAGAACCGAGAGGAGAAAGTTGGTGGCATTAGAAGAGTTTAGTTCGGTGTGCCAAATTGTTGGGGGTAATCTAACCCCGTGTCAATTTGGTCAACGCTAAGCCCATGCGCCATCGAAGTTCGCCTTCAGCAACCATTAGAGATCAGCCAGGATACCGTGTGGAGAAATACGGTGACCGCCAATCCGCCTGAAAATCAGCGGCCGTCGATCGTGCGACTGCTCCGAAGATCGACCAGCCAAATTCGGCTACTCATCAACCATAACCGACTACCGTCGGAATCGCCCTGAGACCCGGAGCCAAAAGAGGTCTTATGAACCCCCCCAGCAGACTGCCGTGCCTTAGACCAGCCGTCTTGGGTTGCAGCCAGTACCCTTCTGGAACTGAGCTGCTCCGGGGCCGATGAAAAGAGTCTTCTTCTTCTTCTTCTTCTTGGCATTAACGTCCTCACTGGGACAGAGCCTGCTTCTCAGCTTAGTGTTCTTATGAGCACTTCCACAGTTATTAACTGAGAGCTTTCTATGCCAAAGTTGCCATTTTTGCATTCGTATATCGTGTGGCAGGTACTAATGATACTCTATGCCCAGGGAAGTCAAGGAAATTTCCATTACGAAAAGATCCTGGACCGACCGGGAATAGAACCCAGACACCTTCAGCATGGCTTTGCTTTGTAGCCGCGGACTCTAACCACTCGGCTAAGGAAGGCCTATAAACGTCAAATACAGGACTTAACTAATTCAAAGAAAATAGTAGAAGACCGTTTTCGTCTAATGTTTCATTCTAAAGCACAAAATGCTTTCTTTCCGTGTAAAACTGCTTCCTGGACCATAGTGCAGTGCATAATAGGACGGATTGAGGTATAGGAAATTATGGAATTTACGCCTTAAATTGTGATTTTACGTAAAAGCTATGCTCTACAAAGCTGTACATTTCATAAAAACAATTTATATTGGTGAAAATAGAATGATTGTAGTTTGTTCTACAAAGTTAAAGTTCAGAAAATTTTAAGCTGGTTTGACAATAAAAAATACTAGCTCCTACATTGACTGTTTAAGAGCATTCATGATAATTGATGCAGGTTTGCTCATCAAAATATGTTTCGGTGTTATTTTTCTCAAGTGTCTCAGTAAAGTTCCCTTCCATACCTTTAGAGTCAATTGAACCGCTCTACTTAAACTTCCGAATACTTCTATTTCAGGATTCGCCAGCCTTTTTGGAATACATTCCGATTGAAAGTTACGAATGTTTAATTACCGCATATCCGTGTACAAGTAATTTATGTACCCTAGAAATTATAGCGTATCTGAAACGGTGGGGTAGTGCTTCGTGAAGCCCAAGCAGGACAGTTCGGTTTTGCGTCGTCGGATAGATTTTGCTCACGGTTTCGCGCGTGTTTTCATCTCCGAAGATTTTTTTTTCTGTTTTGGAGCGTCTTGCTGGGTAGGTATTTAGGAAGGCACAATCAAGACGGTTTGTTTTCGGGACGCCAAGAAGTTTTGCTGTCAGTGTCAGTTTTGTGTTCAGTCGAGGATGGATTACCAACTGGTGAGTTCGTTTCATGCTTGTGATAACACGTATTTTCTTGAAAGCGTAACTTTTAAGTAATATTAAAACAAACTTTGTATGGTTCGCCACTATAAGTGTCGGCATTATGCTTTTTTGTTATACAATTTCAATATACATATATTTTTCTCTTTTTGACATTATTAAAAATTATCTTTTGAATTGTTCGACATTGTGAATGTTGACGTATTTTTTAAAACTTCTACCATATCGAGACAAAATGCACAGTAATACTCATATGTAATTTTCAAACAAACTATGTATAGTTCGTCACTACAAGTGTCGGCATTATCCCTGTTCCATATAATTTAAGATATATACATGTAATTTTCAGTTTTCGTCATTAATAAAAACATCTTTTGAATTGTTCGACATTATAGATGTTGACGTATTTTTTAAAGCTTCTACCAAAAACTTCTCGAGACAAAAATACAAAATTAGCTTTAAATATAAGTCGTATATTTCCCCCTTGTCCATGGATCGCATCATCGACCAGAGGTGACTCCCAGATCTTTTCCTCCCTCACTAATAAACAACCTTCCCGTGGTGATTGTGGAGATGCAGAGGTATTCTCGGTCTCTAGAAGCAACAATCATTACACCCTAACATTCCTTCCCCATCCCAACTGACTGTAAGGACTTGGCCGGCGCCGTTATTGATCAATAATATTAGATCTGCTAAAATTTCACTTCGAGAGTAAGCGGAAACTACCATCCCTTATTCATTTGGATCGTAGTGCAATTCTTACCAGTTCCGATCAATCACGGAGTAGCAACCATTGACATGTACAGTCAATCTATGCTATGGTATGCCTAGAAAATATAGCGTATCTGAAACGGTGGATTACAAGAGGATACTCACGGATTATGATGCTGACTTTCCAGCCTAGATCGCGGAAACTAACTATGTGTATTATTTGAACACATATTGCTGTTCTGAATAATTAAGGCTGCAGTTTTGGAAGAGCCGCGCAAGGAAAGTTAAATTTGAAGTAAATTTAGAAAATGTTTTCAAGACATTTTTTTCTTCTTTTTATTGCTGAAGCCCTATGATTTAAGCTGTTTTACAGAAAGTGTTATATGAAGATGTGGAACAAAATACGTTTTTTATTCACATTTTGAGTCGAAAGTTTTTCCGACCAAAAATATATTTTCCTAATAAGAACAACTTTGTAGAACATAACTTTTATGTAAAAACACAATTAAAGGCGTATGTTCTATTTTTTTGCTCCTAAAACCTCAATCGATCCCACTGCGCACTGTGCAGCGTTGGCAAGTTGATAGAATACATTTGCAAGAACAAATCCATGGTGATCTTTCATAAACTCCGGTAAAAATTTCACCTACCCTTTTTTTAGGACATTGGAATTACTTCAGGAATTCCATCAGAAAGTTCGTTAAGAATTCTTTCAGATCGATCGATCTAAGTACGTTACACTTAATGTATTCCTGATCCGACTAGACCAGCTGCCAAAAGTGCGACCCGCAATGAGGTTGAAAACAATTCTAACATCTGGCCCATTGAAATGTAATAATCATAATATCTGGACATTACATATATGGGTATTCGGGGCGATCTGGCGAATGGGGTGGAATGAGCACCCCTTGAAAACTGTATAAATTCTTGAAATTTCATCCGAAATAACATGCAACCCCAAAGCTGATGAGGAAATGAAGCAATAGGCATGTTATAAGTCAGTGTTCAAAACTCAAAGAAAAAGAAATAAATGATGTTCGAAAAACTGCCCATATTTTTATCATTTCAGAATGATGATGTTTGACTGTTAGAATGTTCTTAAAAAAACATATCTTCAAACAAGAAGTGTTCATAAATACTAATAACTTTCAAATGAAGTAACAAAATAATTGAATTTTTAGATTATATGAGATTATTTTGCAATCAAAAATGGAGTGGTCATAGACCCCATCAGTAAAAAATCAACTCGAAAAATGGCAAATTTAGAAAAATCAATCATTTAACCGTGAACTTTATAAGACAAAGGAAATCATGCGGATCTAGTGTATTCATTTAAAAATTGTTGAAAATCATGCAAACATTCGAAAAATTAATAATATTTTCAACACTTTTATCGACTTTTCTTTAAGGTGGCCAAATTGCCCCACTTTCCCCTACTTTGCTTGATGGATACGACTGCTATTTCCGGGATTATGGATCTCAACGTTCCCAATAAAACATAATATTTATTCCGTCTTGAGCAAATTCATTCATTCAATGGAATAGAGCATGCCCAAGTAACCAAATAGCACTTTAAATCGCCTTGCATGCCAATATAGTGCTATAGTACAGCATACATGCCCTATATTAGCCGTATAGTAGCCCTATAAGGACAAAAGGACGAATTAGCCTGCAGATATCCATTGATTGTACCAAAGCGGTTAAGTTAATCTTGATTAAACGTTTGATGATTATTAACGATGAATCATGCTGAATGCTTTTCAATTTGAATTGTTTTCTTCAATAATGAGTAAAGCCAATCATTTTAATGTTTATCGGTCTTTCGTTGCATACGTCAAGGCGTGTAAGCAGCATTCATTCATTACGTAGCGCTAAAATTTCAAAATGTTTGTTCGTGCCGTATGAGCTTACCCCCTCCCCCCTAGGGCATCCTTTAATCATTTTTATTAATAATCATTGATTAATCATTAATTAACTAATGATTAAATGCCTGAAAGTATGCACTGAACGCCTTAAAGTATGCAACAAACGGGTTATATTACATAATGATGAATTTTATTTTTGATTAGAAATAACTCTGATATAAGAATCTTTTGAACTTCGTTACAGTAAATTATTCACAATTTTTAACCACAAGCCGTTTTTACTGAAATCGAGAAGGGCAAACATCCATTGAAAACATTGTTTGAAAAACATATGTTTTCATTTTTTTCCATAAAGATCTCATTAGGAAGTTCCTACCAAATGTTCAAACTGGTTTCGCCCAAAATTTCCCCAAAATTCTTTCGAAAAACATTTTTCTTATTAATATGTATAATACTTCAATGATACCCTCGAGAATGAATTTAATTATTGATTTGCAAAATTCATGTAGCTCAATATGTCAAAAGCTTGGTTTCAGAACAAATAGAGTAAGGTGGGGCAGAAGTTCGACCTTAGTGATAAAATCAGAGTTTCCAGGAAAACAATAGCAGTTGAAACAAAACAAATACCATACAATGAATCTTCAACATATTGGCTATAATTTTGCTGAACAAAATGTATCGAAATAATTGCCCATTTTTAGTTGTAAAAGTTTCGAAATTGATTGTCTTAAACGAACTTTCTTGCCCCACCGGTGGTTTTTTTTTTGAGACAAAACGGTACCGAAACATCTGTAATTTTTTTGATCACCGATCTTTTTCAGTAATTTCATTTACCGAACTCATAGTCTGTTTAAGTGTGTAGGCAAATGAATGGTTAGGATGAAAACTATCACCACTGGGCGATAGAGGAGCATCTTCTTTTCGTCTTTTTCGTCCATTTGTTTGCTCGGTAACAACAAGCTACACACTCGGTTATCAATGGCTTTTAAGGCGAGATCACAAGTTATGCGAGAGTTGTAGGTTTTCGAAAAGTCTCTTTTTTAATGGAAGATTAAAGTACCTATTTTTAAGAAAATTGTCACTTAGGTTTTATTTTTCTTTCAGGCTTGAAAAAAACCTTTGAAGGACTATAACAGTTTCAACAGGTTTTTCAAGAATTTCGTCTTAGATTCTCCGAGAACAAGCATCAGGAATTATCATAGTGATTTTATTTGGAATACTTTTAGGGTATCCTACAGGGATCTCTCTATATATTTTTCTAGCGATTTCTCTACCAATTCTCCCAGAAATGCTGCCAGCGATTTTTTAAAAGATGCTTAGAAGAATTTCTCCAGATTTTGCTCCAGGAAATCCTTGACAACTCTGAGGCTACCACCTCTAATGATTTCCTCATGTGTTACGTTGTTTTTCTTCTCAAACTATCCTAGAGTTCCCTCTAGATATTTTTTACAAATCTTTTAACCGAATTCTCCAGTTGTTACTTTATAATAGCTTATGTTTTTTTTTTTTTCAAGAAACCCTGCAAAAATTATCTCGCCTGTTCATGTGGATTTCCTTATGAAGTCATGCACGTTTCATCCTAGAAATCCAAAATTCCTTTTGGCGAGATAATTTCCCTGGAGACATTCCTGGAAAAATTCATGAAAAAAAGGCATGAATTTTCAAGGCTTATTTAAAAATTTTAGAAGATAACTGGATTGATTTCTGTAGAAATCTTGAAAGGAATCTCTGGAGCAACAGCTGAAGGTATCTTTAGAGAAATATCTAGTTGAAATCTTATATTAATCCTGAAAGACAGTTTTATAGGAAATCCCTTGACATTTCTGGAGAAGTTGAATTTTAGAGCACGTTTTTACCGGGAATCTTGGAGGATATGCCAGGGAAATCTATGGATAAATCACTGGTTAAAATCTTTGAGAAATTAGGTTTTTCTTGAAAAAAATCTCAAGGATTTTTTGGAGGAATACAAATGATTTCAGAAATAATCTTCAAATAATTGTTTTTTTTTTATGTTTCTCCTTGGGAAAATCCAGGTTGAAATCTTGGTGTCCTTAACACAATTTGTGGAGAAATTCTTTGAGAAATTATCACAAAATGAACACTTTCAGAAATTTTCGTAGTAATATCTAAACATCGCGGCAAAAACCTGAATAAATTTCTGAAGAAATTCCTAGAAAATAACGGCCCAGATAGCCGTAGCGGTAAACGCGCAGCTATTCAGCATGACCAAGCTGAGGGTCGTGGGTTCGAATCCCACCGGTCGAGGATCTTTTCGGGTTGGAAATTTTCTCGACTTCCCAGGGCATAGAGTATCTTCGTACCTGCCACACGATATACACATGCAAAAATGGTCATTGGCATAGTAAGCTCTCAGTGAATAACTGTGGAAGTGCTCATAAGAACACTAAGCTGAGAAGCAGGCTCTGTCCCAGTGGGGACGTAACGCCAGAAAGAAGAAGAAGAACTTGAAAAAACACATAAAGTAATACCTGTGGTAATGTCACGAGGAATCCTTAAAAACGTTTTAGATCTTAGAGAAATGTCTGCTCTGATTCTATGAAGAACCAAACTCTTATTTTCTGTCTTCTGTAAGGTTTCGTTTTGTTTTTTTGGTTCATGTATGGTCTCTTTTCGGCTTTTTGTTGGTTCCTTTTAGGTCTCTTTTTTCAGGCAAAAGATTTTTAATTTGTACAATGAAGTTTGTTTAGCAATCATTCATTTTGTACAAATTGCATGTAAGTAAAAAAAACGAGCCAGTCTCATGAGAATTATGTTTTTTTCTGTTGAGCGGAAAAATCACCTGAAACTATCTTTGGAATGCTTGGAAACAGTAGAATTTCCTCAATTCAACTCATCTCAAACCCGATTATAATGTAATTTAAATTCATCTGTGTTTGAGCCCGTGGAAGATAGTAAATTTTAATTCCCAACCTATGTTTGCATAGGGTTAAAATTTGTTAACTCCACTGCGCACAAAATTTTTGCCAACATTTGTCCTACCCATGGTTTCAAACGTGGACGCGCTTCTGATAGAGGGGTTAATAAAAATCCAAATCAAATAGCTTTCAACATGATTTTTCGTTTAGTCATCATTTTTTTAATCAATTAACTTAACGCTCTGCTCTTGAGGCATCCTTCCTTAGACTCGGTCTGCAAAACAATGAAACTTGATAAATGGTTAGGTAAGAACTTTTAAGAATTGATATGAAAGTAGCTTACAAATCTTACGGAGGCTACGCCAGCACTCCTCGCAATTAAATATGGAAATCGTTGTTTTGGAATCGATAACCGCAATACTAAAATCAAGCAGCAATTCTGAATTTACGGAATTTCGTGAAAAAACGACTGAAAATCATTATTTTGAAATTGAAAATTTTGATAAAATTTGACATCAGGCACGTAAGGGTTAATCATAATTATTAATCATACTGAGTTTAATCAATAATCATCTCAAATAAAAAAATAATCATTAATCATACTTTGGCTTAATCATCAATCACAATCATTAATCATGACTTCAGAAAATTTAATCACTAATCATGATAAAATTGAATTTAATCATTAATCACTTATTCAATCATTGCGATCCGTTAATCATTAACGCTCTTATCTATATTTCGGTAGTTGTTCAAGTTGTCATCGGCGATGAATCAATATTAAAGAACAGTTTAAAGGATTAAATACGAGAAATCTTAGAAGCACAATTTTGGATATGATTTTCACGGGAAATTTTATAGGGATTCTCACAGGTTCTTAAAGATAATTGTACAGAATCCTAACAAGAAATATCTTGGAGTCCGACATACAATTGATATGAAATCCTAAATGATTTTTTTACAGTATATTAAGCAGAATTTTTCTTTAATTCTAGGCAGTATTTTACAGATTCCAAAACAAGAGTTCAACATGAATCTTAAAGAAATTTCCGAACGAATTCTATACAGATACAATTTTTACAGAGTTCTGGGCATTACTTTTTTTTTATTTATTTTTAATTACATGTTTAAAGCTACAATATAACAGAGCAAACTTGAATTTTTCCCGTAATAATCGTGTGATGTAAATTGGACTAGTAATCATCATCATAATCATTTTCTCAGAAAACACAACAATTGAGCTAAGGCAGCAGGCTTCTCGAAGAAACCGCCCATTAATCCTGTTAGGCTTTCAGGCAGCAAGTCGCCAAGGAAGAACTAAATGCAAGGACTAGAAATACGCGCCAACGACAAACTGGCTTCTCTACTCAACGTTGCGTGAAGAAAAACGTGTAATTCGACGGATAAACAACACCACTCTTACCTTACAGTTCAACTGTTATTTCGTTCACCCCACTGAACAATTCTCGTCAATCAGTCAATGGTTACGAGTGGTAGGTACTGATGCTGCGATCCTGCACTGGTAATCCAATCATTTTCCCAAGAATACGTTGTGGCTTTTCTTATATATTGATCGACTATTTCATCTGTATCTTCGCTGGTCGATCGTTTTCTTGATGATTGTACTCAAATATAACTGCTTTAGCTATATAGCTATATTCCGGCGAGTTGACTTATATAATTGAGAACTGAAAGTCATCGTACGCACTATCGGAGAGATTTGCAAGGAAACAAAACTTTTTTTGGGCTTCACTTGTTTCAGACAACTTGGTATGCCGATGATTGTATGTCAGGTATGCACATATATTGAAGCGTACTTTTCACATTCGAACATCCAAGTGAACCAACCGGGGAGACCGAAGGAATAAAATTGCACTTTTGTTCGTTTCGGGATCGAATTACCCGAGCCGGTCCTCTGTTTTTCCTCGTGTCTCGTGTATATTAATGTATATTTTTTTCTTGTCTTATCCACGTCGTACTTCTAACCGCAAATTCAAACGCAGGTACCCACGACAAACCGCCAGCAAAGTAGGACCTAGTAATAATACCCCAAACTAATGTACTCTTGTACAAATCACCACCACACAACACTTCCAGAACAAGCGCACTTCCAGGCTACCGGCCGAGTTGACGATCGAAACGCAACTAAACTAAAAAGTGCAACTGCTGGGCTTGGTAAGTTACCTCGTGTTGATTTGGCTTCTCTCTGGCTTCTGATACTGAAACACAACAGCAGCAACGCGAAAGTACGATGGTTGAACAATTCGGTTCGGAGTAAACCAACGCAATGAGAAGCTTTTCCGAGTCGGAATTAGAATAACCCTAGATCCTCGACATTCGAGCCTGCTGGAGAGATAATGGACATCGAAGAGCAACAAACGAATGTGAGTATAAACTTTTGTAACGCGCGCACTGATAAGCTTTCGTAACTGCTGGCCTCTCTGATGCTACCTACCGACGATGGTGGTTACTTTGCACCGAAACCTGTCGTGTGCGTATTATAAACAGTATTGTACAATTATTAATCCCATTTTACACATT